>NW_026138095.1:11780000-13275000 GCF_025592945.1 Manacus candei | reverse complement strand
CTCTTTGTCCACAAATGAGAAACAGATCATTTGGGAGACCTATCACATCAGATCCAGGAATAAATCGTTTTTGCAGAGTCTCATTGCACCAAGCTGATGCGTTCTGGTATATATCTCTAAGAAGAAATGTCAACTCCTGGATATGTGCAGTTTGCTAACACGGTCTCATTATATAGAGTTCCCCACCAGTAGTTATCAATGGGTACTCCAACCAGACAGGTGCGAAAAGGACTCGTGGGAGTTACCATGGACACACATATCACGTCCATCTTCGTCACATTGGCCAGGGTGGTCCACACATTGACATCTAAAACAGAAGTCAGCAAAGAAGCAAAGTATAGTTGATATCTTTCTGGAAGGTACAGTTGGGTCTGGAAAAGGTCCTGCTGCTCTGCACCCTCAGGGGAGAAACCAGCTCCTGGGGGCTATTGGATTCCATCCCACCGCGTGGTCCATGGTTGGACCATGACACTGGTGAATGACTCGAACAGTGTATTGATGAAGTGTCATTTCTAAAAATGTAAACAACATAACAACTGAGTAACAGTGAAAATACAGACAATAATATAATCATGTCTATCCCCAGTGAGGAGATCTAAGTGGATTAAAGTGATCATTTACTTGGAGTCAACAGTACTTGAGATAATCTTTTCCCGGTTGGCAGACCTAGTTTCCAAGTTTGGACAGGTGAACAGGTGTGTCCAATCGTATGGGCTCGGACAACGCAATGAATCTCAGGAATTTCTGCAAAATATAAAGTCTAGTACAACAGAACTTCTCATTTCAGAATTTTATAGTCTGGATTCATCTTTAACTGCTTCCCTTACTAATGAATCCCCAAGCTAAACTAATCTCCACAATAAGCTTACTCCTAGGAACCTCAATCACAATTTCGAGTAACCACTGAATAATAGCATGAGTCGGCTTAGAAATTAACACTTTAGCTATTCTTCCATTAAAAGCCACCATCCACGAGCCATTGAAGCCTCTACTAAATACTTTCTAACTCAAGCAGCCGCATCTACGCTACTTTTATTCTCCAGCATGACCAATGCATGATTCTCTGGCCAATGGGACATCACCCAACTAACCCACCCCATATCATGTATACTACTAACTATTGCAATTTCAATTAAACTAGGCTTTGTGCCATTTCATTTCTGATTTCCAGAAGTTCTTCTAAGGCTCAACTATAACAACATGCCTCCTACTAGCCACAGTCATAAAATTTCCACCAACCACACTCTTCTACCTAACATCCCCCTCACTCAACCCAGCTCTCCTATCTTCGATAGCTATTGCTTCCACAGCCCTAGGTGGTTGAATAGGACTTAACCAAACCCAAACTCGCAAAATTTTAGCTTTCTCATCTATCGCACACCTAGGATGAATAACTATTATTCTCAACTATAACCCCAATCTGACTTTAATTACCTTCTATCTATATACTGTAACAACTTCCGCCATCTTCTTCATCCTTAACACAACCAATACCCTAAAACTATCCACTGTTATATCCACATGAACCAAAATTCCATCACGAACCACAATCCTTATGCTCACTCTCCTCTCCCTTGCAGGTCTTCCTCCCCTAACGGGATTCCTACCCAAATGGTTAATTATTCAAGAGCTCACAAAACAAGAACTAACAGTAGTAGCCACAGCTATTACCCTACTCTCTTTACTTGGACTTTTCTTCTACCTACGACTGGCCTACTGTGCAACCATCACACTACCCCCAAACTTCACTAACTACATAAAACAATGACAAACTAACAAACCAACTAACACCCTAACCACAACCTTTACCTCCTTATCAATTATACTCCTACCACTATCTCCCATAGTACTCGCAATCCCTTAGAAACTTAGGTTATCTAAACCGAAGGCCTTCAAAGCCTTAAACAAGGGCTAATCCCTCTTAGTTTCTGTTAAGGTACACAGGATACTAACCTGCATCTCCTGAATGCAACTCAGATGCTTTAATTAAGTTAGAACCTCCCCCTAGACAGAGGGGATTTGATCCCATAAAATTTTAGTTAACAGCTAAATGCCCCAACCAACAGGCTTCTGTCTACTAGATCCCGGTGCATGTTTAATGCACATCAATGAGCTTGCAACTCAACAGGAACTTCACTACAGAATCGATAAGAAGAGGAATCAAACCTCTGTAAAAAGGACTACAGCCTAACGCTTCTACACTCAGCCATCTTACCTATGACTTTCATCAACCGTTGACTATTTTCCACTAACCACAAAGATATCGGCACACTTTACCTTATTTTTGGCGCATGAGCTGGTATAATCGGCACAACCCTTAGTCTCCTCATTCGAGCAGAACTAGGACAGCCAGGCCCCCTTTTAGGCGATGACCAAATTTACAATGTAATCGTCACCGCACATGCCTTCGTTATAATTTTCTTTATAGTAATGCCTATTATAATCGGAGGGTTTGGTAACTGATTAGTACCATTAATAATTGGTGCCCCCGACATAGCACTTCCACGAATAAATAACATGAGCTTCTGACTACTTCCTCCATCCTTCCTACTTCTTCTAGCATCTTCTACAGTAGAAGCCGGGGCCGGAACAGGATGAACAGTATACCCACCCCTAGCCGGAAATCTAGCCCACGCCGGTGCATCAGTAGACCTTGCCATCTTCTCCCTTCACCTGGCAGGTGTCTCATCCATCCTTGGGGCAATCAACTTTATCACTACAGCAATCAATATAAAACCACCTGCTCTCTCACAATACCAAACCCCTCTATTCGTTTGATCCGTCCTAATTACTGCAGTTCTACTTCTCCTCTCCCTGCCAGTCCTCGCTGCTGGCATTACAATGCTTCTAACAGATCGAAACCTAAACACTACATTCTTTGACCCTGCAGGAGGCGGAGACCCAATTTTATATCAACACTTATTCTGATTTTTTGGCCATCCAGAAGTCTACATCCTTATCCTACCAGGATTCGGAATTATTTCCCATGTTGTAGCCTACTACGCCGGTAAAAAAGAACCCTTTGGCTACATAGGCATAGTCTGAGCCATATTATCCATTGGTTTCTTGGGCTTTATCGTATGAGCTCACCACATATTTACAGTTGGAATGGACGTAGATACCCGAGCTTACTTCACATCCACCACCATAATTATTGCAATCCCCACTGGCATTAAAGTCTTCAGCTGACTAGCAACCCTACACGGTGGAACAATCAAATGAGACCCGCCCATACTATGAGCCCTAGGCTTTATTTTCCTCTTCACCATTGGTGGACTAACAGGCATCGTTCTTGCCAACTCCTCCCTAGACATCGCCCTGCATGACACCTACTACGTAGTTGCACATTTCCACTATGTATTATCTATGGGGGCAGTATTCGCCATTTTAACTGGCTTCACACATTGATTCCCACTGTTCACTGGCTACACCCTTCACTCTACATGAGCTAAAGCCCACTTTGGAGTAATATTCTTTGAGGTCAACCTAACATTCTTCCCACAACATTTCCTAGGCCTAGCTGGTATACCATGACGATACTCAGACTACCCAGATGCTTATACCCTATGAAACACCCTATCCTCCATCGGCTCCCTCATCTCCATAGTAGCTGGAATTATACTAATGTTCATTATCTGAGAAGCCTTCGCATCCAAACGGAAAGTAGTGCAACCAGAACTTACCTCCACAAACATTGAATGAATTCACGGCTGCCCTCCTCCCTACCATACCTTTGAAGAACCAGCTTTTGTCCAAGTACAAGAAAGGAAGGAATCGAACCCTCATAAGCTGGTTTCAAGCCAACCGCATCAAACCACTCATGCTTCTTTCTTATGGGTTGTTAGTAAAATCATTACATAGTCTTGTCAAGACTAAATCACAGGTGAAAACCCAGTACATCCCATCCCAACTCCATGGCCAACCACTCTCAATTTGGTTTTCAAGACGCTTCATGCCCTATTATAGAAGAACTTATTGAATTTCACGACCACACCCTAATAGTCGCACTAGCCATTTGTAGCCTAGTCCTGTATTTACTAGCTCTTATAGAAAACTATCCTCCAACACCGTCGACGCACAAGAAGTAGAACTTGTCTGAACAATCTTACCTGCCATTGTCCTAATTATACTAGCCCTCCCATCCCTTCAAATCCTCTACATGATAGACGAAATCGATGAGCCTGACCTCACCCTCAAAGCTATTGGCCACCAATGATACTGATCCTACGAATATACAGACTTTAAAGATTTATCTTTTGACTCTTACATACTACCAACTATGGATCTACCACTCGGTCATTTCCGCCTCCTAGAAGTTGATAACCGCATCGTCATTCCAATAGAATCCCCGATTCGAATTATTGTCACAGCTGATGACGTTCTCCACTCCTGAGTTGTTCCTAGCCTTGGTGTAAAAACCGATGCAATTCCAGGACGACTGAACCAAACTTCCTTTATCACAACCCGTCCTGGAATCTTCTACGGTCAGTGCTCAGAAATCTGTGGAGCCAACCACAGCTTCATACCTATCGTAGTAGAATCAGCCCCTCTAACACACTTTGAAAACTGATCTTCACTTCTAACATCCTAATCATTAAGAAACTATGAACCAGCACTAGCCTTTTAAGCTAGAGAAAGAGGATTATTCACCCTCCTTAATGACATGCCCCAACTAAACCCCGCACCTTGACTTTTTATCATACTAACTTCATGATTCACTTTTTCCCTTATCCTTCAACCTAAACTCTTACTATTTACCCCAACTAACTCACCCTCCAACAAAACACTACCCACTATAAAAACCCATTCCTGAAACTGACCATGAACCTAAGCTTCTTTGATCAATTCATAAGCCCAACCCTCCTCGGAATCCCCCTTATCCTCATCTCGCTCTTATTCCCAACCCTATTACTTCCTTCTCCTGGCAATCGATGAGTTACAAATCGTCTTTCAACTCTTCAACTCTGATTTCTCCATTTAATCACAAAACAACTAATAACCCCATTAAACAAAAAAGGCCATAAATGAGCCCTAATCCTATCATCACTCATAATTATACTTCTAACAATTAACCTATTAGGCCTCCTACCTTACACATTCACACCTACCACCCAACTATCAATAAACCTAACCCTCGCCTTCCCTCTATGACTTGCCACCCTGCTAACAGGCCTACAAAACCAACCTTCAGCTTCCCTTGGACACCTCCTACCAGAAGGCACCCCAACACCTCTAATTCCTGCCCTCATCATAATTGAAACAACAAGCCTTCTCATTCGCCCTTTAGCCTTAGGAGTTCGCCTCACAGCCAACCTCACAGCAGGACACCTGCTCATCCAACTCATTTCAACAGCCACTACCGTCCTCCTTCCCATTATACCTACCGTGTCCCTTCTAACTAGAACAATTCTACTCCTCTTAACAATTCTAGAAGTGGCCGTGGCAATAATCCAAGCGTATGTCTTTGTACTTCTTCTAAGCCTTTACTTACAAGAAAACATTTAACCCTTAATGACACACCAAGCCCACTCATTTCACATAGTAGACCCAAGCCCTTGACCCATTTTTGGAGCAGCAGCCGCCCTCCTCACTACCTCTGGGTTAGCCATATGATTTCACCACCACTCTATCCAACTCTTACTCCTAGGCCTACTCTCTATAATCCTAGGGATACTCCAATGATGACGTGACATCGTACGAGAAAGCACATTCCAAGGCCACCATACCCCTATAGTCCAAAAGGGCTTACGTTACGGAATAATTTTATTTATTACATCCGAAGCATTCTTCTTCCTAGGATTCTTCTGAGCATTCTTCCACTCCAGCTTAGTCCCCACTCCAGAACTCGGAGGACAATGACCTCCTATAGGAATCAAACCTCTCAATCCAATAGAAGTCCCCCTACTAAACACTGCTATCTTCCTAGCCTCAGGAGTCACTGTCACATGAGCACATCACAGCATTACAGAGGGCAATCGGAACCAAGCTACCCAAGCCCTACTTATAACCGTCCTATTAGGATTCTACTTTACAGCACTTCAAGCAATAGAATATTATGAAGCTCCATTCTCAATTGCCAACGGAGTCTATGGATCAACCTTTTTCGTCGCCACAGGATTTCATGGTCTCCACGTAATCATTGGATCCTCCTTCCTCTTGATTTGCCTCCTCCGCCTCGTAAAATTCCACTTCACATCCAACCACCACTTTGGCTTTGAAGCAGCGGCCTGATACTGACATTTTGTTGACATTATCTGACTGTTCCTCTACATAACAATCTATTGATGAGGATCTTGCCCTTCTAGTATATTAATTACAATTGACTTCCAATCTCTAAAATCTGGATCAAAACCAGAGAAAGGCAATTAACATCATCCTCTTTATATTCACAATTTCTCTATCACTATGTATTATCTTAACTTCACTAAACCTTTGATTAGCTCAAATAAATCCAGATTCAGAAAAATTATCCCCATACGAATGTGGCTTTGACCCACTGGGCTCTGCCCGCCTCCCATTTTCAATCCGATTCTTCCTTGTCGCAATCTTATTCCTCTTGTTCGACCTAGAAATTGCCCTCCTACTGCCCCTCCCATGGGCTACTCAACTCCTCTCCCCCCTCACTACCTTAACATGAACCTCCACAGTCATTCTCCTCCTCGCACTAGGGTTAATTTATGAATGAATTCAAGGGGGCTTAGAATGAGCAGAATAACTTCAGAAAGTTAGTCTAGCAAAGACAGTTGATTTCGGCTCAACAAACCACAGTCCTACCCCGTGACTTTCTCAATGACCTTTCTGCATTTAAGCTTCTACTCTGCCTTCACCCTAAGTAGTCTAGGACTAGCCTTTCACCGAATACACCTAATTTCTGCCCTGCTATGCTTAGAAAGTATAATACTATCAATATACATTGCCCTCTCCATATGACCTATTCAAACCCAAACAACATCCCCCACCTTAATGACCATTCTTATGCTAGCATTCTCAGCCTGTGAAGCAGGCGCCGGTCTAGCAGTCCTAGTAGCTTCCACCCGAACTCACGGATTGGATCATTTACACAATCTAAACCTTCTACAATGTTAAAAATTATTCTCCCCACAGTCATATTACTCCCCATAACCCTCCTATCTCCTCCAAAATTCCTATGACTCAATGTCACCTCGCACAGCCTCTTAATTGCAACCGCTAGCTTACAATGACTTCCTTCAACCTATTACCCTAGCAAAAACCTATCACCATGACTTGGAACTGATCAAATTTCATCCCCCTTATTAGTTCTATCTTGTTGACTTCTACCTCTTATAATCCTGGTAAGCCAAAATCACCTTCAACAAGAACCTCCCACGCGAAAATATATTTTTACCATAACCATAATCCTCACCCAACCATTCATTATCTTGGCCTTCTCAGCCTTAGAACTGATATTATTTTATATCGCATTCGAAGCTACCCTAATCCCTACCCTAATTCTAATCACACGATGGGGTAGCCAACCAGAACGTTTAAGTGCCGGAATCTACCTCTTATTTTATACACTAATTAGTTCTCTTCCCCTATTAGTAGTGATCCTCTATCTTCACACTCAAACAGAAACTATACACATCACTATAATAAAACTTTCACACTCATCTCTTACAAACTCCTGAACAGGCCTCATATCAAGTCTAGCCCTATTGCTCGCTTTCATAGTGAAAGCTCCCCTTTACGGACTACACCTGTGACTCCCAAAAGCCCACGTAGAGGCACCAATCGCAGGATCCATACTCCTAGCTGCGCTCCTCCTCAAACTTGGGGGATACGGCATTATGCGTACCTCAATAATTACAAACTCCCTATTAGACTACCTCTACTACCCATTTTTAACCCTAGCCTTATGAGGGGCACTAATGACAAGCTCCATCTGCCTACGCCAAATCGACCTTAAGTCATTAATCGCCTACTCCTCAGTAAGCCACATAGGTCTAGTCATTGCCGCAACAATAATCCAAACCCACTGATCCTTTTCAGGGGCCATAATCCTAATGATTTCACATGGACTCACCTCTTCCATACTATTTTGCCCAGCTAATACAAACTATGAACGCATACATAGTCGTACTCTCCTTCTAACATGAGGTCTACAACCCCTTTTACCTCTAACAGGAATCTGATGGCTCCTAGCCAACCTAACAAACATAGTCCTTCCTCCTACCACTAACCTGATAGCTGAATTAACTATCATAATTGCACTCTTCAACTGATCTACCTTCACCATTATCCTAACCGGAGCCACAACTCTACTAACTGCAGCCTATACCCTCTACATACTCCTTATAACCCAACGAGGTCCAACTCCAACCTATATTACAACCACCCAAAATTCAAATACACGAGAACATCTCCTTATAACACTTCATATCCTACCCTCCCTCCTCCTCATCCTAAAACCAGAGCTAATCTCAGGAATTCCCACATGCAAGCATAGTTTTAAACCAAACATTAGACTGTGATCCTAAAAATAGAAGTTAAACTCTTCTTGCCTGCCGAGGGGAGGTTTAACCAACAAGAACTGCTAACTCTTGCATCTGAGCCTAAGACCGCAACCCCCTTACTTTTAAAGGATAATAGCAATCCACTGGTCTTAGGAGCCATTCATCTTGGTGCAAGTCCAAGTAAAAGTAATGGACTTCCCATTAATCCTCAACACCTCTATATTCTTGACCCTGACTACCCTCTCTATACCCATCCTACTCCCCCTCCTATCCAAAAACTATCTAAACTCTCCAACAACCATCATTCACACTGTTAAAACTTCCTTCATCGGCTGAGAGGGAGTTGGAATTATATCCTTCCTCCTGATTGGATGGTGACATGGTCGAGTAGAAGCCAACACCGCTGCACTTCAACCGTATTGGGGATATTGGACTAATCCTCTGCATAGCATGACTAGCATCCTCAATAAACACTTGAGAAATTCAACAGCAATCCTCCCCAACCCAAATATCCCTTCTCCCTCTCTTAGGGCTCATCCTAGCCACCACAGGTAAATCTGCCCAATTTGGCCTGCATCCATGACTCCCAGCAGCTATAGAAGGGCCAACCCCTGTATCTGCCCTAGTCCATTCCAGCACAATAGTAGTTGCCGGAATCTTTCTACTTATTCGCACTCACCACATATTATGTAACAACCAAATTGCCCTAACTATAGGCCTTTGTATAGGTGCCCTATCCACCCTATTTGCCGCTACATGCGCTCTTACCCAAAACGACATCAAAAAAATTATTGCTTTCTCTACATCCAGCCAACTAGGACTAATAATAGTCACTATTGGCCTAAATCTACCTCAACTAGCCTTCCTACACATCTCTACGCATGCATTCTTTAAAGCCATACTCTTCCTTTGCTCTGGGTCTATCATTCACAGCCTTAACGGTGAACAAGACATTCGAAAAATAGGAGGATTACAGAAACTACTCCCTACAACTACCTCATGCCTGACAATCGGAAATTTAGCTCTCATTTAGCACACCATTTTTAGCAGGGTTTTACTCAAAAGATCTCATTATCCAAAGTCTTAACACCTCCTATCTAAACACCTGAGCACTCCTCCTAACCCTCGTAGCTACAGCTTTTACTGCAACTTACAGCCTACGTATAGCCCTACTAGTACAAACTGACTACACCTGAATTCCCTCCATTACTCCCATCAATGAAAACAACCCAGCAGTCACAAACCCAATTACTCGTCTCGCTCTCGGAAGTATTATAGCTGGTCTATTAATTGCCTCTTATATCTCCCCTACAAAAACCCCTCCTATAACCATACCACTGGTCACAAAAACCACTGCTATCATTATTACAACATTAGGCATCATTCTGGCATTAGAACTATCAAAACTCACACATACCTTCTCTGCCCCCAAACAAAATATCACTATAAACTTCTCCAGCACTCTAGGATATTTTAACCCCCTTATACACCGCCTCAGCTTTACTAAACTCCTAAACAACGGCCAGAACATTGCATCCCATTTAATCGACCTATCCTGATATAAAAAAATAGACCCAGAAGGACTAGCGACCCTTCAACTCAAAGTATCCAAAATCTCAACTACTCTACACTCCGGACTAATCAAAACCTATCTAGGATCCTTCGCTCTATCTATCTTAATTATAATCTTATTTACACAGAACTAAGAATTAATGGCCCCTAACTTACGAAAACATCACCCCCTTCTAAAAATAATCAACAATTCTTTAATTGACCTCCCAACACCACCAAACATTTCCGCCTGATGAAACTTTGGATCTCTTCTTGGCATCTGTCTAACAATCCAAATCACCACTGGCCTCCTACTAGCAATACATTATACAGCGGATATCACCCTGGCATTCACGTCCGTCGCCCATACATGCCGAAATCTTCAATTCGGCTGACTAATCCGAAACCTCCATGCAAACGGCGCCTCCTTCTTCTTCATATGCATTTACCTACACATTGGATGAGGATTCTACTATGGTTCCTACCTATATAAAGAAACCTGAAACACAGGAGTTATTCTCCTCTTAACTCTAATAGCAACTGCCTTCATAGGATATGTCCTCCCATGAGGCCAAATATCATTCTGAGGCGCTACAGTAATTACTAACCTATTCTCAGCAATTCCTTACATTGGCCAAACATTTGTAGAATGAGCTTGAGGAGGATTCTCAGTTGACAACCCTACACTTACCCGGTTCTTTGCCCTCCACTTCCTCCTCCCATTCTTAATTGCAGGTCTCACCCTCATCCACTTAACTTTCTTACACGAAACAGGCTCAAACAACCCCCTAGGTATTTATTCAGACTGCGACAAAATCCCATTCCACCCCTATTTCTCAATAAAAGATATTCTAGGCCTTTTGTTCCTCCTCATTCCTCTAATAACACTTGCCATATTCTCACCCAACCTCTTAGGAGATCCAGAAAATTTAACACCTGCAAACCCATTAGTAACACCTCCCCACATTAAACCTGAGTGGTACTTCCTATTTGCATATGCCATCCTACGATCAATCCCCAACAAATTAGGAGGAGTCCTAGCCCTAGCCGCCTCCGTCTTAATTCTATTTCTAGCCCCGTTCCTCCACATGTCAAAGCAACGAACTATAACCTTCTGACCTCTCTCCCAACTTCTATTCTGAATCCTAGTAACAAATCTTTTAATCCTTACATGAATCAGTAGCCAACCAGTCGAACATCCATTTATTATCATCGGACAACTCGCCTCAACTACCTACTTCACAATCATTCTCATCTTATTCCCCATTACTAGTCTCCTAGAAAATAAGATACTCAACCTCTAACCACTCTAATAGTTTATAAAAAACGTTGGTCTTGTAAACTAAAGACTGAAGGTCGCCCCCTTCTTAGAGTTTTCCAAAAAATATCCAAGCACCCCCCAACTTTCCAATCAACACGTACATCAAGGGGAGGGGCCCCCCTCTCCCCCCATACCCTACGGTATGTATTACTTTGCATAGCATCCTCCACCACATTAGACATAACATGCATGTAGGAAAATCTGACATACTATTATTGCAAAAACCATCCAAATTTCCATACTATCTCCCATCCAATCCAAAACTTGTCATTCACAGATCTAGGCACATTCCCACACAAGGACATAACATGTCATGGTCTAGGAATAATCCCGCCAAACGAACTAAAACCTAAGGCTGCTAATTTTCGCATAAAATCCTTCTCAATACGAGGAACATCACAGAACCTAAAATCCATGGTCCATGGACCACTCACCACTTAACCTTGCTCTATGTACCAACCAAGAAGTGCTGGGTTATTTATTAGTCGTACTCCTCACGAGAAACCAGCAACCCGGCGTTAGTAATGTTTATCATGTCCAGCTTCAGGTGTATTCTTTCCCTTTCCACCAATAACCCACTCTCATAACTTGCTCTTTGTCGCCTCTGGTTCCTCGGTCAGGGCCATAACTTGCTTAATTTTCCTAAACTTGCGCTCCGTTACTAATGGTTGGGGATGCTCGGCCAATCTGGACCTCGTGATCGCGGCATTTTCTCTCTTCTAAACTTTTGGGATTTTTTTTGGGGTAGATCTCAATAAGCCCTTCAGAGTGCTCTGCCAGGGGGCTCCCATATATGGTTGACATGTACCCCTTATGGTCGGTGAGCGGTTTTCTCACTTTCGCGTGAAAATTAATGATATGGTTTCAAGTGTTATTCAGTCTCATACTGTTGCACTGATGCACTGTCACGTGCTGTTGGCTTGGTTTTTCCATTACGTCTCTCATCAAGTTGCAATTTAATTAATGCACGCCAGACATATTTTTTGTCGTCAATTTCACAAAAAATTACAAAAATTTTGTCATTTTTTGCAATGATCTAGGGACTTTCCCTCTATTCATCATTAATTTTTGTTTTTAAATTTTTTAACAAAAATTTCAAATTTTACAAACTTTCCATTCCCCTAATTTTCCAATTAAGACATTTGCATCATCAATTTGTTAAATTTTTTTAACACACTTTAATCTACCCCATCATTTCCTTTCATCATTCATTTGTTCATTTGTTTGTTTACACTTTAATCTACCCCATCATTTCCTTTCATCATTCATTTCTTCATTTGTTTGTTTACACTTTAATCTACCCCATCATTTCCTTTCATCATTCATTTCTTCATTTGTTTGTTTACACTTTAATCTACCCCATCATTTCCTTTCATCATTCATTTCTTCATTTGTTTGTTTACACTTTAATCTACCCCATCATTTCCTTTCATCATTCATTTCTTCATTTGTTTGTTTACACTTTAATCTACCCCAGCATTTCCTTTCATCATTCATTTCTTCATTTGTTTGTTTACACTTTAATCTATCCCATCATTTCCTTTCACCCTCTTACCTCCCCAATTAATCGCCCCCACTACTCTAACTAATATTCCACCCACATACACCTTTAACAGTTGCTCCCAAACTTTTTTCCAACCCTTCAGAAAAAAAGGAATCAAACCTTTATCACCAACTCCCAAAGCTGGCATTTTCATTAAACTATTCTCTGAACCACACCTCCTTAAACCGCTCGAATTGCTGCACGAGACAACCCTCGTACAAGTTCTAGCACAACAAACAACGTCAGCAACAGACCCCAGCCCGCAATTAAAAATTGTCCCACCCCCCAAGAATAAAACATAGCCGCTCCCTCAAAATCCAACCGAATGGATAAAACACCCCCACTATCCACCGTGTTTATCCCCAACCACTCTAACTCAGATAGCCCTATAATAAACACCCCACCCCCCAACACTAAAACTAACCCAGCACCATACCCAACAACCTGCCAGTCCCCTCAGGTCTCAGGAAATGGATCTGCTGCCAATGAAACCGAATACACAAAAATCACTAACATCCCACCTAAATATACCAGAAATAACACTAGTGATACAAAAGACACCCCCAAACTCATTAACCATCCACACCCTACAATAGACGCCAACACTAACCCCACTACTGCATAGTATGGAGAAGGATTGGAAGCAACTGCTAGTCCTCCCAAAATAAAACTAACACTTAAAAATAGTATAAAGTACGTCATAACAATTCCTGCTTGGCCTCTATCCAAGACCTTTGGCCTGAAAAACCATCGTTGTAATTTCAACTACAAGAACATAAAACCTTAACAAACCCGCCCACAACACTACAATCCTGCCCCTTTCTACTCTTCTAACTTCTCAACAACACATTTTTGTTATCCACTAGAACTACTTCTCCAACCACTAAACAAATCCTAAATCAATAGCAACTATTACTACAACTAAAACAAGCCCCAATAATAATCACTATGCCTATAACAGCCTTAGTCCTTGTAGCTTACAATAAAGCATAACACTGAAGATGTTAAGACGGCTATTACACATACCCAAGGACAAAAAAGACTTAGTCCTAACCTTACAGCTAGTTCTTGCCAAATATATACATGCAAGTATCCGCATCCCAGTGAAAATGCCCTCAGCACCTTAAAAAGACAGCAGGAGCAGGCATCAGGCACACCACTCCAATTGTAGCCCAAAACGCCTTGCCTAGCCACACCCCCACGGGTTTTCAGCAGTAATTAATATTAAGCAATAAGTGTAAACTTGACTTAGTTAAAGCAACTTACCAGGCTTGGTAAATCTTGTGCCAGCCACTGCGGTCACACGAGAAACCCAAATTAACTTTATACGGCGTAAAGAGTGGTTTTTCATTATCACTTCAACTAAGACTGAAATGTAACCAAGCTGTTATAAGCACAAGATGCATCCAATACTCCCATAGAAATGATCTTAGCTTCATGATCAACAAAACTCCACGAAAGCCAGGATACAAACTGGGACTAGATACCCCACTATGCCTGGCCCTAAATCCCGATGCTTTCACCACTTAAGCATCCGCCTGAGAACTACGAGCACAAACGCTTAAAACTCTAAGGACTTGGCGGTGCTCCAAACCCACCTAGAGGAGCCTGTTCTATAACCGATAACCCACGATACACCCAACCATCCCTTGCCAAATCAGCCTATATACCGCCGTCGTCAGCCCACCCCTAAACTGAGGGTTTAACAGTGGGCACAACAGCAACATCCCACTAATAAGACAGGTCAAGGTATAGCTCATGAGATGGTAGAAATGGGCTACATTTTCTAGCATAGAATACCTCACGACAAGGAGTGTGAAATCACTCCTAAAAGGCGGATTTAGCAGTAAAACAGGATAATAATGCCTCCTTTAAGCTGGCTCTGAAGCACGTACATACCGCCCGTCACCCTCCTCACAAGCTAGGATTAATTTTATTTATAATAAACCCCTAAGCTAGAGATGAGGCAAGTCGTAACAAGGTAAGTGTACCGGAAGGTGCACTTAGTCTACCAAGACATAGCTGTAACTAAAGCATTCAGCTTACACCTGAAAGATATCTGTTCCGTATCAGATCACCTTGAAGCCTAACTCTAGCTCTTCTACCAGATTACATAGAAACTAAGTTAATACTACCCATTAAATCAAAACATTCTCTCACTCAACCTAGTATAGGTGATAGAAAGGTAAACTCAAGACGCAATAGAGATCATGTACCGTAAGGGAAGAATGAAAGAGTAATGACAAACCAAGCAATAAATAGCAAAGACCAACCCTTGTACCTTTTGCATCATGATTTAGCCAGAACTACCCAAGCAAAACGCCAATTTAAGCTTGCTTCCCCGAAACCCAAACCAGCTACTTACGAGCAGCTATCTACTGAGCAAACCCGTCTCTGTTGCAAAAGAGTGGGAAGACTCGTTAGTAGTGGTGAAAAGCCAATCGAACTGGGTGATAGCTGGTTGCCTATGAAATGAATCTTAGTTCCCTCTTAATTCACCTCCCAGGACTACACTCAACCCACATGAAGCGAATTAAGGGCTATTTAAAGGAGGTACAGCTCCTTTAAAAAAGAATACACTCTCCCCTAGCGGATAAATTTAATTACAGCTTAATTGTGGGCCTTCAAGCAGCCACCATTAAAGAATGCATCAAAGCTCCGCACCTAAAAAAATCTAAACTTCCTCATGACTCCCTTTTCCCCAATAGGCCAACTTATATTAAATAAGAGAATTTATGCTAAAATAAGTAACTAGGGATCCCCTCTATGGCGCAAGCTTACATTACAACATTATTAACAATCCACAGGATATTTTTTAACCTTAACAAGACCTTATACCCAAAACTCTGTTAACCCACCTATGGAGTGCCCCCAAAGACGATTAAAACCTGTAAAAGGAACTAGGCAAATCCAAGGCCCGACTGTTTACCAAAAACATAGCCTTTAACAAACCAAGTATTAAAGGTGAAGCCTGCCCAGTGACAATTCGTTCAACGGCCACGGTATCCTAACCGTGCAAAGGTAGCGCAATCAATTGTCCCATAAATCGGCACTTCTATGAATGGCTTAACGAGGTCTTAGCTGTCTCCTACAGATAATCAGTGATATTGATCTTCCCGTGCAAAAGCAGGAATAACCCCATAAGACAAGAAGACCCTGTGGAACTTTAAAATCTGCTACCACTCCCATAAACAATACTCACCCACAGGGCCTACTCCCCCGGGATTTTGCTGGTGTGCATTTTTTGGTTGGGGCGACCTTGGAGACAAACTTAACCTCCAAATATCAGACAATCCATCTTAACCAAGAACTACCCATCAACGTGCTAATAGTAACCAGACCCAATATAATTGATTAATGAACCTAGCTACCCCAGGGATAACAACGCAATCTCCTTCAAGAGCCCACATCGACAAGGAGGTTTACGACCTCGATGTTGGATCAGGACATCCTAGTGGTGCAACCGCTACCAAGGGTTTGTTTGTTCAACGATTAACAGTCCTACGTGATCTGAGTTCAGACCGGAGTAATCCAGGTCGGTTTCTATCTATGTTACAACTCCTTCTAGTACGAAAGGATCGAAGAAGTAAGGCCTATGCCACAAGCACGCCTTCGCACCCAGTAATGAACCCAACTAAATTACTAAGAGCTCCACCATAACCCCCTCCTAGAAAAGGACCGCTAGCGTGGTAGAGCTTGGCAAATGCAGAAGGCTTAAGCCCTTTACCCAGAGGTTCAAATCCTCTCCCTAGCTCCAACACAAACCACATGACAATTCACTTAACCCTCACTTACTTTATTATATCAATATCCTATGCTCTCTCCATCCTCATCGCCGTAGCATTTCTTACCCTAGTTGAACGTAAGATTCTAAGTTATATGCAAGCCCGAAAAGGGCCTAATATTGTAGGACCATTTGACCTCTTACAACCTATAGCAGATGGAGTAAAGCTATTCATTAAAGAACCAATTCGTCCATCAACTTCATCCCCTTACTTATTTATATCTACTCCTATCTTAGCCCTTCTCCTAGCAATTACAATCTGAACACCACTTCCCCTACCCTTTCCCCTTACTGACCTAAACCTTGGCATACTCTTCCTTCTAGCTCTATCTAGCTTGGCAGTCTACTCAATTCTATGATCAGGGTGAGCCTCTAACTCAAAATATGCCTTAATCGGCGCCCTCCGAGCAGTCGCACAAACTATCTCTTACGAAGTTACCCTAGCCATTATTCTCCTATCCGTAATTATCCTTAGTGGTAACTACACCCTCAATACCCTAGCTACAACTCAAGAACCTCTCTACCTCATTTTCTCCTCCTGGCCCTTAGCAATAATATGATATATCTCCACTCTTGTCGAAACAAACCGCGCTCCATTTGACCTGACAGAAGGAGAATCTGAACTAGTCTCAGGGTTCAACGTAGAATATGCTGCAGGGCCATTCGCCTTGTTTTTTCTTGCCGAATATGCTAATATTATACTAATAAATGCACTCACAACCATTCTATTCCTAAACCCCAGCACACTTAATCTCCCTCAAGAACTCATTCCCCCTACTTTAGCTACAAAACCCCTCCTCCTTTCCGCAGGATTCTTATGAATCAGCGCCTCTTACCCTCGATTCCAATATGATCAACTCATACATTTGCTTTGAAAAAACTTCTTACCCCTAACATATGCCTATGGCATACCAGCCTTCCGATCTCCTATGCAGGCCTACCCCCCTACCTAAGACACTCAAGGAAATGTGCCTGAATCCAAAAGGGTTACTATGATAAAGTAAACATAGAGGTATACCAATCCTCTCATTTCCTAATTTTAGAAAAGTAGGAATCGAACCTACACTAAAGGAATCAAAATCCTCTATACTCCCTCTATATTATTTTCTAGTAAGGTCAGTTAATTAGGCTATCGGGCCCATACCCCGAAAATGATGGTTTAACTCTACCTTAAACCCCAAACCGTAAACCCTAAAACCTAAACCCTAACCCTTGCTAACCTTAACCCTAACCCTAACATCTCATAGCAGAGGGAGGGAGGGGCCTGATTCCTCATCAGATATATCAACAGTCAAAAGCCTGTAAGCTCAGCTCTTGCTTTTTCAGGGCTTCACACCGTCAGCACTGGAGGGAGGGAGGGGCCCGACTGCTCATCAGAGGTATCATGCAAGTCAAAAGCCTGAAAAGTCTCCTAGAATGCATAAATCATTAACCATTTCAGTCTCTGACAATTGGTCCACACAGTAACTGCAAGCTATGCCCAAAGCCTGTTCCCTAACCTTAGAAGAGAGACTGCAACCCTCGAGATGTTGGAGGTTCGAGGCATGGTCCGTGACACTAATCATGGCTATAACTCATAACTTCTTGGAGTATGGGGACTTCCCTCCTTCACCCCCGGCAGATCAAGGCCACCACTTCAACTGACAGACATGGAAGCATCGCTGGACCCCGCGGGCGGTGACTATATACATCTGTCCACTCTCAGCTTTTCTTTCTCTTACTCTCCCTTGCTCTTATCCTGCCTTTCTCTCCCCTATGCATTTTCTTTCCCCCCCCCAAAGGTTATCTCTGTGTCACATGGTGGTATGACAGCACCCAAAGTGCTAGCATGCCTGTTGATACAGAATTGTTAAAATAAACCTTGCCAGTATATGTTTTCAGACACCGATTATTTAGTGTCGTTTCACTTTAATCCACCCCAAGGGAATTATTAATAAAAACCTGAGTTACCCCCTCTCCCCTTTTCCTGGGGCGGGTTGTAACACCAATCAGCACTGACTCCACCCAGTAGGCGGAGCCAGTGAAGCAGAACAATCAACACGCACTCCACCTCTTGACTCCACCCAGTGGGCGGGGCCAGTGCTCTAGAGAAGCAGAGCACATACCAGACCGCGGTGGGTATTCTGCCACACACGCAACAGAACAGCAACAAAAAAAGCAGAGACCCAAGAGAAAAAGCAAAAGATTCTGACAGCGGTGGGCACTGAATCGGGCTTATAGCCCGAGAGGGGTTTACTGGGCACCACCGTGTTCCTGGAATGGGGTAAACCCGCGATAGTTAGATCGCACACGGAGACAGATTCGGACTAACCCTAACCCTAACCCCAATCCTAACCCCTAACCCTTACCCTAACCCTAACCTTAACCCTAACCCGAACCCTAACCCTTACCCTAACCCTAACCCTAAACCCTAATCCCAACCCTAACCCTTACCCTAACCCTTACCCTTACCCTAACCCTAACCCTAACCCTAACCCTAACCCTAACCCTAGTAGCTTGCAGTCTCTTTTTTTGAAGTTATGGTTAGGGAACTGGTTTTGTGCATAGCTTGCAGTCTCTTTTTTAAGATTAAGGTTAGGGAACAGGGTTTGCACATAGCTTGCATTCGCTTTTTTAGGATTAGGGTCAGGGAATCGGGTTTGCGCATAGCTTGCAGTCTCTTTTTTAAGGTTAGGTTCAGAGAGAAGGGTTTGCGTATAGCTTGCAGTCTCTTTTTTAAGGTTAGGGTTAGGTAACAGGGTTTGCGCATAGTTTGCAGTCTCTTTTTTAAGGTTAGGGTTAGGGAAGAGGGTTTACGCATAACTTGCAGTCTCGTTTTTAGGGTTAGGGTTAGAGAAAAAGGTTTGCGCATAGCTTGCAGTCTCTTGGTTAGGGTTAGGGTTAGGGTTAGGGAACAGGGTTTGCGCATAGCTTCCAGTCTCTCTTTTAATGTTGGGGTTAGGGGACAGTGCTCTATAGAAATAGAGTACATACTGGACGGCGGAGGGTATTCTGCCAGACGCAACTGAACAGCAACAGCAAAAGCAGAGACCCAAGAGAAAAAGCAAAAGATTCTGACGGCGGTGGGCAATGAATCGGGCTTATAGCCTGAGAGGGGCTAATTGGGCACCGCTGCGTGTCCAGAATGGGCTAAAACCGCGATTGTTAGATCGTGCACTGAGACAAATTCTTCCTAACCCTAACCCTTACCCATACCCCTAACCCTAACCCTAACAGTAACCCTGTCTTTTGCTAACCCTAAACCTAACCCTAACCCTAACCCTAACTTTTGCTAACTCTAACTGTAACCCTAAATTTCCTAACCCTAACCCTAACCCTTTCTAACCCTAACCCTAACTCAAAACCTAACCCTAACCCTAACCCTAACCCTAACCCTAACCCTAACCTTAAACCCTAACCCTAACCCTAACCCTAACACTAAACCCTAAACCAAAAGGAAACTTCCTTTGCTATGCCTACTGGGCGGAGTCAGTGCTGATTAGTGTTACAACCCGCCCCAGGAAAAGGGGAGATGGGGTAACTTAGGTGTTTATTAATAATTCCCTTGGGGTGGATTAAAGTGAAACGACACTAAATAATCAGTGTCTGAAAACATATACTGGCAAGGTTTATTTTAACAATTCTGTATCAACAGGCATGCTAGCAGTTTGGGAGTTGGGCTATCAGTTGGGAGGCATGGCTGAAAATAGGAAACAACAGCCCTAATTCCCAGGAAAGAAAGCCTGGAAGCTTTGGCTTTGTGGTGCAGTTGGTGGGCCACACTGGGCACTCCATGGGCAGGCAGCCAGAGTTTTCTGGATCTGGGAGTCAATCTGGGGGCCTCGGAGTGTTTGAGGGGAAGTTGGGAGTGTCCTGTGGGACCAGGATGGGATTTGAGGGCTCCTGGAGGGGCTGGGACGGGTGTATACTGCGGGCATCGTCTAGTATTGATGGGGGTAATCACTGAGCTGACTGTTTCATAATCATCCAAATTTTAACATACAATATGATTATTAGAATAAAAAGCAAAAAGGTAATATCAACAAAACAGTAACAGGGTGAAGCTCTTGGTTGAAGACTGGTTTCTTCTTTTTCTCCAGTGATTTTAATTCTTTTTTGTCTGGGTTTTAATCCCATCTTTGGCATTTTGCTGCCAACATTTTGTCCCCATATCCATTGGAAATTGTATTCACTGTTGATGAGAACAAAGTGGAATCCCAAGGTATGTGATATATTGATAGGATTTCACTGGTTGGCTTTTAATTTGCCCAGGTTTATCGCCATAATGCTTCTGCTCTTTAACCACTTGAATCAGAATGAATTGAGCTGTTTTCTGGGTCGGGTTCTCTTTTTGAGTCCAAGGTTTTTTAGTGGATTCAGTATCAGGCACAAAGGAAATTGAGGGAGGTAAAGAATAATCTTCCCTTTGTTCATTATCACAGGGATCACTCAGTCTATTTTCATTAATGTGAGGAAAGCTGGGAGACTCTAGAAACATCAGTTGAACTTCAAATTCTCCTTGTTTCTCTCCTGAGACTTAGAATCAGGGTTCTCTGTGGTTTCCCAAGTCACAATGCCAGGGTAAGACACTGGTTTAGGAAGTTGCCTGACCAAACCAGGAGCCTGTTTTTTTAGCAACAGTTTTCTCTCTGCACTCTGGTGCAACAAGACTTTGAAGGTGGTCAACCTCAGTTTGAAGCAGCTCATTTTTAGCAACAAGTTTATCCGATTTTTCTCCTGTTTCCCTCTCAAAGGCTAACGATGACTTCAGCACCACATTTTCTGATTTCAAAACAGTAGATTCAACATCAGAAATCCATTCATGACTTCCCTGTCAGCACTCCACCCAAATGTCTGTGCTCTCACTTTGACCTGAGAGAAACCTCAGGCAGGTGGAAAAGGGCAGATAAAGAAAAAACAGAGGGGTCCAGCAGAAGTGATGCTGCTTCTGTCAAAAGCAGAGCAGAGGCCGAAAGCACTTTAGGAAGTTGCTTACAGAAGCACTTGTGCATTCCAAGTTACAGCTCAGGAGTCTCAGTGACTTGTCCAACATAAGAGTTTCTTTTCCATTTCTCAACCCCAGATTCCTCAGAAGTAGGAAACTGGAAACACTGACTGAGAAAAGCTCCATTCCTTCCTAATAATTGTGCTTTGCCCTTCCCATTTGACAGTGCTCTTGGAAATGTGCTGCTGTGATCTGGATCTGTGAGCAGCCCTGACCTCCCAGAGCACTCATCCAATGGCAGGAAGACCCCACCTGGCTCCTGCTGGGGTTCTTGCCACCACGACCCAGTATGGGTCAATGGAATGGGGAGCAGGGCGGTGGGACCAGTAAGGACCAGTTAAGGGGGTTGGGGGCACTTCAGCATCTCCATCAAGGTCAGACCAGTACAGAGCAGCATAGACCAGTATAGATCAGTACAGACCAGTATAAACCAGTATGGACCAGTATAGACCAATATGGGTCACTGGAATGGGGAATGGGGCAGTGGGACCGATAAGGACCAGTTAAGGGGCTTGGGGGCACTTCAGCATCTCCATCAAGGTCAGACCATTAAGGACCAGTATAGACAAGTGTAGACCAGTATAGACCAGTATAGACCAGTATAGACCAGTAAAAAACCAGTACGGACCAGTATGGACCAGTATGGACCAGTACAGGTCACTAGAACAGCGAGCAGGGTGGTGGAACCAGTAAGGACCAGTTAAGGGGGTTGGGGGCACTTCAGCATCTCCATCAAGGTCAGACCAGTACAGACCGGTACAAACCAGTATGGACCAGTATAGACCAGTATAAACCAGGGTAGAGCAGTATAAACCGATATAAACCAGTATGGGTCACTGAAACAGGGAATGGGGTGGTGGGATCAGTAAGGACCAGTTAAGGGGGTTGGGGGCGCTTCATCATATCCGTCAAGGTCAGACCAGTACAGACCAGTATAAACCAGTATAGACCAGTATGGACTGGTATAGGCCAGTATAGACCAGTATAAACCAGTACAGACCGGTACGGGTCATTGGAATGGGGA
This sequence comes from Manacus candei, assembly GCF_025592945.1. Classification (NCBI taxonomy): domain Eukaryota; kingdom Metazoa; phylum Chordata; class Aves; order Passeriformes; family Pipridae; genus Manacus; species Manacus candei. The sequence goes on along the minus strand of NW_026138095.1, from coordinate 13,252,319 downwards.
ATGGGGCAGTGGGACCAAGAAGGACCAGTTAAGGGGGTTGGGGGCACTTCAGCATCTCCATCAAGGTCAGACCAGTACAGACCAGTATAAACCAGGGTAGAGCAGTATAAACCAGTATAAACCAGTACGGGTCCCTGGAACGGGGAATGGGGTGGTGGGACCAGTAAGAACCAGTTAAGGGGGTTGGGGGCACTTCAGCATCTCCGTCAACGTCAGACCAGTACAGACCAGTATAGACCAGTATAGATTAGTATAAACCAGTATGGACCAGTATAGACCAATATAAACCAGAATGGGTCACTGGAACACGGAATGGGGTGGTGGGACCAGTAAGGACCAGTTAAGGGGGTTGGGAGCACTTCAGCATCTCCATCAAGGTCAGACCAGTACAGACCAGTAGAAACCAGGATAGACCAGTATAAACCAGTATGGACCAGTACGGCTCACTGGAACGCGGAATGGGGTGGTGGGACCAGTAAGGGCCAGTTAAGGCAGAACTCAGTTGGGACTTAGTGGTTTGGGGGTGGGTGTGTCCCTTCTTTAGGTGGGCGTGGTCTCTCCCTGGTGGGCGTGTCCCATCTCAAGGTGGCCATAGCCTCTCCGAGTGGGTGTGTCTTTTGCATCCTCTCCCCCTCCCTGAACTGGGAGCTCAACTGGGACTTACTGGGTTTTGGGTGGGCGTGTCCCCTCCCAATGATGGACCCACTTTCAGCCCCTCCCCCCACCTTTAAGGGCCCCCCCAAAGCCCCTCCCCCCCCTTCCTGCACCTCCCCAACCCTCAGGGTCCCTCCTGTCCCTCCCCCACCCTCAGGGTCCCTTCCTTCCCCTCCCCCCAGTGAACCTGCTACCCCTCCCCCACTCTCAGGAGCCCTCCCTGCCCCTCCCCCACCTTCAGGCGCTCTCAGGACCCCTCCCCCAACCTCAGAGACTCTCCTGCCCCTCCCCCACCCTCGGGGAACTTCCTACCCTTCCCCCTCCCTCAGGGACCCTCAGGGCCCCTCCTTCACTTTCGGGGTCCCTCCCTGCCCCTCCCCAACCCTCAGGACCCTCCTGCCCCTCCCCCCACCTCGGGGTCCCTCCTGCCCCTCCCCCACCCTCAGGGACCCGCCTACCCCTCCCCCACCCTCAGGGACGGTCCTGCCCTTCCCCCACCCTCAGGGAACCTCCTGTCCTTCCCCCATGCTCAAGGACCATCCTGCTCCATCCCCACCCTCAGTGTTCCCTCCTTCCCCTCCCCCCCCACTGGGGTCGTTACTGGTCCCTTACTGGTCTGTACTGGGAAGGGAGAGGGGAGGGGCCGCCTCCTCGAGGCCCCTCCCCCCCAGTGACGTCACCGGGTCCCAAAAATAGCCCTGGGGGCCCAAACTGGAGGGGGGACCTGGAGCCGCTCCCAGTGTGACCAGTTCAGGTACTGGGAGGGACTGGGAGGGAACTGGGAGGGACTGGGAGGGACTGGGAGGGGGCAGGGCTTCCCCCCCTCCTCCCCCTCCATGTCCTTGGGGTGACCTTGGGGAGGGAGGGGGATAGGCCACTCCCAGTGGCTCCCAGTAGCTCACAGTAACCCCAGTAATGCCTCCGGTATCTCCAGTGACCCCCCCAGTAACCCCAGTGACCCCCCCAGTAGCTCCTAGTAGCTCCCAGTAACCCCAGTGTCTATCCCAGTAGCTCCCAGTAACTCCCAGTAATCCTAGTGTCCATCCCAGTAACTCCCAGTAACCACAGTGTCCACCTCAGTAGCTCCCAGTAACTCTCAGTAAGCCCCCCAGTAGCTCCCAGTAACTCCCAGTAACCCCAGTGACCCCCCCAGTAGCTCCCAGTAACCCCAGTGTCCATCCCAGTAACCCCAGTGAACCCCCCAGTAGCTCCCAGTAACTCCAGTGTCCATCCCAGTATCCCCAGTGACCCCCCCCAGTAGCTCCCAGTAACTCCCAGTGTCCCCCCCAGTGCCTCCCAGTATGTCCCAGTTTAACCCAGTTCCCCTCCCCCCGTGGGCCCTGGACCGGGTGGGGGAGGGGCGGGCTCACATTTCCATGGCAACATCCCTTTCCCTCTGGCCCAGTTTCTCCCAGTTCCTCCCAGTTTAACCCAGTTTTTCCACATTTTTCCCCATTTTTCCACATTTCCCCCCATTTTCCAGATTTTTCCCAATTGTCCTACATTTTCCCAGATTTTTTCCCATTTCTCCCCCATTTTCCCAGATTTTTCCCCATTTTGTCCAGATTTTTCCACATTTTTTCCACATTTTTCCCACATTTTCCCAGATTTTCACACATTTTTCTCCAGATTTTCCCAGATTTTTTTCCCCATTTTTTCCACATTTTCCCCGATTTTTTCTCACATTTTTCCCAGATTGGCCCAGATTTCTTCCCCCATTTTCCTGGATTTTTCCCAGAATTTCCCATATTTTCCCCATTTTTCCAAAATTTTTTTGATCTTTCCCCATTTTTCCCCATTTCCTGGATTTTCTCCCATTTTTCCACATTTTCCCAAGATTTTTCCCCATTTTTCCCAGATTTTCCCAAGATTTTTTCCCATTTTTTTAAATCTTTCCCCATTTTCCCCCATTTTCCCCAGAATTTCCAGCATTTCCCCCCCACTTTGTCCCCATTTTCCCAGATTTCTCCCAGATTTTCCCAGATTTTTCCCTATTTTTTCCCCATTTTCCCGGATTTTTCCCAGATTTGTCCTCCACTTTTCCCAGAATTTCCCACATTTTCCCACATTTTTCCCACATTTTTTCCCATTTTCCCACATTTTCTCAGATTTTTCTCCAGATTTTCTTCCAGATTTTCCCACATTTTCCCACATTTTCCCACATTTTTCTTGATTTTTCTCGATTTTCCCCATTTTTCCAGATTTTTTTCCCATTTTCACACATTTTTCCTCATTTTCCTCCATTTTCACGGATTTCTCCTCATTTCCCCCATTTTCCCACAGTTTTTCCCAATTTTTTCACATTTTCCCAGATTTTTCCCCATTTTCCCCATTTTCCCCAGATTTTTCCCCATTTTGCCCCCATTTTCTCCGATTTTTCCCCATTTTCCCACATTTTCCCAAATTTTTTCCTACATTTTCCCACATTTTCTCCCTATTTCCCCAGATTTTTCCTCATTTTCCTCATTTCTTCCCAGATTTTTTCCCGATTATTTTCCCCATTTTCCCAGATTTCCCCCCTTTTTTCCCACATTTCCCCGGATTTTTTCCCAATTTACCCCCATTTTCCATGATTTTTCCCACATTTTTTCCACATTTGCCCAGATTTTTCCTCATTTTCCACCATTTTTCCCAGATTTTTCACCATTTTTCTCAGATTTTTTTCCCCATATTTCCAGATTTTCCCAGAATATTCCCCATTTCCCCCCCATTTTTTCCCTATTTTCCCACATTTTTCCCATTTTTTCCCCTTTCCCCTGTATTTTTTCCACATTTTTCCCAGATTTTCTCCCATTTTCCCCAGAATTTCCCAGGTTTTTTCCCAATTTTTCCCCATTTTCCCAGGTTTTTTCCCATTTTTTCCCATTTTCACACATTTTTCCTCATTTTCCCCCATTTTCACGGATTTCTCCTCATTTCCCCCATTTTCCCACAGTTTTTCCCAATTTTTTCACATTTTCCCAGATTTTTCCCCATTTTCCCCATTTTCCCCAGATTTTTCCCCATTTTGCCCCCATTTTCTCCGATTTTTCCCCATTTTCCCACATTTTCCCAAATTTTTTCCTACATTTTCCCACATTTTCTCCCTATTTCCCCAGATTTTTCCTCATTTTCCTCATTTCTTCCCAGATTTTTTCCCGATTATTTTCCCCATTTTCCCAGATTTCCCCCCTTTTTTCCCACATTTCCCCGGATTTTTTCCCAATTTACCCCCATTTTCCATGATTTTTCCCACATTTTTTCCACATTTGCCCAGATTTTTCCTCATTTTCCACCATTTTTCCCAGATTTTTCACCATTTTTCTCAGATTTTTTTCCCCATATTTCCAGATTTTCACAGAATATTCCCCATTTTCCCCCCACTTTTTCCCTATTTTCCCAGATTTTTCCCATTTTTTTCCCTTTCCCCCCCATTTTTTCCACATTTTTCCCAGATTTTCTCCCATTTTCCCCAGAATTTCCCAGGTTTATTCCCAATTTTTCCCCATTTTCCCAGGTTTTTCCCAATTTTTTCCCCATTTTCCCGGATTTTTTCTCCATTTCCCCCCATTTTCCCAGATTTCCCCCCATTTTCCCACATTTTCCCAGATTTTCACACATTTTTCCCCATTTTCCCCCTTTTTTTCCTCATTTTTCCATATTTTCCCATATTTTTCCCCATTTTCCCCAGAATTTCCCACATTTTCCCCCATTTTTCCCCATTTCCCCGGATTTTTCTCACATTTTTCCCAGAATTTTCCACAATTTCCCCATTTTCCCACATTTTCCCAGATTTTTCACCATTTTCCTGATTTTCCCCCCATTTTTCCTACATTTTCACAATTTTTCTCCAGATTTCCCCCACATTTTTCCCCCATTTCCCCACATTTTCTTGGATTTTTGGGTCCCCAGTTTTCCAAATTTCCCAAATTTCCCCAGTGGGAAAAAATGGGGGGAAAAAAACAGGAATTTTGGGGAAAATGGGAAAAAATTGGGGAAAAAAGTGGGAAATTTGGTGAACGCGAATGAAAAATTGGGAAAAATGGGGGAAAATTTGAGAAAAAAGTGGGAAATTTGGGGAAAATTGATAAAAATGGGGAAAAATGGGGGGAAATTTAGGAAAACTGGGGGAAAATCCGGGAAAATGTGGAAAATCGGGGGAAATTTTGGGGAAAAAGTAAGAAATTTGGGGAAATGGGGGATTTTGAGGGGAAATGGAGGGAAAACTGGGAAAAAAGTAAGAAATTTGGGGAAAAGGGGTGAAAAATCAGGAAAAATGGGGGATAATTGGGAAAAATTAGGGGAAATTTAGGAAAAAATTGGGAAAAAATGGCGGAATTTGGGGAAAATGGGGAAATTTGGGAAAAATGGGGTGAATTGAGAAAAAAATGGGGGAATTTGGGTAAAATTGGATGAAAAATTGGGGAAAGTTGGGAAAAATGGGGGGAAATTTGGGAAAAATGGGAAAAAATGGGGGAAATTTGGGAACAATGGAAGGAATTTGGAAAAAAAATGGGGAAAAATTGAGAAAAATGGGGAAATTTGGGAAAAATGGGGGAAATGGGGGGAAAATTGGGGAAAGAGTGGGAAATTTGGGAGAAATGGATGAAAAACTGTGAAAAATGAGGGGAAATTTGGGAAAAACTTGGGTGTCCCCACCAGGTTCGACCCCGCCATGGCCCCGATAGCCCCGGGATCAGGTGAGACCCCTACCCCATGCCCTGACCCTCCCCCTCCCCGAGGTCACTGCCCTGACCCCCCGAGTCCAGGCTGTGACCCCTCCCCCACCCCGTGGCCCCTCCCACACTTTATGGCCCCTTCCCCATTCTGTGGCCCCTACCCCATTCTGTAGCCCCTACCCCACTCTGTGACCCCTCTCCCACTTCATGGCCCCTCCCCCACTCTCTGACCCCTCCCCCACTCTATGGCCCCTCATCCACTTTATGGCCCCTCCCCCACTCTTAGACCCTTCCCCCACTTTATGGCCCCTCCCCCACTCTGTGACCCCTCCCCCATTCTGTCACCCCTCTCCCACTCTGTGGCCCCTCCCCCACTTTACAGCCTCTCCCCCACTCTGTGACCCCTCCCCCACCGACAGCTTCTCCCTGCAGAGAGAACAGCCAACACACTATTTCACTTCTCACTTTAACAAAGCTCTTTTCTCCCTCAAGCCCGTCAAAGGCGCCAAGGCCACATAGGAGGCCACACACAAACAGTACTCCTCTTCCCACTTGACTACACCTTCTCCCTCACTGTTCTACAGGGAACACCAGGAATCTGCTCGCAGAGGCCTCTCGTTTCCCATCAGTAGCTCAGCACAAGGAGTTAAAGGAGCTCAAGCCTTAGGCCACAAGAGCTGACAGCGAGGAAACTTTGAGAGCAAACTAATGCTGCTAACACGGCCCCAGCTGAATCCAGCACACAATCACAGAATCCAAGAGTCCTTCAGCTTGGAAAAGACCTCCAAGCTCACTGAGTCTTGTGCAGCCCCTCCCCGACCGCCTGCAGGGACTGGATGATGCATTGCACAAGCACCAAAAGGAATGTTGTGAAAGCCATGGCCTGCAGGAGGACACAGAGAAGGGCTTGGTTGGGGCTGGGAAGGAGGGAGCTGGTGCTGGGGGAGCGGGGATGGAGCCTCGGGGATGTGGCGCAGCAAGGACAGGGGTCCAGGCAGCTGGCAGGCGGCAAGGCCTCACCCCCTGCCCCAGCAGCAGCACCGGGCCCTGCCCAAGGCGCTCCTGCCAGGGGCTGGGCCCTGCAGGCAGGGGCAGAACCCACTCCCTGGGGCGGCCTTGCTGCCCTGGCCCTCGTCCGGCCCAGCCTCTCCCTGTGTGCGTGCTCCCCACAGCACAGGCTGCACTGGGCAGCATCCCCTGATGGGCCTTGCAGAGCTGCCCCACGGGGACACTTCCCTTTTATGTCACAGGTACCACAACCTGTCCCAGCCTGCCCTGCCCATTGTCCCCACCCCGGCTCAGTGACTCACAGTGGCCCCTGGCAACCAAAGAACCAAAGCCCCACATCCCCAGAGTGCGGCCCTACCCATGTGCAAGGGGCCCCCAAAGGGTTCCCTGCACAAAGCAGCCCCTCCAAACCCTTGTCAGATAGAAAACTGGGGGACGTGACCCTTGGATGCTTTTAGTACAGATACAAGCTTTTCTTGAATAATGGAGGGGGTCACTTTTTAATTATTAATATTTACAGTTATCCATTTGGGGACAGGATGTCCTACAGGCTAATGTGCTGTCACATTTGGAGTGAAAAGTACTTTTCAAAGAAACCCAGGGTGCATGGGTGATGCAGAGGAAGCTGCCAAGTCACCCAATGTGAAGCTCAACACTGCTTTGCAACAGCACTGCCCTTTCACACACAGATCTTTGGCAAAGACAAAGATGTCAGGCTTTAGTTTCTAAATCAGTAACACTTGACAAGACCTCTTTATGAACTGACAGCAAGACAACTTAGGAGCAGCTTAAGGTTGGCAAGTGTAAGAGCCAAGAAGAGAAGGGCTGATGGGTATGTCATGAACACTGACAGCTGGATGGTCGTGGAGCTGACCAAGGACTGCCAGATACAAAAGACATCACCTGCTGGACTTGGCCCAAACACCAGCCCCCTCCTCTCCCTTCTCAACCACTCAACCACAGCCTGCACATACCCACACCTGCCAGGGCCAACTGGCTGTTTCTCTTCTCTTTTCTGCCTGGGGGCGAAGGAAGAAGGACAGCGAGGGCATTTGCCTTCGGGCCAGAGGGAAGGGGAAGGAGATCCCCCCAAATCCATCCCTGGCAGGATGGGGGCTGGAGGAGACATTGGGGGACCCCCAAGAATATTTTCGAGGGGAAGAAAGGATGGGGGCACCCACAGGGGGTTGGGGGGGGGGAGGGACCCAGGAATCTCGTGGTGGGACACTAGGGAGTTCCCAGCAGTTTCTTGGGGGGGTGGACCACCAGCAGTCCAGGGTGGAAAAATGGACAGAGGAATCCGCCGTAAAGGGTTGGTGACACCCAAAAGACTCTAGGAGGGGGTCGGGAGGGGCCCTGGAGTCCTGAAGAGTGTTTGGGGGTCCCCAGGAGGGAGTCTGGGGGTCTGAGGTGGTCCCAGGAGATTTTCAAGGGTTAAGGGGATGCACAGGAGATTTGGGGGACGAGGGGGAAAGGCGGAGGGTCCCCAGGAGACTTGGGGGGGAATCTGGGCGGTTCCTGAGAGTCTTGGGGGAGATTCGGAGGGGTCACCAGGAGCCCCCGGACCCCCTGAACTCACCCCACACCACCATGGCCTCGTTGGGGCCGCACGTGAAAAACAGCGCGGCGGGGGGAGACCCTGGGGCCAGGATCGATCGGGACCAATCGGGTTCAATCCCAATCCTCCCCTCCCCTGCCATCACCGCCCCGCTCCCGGCAGCCCCCGCGGAAGTTTCGACGTTCTATTGGGTGACTCACCAGCACAAGGACAGGGGCCCAGCAGAATTTGGCAATGACGTCATTCCAGCAGAGCCGTTCTATTGGCTGCGACCCACGAGGGAACCCCAAAACCTGTTCATGGCTTGGGGGGAAAGGACAGCCGGCACGGCTGGGAACGGGGGTGCAGAGACTGTTCAAGTGCACAGGAAAGGGGCAAAAAACTTTCCCCTCTCCCTCCCAGTGCCCCCTCAGCCCATCCCAGTGTCTCCCCTCTCTCCCAGTGCCCTCTCAGCCCATCTCGATCTCTCCCCTGCTCTCCCAGTGCCCCCGTCCATTGAGGTCCCAGCCCGGTCCTGCCCCCTGCTCTGCTCCGGCCTGGATTTCTCCCCTGCAGGGGCAGCTGAGGTGGCTCCAGGGCGGGCGGGAGCTTGCGGGGCAGGGGGTGGCTCCTGACATGCTGCTGGAACCGCCCCTGTCTGGGCGGGCCCATCAGCCTGGGGCACCTCCTCACCCGAGCCTGGGGGACGGGCCGGCAACTGGGAGGGGCTTTGGGAAAGAATGGGGAGGCTGAGAAGGGCTTGGAGGTCGTGGGGGTAAGTGGGAAGGTGTTTGGGGGAGTTTGGGGGTTTGGGAGGGAGGTTGGGGAGATTGGGGCAGCTGTGAGGGGTTTTGGGGAATCGTCGGGGATGTGGGAAGGAACTGGGAGAGAGTTTGGGGGCATACTCAAGGGGAAGGGGGCAACTAGGAGAGGGTTTGAAAGGTCCTGGGAGGGCTGGAGGTAACTGGGAGGGGTTTGGGGGCATCTTGTGGGTTTTTGTGGGTCTGGGAGGCAGTCTGAGGGCCTCGGAGGGTTTAAGGGGAAGTTGGGAGTGTCCTGTGGGACCGGGATGGGATTTGAGGGTTCCTGGAGGGGCTGGGAGGGCTTTATGCCTTTAGACTGCGGGCATTGTCTAGTATTGATGGGGGTAATCCGTGAGTTGACTGTTTCATAATCATTCAAATTTTAACAAGACTTTGAAGGTGGTCAACCTCAGTTTGAAGCAGCTCATTTTTAGCAACAAATTTATCCGATTTTTCTCCTGTTTCCCTCTCAAAGGCTAACGATGACTTCAACACCACATTTTCTGATTTCAAAACAGTAGACTCAACATCAGAAATCCATTCATGACTTCCCTGTCACCACTCCATCCGAATGTCTGTGCACTCACTGTGGCCTGAGAGAAACCTACCTGTTTGCAGCGCACTGACTGGGCAACTTTTCTTTTTGCAGGTGGAAAAGGGCAGATAAAGAAAAAACAGATGGGTCCAGCAGAAGTGATGCTGCTTCTGTCAAAAGCAGAGCAGAGGCCGAAAGCACTTTAGGAAGTTGCTTACAGAAGCACTTGTGCATTCCAAGTTACAGCTCAGGAGTCTCAGTGACTTGTCCAACATGGGAGCTCCTTTTCCATTTCTCAACCCCCAGATTCCTCAGAAGTAGGAAACTGAAAACACTGACTGAGAAAAGCTCCATTCCTTCCTAATAATTGTGCTTTGTCCTTCCCATTTGACAGTGCTCTTGGAAATGTGCTGGTGTGATCTGGATCTGGGAGCAGCCCTGACCTCCCACAGCCCAGACCACACACACCTCATGCAATGGCAGGAAGAACCTGCCTGGCTCCTGCTGGGGTTCTCACCACCCACCGACAGCTTCTCCCTGCAGAGGGGTGGGCAACTACCCAGGCCGGATGAGACCTGACCCCAGCAGCCAGCAAAGTCCCTGCCCTGGCACAAAGAACCCCGGAGCACAGGGACCCTGCTCTGCAGGACAGCCCCGGGCATCCCTGGCTGCACCCCCACCTTCCCACCCCGCAGCCATCCCTGGGAGAAGGAGCCCACCTGCGCTGTCCCTCTGACGGTGCTGCAGGGAAGGCCTGCCCTGGAGAACATCCTCCTCCGGTGCAACAGAGAAACTGGGAGAGTCCTGACAGATGTGCAAGGCTGTGGGATGTGGTAGCTTTAGGAGATTCCTCCAGGAACACAAGCGACATTGCCCTGCACCTGTAGACTCACTCTGCAGAGGAGTGTGAAGTTGTGTCCCCAAGTTGTGTCTCAGCTGAACACCTCCCATCTTTCTGCTGCCTTTAACCTCCTTTTGCCTTTCTTCTCTTCTCTCGTGCCTACAGGCAGTGCCCTCGGCCCTGCTGGGCTGTGCAGAGGAGCTGCTCCTGGGCAGAGCTGTCTCTCTGCAGTGCTGCCCGCTTGCCAGGATTTCCCTGTGTGCCAGGAGCCCGGCCCAGCTGAGCAGCACAGCAAGAGCCAAAGGTAGCCCTTTCTCTGCCCCTCTGGGTTCCCCGCAGGTGTCCCTGGGGCTCCAGGGGAACCTGCTGTGGAACAGACTGAAGGAAACAATGATGTTCCCTCTTCTCACCTCTTCAGTGACACTTCTTTCCAGCAGTGACACTTCTTTCCAGCAGTGACATTTCTCCTCTTAGAAAATTACCAGGGTATGATGATCACCTTTTCTAGTTTCATCATTACACAGGACACCAGGAGGGTGACAGCAAAGGATCTGGTAACTCCCTGGCACAGTGGGGGTTTTCCTGGAGTCACACAGAGAAATGTGTCAGGGCTCTGAGAGGTGTCCAACCCTGAGCTGGACTGATGCACACACGGGGGTGTTCAGAGACACGAGTCCTTCCCTGGCACACACACAGGCAGTTCATCGCAGCAGGGGCAGTGTCTCCCTGGGGTCCTGCTACCACTCCCAGAGCCTGGAGCCACCTCAGCCCTGTAATGCTCCCACCCTGCCCACTCCTACACTTCAGATGAACATTGGGGTTTTCTAGTCACTGGAACTGCCCAGACCAGCCCCTCCCTGGTCCCCCCATCTCCCTGCCCCGCCCCAGCCCAGCAGAGCAGCACAGTCGTTTCTAGTCCTGCAGCAAGAAAGGGAGGCAATAGAGGACAGGGACAGTGACTGCATGTCTGGACTGCTCAGATCATCAGCTCTGGCGGCAGCTCCTGCAGCCCCAGGGCCAGACCCGCTTCCCAGTGGCCCAGGCAGCTGCTGCCACGTGGGCACAAGCTCTGCTGCCCCGGAGGGTCCTGTAGTGAAGGACTTTGCAGATGGCCACGTAGCGGTCATAGGACATGATGGTGAGAAGGGCAAGCTCCACTGTGATCAAGAAGAAAAGCAAAAAACACCTGGGCAGCTCATCCTGAGTAGGACATGCCCCTGGTGTTCCAGAGGGAATTGGCCATGGCTTTGGGGAGAGTGGTGCAGATGCAGCCTGGGTGTGTGAGGGAGAGGTGGAGCAGGAAGAAGTCCCTGGGGGGTGTGCAGGTGGTGGTGGCAGGCTACGGCGCTGAGGATGAGGCCGTTGCCCAGGAGGGCAGCCAGGGAGATGCCCAGGAAGAAGCAGAAGTGCAAGAGCTGCAGCCAGGAGGAGGAAGTGGGGGATGGAGCTGCTGTTGGACATGAGCTTCCTCCGGGCATCAGGAAATGTCCAAGGAGGAAAAGGCAGTGAAAACTTTGGGACAGGTTTCCTAGATCAAACCCATGAATTCCTCTGAGCATCTACCCTCATCCCAAGTATCTGCAGTCACACATATATAGATTCTGGACTGTAGAAGACAGGCTTAGCATGACTTTAAGATGATTTCTTCTCAATTTTTTGATTTATTTTTCTACTGCCAGGTCTGAGAGGGGCATCGTGGAACCAAAGGAACCCTGAGACATTTCAGAATCCCACATGTGTTGGGTCTGTCTGAGCTGGAGTTCATTTTCTCACTGCAGGCATCGCAGTGCTGTGCTTTGCATTGGGAGCTACAAAGGGGTTAATCGCACCAGTGCTTTGGCAACTGCTGAGCAGGGCTGGTGCAGCATCTGCATTGTCAGCATTGTCCCCTGAATCGGGGGCAAGATCATGGGAGGCGATACAGACAGGTCAGTTGAGCCAAATGGACCAAAGGGACATTGCAGAATATATGGCGTCAGCTCAGCTACAAGAGCTCAGGAAAGGAACAGGAAAGGGGGAAAATCCATTTTTTTACAATACATGCCTTCTGAGCGGCTTCTCTGTGTGGTGAAGCCCTGTTTCCCATGAAGTGGCCAGGTATCGCTGCTGACAGGAAGTAGAGAGAAAATCTTTTTATTTTCCTCTTCACTTCTGCATGCGCAAACTTTGGCTTTTGCTTTAGTAAAGTGCCTGATCTCAAGGTAGAAATAATTTTCCATCTTATTCTGTCTCTTCTGTCTAGCTGGGAAGGGCAGCAATAGAGCAGCTTGGTGGGCACCTGGCATCCAGGTCAGGTCAACCCACTGCAACATTGCAGGGTCTCATGGAACCCAAGGACTGCTGGGAGACTGGGGGAACTCACGGAATCAAGTGGCCGTCGTGGCACTGCCCTGCATCATAGAAGCAAATGTTCCCTGGGAAACTACAGAAACCAGGGACTTAAGGGACATCACTGGGATGTGCGGGACCTCATGGAATTAAACAAACCGTGGGATATCTTTGGAACTTCATGGAATCAAAGGGATAAAACAAAAGAATTAAACCCCATGACCAAAAACCCATTGGATCGAACATTTCTTTACTATGCCAGCTGGGGATTCATGGGGGTACTCTGCCATGCATGAATCAAAGAATCAGTATAAATTTCGGAGTATAAATACAGTGATACTTGAAAGACCCTCCCCTTCACAAGCAGTCCAAAATTCTCTTCTGATTTTAGGGTCAAATAGCCTCTTGGATTTTATTCGTGGAGCAAGACTGCCATCTAGCGTCCATTTCTTCTGGGAGGGGCAGTCATTTTCACAGAGTGGTCTTCTCCCTTAGCAGGCCTCGTAGCATCTCTGATTGATCTATCCGACCCCTAACCCCTAAAGTAAATGCTTTAGGACCAGCTAAGACGCGTCTTAGAACTTCCCATTTGCTTAAACAATGTAGAATTGACTTTCTTCTTAACAGAACAATCTCTTATTAAACAAGTTTTCTGAGGCCTGTAAGCTAATTTCTTGAAGATGGGCATATGATACACTCTCTATTAGTTTCCATGTATCATCTACATTCTCTCTCCTACAACTAATTGTAGTCTTAAAAGAAAAGAAAAGACTGCTACCACGCCAAGAAAGCAAACCCCTTTGTTGATTAGGATTTTTATCTAAGAAAAACTTGTGATTTACGAAGCCATTAAGGATGGAGATCCTCTCTCATTTCAGTGCCATTGTGACAATATGGGGCCTCATGGAACACATGGAACACAGAACACTGCACATTCCCAAGCAATCAAGGGGCCATTGTAACACTCCAGGGCCTCATGGAAGACGGAGGCCCCGCAGAGAGACCTCAAATCAGAGGTTTGGGCAATCCTCAACCAGAGGAAGTTCAACAAGGGAAGTGCCAGATTCTGTCCCTGTGATGGGGCAACCCCGAATGTCCGGACAGACTGGGAATGATATTCTGCATAGCAGCGCTGGAAAATGGCCTCTGGGGTCCTGGTGGATGGCCAGTTGGCCAAGAGTCAGTGGTGCTCTGGTGGGGGCTCCCTGCTCGGTCACAGGAGGGTTTTCAGACACACGAGTCCTTCGCTTGCACACAGACACAGACAGTTCATGGTAGCAGGGGCAGTATCTCCTGGGGTTCCTGCTACCACTCTAGGAACCTGGATGCACCTAAGCCCTTGTGGGGTGCCACCTGCTCTGCCACTATCTGAGATGCCCCACCGCCTGAGAGGTGGAAACGCCGAGCTCTGTCCAAGAGAAGCACATCCCAGAGCTGCACGCATGGGCTTTGCCAGGATTTAGAACCGTAAATGCAATGTGACACCGAGACACTCTTTGTCCCACATAACTTCAAGGTCTCCCCAGGAGGTTGATGGCAATTGTTCTTGCCCAGGGTCATCTCCCCACACCAACAGCAGGTGTGTGCTCAAGACTTGTCTGTGCAATGCAAACAGATACACCCTGTCTAGTTCTTCCTGTTTCTCCAAGGAAGGCAAAAGAATCTCTGTGTGCCGGGTGAGAAGCCAGTGCTGGAAGTTGTGGTTCTATTGTGAGTGCCAAGAGCGGATGGCAGGTCTGTGATGAATGCCCTGAGGAGATGACCTGGGTTTTCCAGTGCACATGGCAATAGATCACACCCTACTTTGGTGGTCATTTATGTCCTTCGGAGGTGACAGAGATGGGAAAGAGAATGAAATTTTTGAATGTGCCTCTGAGTGCCCCTCAACCTGCTGCAAATGTGCAGATTCCAGTACATCCAGTTCAGGTGTGAGAGGCTGTTCCCTGGTCCTCTGAGCAAGAAGAGCTGGACGAGGGACACAGCAGAACTCGCTTACTGAGACTGCATCTCCATGAATCCCAAAGCAAGTGCGAGGGGTTATGCCACGTCCGAGTTTTCTCAGGGGAAGGTGTTTCTCCCATGCATTGGCTCCCCGTGGCACTGGTGCCACAGCCCCCGACAAAACCACAAGTGGTCTTTGTCCCTAGCAAAAGTGCTCCTACTGCTAGCAGGGATGTTCCACGGGAAAGGCCAGGAGAGGTTGAGTCCGGAGGGCACTGAGCCCTGAGGGATGTTCTGCCTCTCGTGCCCCTCGACCATTCTCGCAAGCCCAGCCCGGCCCCGCCGGTTCTACGGTGCAGAGCACGGACAGCTGCCGCGCTGCCGCCGCTGTCGCCTGGCCTCTGCCTCCAGCCAGCACCCGAGGAGAGCCCGAGAGGCGCCGGAGCCTGTCCCATCCCCGGGGCGGATTTGTCAGAGGAGGACAGGGGAGGAGGGAGAGGAAGGCAGAGGAGGCGGAGAGGAGGTGGCCCACCAGGAGCAGAGAGTCGGGGTTGGCGGGGGCAGCGAAGGCGCCGGGAAGCGGATCATTGGCTGCGGCGTTGTCGGGGAGCGGGACTGGCGGTGCTGGTCGCGGTTTTGATCTTTGTGCAGGGCTGGTGGCCCGAGACCGTATCCATTCCTACCGGCAACTCCCGGGTCATAGCCCCGAGCTCCTCGTACGCGCTGCTAAATGGTCCAGAGAGCTGCGGGCGCCAACGGGGTGGCTGTTGGTTACGGGAGACGGTCTTTCCGCCGTCCTCTGGCTCTCCGGACCCCATCATGGGAACCCGGCTCTGTATTCCTGGGCCCTGGTGGACACGGACTCATTGACACTGTCGTCTTCAGAGATTTCAGGGGATTCTCTTAGAAACAAAACTCGGTTAATTGGTTCTACAGCAGAGCAAATTAGCACCCCTATGAAAACATGGCTTTTCATTCCTACACAGAGCGCAGGCTTGCGACAGAATGCCTGAGTGCAAAGTGATTTATACAGCACAGGGCAGCGCAAATCTGGGCATCCTGCACTCAGCTGCCATGTGCGTCCCTAGCTTCTCTTGAGACATCGTCTCCTGGTTACTCTGACCCACTCCAGGCAGGAGCCGCGATTCTCTGGTTCATGAAGATCTTTCTCTTTGGATAGGAGGAGGGGTTCTTGCCTTGCCTGGAGTGTGGAAAAGACAGAGTGTAAGGTTCCGCAAGATTTGGAGTGTCACTCGTCAAGGATCTGAACACTACATCTCGGACGTGTTGTGAAAAAGCTGTGAAGGCAGACAGTGCGAAGGAGCGAGGTGCAACCAAGCCAGACCAAGCGTTAGAGGTGGTGAGAGAGGAAAGCAAAGCAGTAAGAAAGGAGAGACCTCCAGCCATTTGGCCCTGGCCTCAGGAAGGATGGTTGCAGGACCATCCTTCATTAACCTCTCAGTAAAAATGCAGAATTCTCAGCTTCCTCTAAATGTGTTATCTCTGCTCTGATACTTAAGATGGTAGAAAATTTTCAGGAGCACACAGGCATAAGGAGGGTGAACTCGATAATACTCTTCCACCTGGGAAGAATGTGAAAGCCTCTGTTTCCTGTGGTGTGATGGGTGCCTGGGATCCCTCTGGACTTGGTTTAGGGAAGGGGCTGGGTGTAAGGGTCTCCATCTGCCAAGCCCCCAGACCTTCAACTGCCCTGGGTGGGCCAGGGCTCTCCTAGCCCCACCACTCGCAAGCAGCACTCTGGTAATTGCCCCATGTGCTCCCTGTATGTGCGTCAGGGTCTTCATCCTGTTCCCTGCTCATCCCTCAGTACATTCCCTAGGGCATATGCTCTTCTTGCCATCGCTGGAGCTGGGATATCCAGCAGCCCTGCTGGAGCCATGTTCCTCTCAGACTTTGCGTTTTGGCAGAAGAGAAAGGCAAATCTAGAGACACTGGGCTGCTGCCCAGCAGGGCTCATCTCCCTTTCCCAGGGAGCTGGGAGAGAGGCATTCTTCCCAGGCAGATGAAGAAGGACAGGGGAAAAGCCACAGATGCGGAGGAGACACGTGTTCCCCGAGGAAGCTGCAAGCAGCCCAGAGAGCTGAGGACAGCACGGGAAGATGTGAAAGGTGCAGAAGGGTAGAAACCCGGAACTCCCAAAAGCACATCAGTGGGTGTGCAGCAGAGCAGGCAATTGCAACTGGGGAGGGGAGGACTGCACTGCGAGCTGACCGGGAACAATCTCTGCCCATGAGTGAGACCCCAGAGCCAGGTAATGCTCAGAATACCATCGGCTGGGGGAACCAGACGGGCTGTTGCTTGGGGAGGGAGAAACCCAAAGAGAGCATTTGAGGTACTGAAAGTACAGTTCATTTCTCAGCCCTCCTGCTTCCTTTGCTCCCCCTCTAAGAGATTCGTTTCTGGCAACTCTCTTCTCTCGGCACAGGGTGGAGATTTCTGACACTCTCGGCAAACAGGCAGGTTCGTCTCAGCATGAATTTTGGCTACCTCGTCGTCACTTTCTGCCTGGTACACCTCCTCTCTATATCCCAGCTTTTCATAAATGCATTCTTTTTCCTCCCAGGAAATAGTCAACTGCCTTTTCAGGCCCCGTGGGGGAATACAACTGAATAGAGAAACATCGCTGCCGATCATGTACTTGCTGTCCTTCATGTGTTCACTCCAGACGATCTTACTTCTCTAAAGAAATAAAGAGGGAAAGAAGAGAAAGCTCAGGCCTCCTTCTCTCTCTCTGCTCACCACTTCAACTTCGCTATCCCTCTCCGTCTGTCCTCTCCTCCACATGCTGCCACCAAAAGATATCTCTGCTCTCTCTGCAGTCACACATTTCTCCTTTTCTAAAGAAAATCAGGAGATCATTCCAAAGCTGCTCCAGGTCTATCAAACTCTCATCTCACTAACTTTATTAATGCATCCCTTTCAACCTGCAGGTTGCCTGTTGCACGACTTCCAGTTTTCCCCGGCTGGCAACATATTAAAATCTCTCTGTTTGCAGTGGGCCATGGCTTACGGGGGCTGCGATACACCGTGAGACCAATCGACGTCTGTGGGGAGCGGAGCTGTCAGCAGGAGCATTTCCGCTGAAGACAAATAGCACCTTAGTTTTAGACTTGGGCTGTGGCACCAGTTCTACGCCGAAGCAGTGCATGGGTGAAGCACCTGCCCATGAGAAATCACGGCATGGCATCTCCCACCCGCTTTGGACCAATGGAGATACAGTCTCCATGATGAGATCCCAGTTGTGTCACTTCTCCTGCTCAGAAGACTAGGGAACACCTGAAATATGTATGCTTGTCCTGAAAACAGAGAGCTCTAACTATTTGGGCAGCCTGGAGAAAACTGGAGGTCGTGCCAGAGGCAGCCTGGAAGCAGAATCTGACGCATTATTAAGTTTAGTGAGATGAGGATTTGATAGGCCAGGGGTAAAGTCAGTGTTCTAGCACTGGTGCCTCTTGCGCTGCGCTGTGCTTTTTACGTCACTTGGCACCCAGGTACTCAAGCCTGTTCTCTTTGGATGGCTGAAAACCCTGTTCTAATAGAAGCGCTAATACCCAACTCGTCTCCATGACGGTGCCCGGAGAGCCAGAGGACGGTGGAAAGACCATCACCCGTCACCCTCAGCCGCCCCGTTGGCGCCCGCAGCTCTCTGGACCATTTAGCAGCTCTCTGGACCATTTTGCACCGAGGAACTCGGGGTTGTGACCCGGGAGCTGCCCGTAGGAATGGATAAATTCACCGTTTCGTATGTTGGTGTGTGAACACTTGGTGATTTCACTGCTCTCGGTGGTCTCTACCAATGGGTCCAGCTGCACCTGGGCTCTACCTGCAGACACTGGCAAGGAGATGAAGAAAAGCCATCGGAAGTGTTTTTGCACTGGATGTTTTTGCCCAAAACAAAGGGCACAGCAGCAGTCAAGACAATACGGAGAAGAATTTTAAGAGGATATAAAGGAGTGTAGTAGTTGAAATGTCCATTAATATTTGCTGGAGAGAGGTGAGCGGAAAAGAGAAGTGGATTGGTGAAGTCACTGAAGAATGGAAAGCTATGGGATTAAGCCAAGCGAAGAGAGGAAGAAAAGTAGGAAAGGGGAAGGACGGACTGCACGAATTCACTGAAGGACAGAGAGTAAAGCAAGGAAAGAATAACGGCTCGACAAAGAAAAAAGCGATGAGTGTTTCCAGGGAATATTTTATGAACCAGAGGGAGGGAGGGCTGGGAAGATAGTTCGGGAGAAGAGCTTTGTGAAGAACCTACCAGACAGGAGGGCAGCCTCGAGGAATATGCACGTCCACCCTAGGGGGCTGCCCCGACCCCTACCGTCTCCGGCAGCCAGCCCTGCGCACAGATCAAAACCGCGGCCAGAGCCACCAACCCCACTCTCCGACAGCACCGCAGCCGCCGATCCGCTTCCCGGTGCTTCGCTGCCCCTGCCAGCCTCGACTCTCTGCTCCAGGCGGACCGCCTCCTCTCCGCCTCCTCTGTCTTCCTCTCCCTCCTCCCTTGTCCTCCTCCGACAAATCCGCCCCGGGGCTGGGACAGGTGCCGGGTGCTGGTTGGAGGTGGAGGCCAGGCGAAAGCGGTGGCAGCGCGGCGGCGTTCCGTGCTCTGCACCGTGGAACCGGCGGGGCCGGGCTGGGTGGCAGGGGTGGTGTTTGGTATCGAGGATCTTCAGATTGACAGGCCATGTGCTTCTTACACCGCCATCGTCTCTTCCCTCACATCTCTCTTTTGGCACGTGGAGACTCCTGAATTTTCCTCCAGGGCAAGTGCTTGCGAGAATGGTCGAGGGGCACGAGAGGCAGAACATCCCTCAGGGCTCAGTGCCCTCCGGACTCAACCTCTCCTGGCCTTTCCCGTGGAACATCCCTGCTAGCAGTAGGAGCACTTTTGCTAGGGACAAAGACCACTTGTGGTTTTGTCGGGGGCTGTGGCACCAGTGCCACGGGGAGCCAATGCATGGGAGAAACACCTTCCCCTGAGAAAACTCGGACGTGGCATAACCCCTCGCACTTGCTTTGGGATTCATGGAGATGCAGTCTCAGTAAGCGAGTTCTGCTGTGTCCCTCGTCCAGCTCTTCTTGCTCAGAGGACCAGGGAACAGCCTCTCACACCTGAACTGGATGTACTGGAATCTGCACATTTGCAGCAGGTTGAGGGGCACTCAGAGGCACATTCAAAAATTTCATTCTCTTTCCCATCTCTGTCACCTCCGAAGGACATAAATGACCACCAAAGCAGGGTGTGATCTATTGCCATGTGCACTGGAAAACCCAGGTCATCTCCTCAGGGCATTCATCACAGACCTGCCATCCGCTCTTGGCACTCACAATAGAACCACAACTTCCAGCACTGGCTTCTCACCCGGCACACAGAGATTCTTTTGCCTTCCTTGGAGAAACAGGAAGAACTAGACAGGGTGTATCTGTTTGCATTGCACAGACAAGTCTTGAGCACACACCTGCTGTTGGTGTGGGGAGATGACCCTGGGCAAGAACAATTGCCATCAACCTCCTGGGGAGACCTTGAAGTTATGTGGGACAAAGAGTGTCTCGGTGTCACATTGCATTTATGGTTCTAAATCCTGGCAAAGCCCATGCGTGCAGCTCTGGGATGTGCTTCTCTTGGACAGAGCTCGGCGTTTCCACCTCTCAGGCGGTGGGGCATCTCAGATAGTGGCAGAGCAGGTGGCACCCCACAAGGGCTTAGGTGCATCCAGGTTCCTAGAGTGGTAGCAGGAACCCCAGGAGATACTGCCCCTGCTACAATGAACTGTCTGTGTCTGTGTGCAAGCGAAGGACTCGTGTGTCTGAAAACCCTCCTGTGACCGAGCAGGGAGCCCCCGACTGAGCACCACTGACTCTTGGCCAACTGGCCATCCACCAGGACCCCAGAGGCCATTTTCCAGCGCTGCTATGCAGAATATCATTCCCAGTCTGTCCGGACATTCGGGGTTGCCCCATCACAGGGACAGAATCTGGCACTTCCCTTGTTGAACTTCCTCTGGTTGAGGATTGCCCAAACCTCTGATTTGAGGTCTCTCTGCGGGGCCTCCGTCTTCCATGAGGCCCTGGAGTGTTACAATGGCCCCTTGATTGCTTGGGAATGTGCAGTGTTCTGTGTTCCATGTGTTCCATGAGGCCCCATATTGTCACAATGGCACTGAAATGAGAGAGGATCTCCATCCTTAATGGCTTCGTAAATCAGAAGTTTTTCTTAGATAAAAATCCTAATCAACAAAGGGGTTTGCTTTCTTGGCATGGTAGCAGTCTTTTCTTTTCTTTTAAGACTACAATTAGTTGTAGGAGAGAGAATGTAGATGATACATGGAAACTAATAGAGAGTGTATCATATGCCCATCTTCAAGAAATTAGCTTACAGGCCTCAGAAAACTTGTTTAATAAGAGATTGTTCTGTTAAGAAGAAAGTCAATTCTACATTGTTTAAGCAAATGGGAAGTTCTAAGACGCGTCTTAGCTGGTCCTAAAGCATTTACTTTAGGGATTAGGGGTCGGATAGATCAATCAGAGATGCTACGAGGCCTGCTAAGGGAGAAGACCACTCTGTGAAAATGACTGCCCCTCCCAGAAGAAATGGACGCTAGATGGCAGTCTTGCTCCACGAATAAAATCCAAGAGGCTATTTGACCCTAAAATCATAAGGGAATTTTGGACTGCTTGTGAAGGGGAGGGTCTTTCAAGTATCAC
Source organism: Manacus candei (assembly GCF_025592945.1). NCBI lineage: Eukaryota > Metazoa > Chordata > Aves > Passeriformes > Pipridae > Manacus > Manacus candei. The sequence continues at coordinate 13,231,288 of NW_026138095.1, read as the reverse complement.
TGTATTTATACTCCGAAATTTATACTGATTCTTTGATTCATGCATGGCAGAGTACCCCCATGAATCCCCAGCTGGCATAGTAAAGAAATGTTCGATCCAATGGGTTTTTGGTCATGGGGTTTAATTCTTTTGTTTTATCCCTTTGATTCCATGAAGTTCCAAAGATATCCCACGGTTTGTTTAATTCCATGAGGTCCCGCACATCCCAGTGATGTCCCTTAAGTCCCTGGTTTCTGTAGTTTCCCAGGGAACATTTGCTTCTATGATGCAGGGCAGTGCCACGACGGCCACTTGATTCCGTGAGTTCCCCCAGTCTCCCAGCAGTCCTTGGGTTCCATGAGACCCTGCAATGTTGCAGTGGGTTGACCTGACCTGGATGCCAGGTGCCCACCAAGCTGCTCTATTGCTGCCCTTCCCAGCTAGACAGAAGAGACAGAATAAGATGGAAAATTATTTCTACCTTGAGATCAGGCACTTTACTAAAGCAAAAGCCAAAGTTTGCGCATGCAGAAGTGAAGAGGAAAATAAAAAGATTTTCTCTCTACTTCCTGTCAGCAGCGATACCTGGCCACTTCATGGGAAACAGGGCTTCACCACACAGAGAAGCCGCTCAGAAGGCATGTATTGTAAAAAAATGGATTTTCCCCCTTTCCTGTTCCTTTCCTGAGCTCTTGTAGCTGAGCTGACGCCATATATTCTGCAATGTCCCTTTGGTCCATTTGGCTCAACTGACCTGTCTGTATCGCCTCCCATGATCTTGCCCCCGATTCAGGGGACAATGCTGACAATGCAGATGCTGCACCAGCCCTGCTCAGCAGTTGCCAAAGCACTGGTGCGATTAACCCCTTTGTAGCTCCCAATGCAAAGCACAGCACTGCGATGCCTGCAGTGAGAAAATGAACTCCAGCTCAGACAGACCAAACACATGTGGGATTCTGAAATGTCTCAGGGTTCCTTTGGTTCCACGATGCCCCTCTCAGACCTGGTAGTAGAAAAATAAATCAAAAAATTGAGAAGAAATCATCTTAAAGTCATGCTAAGCCTGTCTTCTACAGTCCAGAATCTATATATGTGTGACTGCAGATACTTGGGATGAGGGTAGATGCTCAGAGGAATTCATGGGTTTGATCTAGGAAACCTGTCCCAAAGTTTTCACTGCCTTTTCCTCCTTGGACATTTCCTGATGCCCGGAGGAAGCTCATGTCCAACAGCAGCTCCATCCCCCACTTCCTCCTCCTGGCTGCAGCTCTTGCACTTCTGCTTCTTCCTGGGCATCTCCCTGGCTGCCCTCCTGGGCAACGGCCTCATCCTCAGCGCCGTAGCCTGCCACCACCACCTGCACACCCCCCAGGGACTTCTTCCTGCTCCACCTCTCCCTCACACACCCAGGTTGCATCTGCACCACTCTCCCCAAAGCCATGGCCAATTCCCTCTGGAACACCAGGGGCATGTCCTACTCAGGATGAGCTTCACAGGTGTTTTTTGCTTTTCTTCTTGATCACAGCGGAGCTTGCCCTTCTCACCATCATGTCCTATGACCGCTACGTGGCCATCTGCAAAGTCCTTCACTACAGGACCCTCCGGGGCAGCAGAGCTTGTGCCCACATGGCAGCAGCTGCCTGGGCCACTGGGAAGCGGGTCTGGCCCTGGGGCTGCAGAAGCTGCCACATGACCTGATGATCTCCTGAGCAGTCCAGACATGCAGTCACTGTCCCTGTCCTCTATTGCCTCCCTTTCTTGCTGCAGGACCAGAAAGGACTGTGCTGCTCTGCTGGGCTGGGGCGGGGCAGAGAGATGGGGGAACCAGGGAGGGGCTGGTCTGGGCAGTTCCAGTGACTAGAAAACCCCAATGTTCATCTGAAGTGTAGGAGTGGGTAGGGTGGGAGCATTACAGGGCTGAGGTGGCTCCAGGCTCTGGGAGTGGTAGCAGGAGCCCAGGGAGACACTGCCACTGCTGCGGTGAACTGCCTGTGTGTGTGCCAGGGAAGGACTCGTGTCTCTGAACACCTCCGTGTGTGCATCAGTCCAGCTCAGGGTTGGACACCTCTCAGAGCCCTGACACATTTCTCTGTGTGACTCCAGGAAAACCCCCACTGTGCCAGGGAGTTACCAGATCCTTTGCTGTCACCCTCCTGGTATCCTGTGTAATGATGAAACTAGAAAAGGTGATCATCATACCCTGGTAATTTCCTAAGAGGAGAAATGTCACTGCTGGAAAGAAGTGTCACTGAAGAGGTGAGAAGAGGGAACATCATTGTTTCCTTCAGTCTGTTCCACAGCAGGTTCCCCTGGAGCCCCAGGACACCTGTGGGGAACCCAGAGGGGCAGAGAAAGGGCTGCCTTTGGCTCTTGCTGTGCTGCTCAGCTGGGCCGGGCTCCTGGCACACAGGGAAATCCTGGCAAGCGGACAGCACTGCAGAGAGACAGCTCTGCCCAGGAGCAGCTCCTCTGCACAGCCCAGCAGGGCCGAGGGCACTGCCTGTAGGCACGAGAGAAGAGAAGAAAGGCAAAGGGAGGTTAAAGGCAGCAGAAAGATGGGAGGTGTTCAGCTGAGACACAACTTGGGGACACAACTTCACACTCCTCTGCACAGTGAGTCTACAGGTGCAGGGCAATGTCGCTTGTGTTCCTGGAGGAATCTCCTAAAGCTACCACATCCCACAGCCTTGCACATCTGTCAGGACTCTCCCAGTTTCTCTGTTGCGCCGGAGGAGGATGTTCTCCAGGGCAGGCCTTCCCTGCAGCACCGTCAGAGGGACAGCGCAGGTGGGCTCCTTTTCCCAGGGATGGTTGCGGGGTGGGAAGGTGGGGGTGCAGCCAGGGATGCTCGGGGCTGTCCTGCAGAACAGGGTCCCTGTGCTCCGGGGTTCTTTGTGCCAGGGCAGGGACTTTGCTGGCTGCTGGGGTCAGGTCTCATCCGGCCTGGGTAGTTGCCCACCCCTCTGCAGGGAGAAGCTGTCGGTGGGTGGTGAGAACCCCAGCAGGAGCCAGGCAGGTTCTTCCTGCCATTGCATGAGGTGTGTGTGGTCTGGGCTGTGGGAGGTCAGGGCTGCTCCCAGATCCAGATCACACCAGCACATTTCCAAGAGCACTGTCAAATGGGAAGGACAAAGCACAATTATTAGGAAGGAATGGAGCTTTTCTCAGTCAGTGTTTTCAGTTTCCTACCCCTGAGGAATCTGGGGGTTGAGTAATGGAAAAGGAGCTCCCATGTTGGACAAGTCACTGAGACTCCTGAGCTGTAACTTGGAATGCACAAGTGCTTCTGTAAGCAACTTCCTAAAGTGCTTTCGGCCTCTGCTCTGCTTTTGACAGAAGCAGCATCACTTCTGCTGGACCCATCTGTTTTTTCTTTATCTGCCCTTTTCCACCTGCAAAAAGAAAAGTTACCCAGTCAGTGCGCTGCAAACAGGCAGGTTTCTCTCAGGCCACAGTGAGTGCACAGACATTCGGCTGGAGTGGTGACAGGGAAGTCATGAATGGATTTCTGATGTTGAGTCTACTGTTTTGAAATCAGAAAATGTGGTGTTGAAGTCATCGTTAGCCTTTGAGAGGGAAACAGGAGAAAAATCGGATAAATTTGTTGCTAAAAATGAGCTGCTTCAAACTGAGGTTGACCACCTTCAAAGTCTTGTTAAAATTTGGATGATTATGAAACAGTCAACTCACGGATTACCCCCATCAATACTAGACAATGCCCGCAGTCTAAAGGCATAAAGCCCTCCCAGCCCCTCCAGGAACCCTCAAATCCCATCCCGGTCCCACAGGACACTCCCAACTTCCCCTTAAACCCTCCGAGGCCCCCAGACTGCCTCCCCGACCCACAAAAACCCACAAGATGCCCCCAAACCCCTCCCAGTTACCTCCAGCCCTCCCAGGACCTTTCAAACCCTCTCCTAGTTGCCCCCTTCCCCTTGAGTATGCCCCCAAACTCTCTCCCAGTTCCTTCCCACATCCCCGATGATTCCCCAAAACCTCTCACAGCTGCTCCAATCTCCCCAACCTCCCTCCCAAACCCCCAAACTCCCCCAAACACCTTCCCAGTTACCCCCACGACCTCCAAGCCCTTCTCAGCCTCCCCATTCCTTCCCAAAGCCCCTCCCAGTTGCCGGCCCGTCCCCCAGGCTCGGGTGAGGAGGTGCCCCAGGCTGAAGGGCCCGCCCAGACAGGGACGGTTCCAGCAGCATGTCAGGAGCCACCCCCTGCCCCGAAAGCTCCCGCCCGCCCTGGAGCCACCTCAGCTGCCCCTGCAGGGGAGAAATCCAGGCCGGAGCAGAGCAGGGGGCAGGACCGGGCTGGGACCTCAATGGACGGGGGCACTGGGAGAGCAGAGGAGAGATCGGGATGGGCTGAGGGGGCACTGGGAGAGAGGGGAGACACTGGGATGGGCTGAGGGGGCACTGGGAGGGAGAGGGGAAAGTTTTTTGCCCCTTTCCTGGGCACTTGAACACCCTCTGCACCCCCGTTCCCGGCCGTGCCGGCTGTCCTTTCCCCCCAAGCCATGAACAGGTTTTGGGGTTCCCTCGTGGGTCGCAGCCAATAGAACGGCTCTGCTGGAATGACGTCATTGCCAAATTCTGCTGGGCCCCTGTCCTTGTGCCGGTGAGTCACCCAATAGAACGTCGAAACTTCCGCGGGGGCTGCCGGGAGCGGGGCGGTGATGGCAGGGGAGGGGAGGATCGGGATTGAACCCGATTGGTCCCGATCGATCCCGGCCCCAGGGTCTCCCCCCGCCGCGCTGTTTTTCACGTGCGGCCCCAACGAGGCCATGGTGGTGTGGGGTGAGTTCAGGGGGTCCGGGAGCTCCTGGTGACCCCTCCGAATCTCCTCCAAGACTCTCAGGAACCGCCCAGATCCCCCCCAAGTCTCCTGGGGACCCTCCACCTTTCCCCCTCCTCCCCCAAATCTCCTGTGCATCCCCTTAACCCTTGAAAATCTCCTGGGACCACCTCAGACCCCCAGACTCCCTCCTGGGGACCCCCAAACACTCTTCAGGACTCCGGGGTCCTTCCCGACCCCCTCCTAGAGTCTTTTGGGTGTCACCAACCCTTTACGGCGGATTCCTCCGTCCATTTTTCCACCCCGGACTGCTGGGGGTCCACCCCCCCAAGAAACTACTGGGAACTCCCCAGTGTCCCACCACGAGATTCCTGGGTCCCTCCCCCCCCCCCAACGCCCTGTGGGTGCCCCCATCCTTTCTTCCCCTCGAAAATATTCTTGGGGGTCCCCCAATGTCTCCTCCAGCCCCCATCCTGCCAGGGATGGATTTGGGGGGATCTCCTTCCCCTTCCCTCTGGCCCGAAGGCAAATGCCCTCGCTGTCCTTCTTCCTTCGCCCCCAGGCAGAAAAGAGAAGAGAAACAGCCAGTTGGCCCTGGCAGGTGTGCGTATGTGCAGGCTGTGGTTGAGTGGTTGAGAAGGGAGAGGAGGGGGCTGGTGTTTGGGCCAAGTCCAGCAGGTGATGTCTTTTGTGTCTGGCAGTCCTTGGTCGGCTCCATGACCATCCAGCTGTCAGTGTTCATGACATACCCATCAGACCTTCTCTTCTTGGTTCCTACACTTGCCAACCCTAAGCTGCTCCTAAGTTGTCTTGCTGTCAGTTCATAAAGAGGTCTTGTCAAGTGTTACTGATTTAGAAACTAAAGCCTGACATCTTTGTCTTTGCCAAAGATCTGTGTGTGAAAGGGCAGTGCTGTTGCAAAGCAGTGTTGAGCTTCACATTGGGTGACTTGGCAGCTTCCTCTGCATCACCCATGCACCCTGGGTTTCTTTGAAAAGTACTTTTCACTCCAAATGTGACAGCACATTAGCCTGTAGGACATCCTGTCCCCAAATGGATAACTGTAAATATTAATAATTAAAAAGTGCCCCCCTCCATTATTCAAGAAAAGCTTGTATCTCTGTACTAAAAGCATCCAAGGGTCACGTCCCCCAGTTTTCTATCTGACAAGGGTTTGGAGGGGCTGCTTTGTGCAGGGAACCCTTTGGGGGCCCCTTGCACATGGGTAGGGCTGCACTCTGGGGGTGTGGGGCTTTGGTTCTTTGGTTGCCAGGGGCCACTGTGAGTCAGTGAGCCGGGGTGGGGACAATGGGCAGGGCTGGCTGGGACAGGCTGTGGCACCTGTGACATAAAAGGGAAGTATCCCCGTGGGGCAGCTCTGCAGGGCCCATCAGGGGATGCTGCCCAGTACAGCCTGTGCTGTGGGGAGCACGCACACAGGGAGAGGCTGGGCCGGACGAGGGCCAGGGCAGCAAGGCCGCCCCAGGGAGTGGGTTCTGCCCCTGCCTGCAGGGCCCAGCCCCTGGCAGGAGCGCCTTGGGCAGGGCCCGGTGCTGCTGCTGGGGCAGGGGGTGAGGCCTTGCCGCCTGCCAGCTGCCTGGACCCCTGTCCTTGCTGCGCCACATCCCCGAGGCTCCATCCCCGCTCCCCCAGCGCCAGCTCCCTCCTTCCCAACCCCAACCAAGCCCTTCTCTGTGTCCTCCTGCAGGCCATGGCTTTCACAACATTCCTTTTGGTGCTTGTGCAAAGCATCATCCAGTCCCTGCAGGCGGTCGGGGAGGGGCTGCACAAGACTCAGTGAGCTTGGAGGTCTTTTCCAAGCTGAAGGACTCTTGGATTCTGTGATTGTGTGCTGGATTCAGCTGGGGCCGTGTTAGCAGCATTAGTTTGCTCCCAAAGTTTCCTCGCTGTCAGCTCTTGTGGCCTAAGGCTTGAGCTCCTTTAACTCCTTGTGCTGAGCTACTGATGGGAAACGAGAGGCCTCTGCGAGCAGATTCCTGGTGTTCCCTGTAGAACAGTGAGGGAGAAGGTGTAGTCAAGTGGGAAGAGGAGTACTGTTTGTGTGTGGCCTCCTATGTGGCCTTGGCGCCTTTGAGGGGCTTGAGGAAGAAAAGAGCTTTGTTAAAGTGAGAAGTGAAATAGTGTGTTGGCTGTTCTCTCTGCAGGGAGAAGCTGTCGGTGGGGGAGGGGTCACAGAGTGGGGGAGAGGCTGTAAAGTGGGGGAGGGGCCACAGAGTGGGAGAGGGGTGACAGAATGGGGGAGGGGTCACAGAGTGTGGGAGGAGCCACAGAGTGGGGGAGGGGCCATAAAGTGGGGGAAGGGTCTGAGAGTGGGGGAGGGGCCATAAAGTGGATGAGGGGCCATAGAGTGGGGGAGGGGTCAGAGAGTGGGGGAGGGGCCATGAAGTGGGAGAGGGGTCACAGAGTGGGGTAGGGGCTACAGAATGGGGTAGGGGCCACAGAATGGGGAAGGGGCCATAAAGTGTGGGAGGGGCCACGGGGTGGGGGAGGGGTCACAACCTGGACTCGGGGGGTCAGGGCAGTGACCTCGGGGAGGGGGAGGGGTCAGGGCATGGGGTAGGGGTCTCACCTGATCCCGGGGCTATCGGGGCCATGGCGGGGCCGAACCTGGTGGGGACACCCAAGTTTTTCCCAAATTTCCCCTCATTTTTCACAGTTTTTCATCCATTTCTCCCAAATTTCCCACTCTTTCCCCAATTTTCCCCCCATTTCCCCCATTTTTCCCAAATTTCCCCATTTTTCTCAATTTTTCCCCATTTTTTTTCCAAATTCCTTCCATTGTTCCCAAATTTCCCCCATTTTTTCCCATTTCCCCCAAATTTCCCCCCATTTTTCCCAACTTCCCCCAATTTTTCATCCAATTTTACCCAAATTCCCCCATTTTTTTCTCAATTCACCCCATTTTTCCCAAATTTCCCCATTTTCCCCAAATTCCACCATTTTTTCCCAATTTTTTCCTAAATTTCCCCTAATTTTTCCCAATTATCCCCCATTTTTCCTGATTTTTCACCCCTTTTCCCCAAATTTCTTACTTTTTTCCCAGTTTTCCCTCCATTTCCCCTCAAAATCCCCCATTTCCCCAAATTTCTGACTTTTTCCCCAAAATTTCCCCCGTTTTTCCACATTTTCCCGGATTTTCCCCCAGTTTTCCTTAATTTCCCCCCATTTTTCCCCATTTTTATCAATTTTCCCCAAATTTCCCACTTTTTTCTCAAATTTTCCCCCATTTTTCCCAATTTTTCATTCGCGTTCACCAAATTTCCCACTTTTTTCCCCAATTTTTCCCCATTTTCCCCAAAATTCCTGGTTTTTTCCCCCCATTTTTTCCCACTGGGTAAATTTTGGAAATTTGGAAAACTGGGGACCCAAAAATCCAAGAAAATGTGGGGAAATGGGGGAAAAATGTGGGGGAAATCTGGAGAAAAATCTGTGAAAATGTGGGAAAAATGGGGGGAAAATCAGGAAAATTGTGAAAAATCTGGGAAAATGTGGGAAAATGGGGAAATTGTGGAAAATTCTGAGAAAAATGTGAGAAAAATCCGGGGAAATGGGGAAAAATGGGGGAAAATGTGGGAAATTCTGGGGAAAATGGGGAAAAATATGGGAAAATATGGAAAAATGAGGAAAAAAAGGGGGAAAATGGGGAAAAATGTGTGAAAATCTGGGAAAATGTGGGAAAAACGGGGGGAAAATCTGGGAAAATGGGGAGAAATGGAGAAAAACTCCGGGAAAATGGGGAAAAAATTGGGAAAAACCTGGGAAAATGGGGAAAAATTGGGAAAAAACCTGGGAAATTCTGGGGAAAATGGGAGAAAATCTGGGAAAAATGTGGAAAAAATGCAGGGGAAAGGGAAAAAAATGGGAAAAATCTGGGAAAATGGGGAAAAAATGGGGGGAAAATGGGGAATATTCTGGGAAAATCTGGAAATCTGGGGAAAAAAATCTGAGAAAAATCGGGAAAAATCTAGGAAAAATCTGGGCAAATGTGGAAAAAATGTGGGGAAAATCATGGAAAATGGGGGGAAATTGGGAAAAAATCCGGGGAAATGTGGGAAAAAAGGGGGGAAATCCGGGAAAATGGGGAAAATAATCGGGAAAAAATCTGGGAAAAAATGGGAAAAATGAGGAAAAATCTGGGAAAATAGGGAGAAAATGTGGGAAAATGTGGGAAAAAATTTGGGAAAATGTGGGAAAATGGGGAAAAATCGGAGAAAATGGGGGCGAAACGGGGAAAAATCTGGGGAAAATGGGGAAAAATCTGAGAAAATGTGAAAAAATTGGGAAAAACTGTGGGAAAATGGGGGAAATGAGGAGAAATCCGTGAAAATGGGGGAAAATGAGGAAAAATGTGTGAAAATGGGAAAAAATGGGAAAAAAATCTGGAAAAATGGGGAAAATCGGGAAAAATCAAGAAAAATGTGGGAAAATGTGGGAAAATGTGGGAAAATCTGGAAGAAAATCTGGAGAAAAATCTGAGAAAATGTGGGAAAAATGGGAAAAAAAGTGGGAAAAATGTGGGAAAATGTGGGAAATTCTGGGAAAAGTGGAGGAAAAATCTGGGGAAAATCCGGGAAAATGGGGAAAAAATAGGGAAAAATCTGGGAAAATGTGGGAGAAATCTGGGAAAATGGGGACAAACTGGGGGGGAAATGTTGGAAATTCTGGGGAAAATGGGGGGAAATGGAGAAAAATGGGAAAAAATCCCAGAAAATGGGGAAAAATGGGGAAAGATTTAAAAAAATGGGAAAAAATCTTGGGAAAATCTGGGAAAAATGGGGAAAAATCTTGGGAAAATCTGGGAAAAATGAGGAAAAATCTGGGAAAATGTGGAAAAAATGGGAGAAAATCCAGGAATTGGGGAAAAATGGGGAAAGATCAAAAAAATTTTGGAAAAATGGGGAAAATATGGGAAATTCTGGGAAAAATCCAGGAAAATGGGGGAAGAAATCTGGGCCAATCTGGGAAAAATGTGAGAAAAAATCGGGGAAAATGTGGAAAAAATGGGAAAAAAATCTGGGAAAATCTGGAGAAAAATGTGTGAAAATGTGGGAAAAATGTGGAAAAAATGTGGAAAAATCTGGAAAAATGGGGGGAAAATCTGGAAAATCTGGACAAAATGGGGAAAAATCTGGGAAAATGGGGGAGAAATGGGAAAAAATCTGGGAAAATGTAGGAAAATTGGGAAAAATCTGGAAAATGGGGGGGAAATAGGGAAAAATTCAGGAAAATGTGGAAAAATGGGGGGAAATCTGGGAAAAATGGGGAAAATGGGGGGAAATGTGGAAAAATGTGGAAAAACTGGGTTAAACTGGGAGGAACTGGGAGAAACTGGGCCAGAGGGAAAGGGATGTTGCCATGGAAATGTGAGCCCGCCCCTCCCCCACCCGTCCCAGGGCCCACGGGGGGGGAAACTGGGTTAAACTGGGACATACTGGGAGGCACTGGGGGGGACACTGGGAGTTACTGGGAGCTACTGGAAGCTACTGGGGGGGTCACTGGGGGGGACACTGGGAGTTACTGGGAGCTACTGGAAGCTACTGGGGGGGTCACTGGGGTTACTGGGATGGACACTGGGGTTACTGGGAGCTACTGGGGGGGTCACTGGGGTTACTGGGAGTTACTGGGAGCTACTGGGGTGGACACTGGGGTTACTGGGAGTTACTGGGATGGACACTAGGATTACTGGGAGTTACTGGGAGCTACTGGGATAGACACTGGGGTTACTGGGAGCTACTAGGAGCTACTGGGGGGGTCACTGGGGTTACTGGGGGGGTCACTGGAGATACCGGAGGCATTACTGGGGTTACTGGGAGCTACTGGGAGCCACTGGGAGCAGCCCATCCCCCTCCCTCCCCAAGGTCACCCCAAGGACACGGAGGGGGGGGAGGGGGAGAAGCCCTGCCCCCTCCCAGTCCCTCCCAGTCCCTCCCAGTTCCCTCCCAGTCCCTCCCAGTACCTGAACTGGTCACACTGGGAGCGGCTCCAGGTCCCCCCTCCAGTTTGGGCCCCCAGGGCTATTTTTGGGACCCGGTGACGTCACTGGGGGGGAGGGGCCTCGAGGGGGCGGCCCCTCCCCTCTCCCTTCCCAGTACAGACCAGTAAGGGACCAGTAACGGCCCCAGTGGGGGGGGGAGGGGAAGGAGGGAACACTGAGGGTGGGGATGGAGCAGGATGGTCCTTGAGCATGGGGGAAGGGCAGGAGGTTCCCTGAGGGTGGGGGAAAGGCAGGACCGTCCCTGAGGGTGGGGGAAGGGGTAGGCGGGTCCCTGAGGGTGGGGGAGGGGCAGGAGGGACCCCGAGGTGGAGGGAGGGGCAGGAGGGTCCTGAGGGTTGGGGAGGGGCAGGGAGGGACCCCGAAAGTGAAGGAGGGGCCCTGAGGGTCCCTGAGGGTGGGGGAGGGGAAGGAAGGGACCCCGAGGGTGGGGGAGGGGCAGGAGAGTCTCTGAGGTTGGGGGAGGGGTCCTGAGAGCGCCTGAAGGTGGGGGAGGGGCAGGGAGGGCTCCTGAGAGTGGGGGAGGGGTAGCAGGTTCACTGGGGGGAGGGGAAGGAAGGGACCCTGAGGGTGGGGGAGGGACAGGAGGGACCCTGAGGGTTGGGGAGGTGCAGGAAGAGGGGGGGAGGGGCTTTGGGGGGGCCCTTAAAGGTGGGGGGAGGGGCTGAAAGTGGGTCCATCATTGGGAGGGGACACGCCCACCCAAAACCCAGTAAGTCCCAGTTGAGCTCCCAGTTCAGGGAGGGGGAGAGGATGCAAAAGACACGCCCACTTGGAGAGGCTATGGCCACCTTGGGATGGGACACGCCCACCAGGGAGAGACCACGCCCACCTAAAGAAGGGACACGCCCACCCCCAAACCACTAAGTCCCAACTGAGTTCTGCCTTAACTGGTCCTTACTGGTCCCACCACCCCATTCCGTGTTCCAGTGACCCGTACTGGTCCATACTGGTTTATACTGGTCTATCCTGGTTTATACTGGTCTGTACTGGTCTGATCTTGATGGAGATGCTGAAGTGCCCCCAACCCCCTTAACTGGTCCTTACTGGTCCCACCGCCCCATTCCCCGTTCCAGTCACCTGTACTGGTCCATACTGGTTTATACCGGTTTATACTGGCCCATACTGGTCTATACGGGTCTATACTGGTTTATACTGACCTGACCTTGATGGAGATGCTGAAGTGCCCCCAACCCCCTTAACTGGTTCTTACTGGTCCCACCACCCCATTCCCCGTTCCAGGGACCCGTACTGGTTTATACTGGTTTATACTGCTCTACCGTGGTTTATACTGGTCTATACTGGTCCATACTGGTTTGTACTGGTCTGTACTGACCTGACCTTGATGGAGATGCTGAAGTGCCCCCAACCCCCTTAACTGGTTCTTACTGGTCCCACCACCCTGCTCGCTGTTCTAGTGACCTGTACTGGTCTATACTGGTCCATACTGGTCTGTACTGGTCTATACTGGTCTATACTGGTCTACACTGGTCTATACTGGTCTATAATGGTCTGACCTTGATGGAGATGCTGAAGTACCCCCAAGCCCCTTAACTGGTCCTTATCGGTCCCACTGCCCCATTCCCCATTCCAGTGATCCATATTGGTCTATACTGGTCCATACTGGTTTATACTGGTCTATACCGATCTATACTGGTCTATGCTGCTCTGTACTGGTCTGACCTTGATGGAGATGCTGAAGTGCCCCCAACCCCCTTAACTGGTCCTTACTGGTCCCACCGCCCTGCTCCCCATTCCATTGACCCATACTGGGTCGTGGTGGCAAGAACCCCAGCAGGAGCCAGGTGGGGTCTTCCTGCCATTGGATGAGTGCTCTGGGAGGTCAGGGCTGCTCCCAGATCCAGATCACACCAACACATTTCCAAGAGCACTGTCAAATGGGAAGGGCAAAGCACAATTATTAGGAAGGAATGGAGCTTTTCTCAGTCAGTGTTTCCAGTTTCCTACTCCTGAGGAATCTGGGGTTGAGAAATGGAAAAGAAACTCTTATGTTGGACAAGTCACTGAGACTCCTGAGCTGTAACTTGGAATGCACAAGTGCTTCTGTAAGCAACTTCCTAAAGTGCTTTCGGTCTCTCCTCTGCTTTTGACAGAAGCAGCATCACTTCTGCTGGACCCCTCTGTTTTTTCTTTATCTGCCCTTTTCCACCTGCCTGAGGTTTCTCTCAGGTCAAAGTGAGAGCGCAGACATTTGGATGGAGTGCTGACAGGAAAGTCATGAATGGATTTCTGATGTTGAATCTACTGTTTTGAAATCAGAAAATGTGGTGCTGAAGTCATCGTTAGCCTTTGAGAGGGAAACAGGAGAAAAATCGGATAAACTTGTTGCTAAAAATGAGCTGCTTCAAACTGAGGTTGACCACCTTCAAAGTCTTGTTGCGCCAGAGTGCAGAGAGAAAACTTGCTAAAAAAACAGGCTCCTGGTTTGGTCAGGCAACTTCCTAAACCAGTGTCTTACCCTGGCATTGAGACTTGGGAAACCACAGAGAACCCTGATTCTAAGTCTCAGGAGAGAAAGAAACAAGGAGAATTTGAAGTTCAACTGATGTTTCTAGAGTCTCCCAGCTTTCCTCACATTAATGAAAATAGACTGAGTGATCCCTGTGATAATGAACAAAGGGAAGATTATTCTTTACCTCCCTCAATTTCCTTTGTGCCTGATACTGAATCCACTAAAAAACCTTGGACTCAAAAAGAGAACCCGACCCAGAAAACAACTCAATTCATTCTGATTCAAGTGGTTAAAGAGCAGAAGCATTATGGCGATAAACCTGGGCAAATTAAAAGCCAACCAGTGAAATCCTATCAATATATCACATACCTTGGGATTCCACTTTGTTCTCATCAACAGTTAATACAATTTCCAATGGATATGGGGACAAAATGTTCACAGCAAAATGCCAAAGATGGGATTAAAACCCAGACGAAAAAGAATTAAAATCACTGGAGAAAAAGAAGAAACCAGTCTTCAACCAAGAGCTTCACCCTGTTACTGTTTTGTTGATATTACCTTTTTGCTTTTTATTCTAATAATCACATTGTATGTTAAAATTTGGATGATTATGAAACAGTCAGCTCACTGATTACCCCCATCAATACTAGACGATGCCCGCAGTATACACCCGTCCCAGCCCCTCCAGGAGCCCTCAAATCCCATCCTGGTCCCACAGGACACTCCCAACTTCCCCTCAAACACTCCGAGGCCCCCAGATTGACTCCCAGATCCAGAAAACTCTTGCTGCCTGCCCATGGAGTGCCCAGTGTGGCCCACCAACTGCACCACAAAGCCAAAGCTTCCAGGCTTTCTTTCCTGGGAATTAGGGCTGTTGTTTCCTATTTTCAGCCATGCCTCCCAACTGATAGCCCAACTCCCAAACTGCTAGCATGCCTGTTGATACAGAATTGTTAAAATAAACCTTGCCAGTATATGTTTTCAGACACCGATTGTTTAGTGTCGTTTCACTTTAATCCACCCCAAGGGAATTATTAATAAACACCTGTTACCCCATCTCCCCTTTTCCTGGGGCGGGTTGTAACACCAATCAACACTGACTCCGCCCAGTAGGCATAGCAAAGGAAGTTTCCTTTTGGTTTAGGGTTTAGTGTTAGGGTTAGGGTTAGGGTTAGGGCTTAAGGTTAGGGTTAGGGTTAGGGTTAGGGTTAGGTTTTGAGTTAGGGTTAGGGTTAGAAAGGGTTTGGGTTAGGGTTAGGAAATTTAGGGTTACAGTTAGAGTTAGCAAAAGTTAGGGTTAGGGTTAGGGTTAGGTTTAGGGTTAGCAAAAGACAGGGTTACTGTTAGGGTTCGGGTTCGGGTTCGGGTTCGGGTTCGGGTTAGGGTTAGGGTTAGGGTTAGGGTTAGGGTTAGGGTTAGGGTTAGGGTTAGGGGTATGGGTAAGGTTTAGGGTTAGGAAGAATTTGTCTCAGTGCGCGATCTAACTATCGCGGTTTTAGCCCATTCTGGACACGCAGCGGTGCCCAATAAGCCCCTCTCAGGCTATAAGCCCGATTCACTGCCCACCGCTGTCAGAATCTTTTGCTTTTTCTCTTGGGTCTCTGCTTTTGCTGTTGTTGTTCAGTTGCGTGTCTGGCAGAATACCCACCGCCGTCCAGTATGTACTCTACTTCTATAGAGCACTGTCCCCTAACCCCAACATTAAAAGAGAGACTGGAAGCTATGCGCAAACCCTGTTCCCTAACCCTAACCCTAACCAAGAGACTGCAAGCTATGCGCAAACCTTTTTCCCTAACCCTAACCTTAAAAAAGAGACTGCAAGCTATACGCAAACCCTTTTCTCTGAACCTAACCTTAAAAAGAGACTGCAAGCTATGCGCAAACCCGATTCCCTGACCCTAATCCTAAAAAAGCGAATGCAAGCTATGTGCAAACCCTGTTCCCTAACCTTAACCTTAAAAAAGAGACTGCAAGCTATGCACAAAACCAGTTCCCTAACCCTAACTTTAAAAAAGAGACTGCAAGCTACTAGGGTTAGGGTTAGGGTTAGTGTAAGGGTTAGGGTTGGGGTTAGGGTTTAGGGTTAGGGTTAGGGTTAGGGTTAGGGTTAGGGTAAGGGTTAGGGGTTAGGGTTGGGGTTAGGGTTAGGGTTAGTCAGAATCTGTCTCAATGCGCGATCTAACTATTGCGGGTTTACCCCATTCCAGGAACGCAGTGGTGCCCAGTAAACCCCTCTCGGGCTATAAGCCCGATTCAGTGCCCACCGCTGTCAGAATCTTTTGCTTTTTCTCTTGGGTCTCTGCTTTTGCTGTTGCTGTTCTGTTGCGTGTCTGGCAGAATACCCACCGCCGTCCAGTATGTACTCTGCTTCTCTAGAGCACTGGCCCCGCCCACTGGGTGGAGTCAAGAGGTGGAGTCCGTGTTGATTGTTCTGCTTCACTGGCTCCGCCTACTGGACGGAGTCAGTGCTGATTGGTGTTACAACCCGCCCCAGGAAAAGGGGAGAGGGGGTAACTCAGGTTTTTATTAATAATTCCCTTGGGGTGGATTAAAGTGAAACGACACTAAATAATCGGTGTCTGAAAACATATACTGGCAAGGTTTATTTTAACAATTCTGTATCAACAGGCATGCTAGCACTTTGGGTGCTGTCATACCACCATGTGACACAGAGATAACCTTTGGGGGGAGGAAAGAAAATGCATAGGGGAGAGAAAGGCAGGATAAGAGCAAGGGAGAGTAAGAGAAAGAAAAGCTGAGAGTGGACAGATGTATATAGTCACTGCCCGCGGGGTCCAGCGATGCTTCCATGTCTGTCAGTTGAAGTGGTGGCCTTGATCTGCCGGGGGTGAAGGAGGGAAGTCCCCATACTCCAAGAAGTTATGAGTTATAGCCATGATTAGTGTCACGGACCATGCCTCAAGCCTCCAACATCTCGAGGGTTGGAGTCTCTCTTCTAAGGTTAGGGAACAGGTTTTGGGCATAGCTTGCAGTTACTGTGTGGACCAATTGTCAGAGACTGAAATGGTTAATGATTTATGCATTCTAGGAGACTTTCCAGGCTTTTGACTTGCATGATACCTCTGATGAGCAGTCGGGCCCCTCCCTCCCTCCAGTGCTGACAGTGTGAAGCCCTGAAAAGGCAAGAGTTGAGCTTACAGGCTTTTGACTGTTAATATATCTGATGAGGAATCAGGCCCCTCCCTCCCTCTGCTATGAGATGTTAGGGTTAGGGTTAGGGTTAAGGTTAGCAAGGGTTCGGGTTTAGGTTTTAGGGTTTACGGTTTGCGTTCCTGGAATGGGGTAAACCCACGATAGTTAGATCGCGCATTGAGAGAGATTCTGACTAACCCTAACCCTAACCCCAACCCTAACCCCTAACCCTTACCCTAACCCTAACCCTAACCCTAACCCTAACCCTAACCCTAACCCTAACCCTAACCCTAACCCTAACCCTAACCCTAAACCCTAACCCCAACCCTAACCCTTACCCTAACCCTAACCCTAACCCTAGTAGTTTGCAGTCTCTTTTTTAAAGTTAGGGTTAGGGAACTGGTTTTGTGCATAGCTTGCAGTCTCTTTTTTAAGGTTAAGGTTAGGGAACAGGGTTTGCACATAGCTTGCATTCACTTTTTTAGGATTAGGGTCAGGGAATCGGGTTTGCGCATAGCAACACTAACCCTAAAAAAGAGACTGCAAGCTATGCGCAAACCCGGTTCCCTAACCCTAAAAAAAACCCTAACCCTAACCCTAACCCTAACCCTAACCCTAAACCCTAACCCCAACCCTAACCCTAACCCTAACCCTAACCCTAACCCTGATTCTGTCTGAGGAGAGACAGAAACCAGGAGACTTTGAAGTTCAACTGATGTTTCTACAGTCTCTCAGCTTTCCTCACATTAATGAAAATTGACTCATTGAGGATAATGAGGATGCAGCTTCTGCTATGGGGAATTCTAAGCATTCTGGGGTCGGTAAGACAACCTGGTAAGTAACACTTGAGTGAATGGGGGGTTGTCTTGGGGGCTTGTTTCCCTTCTCTTTTCTGTCTCTCGGTTTCTCATTTTGTTTGCTACTTTCTTTGGAATAAATGTTGTTTTGTTCAGCTTTCAACTGTGTACTGGTTTCAGTTTTGGCAATCTCCCTGCTGCCACGGTCCAGGGGGATGGGAAATAGGACTGAGCACTGCAATAACGGTTCTTGGCACAGTTGAGGGTTCGTGCAGCAATGCCACTTTATTCAGGGACAACAGGGGTTTAAATAAGGGGTTTAAAGTCTGAGGGGAGGATTCTGAACTGGGGAGGAGCATGGGACTGACAACTCAGGGAAAAGTGTGATAGGGAGACAGGGAAAAGGTGGGTGGAACTTCGGAGTTCCTCTTTACCTCTTTACTCCTGATGGGGTACTGCGATCCCCCTGTTGCAAAGCAGTTTAAATTTAGTAGTAGAATGGCTAAGGCTTAAGTAAAAGGGTAAGGCCTAGAAAGCAACACATTACAGTAGTGAGTTAAGCAGCAGCCTTGTTCGTGGGAATAGAATGTACTGAAGAAGTAGAAACAATAATCAAAAGATGTAGTCAAGCATGTACGTAACGATTTGTACCTTAGATGTGGTAAGGGTCTGTTAAACAGTTTCTAGGGGGGTAGGACAACTTAAGCAGATTTATGATTAAAGTAGATGATTGTTAATTGTTATAAACTACTGCACCTGGGTTGCTATAGAAACTGTAATTGTTTTAGCCGTGAGAATACATGTAAACTTGTTTGTGTATAAAAGTTGAACTGAGAACGAGGGTCGTCGGAATCCTGACTTGGGGCGTTAGCCCGCAGGTTCCCGGGGCCCCGAATAAAGCACCCATAAACCGGCACTCTGTTGGTTTGTGTCTTTGTTTACGGGCAACAGTTTTGGCGACCCAGATGGGACTCCGGGGGTAGCTGGGCGGCTCACGAGCTGATCTACTCCATGCCGGCAACCAGGTGATTTCTGGGGAGACATCGACCCGTGCCCGACCCGCGCCCGCCGGACAACCCTCTAGGTAAGCCCAAAGGTGCTTTATTCTTTTAGGTTTGTTGGTTGGGAGCCTGCCTATAAGACGGGATAGTGAGTGTCCCGCTGGGTTGGGCTAAAGGTACCTTGGTTGGGAAGCCTAGGCGCTGGTCGTAAGACGCGGCGAAAGCTGCGCAGTACCAGCACTCGCCTCTCAGAGGGAGAATCGGCGAGTTGGTTTTGGTTTTGGTTTTGTTCTGGTTTATATTGTTGTGTTATCGTGCTGGTCGTTAAAAGTATTGTTTTGTGTTGTTGTGTTATTGTGAATTTGATGAATTTAGATTGTGGTGTGTGTGTGAGCCAGTAGCAAGCATGATGTCATTTAAAACCTTTAGAGCACTATCCTGCACAGAAAAAGATATCCCTAGCGATTCTCCGCTTGGTTGCTTGTTAAAACATTGGAAGGAAGGAAATTTTGGACAAGAGTTAAGCAAGAAACAGTTGATTGATTATTGTAATAATGTATGGCCTCAATATGAAACAGGAGGAATGCTGTGGCCCAGAAATGGATCACTGACTCTGGAAATTATAACCCCTTTGATGCGATATTTACGAGAGAATGAGAAGTGGGATGAAATACCATATCTGGATTTGTTTTATTATTTAGAACAAAACACTGAATGGCAAAAGGAATGTGGTATCTTAGTGTTGAAAGAACTGGAACTGGAGGATGATAAATGTAAGAAATGTCAAGAGTGGAGTATAAAGATATTGAAAGGATTGGATGATAAACATGAGCAGAAAATACGGTTTTCAGAACCAGAGGAGGATGTGTCTTTGTTAGTCTCCCCCGGAGTAACTCCAAGTGCGTCCCCGAGAAATAGTCTCCCTTCACGTGCAAGGGCACAATCACACACCATGCCCCCGTTAGAATCATCCTCGGATGAGGAAGAAACAGGGGGGTGGGAATGTGACAGAACTCCTCTAGCAGAACGGACTCGGAGAGGGCGAAGGGAGAGGGAAAGAAGACGGGGAGGGGGGAGGGAGACAGACGTTTCGCTCTCACCCCCTAGATTGATGGCTCCCTTGCGAGAAGCGGTTGGAGCAGGCAGGGGAAAAATCATGATAAAAGTTCCTTTTTCGCCTAATGATTTACTAATTTGGAAACAGTCAGCTGGGACATATAGAGAAAATCCTGAGCGGGTGGCTCGTGTTATAAAAATGGTTATAAAAACACAAGACCCGGACTGGAATGATTTACAAGTATTAATAGATACAATTTTAGATTCAACAGAAAAAGAAATGGTATTAAAGGTGATGGTGGAGAGAGCAAAGGAAAGGATTCGTACCCTGCCTCGGGCAGCGCGGGGGACGGTAAATGATTTTGTACCGCGGGAGGATCCCGATTGGGACGCTAATAACCCCGCAGATTATAAAAAGTTAAAAATTTACCAGGAATTATTGGTAGAGGGAGTTGTGGAAGACAGAGCCGGCTAGATTCAGACTTAAAGGTTGTTTTGCAAGTAGAGGGGGAGCCGACGGAATTTAGAATAGATACTGGAGCTAGTTTTTCGGCAATGAATAAATTGATGGGGCCACTAAGCGATTCAACTGCATGGGTGGTAGGAGTTTCGGGACAGGTAGAAGAAAAGGCATTTTTGCGACCCTTAGATATTAAATTTAGAGGAAAAGAACTAGACCATCAGTTTTTGTATATGCCTAACAGTCCTGAATGTTTACTAGGAAGAGATTTGCTTTCAGTCTTGCAAGCTAAAATTATATTTGAAAAAGGGAGAGTCAAACTGGAAATTCCGGAGGAGAACTTAGCAAAAATTTTTGTTGTGAATGAAGTAGGAAAGGAAGAGATACCTCAGGAAATAGAACAGGCTGTGGTGCCTTGGGTTTGGGAAACAGGGGTCCCTGGAAAATCTAAAGCTGCTACCCCAGTTAGAATAGAATTAAAAGAAGGAGCACAACCTGTTAGAGTGAAGCAATACCCAATTAGTTTAGAAGCTAGGAAAGGGATAGCTCCAATGATCACACAGTTTTTAATTTTAGGGATATTAAAAGAATGTGAGTCGGAATTTAATACCCCCATATTTCCGATAAAAAAAAACCAAATGGTAAGTATAGATTAGTACAAGATTTGAGAGCAGTAAATCTTATTACAAAAGATATTCACCCGGTTGTAGCAAATCCTTATACCTTGCTAACATCTGTGTCTGAGAAGTTTCAGTGGTTTACTGTGGTTGATTTGAAAGATGCTTTCTTCTGCATACCACTGGCACGAGAAAGTTGGAAAATCTTTGCCTTTGAATGGGAAAGTCCGGAGACAGGACGAAAGAGACAGCTCGCTTGGACTCGATTACCACAAGGATTCAAATGCTCACCCACGATATTTGGTAATCAGTTAGCAAAGGAACTAGAGGAATGGAAGACTACTCAGGTAAAAGAATCTCCTTTTTCATATATAATACTGCAATATGTAGATGACATTTTCTTAGGAGCTACAGAACAGGGACTTTGTCGTCAGTTAACTATTGAACTGTTAAACATGCTGGGCCAAACAGGCTACCGAGTCTCAAAAGAAAAAGCACAATTAGTAAAACGGAAAGTTATTTATCTGGGATGTGAAATTTCCCAAGGAGTCCGGCGCCTGGGAACAAATAGAATTCAAGCAATATGTGCTATACCTGTGCCTAGAAATAATCAAGAACTGAGATCTTTTCTAGGAATGGTCGGATGGTGCAGGCTGTGGATTCCTAACTTCGGACTGACTGCTCGACCACTGTATGAAGCAGCAAAGGAGTCCAAGCTAACCTGGGGGACAGAGCAAGAAAAAGCATTCCAGGAACTGAAGAAAGCCCTCCAGGAAGCACCTGCCTTGGGACTACCGGACCCAACCAAGGAATTTCAGCTCTATGTGAGAGACAGCGAATGGCCTTAGGAGTCCTCACTCAGCGTCTAGGATCCTGGAAGAGACCGGTTGGGTACTTCTCCAAACGGCTAGACGCAGTAAGTGGGGGATGGCCGGGGTGTCTCAGAGCTGTGGCAGCGACGGTCATTTTAATACAGGAAGCACGCAAATTGACTCTGGGAAAACACATGATAGTGTATGTACCCCACATGGTCATAGCAGTTCTAGAGCAAAAAGGGGGGCATTGGCTCTCCTCCAGCCGCATGTTGCAATACCAGGCTTTGTTGAGAGAACAAGATGATGTTGAACTGAAAATTACTAACCATCTCAACCCAGCAGAATTCCTTAGGTCTACACAGGAAGAAGGCACCCTGGAGCATGACTGTGTAGAGACCATTGAACAAGTCTACGCGAGCAGAAGAGACTTGAAGGACGAACCACTGACAGATCCTGACTGGGAGCTGTACACCGACGGATCTAGCTTTGTGGAAAATGGCACCAGGTATGCTGGGTATGCAGTGGTCACTTTACAACAAGTGATAGAAGCGAAGGCACTACCCCCAGGTACATCTGCACAAAAAGCCGAAATATGGGCATTGGTGAGAGCTTTAATATTAAGCCAAGGAAGGAGAGTTAACATATGGACTGACTCCAAATATGCTTTTGGGGTAGTTCATGTTCACGGAGCACTCTGGAAGGAGAGAGGACTTCTTACTTCTCAGGGGACAACGATTAAACATCGGGAAGAAATTTTACAATTGCTAGAGGCAATACATAAGCCCTCAGCAGTGGCAATAATGCATGTCAGAGGACACCAGGCTGATCCAGGACGAGAGTTTCAGGGAAATCGATACGCTGACCAAGCAGCCAGGAAGGCTGCGAGAAAGGTATGGACTCAAATGGTTCTTTTACCAACCCGGAATAATCCAGCAATAGCATTCATGGAAGAGAAACCGCATTATTCACCTGAAGATGAGAAATTAGCTGTGATGATGGAAGCAAAGAAAAATATCAGGGGGTGGTATATCACTCCTACGAGACAGGTAATTTTACCAGTCAGAATAATGAAAGCAGTGCTTGAGATGGAACACAACAAGTGCCACTGGGGTGCAGAAGCACTAGTGAAATTCTTGAAAAACGAAATTTTCTCAAACCAGATGTTAACACTAGCTAAAAGGGTGAATGCAATGTGTCCTATGTGTATAAAGAATAATCCAGTAGTCAGGAAGCAAGTACAAATGGGAAAACTACAAGTAGGACAGTTACCAGGAGACTATTGGCAAGTAGATTTTTCTGAGTTGCCTAAGGCCCAAACTTTTAGATATCTGCTAGTGTATGTTTGTACCTTCTCAGGGTGGCCAGAAGCTTTTCCATGCAGGACCAATCAGGCAAAAGAAGTAGTGAAAACCCTTCTGAAGGAAATCATCCCAAGATTTAGAGTTCCCCTAGGGTTGTCCTCTGATCGAGGACCGCACTTTACAGCAGGGATAGTCCAAGATGTGTCAGCTGTATTAGGGATAACATGGAATCTCCATACACCATGGAGACCGCAGTCTAGTGGACAAGTAGAAAGAATGAATCAGACATTAAAAGGTCAATTGAAGAAGATCTGTCAGGAAGCCAAAATTCAGTGGCCCCAAGCAGTACCCCTCGCTCTGCTGAGAGTTAGGATTAAACCAAGGGAAAGAATAGGAGTAAGTCCATACGAAATATTGTATGGCAAGCCCTATCATGCGGCTACTTACCAAGGGGATCCTCATGTAGTGGGTGATCAGGCAGTATTTAACTATGTGTTATCTTTGAATAAGACCCTCACAGCCCTCAGAGGAGCGCTGCAGTGGAATCGGCCTCTGCCCCTGGAGAATCCGGTTCATGACATTTCTCCAGGAGACCAAGTCTATGTGAAAAACTGGTCAGTGGAACCATTAAAGGGAACATGGG
This sequence comes from Manacus candei, assembly GCF_025592945.1. Classification (NCBI taxonomy): domain Eukaryota; kingdom Metazoa; phylum Chordata; class Aves; order Passeriformes; family Pipridae; genus Manacus; species Manacus candei. The sequence continues at coordinate 13,208,180 of NW_026138095.1, read as the reverse complement.
ACGGTCCTCGCCAGGTGATAATGACCACTTATACGGCGGTGAAAGTCGAGGGAATCGACAATTGGATCCATTACACCCGAGTCAAGAAGGTTCCAGTCTCATGGTCGGTAGAACCTCTCTCACCTACGAAGATGGTATTTCGAGCCAACAATTGAAGATTGTGGTATTCCTGGGGTTGATAAGTTTAGCAGAGACCATCGTGAGAATTGAAACCCCAGATCCTTATTTGTTTGTACCAGAACACACTGATGTAAACTTAACTTGTCTGTTTTCAGATGACCAGGGAGCTGAATTAAGAGATGTCCACGTCAAGTGGAAACGGAGGGATCAAGATCGAATCATAACAGAAGGAGTGACAACAGTTTGGGATGCGACACAACAAAAGGGTTATACCGTCCTGCAGGTACCTGAGGTGTCTAAAACCGTAGAAGGGACATACATGTGTGTAGTTTGGATTCAAAGGAGTTTTGATTATGGGTATGTAGAAATACACATGATAAACACAACTCGGGAAATAATGACTAAGGTACAAGTTATACCCCCTAGGAAAACTCGACATGTGAGAGATCTGCAGATTCCGAATAGAGAAATAGAACAGGAAAATTTAATTGTGGGCTTAATTCGAGATTTTGGGAAAGTACAAAACGTTACTAAAATTACTGCATGTCTCCCTATGCCTCATGCAGCAGGAGACCCAATTCCATGGGGAATAATTCCAGTGCCGGAAATACCCAAAATGTTTAAGAATATTACAAGGAATTGCAAATTTGTAACCATCACATGGAGCGAAACGGTAGATGTATGTTTATTAAGTGACAAAATGATGAAGAAGCAATGTGAACAGATGCCGGGATATTTCCGATGGGTAGTAATTGGGACATGGGTAACAAGTGAAACAATTAATGAATTAAAAGGATACTGTTTAGTTACAAATTCAACACACCCATGCTCTAAAGTTCCGGCTTCAGTAAAACGAGAAAAACAAGAAGAGGTCTGTCAAAATATTACCAGTTCTACAACCATGGAAGAATGGCAAACAATTTGGGGACCCAGCCTGCTAGAGACATATAGTTATATTGGAAAGGTACAGTGGTGCATTCACTGGAAGGGGAAAAAGAATCAGACTTATTCTACAGGAAATAGAGGGAATCATAATTGGAGGACAGAAACACATACAAAAGAGGATTGGAATTGTACCCGAATATACACATGTGATACCCCAGACGATGAAATAGGCTTAATGCCAGTCAAAACACTCCTGCAGTTAGGATGTGAGTGTCGAGGATATAACCATACTATTAAAGGACATGTGAAAAACATTGATTGTCACACTACTACAGTTAGAAGTCCCGGAAACCTAGTATGGGTCATGGGACATGGTCAATGGACCACCCACATGCCACTAGACGGTCCGGTTGTACCTGTCACACTAGGGATACCTACTCTTTGTCCACTCTGGAGAAAAGAGAAGTTAACACCAGCAGAGATGCGACCACGGGAGAAAAGAGAAGTTAGTAATGACATTATTGATCTGGAACTAACAGATTGGCATGAGCCATCAGCAGGAGTTAAATTCGGATGGGCACTAGAATCTTTGTTTGCCCCAATTTCAACATATCGAAATAGAGAAATGTTGTTCAAATTGATGAGCCAGACCGAAAGGTTAGCAGCAGTCACTAAGAAAGGATTTAAAGATCTAAATTTACAATTACAAGCCACCTCTAGAATGACCATACAAAACCGCATGGCATTAGACCTGATATTACTCAAAGAACATGGAGTTTGCGGTTACCTGCATGCAAAGGATGAGCATTGTTGTGTACACATCCCAAATGTCACTCAAGAAGTAGAGAAAGATATTAATCAATTAGAACAAATTGATGAGAATGTTCATAAACTGCAGAAAGAAGCGGAACACAATTGGATAGGACAATTATTCAGCTCCCTAGGTCTCCATGTGTCAGGATGGATATCTTCTGTTATCCAGTACGGAATATTGATTGTAATAATTGTTGTCATAGCCATAACTGTTTACAAGTGTCTTTTAGGAATGATTGTAAAAGAAGGTCAACATACGAGACGAATCATGAAAGCTATAACAAGAAAAGAAGTAATCTCACCGCAAAATGGATCACCTCCTATCCATCAAGAAACTGCAACCTGAAGATTGCTGTATTTGAGCATCCTTGCAAGCAAAGCCTGAAGAATGCTCAAAAGGGGGGACTGTTGCAAAGCAGTTTAAATTTAGTAGTAGAATGGCTAAGGCTTAAGTAAAAGGGTAAGGCCTAGAAAGCAACACATTACAGTAGTGAGTTAAGCAGCAGCCTTGTTCGTGGGAATAGAATGTACTGAAGAAGTAGAAACAATAATCAAAAGATGTAGTCAAGCATGTACGTAACGATTTGTACCTTAGATGTGGTAAGGGTCTGTTAAACAGTTTCTAGGGGGGTAGGACAACTTAAGCAGATTTATGATTAAAGTAGATGATTGTTAATTGTTATAAACTACTGCACCTGGGTTGCTATAGAAACTGTAATTGTTTTAGCCGTGAGAATACATGTAAACTTGTTTGTGTATAAAAGTTGAACTGAGAACGAGGGTCGTCGGAATCCTGACTTGGGGCGTTAGCCCGCAGGTTCCCGGGGCCCCGAATAAAGCACCCATAAACCGGCACTCTGTTGGTTTGTGTCTTTGTTTACGGGCAACACCCCTACACCGCTGACTCTGATGTTAGTGGTCTGGGCTGGCCAGCCATACGGCCAGTCCTTGGAGGCAATTATGGTGACATCCGCCCCCATGTCGAGTAACCCTTCCACCTTGACTTTCTGAGGGTGCCTAGGTTGAGAAAAGTAGATGAGACATGTTAGAAGAGGGCCAGAGGTCTTCACCGAGGTTGTCCAGTAGACTTCCCTCAGTGATCCCTCCCTCCGCTCCTCATCTGGGGACACCACGCAGAGCAGCTCGTCGGTGGAGACCATCTTCGCCACGGGGAAGCGGTCCTCCAACTGCACGGGAGGGAGATGCACAGTTAGGCATATAGCTATATTTGTGTTCGTCAGTCCCGTCAGGAGAGTAGGCACTACAATTATTCCCTTAGCCACTGCTGAAAAGTGCGATATCATCAGGTAAGCCTTATCTGGATCGACCGGGGCAGATGGTCTAACCCTGGCCTGCTCATAGGAGCTTAGGTGAGTAGACGGGTGAGTAACGGAAAGGATTATCCAATTTAGGGGAACACACTGGTTTTTAACTGAGATAGGGTCTGCTGAATTTAAAGGATCACACTGAACGGGACTGAGGTCTGTCGGAGGCTCTTGGGTAATGGGGTAGCTGGGCACAGTGTTGGGCGCAGGATGGAGCGGAGAGCAGGGGTTATTTGTGTCGTCGCGCCCCCCCTGGGCGCTCTGCTCCCCGTTTCCCTGATGTTCACAGGAGCAAGGGCGAAGATCGGGCAAAGATTGGAAGGTTACCCTTTTCCTCAGCTCTGGGGACCTCCTGGGGGGAAGGGGCTCACCATTGATATTGGTCATTGATCTACAACTAGAAGACCAATGGCGGCCCTTCCCACACCTCCGACATAGGGTCTTAGGTAAATTTGGTTAGGGGACTAACTTAGGACAATGTTTTCTGAAGTGTCCCTTTTCACCACAATTGAAACATGATTGGGGACCCATGAAAGTGGTATCCAATAGACGCACTTTATGGGAATTGGAACCTATATTTTTACAAGCGTCTATCATTTCGAGTAGGGAGGGATCCTTTAACATCTTCAAAGCTTTCTGACAGTCCTCATTCGCCTTTTTGATAACCAATTTATTGAATAAAATTTCCTGGCTCTCTTTTTGGTGGACCTGCCTGCTGATTGCCTCTTTTAGCCTGGGTATGAATTCTACAAAAGGTTCTTTTGGGCCTTGGTTAATAAGTGTGAAAGAAGGCGTCTGCACATAGGCATCTGTCACCCTTTTCACGGTCTCTAATGCCAATTCTTTAGTCGCTTCTAAAAATTTGGGGTCAATTCGAGCTTGATCCCCCCACTCGAATAGTTCCCCTCCCCATAGAGCATGTCTATTGCCTGCTGAATTGGGATTCCCCTTCTTTCCATTTTGTCATTGACATATGCAGTGATTAATTTTTTCCATTCTGCCTCAAATACTGAGGACTGTACTGTTGTAAAGAGTCCTCCTATCACTGCTCTTATGTTGTAACGTATCAGCTTATAGGCCAGGAAGAAGGATTCTAGCAACTCGATGGTGAAGGGTGCCCCCAACCCATACTCGACGATGGCCTTTTTCATATCTTTTAGCATGGGGTACAATATTGGTCGCCACTTGTTGTGACGAGGGAAGAATGAGACGCTCAATATGAGAATCAGCAAGCTTCGTTTATTGATCATTGCTAACAGCTTAATATATGCTTTATAATTAGTTCATACATATTGCAAAAGCTAAGCTCATAATTGGTTCTGCTTAAATGTTGATCTCACCTCTTACTCATTTCTTTGTTGACACAGGTGGTACTCAGCTCCTTTTTGTTTTGCTAATCACAATGTCCTGTTTACCAGCCAGCTAACAGGGTACAAGGGCACTGTAACCTCGCTATCTAAGATGTTCCCATGGCCTAGGCAAGCCGTGTTCTATAGCCAATTCCCTACAAATACCCCCGTTTTTTTATTCTGGGCTAATAATGTTTTCTCTGTTATAGCACTTACACATTTAACAATACAAGAAAAAGCAATATGAACTATTACTAAAATTACAACAATTGTCAACAACCATCGTAGGTTTTTCTTTAACAAAACTTAAAACCCATTCAGACATAGAACCAAAAATAGATTGAAGCCACAAGTCTATAGGACTAGTTGTTACTGTTACTTTCTTTGTGTGTTCTACTGTTTCACTCAGGCTCTACAGTTCTTTTGTGTACAGGCTAGGCAGTTTGTGCCAGCTGGACAAGTCATGGTTTTGATAAACACTTAATCTACATTGAAATAATCTCAACATAAAACAGGTTTGAGTCCCATTACCACTTGTGTTATGTATATACAGTGATCCCATTAAATCTAACTCTTGGGGATCTTTTGCCAGAGTAAGACCTCGAGGGTTAGTACTAAAATAGACAGTACAAGCACGACGACAATCCGGACAAGAGACAACAACTGAGCGAGCAATAGAATGAATTAAGCTAAATCGACATCTGAAGGCTTCTGTATGCTGTGCTCTCAGTTTCTCACCAGTGCCCTCCTCCTTGCTCTCAGCCCTGTCACGAAGCTCAGGCAACATGGCCGAGGTGGGTGCTGAGGCCAGGCTGAAGGACAAACTGACATGCCCCATGTGCCTGGACATTTACAGGAACCCTATGTCTCTGGGGTGCGGTCACAGCTTCTGCAAGGAGTGCATGCATACAGAAGGAACAGAAATATGCCAGCAGGGCCCTTCCCAGTGCCCACTCTGCCTTTACCCCACAGGCCCCCGTTCAGCCATGAAGACTTGCCTGACCTGCAAGGTCTCCCTGTGCCTGAGTAAGCATAGCACAAAGAACACTCAGAAAAAACTACGTCCTGGTGGGGCTCTGTGGTGCCCAGGTTTTGGCTGAGAGAAAATCCCCCAGTACTGCTGGAATGCTACTGTGAGAAGGACAAGGTCCACACCTGCATGCTGCGCTCCGCCCCCAGCTCCCACAGGGACCACAAGACCATCAGCTTAAAGGAGGCTTTTGGCCAAGCACAGCGTGTTTTTCTCAAAACTGTAAAAGAGGTAAAAAACTATGAAACTGCACTGGATCGAAGCATAGGAAACTTGCTGGAACAATCCTCTGCAAAGGAGCTCTTTAGAGTACAAACAACGCTTGAAAATTAAGACTTGGCATAACTGGTTGAGAAATGACTGCTTTTTGTGTACATGAACCCTAAATATTTCCAGGGTACTTTTCACTGCACCGTGTGAGGAGCAACTACTAGGCCAAAGAATTGTAGACTCTTTCTGGTTTCAGCGTCCAACACACCCAGCTAATCCTCAGTGGTTACAGCTAGCAGAAATATCATCTATATAATGACAACAAAGACAGTCAGAAAATTGCATTGGAAACATAAACCACTGACAAATTATAGAAAAGCCTTTCATTCTATGGGAGAGGGTTTTCTATGGATAACACTCATAAGGTTCTGCACAAATAATAGATGGAACTAAAAATGCACATTTTTTCTCTATCACTGGGATCTAACTGGATTGTGAGAAGATAACCTGTCAAATCAATAATAACAATGGGTTATTCAGCAGAAAGCACAGAAGGGGTCAGTAAGCCAATGCTTACTAACCATGATTGCACCAACCTGTCTGAGATCATGCAAAGGTTTTCATTTCACAGATTTTTCTTTATCACAAACACAGGGGTAATTAAAGGATTCTGAGATGGTTCAATGTAATCAGAATCAAGCTGCCTTCTGACAAGCTGTTGCAGGGCCAACAGCTGTTCTGTAGGTAGGAGCCATTGTTTAAGTCACACAGGATCTGTATGTTCTAAAGGAAAACTCCAAGCAGTACCTCCTAATATCACAACCTTAACTCTTGGAATGACTATAGAAGTTAGTTTGTTTGTTTGTTTGTTTGGACAATTAACAGCAAGCTTTGAGCATCACAAAGAATACAGGTTGCCTTGGTACAACCCTAAACATTCACTAGTCAAATTATGCAAGCAATACATCTGGTATAAAACAAGGATTAATCACAATTAGTGAGGCTATTTTGCTGAGAACACAGCTACAATGGGTAGGGCATGTTTTAAGGAGGAGAGACTAGCCGTTTTACAATTAATATTGCTACCAGCTGTTGCACGGGAGGGGTTTTGAAGACAATATATAAGGATTCTTTAAAACAACACTTCAGCTCTGGTCACACTGATCAACATAATTGGTCTGCTCTGGCCTCCAGCCAGGAGGCCTGAAGACACACTATCCACAACACTACAGATGTTTTTGAGAAGGCACGCAGGATGGCCTTGACAGTCTGCCCCTGCAACGAGCTGAGCAAACAAGGCAGCAACATCGACAACTCCTGATTTAAATCCTGGAAAACACAGAAAAGCTCAAAACGACTCTCACTACTGCCATAGCAGATGCAAATGCAATTATTTGATGGTCTAAGGACCTCACCCTGGCACAAGCCTGCATTATCTCTAGCTAGTTATGTAACTAGCAACTTCTGTATCTGTCACAAAACTTGTTTCTCTACAGCATCTTGCAGCTTTTCCACAAATTGTAAGAATGGTTCCCGGGCACCTGGATGCATAGTGGTGTATTTTGTTTCGGGCTCTGCCAACCTTGCAGTCTGCGCTAATGTTTGCTGGCTTATGATTTTTACTTGCTCTAAAACTAGTGGTCTCCTGCGCAGCTTACACAGCTAAGGAACAACAGCAGTGGAAAAACTCCACCTGAGACTTTACTTGCATAAATTTCATACAAGGCTGTAATAGAATATTAAATTTTTGTAAGAACTTCTTATTTAACTTCAGTTCAGATCATACAGCTAGCCGGACAGGGCTAGTCTAGAAATAACTAAAACCTCATCACTCACGGTGAGAATTTGAAGAATTCATATACCATTTAGAATAAGGATTCACTATGGTTCAACAGAATCATGTTACACATCTCTAAAATCTTAACACCGGCAGAAGGTATTTTTAAGTTTACACAGTCACACATTCATGTAGCTTTTCTCTTTCACACCACATTCAGGTGGCCACCTCAAACATGCTCCTCAATCACACACATTTTCAAGTAGTCATTGACTGTGCACTTCTTATCAGTTTCATAATTCAAAGGAAATTTATGGCATAGCCGTCATCAGCAATCTGCAAATCCTGCATAACTCTCTATGTAAAAGACAGGTACAGCAAGAAAGAACAGAATATTATCTTGGAAATCTTCAATCCTTCTCATAGAGCAATGATATTCTGTCATAAAGGCAATAAAACTACTTTTGCAGGGGGCAAGACTATGTCCCCTTCTGTCTCATCGTTCCGTCTCCAAATCTTCTACCTGCACCCTGCTCCTGGGGGAAACAGCCAAACTTCATGTAAGAGATGCGAAATAGCAAGCTATAGGAAATTCTTAATAACCTTCTGTAATATGCAAAAGGCTAAGCACGGATGTTGCATTATTTCTAATCTTGCTTCAAAGGATTTTTCGTCAGTCTCCCTTTCTGTTTTTGAAGAAAACATTTGAGAATGCCATGAGCACGCTGCATGCGTAACACCTATTCCTGTAAAAACAATGCAATCTTATCTGATTTATAAGTTGGGATATTGTTAATTTTAAGTTGTTTTTTCTCTTTTCCCTTTTTTCTGTGTTTTACCGTCTTTGCCTCCCCCCCGCCCCTCATTGCCGAAGGACGAAGGAGGGGGAGGAGGGACCGGGCTCACCCAAAGAAAATCAGCAGAAGGAACTTAACTTAATCACAGAGTCTGCTTAAGAAAAGACAAAAACATAGGAGAGGGAGAGAACAGCTGCAAACAGTTTCAGAGAGGGGGTGATTGGTCTAACGGGGAAAAGGAGAAACAGCTTTCCCCCTCCTCCAGCTGCAACCCTCAAGGCTTTTGCTACCATCATTAACTCGCCGCTCTAGGAAGAGGAGCGGTACCAGGGAAAAAACACTCGCTGCAAAGAAGGGAAGGGGAACGCACACCCCCCAGGACCATGGCTGTCAGCAGTGCGGGGGACACAGAGCCCCCCCGTTGCTCGCCGCGCCCGGAGTTGCCGGTGTGCATGCGCGCTGCCCGGCGCCACCCCGTAGACACCCGCCACAGGCGGACAGACCCGGCGCCAGCACGGGTTCACTCGGCACGGCGGCATAAGCACACAGCGCCGTGAACACAGCCACAAACGCGCAGCGCAGTCCCGCAGTACAGTTCAGATGAAAAGCTGAAAATGTCTTAAGGTGGAACTCAGTCATAGTGCTCGTAAAGTTCATCTCTGGTCCATCAACAGTACTTTCACACTGCAGCCATCATCTCTGATCGTCCTGGATATGCACTGCCAAGATGCTAGCACCGCGTTCATGTTGGCGGGGCCGCTCGATTGTCCCCGGCTCCGATCCGTGATTTCTTGTCCCACTCCATCTCCCTTCAACTCCGCTCGACTCCCTTTTTACACGATTTCTCTGTATGATGGTATCTAGTAGCATTCTAATGTCCTCATACTGTGCTCTAATGCCTTTTACTATTCCAGATAACAATCGCCAAGTTGTAAGGAGGGAAGCAGCAACTTTTTCTCCCTTAGAGGCAGCAGTAAAGAGCTTATCACTAAGTTCTTTCCAAGTAGAGATAGTAAAGGCAGTTACAGTGTTCGCTTCATATCCCTGGCCCTTACATGAAAGCAGCATTTGCCACAAAGCCAGTTCGTCTAATTTTTCTTCCTTTTTTAAGCAGGATAGACTTCCATATAGATGCAACATTAGATCCCTTTTGTTCTCGGTGGCTCACCTGTCCAGGCGTCTTGTCTGGTTGGCCTGGCAGTTTCTCCACTTCTGTCATGTTACATTGAGCTCCGTCTCCGCGTCAACCTCCCACAACTTAACCTCATAACGTCTCCATTCTCTTTCATCAAAAACTGTATTAGGGTCCACAAAACAACTTTTAGCAACCCTCGTCGTAAGCAATCTTGGTAATTCTTTTTTCAAAGCTATACCCTTAAGTCCCCGCTTTTCTAAAAAGCACTGGAGTAATAAAAGCACCGCTTGTCTTTCCATACCTATAAATCTTCAGCGCGCTGTTGCAGCCTTTTACAAGACGTCGGCGGTGTTGTCGGCCAGGACCCTTCTGTAAGGTCGCCTGGGGCGCGGAGTCCAGCTCTTTCGCCTCTTATGCTGCTTCAGGACCGACCGGCTACTGCGTCAGACCGTGGCTTCGGGGGATGCAGATTTAACTTACCCCCTGTTCAGGTTTCGGGGACCGCAGATTCAACTTAATCCCTTGGGGCATACTGATTTAACTTAGCCCCTGGGGGATGCAGATTTAACTTACCCCCTGTTCAGGTTTCGGGGACCGCAGATTCAACTTAGTCCCTTGGGGCATACAGATTTAACTTAGCCCCTGGGGGATGCAGATTTAACTTACCCCCTGTTCAAGCTTCGGGGACCGCAGATTCAACTTAGTCTCTGTTCGGGCGCCATTTGTCGTGACGAGGGAAGAATGAGACGCTCAATATGAGAATCAGCAAGCTTCGTTTATTGATCATTGCTAACAGCTTAATATACGCTTTATAATTAGTTCATACATATTGCAAAAACTAAGCTCATTATTGGTTCTGCTTAAATGTTGATCTCACCTCTTACTCATTTCTTTGTTGACACAGGTGGTACTCAGCTCCTTTTTGTTTTGCTAATCACAATGTCCTGTTTACCAGCCAGCTAACAGGGTACAAGGGCACTGTAACCTCGCTATCTAAGATGTTCCCACGGCCTAGGCAAGCCGTGTTCTATAGCCAATTCCCTACAGCCACTCTGGGGCCCTTCCTTCCTCTACATAGATGGGAAATGCTTTTAGGAATTCAGTGTCTTTAGCGCTAGCAGCCTCCTCCCTGAAGGCTCTCCAGATATCTGGTAGCTTAAGCTGCCATTCAGGGGAGTGCTGCATTAAGTCTATGTCCGGTTCAGGGTGGCGGCAGGCGGGGTAGGCCTCGGTGGTGTGAGGCCTATGGGTGCAGCCATCTTGCCGGAAGGAGGCCCTGACCTTCGCCTTGACCCTGTCCTTTGCCACCCTTCCGCCCCTTGAAGGTGATGTATCCGGGGAAGAGGCGGGGCTGGAGGAAGTGGGTGTACTCGTGGGCATGCCAGGGGAGGGATCTCTGATGCAATCAGGTGGAGGCGGAGGTGGCCTGGAGGGTGGTGCTAAGGGAACCCGCCTCCTCCTTTCCTGCGCTGATTTTTCCCGCGGTGTCCCTTCCCGCCTTTTCTCCGCGTGGTCCCTGGGTCCCTACTCCTCAACGCCATTTTGAATTCGGCGCGATGGTTTCTTCCCCCTCCCGCCATCTTGTGTGTCTGTCTGCTCAGTGTCCGTCTCTGTCTGCTCAGTGTCCCTCTCTGTCCGCTCAGTGTCTGTCTTGGGGAGGCTGATATTCTTGTTCATCATCTGGTGCTGTAGCACCATCAGAACTAACCTCCATGCGATGAGCGCCTCTTTAGCTATACGGTCCCCCTTATCGCTGTCCCGCCAGAGGCTGTAGCCTATGGCTTGCCACTGCTCTACGCTGGTGTCCTCGGCAAGCTGGTGACCCTTGTGGTCGAGCCATCTGGCGAGTGATTTTGCCAATATTTTATCTAAGGGGTGACCGTGTTCTATTACAAAGTCTTTTAGGCGCCTGTATACAAATTCTTGGGAGGTTCAGAGTGTGAGTCCCATGTTGATGTTAGTCGGGTCTCAGCAACAGTCTCTTGATGGAAAGTCCTCCCTTTGGTGTTCTGCCGGGCTGTGGGTGTTAGGGTAGGGTGAGGAATGTCCTCAGCAGTTCACCTGTCTGGTGCGTCGACCCGTGCAGCTACCGCTGAGCCCACAGCCGTCCGCTCTGCTGAGGAGGACCGACGGGGACGATCGCCTCTCCTGGCGTTGCCTGAACCCAGGTGAGGACACAGGAGTTCTCTCAATATGAGAGTCCTCAACTGTGCCCCACGTTGGGCGCCACTTGCCATGGTCCGGGGGGATGGGAAATGGGACCGAGCACTGCAATAACGGTTCTTGGCACGGTCGAGGGTTCATGCAGCAATGCCACTTTATTCAGGGACAACAGGGGTTTTAAATAAGGTAAGTCTGAGGGGAGGATTCTGAACTGGGGAGGAGCATGGAACTGACAACTCAGGGAAAAGTGTGATAGGGAGACAGGGAAAAGGCGGGTGGAACTTACGAGGTCTCCAGGAGAAAGGGACAGTGGGAGCACTCTTTGCACTGCAGCAAACTGTAGCCAATCAGTGGCAGAGGAGCGGGAAAGCAGGGGAGGACAGGGTGACAAACAACTTTGGGCAGGAAAATCTGAGGGAGAAAGGGGAACAATATGGAGGTATAACAAACTTCATAAAAATTCAACAGTACACTGGGGTACATAAAACTCCATGACAATACAGCAATAAACTGGGGTAAAACTGGGGAACAACTGTCAGTCCGGTGGATGAATTGTCCAGTGTATAAAAGTCCATCTAGTTCCCATAGATGCTTCTCCATGCCACATATCTTTCCCAATTGGTTTTTTCTTCCACCACACCCTGCTACATGCAAACATAACAAACGACAGCATCAGCAGATGTCTTTCCATTCCTCTTTCCCTTCCCATTCTCCGTTCCTCTTCCCTTCCCATTCCCACAGCCAACACACTATTTCACTTCTCACTTTAACAAAGCTCTTTTCTCCTTCAAGACCCTCAAAGGTGCCAAGGCCACATAGGAGGCCACACACAAACAGTACTCCTCTTCCCACTTGACTACACCTTCTCCCTCACTGTTCTACAGGGAACACCAGGAATCTGCTCGCAGAGGCCTCTCGTTTCCCATCAGTGGCTCAGCACAAGGAGCTAAAGGAGCTCAAGCCTTAGGCCACAAGAGCTGACAGTGAGAAAACTTTGGGAGTAAACTAATGCTGCTAACACAGACCCAGCTGAATCCAGCACACAATCACAGAATCCAAGAGTCCTTCAGCTTGGAAAAGACCTCCAAGCTCACTGAGTCTTGTGCAGCCCCTCCCCGACCGCCTGCCGGGACTGGATGATGCTTTGCACAAGCACCAAAAGGAATGTTGTGAAAGCCATGACCTGCAGGAGGACACAGAGAAGGGCTTGGTTGGGGTTGGGAAGGAGGGAGCTGGTGCTGGGGGAGCGGGGATGGAGCCTCGGGGATGTGGCGCAGCAAGGACAGGGGCCCAGGCAGCTGGCAGGCGGCAAGGCCTCACCCCCTGCCCCAGCAGCAGCACCGGGCCCTGCCCAAGGCGCTCCTGCCAGGGGCTGGGCCCTGCAGGCAGGGGCAGAACCCACTCCCTGGGGCGGCCTTGCTGCCCTGGCCCTCGTCCGGCCCAGCCTCTCCCTGTGTGCGTGCTCCCCACAGCACAGGCTGTACTGGGCAGCATCCCCTGATGGGCCCTGCAGAGCTGCCCCACGGGGACACTTCCCTTTTATGTCACAGGTGCCACAGCCTGTCCCAACCAGCCCTGCCCATTGTCCCCACCCCGGCTCAGTGACTCACAGTGGCCCCTGGCAACCAAAGAACCAAAGCCCCACACCCCCAGAGTGCAGCCCTACCCATGTGCAAGGGGCCCCCAAAGGGTTCCCTGCACAAAGCAGCCCCTCCAGACCCTTGTCAGATAGAAAACTGGGGGACGTGACCCTTGGATGCTTTTAGTACAGAGATACAAGCTTTTCTTGAATAATGGAGGGGGGCACTTTTTAATTATTAATATTTACAGTTATCCATTTGGGGACAGGATGTCCTACAGGCTAATGTGCTGTCACATTTGGAGTGAAAAGTACTTTTCAAAGAAACCCAGGGTGCATGGGTGATGCAGAGGAAGCTGCCAAGTCACCCAATGTGAAGCTCAACACTGCTTTGCAACAGCACTGCCCTTTCACACACAGATCTTTGGCAAAGACAAAGATGTCAGGCTTTAGTTTCTAAATCAGTAACACTTGACAAGACCTCTTTATGAACTGACAGCAAGACAACTTAGGAGCAGCTTAGGGTTGGCAAGTGTAGGAGCCAAGAAGAGAAGGGCTGATGGGTATGTCATGACCACTGACAGCTAGATGGTCGTGGAGCCGACCAAGGACTGCCAGACACAAAAGACATCACCTGCTGGACTTGGCCCAAACACCAGCCCCCTCCTCTCCCTTCTCAACCACTCAACCACAGCCTGCACACACCCACACCTGCCAGGGCCAACTGGCTATTTCTCTTCTCTTTTCTGCCTGGGGGCGAAGGAAGAAGGACAGCGAGGGCATTTGCCTTCGGGCCAGAGGGAAGGGGAAGGAGATCCCCCCAAATCCATCCCTGGCAGGATGGGGGCTGGAGGAGACATTGGGGGACCCCCAAGAATATTTTCGAGGGGAAGAAAGGATGGGGGCACCCACAGGGGGTTGGGGGGGGAGGGACCCAGGAATCTTGTGGTGGGACATTGGGGAGTTCCCAGTAGTTTCTTGGGGGGGTGGACCCCCAGCAGTCCAGGGTGGAAAAATGGACAGAGGAATCCGCCGTAAAGGGTTGGTGACACCCAAAAGACTCTAGGAGGGGGTTGGGAGGGGCCCCGGAGTCCTGAAGAGTGTTTGGGGGTCCCCAGGAGGGAGTCTGGGGGTCTGAGGTGGTCCCAGGAGATTTTCAAGGGTTAAGGGGATGCACAGGAGATTTGGGGGACGAGGGGGAAAGGCGGAGGGTCCCCAGGAGACTTGGGGGGAATCTGGGCGGTTCCCGAGAGTCTTGGGGGAGATTCGGAGGGGTCACCAGGAGCCCCCGGACCCCCTGAAATCACCCCATACCACCATGGCCTCGTTGGGGCCGCATGTGAAAAACAGCGCGGCGGGGGGAGACCCTGGGGCCGGGATCGATCGGGACCAATCGGGTTCAATCCCGATCCTCTCTTCCCCCGCCATCACCGCCCCGCTCCCAGCAGCCCCCGCGGAAGTTTCGACGTTCTATTGGGTGACTCACCAGCACAAGGACAGGGGCCCAGCAGAATTTGGCAATGTCATTCCAGCAGAGCCGTTCTATTGGCTGCAAACCACGAGGGAGCCCCAAAACCTGTTCATGGCTTGGGGGGAAAGGACAGCCGGCACGGCCAGGAACGGGGGTGCAGAGGGTGTTCAAGTACCCAGGAAAGGGGCAAAAAACTTTCCCCTCTCCCTCCCAGTGCCCCCTCAGCCCATCCCAGTGTCTCCCCTCTCTCCCAGTGCCCCCTCAGACTATCCTGGTCTCTCTCCTGCTCCCCCAGTGCCCCCGTCCATTGAGATCCCAGCCCGGCCCTGCCCCCTGCTCTGCTCCGGCCTGGATTTCTCCCCTGCAGGGGCAGCTGAGGTGGCTCCAGGGCAGGTGGGAGCTTTCGGGGCAGGGGGTGGCTCCTGACATGCTGCTGGAACCGCCCCTGTCTGGGCGGGCCCGTCAGCCTGGGGCACCTCCTCACCCGAGCCTGGGGGACGGGCCGGCAACTGGGAGGGGCTTTGGGAAGGAATGGGGAGGCTGAGAAGGGCTTGGAGGTCGTGGGGGTAACTGGGAAGGTGTTTGGGGGAGTTTGGGGGTTTGGGAGGGAGGTTGGGGAGATTGGGGCAGCTGTGAGGGGTTTTGGGGAATCGTCGGGGATGTGGGAAGGAACTGGGAGAGAGTTTGGGGGCATACTCAAGGGGAAGGGGGCAACTAGGAGAGGGTTTGAAAGGTCCTGGGAGGGCTGGAGGTAACTGGGAGGGGTTTGGGGGCATCTTGTGGGTTTTTGTGGGTCTGGGAGGCAGTCTGGGGGCCTCGGAGGGTTTAAGGGGAAGTTGGGAGTGTCCTGTGGGACCGGGATGGGATTTGAGGGTTCCTGGAGGGGCTGGGAGGGCTTTATGCCTTTAGACTGCGGGCATTGTCTAGTATTGATGGGGGTAATCTGTGAGTTGACTGTTTCATAATCATCCAAATTTTAACAAGACTTTGAAGGTGGTCAACCTCAGTTTGAAGCAGCTCATTTTTAGCAACAAATTTATCCGATTTTTCTCCTGTTTCCCTCTCAAAGGCTAACGATGACTTCAACACCACATTTTCTGATTTCAAAACAGTAGACTCAACATCAGAAATCCATTCATGACTTCCCTGTCACCACTCCAGCCGAATGTCTGTGCACTCACTGTGGCCTGAGAGAAACCTGCCTGTTTGCAGCGCACTGACTGGGCAACTTTTCTTTTTGCAGGTGGAAAAGGGCAGATAAAGAAAAAACAGATGGGTCCAGCAGAAGTGATGCTGCTTCTGTCAAAAGCAGAGCAGAGGCCGAAAGCACTTTAGGAAGTTGCTTACAGAAGCACTTGTGCATTCCAAGTTACAGCTCAGGAGTCTCAGTGACTTGTCCAACATGGGAGCTCCTTTTCCATTTCTCAACCCCCAGATTCCACAGGAGTAGGAAACTGAAAACACTGACTGAGAAAAGCTCCATTCCTTCCTAATAATTGTGCTTTGTCCTTCCCATTTGACAGTGCTCTTGGAAATGTGCTGGTGTGATCTGGATCTGGGAGCAGCCCTGACCTCCCACAGCCCTGACCACATACACCTCATGCAACGGCAGGAAGAACCTGCCTGGCTCCTGCTGGGGTTCTCACCACCCACCGACAGCTTCTCCCTGCAGAGGGGTGGGCAACTACCCAGGCAGGATGAGACCTGACCCCAGCAGGCAGCAAAGTCCCTGCCCTGGCACAAAGAACCCCGGAGCACAGGGACCCTGCTCTGCAGGACAACCCCGGGCATCCCTGGCTGCACCCCCACCTTCCCACCCCACAGCCATCCCTGGGAGAAGGGGCCCACCTGCGCTGTCCCTCTGACGGTGCTGCAGGGAAGGCCTGCCCTGGAGAACATCCTCCTCCGGCGCAACAGAGAAACTGGGAGAGTCCTGACAGATGTGCAAGGCTGTGGGATGTGGTAGCTTTAGGAGATTCCTCCAGGAACACAAGCGACATTGCCCTGCACCTGTAGACTCACTCTGCAGAGGAGTGTGAAGTTGTGTCCCCAAGTTGTGTCTCAGCTGAACACCTCCCATCTTTCTGCTGCCTTTAACCTCTGCCTTTCTTCTCTTCTCTCGTGCCTACAGGCAGTGCCCTCGGCCCTACTGGGCTGTGCAGAGGAGCTGCTCCTGGGCAGAGCTCTCTCTCTGCAGTGCTGCCTGCTTGCCAGGATTTCCCTGTGTGCCAGGAGCCCGGCCCAGCTGAGCAGCACAGCAAGAGCCAAAGGCAGCCCTTTCTCTGCCCCTCTGGGTTCCCCGCAGGTGTCCCTGGGGCTCCAGGGGAACCTGCTGTGGAACAGACTGAAGGAAACAATGATGTTCCCTCTTCTCACCTCTTCAGTGACACTTCTTTCCAGCAGTGACATTTCTCCTCTTAGAAAATTACCAGGGTACGATGATCACCTTTTCTAGTTTCATCATTACACAGGACACCAGGAGGGTGACAGCAAAGGATCTGGTAACTCCCTGGCACAGTGGGGGTTTTCCTGGAGTCACACAGAGAAATGTGTCAGGGCTCTGAGAGGTGTCCAACCCTGAGCTGGACTGATGCACACACGGGGGTGTTCAGAGACACGAGTCCTTCCCTGGCACACACACAGGCAGTTCATTGCAGCAGGGGCAGTGTCTCCCTGGGCTCCTGCTACCACTCCCAGAGCCTGGAGCCACCTCAGCCCTGTAATGTTCCCACCCTGCCCACTCCTACACTTCAGATGAACATTGGGGTTTTCTAGTCACTGGAACTGCCCAGACCAGCCCCTCCCTGGTCCCCCCATCTCCCTGCCCTGCCCCAGCCCAGCAGAGCAGCACAGTCCTTTCTGGTCCTGCAGCAAGAAAGGGAGGCAATAGAGGACAGGGACAGTGACTGCATGTCTGGACTGCTCAGGAGATCATCAGCTCAGGCGGCAGCTCCTGCAGCCCCAGGGCCAGACCCGCTTCCCAGTGGCCCAGGCAGCTGCTGCCACGTGGGCACAAGCTCTGCTGCCCAGGAGGGTCCTGTAGTGAAGGACTTTGCAGATGGCCACGTAGCGGTCATAGGACATGATGGTGAGAAGGGTAAGCTCCGCTGTGATCAAGAAGAAAAGCAAAAAACACCTGTGCAGCTCATCCTGAGTAGGACATGGCCCTGGTGTTCCAGAGGGAATTGGCCATGGCTTTGGGGAGAGTGGTGCAGATGCAGCCCAGGTGTGTGAGGGAGAGGTGGAGCAGGAAGAAGTCCCTGGGGGGTGTGCAGGTGGTGGTGGCAGGCTACGGCGCTGAGGATGAGGCCGTTGCCCAGGAGGGCAGCCAGGGAGATGCCCAGGAAGAAGCAGAAGTGCAAGAGCTGCAACCAGGAGGAGGAAGTGGGGGATGGAGCTGTGTGGGAGGCGTGTCTGGATGCACAGGGGATGTGCCAGGGCGATGGGCCCGAGGGGACATGCGCAGTCACATATAACTCTATTGGCTGAAGAAGTCACATGGTACACAGGGATTTAAGAGTGGGAATTTTGAATAAACTTCTCTTTGTCTCACCACCGCACGAGGAACATCATTCATTCCTTGTTACACAAGGGTCGCCTGCTACATGTGGCGCCCGAACAGGGACATCTTTAGCTTATATTAAGTGAGATATCTATCCTGGATCAGGAGATCAGCTGGTGTCTCCGGGATCGTCTTAATTTTCGGAGATGGGAGACTTCACCAGAAAAAACCCTGACGTCAATAAACCCCGTGCTCTTAGTGGCTTCTAAGAGACGGACAGTTAGTTTAGCGAGCTCAATAATAGTAAGATAGTGCACTGAAGAAGAGAAGAAAGAGTTAAGGAAGAAACCGAGAGGTCAAAGCAGCCACCGGAGAGAGCGGAGAGGGTCAACGCAACATCGAAAGCGGTGAGTGACTGGGACGCACCCCGCACATCTAAGACTGCTCCCTGGGCGAAAGCGTGCCTGCAGCTCGGAGAACGAGCCGCGGAGCACCTTGAGATCATCAGGGAAAGGCCTGTTAGTCCCCTGAGTGTCGGTCATCTGGTAAAGCGACTCTTTGCTACCGACTGTGTGGACCACGTGCAAGAAGCGGCTTGCCGCTGCCGCGTCCTAGGAACCCCAGCCACCGCTGACCCCCGCGGAGCCCCCGCTCCAATTTTCTGTCCAGCAGAAACTGACCGCGGCTCCCCGCCTGCTCACCACTGCTGACTGACCCTGCGGTGTGCTTAAAAAGCACTGCCAGCAAAAAGCCCCTGCGCCGTATTTAGACCGCGCGGGCTTCACCGAGGCGCCGCGCCGCGCCTTCCGACACAGCGCGCCCCCGACCCCCGCGCCGCCCAGCGAACCGCGGGAACCCGCGGAGTCACCGCTGCCGCCACTGCGAACGCCGCGCTCACCGGAGACGGAGTCGGGACCACGCCGAGACGCCGCCACGTGACTGAGACGACGACGCCAGCGCCGCCACTTCGTTCGCCGCTTTGCAGTCCGCACACGCCAATCACTGCAGCCCCAAGCCGCCGCCTCTACAGCCAGCCCCCGCGTCCGTCGCTACAGCTGCCTGTGCCTGCCGCCGCCGCTTGCCGCTTGCCGCCTGCACCGGGACATCAGCCGCCGCTGACGGGATGCCACAACCCAACCGACAGTGAGCCAACACAAATCAACAAACCGACAGACCCTCTTCAGCAGCGCACCCCAGCAGCGCTGAGACACAAAGGTAACATGGGAAACTTTTTCCCTACCGAAGTATCACGGGACACAGAAGCACTGGCTGCTCTGCTGAATCCTTACTATGTTCAGGTTACAAGGGCTGAATTATCAGAGTTGGTGCGGCTCATTAAAGCAGCCGTACCAGAACTACCTCTGGTTGAAGCCCTCAACATTCACATATGGGACAAAATAGGCAATCTTATCAAACTCAAGGCTCAGAGAGGGGATTCCCAAGCAAACAATGCTTACCCAGCCTGGCAAGCTATAATGACTGCATTAAGCAGATCCCACCAAAGAACGATGAACACATACACCCCCACTCAGGCTGCAAGCAGCAGCCCCACTTTAACGCGCCGCAGTTTGAACTCACAAAGCTCGGCGGGGGGAGGGGTTGGAGCCGTTCACAATTCAACTCTGGGGAAGGGAACCGGGAGCCCAAGGGACACAGACCGGCGGGAGGGAGCGGGGCCCCAGATGCGAGGTTCCAGTCAGTGGGACAGCAGCAGGGGGTCCCGTGACGAGAGTGGGGGGGCTAGCCCAGCTTACTCGCCAACCCATCCCGCGCATGAACGCCGAGTACGGGCCCAGGAGCGGGCACCACCATCTCGCCTGCCACGCGGTTTGGACACCGACCCGTCCTTCCCCGCCCCCGCGCCGTACTCCCCGACCACCACCACCATCTACCCACAGACAGCCGCTTTCGCCGGAGCTGCAGGGGGGGGGAATGGGAGGAATGAGGGGAGGAGGAGGGGGATTTCGGGATAGCTTAGCCAGCAAGGGATGAAGCAACATACCGAGAAGGTACAATTGATAGGTGGGTTTTATGCAGAGAAGAGGCATTGCGTACTGGGGACTTACAAGTTATACAAGCATGTCCAGTAATTATCGGTCCACGTCAAAGCTGCAGGTTCCAACCATTACCACATGAACTAACCAAAGAACTAAGACAGTTAATGAGAGAAACTGGTGTATCATCCCCTAACACGCTTGCATTTTTAGAGTCACTAAGTTCCACATACATCTTCATGCCTCATGACTGGAGAACCTTGTTACAAATAAGCCTTTCTAACACACAATACAATGTATGGCTGAACGATTTTAGAGAAATCTGTTCTGCTTACGCTAATGACCCGCAAGCAGGGGTATCAGCACACCAACTCACAGGAGATGGGAACTATTGTTCCATAGATGCTCAAACCGGTTACAATAGAGAGGTATACGAGGTAATAGCAAAACATGCCATGCAGGCAATAAGAAAATTACCTACATCAGACAGAGATGCAAACTTGTCATTTACCAAAATAATACAGGGTCCAACAGAACCTTACACAAAATTCCTAGATCGGCTGCAATCTGCTCTGGATAGGCAGATTGAAAATGAGGAAGCCAGGGAAATCCTTAGTAGAAGACTGGTTTTCGAAAATGCTAATGTGGATTGTAAAAGAGTTCTGCAAACCCTTCCTAAGAGGGAAACTTGCAGTATCTCAGAATTAGTTCGTGCCTGCCAAGAGGTGGGTTCTTTAACACATCAATCAGATTTGCTAGCAGTAGCACTGAGTACTCAGTTAAGGACACAGCAGGGGGCCAGACCCAAAGATGGTTGTTTCATTTGTGGGGCCCCTGACCATTTCCAAAGGGACTGCCCTCAGAAACCTCTAGCATTGGCACCTCGAAAGCAACCCAAAGCAAGGAGGAGGCCAAAAAACTGGAGGCGAGGGGCGCTGTCGCACGCCCCGGTACAGCAATCACATGCGACACAGAGGAACAGGTTGGCGATTTGTGCCCCCCCAGCTCAGCCAGCGCTCTGTGCCCCTGCACCCCAGCCAGCAATCTGTGCCCCGCCACATCAGCCAGCGCTGGGCTGGACTTATCCAACAGGGACACAGTCCTCATAACTTCCACTGAGGTGGTGCTAATCCCGACTGGACATCGGGGTCCCCTTAATCCAGGGGTACATGCACTGCTGATTGGAAGGTCCTCTACCACCAGAATGGGTTTGTTTGTGCTGCCAGGTGTAATAGACTCGGATTCTCATAGCGAGATTCTGATAATGGCATGGACCCCTTCACCCCCCTGCTTCATCCCGAAAGGACAGAAGCTTGCTCAGTTAATCCCCTTCTACAGTACGTCGCCTGCAGGGGAGAGGGGGAGGGAGCGGGGTTCAGGGGCCTTTGGCAGCACGGGACAACCACAAGTTTACTGGGCAGCAGCCATCACAGCAGCACAGCCGCTCATGACGTGCCAGGTTAATGGGCACCGATTTACAGGCCTTTTGGATTCGGGAGCCGATGTTTCCATCATAAAGGACTCCGAATGGTCACTTGACTGGCCTACTGTTTGCCCAGCTGCAACCATTCAAGGGGTGGGAGGCACACAAAGACCCAGACAGAGTGCTCAAGTACTCACTGTCTTGGGACCAGAGGGGCAAGTAGCAAAGGTAGCTCCATTCATCCCTTGCTCTCTGTGGGGACGTGATATACTTTCCCAGTTTGGTACAGTAATGCAAATTCCTCCTGCAAGCAGCCAGGTCTTTCAATAGGGGCCATTGGTCAGCCGTCCCAAGCACCGATTAAGCTGGTCTGGAAAAGTGACCAGCCGGTCTGGGTAGACCAATGGCCCATGAAAAAAGAAAGGCTTGAACATTTAAAGATGTTTGTAGAGGAACAATTGGAAGCAGGACACATTGTGCCAACAAATAGTCCCTAGAACACTCCTGTATTTTGCATTCCCAAAAAAACTGGCAAATGGAGGATGATTCAGGATCTCAGAGCAGTAAACGCAGTCATTGAGTCTATGGGGGCATTGCAACCAGGATTACCCTCACCTGCTATGCTCCCAGTGAACTGGCCTCTGACAATAATTGATTTAAAGGACTGCTTTTTCACCATATTCCTGCACCCCGAGGATGCCCCAAGGTTTGCATTTTCTATTCCAGCATTAAACAACTCACAGCCTATGCAAAGGTATCACTGGGTTGTTCTCCCTCAGGGGATGAAGAACAGTCCAACCATATGCCAAACAGTAGTTGCAAATGCTATTCAACCCGTCAGAAAACGTTTTCCCTCTGCAATAATCTACCAATACATGGATGATATTTTAATAAGCATGGCCACAGAAAATGAACTGCAAATTGTTGTTACTGCTTTAACTGATGCTGTCCAAGAAGCAGGCTTACAGGTTGCAGAAGAGAAAATCCAGCGATCGCAGCCCTGGAGCTATCTTGGATGGAGAATCACGCAACAACAGATTTCCCCACAGCCGCTGCAGCTCGAGGTAAAAGACACTTTAACCTTACATGAGTTGCAAAAACTCCTGGGAGCTATTAATTGGTTAAGGCCTGTTCTAGGCTTAACCACAGAGGAGCTACACCCTCTCTTTGTGTTACTAAAGGGGGACTCTGATCTGACGTCTAATAGGGCTCTGACAGCAGAGGACAAACAGGCGTTAGACATCTGTGCCAAGGCGATCGAATCTAGGCAGAGCAGAAGGAGAGATCCTGAACTGCAAATCTGCCTGGCCTTAATTCCCAGCAGGTACCAGCCATTTGCAGTCTTATTCCAGTGGGACCAGACTGAAAAGGACCCACTGCTGGTTCTAGAATGGCTATTTCTGCCCCACACCCCACCTAAAACTGTATGGACAATTAATGAAATGTTTGCTAAGCTTGTTATTAAAGGCAGAGCTCGATTACAGGAACTAGATGGAAGGGATCCAGCAGTCATCTACATTCCAGCCACGAAGGACAATTTAGTTGGATGCTAGCTGAGGACACCGAGTTCCAAGCTGCCTTAGTAGGTTTTGATGGTAACATTTCAGTTAATCTCCCTAAGCACAAACTTTGGGCAGAAATTGGTAATTTGCCTTTAAGAACCACGACTAGATGCAGAAGTGAGCCAGTAAAAGGCCTCACAGTTTTTACAGATGCATCTGGGCGATCACAGAAAGCTGCAGTGACTTGGATAAATCCTGATACCGGACAATGGGAACAAAAAGTACAGACCATGAACCAATGCTCTGTGCAGGTTCTGGAACTGGCTGCCATTCGTATTGCCTTGGAAAAGTTTTCTGAACAACCTGTTAATATTGTCACTGATTCTTGTTATGCTGCAGGGCTAGTTTCACGTCTAGAATGTTCATTTCTTCGGGATCTTTCTAACCCTCATTTGTTGTTTGAAATGAGTTGTATTTGGTTCCTTGTCAATCACAGAAGGTTTGATTTTTATATAATGCACATCAGGTCTCACACTGACATGCCAGGGCCAATAGCTGAAGGGAACCGAGAAGCTGACAAAGCAGCAATGTTCAACACAGTACCTAGGACCCTTGAGCAAGCAAAATTGTCCCATTCATTTTTCCACCAGAATGCACACTCTCTAAAGAGACAATTCAAAATTACTATCAATCAGGCCCGAGATATCATATTGACTTGTCCAGACTGTCAAAAAATTACCCCCATGCCATCTCAGGAAGGTGTTAACCCCAGAGGGTTAATATCCAATCAGATATGGCAAACAGATGTTACACACATCCCAGAATTTGGCCCCTTGAAATATGTACATGTAACTGTAGACACACATTCACAGTACATCACTGCTACAGCACACACAGGCCAGAAAGCCAAGGATGTAATAAGACACTGGCTAAGCTGTTTTGCTACCCTTGGCACTCCACAACAGGTTAAGACCGATAACGGACCAGCATACGTCTCTGAAAAGGTAAGGAATTTCCTATTAGAATGGGGAATTTCACATATTACAGGAATTCCACACTCACCTACGGGACAAGCAATTGTAGAAAGGGCACACCGCACACTGAAAGAGATGCTAATAAAACAAAGAGGGGGGAGAAGCTATACAGTCCGCAAGAACGTTTGTGGAAAGCCACATATGTTATCAATTTCTTAAATTGTGACAGTCCTGAAAGAAGCAGATATGAGAAGCAGCACAAATCTCAGGCCTTTGCCTCTCCCAGGCCATTAGTCATGGTAAAAGATTTGATCTCGGGACAATGGACAGGACCTTTAGATCTTCTGACTTGGGGGAGAGGTTACGCTTGTGTGGCAACAGGAAAAGAACTGAAGTGGATTCCCTCCAGGTGTGTAAAGCCCTATTTGGATACACAATCACAGCTGCAGGAACCAGATAACTCAGGAGTTTAAAAACAGTTATGTTATGTTTCAGTTTATATTAATGACCAATGTGGTAACAAGCAAACTGCAAATATTGGTGTGTGTATGTGTATGCGTGAATGATGACGGCCGACGTGTGTGAGATGAGTGAATGAATAAGAGAGTTATGTGACTGGAAAACATAAAAACACAGAATACCTCACAAGACCACATTACCTACACCACAAGGTCACCTTGAAAGAATTGAGTTTTGATATGCTTACCCTGTTTCTTGAATAAAGTTTGAAATCCCCAGTTATTAAAAAACCCTCAGATTAATAAAAGTTATAGTTTACACACAGTTGGGCTAAAGGCCCCAAGTTAATAAAATAATTATCCAAGTTGCACTACCCTATAGGAATATAAGGTTTTAAAAGGTTTATATTAGAGTTAAGAAGCTAAGCGAAGCAATGCGCTGGGTCGTTGCGAAGCTTGGTAGTTTACAATGTTCTGGTTGTTTGCACTGTTTTTTGCACTGCTTTTTGTGACTTCTTTAAGATATTAGAGAGAGGGGATATGTGGGAGGCGTGTCTGGATGCACAGGGGATGTGCCAGGGCGATGGGCCGGAGGGGACATGCGCAGTCACATATAACTCTATTGGCTGAAGAAGTCACATGGTACGCAGGGATTTAAGAGTGGGAATTTTGAATAAACTTCTCTTTGTCTCACCACCGCACGAGGCGCATCATTCATTCCTTGTTATACAAGGGTCGCCTGCTGCTGTTGGACATGAACTTCCTCCGGGCATCAGGAAATGTCCAAGGAGGAAAAGGCAGTGAAAACTTTGGGACAGGTTTCCTAGATCAAACCCATCAATTCCTCTGAGCATCTACCCTCATCCCAAGTATCTGCAGTCACACATATATAGATTCTGGACTGTAGAAGACAGGCTTAGCATGACTTTAAGATGATTTCTTCTCAATTTTTTGATTTATTTTTCTACTGCCAGGTCTGAGAGGGGCATCGTGGAACCAAAGGAACCCTGAGACATTTCAGAATCCCACATGTGTTGGGTCTGTCTGAGCTGGAGTTCATTTTCTCACTGCAGGCGTCACAGGGCTGTGCTTTGCATTGGGAGCTACAAAGGGGTTAATCGCACCAGTGCTTTGGCAACTGCTGAGCAGGGCTGGTGCAGCATCTGCATTGTCAGCTTCGTCCCCTGAATCGGGGGCAAGATCATGGGAGGCGATACAGACAGGTCAGTTGAGCCAAATGGACCAAAGGGACATTGCAGAATATATGGCGTCAACTCAGCTACAAGAGCTCAGGAAAGGAACAGGAAAGGGGGAAAATCCATTTTTTTACAATACATGCCTTCTGAGCGGCTTCTCTGTGTGGTAAAGCCCTGCTTCCCATGAAGTGGCCAGGTATCGCTGCTGACAGGAAGTAGAGAGAAAATCTTTTTATTTCTCATCTATCGCACACCTAGGATGAATAACTATTATTCTCAACTATAACCCCAATCTGACTTTAATTACCTTCTATCTATATACTGTAACAACTTCCGCCATCTTCTTCATCCTTAACACAACCAATACCCTAAAACTATCCACTGTTATATCCACATGAACCAAAATTCCATCACTAACCACAATCCTTATGCTCACTCTCCTCTCCCTTGCAGGTCTTCCTCCCCTAACGGGATTCCTACCCAAGTGGTTAATTATTCAAGAGCTCACAAAACAAGAACTAACAGTAGTAGCCACAGCTATTACCCTACTCTCTTTACTTGGACTTTTCTTCTACCTACGACTGGCCTACTGTGCAACCATCACACTACCCCCAAACTTCACTAACTACATAAAACAATGACAAACTAACAAACCAACTAACACCCTAACCACAACCTTTACCTCCTTATCAATTATACTCCTACCACTATCTCCCATAGTACTCGCAATCCCTTAGAAACTTAGGTTATTTAAGCCGAAGGCCTTCAAAGCCTTAAACAAGGGCTAATCCCTCTTAGTTTCTGTTAAGGTACACAGGATACTAACCTGCATCTCCTGAATGCAACTCAGATGCTTTAATTAAGCTAGAACCTCCCCCTAGACAGATGGGCTTTGATCCCATAAAATTTTAGTTAACAACTAAATGCCCCAACCAACAGGCTTCTGTCTACTAGATCCCGGCGCATGTTTAATGCACATCAATGAGCTTGCAACTCAACAGGAACTTCACTACAGAATCGATAAGAAGAGGAATCAAACCTCTGTAAAAAGGACTACAGCCTAACGCTTCTACACTCAGCCATCTTACCTATGACTTTCATCAACCGTTGACTATTTTCCACTAACCACAAAGATATCGGCACACTTTACCTTATTTTTGGCGCATGAGCTGGTATAATCGGCACAGCCCTTAGTCTCCTCATTCGAGCAGAACTAGGACAGCCAGACCCCCTTTTAGGCGATGACCAAATTTACAATGTAATCGTCACCGCACATGCCTTCGTTATAATTTTCTTTATAGTAATACCTATTATAATCGGAGGGTTTGGTAACTGATTAGTACCATTAATAATTGGTGCCCCCGACATAGCACTTCCACGAATAAATAACATGAGCTTCTGACTACTTCCTCCATCCTTCCTACTTCTTCTAGCATCTTCTACAGTAGAAGCCGGGACCGGAACAGGATGAACAGTATACCCACCCCTAGCCGGAAATCTAGCCCATGCCGGTGCATCAGTAGACCTTGCCATCTTCTCCCTTCACCTGGTAGGTGTCTCATCCATCCTTGGGGCAATCAACTTTATCACCACAGCAATCAATATAAAACCACCTGCTCTCTCACAATACCAAACCCCTCTATTCATTTGATCCGTCCTAATTACTGCAGTTCTACTTCTCCTCTCCCTACCAGTCCTCGCTGCTGGCATTACAATGCTTCTAACAGATCGAAACCTAAACACTACATTCTTTGACCCCGCAGGAGGCGGAGACCCAATTTTATATCAACACTTATTCTGGTTTTTTGGCCATCCAGAAGTCTACATCCTTATCCTACCAGGATTCGGAATTATTTCCCATGTTGTAGCCTACTACGCCGGTAAAAAAGAACCCTTTGGCTACATAGGCATAGTCTGAGCCATATTATCCATTGGTTTCTTGGGCTTTATCGTATGAGCTCACCACATATTTACAGTTGGAATGGACGTAGATACCCGAGCTTACTTCACATCCGCCACCATAATTATTGCAATCCCCACTGGCATTAAAGTCTTCAGCTGACTAGCAACCCTACACGGTGGAACAATCAAATGAGACCCGCCCATACTATGAGCCCTAGGCTTTATTTTCCTCTTCACCATTGGTGGACTAACAGGCATCGTTCTTGCCAACTCCTCCCTAGACATCGTCCTGCACGACACCTACTACGTAGTTACACATTTCCACTATGTATTATCTATGGGGGCAGTATTCGCCATTTTAGCTGGCTTCACACATTGATTCCCACTGTTCACTGGCTACACCCTTCACTCTACATGAGCTAAAGCCCACTTTGGAGTAATATTCTTTGGGGTCAACCTAACATTCTTCCCACAACATTTCCTAGGCCTAGCTGGTATACCACGACGATACTCAGACTACCCAGATGCTTATACCCTATGAAACACCCTATCCTCCATCGGCTCCCTCATCTCCATAGTAGCTGGAATTATACTAATGTTCATTATCTGAGAAGCCTTCGCATCCAAACGGAAAGTAGTGCAACCAGAACTTACCTCCACAAACATTGAATGAATTCACGGCTGCCCTCCTCCCTACCATACCTTTGAAGAACCAGCTTTTGTCCAAGTACAAGAAAGGAAGGAATCGAACCCTCATAAACTGCTTTCAAGCCAACCGCATCAAACCACTCATGCTTCTTTCTTATGGGTTGTTAGTAAAATCATTACATAGTCTTGTCAAGGCTAAATCACAGGTGAAAACCCAGTACATCCCATCCCAACTCCATGGCCAACCACTCTCAATTTGGTTTTCAAGACGCTTCATCCCCTATTATAGAAGAACTTATTGAATTTCACGACTAATAGTCGCACTAGCCATTTGTAGCCTAGTCCTGTATTTACTAGCTCTTATACTTATAGAAAAACTATCCTCCAACACCGTCGACGCACAAGAAGTAGAACTTGTCTGAACAATCTTACCTGCCATTGTCCTAATTATACTAGCCCTCCCATCCCTTCAAATCCTCTACATGATAGACGAAATCGATGAGCCTGACCTCACCCTCAAAGCTATTGGCCACCAATGATACTGATCCTACGAATATACAGACTTTAAAGATTTATCTTTTGACTCTTACATACTACCAACTATGGATCTACCACTCGGTCATTTCCGCCTCCTAGAAGTTGATAACCGCATCGTCATTCCAATAGAATCCCCGATTCGAATTATTGTCACAGCTGATGACGTTCTCCACTCCTGAGTTGTTCCTAGCCTTGGTGTAAAAACCGATGCAATTCCAGGACGACTGAACCAAACTTCCTTTATCACAACCCGTCCTGGAATCTTCTACGGTCAGTGCTCAGAAATCTGTGGAGCCAACCACAGCTTCATACCTATCGTAGTAGAATCAGCCCCTCTAACACACTTCGAAAACTGGTCTTCACTTCTAACATCCTAATCATTAAGAAGCTATGAACCAGCACTAGCCTTTTAAGCTAGAGAAAGAGGATTATTCACCCTCCTTAATGACATGCCCCAACTAAACCCCGCACCTTGACTTTTTATCATACTAACTTCATGATTCACTTTTTCTCTTATCCTTCAACCTAAACTCTTACTATTTACCCCAACTAACTCACCCTCCAACAAAACACTACCCACTATAAAAACCCATTCCTGAAACTGACCATGAACCTAAGCTTCTTTGATCAATTCATAAGCCCAACCCTCCTCGGAATCCCCCTTATCCTCATCTCGCTCTTATTCCCAACCCTATTACTTCCTTCTCCTGGCAATCGATGAGTTACAAATCGTCTTTCAACTCTTCAACTCTGATTTCTCCATTTAATCACAAAACAACTAATAACCCCATTAAACAAAAAAGGCCATAAATGAGCCCTAATCCTATCATCACTCATAATTATACTTCTAACAATTAACCTATTAGGCCTCCTACCTTACACATTCACACCTACCACCCAACCATCAATAAACCTAACCCTCGCCTTCCCTCTATGACTTGCCACCCTGCTAACAGGCCTACAAAACCAACCTTCAGCTTCCCTTGGACACCTCCTACCAGAAGGCACCCCAACACCTCTAATTCCTGCCCTCATCATAATTGAAACAACAAGCCTTCTCATTCGCCCTTTAGCCTTAGGAGTTCGCCTCACAGCCAACCTCACAGCAGGACACCTGCTCATCCAACTCATTTCAACAGCCACTACCGTCCTCCTTCCCATTATACCTACCGTGTCCCTTCTAACTAGAACAATTCTACTCCTCTTAACAATTCTAGAAGTGGCCGTGGCAATAATCCAAGCGTATGTCTTTGTACTTCTTCTAAGCCTTTACTTACAAGAAAACATTTAACCCTTAATGACACACCAAGCCCACTCATTTCACATAGTAGACCCAAGCCCTTGACCCATTTTTGGAGCAGCAGCCGCCCTCCTCACTACCTCTGGGTTAGCCATATGATTTCACCACCACTCTATCCAACTCTTACTCCTAGGCCTACTCTCTATAATCCTAGGGATACTCCAATGATGACGTGACATCGTACGAGAAAGCACATTCCAAGGCCACCATACCCCTACAGTCCAAAAGGGCTTACGTTACGGAATAATTTTATTTATTACATCCGAAGCATTCTTCTTCCTAGGATTCTTCTGAGCATTCTTCCACTCCAGCTTAGTCCCCACTCCAGAACTCGGAGGACAATGACCTCCTATAGGAATCAAACCTCTCAATCCAATAGAAGTCCCCCTACTAAACACTGCTATCCTCCTAGCCTCAGGAGTCACTGTCACATGAGCACATCACAGCATTACAGAGGGCAATCGGAACCAAGCTACCCAAGCCCTACTTATAACCGTCCTATTAGGATTCTACTTTACAGCACTTCAAGCAATAGAATATTATGAAGTTCCATTCTCAATTGCCGACGGAGTCTATGGATCAACCTTTTTCGTCGCCACAGGATTTCATGGTCTCCACGTAATCATTGGATCCTCCTTCCTCTTGATTTGCCTCCTCCGCCTCGTAAAATTCCACTTCACATCCAACCACCACTTTGGCTTTGAAGCAGCGACCTGATACTGACATTTTGTTGACATTATCTGACTGTTCCTCTACATAACAATCCATTGATGAGGATCTTGCCCTTCTAGTATATTAATTACAATTGACTTCCAATCTCTAAAATCTGGATCAAAACCAGAGAAAGGCAATTAACATCATCCTCTTTATATTCACAATTTCTCTATCACTATGTATTATCTTAACTTCACTAAACCTTTGATTAGCTCAAATAAATCCAGATTCAGAAAAATTATCCCCATACGAATGTGGCTTTGACCCACTGGGCTCTGCCCGCCTCCCATTTTCAATCCGATTCTTCCTTGTCGCAATCTTATTCCTCTTGTTCGACCTAGAAATTGTCCTCCTACTGCCCCTCCCATGGGCTACTCAACTCCTCTCCCCCCTCACTACCTTAACATGAACCTCCACAGTCATTCTCCTCCTCGCACTAGGGTTAATTTATGAATGAATTCAAGGGGGCTTAGAATGAGCAGAATAACTTCAGAAAGTTAGTCTAGCAAAGACAGTTGATTTCGGCTCAACAAACCACAGTCCTACCCCGTGACTTTCTCAATGACCTTTCTGCATTTAAGCTTCTACTCTGCCTTCACCCTAAGTAGTCGAGGACTAGCCTTTCACCGAATACACCTAATTTCTGCCCTGCTATGCTTAGAAAGTATAATACTATCAATATACATTGCCCTCTCCATATGACCTATTCAAACCCAAACAACATCCCCCACCTTAATGCCCATTCTTATGTTAGCATTCTCAGCCTGTGAAGCAGGCGCCGGTCTAGCAGTCCTAGTAGCTTCCACCCGAACTCACGGATCGGATCATTTACACAATCTAAACCTTCTACAATGTTAAAAATTATTCTCCCCACAGTCATATTACTCCCCATGACCCTCTTATCTCCTCCAAAATTCCTATGACTCAATGTCACCTCGCACAGCCTCTTAATTGCAACCGCTAGCTTACAATGACTTCCTTCAACCTATTACCCTAGCAAAAACCTATCACCATGACTTGGAACTGATCAAATTTCATCCCCCTTATTAGTTCTATCTTGTTGATTTCTACCTCTTATAATTCTGGCAAGCCAAAATCACCTTCAACAAGAACCTCCCACGCGAAAATATATTTTTACCATAACCATAATCCTCACCCAACCATTCATTATCTTGGCCTTCTCAGCCTTAGAACTGATATTATTTTATATCGCATTCGAAGCTACCCTAATCCCTACCCTAATTCTAATCACACGATGGGGTAGCCAACCAGAACGTTTAAGTGCCGGAATCTACCTCTTATTTTATACACTAATTAGTTCTCTTCCCCTATTAGTAGTGATCCTCTATCTTCACACCCAAACAGGAACTATACACATCACTATAATAAAACTTTCACACTCATCTCTTACAAACTCCTGAACAGGCCTCATATCAAGTCTAGCCCTATTGCTCGCTTTCATAGTGAAAGTTCCCCTTTACGGACTACACCTGTGACTCCCAAAAGCCCACGTAGAGGCACCAATCGCAGGATCCATACTCCTAGCTGCGCTCCTCCTCAAACTTGGGGGATACGGCATTATGCGTACCTCAATAATTACAAACTCCCTATTAGACTACCTCTACTACCCATTTTTAACCCTAGCCTTATGAGGGGCACTAATGACAAGCTCCATCTGCCTACGCCAAATCGACCTTAAGTCATTAATCGCCTACTCCTCAGTAAGCCACATAGGTCTAGTCATTGCCGCAACAATAATCCAAACCCACTGATCCTTTTCAGGGGCCATAATCCTAATGATTTCACATGGACTCACCTCTTCCATACTATTTTGCCCAGCTAATACAAACTATGAACGCATACATAGTCGTACTCTCCTTCTAACACGAGGCCTACAACCTCTTTTACCTCTAACAGGAATCTGATGGTTCCTAGCCAACCTAACAAACATAGCCCTTCCTCCTACCACTAACCTGATAGCTGAATTAACTATCATAATTGCACTCTTCAACTGATCCACCTTCACCATTATCCTAACCGGAACCGCAACTCTACTAACTGCAGCCTATACCCTCTACATACTCCTTATAACCCAACGAGGTCCAACTCCAACCTATATTACAACCACCCAAAATTCAAATACACGAGAACATCTCCTTATAACACTTCATATCCTACCCTCCCTCCTCCTCATCCTAAAACCAGAGTTAATCTCAGGAATTCCCACATGCAAGCATAGTTTTAAACCAAACATTAGACTGTGATCCTAAAAATAGAAGTTAAACTCTTCTTGCCTGCCGAGGGGAGGTTTAACCAACAAGAACTGCTAACTCTTGCATCTGAGCCTAAGACCTCAACCCCCTTACTTTTAAAGGATAATAGCAATCCACTGGTCTTAGGAGCCATTCATCTTGGTGCAAGTCCAAGTAAAAGTAATGGACTTCCCATTAATCCTCAACACCTCTATATTCTTGACCCTGGCTACCCTCTCTATACCCATCCTACTCCCCCTCCTATCCAAAAACTACCTAAACTATCCAACAACCATCATACACACTGTTAAAACTTCCTTCATAGTTAGTTTAATTCCCATAATCCTCTCCATCTCCTTAAACATGGAAAATACCACTTTCTATTGAGAATGAAAATTTATTGCGAACTTCAAAATCCCTTTTAGCCTTAAAATAGACCAATACTCCTTAACGTTTTTTCCTATTGCACTATTCGTAACATGATCTATTCTTCAATTTACAACATGATATATAGCCTCAGAACCCCATACCACAAAATTCTCTCTTTACCTTCTAATCTTTCTCATTGCAATACTCATCTTAATCATCGCTAATAACATATTCCTCTTATTTATCGACTGAGAGGGAGTCGGAATTCTATCCTTCCTCCTGATTGGATGGTGACACGGTCGAGCAGAAGCCAACACCGCTGCACTTCAAGCCGTACTTTACAACCGTATTGGGGATATTGGACTAATCCTCTGCATAGCATGACTAGCATCCTCAATAAACACTTGAGAAATTCAACAGCAATCCTCCCCAACCCAAATATCCCTTCTCCCTCTCTTAGGGCTCATCCTAGCCGCCACAGGTAAATCCGCCCAATTTGGCCTGCATCCATGACTCCCAGCAGCTATAGAAGGGCCAACCCCTGTATCTGCCCTACTCCATTCCAGCACAATAGTAGTTGCCGGAATCTTTCTACTTATTCGCACTCACCACATATTATGTAACAACCAAATTGCCCTAACTATGGGCCTTTGTATAGGTGCCCTATCCACCCTATTTGCCACTACATGCGCTCTTACCCAAAACGACATCAAAAAAATTATTGCTTTCTCTACATCCAGCCAACTAGGACTAATAATAGTCACTATTGGCCTAAATCTACCTCAACTAGCCTTCCTACACATCTCTACGCATGCATTCTTTAAAGCCATACTCTTCCTTTGCTCTGGGTCTATCATTCACAGCCTTAACGGTGAACAAGACATTCGAAAAATAGGAGGATTACAGAAACTACTCCCTACAACTACCTCATGCCTGACAATCGGAAATTTAGCTCTCATTTAGCACACCATTTTTAGCAGGGTTTTACTCAAAAGATCTCATTATCCAAAGTCTTAACACCTCCTATCTAAACACCTGAGCACTCCTCCTAACCCTCGTAGCTACAGCTTTTACTGCAACTTACAGCCTACGTATAGCCCTACTAGTACAAACTGACTACACCCGAATTCCCTCCATTACTCCCATCAATGAAAACAACCCAGCAGTCACAAACCCAATTACTCGTCTCGCTCTCGGAAGTATTATAGCTGGTCTATTAATTGCCTCTTATATCTCCCCTACAAAAACCCCTCCTATAACCATACCACTGGTCACAAAAACCACTGCTATCATTATTACAACATTAGGCATCATTCTGGCATTAGAACTATCAAAACTCACACATACCTTCTCTGCCCCCAAACAAAATATCACTATAAACTTCTCCAGTACTCTAGGATATTTTAACCCCCTTATACACCGCCTCAGCTCTACTAAACTCCTAAACAACGGCCAGAACATTGCATCCCATTTAATCGACCTATCCTGATATAAAAAAATAGGCCCAGAAGGACTAGCGACCCTTCAACTCAAAGTATCCAAAATCTCAACTACTCTACACTCCGGACTAATCAAAACCTATCTAGGATCCTTCGCTCTATCTATCTTAATTATAATCTTATTTACACAGAACTAAGAATTAATGGCCCCTAACTTACGAAAACATCACCCCCTTCTAAAAATAATCAACAATTCTTTAATTGACCTCCCAACACCACCAAACATTTCCGCCTGATGAAACTTTGGATCTCTTCTTGGCTTCTGTCTAACAATCCAAATCACCACTGGCCTCCTGCTAGCAATACATTATACAGCGGATATCACTCTGGCATTCACGTCCGTCGCCCATACATGCCGAAATCTTCAATTCGGCTGACTAATCCGAAACCTCCATGCAAATGGCGCCTCCTTCTTCTTCATATGCATTTACCTACACATTGGACGAGGATTCTACTATGGTTCCTACCTATATAAAGAAACCTGAAACACAGGAGTTATTCTCCTCTTAACTCTAATAGCAACTGCCTTTGTAGGATATGTCCTCCCATGAGGCCAAATATCATTCTGAGGCGCTACAGTAATTACTAACCTATTCTCAGCAATTCCTTACATTGGCCAAACACTTGTAGAATGAGCTTGAGGAGGATTCTCAGTCGACAACCCTACACTCACCCGGTTCTTTGCCCTCCACTTCCTCCTCCCATTCTTAATTGCAGCTCTCACCCTCATCCACTTAACTTTCTTACACGAAACAGGCTCAAACAACCCCCTAGGTATTTATTCAGACTGCGACAAAATCCCATTCCACCCCTATTTCTCAATAAAAGATATTCTAGGCCTTTTGTTCCTCCTCATTCCTCTAATAACACTTGCCATATTCTCACCCAACCTCTTAGGAGATCCAGAAAATTTTACACCTGCAAACCCATTAGTAACACCTCCCCACATTAAATCTGAGTGGTACTTCCTATTTGCATATGCCATCCTACGATCAATCCCCAACAAATTAGGAGGAGTCCTAGCCCTAGCCGCCTCCGTCTTAATTCTATTTCTAGCCCCATTCCTCCACATGTCAAAGCAACGAACTATAACCTTCCGACCTCTCTCCCAACTTCTATTCTGAATCCTAGTAACAAATCTTTTAATCCTTACATGAATCGGTAGCCAACCAGTCGAACATCCATTTATTATCATCGGACAACTCGCCTCAACTACCTACTTCACAATCATTCTCATCTTATTCCCCATTACTAGTCCCCTAGAAAATAAGATACTCAACCTCTAACCACTCTAATAGTTTATAAAAAACGTTGGTCTTGTAAACCAAAGACTGAAGACCGCCCTCTTCTTAGAGTTTTCCAAAAAATATCCAAGCACCCCCCAACTTTCCAATCAACATGTACATCAAGGGGAGGGTCCCCCCCCTTCCCCCATACCCTACGGTATGTATTACTTTGCATAGCATCCTCCACCACATTAGACATAACATGCATGTAGGAAAATCTGACATACTATTATTGCAAAAACCATCCAAATTTCCATACTATCTCCCATCCAATCCAAAACTTGTCATTCACAGATCTAGGCACATTCCCACACAAGGACATAACATGTCATGGTCTAGGAATAATCCCGCCAAACGAACTAAAACCTAAGGCTGCTAATTTTCGCATAAAATCCTTCTCAATACGAGGAACGTCACAGAACCTAAAATCCATGGTCCATGGACCACTCACCACTTAACCTTGCTCTATGTACCAACCAAGAAGTGCTGGGTTATTTATTAGTCGTACTCCTCACGAGAAACCAGCAACCCGGCGTTAGTAATGTTTATCATGTCCAGCTTCAGGTGTATTCTTTCCCTTTCCACCAATAACCCACTCTCATAACTTGCTCTTTGTCGCCTCTGGTTCCTCGGTCAGGGCCATAACTTGCTTAATTTTCCTAAACTTGCGCTCCGTTACTAATGGTTGGGGATGCTCGGCCAACCTGGACCTCGTGATCGCGGCATTTTCTCTCTTCTAAACTTTTGGGGTTTTTTTTTGGGGTAGATTTCAATAAGCCCTTCAGAGTGCTCCGCCAGGGGGCTCCCATATATGGTTGACATGTACCCCTTATGGTCACACGTTCGCGTGAAAATTAATGATATGGTTTCAAGTGTTATTCGGTCTCATACTGTTGCACTGATGCACTGTCATGTGCTGTTGGCTTGGTTTTTCCATTACGTCTCTCATCAAGTTACAATTTAATTAATGCACGCCAGACATATTTTTTGTCGTCAATTTCACAAAAAATTACAAAAATTTTGTCATTTTTTGCAATGATCTAGGGACTTTCCCTCTATTCATCATTAATTTTTGTTTTTAAATTTTTTAACAAAAATTTCAAGTTTTACAAACTTTCCATTCCCCTAATTTTCCAATTAAGACATTTGCATCATCAATTTGTTAAATTTTTTTAACACACTTTAATCTACCCCATCATTTCCTTTCATCATTCATTTGTTCATGTTTGTTTACACTTTAATCTACCCCATCATTTCCTTTCATCATTCATTTGTTCATTTGTTTGTTTACACTTTAATCTACCCCATCATTTCCTTTCATCATTCATTTCTTCATTTGTTTGTTTACACTTTAATCTACCCCATCATTTCCTTTCATCATTCATTTGTTCATTTCTTTGTTTACACTTTAATCTACCCCATCATTTCCTTTCACCCTCTTACCTCCCCAATTAATCGCCCCCACTACTCTAACTAATATTCCACCCACATACACCTTTAACAGTTGGTCCCAAACTTTTTTCCAACCCTTCAGAAAAAAAGGAATCAAACCTTTATCAACAACTCCCAAAGCTGACATTTTCATTAAACTATTCTCTGAACCACACCTCCTTAAACCGCCCGAATTGCCCCACCAGACAACCCTCGTACAAGTTCTAGCACAACAAACAACGTCAGCAACAGACCCCAGCCCGCAATTAAAAATTGTCCCACCCCCCAAGAATAAAACATAGCCGCTCCCTCAAAATCCAACCGAATAGATAAAACACCCCCACTATCCACCGTGTTTATCCCCAACCACTCTAACTCAGATAGCCCTATAAGAAACACCCCACCCCCCAACACTAAAACTAACCCAGCACCATACCCAACAACCTGCCAGTCCCCTCAGGTCTCAGGAAATGGATCTGCTGCCAATGAAACCGAATACACAAAAACCACTAACATCCCACCTAAATATACCAGAAATAACACTAGTGATACAAAAGACACCCCCAAACTCATTAACCATCCACACCCTACAATAGACGCCAACACTAACCCCACTACTGCATAGTATGGAGAAGGATTGGAAGCAACTGCTAGTCCTCCCAAAATAAAACTAACACTTAAAAATAGTATAAAGTACGTCATAACAATTCCTGCTTGGCCTCTATCCAAGACCTTTGGCTTGAAAAACCATCGTTGTAATTTCAACTACAAGAACATAAAACCTTAACAAACCCGCCCACAACACTACAATCCTGCCCCTTTCTACTCTTCTAACTTCTCAACAACACATTTTTGTTATCCACTAGAACTACTTCTCCAACCACTAAACAAATCCTAAATCAATAGCAACTATTACTACAACTAAAACAAGCCCCAATAATAATCACTATGCCTATAACAGCCTTAGTCCTTGTAGCTTACAATAAAGCATAACACTGAAGATGTTAAGACGGCTATTACACATACCCAAGGACAAAAAAGACTTAGTCCTAACCTTACAGTTAGTTCTTGCCAAATATATACATGCAAGTATCCGCATCCCAGTGAAAATGCCCTCAGCACCTTAAAAAGACAGCAGGAGCAGGCATCAGGCACACCACTCCAACTGTAGCCCAAAACGCCTTGCCTAGCCACACCCCCACAGGTTTTCAGCAGTAATTAATATTAAGCAATAAGTGTAAACTTGACTTAGTTAAAGCAACTTACCAGGCTTGGTAAATCTTGTGCCAGCCACTGCGGTCACACAAGAAACCCAAATTAACTTTATACGGCGTAAAGAGTGGTTTTTCATTATCACTTCAACTAAGACTGAAATGTAACCAAGCTGTTATAAGCACAAGATGCATCCAATACTCCCATAGAAATGATCTTAGCTTCATGATCAACAAAACTCCACGAAAGCCAGGATACAAACTGGGATTAGATACCCCACTATGCCTGGCCCTAAATCCCGATGCTTTCACCACTTCAGCATCCGCCTGAGAACTACGAGCACAAACGTTTAAAACCCTAAGGACTTGGCAGTGCTCCAAACCCACCTAGAGGAGCCTGTTCTATAACCGATAACCCACGATACACCCAACCATCCCTTGCCAAATCAGCCTATATACCGCCGTCGTCAACCCACCCCTAAACTGAGGGTTTAACAGTGGGCACAACAGCAACATCCCACTAATAAGACAGGTCAAGGTATAGCTCATGAGATGGTAGAAATGGGCTACATTTTCTAGCATAGAATACCTCACGACAAGGAGTGTGAAATCACTCCTAAAAGGCGGATTTAGCAGTAAAGCAGGATAATAATGCCTCCTTTAAGCTGGTTCTGAAGCACGTACATACCGCCCGTCACCCTCCTCACAAGCTAGGATTAATTTTATTTATAATAAACCCCTAAGCTAGAGATGAGGCAAGTCGTAACAAGGTAAGTGTACCGGAAGGTGCACTTAGTCTACCAAGACGTAGCTATAACTAAAGCATTCAGCTTACACCTGAAAGATATCTGTTCCATATCAGATCACCTTGAAGCCTAACTCTAGCTCTTCTACCAGATTACATAGAAACTAAGTTAATACTACCCATTAAATCAAAACATTCTCTCACTCAACCTAGTATAGGTGATAGAAAGGTAAACTCAAGACGCAATAGAGATCATGTACCGTAAGGGAAGAATGAAAGAGTAATGACAAACCAAGCAATAAATAGCAAAGACCAACCCTTGTACCTTTTGCATCATGATTTAGCCAGAACTACCCAAGCAAAACGCCAATTTAAGCTTGCTTCCCCGAAACCCAAACCAGCTACTTACGAGTAAACCCGTCTCTGTTGCAAAAGAGTGGGAAGACTCGTTAGTAGTGGTGAAAAGCCAATCGAGCTGGGTGATAGCTGGTTGCCTATGAAATGAATCTTAGTTCCCTCTTAATTCACCTCCCAGGACTACACTCAACCCACATGAAGCGAATTAAGGGCTATTTAAAGGAGGTACAGCTCCTTTAAAAAAGAATACACTCTCCCCTAGCGGATAAATTTAATTACAGCTTAATTGTGGGCCTTCAAGCAGCCACCATTAAAGAATGCGTCAAAGCTCCTCACCTAAAAAAATCTAAACTTCCCCATGACTCCCTCTTCCCCAATAGGCCAACTTATATTAAATAAGAGAATTTATGCTAAAATAAGTAACTAGGGATCCCCTCTATGGCGCAAGCTTACATTACAACATTATTAACAATCCACAGGATATTTTTTAACCTTAACAAGATCTTATACCCAAAACTCTGTTAACCCACCTATGGAGTGCCCCCAAAGACGATTAAAATCTGTAAAAGGAACTAGGCAAATCCAAGCCCCGACTGTTTACCAAAAACATAGCCTTTAGCAAACCAAGTATTAAAGGTGAAGTCTGCCCAGTGACAATTCGTTCAACGGGCGCGGTATCCTAACCGTGCAAAGGTAGCGCAATCAATTGTCCCATAAATCGGGACTTGTATGAATGGCTTAATGAGGTCTTAGCTGTCTCCTACAGATAATCAGTGAAATTGATCTTCTCGTGCAAAAGCAGGAATAACCCCATAAGACAAGAAGACCCTGTGGGACTTTAAAATCTGCTACCACTCCCATAAACAATACTCACCCACAGGGCCTACTCCCCCGGGATTTTGCTGGTGTGCATTTTTTGGTTGGGGCGACCTTGGAGACAAACTTAACCTCCAAATATCAGACAATCCATCTTAACCAAGAACTACCCATCAACGTGCTAATAGTAACCAGACCCAATATAATTGATTAATGAACCTAGCTACCCCAGGGATAACAGTGCAATCTCCTTTAAGAGCCCACATCGACAAGGAGGTTTACGACCTCGATGTTGGATCAGGACATCCTAGTGGTGCAACCACTACCAAGGGTTCGTTTGTTCAACGATTAACAGTCCTACATGATCTGAGTTCAGACCGGAGTAATCCAGGTCGGTTTCTATCTATGTTACAACTCCTTCTAGTATGAAAGGATCGAAGAAGTAAGGCCTATGCCACAAGCACGCCTTCGCACCCAGTAATGAACCCAACTAAATTACTAAGAGCTCCACCATAACCCCCTCCTAGAAAAGGACCGCTAGCGTGGCAGAGTTTGGCAAATGCAGAAGGCTTAAGCCCTTTACCCAGAGGTTCAAATCCTCTCCCTAGCTCCAACACAAACCACATGACAATTCACTTAACCCTCACTTACTTTATTATATCAATATCCTATGCTCTCTCCATCCTCATCGCCGTAGCATTTCTTACCCTAGTTGAACGTAAGATTCTAAGTTATATGCAAACCCGAAAAGGGCCTAATATTGTAGGACCATTTGGCCTCTTACAACCTATAGCAGATGGAGTAAAGCTATTCATTAAAGAACCAATTCGTCCATCAACTTCATCCCCTTACTTATTTATATCTACTCCTATCTTAGCCCTTCTCCTAGCAATTACAATCTGAACACCACTTCCCCTACCCTTTCCCCTTACTGACCTAAACCTTGGCATACTCTTCCTTCTAGCTCTATCTAGCTTGGCAGTCTACTCAATTCTATGATCAGGGTGAGCCTCTAACTCAAAATATGCCTTAATCGGCGCCCTCCGAGCAGTCGCACAAACTATCTCTTACGAAGTTACCCTAGCCATTATTCTCCTATCCGTAATTATCCTTAGTGGTAACTACACCCTCAATACCCTAGCTACAACTCAAGAACCTCTCTACCTCATTTTCTCCTCCTGGCCCTTAGCAATAATATGGTATATCTCCACTCTTGCCGAAACAAACCGCGTTCCATTTGACCTGACAGAAGGAGAATCTAAACTAGTCTCAGGGTTCAACGTAGAATATGCTGCAGGGCCATTCGCCTTGTTTTTTCTTGCCGAATATGCTAATATTATACTAATAAATGCACTCACAACCATTCTATTCCTAAACCCCAGCTCACTTAATCTCCCTCAAGAACTCATTCCCCCTACTTTAGCTACAAAAACCCTCCTCCTTTCCGCAGGATTCTTATGAATCCACGCCTCTTACCCTCGATTCCAATATGATCAACTCATACATTTGCTTTGAAAAAACTTCTTACCCCTAACATATGCCTATGGCATACCAGTCTTCCGATCTCCTATGCAGGCCTACCCCCCTACCTAAGACACTCAAGGAAATGTGCCTGAATCCAAAAGGGTTACTATGATAAAGTAAACATAGAGGTATACCAATCCTCTCATTTCCTAATTTTAGAAAAGTAGGAATCGAACCTACACTAAAGGAATCAAAATCCTCTATATTCCCTCTATATTATTTTCTAGTAAGGTCAGCTAATTAAGCTATCGGGCCCATACCCCGAAAATGATGGTTTAACTCTATCTTAAACCCCAAACCGTAAACCCTAAAACCTAAACCCTAACCCTTGCTAACCTTAACCCTAACCCTAACCCTAACATCTCATAGCAGAGGGAGGGAGGGGCCTGATTCCTCATCAGATATATCAACAGTCAAAAGCCTGTAAGCTCAGCTCTTGCCTTTTCAGGGCTTCACACTGTCAGCACTGGAGGGAGGGAGGGGCCCGACTGCTCATCAGAGGTATCATGCAAGTCAAAAGCCTGAAAAGTCTCCTAGAATGCATAAATCATTAACCATTTCAGTCTCTGACAATTGGTCCACACAGTAACTGCAAGCTATGCCCAAAGCCTGTTCCCTAACCTTAGAAGAGAGACTGCAACCCTCGAGATGTTGGAGGCTCGAGGCATGGTCCGTGACACTAATCATGGCTATAACTCATAACTTCTTGGAGTATGGGGACATCCCTCCTTCACCCCCGGCAGACCAAGGCCACCACTTCAACTGACAGACATGGAAGCATCGCTGGACCCCGCGGGCGACTATATACATCTGTCCACTCTCAGCTTTTCTTTCTCTTACTCTCCCTTGCTCTTATCCTGCCTTTCTCTCCCCTACGCATTTTCTTTCCCCCCCCCAAGGTTATCTCTGTGTCACATTGTGGTATGAC
Source organism: Manacus candei (assembly GCF_025592945.1). Taxonomy (NCBI): domain Eukaryota; kingdom Metazoa; phylum Chordata; class Aves; order Passeriformes; family Pipridae; genus Manacus; species Manacus candei. Next base: position 13,164,958 of record NW_026138095.1, on the reverse strand, counting down.
AGCACCCAAACTGCTAGCATGCCTATTGATACAGAATTGTTAAAATAAACCTTGCCAGTATGTTTTCAGACACCGATTATTTAGTGTCGTTTCACTTTAATCCACCCCAAGGGAATTATTAATAAAAACCTGAGTTACCCCCTCTCCCCTTTTCCTGGGGCGGGTTGTAACACCAATCAGCACTGACTCCGTCCAGTAGGCAGAGCCAGTGACGCAGAACAATCAACACGGACTCCACCTCTTGACTCCACCCAGTGGGCGGGGCCAGTGCTCTAGAGAAGCAGAGTACATACTGGACGGCGGTGGGTATTCTGCCAGACACGCAACAGAACAGCAACAGCAAAAGCAGAGACCCAAGCGAAAAAGCAAAAGATTCTGACAGTGGTGGGCACTGAATCGGGCTTATAGTCCGAGAGGGGTTTACTGGGCACCACTGCGTTCCTGGAATGGGGTAAACCCGCAATAGTTAGATCGCGCATTGAGACAGATTCTGACTAACCCTAACCCTAACCCCAACCCTAACCCCTAACCCTTACCCTAACCCTAACCCTAACCCTAACCCTAACCCTAAACCCTAACCCCAACCCTAACCCTTACACTAACCCTAACCCTAACCCTAGTAGCTTGCAGTCTCTTTTTTAAAGTTAGGGTTAGGGAACTGGTTTTGTGCATAGCTTGCAGTCTCTTTTTTAAGGTTAAGGTTAGGGAACAGGGTTTGCACATAGCTTGCATTCGCTTTTTTAGGATTAGGGTCAGGGAATCGGGGTTGCGCATAGCTTGCAGTCTCTTTTTAAGGTTAGGTTCAGAGAAAAGGGTTTGCGTATAGTTTGCAGTCTCTTTTTTAAGGTTAGGGTTAGGTAACAGGGTTTGCGCATAGTTTGCAGTCTCTTTTTTAAGGTTAGGGTTAGGGAAAAAGGTTTGCGCATAGCTTGCAGTCTCTTGGTTAGGGTTAGGGTTAGGGAACAGGGTTTGCGCATAGCTTCCAGTCTCTCTTTTAATGTTGGGGTTAGGGGACAGTGCTCTATAGAAGTAGAGTACATACTGGACGACGGTGGGTATTCTGCCAGACACGCAACTGAACAGCAACAGCAAAAGCAGAGACCCAAGAGATAAAGCAAAAGATTCTGACAGCGGTGGGCAATGAATCGGACTTATAGCCTGAGAGGGGCTTATTGGGCACCGCTGTGTGTCCAGAATGGGCTAAAACCGCGATAGTTAGATCGCGCACTGAGACAAATTCTTCCTAACCCTAACCCTTACCCATACCCCTAACCCTAACCCTAACCCTAACCCTAACCCGAACCCGAACCCGAACCCGAACCCTAACCCTAACAGTAACCCTGTCTTTTGCTAACCCTAAACCTAACCCTAACCCTAACCCTAACTTTTGCTAACTCTAACTGTAACCCTAAATTTCCTAACCCTAACCCAAACCCTTTCTAACCCTAACCCTAACTCAAAACCTAACCCTAACCCTAACCCTAACCCTAACCTTAAACCCTAACCCTAACCCTAACCCTAACACTAAACCCTAAACCAAAAGGAAACTTCCTTTGCTATGCCTACTGGGCGGAGTCAGTGTTGATTGGTGTTACAACCCGCCCCAGGAAAAGGGGAGAGGGGGTAACTCAGGTTTTTATTAATAATTCCCTTGGGGTGGATTAAAGTAAAACGACACTAAATAATCAGTGTCTGAAAACATATACTGGCAAGGTTTATTTTAACAATTCTGTATCAACAGGCATGCTAGCAGTTTGGGAGTTGGGCTATCAGTTGGGAGGCATGGCTGAAAATAGGAAACAACAGCCCTAATTGCCAGGAAAGAAAGTCTGGAAGCTTTGGCTTTGTGGTGCAGTTGGTGGGCCACACTGGGCACTCCATGGGCAGGCAGCAAGAGTTTTCTGGATCTGGGAGACAATCTGGGGGCCTCGGAGTGTTTGAGGGGAAGTTGGCAGTGTCCTGTGGGACCAGGATGGGATTTGAGGGCTCCTGGAGGGGCTGGGACGGGTGTATACTGCGGGCATCGTCTAGTATTGATGGGGGTAATCAGTGAGCTGACTGTTTCATAATCATCCAAATTTTAACATACAATGTGATTATTAGAATAAAAAGCAAAAAGGTAATATCAACAAAACAGTAACAGGGTGAAGCTCTTGGTTGAAGACTGGTTTCTTCTTTTTCTCCAGTGATTTTAATTCTTTTTCGTCTGGGTTTTAATCCCATCTTTGGCATTTTGCTGTGAACATTTTGTCCCCATATCCATTGGAAATTGTATTAACTGTTGATGAGAACAAAGTGGAATCCCAAGATATGTGATATATTGATAGGATTTCACTGGTTGGCTTTTAATTTGCCCAGGTTTATCGCCATAATGCTTCTGCTCTTTAACCACTTGAATCAGAATGAATTGAGTTGTTTTCTGGGTCGGGTTCTCTTTTTGAGTCCAAGGTTTTATAGTGGATTCAGTATCAGGCACAAAGGAAATTGAGGGAGGTAAAGAATAATCTTCCCTTTGTTCATTATCACAGGGATCACTCAGTCTATTTTCATTAATGTGAGGAAAGCTGGGAGACTCTAGAAACATCAGTTGAACTTCAAATTCTCCTTGTTTCTTTCTCTCCTGAGACTTAGAATCAGGGTTCTCTGTGGTTTCCCAAGTCTCAATGCCAGGGTAAGACACTGGTTTAGGAAGTTGCCTGACCAAACCAGGAGCCTGTTTTTTTAGCAAGTTTTCTCTCTGCACTCTGGCGCAACAAGACTTTGAAGGTGGTCAACCTCAGTTTGAAGCAGCTCATTTTTAGCAACAAGTTTATCCGATTTTTCTCCTGTTTCCCTCTCAAAGGCTAACGATGACTTCAGCACCACATTTTCTGATTTCAAAACAGTAGATTCAACATCAGAAATCCATTCATGACTTTCCTGTCAGCACTCCATCCAAATGTCTGCGCTCTCACTTTGACCTGAGAGAAACCTCAGGCAGGTGGAAAAGGGCAGATAAAGAAAAAACAGAGGGGTCCAGCAGAAGTGATGCTGCTTCTGTCAAAAGCAGAGGAGAGACCGAAAGCACTTTAGGAAGTTGCTTACAGAAGCACTTGTGCATTCCAAGTTACAGCTCAGGAGTCTCAGTGACTTGTCCAACATAAGAGTTTCTTTTCCATTTCTCAACCCCAGATTCCTCAGGAGTAGGAAACTGGAAACACTGACTGAGAAAAGCTCCATTCCTTCCTAATAATTGTGCTTTGTCCTTCCCATTTGACAGTGCTCTTGGAAATGTGCTGGTGTGATCTGGATCTGGGAGCAGCCCTGACCTCCCAGAGCACTCATCCAATGGCAGGAAGACCCCACCTGGCTCCTGCTGGGGTTCTTGCCACCACGACCCAGTATGGGTCAATGGAATGGGGAGCAGGGCGGTGGGACCAGTAAGGACCAGTTAAAAGGGGTTGGGGGCACTTCAGCATCTCCAGCAAGGTCAGACCAGTACAGAGCAGCATAGACCAGTATAGATCGGTATAGACCAGTATAAACCAGTATGGACCAGTATAGACCAATATGGGTCACTGGAATGGGGAATGGGGCAGTGGGACCGATAAGGACCAGTTAAGGGGCTTGGGGGTACTTCAGCATCTCCCTCAAGGTCAGACCATTATAGACCAGTATAGACCAGTGTAGACCAGTATAGACCAGTATAGACCAGTATAGACCAGTACAGACCAGTATGGACCAGTATAGACCAGTACAGGTCACTAGAACAGCGAGCAGGGTGGTGGGACCAGTAAGAACCAGTTGAGGGGGTTGGGGGCACTTCAGCATCTCCATCAAGGTCAGGTCAGTACAGACCAGTACAAACCAGTATGGACCAGTATAGACCAGTATAAACCACGGTAGAGCAGTATAAACCAGTATAAACCAGTACGGGTCCCTGGAACGGGGAATGGGGTGGTGGGACCAGTAAGAACCAGTTAAGGGGGTTGGGGGCACTTCAGCATCTCCATCAAGGTCAGGTCAGTATAAACCAGTATAGACCCGTATAGACCAGTATGGGCCAGTATAAACCGGTATAAACCAGTATGGACCAGTACAGGTGACTGGAACGGGGAATGGGGCGGTGGGACCAGTAAGGACCAGTTAAGGGGGTTGGGGGCACTTCAGCATCTCCATCAAGATCAGACCAGTACAGACCAGTATAAACCAGGATAGACCAGTATAAACCAGTATGGACCAGTACGGGTCACTGGAACACGGAATGGGGTGGTGGGACCAGTAAGGACCAGTTAAGGCAGAACTCAGTTGGGACTTAGTGGTTTGGGGGTGGGCGTGTCCCTTCTTTAGGTGGGCGTGGTCTCTCCCTGGTGGGCGTGTCCCATCCCAAGGTGGCCATAGCCTCTCCAAGTGGGCGTGTCTTTTGCATCCTCTCCCCCTCCCTGAACTGGGAGCTCAACTGGGACTTACTGGGTTTTGGGTGGGTGTGTCCCCTCCCAATGATGGACCCACTTTCAGCCCCTCCCCCCACCTTTAAGGGCCCCCCCAAAGCCCCTCCCCCCCCTTCCTGCACCTCCCCAACCCTCAGGGTCCCTCCTGTCCCTCCCCCACCCTCAGGGTCCCTTCCTTCCCCTCCCCCCAGTGAACCTGCTACCCCTCCCCCACTCTCAGGAGCCCTCCCTGCCCCTCCCCCACCTTCAGGCGCTCTCAGGACCCCTCCCCCAACCTCAAAGACTCTCCTGCCCCTCCCCCACCCTCGGGGAACTTCCTACCCTTCCCCCACCCTCAGGGACCCTCAGGGCCCCTCCTTCACTTTCGGGGTCCCTCTCTGCCCCTCCCCAACCCTCAGGACCCTCCTGCCCCTCCCTCCACCTCGGGGTCCCTCCTGCCCCTCCCCCACCCTCAGGGACCCGCCTACCCCTCCCCCACCCTCAGGGATGGTCCTGCCTTTCCCCCACCCTCAGGGAACCTCCTGCCCTTCCCCCATGCTCAAGGACTATCCTGCTCCATCCCCACCCTCAGTGTTCCCTCCTTCCCCTCCCCCCCCACTGGGGCCGTTACTGGTCCCTTACTGGTCTGTACTGGGAAGGGAGAGGGGAGGGGCCGCCCCCTCGAGGCCCCTCCCCCCCAGTGACGTCACCGGGTCCCAAAAATAGCCCCGGGGGCCCAAACTGGAGGGGGGACCTGGAGCCGCTCCCAGTGTGACCAGTTCAGGTACTGGGAGGGACTGGGAGGGAACTGGGAGGGACTGGGAGGGACTGGGAGGGGGCAGGGCTTCCCCCCCTCCTCCCCCTCCGTGTCCTTGGGGTGACCTTGGGGAGGGAGGGGGATGGGCTGCTCCCAGTGGCTCCCAGTAGCTCCCAGTAACCCCAGTAATGCCTCCGGTATCTCCAGTGACCCCCCCAGTAACCCCCCCAGTAACCCCAGTGACCCCCCCAGTAGCTCCTAGTAGCTCCCAGTAACCCCAGTGTCTATCCCAGTAGCTCCCAGTAACTCCCAGTAATCCTAGTGTCCATCCCAGTAACTCCCAGTAACCCCAGTGTCCACCCCAGTAGCTCCCTGTAACTCCCAGTAACCCCAGTGACCCCCCCAGTAGCTCCCAGTAACCCCAGTGTCCATCCCAGTAACCCCAGTGACCCCCCCAGTAGCTTCCAGTAGCTCCCAGTAACTCCCAGTGTCCCCCCCAGTGACCCCCCCAGTAGCTTCCAGTAGCTCCCAGTAACTCCCAGTGTCCCCCCCAGTGCCTCCCAGTATGTCCCAGTTTAACCCAGTTCCCCCCCCCGTGGGCCCTGGGACGGGTGGGGGAGGGGTGGGCTCACATTTCCATGGCAACATCCCTTTCCCTCTGGCCCAGTTTCTCCCAGTTCCTCCCAGTTTAACCCAGTTTTTCCACATTTTTCCACATTTCCCCCCATTTTCCCCATTTTTCCCAGATTTCCCCCCACTTTTCCACATTTTCCTGAATTTTTCCCCATTTCCCCCCCATTTTCCAGATTTTTCCCAATTTTCCTACATTTTCCCAGATTTTTTCCCATTTCTCCCCCATTTTCCCAGATTTTTCCCCATTTTGTCCAGATTTTCCAGATTTTCCCCCCGTTTTCCCAGATTTTTCCACATTTTTTCCACATTTTTCCCACATTTTCACACATTTTTCTCCAGATTTTCCCAGATTTTTTTTCCCCATTTTTTCCACATTTTCCCCGATTTTTTCTCACATTTTTCCCAGATTTGCCCAGATTTCTTCCCCCATTTTCCTGGATTTTTCCCAGAATTTCCCATATTTTCCCCATTTTTCCAAAATTTTTTTGATCTTTCCCCATTTTTCCCCAATTCCTGGATTTTCTCCCATTTTTTCCACATTTTCCCAGATTTTTCCTCATTTTTCCCAGATTTTCCCAAGATTTTTCCCCATTTTTCCCAGATTTTCCCAAGATTTTTTCCCATTTTTTTAAATCTTTCCCCATTTTTCCCCATTTTCTGGGATTTTTTCCCATTTTTCTCCATTTCCCCCCATTTTCCCCAGAATTTCCAACATTTCCCCCCCAGTTTGTCCCCATTTTCCCAGATTTCTCCCACATTTTCCCAGATTTTTCCCTATTTTTTCCCCATTTTCCCGGATTTTCCCCAGATTTTTCCTCCACTTTTCCCAGAATTTCCCACATTTTCCCACATTTTTCCCACTTTTTTTCCCATTTTTCCCACATTTTCTCAGATTTTTCTCCAGATTTTCTTCCAGATTTTCCCACATTTTCCCACATTTTCCCACATTTTCCCACATTTTCCCCCATTTTTCTTGATTTTTCTCGATTTTCCCCATTTTTCCAGATTTTTTTCCCATTTTTTCCCATTTTCACACATTTTTCCTCATTTTCCCCCATTTTCACGGATTTCTCCTCATTTCCCCCATTTTCCCACAGTTTTTCCCAATTTTTTCACATTTTCTCAGATTTTTCCCCATTTTCCCCAGATTTTTCCCCGTTTCGCCCCCATTTTCTCCGATTTTTCCCCATTTTCCCACATTTTCCCAAATTTTTTCCCACATTTTCCCACATTTTCTCCCTATTTCCCCAGATTTTTCCTCATTTTTCCCATTTTTTCCCAGATATTTTCCCGATTATTTTCCCCATTTTCCCAGATTTCCCCCCTTTTTTCCCACATTTCCCCGGATTTTTTCCCAATTTCCCCCCATTTTCCATGATTTTCCCCACATTTTTTCCACATTTGCCCAGATTTTTCCTAGATTTTTCCCGATTTTTCTCAGATTTTTTTCCCCAGATTTCCAGATTTTCCCAGAATATTCCCCATTTTCCCCCCATTTTTTCCCCATTTTCCCAGATTTTTCCCATTTTTTCCCCTTTCCCCTGCATTTTTTCCACATTTTTCCCAGATTTTCTCCCATTTTCCCCAGAATTTCCCAGGGTTTTTCCCAATTTTTCCCCATTTTCCCAGGTTTTTCCCAATTTTTTCCCCATTTTCCCGGAGTTTTTCTCCATTTCTCCCCATTTTCCCAGATTTTCCCCCCGTTTTTCCCACATTTTCCCAGATTTTCACACATTTTTCCCCATTTTCCCCCTTTTTTTCCTCATTTTTTCCATATTTTCCCATATTTTTCCCCATTTTCCCCAGAATTTCCCACATTTTCCCCCATTTTTCCCCATTTCCCCGGATTTTTCTCACATTTTTCCCAGAATTTTCCACAATTTCCCCATTTTCCCACATTTTCCCAGATTTTTCACCATTTTCCTGATTTCCCCCCCATTTTTCCCACATTATCACAGATTTTTCTCCAGATTTCCCACACATTTTTCCCCCATTTCCCCACATTTTCTTGGATTTTTGGGTCCCCAGTTTTCCAAATTTCCCAAATTTCCCCAGTGGGAAAAAATGGGGGGAAAAAAACAGGAATTTTGGGGAAAATGGGAAAAAATTGGGGAAAAAAGTGGGAAATTTGGTGAACGCGAATGAAAAATTGGGAAAAATGGGGGAAAATTTGAGAAAAAAGTGGGAAATTTGGGGAAAATTGATAAAAATGGGGAAAAATGGGGGGAAATTAAGGAAAACTGGGGGAAAATCCGGGAAAATGTGGAAAATCGGGGGAAATTTTGGGGAAAAAGTAAGAAATTTGGGGAAATGGGGGATTTTGAGGGGAAATGGAGGGAAAACTGGGAAAAAAGCAAGAAATTTGGGGAAAAGGGGTGAAAAATCAGGAAAAATGGGGGATAATTGGGAAAAATTAGGGGAAATTTAGGAAAAAATTGGGAAAAAATGGCGGAATTTGGGGAAAATGGGGAAATTTGGGAAAAATGGGGTGAATTGAGAAAAAAATGGGGGAATTTGGGTAAAATTGGATGAAAAATTGGGGAAAGTTGGGAAAACTGGGGGGAAATTTGGGAAAAATGGGAAAAAATGGGGGAAATTTGGGAACAATGGAAGGAATTTGGAAAAAAAATGGGGAAAAATTGAGAAAAATGGGGAAATTTGGGAAAAATGGGGGAAATGGGGGGAAAATTGGGGAAAGAGTGGGAAATTTGGGAGAAATGGATGAAAAACTGTGAAAAATGAGGGGAAATTTGGGAAAAACTTGGGTGTCCCCACCAGGTTCGACCCCGCCATGGCCCCGATAGCCCCGGGATCAGGTGAGACCCCTACCCCATGCCCTGACCCCTCCCCCTCCCCGAGGTCACTGCCCTGACCCCCCGAGTCCAGGCTGTGACCCCTCCCCCACCCCGTGGCCCCTCCCACACTTTATGGCCCCTTCCCCATTCTGTGGCCCCTACCCCATTCTGTAGCCCCTACCCCACTCTGTGACCCCTCTCCCACTTCATGGCCCCTCCCCCACTCTCTGACCCCTCCCCCACTCTATGGCCCCTCATCCACTTTATGGCCCCTCCCCCACTCTTAGACCCTTCCCCCACTTTATGGCCCCTCCCCCACTCTGTGACCCCTCCCCCATTCTGTCACCCCTCTCCCACTCTGTGGCCCCTCCCCCACTTTACAGCCTCTCCCCCACTCTGTGACCCCTCCCCCACCGACAGCTTCTCCCTGCAGAGAGAACAGCCAACACACTATTTCACTTCTCACTTTAACAAAGCTCTTTTCTCCCTCAAGCCCGTCAAAGGCGCCAAGGCCACATAGGAGGCCACACACAAACAGTACTCCTCTTCCCACTTGACTACACCTTCTCCCTCACTGTTCTACAGGGAACACCAGGAATCTGCTCGCAGAGGCCTCTCGTTTCCCATCAGTAGCTCAGCACAAGGAGTTAAAGGAGCTCAAGCCTTAGGCCACAAGAACTGACAGCGAGGAAACTTTGGGAGCAAACTAATGCTGCTAACACGGACCCAGCTGAATCCAGCACACAATCACAGAATCCAAGAGTCCTTCAGCTTGGAAAAGACCTCCAAGCTCACTGAGTCTTGTGCAGCCCCTCCCCGACCGCCTGCAGGGACTGGATGATGCTTTGCACAAGCACCAAAAGGAATGTTGTGAAAGCCATGGCCTGCAGGAGGACACAGAGAAGGGCTTGGTTGGGGCTGGGAAGGAGGGAGCTGGCGCTGGGGGAGCGGGGATGGAGCCTCGGGGATGTGGCGCAGCAAGGACAGGGGCCCAGGCAGCTGGCAGGCGGCAAGGCCTCACCCCCTGCCCCAGCAGCAGCACCGGGTCCTGCCCAAGGCGCTCCTGCCAGGGGCTGGGCCCTGCAGGCAGGGGCAGAACCCACTCCCTGGGGCGGCCTTGCTGCCCTGGCCCTCGTCCGGCCCAGCCTCTCCCTGTGTGCGTGCTCCCCACAGCACAGGCTGCACTGGGCAGCATCCCCTGATGGGCCCTGCAGAGCTGCCCCACGGGGACACTTCCCTTTTATGTCACAGGTGCCACAGCCTGTCCCAGCCAGCCCTGCCCATTGTCCCCACCCCGGCTCACTGACTCACAGTGGCCCCTGGCAACCAAAGAACCAAAGCCCCACACCCCCAGAGTGCAGCCCTACCCATGTGCAAGGGGCCCCCAAAGGGTTCCCTGCACAAAGCAGCCCCTCCAAACCCTTGTCAGATAGAAAACTGGGGGACGTGACCCTTGGATGCTTTTAGTACAGAGATACAAGCTTTTCTTGAATAATGGAGGGGGGCACTTTTTAATTATTAATATTTACAGTTATCCATTTGGGGACAGGATGTCCTACAGGCTAATGTGCTGTCACATTTGGAGTGAAAAGTACTTTTCAAAGAAACCCAGGGTGCATGGGTGATGCAGAGGAAGCTGCCAAGTCACCCAATGTGAAGCTCAACACTGCTTTGCAACAGCACTGCCCTTTCACACACAGATCTTTGGCAAAGACAAAGATGTCAGGCTTTAGTTTCTAAATCAGTAACACTTGACAAGACCTCTTTAGGAACTGACAGCAAGAGAACTTAGGAGCAGCTTAGGGTTGGCAAGTGTAGGAGCCAAGAAGAGAAGGGCTGATGGGTATGTCATGAACACTGACAGCTGGATGGTCGTGGAGCTGACCAAGGACTGCCAGATACAAAAGACATCACCTGCTGGACTTGGCCCAAACACCAGCCCCCTCCTCTCCCTTCTCAACCACTCAACCACAGCCTGCACACACCCACACCTGCCAGGGCCAACTGGCTGTTTCTCTTCTCTTTTCTGCCTGGGGGCAAAGGAAGAAGGACAGCGAGGGCATTTGCCTTCGGGCCAGAGGGAAGGGGAAGGAGATCCCCCCAAATCCAACCCTGGCAGGATAGGGGCTGGAGGAGACATTGGGGGACCCCCAAGAATATTTTCGAGGGGAAGAAAGGATGGGGGCACCCACAGGGGGTTGGGGGGGGAGGGACCCAGGAATCTCGTGGTGGGACACTGGGGAGTTTCCAGTAGTTTCTTGGGGGGGTGGACCCCCAGCAGTCCGGGGTGGAAAAATGGACGGAGGAATCCGCCGTAAAGGGTTGGTGACACCCAAAAGACTCTAGGAGGGGGTCGGGAAGGGCCCCGGAGTCCTGAAGAGTGTTTGGGGGTCCCCAGGAGGGAGTCTGGGGGTCTGAGGTGGTCCCAGGAGATTTTCAAGGGTTAAGGGGATGCACAGGAGATTTGGGGGACGAGGGGGAAAGGCGGAGGGTCCCCAGGAGACTTGGGGGGGATCTGGGCGGTTCCTGAGAGTCTTGGGGGAGATTCGGAGGGGTCACCAGGAGCCCCCGGACCCCCTGAACTCACCCCACACCACCATGGCCTCGTTGGGGCCACACGTGAAAAACAGCGCCGCGGGGGAAGACCCTGGGGCCAGGATCGATCGGGACCAATCGGGTTCAATCCCGATCCTCCCCTCCCCTGCCATCACCGCCCCGCTCCCGGCAGCCCCCGCGGAAGTTTCGACGTTCTATTGGGTGACTCACCGGCACAAGGACAGGGGCCCAGCAGAATTTGGCAATGACGTCATTCCAGCAGAGCCGTTCTATTGGCTGCGACCCACGAGGGAGCCCCAAAATCTGTTCATGGCTTGGGGGGAAAGGACAGCCGGCACGGCCGGGAACGGGGGTGCAGAGGGTGTTCAAGTGCACAGGAAAGGGGCAAAAAACTTTCTCCTCTCCCTCCCAGTGCCCCCTCAGCCCATCCCAGTGTCTCCCCTCTCTCCCAGTGCCCCCTCAGCCCATCTCGATCTCTCCCCTGCTCTCCCAGTGCCCCCGTCCATTGAGGTCCCAGCCCGGCCCTGCCCCCTGCTCTGCTCCGACCTGGATTTCTCCCCTGCAGGGGCAGCTGAGGTGGCTCCAGGGCGGGCGGGAGCTTGCGGGGCAGGGGGTGGCTCCTGACATGCTGCTGGAACCGCCCCTGTCTGGGCGGGCCCTTCAGCCTGGGGCACCTCCTCACCCGAGCCTGGGGGACGGGCCAGCAACTGGGAGGGGCTTTGGGAAGGAATGGGGAGGCTGAGAAGGGCTTGGAGGTCGTGGGGGTAAGTGGGAAGGTGTTTGGGGGAGTTTGGGGGTTTGGGAGGGAGGTTGGGGAGATTGGGGCAGCTGTGAGGGGTTTTGGGGAATCGTCGGGGATGTGGGAAGGAACTGGGAGAGAGTTTGGGGGCATACTCAAGGGGACGGGGGCAACTAGGAGAGGGTTTGAAAGGTCCTGGGAGGGCTGGAGGTAACTGGGAGGGGTTTGGGGGCATCTTGTGGGTTTTTGTGGGTCTGGGAGGCAGTCTGGGGGCCTCAGAGGGTTTAAGGGGAAGTTGGGAGTGTCCTGTGGGACCGGGATGGGATTTGAGGGTTCCTGGAGGGGCTGGGAGGGCTTTATGCCTTTAGACTGCGGGCATTGTCTAGTACTGATGGGGGTAATCCGTGAGTTGACTGTTTCATAATCATCCAAATTTTAACAAGACTTTGAAGGTGGTCAACCTCAGTTTGAAGCAGCTCATTTTTAGCAACAAATTTATCCGATTTTTCTCCTGTTTCCCTCTCAAAGGCTAACGATGACTTCAACACCACATTTTCTGATTTCAAAACAGTAGACTCAACATCAGAAATCCATTCATGACTTCCCTGTCACCACTCCATCCGAATGTCTGTGCACTCACTGTGACCTGAGAGAAACCTGCGCAACAGAGATACTGGGAGAGTCCTGACAGATGTGCAAGGCTGTGGGATGTGGTAGCTTTAGGAGATTCCTCCAGGAACACAAGCGACATTGCCCTACACCTGTAGACTCACTCTGCAGAGGAGTGTGAAGTTGTGTCCCCAAGTTGTGTCTCAGCTGAACACCTCCCATCTTTCTGCTGCCTTTAACCTCCCTTTGCCTTTCTTCTCTTCTCTCGTGCCTACAGGCAGTGCCCTCGGCCCTGCTGGGCTGTGCAGAGGAGCTGCTCCTGGGCAGAGCTGTCTCTCTGCAGTGCTGCCCGCTTGCCAGGATTTCCCTGTGTGCCAGGAGCCCGGCCCAGCTGAGCAGCACAGCAAGAGCCAAAGGTAGCCCTTTCTCTGCCCCTCTGGGTTCCCCGCAGGTGTCCCTGGGGCTCCAGGGGAACCTGCTGTGGAACAGACTGAAGGAAACAATGATGTTCCCTCTTCTCACCTCTTCAGTGACACTTCTTTCCAGCAGTGACACTTCTTTCCAGCAGTGACATTTCTCCTCTTAGAAAATTACCAGGGTACGATGATCACCTTTTCTAGTTTCATCATTACACAGGACACCAGGAGGGTGACAGCAAAGGATCTGGTAACTCCCTGGCACAGTGGGGGTTTTCCTGGAGTCACACAGAGAAATGTGTCAGGGCTCTGAGAGGTGTCCAACCCTGAGCTGGACTGATGCACACACGGGGGTGTTCAGAGACACGAGTCCTTCCCTGGCACACACACAGGCAGTTCATTGCAGCAGGGGCAGTGTCTCCCTGGGCTCCTGCTACCACTCCCAGAGCCTGGAGCCACCTCAGCCCTGTAATGCTCCCACCCTGCCCACTCCTACACTTCAGATGAACATTGGGGTTTTCTAGTCACTGGAACTGCCCAGACCAGCCCCTCCCTGGTCCCCCCATCTCCCTGCCCCGCCCCAGCCCAGCAGAGCAGCACAGTCGTTTCTAGTCCTGCAGCAAGAAAGGGAGGCAATAGAGGACAGGGACAGTGACTGCATGTCTGGACTGCTCAGGAGATCATCAGCTCAGGCGGCAGCTCCTGCAGCCCCAGGGCCAGACCCGCTTCCCAGTGGCCCAGGCAGCTGCTGCCACGTGGGCACAAGCTCTGCTGCCCAGGAGGGTCCTGTAGTGAAGGACTTTGCAGATGGCCACGTAGCGGTCATAGGACATGATGGTGAGAAGGGCAAGCTCCGCTGTGATCAAGAAGAAAAGCAAAAAACACCTGTGCAGCTCATCCTGAGTAGGACATGGCCCTGGTGTTCCAGAGGGAATTGGCCATGGCTTTGGGGAGAGTGGTGCAGATGCAGCCTGGGTGTGTGAGGGAGAGGTGGAGCAGGAAGAAGTCCCTGGGGGGTGTGCAGGTGGTGGTGGCAGGCTACGGCGCTGAGGATGAGGCCGTTGCCCAGGAGGGCAGCCAGGGAGATGCCCAGGAAGAAGCAGAAGTGCAAGAGCTGCAGCCAGGAGGAGGAAGTGGGGGATGGAGCTGCTGTTGGACATGAGCTTCCTCCGGGCATCAGGAAATGTCCAAGGAGGAAAAGGCAGTGAAAACTTTGGGACAGGTTTCCTAGATCAAACCCATGAATTCCTCTGAGCATCTACCCTCATCCCAAGTATCTGCAGTCACACATGTATAGATTCTGGACTGTAGAAGACAGGCTTAGCATGACTTTAAGATGATTTCTTCTCAATTTTTTGATTTATTTTTCTACTGCCAGGTCTGAGAGGGGCATCGTGGAACCAAAGGAACCCTGAGACATTTCAGAATCCCACATGTGTTGGGTCTGTCTGAGCTGGAGTTCATTTTCTCACTGCAGGTGTCACAGTGCTGTGCTTTGCATTGGGAGCTACAAAGGGGTTAATCACACCAGTGCTTTGGCAACTGCTGAGCAGGGCTGGTGCAGCATCTGCATTGTCAGCTTTGTCCCCTGAATCGGGGGCAAGGTCATGGGAGGTGATACAGACAGGTCAGTTGAGCCAAATGGACCAAAGGGACATTGCAGAATATATGGCGTCAGCTCAGCTACAAGAGCTCAGGAAAGGAACAGGAAAGGGGGAAAATCCATTTTTTTACAATACATGCCTTCTGAGCGGCTTCTCTGTGTGGTGAAGCCCTGCTTCCCATGAAGTGGCCAGGTATCGCTGCTGACAGGAAGTAGAGAGAACATCTTTTTATTTTCCTCTTCACTTCTGCATGCGCAAACTTTGGCTTTTGCTTTAGTAAAGTGCCTGATCTCAAGGTAGAAATAATTTTCCATCTTATTCTGTCTCTTCTGTCTAGCTGGGAAGGGCAGCAATAGAGCAGCTTGGTGGGCACCTGGCATCCAGGTCAGGTCAACCCACTGCAACATTGCAGGGTCTCATGAAAGCAAAGGACTGCTGGGAGACTGGGGGAACTCACGGAATCAAGTGGCCGTCGTGGCACTGCCCTGCATCATAGAAGCAAATGTTCCCTGGGAAACTACAGAAACCAGGGATTTAAGGGACATCATTGGGATGTGCGGGACCTCATGGAATTAAACAAACCGTGGGATATCTTTGGAACTTCATGGAATCAAAGGGATAAAACAAAAGAATTAAACCCCATGACCAAAAACCCATTGGATCGAACATTTCTTTACTATGCCAGCTGGGGATTCATGGGGGTACTCTGCCATGCATGAATCAAAGAATCAGTATAAATTTCGGAGTATAAATACAGTGATACTTGAAAGACCCTCCCCTTCACAAGCAGTCCAAAATTCCCTTATGATTTTAGGGTCAAATAGCCTCTTGGATTTTATTCGTGGAGCAAGACTGCCATCTAGCGTCCATTTCTTCTGCGAGGGGCAGTCATTTTCACAGAGTGGTCTTCTCCCTTAGCAGGCCTCGTAGCATCTCTGATTGATCTATCCGACCCCTAACCCCTAAACTAAATGCTTTAGGACCAGCTAAGACGTGTCTTAGAACTTCCCATTTGCTTAAACAATGTAGAATTGACTTTCTTCTTAACAGAACAGTCTCTTATTAAACAAGTTTTCTGAGGCCTGTAAGCTAATTTCTTGAAGATGGGCATATGATACACTCTCTATTAGTTTCCATGTATCATCTACATTCTCTCTCCTACAACTAATTGTAGTCTTAAAAGAAAAGAAAAGACTGCTACCATGCCTTTGTTGATTAGGATTTTTATCTAAGAAAAACTTCTGATTTACGAAGCCATTAAGGATGGAGATCCTCTCTCATTTCAGTGCCATTGTGACAATATGGGGCCTCATGTAACACATGGAACACAGAACACTGCACATTCCCAAGCAATCAAGGGGCCATTGTAACACTCCAGGGCCTCATGGAAGACGGAGGCCCCGCAGAGAGACCTCAAATCAGAGGTTTGGGCAATCCTCAACCAG
Organism: Manacus candei; assembly: GCF_025592945.1. Lineage (NCBI taxonomy): Eukaryota > Metazoa > Chordata > Aves > Passeriformes > Pipridae > Manacus > Manacus candei. Next base: position 13,148,995 of record NW_026138095.1, on the reverse strand, counting down.
AGGAAGTTCAACAAGGGAAGTGCCAGATTCTGTCCCTGTGATGGGGCAACCCCGAATGTCCGGACGGAATGATATTCTGCATAGCAGCGCTGGAAAATGACCTCTGGGGTCCTGGTGGATGGCCAGTTGGCCAAGAGTCAGTGGTGCTCTGGCGGGGGCTCCCTGCTCGGTCACAGGAGGGTTTTCAGACACACGAGTCCTTCGCTTGTACACAGACACAGACAGTTCATGGTAGCAGGGGCAGTATCTCCTGGGGTTCCTGCTACCACTCTAGGAACCTGGATGCACCTAAGCCCTTGTGGGGTGCCACCTGCTCTGCCACTATCTGAGATGCCCCACCGACTGAGAGGTGGAAATGCCGAGCTCTGTCCAAGAGAAGCACATCCCAGAGCTGCACGCATGGGCTTTGCCAGGATTTAGAACCGTAAATGCAATGTGACACCGAGACACTCTTTGTCCCACATAACTTCAAGGTCTCCCCAGGAGGTTGATGGCAATTGTTCTTGCCCAGGGTCATCTCCCCACACCAACAGTAGGTGTGTGCTCAAGACTTGTCTGTGCAATGCAAACAGATACACCCTGTCTAGTTCTTCCTGTTTCTCCAAGGAAGGCAAAAGAATCTCTGTGTGCCGGGTGAGAAGCCAGTGCTGGAAGTTGTGGTTCTATTGTGAGTGCCAAGAGCGGATGGCAGGTCTGTGATTAATGCCCTGAGGAGATGACCTGGGTTTTCCAGTGCACATGGCAATAGATCACACCCTGCTTTGGTGGTCATTTATGTCCTTCGGAGGTGACAGAGATGGGAAAGAGAATGAAATTTTTGAATGTGCCTCTGAGTGCGCCTCAAACTGCTGCAAATGTGCAGATTCCAGTATGCCAGTTCAGGTGTGAGAGGCTGTTCCCTGGTCCTCTGAGCAAGAAGAGCTGGACGAGGGACACAGCAGAACTCGCTTACTGAGACTGCATCTCCATGAATCCCAAAGCAAGTGTGAGGGGTTATGCCACGTCCGAGTTTTCTCAGGGGAAGGTGTTTCTCCCATGCATTGGCTCCCCGTGGCACTGGTGCCACAGCCCCCGACAAAACCACAAGTGGTCTTTGTCCCTAGCAAAAGTGCTCCTACTGCTAGCAGGGATGTTCCACGGGAAAGGTCAGGAGAGGTTGAGTCCGGAGGGCACTGAGCCCGGAGGGATGTTCTGCCTCTCGTGCCCCTCGACCATTCTCGCAAGCCCAGCCCGGCCCCGCCGGTTCTACGGTGCAGAGCACTGACTGCTGCCGCGCTACCGCCGCTGTCGCCTGGCCTCCGCCTCCAGCCAGCACCCGAGGAGAGCCCGAGAGGCGCCGGAGCCTGTCCCAGCCCCGGGGCGGATTTGTCGGAGGAGGACAGGGGAGGAGGGAGAGGAAGGCAGAGGAGGCGGAGAGGAGGCGGCCCACCAGGAGCAGAGAGTCGGGGTTGGCGGGGGCAGCGAAGGTGCCGGGAAGCGGATCGGTGGCTGCGGCGCTGTCGGGGAGCGGGACTGGCGGCGCTGGTCGCGGTTTTGATCTTTGTGCAGGTTTGTTGGCCCGAGACCGTATCCATTCCTTCCGGCAACTCCCGGGTCATAGCCCCGAGCTCCTCGTACGCGCTGCTAAATGGTCCAGAGAGCTGCGGGCGCCAACGGGGTGGCTGTTGATTACGGGAGACGGTCTTTCTGCCGTCCTCTGGCTCTCCGGACCCCATCATGGGAACGCGGCTCTGTATTCCTGGGCCCTGGTGGACACGGACTCATTGACACTGTCTTCTTCAGAGATCTCAGGGGATTCTCTTTGAAACAAAACTCAGTTAATTGGTTCTAGGGCAGAGCAAATTAGCACCCCTATGAAAACATGGCTTTTCATTCCTACACAGAGCGCAGGCTTGCGACAGAATGCCTGAGTGCAAAGTGATTTATACAGCACAGGGCAGCGCAAATCTGGGCATCCTGCACTCAGCTGCCATGTGTGTCCCTAGCTTCTCTTGAGACATCGTCTCCTGGTTACTCTGATCCACTCCAGGCAGGAGCCGCGATTCTCTGGTTCATGAAGATCTTTCTCTTTGGATAGGAGGAGGGGTTCTTGCTTGCCTGGAGTATGGAAAAGACAGAGAGTAAGGGTCCGCAAGATTTGGAGTGTCACTCGTCAAGGATCTAAACACTACATCTCGGACGTGTTGTGAAGAAGCTGTGAAGGCAGACAGTGCGAAGGAGCGAGGTGCAACCAAGCCAGACCAAGCGTTAGAGGTGGTGAGAGAGGAAAGCAAAGCAGTAAGAAAGGAGAGACCTCCAGCCATTTGGCCCTGGCCTCAGGAAGGATGGTTGCAGGACCATCCTTCATTAGCCTCTCAGTAAAAATGCAGAATTCTCAGCTTCCTCTAAATGTGTTATCTCTGCTCTGATACTTAAGATGGTAGAAAATTTTCAGGAGCACACAGGCATAAGGAGGGTGAACTCGATAATACTCTTCCACCTGGGAAGCATGTGAAAGCCTCTGTTTCCTGTGGTGTGATGGGTGCCTGGGATCCCTCTGGACTTGGTTTAGGGAAGGGGCTGGGTGTAAGGGTCTCCATCTGCCAAGCCCCCAGACCTTCAACTGCCCTGCGTGGGCCAGGGCTCTCCTAGCCCCACCACTCGCAAGCAGCACTCTGGTAATTGCCCCATGTGCTCCCTGCATGTACGTCAGGGTCTTCGTCCTGTTCCCTGCTCATCCCTCAGTACATTCCCTAAGGCATATGCTCTCCTTGCCATCGCTGGAGCTGGGATATCCAGCAGCCCTGCTGGAGCCACGTTCCTCTCAGACTTTGCGTTTTGGCAGAAGAGAAAGGCAAATCTAGAGACACTGGGCTGCTGCCCAGCAGGGCTCATCTCCCTTTCCCAGGGAGCTGGGAGAGAGGCATTCTTCCCAGGCAGATGAAGAAGGACAGGGGAAAAGCCACAGATGCGGAGGAGACACGTGTTCCCCAAGGAAGCTGCAAGCAGCCCAGAGAGCTGAGGACAGCACGGGAAGATGTGAAAGGTGCAGAAGGGTAGAAACCCGGAACTCCCAAAAGCACATCAGTGGGTGTGCAGCAGAGCAGGCGATTGCAACTGGGGAGGGGAGGACTGCACTGCGAGCTGACCGGGAACAATCTCTGCCCATGAGTGAGACCCCAGAGCCAGGCAATGCTCAGAATGCCATCGGTTGGGGGAGCCAGACGGGCTGTTGCTTGGGGAGGGAGAAACCCAAAGAGAGCATTTGAGGTACTGAAAGTACAGTTCATTTCTCAGCCCTCCTGCTTCCTTTGCTCCATCTCTTCTCTCGGCACAGGGTGGAGATTTCTGACACTCTCGGCAAACAGGCAGGTTCGTCTCAGCATGAATTTTGGCTACCTCATCGTCACTTTCTGCCTGGTACACCTCCTCTCTATATCCCAGCTTTTCATAAATGCATTCTTTTTCCTCCCAGGAAATAGTCAACTGCCTTTTCAGGCCCCGTGGGGGAATACAACTGAATAGAGAAACATCGCTGCCGATCATGTACTTGCTGTCCTTCATGTGTTCACTCCAGACGATCTTACTTCTCTAAAGAAATAAAGAGGGAAAGAAGAGAAAGCTCAGACCTCCTTCTCTCTCTCTGCTCGCCGCTTCAACTTCGCTACCCTCTCCGTCTGTCCTCTCCTCCACATACTGCCACCAAAAGATATCTCTGCTCTCTCTGCAGTCACACATTTCTCCTTTTCTAAAGAAAATCAGGAGATCATTCCAAAGCTGCTCCAGGTCTATCAAACTCTCATCTCACTAACTTTATTAATGCATCCCTTTCAACCTGCAGGCTGCCTCTTGCTCGATTTCCAGTTTTCCCCGGCTGGCAACATATTAAAATCTCTCTGTTTGCAGTGGGCCATGGCTTACGGGGGCTGCGATACACCGTGAGACCAATCGACGTCTGTGGGGAGTGGAGCTGTCAGCAGGAGCATTTCCGCTGGAGACAAATAGCACCTTAGTTTTAGACTTGGGCTGTGGCACCAGTTCTACGCCGAAGCAGTGCATGGGTGAAGCACCTGCCCATGAGAAATCACGGCATGGCATCTCCCACCCGCTTTGGACCAATGGAGATACAGTCTCCATGATGAGATCCCAGTTGTGTCACTTCTCCTGCTCAGAAGACTAGGGAACACCTGAAATATGTATGCTTGTCCTGAAAACAGAGAGCTCTAACTATTTGGGCAGCCTGGAGAAAACTGGAGGTCGTGCCAGAGGCAACCTGGAAGCAGAATCTGACGCATTATTAAGTTTAGTGAGATGAGGATTTGATAGGCCAGGGGTAAAGTCAGTGTTCTAGCACTGGTGCCTCTTGCGCTGCGCTGTGCTTTTTACGTCACTTGGCACCCAGGTACTCAAGCCTGTTCTCTTTGGATGGCTGAAAACCCTGTTCTAATAGAAGCGCTAATACCCAACTCGTCTCCATGACGGTGCCCGGAGAGCCAGAGGACGGTGGAAAGACCATCACCCGTCACCCTCAGCCGCCCCGTTGGCGCCCGCAGCTCTCTGGACCATTTAGCAGCTCTCTGGACCATTTTGCACCGAGGAACTCGGGGTTGTGACCCGGGAGCTGCCCGTAGGAATGGATAAATTCACCGTTTCGTATGTTGGTGTGTGAACACTTGGTGATTTCACTGCTCTCGGTGGTCTCTACCAATGGGTCCAGCTGCACCTGGGCTCTACCTGCAGACACTGGCAAGGAGATGAAGAAAAGCCATCGGAAGTGTTTTTGCACTGGATGTTTTTGCCCAAAACAAAGGGCACAGCAGCAGTCAAGACAATACGGAGAAGAATTTTAAGAGGATATAAAGGAGTGTAGTAGTTGAAATGTCCATTAATATTTGCTGGAGAGAGGTGAGCGGAAAAGAGAAGTGGATTGGTGAAGTCACTGAAGAATGGAAAGCTATGGGATTAAGCCAAGCGAAGAGAGGAAGAAAAGTAGGAAAGGGAAGGACGGACTGCACGAATTCACTGAAGGACAGAGAGTAAAGCAAGGAAAGAATAACGGCTCGACAAAGAAAAAAGCGATGAGTGTTTCCAGGGAATATTTTATGAACCAGAGGGAGGGAGGGCTGGGAAGATAGTTCGGGAGAAGAGCTTTGTGAAGAACCTACCAGACAGGAGGGCAGCCTCGAGGAATATGCACGTCCACCCTAGGGGGCTGCCCCGACCCCTACCGTCTCCGGCAGCCAGCCCTGCGCACAGATCAAAACCGCGGCCAGAGCCACCAACCCCACTCTCCGACAGCACCGCAGCCGCCGATCCGCTTCCCGGTGCTTCGCTGCCCCTGCCAGCCCCGACTCTCTGCTCCAGGCGGACCGCCTCCTCTCCGCCTCCTCTGTCTTCCTCTCCCTCCTCCCTTGTCCTCCTCCGACAAATCCGCCCCGGGACAGGTGCCGGGTGCTGGTTGGAGGTGGAGGCCAGGCGAAAGCGGTGGCAGCGCGGCGGCGTTTTGTGCTCTGCACCGTGGAACCGGCGGGGCCGGGCTGGGTGGCAGGGGTGGTGTTTGGTATCGAGGATCTTCAGATTGACAGGCCATGTGTTTCTTACACCGCCATCGTCTCTTCCCTCACATCTCTCTTTTGGCACGTGGAGACTCCTGAATTTTCCTCCAGGGTAAGTGCTTGCGAGAATGGTCGAGGGGCACGAGAGGCAGAACATCCCTCCGGGCTCAGTGCCCTCCGGACTCAACCTCTCCTGACCTTTCCCGTGGAACATCCCTGCTAGCAGTAGGAGCACTTTTGCTAGGGACAAAGACCACTTGTGGTTTTGTCGGGGGCTGTGGCACCAGTGCCACGGGGAGCCAATGCATGGGAGAAACACCTTCCCCTGAGAAAACTCGGACGTGGCATAACCCCTCACACTTGCTTTGGGATTCATGGAGATGCAGTCTCAGTAAGCGAGTTCTGCTGTGTCCCTCGTCCAGCTCTTCTTGCTCAGAGGACCAGGGAACAGCCTCTCACACCTGAACTGGATGTACTGGAATCTGCACATTTGCAGCAGGTTGAGGGGCACTCAGAGGCACATTCAAAAATTTCATTCTCTTTCCCATCTCTGTCACCTCCGAAGGACATAAATGACCACCAAAGCAGGGTGTGATCTATTGCCATGTGCACTGGAAAACCCAGGTCATCTCCTCAGGGCATTCATCACAGACCTGCCATCCGCTCTTGGCACTCACAATAGAACCACAACTTCCAGCACTGGCTTCTCACCCGGCACACAGAGATTCTTTTGCCTTCCTTGGAGAAACAGGAAGAACTAGACAGGGTGTATCTGTTTGCATTGCACAGACAAGTCTTGAGCACACACCTACTGTTGGTGTGGGGAGATGACCCTGGGCAAGAACAATTGCCATCAACCTCCTGGGGAGACCTTGAAGTTATGTGGGACAAAGAGTGTCTCGGTGTCACATTGCATTTACGGTTCTAAATCCTGGCAAAGCCCATGCGTGCAGCTCTGGGATGTGCTTCTCTTGGACAGAGCTCGGCATTTCCACCTCTCAGTCGGTGGGGCATCTCAGATAGTGGCAGAGCAGGTGGCACCCCACAAGGGCTTAGGTGCATCCAGGTTCCTAGAGTGGTAGCAGGAACCCCAGGAGATACTGCCCCTGCTACCATGAACTGTCTGTGTCTGTGTACAAGCGAAGGACTCGTGTGTCTGAAAACCCTCCTGTGACCGAGCAGGGAGCCCCCGCCAGAGCACCACTGACTCTTGGCCAACTGGCCATCCACCAGGACCCCAGAGGTCATTTTCCAGCGCTGCTATGCAGAATATCATTCCGTCCGGACATTCGGGGTTGCCCCATCACAGGGACAGAATCTGGCACTTCCCTTGTTGAACTTCCTCTGGTTGAGGATTGCCCAAACCTCTGATTTGAGGTCTCTCTGCGGGGCCTCCGTCTTCCATGAGGCCCTGGAGTGTTACAATGGCCCCTTGATTGCTTGGGAATGTGCAGTGTTCTGTGTTCCATGTGTTACATGAGGCCCCATATTGTCACAATGGCACTGAAATGAGAGAGGATCTCCATCCTTAATGGCTTCGTAAATCAGAAGTTTTTCTTAGATAAAAATCCTAATCAACAAAGGCATGGTAGCAGTCTTTTCTTTTCTTTTAAGACTACAATTAGTTGTAGGAGAGAGAATGTAGATGATACATGGAAACTAATAGAGAGTGTATCATATGCCCATCTTCAAGAAATTAGCTTACAGGCCTCAGAAAACTTGTTTAATAAGAGACTGTTCTGTTAAGAAGAAAGTCAATTCTACATTGTTTAAGCAAATGGGAAGTTCTAAGACACGTCTTAGCTGGTCCTAAAGCATTTAGTTTAGGGGTTAGGGGTCGGATAGATCAATCAGAGATGCTACGAGGCCTGCTAAGGGAGAAGACCACTCTGTGAAAATGACTGCCCCTCGCAGAAGAAATGGACGCTAGATGGCAGTCTTGCTCCACGAATAAAATCCAAGAGGCTATTTGACCCTAAAATCATAAGGGAATTTTGGACTGCTTGTGAAGGGGAGGGTCTTTCAAGTATCACTGTATTTATACTCCGAAATTTATACTGATTCTTTGATTCATGCATGGCAGAGTACCCCCATGAATCCCCAGCTGGCATAGTAAAGAAATGTTCGATCCAATGGGTTTTTGGTCATGGGGTTTAATTCTTTTGTTTTATCCCTTTGATTCCATGAAGTTCCAAAGATATCCCACGGTTTGTTTAATTCCATGAGGTCCCGCACATCCCAATGATGTCCCTTAAATCCCTGGTTTCTGTAGTTTCCCAGGGAACATTTGCTTCTATGATGCAGGGCAGTGCCACGACGGCCACTTGATTCCGTGAGTTCCCCCAGTCTCCCAGCAGTCCTTTGCTTTCATGAGACCCTGCAATGTTGCAGTGGGTTGACCTGACCTGGATGCCAGGTGCCCACCAAGCTGCTCTATTGCTGCCCTTCCCAGCTAGACAGAAGAGACAGAATAAGATGGAAAATTATTTCTACCTTGAGATCAGGCACTTTACTAAAGCAAAAGCCAAAGTTTGCGCATGCAGAAGTGAAGAGGAAAATAAAAAGATGTTCTCTCTACTTCCTGTCAGCAGCGATACCTGGCCACTTCATGGGAAGCAGGGCTTCACCACACAGAGAAGCCGCTCAGAAGGCATGTATTGTAAAAAAATGGATTTTCCCCCTTTCCTGTTCCTTTCCTGAGCTCTTGTAGCTGAGCTGACGCCATATATTCTGCAATGTCCCTTTGGTCCATTTGGCTCAACTGACCTGTCTGTATCACCTCCCATGACCTTGCCCCCGATTCAGGGGACAAAGCTGACAATGCAGATGCTGCACCAGCCCTGCTCAGCAGTTGCCAAAGCACTGGTGTGATTAACCCCTTTGTAGCTCCCAATGCAAAGCACAGCACTGTGACACCTGCAGTGAGAAAATGAACTCCAGCTCAGACAGACCCAACACATGTGGGATTCTGAAATGTCTCAGGGTTCCTTTGGTTCCACGATGCCCCTCTCAGACCTGGCAGTAGAAAAATAAATCAAAAAATTGAGAAGAAATCATCTTAAAGTCATGCTAAGCCTGTCTTCTACAGTCCAGAATCTATACATGTGTGACTGCAGATACTTGGGATGAGGGTAGATGCTCAGAGGAATTCATGGGTTTGATCTAGGAAACCTGTCCCAAAGTTTTCACTGCCTTTTCCTCCTTGGACATTTCCTGATGCCCGGAGGAAGCTCATGTCCAACAGCAGCTCCATCCCCCACTTCCTCCTCCTGGCTGCAGCTCTTGCACTTCTGCTTCTTCCTGGGCATCTCCCTGGCTGCCCTCCTGGGCAACGGCCTCATCCTCAGCGCCGTAGCCTGCCACCACCACCTGCACACCCCCCAGGGACTTCTTCCTGCTCCACCTCTCCCTCACACACCCAGGCTGCATCTGCACCACTCTCCCCAAAGCCATGGCCAATTCCCTCTGGAACACCAGGGCCATGTCCTACTCAGGATGAGCTGCACAGGTGTTTTTTGCTTTTCTTCTTGATCACAGCGGAGCTTGCCCTTCTCACCATCATGTCCTATGACCGCTACGTGGCCATCTGCAAAGTCCTTCACTACAGGACCCTCCTGGGCAGCAGAGCTTGTGCCCACGTGGCAGCAGCTGCCTGGGCCACTGGGAAGCGGGTCTGGCCCTGGGGCTGCAGGAGCTGCCGCCTGAGCTGATGATCTCCTGAGCAGTCCAGACATGCAGTCACTGTCCCTGTCCTCTATTGCCTCCCTTTCTTGCTGCAGGACTAGAAACGACTGTGCTGCTCTGCTGGGCTGGGGCGGGGCAGGGAGATGGGGGGACCAGGGAGGGGCTGGTCTGGGCAGTTCCAGTGACTAGAAAACCCCAATGTTCATCTGAAGTGTAGGAGTGGGCAGGGTGGGAGCATTACAGGGCTGAGGTGGCTCCAGGCTCTGGGAGTGGTAGCAGGAGCCCAGGGAGACACTGCCCCTGCTGCAATGAACTGCCTGTGTGTGTGCCAGGGAAGGACTCGTGTCTCTGAACACCCCCGTGTGTGCATCAGTCCAGCTCAGGGTTGGACACCTCTCAGAGCCCTGACACATTTCTCTGTGTGACTCCAGGAAAACCCCCACTGTGCCAGGGAGTTACCAGATCCTTTGCTGTCACCCTCCTGGTGTCCTGTGTAATGATGAAACTAGAAAAGGTGATCATCGTACCCTGGTAATTTTCTAAGAGGAGAAATGTCACTGCTGGAAAGAAGTGTCACTGCTGGAAAGAAGTGTCACTGAAGAGGTGAGAAGAGGGAACATCATTGTTTCCTTCAGTCTGTTCCACAGCAGGTTCCCCTGGAGCCCCAGGGACACCTGCGGGGAACCCAGAGGGGCAGAGAAAGGGCTACCTTTGGCTCTTGCTGTGCTGCTCAGCTGGGCCGGGCTCCTGGCACACAGGGAAATCCTGGCAAGCGGGCAGCACTGCAGAGAGACAGCTCTGCCCAGGAGCAGCTCCTCTGCACAGCCCAGCAGGGCCGAGGGCACTGCCTGTAGGCACGAGAGAAGAGAAGAAAGGCAAAGGGAGGTTAAAGGCAGCAGAAAGATGGGAGGTGTTCAGCTGAGACACAACTTGGGGACACAACTTCACACTCCTCTGCAGAGTGAGTCTACAGGTGTAGGGCAATGTCGCTTGTGTTCCTGGAGGAATCTCCTAAAGCTACCACATCCCACAGCCTTGCACATCTGTCAGGACTCTCCCAGTATCTCTGTTGCGCAGGTTTCTCTCAGGTCACAGTGAGTGCACAGACATTCGGATGGAGTGGTGACAGGGAAGTCATGAATGGATTTCTGATGTTGAGTCTACTGTTTTGAAATCAGAAAATGTGGTGTTGAAGTCATCGTTAGCCTTTGAGAGGGAAACAGGAGAAAAATCGGATAAATTTGTTGCTAAAAATGAGCTGCTTCAAACTGAGGTTGACCACCTTCAAAGTCTTGTTAAAATTTGGATGATTATGAAACAGTCAACTCACGGATTACCCCCATCAGTACTAGACAATGCCCGCAGTCTAAAGGCATAAAGCCCTCCCAGCCCCTCCAGGAACCCTCAAATCCCATCCCGGTCCCACAGGACACTCCCAACTTCCCCTTAAACCCTCTGAGGCCCCCAGACTGCCTCCCAGACCCACAAAAACCCACAAGATGCCCCCAAACCCCTCCCAGTTACCTCCAGCCCTCCCAGGACCTTTCAAACCCTCTCCTAGTTGCCCCCGTCCCCTTGAGTATGCCCCCAAACTCTCTCCCAGTTCCTTCCCACATCCCCGACGATTCCCCAAAACCCCTCACAGCTGCCCCAATCTCCCCAACCTCCCTCCCAAACCCCCAAACTCCCCCAAACACCTTCCCACTTACCCCCACGACCTCCAAGCCCTTCTCAGCCTCCCCATTCCTTCCCAAAGCCCCTCCCAGTTGCTGGCCCGTCCCCCAGGCTCGGGTGAGGAGGTGCCCCAGGCTGAAGGGCCCGCCCAGACAGGGGCGGTTCCAGCAGCATGTCAGGAGCCACCCCCTGCCCCGCAAGCTCCCGCCCGCCCTGGAGCCACCTCAGCTGCCCCTGCAGGGGAGAAATCCAGGCCGGAGCAGAGCAGGGGGCAGGGCCGGACTGGGACCTCAATGGACGGGGGCACTGGGGGAGCAGGGGAGAGATCGAGATGGGCTGAGGGGGCACTGGGAGAGAGGGGAGACACTGGGATGGGCTGAGGGGGCACTGGGAGGGAGAGGGGAAAGTTTTTTCCCCTTTCCTGTGCACTTGAACACCCTCTGCACCCCTGTTCCCGGCCGTGACGGCTGTCCTTCCCTCCCAAGCCATGAACAGATTTTGGGGCTCCCTCGTGGGTCGCAGCCAATAGAACGGCTCTGCTGGAATGACGTCATTGCCAAATTCTGCTGGGCCCCTGTCCTTGTGCCGGTGAGTCACCCAATAGAACGTCGAAACTTCCGCGGGGGCTGCCGGGAGCGGGGCGCTGATGGCGGGGGAGGGGAGGATCGGGATTGAACCCGATTGGTCCCGATCGATCCCGGCCCCAGGGTCTCCCCCCGCCGCGCTGTTTTTCACGTGCGGCCCCAACGAGGCCATGGTGGTGTGGGGTGCGTTCAGGGGGTCCGGGGGTCCTGGTGACCCCTCCGAATCTCCCCCAAGACTCTCAGGAACCGCCCAGATCCCCCCCAATTCTCCTGGGGACCCTCCGCCTTTCCCCCTCCTCCCCCAAATCTCCTGTGCATCCCCTTAACCCTTGAAAATCTCCTGGGACCACCTCAGACCCCCAGACTCCCTCCTGGGGACCCCCAAACACTCTTCAGGACTCCGGGGCCCCTCCCGACCCCCTCCTAGAGTCTTTTGGGTGTCACCAACCCTTTACGGCGGATTCCTCCGTCCATTTTTCCACCCCGGACTGCTGGGGGTCCACCCCCCCAAGAAACTACTGGGAACTCCCCAGTGTCCCACCACGAGATTCCTGGGTCCCTCCCCCCCCCAACGCCCTGTGGGTGCCCCCATCCTTTCTTCCCCTCGAAAATATTCTTGGGGGTCCCCCAATGTCTCCTCCAGCCCCCATCCTGCCAGGGATGGATTTGGGGGGATCTCCTTCCCCTTCCCTCTGGCCCGAAGGCAAATGCCCTCGCTGTCCTTCTTCCTTTGCCCCCAGGCAGAAAAGAGAAGAGAAACAGCCAGTTGGCCCTGGCAGGTGTGGGTGTGTGCAGGCTGTGGTTGAGTGGTTGAGAAGGGAGAGGAGGGGGCTGGTGTTTGGGCCAAGTCCAGCAGGTGATGTCTTTTGTATCTGGCAGTCCTTGGTCAGCTCCACGACCATCCAGCTGTCAGTGTTCATGACATACCCATCAGCCCTTCTCTTCTTGGCTCCTACACTTGCCAACCCTAAGCTGCTCCTAAGTTCTCTTGCTGTCAGTTCCTAAAGAGGTCTTGTCAAGTGTTACTGATTTAGAAACTAAAGCCTGACATCCTTGTCTTTGCCAAAGATGTGTGTGAAAGGGCAGTGCTGTTGCAAAGCAGTGTTGAGCTTCACATTGGGTGACTTGGCAGCTTCCTCTGCATCACCCATGCACCCTGGGTTTCTTTGAAAAGTACTTTTCACTCCAAATGTGACAGCACATTAGCCTGTAGGACATCCTGTCCCCAAATGGATAACTGTAAATATTAATAATTAAAAAGTGCCCCCCTCCATTATTCAAGAAAAGCTTGTATCTCTGTACTAAAAGCATCCAAGGGTCACGTCCCCCAGTTTTCTATCTGACAAGGGTTTGGAGGGGCTGCTTTGTGCAGGGAACCCTTTGGGGGCCCCTTGCACATGGGTAGGGCTGCACTCTGGGGGTGTGGGGCTTTGGTTCTTTGGTTGCCAGGGGCCACTGTGAGTCAGTGAGCCGGGGTGGGGACAATGGGCAGGGCTGGCTGGGACAGGCTGTGGCACCTGTGACATAAAAGGGAAGTGTCCCCGTGGGGCAGCTCTGCAGGGCCCATCAGGGGATGCTGCCCAGTGCAGCCTGTGCTGTGGGGAGCACGCACACAGGGAGAGGCTGGGCCGGACGAGGGCCAGGGCAGCAAGGCCGCCCCAGGGAGTGGGTTCTGCCCCTGCCTGCAGGGCCCAGCCCCTGGCAGGAGCGCCTTGGGCAGGACCCGGTGCTGCTGCTGGGGCAGGGGGTGAGGCCTTGCCGCCTGCCAGCTGCCTGGGCCCCTGTCCTTGCTGCGCCACATCCCCGAGGCTCCATCCCCGCTCCCCCAGCGCCAGCTCCCTCCTTCCCAGCCCCAACCAAGCCCTTCTCTGTGTCCTCCTGCAGGCCATGGCTTTCACAACATTCCTTTTGGTGCTTGTGCAAAGCATCATCCAGTCCCTGCAGGCGGTCGGGGAGGGGCTGCACAAGACTCAGTGAGCTTGGAGGTCTTTTCCAAGCTGAAGGACTCTTGGATTCTGTGATTGTGTGCTGGATTCAGCTGGGGCCGTGTTAGCAGCATTAGTTTGCTCCCAAAGTTTCCTTGCTGTCAGCTCTTGTGGCCTAAGGCTTGAGCTCCTTTAGCTCCTTGTGCTGAGCTACTGATGGGAAACGAGAGGCCTCTGCGAGCAGATTCCTGGTGTTCCCTGTAGAACAGTGAGGGAGAAGGTGTAGTCAAGTGGGAAGAGGAGTACTGTTTGTGTGTGGCCTCCTATGTGGCCTTGGCGCCTTTGAGGGGCTTGAAGGAGAAAAGAGCTTTGTTAAAGTGAGAAGTGAAATAGTGTGTTGGCTGTTCTCTCTGCAGGGAGAAGCTGTCGGTGGGGGAGGGGTCACAGAGTGGGGGAGAGGCTGTAAAGTGGGGGAGGGGCCACAGAGTGGGAGGGGGGGTGACAGAATGGGGGAGGGGTCACAGAGTGGGGGAGGAGCGACAGAGTGGGGGAGGGGCCATAAAGTGGGGGAAGGGTCTGAGAGTGGGGGAGGGGCCATAAAGTGGATGAGGGGCCATAGAGTGGGGGAGGGGCCATGAAGTGGGAGAGGGGTCACAGAGTGGGGTAGGGGCTACAGAATGGGGTAGGGGCCACAGAATGGGGAAGGGGCCATAAAGTGTGGGAGGGGCCACGGGGTGGGGGAGGGGTCACAGCCTGGACTCGGGGGGTCAGGGCAGTGACCTCGGGGAGAGGGAGGGGTCAGGGCATGGGGTAGGGGTCTCACCTGATCCCGGGGCTATCGGGGCCATGGTGGGGCCGAACCTGGTGGGGACACCCAAGTTTTTCCCAAATTTCCCCTCATTTTTCCCAGTTTTTCATCCATTTCTCCCAAATTTCCCACTCTATCCCCAATTTTCCCCCCATTTCCCCAATTTTCCCCAAATTTCCCCCCAGTTTTCCTAACTTTCCCCAATTTTTCATCCAATTTTACCCAAATTCCCCCATTTTTTTCTCAATTCACCCCATTTTTCCCAAATTTCCCCATTTTCCCCAAATTCCGCCATTTTTTCCCAATTTTTTCCTAAATTTCCCCTAATTTTTCCCAATTATCCCCCATTTTTCCTGATTTTTCACCCCTTTTCCCCAAATTTCTTACTTTTTTCCCAGTTTTCCCTCCATTTCCCCTCAAAATCCCCCATTTCCCAAAATTTCTTACTTTTTCCCCAAAATTTCCCCCGATTTTCCACATTTTCCCGGATTTTCCCCCAGTTTTCCTAAATTTCCCCCCATTTTTCCCCATTTTTATCAATTTTCCCCAAATTTCCCACTTTTTTCTCAAATTTTCCCCCATTTTTCCCAATTTTTCATTCGCGTTCACCAAATTTCCCACTTTTTTCCCCAATTTTTTCCCATTTTCCCCAAAATTCCTGGTTTTTTCCCCCCATTTTTTCCCACTGGGTAAATTTGGGAAATTTGGAAAACTGGGGACCCAAAAATCCAAGAAAATGTGGGGAAATGGGGGAAAAATGTGGGGGAAATCTGGAGAAAAATGTGTGAAAATGTGGGAAAAATGGGGGGGAAATCAGAAAAATGGTGAAAAATCTGGGAAAATGTGGGAAAATGGGGAAATTGCGGAAAATTCTGGGGAAAATGTGAGAAAAATCCGGGGAAATGGGGAAAAATGGGGGAAAATGTGGGAAATTCTGGGGAAAATGGGGAAAAATATGGGAAAATATGGAAAAATGAGGAAAAAAGGGGGAAAATGGGGAAAAATGTGTGAAAATCTGGGAAAATGTGGGAAAAATGGGGGGAAAATCTGGGAAAATGGGGGGAAATGGAGAAAAACTCCGGGAAAATGGGGAAAAAATTGGGAAAAACCTGGGAAAATGGGGAAAAATTGGGAAAAACCCTGGGAAATTCTGGGGAAAATGGGAGAAAATCTGGGAAAAATGTGGAAAAAATGGGGGAGAAAGGGGGAAAAAATGGGAAAAATCTGGGAAAATAGGGAAAAAATGGGGGGAAAATGGGGAATCTTCTGGGAAAATGTGGGAAATATGGGGAAAAAAATCTAAGAAAAATGGGTTAAAATTTGGGAAAAATGGGGAAAAATGAGGAAAAATCTGGGCAAATGTGGAAAAAATGTGGGAAAAATCATGGAAAATGGGGGGAAATTGGGAAAAAATCCGGGGAAATGTGGGAAAAAAAGGGGGGAAATCTGGGAAAATGGGGAAAATAATTGGGAAAAAATCTGGGAAAAAATGGGAAAAATGAGGAAAAATCTGGGGAAATAGGGAAAAAATCTGGGAAAATGTGGGAAAATGGGGAAAAATCGGAGAAAATGGGGGCGAAATGGGGAAAAATCTGGGGAAAATCGGGAAAAATCAAGAAAAATGGGGGAAAATGTGGGAAAATGTGGGAAAATGTGGGAAAATCTGGAAGAAAATCTGGAGAAAAATCTGAGAAAATGTGGGAAAAATGGGAAAAAATGTGGGAAAAATCTGGGAAAATGTGGGAAATTCTGGGAAAAGTGGAGGAAAAATCTGGGAAAAATCCGGGAAAATGGGGAAAAAATAGGGAAAAATCTGGGAAAATGTGGGAGAAATCTGGGAAAATGGGGACAAACTGGGGGGGAAATGTTGGAAATTCTGGGGAAAATGGGGGGAAATGGAGAAAAATGGGAAAAAATCCCAGAAAATGGGGAAAAATGGGGAAAGATTTAAAAAAATGGGAAAAAATCTTGGGAAAATCTGGGAAAAATGGGGAAAAATCTGGGAAAATGTGGAAAAATGAGGAAAAATCTGGGAAAATGTGGAAAAAATGGGAGAAAATCCAGGAATTGGGGAAAAATGGGGAAAGATCAAAAAATTTTGGAAAAATGGGGAAAATATGGGAAATTCTGGGAAAAATCCAGGAAAATAGGGGAAGAAATCTGGACCAATCTGGGAAAAATGTGATAAAAAATCGGGGAAAATGTGGAAAAAATGGGGAAAAAAAATCTGGGAAAATCTGGAGACAAATGTGTGAAAATGTGTGAAAATGTGGGAAAAATGTGGAAAAAATGTGGAAAAATCTGGGAAAATGGGGGGAAAATCTGGGAAAATGTGGACAAAATGGGGAAAAATCTGGGAAAATGGGGGAGAAATGGGAAAAAATCTGGGAAAATGTAGGAAAATTGGGAAAAATCTGGAAAATGGGGGGGAAATGGGGAAAAATTCAGGAAAATGGGGAAAAATGGGGAAAATGGGGGGAAATGTGGAAAAATGGGGAAAAATGTGGAAAAACTGGGTTAAACTGAGAGGAACTGGGAGAAACTGGGCCAGAGGGAAAGGGATGTTGCCATGGAAATGTGAGCCCGCCCCTCCCCCACCCGTCCCAGGGCCCACGGGGGGGGGGGACTGGGTTAAACTGGGACATACTGGGAGGCACTGGGGGGGACACTGGGAGTTACTGGGAGCTACTGGAAGCTACTGGGGGGTCACTGGGGTTACTGGGATGGACACTGGAGTTACTGGGAGCTACTGGGGGGGTCACTGGGGTTACTGGGCTGGACACTGGGGTTACTGGGAGCTACACCGGGGGTCACTGGGGTTACTGGGAGTTACTGGGAGCTACTGGGGGGCTTACTGGGAGTTACTGGGAGCTACTGGGGTGGACACTGGGGTTACTGGGAGTTACTGGGATGGACACTAGGATTACTGGGAGTTACTGGGAGCTACTGGGATAGACACTGGGGTTACTGGGAGCTACTAGGAGCTACTGGGGGGGTCACTGGGGTTACTGGGGGGGTCGCTGGAGATACCGGAGGCATTACTGGGGTTACTGGGAGCTACTGGGAGCCACTGGGAGCAGCCCATCCCCCTCCCTCCCCAAGGTCACCCCAAGGACACGGAGGGGGAGGAGGGGGGGAAGCCCTGCCCCCTCCCAGTCCCTCCCAGTCCCTCCCAGTTCCCTCCCAGTCCCTCCCAGTACCTGAACTGGTCACACTGGGAGCGGCTCCAGGTCCCCCCTCCAGTTTGGGCCCCCGGGGCTATTTTTGGGACCCGGTGACGTCACTGGGGGGGAGGGGCCTCGAGGGGGCGGCCCCTCCCCTCTCCCTTCCCAGTACAGACCAGTAAGGGACCAGTAACGGCCCCAGTGGGGGGGGGAGCGGAAGGAGGGAACACTGAGGGTGGGGATGGAGCAGGATGGTCCTTGAGCATGGGGGAAGGGCAGGAGGTTCCCTGAGGGTGGGGGAGGGGTAGGAGAGTCTCTGAGGTTGGGGGAGGGGTCCTGAGGGCCCGGGAAGGTGGGGGAGGGGCAGGGAGGGCTCCTGAGAGTGGGGGAGGGGTAGCAGGTTCACTGGGGGGAGGGGAAGGAAGGGACCCTGAGGGTGGGGGAGGGACAGGAGGGACCCTGAGGGTTGGGGAGGTGCAGGAAGGGGGGGGGGGGGGCTTTGGGGGGGCCCTTAAAGGTGGGGGGAGGGGCTGAAAGTGGGTCCATCATTGGGAGGGGACACGCCCACCCAAAACCCAGTAAGTCCCAGTTGAGCTCCCAGTTCAGGGAGGGGGAGAGGATGCAAAAGACACGCCCACTCGGAGAGGCTATGGCCACCTTGGGATGGGACACGCCCACCAGGGAGAGACCACGCCCACCTAAAGAAGGGACACGCCCACCCCCAAACCACTAAGTCCCAGCTGAGTTCTGCCTTAACTGGTCCTTACTGGTCCCACCACCCCATTCCGTGTTCCAGTGACCCGTACTGGTCCATACTGGTTTATACTGGTCTATCCTGGTTTATACTGGTCTGTACTGGTCTGACCTTGATGGAGATGCTGAAGTGCTCCCAACGCCCTTAACTGGTCCTTACTGGTCCCACCACCCCATTCCGTGTTCCAGTGACCCGTACTGGTTTATATTGGTCTATACTGGTCCATACTGGTTTATACTAATCTATACTGGTCTATACTGGTCTGTACTGGTCTGACGTTGACGGAGATGCTGAAGTGCCCCCAACCCCCTTAACTGGTCCTTACTGGTCCCACCACCCCATTCCCCGTTCCAGTCACCTGTACTGGTCCATACTGGTTTATACCGGTTTATACTGGCCCATAATGGTCTATACGGGTCTATACTGGTTTATACTGACCTGACCCTGATGGAGATGCTGAAGTGCCCCCAACCCCCTTAACTGGTTCTTACTGGTCCTACCACCCCATTCCCCGTTCCAGGGACCCGTACTGGTTTATACTGGTTTATACTGCTCTACCCTGGTTTATACTGGTCTGTACTGGTCTGACCTTGATGGAGATGCTGAAGGGCCCCCAACCCCCTTAACTGGTCCTTCCTGGTCCCACTGCCCCATTCCCCATTCCAGTGACCCATACCGGTCTGTACTGGTTTATACTGGTCTATACCGGCCTATACCAGTCCATACTGGTCTATACTGGTTTATACTGGTCTGTACTGGTCTGACCTTGACGGAGATGATGAAGCGCCCCCAACCCCCTTAACTGGTCCTTACTGATCCCACCACCCCATTCCCTGTTTCAGTGACCCGTACTGGTTTATATCGGTTTATACTGCTCTACCCTGGTTTATACTGGTCTATACTGGTCCATACTGGTTTGTACCGGTCTGTACTGGTCTGGCCTTGATGGAGATGCTGAAGTGCCCCCAACCCCCTTAACTGGTCCTTACTGGTCCCACCACCCTGCTCGCTGTTCTAGTGACCTGTACTGGCCCATGCTGGTCCATACTGGTCCGTACTGGTTTTTTTCTGGTCTATACTGGTCTATACTGGTCTATACTGGTCTACACTGGTCTATACTGGTCTATAATGGTCTGACCTTGATGGAGATGCTGAAGTGCCCCCAAGCCCCTTAACTGGTCCTTATCGGTCCCACTGCCCCATTCCCCATTCCAGTGACCCATATTGGTCTATACTGGTCCATACTGGTTTATACTGGTCTATACTGATCTATACTGGTCTATGCTGCTCTGTACTGGTCTGACCTTGCTGGAGATGCTGAAGTGCCCCCAACCCCCTTAACTGGTGCTTACTGGTCCCACCACCCTGCTCCCCATTCCATTGACCCATACTGGGTCGTGGTGGCAAGAACCCCAGCAGGAGCCAGGTGGGGTCTTCCTGCCATTGGATGAGTGCTCTGGGAGGTCAGGGCTGCTCACAGATCCAGATCACACCAGCACATTTCCAAGAGCACTGTCAAATGGGAAGGGCAAAGCACAATTATTAGGAAGGAATGGAGCTTTTCTCAGTCAGTGTTTCCAGTTTCCTACTCCTGAGGAATCTGGGGTTGAGAAATGGAAAAGAAACTCTCATGTTGGACAAGTCACTGAGACTCCTGAGCTGTAACTTGGAATGCACAAGTGCTTCTGTAAGCAACTTCCTAAAGTGCTTTCGGTCTCTGCTCTGCTTTTGACAGAAGCAGCATCACTTCTGCTGGACCCATCTGTTTTTTCTTTATCTGCCCTTTTCCACCTGCCTGAGGTTTCTCTCAGGTCAAAGTGAGAGCACAGACATTTGGATGGAGTGCTGACAGGAAAGTCATGAATGGATTTCTGATGTTGAATCTACTGTTTTGAAATCAGAAAATGTGGTGCTGAAGTCATCGTTAGCCTTTGAGAGGGAAACAGGAGAAAAATCGGATAAACTTGTTGCTAAAAATGAGCTGCTTCAAACTGAGGTTGACCACCTTCAAAGTCTTGTTGCGCCAGAGTGCAGAGAGAAAACTGTTGCTAAAAAAACAGGCTCCTGGTTTGGTCAGGCAACTTCCTAAACCAGTGTCTTACCCTGGCATTGAGACTTGGGAAACCACAGAGAACCCTGATTCTAAGTCTCAGGAGAGAAAGAAACAAGGAGAATTTGAAGTTCAACTGATGTTTCTAGAGTCTCCCAGCTTTCCTCACATTAATGAAAATAGACTGAGTGATCGCTGTGATAATGAACAAAGGGAAGATTATTCTTTACCTCCCTCAATTTCCTTTGTGCCTGATACTGAATCCACTAAAAAACCTTGGACTCAAAAAGAGAACCCGACCCAGAAAACAACTCAATTCATTCTGATTCAAGTGGTTAAAGAGCAGAAGCATTATGGCGATAAACCTGGGCAAATTAAAAGCCAACCAGTGAAATCCTATCAATATATCACATACCTTGGGTTTCCACTTTGTTCTCATCAACAGTTAATACAATTTCCAATGGATATGGGGACAAAATGTTCACAGCAAAATGCCAAAGATGGGATTAAAACCCAGACGAAAAAGAATTAAAATCACTGGAGAAAAAGAAGAAACCAGTCTTCAACCAAGAGCTTCACCCTGTTACTGTTTTGTTGATATTACCTTTTTGCTTTTTATTCTAATAATCACATTGTATGTTAAAATTTGGATGATTATGAAACAGTCAGCTCACTGATTACCCCCATCAATACTAGACGATGCCCGCAGTATACACCCATCCCAGCCCCTCCAGGAGCCCTCAAATCCCATCCTGGTCCCACAGGACACTCCCAACTTCCCCTCAAACACTCCGAGGCCCCCAGATTGACTCCCAGATCCAGAAAACTCTTGCTGCCTGCCCATGGAGTGCCCAGTGTGGCCCACCAACTGCACCACAAAACCAAAGCTTCCAGGCTTTCTTTCCTGGGAATTAGGGCTGTTGTTTCCTATTTTCAGCCATGCCTCCCAACTGATAGCCCAACTCCCAAACTGCTAGCATGCCTGTTGATACAGAATTGTTAAAATAAACCTTGCCAGTATATGTTTTCAGACACCGATTGTTTAGTGTCGTTTCACTTTAATCCACCCCAAGGGAATTATTAATAAACACCTGAGTTACCCCATCTCCCCTTTTCCTGGGGCGGGTTGTAACACCAATCAGCACTGACTCCGCCCAGTAGGCATAGCAAAGGAAGTTTCCTTTTGGTTTAGGGTTTAGTGTTAGGGTTAGGGTTAGGGTTTAAGGTTAGGGTTAGGGTTAGGGTTAGGGTTAGGTTTTGAGTTAGGGTTAGGGTTAGAAAGGATTAGGGTTAGGGTTAGGAAATTTAGGGTTAGAGTTAGAGTTAGCAAAAGTTAGGGTTAGGGTTAGGGTTAGGTTTAGGGTTAGCAAAAGACAGGGTTACTGTTAGGGTTAGGGTTAGGGTTAGGGTTAGGGTTAGGGTTAGGGTTAGGGTTAGGGTTAGGGTTAGGGTTAGGGTTAGGGTTAGGGTTAGGGGTATGGGTAAGGGTTAGGGTTAGGACGAATTTGTCTCAGTGCGCGATCTAACTATCGCGGTTTTAGCCCATTCTGGACACGCAGCGGTGCCCAATAAGCCCCTCTCAAGCTATAAGCCCGATTCTT
Source organism: Manacus candei (assembly GCF_025592945.1). Taxonomy (NCBI): domain Eukaryota; kingdom Metazoa; phylum Chordata; class Aves; order Passeriformes; family Pipridae; genus Manacus; species Manacus candei. The sequence goes on along the minus strand of NW_026138095.1, from coordinate 13,127,217 downwards.
TGCCCACCGCTGTCAGAATCTTTTGCTTTTTCTCTTGGGTCTCTGCTTTTGCTGTTGCTGTTCTGTTTCATGTCTGGCAGAATACCCACCGCCGTCCAGTATGTACTCTGCTTCTATAGAGCACTGTCCCCTAACCCCAACATTAAAAGAGAGACTGGAAGCTATGCGCAAACCCTGTTCCCTAACCCTAACCCGAACCAAGAGACTGCAAGCTATGCGCAAACCTTTTTCCCTAACCCTAACCTTAAAAGTGAGACTGCAGTCTATGCGCAAACCCTTTTCCCTAACCCTAACCCTAAAAACGAGACTGCAAGTTATGCGCAAACCCTCTTCCCTAACCCTAATCTTAAAAAAGAGACTGCAAACTATGCGCAAACCCTGTTACCTAACCCTAACCTTAAAAAAGAGACTGCAAGCTATACGCAAACCCTTCTCTCTGAACCTAACCTTAAAAAAGAGACTGCAAGCTATGCGCAAACCCGATTCCCTGACCCTAATTCTAAAAAAGCGAATGCAAGCTATGTGCAAACCCTGTTCCCTAACCTTAACCTTAAAAAAGAGACTGCAAGCTATGCACAAAACCAGTTCCCTAACCCTAACTTTAAAAAAGAGACTGCAAGCTACTAGGGTTAGGGTTAGGGTTAGGGTAAGGGTTAGGGTTGGGGTTAGGGTTTAGGATTAGGGTTAGGGTTAGGGTTAGGGTAAGGGTTAGGGGTTAGGGTTGGGGTTAGGGTTAGGGTTAGGGTAAGGGTTAGGGGTTAGGGTTGGGGTTAGGGTTAGGGTTAGTCAGAATCTGTCTCAATGCGCGATCTAACTATTGCGGGTTTACCCCATTCCAGGAACGCAGTGGTGCCCAGTAAACCCCTCTCGGGCTATAAACCCGATTCTGACAGCCCACCGCTGTCAGAATCTTTTGCTTTTTCGCTTGGGTCTCTGCTTTTGCTGTTGCTGTTCTGTTGCGTGTCTGGCAGAATACCCACCGCCGTCTGGTATGTACTCTGCTTCTCTAGAGCACTGGCCCTGCCCACTGGGTGGAGTCAAGAGGTGGAGTCTGTGTTGATTGTTCTGCGTCACTGGCTCCGCCTACTGGACGGAGTCAGTGCTGATTGGTGTTACAACCCGCCCCAGGAAAAGGGGAGAGGGGGTAACTCAGGTTTTTATTAATAATTCCCTTGGGGTGGATTAAAGTGAAACAACACTAAATAATCAGTGTCTGAAAACATATACTGGCAAGGTTTATTTTAACAATTCTGTATCAACAGGCATGCTAGCAGTTTGGGTGCTGTCATACCACAATGTGACACAGAGATAACCTTTGGGGGGGGGGAAGAAAATGCGTAGGGGAGAGAAAGGCAGGATAAGAGCAAGGGAGAGTAAGAGAAAGAAAAGCTGAGAGTGGACAGATGTATATAGTCACCGCCCACAGGGTCCAACGATGCTTCCATGTCTGTCAGTTGAAGTGGTGGCCTTGGTCTGCCGGAGGTGAAGGAGGGAAGTCCCCATACTCCAAGAAGTTATGAGTTATAGCCATGATTAGTGTCACGGACCATGCCTCGAGCCTCCAACATCTCGAGGGTTGCAGTCTCTCTTCTAAGGTTAGGGAACAGGCTTTGGGCATAGCTTGCAGTTACTGTGCGGACCAATTGTCAGAGACTGAAATGGTTAATGATTTATGCATTCTAGGGGACTTTTCAGGCTTTTGACTTGCATGATACCTCTGATGAGCAGTCGGGCCCCTCCCTCCCTCCAGTGTTGACAGTGTGAAGCCCTGAAAAGGCAAGAGCTGAGCTTACAGGCTTTTGACTGTTGATATATCTGATGAGGAATCAGGCCCCTCCCTCCCTCTGCTATGAGATGTTAGGGTTAGGGTTAGGGTTAAGGTTAGCAAGGGTTAGGGTTTAGGTTTTAGGGTTTACGGTTTGGGGTTTAAGGTAGAGTTAAACCATCATTTTCGGGGTATGGGCCCGATAGCTTAATTAACTGACCTTACTAGAAAATAATATAGAGGGAATATAGAGGATTTTGATTCCTTTAGTGTAGGTTCGATTCCTACTTTTCTAAAATTAGGAAATGAGAGGATTGGTATACCTCTATGTTTACTTTATCATAGTAACCCTTTTGGATTCAGGCACATTTCCTTGAGTGTCTTAGGTAGGGGGGTAGGCCTGCATAGGAGATAGGAAGGCTGGTATGCCATAGGCATATGTTAGGGGTAAGAAGTTTTTTCAAAGCAAATGTATGAGTTGATCATATTGGAATCGAGGGTAAGAGGCGCGGATTCATAAGAATCCTGCGGAAAGGAGGAGGGTTTTTGTAGCTAAAGTAGGGGGAATGAGTTCTTGAGGGAGATTAAGTGTGCTGGGGTTTAGGAATAGAATGGTTGTGAGTGCATTTATTAGTATAATATTAGCATATTCGGCAAGAAAAAACAAGGCGAATGGCCCTGCAGCATATTCTACGTTGAACCCTGAGACTAGTTCAGATTCTCCTTCTGTCAGGTCAAATGGAACGCGGTTTGTTTCGGCAAGAGTGGAGATATATCATATTATTGCTAAGGGCCAGGAGGAGAAAATGAGGTAGAGAGGTTCTTGAGTTGTAGCTAGGGTATTGAGGGTGTAGTTACCACTAAGGATAATTACGGATAGGAGAATAATGGCTAGGGTAACTTCGTAAGAGATAGTTTGTGCGACTGCTCGGAGGGCGCCGATTAAGGCATATTTTGAGTTAGAGGCTCACCCTGATCCTAGAATTGAGTAGACTGCCAAGCTAGATAGAGCTAGAAGGAAGAGTATGCCAAGGTTTAGGTCAGTAAGGGGAAAGGGTAGGGGAAGTGGTGTTCAGATTGTAATTGCTAGGAGAAGGGCTAAGATAGGAGTAGATATAAATAATTAAGGGGATGAAGTTGATGGACGAATTGGTTCTTTAATGAATAGCTTTACTCCATCTGCTATAGGTTGTAAGAGGCCAAATGGTCCTACAATATTAGGCCCTTTTCGGGTTTGCATACAACTTAGAATCTTACGTTCAACTAGGGTAAGAAATGCTACGGCGATGAGGATGGAGAGAGCATAGGATATTGATATAATAAAGTAAGTGAGGGTTAAGTGAATTGTCATGTGGTTTGTGTTGGAGCTAGGGAGAGGATTTGAACCTCTGGGTAAAGGGCTTAAGCCTTCTGCATTTACCAAGCTCTGCCACGCTAGCGGTCCTTTTCTAGGAGGGGGTTATGGTGGAGCTCTTAGTAATTTAGTTGGGTTCATTACTGGGTGCGAAGGCGTGCTTGTGGCATAGACCTTACTTCTTCGATCCTTTCATACTAGAAGGAGTTGTAACATAGATAGAAACCGACCTGGATTACTCCGGTCTGAACTCAGATCACGTAGGACTGTTAATCGTTGAACAAACGAACCCTTGGTAGCGGTTGCACCACTAGGATGTCCTGATCCAACATCGAGGTCGTAAACCTCCTTGTCGATGTGGGCTCTTGAAGGAGATTGCGCTGTTATCCCTGGGGTAGCTAGGTTCATTAATCAATTATATTGGGTCTGGTTACTATTAGCACGTTGATGGGTAGTTCTTGGTTAAGATGGATTGTCTGATATCTGGAGGTTAAGTTTGTCTCCAAGGTCACCCCAACCAAAAAATGCACACCAGCAAAATCCCGGGGGAGTAGGCCCTGTGGGTGAGTATTGTTTATGGGAGTGGTAGCAGATTTTAAAGTTCCACAGGGTCTTCTTGTCTTATGGGGTTATTCCTGCTTTTGCACGGGAAGATCAATTTCACTGATTATCTGTAGGAGACAGCTAAGACCTCGTTAAGCCATTCATACAAGTCCCGATTTATAGGACAATTGATTGCGCTACCTTTGCACGGTTAGGATACCGCGGCTGTTGAACGAATTGTCACTGGGCAGGCTTCACCTTTAATACTTGGTTTGCTAAAGGTTATGTTTTTGGTAAACAGTCGGGCCTTGGATTTGCCTAGTTCCTTTTACAGATTTTAATCGTCTTTGGGGGCGCTCCATAGGTGGGTTAACAGAGTTTTGGGTATAAGGTCTTGTTAAGGTTAAAAAATATCCTGTGGATTGTTAATAATGTTGTAATGTAAGCTTGCGCCATAGAGGGGATCCCTAGTTACTTATTTTAGCATAAATTCTCTTATTTAATATAAGTTGGCCTATTGGGGAAGAGGGAGTCATGAGGAAGTTTAGATTTTTTTAGGTGAGGAGCTTTGACGCATTCTTTAATGGTGGCTGCTTGAAGGCCTACAATTAAGCTGTAATTAAATTTATCCGCTAGGGGAGAGTGTATTCTTTTTTAAAGGAGCTGTACCTCCTTTAAATAGCCCTTAATTCGCTTCATGTGGGTTGAGTGTAGTCCTGGGAGGTGAATTAAGAGGGAACTAAGATTCATTTCATAGGCAACCAGCTATCACCCAGCTCGATTGGCTTTTCACCATTACTAACGAGTCTTCCCACTCTTTTGCAACAGAGACGGGTTTGCTCAGTAGATAGCTGCTCGTAAGTAGCTGGCTTGGGTTTCGGGGAAGCAAGCTTAAATTGGCGTTTTGCTTGGGTAGTTCTGGCTAAATCATGATGCAAAAGGTACAAGGGTTGGTCTTTGCTATTTATTGCTTGGTTTGTCATTACTCTTTCATTCTTCCCTTACGGTACATGATCTCTATTGCGTCTTGAGTTTACCTTTCTATCGCCTAGACTAGGTTGAGTGAGAAAATGTTTTGATTTAATGGGTAGTATTAACTTAGTTTCTATGTAATCTGGTAGAAGAGCTAGAGTTAGGCTTCAAGGTGATCTGATATGGAACAGATATCTTTCAGGTGTAAGCTGAATGCTTTAGTTATAGCTATGTCTTGGTAGACTAAGTGCACCTTCCGTTACACTTACCTTGTTACGACTTGCCTCATCTCTAGCTTAGGGGTTTATTATAAATAAAATTAATCCTAGCTTGTGAGGAGGGTGACGGGCGGTATGTACGTGCTTCAGAGCCAGCTTAAAGGAGGCATTATTAATCTGCTTTACTGCTAAATCCGCCTTTTGGGAGTGATTTCACACTCCTTGTCGTGAGGTATTCTATGCTAGAAAATGTAGCCCATTTCTACCATCTCATGAGCTATATCTTGACCTGTCTTATTAGTGGGATGTTGCTGTTGTGCCCACTGTTAAACCCTCAGTTTAGGGGTGGGCTGACGACGGCGGTATATAGGCTGATTTGGCAAGGGATGGTTGGGTGTATCGTGGGTTCTCGGTTATAGAACAGGCTCCTCTAGGTGGGTTTGGAGCACCGCCAAGTCCTTAGAGTTTTAAGCGTTTGTGCTCGTAGTTCTCAGGCGGATGCTGAAGTGGTGAAAGCATCGGGATTTAGGGCCAGGCATAGTGGGGTATCTAATCCCAGTTTGTATCCTGGCTTTCGTGGAGTTTTGTTGATCATGAAGCTAAGATCATTTCTATGGGAGTATTGGATGCATCTTGTGCTTATAACAGCTTGGTTACATTTCAGTCTTAGTTGAAGTGATAATGAAAAACCACTCTTTACGCCGTATAAAGTTAATTTGGGTTTCTTGTGTGACCGCAGTGGCTGGCACAAGATTTACCAAGCCTGGTAAGTTGCTTTAACTAAGTCAAGTTTACACTTATTGCTTAATATTAATTACTGCTGAAAACCTGTGGGGGTGTGGCTAGGCAAGGCGTTTTGGGCTACAATTGGAGTGGTGTGCCTGATGCCTGCTCCTGCTGTCTTTTTAAGGTGCTGAGGGCATTTTCACTGGGATGCGGATACTTGCATGTATATATTTGGCAAGAACTAACTGTAAGGTTAGGACTAAGTCTTTTTTGTCCTTGGGTATGTGTAATAGCCGTCTTAACATCTTCAGTGTTATGCTTTATTGTAAGCTACAAGGACTAAGGCTGTTATAGGCATAGTGATTATTATTGGGGCTTGTTTTAGTTGTAGTAATAGTTGCTATTGATTTAGGATTTGTTTAGTGGTTGGAGAAGTAGTTCTAGTGGATAACAAAAATGTGTTGTTGAGAAGTTAGAAGAGTAGAAAGGGGCAGGATTGTAGTGTTGTGGGCGGGTTTGTTAAGGTTTTATGTTCTTGTAGTTGAAATTACAACGATGGTTTTTCAGGCCAAAGGTCTTGGATAGAGGCCAAGCAGGAATTGTTATGACGTACTTTATACTATTTTTAAGTGTTAGTTTTATTTTGGGAGGACTAGCAGTTGCTTCCAATCCTTCTCCATACTATGCAGTAGTGGGGTTAGTGTTGGCGTCTATTGTAGGGTGTGGATGGTTAATGAGTTTGGGGGTGTCTTTTGTATCACTAGTGTTATTTCTGGTATATTTAGGTGGGATGTTAGTGGTTTTTGTGTATTCGGTTTCATTGGCAGCAGATCCATTTCCTGAGACCTGAGGGGACTGGCAGGTTGTTGGGTATGGTGCTGGGTTAGTTTTAGTGTTGGGGGGTGGGGTGTTTATTATAGGGCTATCTGAGTTAGAGTGGTTGGGGATAAACACGGTGGATAGTGGAGGTAAGAGGGTGAAAGGAAATGATGGGGTAGATTAAAGTGTAAACAAAGAAATGAACAAATGAATGATGAAAGGAAATGATGGGGTAGATTAAAGTGTAAACAAACAAATGAAGAAATGAATGATGAAAGGAAATGATGGGGTAGATTAAAGTGTAAACAAAGAAATGAACAAATGAATGATGAAAGGAAATGATGGGGTAGATTAAAGTGTAAACAAAGAAATGAACAAATGAATGATGAAAGGAAATGATGGGGTAGATTAAAGTGTAAACAAACAAATGAAGAAATGAATGATGAAAGGAAATGATGGGGTAGATTAAAGTGTAAACAAACAAATGAACAAATGAATGATGAAAGGAAATGATGGGGTAGATTAAAGTGTGTTAAAAAAATTTAACAAATTGATGATGCAAATGTCTTAATTGGAAAATTAGGGGAATGGAGAGTTTGTAAAATTTGAAATTTTTGTTAAAAAATTTAAAAACAAAAATTAATGATGAATAGAGGGAAAGTCCCTAGATCATTGCAAAAAATGACAAAATTTTTGTAATTTTTTGTGAAATTGACGACAAAAAATATGTCTGGCGTGCATTAATTAAATTGCAACTTGATGAGAGACGTAATGGAAAAACCAAGCCAACAGCACGTGACAGTGCATCAGTGCAACAGTATGAGACCGAATAACACTTGAAACCATATCATTAATTTTCACGCGAACGTGAGAAAAGCGCTCGCCGACCATAAGGGGTACATGTCAACCATATATGGGAGCCCCCTGGCGGAGCACTCTGAAGGGCTTATTGAAATCTACCCCAAAAAAAACCCCCAAAAGTTTAGAAGAGAGAAAATGCCGCGATCACGAGGTCCAGGTTGGCCAAGCATCCCCAACCATTAGTAACGGAGCGCAAGTTTAGGAAAATTAAGCAAGTTATGGCCCTGACCGAGGAACCAGAGGCGACAAAGAGCAAGTTATGAGAGTGGGTTATTGGTGGAAAGGGAAAGAATACACCTGAAGCTGGACATGATAAACATTACTAACGCCGGGTTGCTGGTTTCTCGTGAGGAGTACGACTAATAAATAACCCAGCACTTCTTGGTTGGTACATAGAGCAAGGTTAAGTGGTGAGTGGTCCATGGACCATGGATTTTAGGTTCTGTGACGTTCCTCGTATTGAGAAGGATTTTATGCGAAAATTAGCAGCCTTAGGTTTTAGTTCGTTTGGCGGGATTATTCCTAGACCATGACATGTTATGTCCTTGTGTGGGAATGTGCCTAGATCTGTGAATGACAAGTTTTGGATTGGATGGGAGATAGTATGGAAATTTGGATGGTTTTTGCAATAATAGTATGTCAGATTTTCCTACATGCATGTTATGTCTAATGTGGTGGAGGATGCTATGCAAAGTAATACACACCGTAGGGTATGGGGGGAGGAGGGGGCCCCTCCCCTTGATGTACGTGTTGATTGGAAAGTTGGGGGGTGCTTGGATATTTTTTGGAAAACTCTAAGAAGGGGGCGGCCTTCAGTCTTTGGTTTACAAGACCAACGTTTTTTATAAACTATTAGAGTGGTTAGAGGTTGAGTATCTTATTTTCTAGGAGACGAGTAATGGGGAATAAGATGAGAATGATTGTGAAGTAGGTAGTTGAGGCAAGTTGTCCGATGATAATAAATGGATGTTCGACTGGTTGGCTACCGATTCATGTAAGGATTAAAAGATTTGTTACTAGGATTCAGAATAGAAGTTGGGAGAGAGGTCGGAAGGTTATAGTTCGTTGCTTTGACATGTGGAGGAATGGGGCTAGAAATAGAATTAAGACGGAGGCGGCTAGGGCTAGGACTCCTCCTAATTTGTTGGGGATTGATCGTAGGATGGCATATGCAAATAGGAAGTACCACTCAGATTTAATGTGGGGAGGTGTTACTAATGGGTTTGCAGGTGTAAAATTTTCTGGATCTCCTAAGAGGTTGGGTGAGAATATGGCAAGTGTTATTAGAGGAATGAGGAGGAACAAAAGGCCTAGAATATCTTTTATTGAGAAATAGGGGTGGAATGGGATTTTGTCACAGTCTGAATAAATACCTAGGGGGTTGTTTGAGCCTGTTTCGTGTAAGAAAGTTAAGTGGATGAGGGTGAGACCTGCAATTAAGAATGGGAGGAGGAAGTGGAGGGCAAAGAACCGGGTAAGTGTAGGGTTGTCAACTGAGAATCCTCCTCAAGCTCATTCTACAAGTGTTTGGCCAATGTAAGGAATTGCTGAGAATAGGTTAGTAATTACTGTAGCGCCTCAGAATGATATTTGGCCTCATGGGAGGACATATCCTACAAAGGCAGTTGCTATTAGAGTTAAGAGGAGAATAACTCCTGTGTTTCAGGTTTCTTTACATAGGTAGGAACCATAGTAGAATCCTCATCCAATGTGTAGGTAAATGCATAAGAAGAAGAAGGAGGCGCCGTTTGCATGGAGGTTTCGGATTAGTCAGCCGAATTGAAGATTTCGGCATGTATGGGCGACGGACGTGAATGCCAGGGTGATATCCTGTATAATGTATTGCTAGTAGGAGGCCAGTGGTGATTTGGATTGTTAGACAGAAGCCAAGAAGAGATCCAAAGTTTCATCAGGCGGAAATGTTTGGTGGTGTTGGGAGGTCAATTAAAGAATTGTTGATTATTTTTAGAAGGGGGTGATGTTTTCGTAAGTTAGGGGCCATTAATTCTTAGTTCTGTGTAAATAAGATTATAATTAAGATAGATAGAGCGAAGGATCCTAGATAGGTTTTGATTAGTCCGGAGTGTAGAGTAGTTGAGATTTTGGATACTTTGAGTTGAAGGGTCGCTAGTCCTTCTGGGCCTATTTTTTTATATCAGGATAGGTCGATTAAATGGGATGCAATGTTCTGGCCGTTGTTTAGGAGTTTAGTAGAGCTGAGGCGGTGTATAAGGGGGTTAAAATATCCTAGAGTGCTGGAGAAGTTTATAGTGATATTTTGTTTGGGGGCAGAGAAGGTATGTGTGAGTTTTGATAGTTCTAATGCCAGAATGATGCCTAATGTTGTAATAATGATAGCAGTGGTTTTTGTGACCAGTGGTATGGTTATAGGAGGGGTTTTTGTAGGGGAGATATAAGAGGTAATTAATAGACCAGCTATAATACTTCCGAGAGCGAGACAAGTAATTGGGTTTGTGACTGCTGGGTTGTTTTCATTGATGGGAGTAATGGAGGGAATTCGGGTGTAGTCAGTTTGTACTAGTAGGGCTATACGTAGGCTGTAAGTTGCAGTAAAAGCTGTAGCTACGAGGGTTAGGAGGAGTGCTCAGGTGTTTAGATAGGAGGTGTTAAGACTTTCAATAATGAGATCTTTTGAGTAAAACCCTGCTAAAAATGGTGTTCCTATGAGAGTTAAATTTCCGATTGTCAGGCATGAGGTAGTTGTAGGGAGTAGTTTCTGTAATCCTCCTATTTTTCGAATGTCTTGTTCACCGTTAAGGCTGTGAATGATAGACCCAGAGCAAAGGAAGAGTATGGCTTTAAAGAATGCATGCGTAGAGATGTGTAGGAAGGCTAGTTGAGGTAGATTTAGGCCAATAGTGACTATTATTAGTCCTAGTTGGCTGGATGTAGAGAAAGCAATAATTTTTTTGATGTCGTTTTGGGTAAGAGCGCATGTAGCGGCAAATAGGGTGGATAGGGCACCTATACAAAGGCCCATAGTTAGGGCAATTTGGTTGTTACATAATATGTGGTGAGTGCGAATAAGTAGAAAGATTCCGGCAACTACTATTGTGCTGGAATGGAGTAGGGCAGATACAGGGGTTGGCCCTTCTATAGCTGCTGGGAGTCATGGATGCAGGCCAAATTGGGCGGATTTACCTGTGGTGGCTAGGATGAGCCCTAAGAGAGGGAGAAGGGATATTTGGTTTGGGGAGGATTGCTGTTGAATTTCTCAAGTGTTTATTGAGGATGCTAGTCATGCTATGCAGAGGATTAGTCCAATATCCCCAATACGGTTGTAAAGTACGGCTTGAAGTGCAGCGGTGTTGGCTTCTGCTCGACCGTGTCACCATCCAATCAGGAGGAAGGATAGAATTCCGACTCCCTCTCAGCCGATAAATAAGAGGAATATGTTATTAGCGATGATTAAGATGAGTATTGCAATGAGAAAGATTAGAAGGTAAAGAGAGAATTTTGTGGTGTGGGGTTCTGAGGCTATATATCATGTTGTAAATTGAAGAATAGATCATGTTACGAATAGTGCAATAGGAAAAAACGTTAAGGAGTATTGGTCTATTTTAAGGCTAAAAGGGATTTTGAAGTTCGCAATAAATTTTCATTCTCAATAGAAAGTGGTATTTTCCATATTTAAGTAGATGGAGAGGATTATGGGAATTAAACTAACTATGAAGGAAGTTTTAACAGTGTGTATGATGGTTGTTGGAGAATTTAGATAGTTTTTGGATAGGAGGGGGAGTAGGATGGGTATAGAGAGGGTAGCCAGGGTCAAGAATATAGAGGTGTTGAGGATTAATGGGAAGTCCATTACTTTTACTTGGACTTGCACCAAGATGAATGGCTCCTAAGACCAGTGGATTGCTATTATCCTTTAAAAGTAAGGGGGCTGAGGTCTTAGGCTCAGATGCAAGAGTTAACAGTTCTTGTTGGTTAAACCTCCCTTCGGCAGGCAAGAAGAGTTTAACTTCTATTTTTAGGATCACAGTCTAATGTTTGGGTTAAAACTATGCTTGCATGTGGGAATTCCTGAGATTAGCTCTGGTTTTAGGATGAGGAGGAGGGAGGGTAGGATATGAAGTGTTATAAGGAGATGTTCTCGTGTATTTGAATTTTGGGTGGTTGTAATATAGGTTGGAGTTGGACCTCGTTGGGTTATAAGGAGTATGTAGAGGGTATAGGCTGCAGTTAGTAGAGTTGCGGCTCCGGTTAGGATAATGGTGAAGGTGGATCAGTTGAAGAGTGCAATTATGATAGTTAATTCAGCTATCAGGTTAGTGGTAGGAGGAAGGGCTATGTTTGTTAGGTTGGCTAGGAGCCATCAGATTCCTGTTAGAGGTAAAAGGGGTTGTAGGCCTCGTGTTAGAAGGAGAGTACGACTATGTATGCGTTCCTAGTTTGTATTAGCTAGGCAAAATAGTATGGAAGAGGTGAGTCCATGTGAAATCATTAGGATTATGGCCCCTGAAAAGGATCAGTGGGTTTGGATTATTGTTGCGGCAATGACTAGACCTATGTGGCTTACTGAGGAGTAGGCGATTAATGACTTAAGGTCGATTTGGCGTAGGCAGATGGAGCTTGTCATTAGTGCCCCTCATAAGGCTAGGGTTAAAAATGGGTAGTAGAGGTAGTCTAATAGGGAGTTTGTAATTATTGAGGTACGCATAATGCCGTATCCCCCAAGTTTGAGGAGGAGCGCAGCTAGGAGTATGGATCCTGCGATTGTTGCCTCTACGTGGGCTTTTGGGAGTCACAGGTGTAGTCCGTAAAGGGGAACTTTCACTATGAAAGCGAGCAATAGGGCTAGACTTGATATGAGGCCTGTTCAGGAGTTTGTAAGAGATGAGTGTGAAAGTTTTATTATAGTGATGTGTATAGTTCCTGTTTGGGTGTGAAGATAGAGGATCACTACTAATAGGGGAAGAGAACTAATTAGTGTATAAAATAAGAGGTAGATTCCGGCACTTAAACGTTCTGGTTGGCTACCCCATCGTGTGATTAGAATTAGGGTAGGGATTAGGGTAGCTTCGAATGCGATATAAAATAATATCAGTTCTAAGGCTGAGAAGGCCAAGATAATGAATGGTTGGGTGAGGATTACGGTTATGGTAAAAATATATTTTCGCGTGGGAGGTTCTTGTTGAAGGTGATTTTGGCTTGCCAGAATTATAAGAGGTAGAAGTCAACAAGATAGAACTAATAAGGGGGATGAAATTTGATCAGTTCCAAGTCATGGTGATAGGTTTTTGCTAGGGTAATAGGTTGAAGGAAGTCATTGTAAGCTAGCGGTTGCAATTAAGAGGCTGTGCGAGGTGACATTGAGTCATAGGAATTTTGGAGGAGATAAGAGGGTCATGGGGAGTAATATGACTGTGGGGAGAATAATTTTTAACATTGTAGAAGGTTTAGATTGTGTAAATGATCCGATCCGTGAGTTCGGGTGGAAGCTACTAGGACTGCTAGACCGGCGCCTGCTTCACAGGCTGAGAATGCTAACATAAGAATGGGCATTAAGGTGGGGGATGTTGTTTGGGTTTGAATAGGTCATATGGAGAGGGCAATGTATATTGATAGTATTATACTTTCTAAGCATAGCAGGGCAGAAATTAGGTGTATTCGGTGAAAGGCTAGTCCTAGACTACTTAGGCAGAGTAGAAGCTTAAATGCAGAAAGGTCATTGAGAAAGTCACGGGGTAGGACTGTGGTTTGTTGAGCCGAAATCAACTGTCTTTGCTAGACTAACTTTCTGACGTTATTCTGCTCATTCTAGGTCCCCTTGAATTAGGTTTAGGGTTGGGGTTAGGGTTTAGGGTTAGGGTTAGGGTTAGGGTTTTTTTTAGGGTTAGGGAACCGGGTTTGCGCATAGCTTGCAGTCTCTTTTTTAGGGTTAGTGTTGCTATGCGCAAACCCGATTCCCTGACCCTAATCCTAAAAAAGTGAATGCAAGCTATGTGCAAACCCTGTTCCCTAACCTTAACCTTAAAAAAGAGACTGCAAGCTATGCACAAAACCAGTTCCCTAACCCTAACTTTAAAAAAGAGACTGCAAACTTCTAGGGTTAGGGTTAGGGTTAGGGTTAGGGTTAGGGTTAGGGTTAGGGTTAGGGTTAGGGTTAGGGTTAGGGTTAGGGTTAGGGTTAGGTTTCGGGTTAGGGTTAAGGTTAGGGTTAGGGTAAGGGTTAGGGGTTAGGGTTGGGGTTAGGGTTAGGGATAGTCAGAATCTCTCTCAATGCGCGATCTAACTATCGTGGGTTTACCCCATTCCAGGAACGCAAACCGTAAACCCTAAAACCTAAACCCGAACCCTTGCTAACCTTAACCCTAACCCTAACCCTAACATCTCATAGCAGAGGGAGGGAGGGGCCTGATTCCTCATCAGATATATCAACAGTCAAAAGCCTGTAAGCTCAGCTCTTGCCATTTCAGGGCTTCACACTGTCAGCACTGGAGGGAGGGAGGGGCCCTGTAGCAGGCGGCCCTTGTACAACAAGGAATGAATGACGCTCTTCGTGAGGTGGTGAGACAAAGAGAGAGTTTATTCAAAATTCCCACTCTTAAATCCCTGTGTACCATGTGACTTCTTCAGCCAATAGAGTTATATGTGACTGCGCATGTCCCCTCGGGCCCACTGCCCTGGCACATCCCCTGTGCATCCAGGCACGCCTCCCACATATCCCCTCTCTCTAATATCTTAAAGAAGTCACAAAAGACAGTGTAAAAGAACAGTGCAAACAACCAGAACATTGTAAACTACCAAGCTTCGCAGCGACCCAGCGCATTGCTTCGCTTAGCTTCTTAACTCTAATATAAACCTTTTAAAACCTTATATTCCTATAGGGTAGTGCAACTTGGATAATTATTTTATTAACTTGGGGCCTTTAGCCCAACTGTGTGTAAACTATAACTTTTATTAATCTGAGGGTTTTTTAATAACTGGGGATTTCAAACTTTATTCAAGAAACAGGGTAAGCATATCAAAACTCAATTCTTTCAAGGTGACCTTGTGGTGTAGGTAATGTGGTCTTGTGAGGTATTCTGTGTTTTTATGTTTTCCAGCCACACAACTCTCTTATTCATTCACACATCTCACACACGACGGCCGTCATCATTCACGCATACACATACACACACCAATATTTGCAGTTTGCTTGTCACCACATTGGTCATTAATATAAACTGAAACATAACATAACTGTTTTTAAACTCCTGAGTTATCTGGTTCCTGCAGCTGTGATTGTGTATCCAAATAGGGTTTTACACACCTGGAGGGAATCCACTTTAGTTCTTTTCCTGTTGCCACACAAGCGTAACCTCTCCCCCAAGTCAGAAGATCTAAAGGTCCTGTCCATTGTCCCGAGATCAAATCTTTTACCATGACTAATGACCTGGGAGAGGCAAAGGCCTGAGATTTGTGCTGCTTCTCATATCTGCTTCTTTCAGGACTGTCACAATTTAAAAAATTGATAACATATGTGGCTTTCCACAAACGTTCTTGCGGACTGTATAGCTTCTCCCCCCCTCTTTGTTTTATGAGCATCTCTTTCAGTGTGCGGTGTGCCCTTTCTACAATTGCTTGTCCCGTAGGTGAGTGTTGGATCCCTGTGATATGTGAAATTCCCCATTCTGATAGGAAACTCCTTACCTTTTCAGAGACGTATGCTGGTCTGTTATCGGTCTTAATCTGTTGTGGAGTGCCAAGGGTAGCAAAACAGCTTAGCCAGTGTCTTATTACATCCTTGGCTTTCTCACCTGTGTGTGCTGTAGCAGTGATGTACTGTGAATGTGTGTCTACAGTTACATGTACATATTTCAAAGAGCCAAATTCTGGGATGTGTGTAACATCTGTTTGCCATATCTGATTGGATATTAACCCTCTGGGGTTAACACCTTCCTGAGATGGCATGGGGGTAATTTTTTGACAGTCTGGACAAGTCAATATGATATCTCGGGCCTGATTGATAGTAATTTTGAATTGTCTCTTTAGAGAGTGTGCATTCTGGTGGAAAAATGAATGGGACAATTTTGCTTGCTCAAGGGTCCTAGGTACTGTGTTGAACATTGCTGCTTTGTCAGCTTCCCGGTTCCCTTCAGCTATTGGCCCTGGCATGTCAGACCTGATGTGCATTATATAAAAATCAAACCTTCTGTGATTGACAAGGAACCAAATACAACGCATTTCAAACAACAAATGAGGGTTAGAAACATCCCGAAGAAATGAACATTCTAGACGTGAAACTAGCCCTGCAGCATAACAAGAATCAGTGACAATATTAACAGGTTGTTCAGAAAACTTTTCCAAGGCAATACGAATGGCAGCCAGTTCCGGAATCTTCACAGAGCATTCGTTCATGGTCTGTACTTTTTGTTCCCATTGTCCGGTATCAGGATTTATCCAAGTCACTGTAGCTTTCTGTGATCGTCCAGATGCATCTGTAAAAACTGTGAGGCCTTTTACTGGCTCACTTCTGCATCTAGTCGTGGTTCTTAAAGGTAAATTACCGATTTCTGCCCAAAGTTTGTGCTTAGGGAGATTAACTGAAATGTTACCATCAAAACCTGCTAAGGCAGCTTGGAACTCGGTGTCCTCAGCCAGCATCCAAGCTAAATTGTCCTTCGTGGCTGGAATGTAGATGACTGCTGGATCCCTTCCATCTAGTTCCTGTAATCGAGCTCTGCCTTTAATAACAAGCTTAGCAAACATTTCATTAATTGTCCATACAGTTTTAGGTGGGGTGTGGGGCAGAAATAGCCATTCTAGAACCAGCAGTGGGTCCTTTTCAGTCTGGTCCCACTGGAATAAGACTGCAAATGGCTGATACCTGCTGGGAATTAAGGCCAGGCAGATTTGCAGTTCAGGATCTCTCCTTCTGCTCTGCCTAGATTCTATCGCCTTGGCACAGATGTCTAACGCCTGTTTGTCCTCTGCTGTCAGAGCCCTATTAGACGTCAGATCAGAGTCCCCCTTTAGTAACACAAAGAGAGGGTGTAGCTCCTCTGTGGTTAAGCCTAGAACAGGCCTTAACCAATTAATAGCTCCCAGGAGTTTTTGCAACTCATGTAAGGTTAAAGTGTCTTTTACCTCGAGCTGCAGCGGCTGTGGGGAAATCTGTTGTTGCGTGATTCTCCATCCAAGATAGCTCCAGGGCTGCGATCGCTGGATTTTCTCTGCTGCAACCTGTAAGCCTGCTTCTTAGACAGCATCAGTTAAAGCAGTAACAACAATTTGCAGTTCATTTTCTGTGGCCATGCTTATTAAAATATCATCCATGTATTGGTAGATTATTGCAGAAGGAAAACGTTTTCTGACGGGTTGAATAGCATTTGCAACTACTGTTTGGCATATGGTTGGACTGTTCTTCATCCCCTGAGGGAGAACAACCCAGTGATACCTTTGCATAGGCTGTGAGTTGTTTAATGCTGGAATGGAAAATGCAAACCTTGGGGCATCCTCGGGGTGCAGGAATATGGTGAAAAAGCAATCCTTTAAATCAATTATTGTCAGAGGCCAGTTCGCTGGGAGCATAGCAGGTGAGGGTAATCCTGGTTGCAATGCCCCCATAGACTCAATGACTGCGTTTACTGCTCTGAGATCCTGAATCATCCTCCATTTGCCAGTTTTTTTTGGAATGCAAAATACAGGAGTGTTCCAGGGACTATTTGTTGGCACAATGTGTCCTGCTTCCAATTGTTCCTCTACAAGCATCTTTAAATGTTCAAGCCTTTCTTTTTTCATGGGCCATTGGTCTACCCAGACTGGTTGGTCACTTTTCCAGACCAGCTTAATCGGTGCTTGGGACAGCTGACCAATGGCCCCTATTGAAAAACCTGACTGCTTGCAGGAGGAATTTGCATTACTGTGCCAAACTGGGAAAGTATATCACGTCCCCACAGAGAGCAAGGGATAGGGGCTATGAATGGAGCTACTTTTGCTACTTGTCCCTCTGGTCCCAAGACAGTGAGTACTTGAGCACTCTGTCTGGGTCTTTGTGTGCCTCCCACCCCTTGAATGGTTGCAGCTGGGCAAACAGTAGGCCAGTCAAGTGGCCATTCGGAGTCCTTTATGATGGAAACATCGGCTCCCGAATCCAAAAGGCCTGTAAATCGGTGCCCATTAACCTGGCACGTCATGAGCGGCTGTGCTGCTGTGATGGTTGCTGCCCAGTAAACTTGTGGTTGTCCCGTGCTGCCAAAGGCCCCTGAACCCCGCTCCCTCCCCCCCTCCCCTGCAGGGGACGCACTGTAGAAGGGGATTAACTGAGCAAGCTTCTGTCCTTTCGGGATGAAGCAGGGGGGTGAAGGGGTCCATGCCATTATCAGAATCTCGCTATGAGAATCCGAGTCTATTACACCTGGCAGCACAAACAAACCCATTCTGGTGGTAGAGGACCTTCCAATCAGCAGTGCATGTACCCCTGGATTAAGGGGACCCCAATGTCCAGTCGGGATTAGCACCACCTCAGTGGAAGTTATGAAAATTGTGTCCCTGTTGGATAAGTCCAGCCCAGCGCTGGCTGATGTGGCGGGGCACAGATTGCTGGCTGGGGTGCAGGGGCACAGAGCGTTGGCTGAGCTGGGGGGGCACAAATCGCCAGCCTGTTCCCCTGTGTCGCATGTGATTGCTGTACCGGGGCGTGCGACAGCGCCCCTCGCCTCCAGTTTTTTGGCCTCCTCCTTGCTTTGGGTTGCTTTCGAGGTGCCAATGCTAGAGGTTTCTGAGGACAGTCCTTTTGGAAATGGTCAGGGGCCCCACAAATGAAACAACCATCTTTGGGTCTGACCCCCTGCTGTGTCCTTAACTGAGTACTCAGTGCTACTGCTAGCAAATCTGATTGATGTGTTAAAGAACCCACCTCTTGGCAGGCACGAACTAATTCTGAGATACTGCAAGTTTCCCTCTTAGGAAGGGTTTGCAGAACTCTTTTACAATCCACATTAGCATTTTCGAAAGCCAGTCTTCTACTAAGGATCTCTCTGGCTTCCTCATTTTCAATCTGCCTATCCAGAGCAGATTGCATCCGATCTAGGAATTTTGTGTAAGGTTCTGTTGGGCCCTGTATTATTTTGGTAAATGACAAGTTTGCATCTCTGTCTGATGTAGGTAATTTTCTTATTGCCCGCATGGCATGTTTTGCTATTACCTCGTATACCTCTCTAGTGTAACTGGTTTGAGCATCTATGGAACGATAGTTCCCATCCCCTGTGAGTTGGTGTGCTGATACCCCTGCTTGCGGGTCATTAGCGTAAGCAGAACAGATTTCTCTAAAATCGTTCAACCATACATTGTATTGTGTGTTAGAAAGGCTTATTTGTAACAAGGTTCTCCAGTCATGAGGCATGAAGATGTATGTGGAACTTAGTGACTCTAAAAATGCAAGGGTGTTAGGGGATGATATACCAGTTTCTCTCATTAACTGTCTTAGTTCTTTGGTTAGTTCATGTGGTAATGGTTGGAACCTGCAGCTTTGACGTGGACCGATAATTACTGGACATGCTTGTATAACTTGTAAGTCCCCAGTACGCAATGCCTCTTCTCTGCATAAAGCCCACCTATCAATTGTACCTTCTCGGTATGTTGCTTCATCTCTTGCCGGCGGAGCTATCCCGAAATCCCCCTCCTCCTCCCCCCATTCCTCCCATTCCCCCCCCCTGCAGCTCCGGCGAAAGCGGTTGCCTGTGGGTGGGTGGTGGTGGTGGTTGGGGAGTACGGCGCGGGGGCGGAGAAGGACGGGTCGGTGTCCGAACCGCGTGGCAGGCGAGATGGTGGTGCCCGCTCCTGGGCGCGTACTCGGCGTTCATGCGCGGGATGGGTTGGCGAGTAAGCTGGGCTAGCCCCCCCACTCCCGTCACGGGACCCCCTGCTGCTGTCCCACTGACTGGAACCTCGCATCTGGGGCCCCGCTCCCTCCCGCCGGTCCGTGTCCCTTAGGCTCCCGGTTCCCTTCCCCGTATTAGAATTGTGAACGGCTCCACCCCCTCCTCCTGCCGAGCTTTGTGAGTTCAAACTGTGGCGCGTAAAAGTGGGGCTGCTGCTTGCAACCTGAGTGGGGGTGTATGTGTTCGTCGTTCTTTGGTGGGATCTGCTTAATGCAGTCATTATAGCTTGCCAGGCTGGGTAAGCATTGTTTGCCTGGGAATCCCCTCCCTGAGCCTTGAGTTTGATAAGATTGCCTATTTTGTCCCATATGTGAATGTTGAGGGCTTCAACTAGAGGTAGTTCTGGTACGGCTGCTTTAATGAGCCGCACCAACTCTGATAGTTCAGTCCTTGTAACCTGAACATAGTAAGGATTCAGCAGAGCAGCCAGTGCTTCTGTGTCCCGTGATACTTCAGTAGGGAAAAAGTTTCCCATGTTACCTTTGTGTCTCGGCGCTGCTGGGGTGCGCTGCTGAAGAGGGTCTGTCGGTTTGTTGATTTGTGTTGGCTCACTGTCGGTTGGGCTGTGGCGTCCCGTCAGAGGCAGCTGATGTCCCGGTGCAGGCAGCAAGCGGCAAGCGGCGGCGGCAGGCACGGGCAGCTGTAGCGACGGACGCGGGGGCTGGCTGTAGAGGCGGCGGCTTGGGGTTGTGGCAATCGGTGTGTGCGGGCTGTGAAGCGGCGAACGAAGCGGCGGCGCTGGCGGCGGCGTCTCAGTCACGTGGCGGCGGCTCGGCGTGGTCCCGGCTCCGTCTCTGGTGAGTGCGGCGTTCGCAGCGGCGGCAGCGGCGGCTCCGGGGCTCCCGCGGTTCGCTGGGCGGTGCGGGGGTCGGGGGCGCGCTGTGTCAGAAGGTGCGGCGCGGCGCCTCGGTAAAGCCCGCGCGGTCTGAATACGGCGCAGGGGCTTTTTGCTGGCAGTGCTTTTTAAGCACGCCGCAGGGTCAGTCTGCAGCGGTGAGCAGGCGGGGAGCCGCGGCCAGTTTCTGCTGGACAGAAAACTGGAGCGGGGGCTCCGCGGGGGTCAGCGGTGGCTGGGGTTGCTAGGACGCTGCAGCGGCAAGCCACTTCTTGCACGTGGTCCACACAGTCGGTAGCGAAGAGTCGCTTTACCAGATGACCGACACTCAGGGGACTAACAGGCCTTTCCCTGACGATCTTAAGGTGCTCCGCGGCTCGTTCTCCGAGCTGCAGACACGCTTTCGCCCAGGGAGCAGTCTTAGACGTGCGGGGTGCGTCCCAGTCACTCACCGCTTTCGATGTTGCGTTGACCCTCTCCGCTCTCTCCGGTGGCTGCTTTGACCTCTCGGTTTCTTCCTTAACTCTTACTTCTCTTCTTCCGTGCACTATCTTACTATTATTGAGCTCACTAAACTGACTGTCCGTCTCTTAGATCCCACTAAGACCACGGGTTATTGACGTCAAAGTTTTTTGTGGTTAAAGATTCCCAAGTCAAACTAATAGACCTGATAACCGGAAACTACCACTTGTATACCTGATTCAGGTTAAATATCTGCTTAATATAAGCTAAAGATGTCCCGTTCGGGTGCCACATGTAGCAGGCGGCCCTTGTACAACAAGGAATGAATGACGCTCTTCATGCGGTGGTGAGACAAAGAGAGAGTTTATTCAAAATTCCCACTCTTAAATCCCTGTGTACCATGTGACTTCTTCAGCCAATAGAGTTATATGTGACTGCGCATGTCCCCTCGGGCCCATCGCCCTGGCACATCCCCTGTGCATCCAGACACGCCTCCTACAGGGCCCGACTGCTCATCAGAGGTATCATGCAAGTCAAAAGCCTGAAAAGTCTCCTAGAATGCATAAATCATTAACCATTTCAGTCTCTGACAATTGGTCCACACAGTAACTGCAAGTTATGCCCAAAGCCTGTTCCCTAACCTTAGAAGAGAGACTGCAACCCTCGAGATGTTGGAGGCTCGAGGCATGGTCCGTGACACTAATCATGGCTATAACTCATAACTTCTTGGAGTATGGGGACTTCCCTCCTTCACCCCCGGCAGATCAAGGCCACCACTTCAACTGACAGACATGGAAGCATCGCTGGACCCTGTGGGCGGTGACTATATACATCTGTCCACTCTCAGCTTTTCTTTCTCTTACTCTCCCTTGCTCTTATCGTTCCTTTCTCTCCCCTATGCATTTTCTTTCCCTCCCCCAAAGGTTATCTCTGTGTGTAGCAGTACGTTCGGATACATGTCCGGAATAAAGACAAGTGCCAAAAAATACTCAAGCACACAAAATATCTTTTATTACAGTGAGAATAATAAGAATAGTAATAAACTTAGCAAGAGGAATTAAAAACTAAAAAAGGATACAAAGTAACACAATATGCATGTTATTATACATCCAACTATTGACAAACCTATTAACGCTTTTCGTAACCAGGGCCATCCCCATTTCCAATCACCGAAGAGGTTCCATTCATCATGAACATGTAATTGTTGAGTAAGGGCTTTTAATTTCTGGATGCTAGCATGAACAGATTCAGAATGATCACTTAAATTCATGCAGCACATGCCCTCAAAATCTTGACAGCCATGTCCCTGGGCTAACAACAAAAAATCAATAGCAGCTCTATTTTGTAAACTTGCATGTCTAACTGAGTCTACATCTGTGAGCAATGCACTCAAAGCAGCAGAAGTAGCATTAGCTTCTTTAGCCAACCAGCATCCTAGTTTATTTAGAGAAGCCAAAGCATGAGCAGTCCCTATCTGAGATATTACACTAGCAGTTATTCTTTCAGCCTTATTCCAAAACTCTACATCAGAGTTACAGTCCGGAGTAAACTGCCGTGTGCTACGTCTGCGTCTTCTTAGTTTAGGCAAGGTTACGCTGCGAGGATGAAAAAAGGTCAATCGTCCAAAGGTACAAGGGCCTCCTACAGCCTTTCCCGGAATACCTTTCCATGCTCTTTGTCCACAAATGAGAAACAGATCATTTGGGAGACCTATCACATCGGATCCAGGAATAAATCGTTTTTGCAGAGTCTCATTGCACCAAGCTGATGCGTTCTGGTATATATCTCTAAGAAGAAATGTCAACTCCTGGATATGTGCAGTTTGCTAACACGGTCTCATTATATAGAGTTCCCCACCAGTAGTTATCAATGGGTATTCCAACCAGACAGGTGCGAAAAGGACTCGTGGGAGTTACCATGGACACACATA
Organism: Manacus candei; assembly: GCF_025592945.1. Taxonomy (NCBI): domain Eukaryota; kingdom Metazoa; phylum Chordata; class Aves; order Passeriformes; family Pipridae; genus Manacus; species Manacus candei. The sequence goes on along the minus strand of NW_026138095.1, from coordinate 13,104,841 downwards.
TCATGTCCATCTTCGTCACGTTGGCCAGGGTGGTCCACACATTGACATCTAAAAGAGAAGTCAGCAAAGAAGCAAAGTATAGTTGATATCTTTCTGGAAGGTACAGTTGGGTCTGGAAAAGGCCCTGTTGCTCTGCACCCTCAGGGGAGAAACCAGCTCCTGGGGGCTGTTGGATTCCATCCCACCGCGTGGTCCATGGTTGGACCATGACACTGGTGAATGACTCGAACAGTGTATTGATGAAGTGTCATTTCTAAAAATGTAAACAACATAACAACTGAGTAACAGTGAAAATACAGACAATAATATAATCATGTCTATCCCCAGTGAGGAGATCTAAGTGGATTACAGTGATCATTTACTTGGAGTCAACAGTACTTGAGATAATCTTTTCCCGGTTGGCAGGCCTAGTTTCCAAGTTTGGACAGGTGAACAGGTGTGCCCAATCGTATGGGCTCGGACAACGCAATGAATCTCAGGAATTTCTGCAAAATATGAAGTCTAGTACAACAGAACTTCTCATTTCAGAATTTTATAGTCTGGATTCATCTTTAACTCCTTCCCTTACTAATGAATCCCCAAGCTAAACTAATCTCCACAATAAGCTTACTCCTAGGAACCTCAATCACAATTTCTAGTAACCACTGAATAATAGCATGAGTCGGCTTAGAAATTAACACTTTAGCTATTCTTCCATTAATCTCTAAAAGCCACCATCCACGAGCCATTGAAGCCTCTACTAAATACTTTCTAACTCAAGCAGCCGCATCTACGCTACTTTTATTCTCCAGCATGACCAATGCATGATTCTCTGGCCAATGGGACATCACCCAACTAACCCACTCCATATCATGTATACTACTAACTATTGCAATTTCAATTAAACTAGGTTTAGTCCCATTTCATTTCTGATTTCCAGAAGTTCTTCAAGGCTCAGCTATAACAACATGCCTCCTACTAGCCACAGTCATAAAATTTCCACCAACCACACTATTCTACCTAAGATCCCCCTCACTCAACCCAGCTCTCCTATCTTCGATAGCTATTGCTTCCGCAGCCCTAGGTGGCTGAATAGGACTTAACCAAACCCAAAGTCGCAAAATTTTAGCTTTCTCATCTATCGCACACCTAGGATGAATAACTATTATTCTCAACTATAACCCCAATCTGACTTTAATTACCTTCTATCTATATACTGTAACAACTTCCGCCATCTTCTTCATCCTTAACACAACCAATACCCTAAAACTATCCACTGTTATATCCACATGAACCAAAATTCCATCACGAACCACAATCCTTATGCTCACTCTCCTCTCCCTTGCAGGTCTTCCTCCCCTAACGGGATTCCTACCCAAATGGTTAATTATTCAAGAGCTCACAAAACAAGAACTAACAGTAGTAGCCACAGCTATTACCCTACTCTCTTTACTTGGACTTTTCTTCTACCTACGACTGGCCTACTGTGCAACCATCACACTACCCCTAAACTTCACTAACTACATAAAACAATGACAAACTAACAAACCAACTAACACCCTAACCACAACCTTTACCTCCTTATCAATTATACTCCTACCACTATCTCCCATAGTACTCGCAATCCCTTAGAAACTTAGGTTATTTAAACCAAAGGCCTTCAAAGCCTTAAACAAGGGCTAATCCCTCTTAGTTTCTGTTAAGGTACACAGGATACTAACCTGCATCTCCTGAATGCAACTCAGATGCTTTAATTAAGCTAGAACCTCCCCCTAGACAGATGGGCTTTGATCCCATAAAATTTTAGTTAACAGCTAAATGCCCCAACCAACAGGCTTCTGTCTACTAGATCCCGGCGCATGTTTAATGCACATCAATGAGCTTGCAACTCAACAGGAACTTCACTACAGAATCGATAAGAAGAGGAATCAAACCTCTGTAAAAAGGACTACAGCCTAACGCTTCTACACTCAGCCATCTTACCTATGACTTTCATCAACCGTTGACTATTTTCCACTAACCACAAAGATATCGGCACACTTTACCTTATTTTTGGCGCATGAGCTGGTATAATCGGCACAGCCCTTAGTCTCCTCATTCGAGCAGAACTAGGACAGCCAGGCACCCTTTTAGGCGATGACCAAATTTACAATGTAATCGTCACCGCACATGCCTTCGTTATAATTTTCTTTATAGTAATACCTATTATAATCGGAGGGTTTGGTAACTGATTAGTACCATTAATAATTGGTGCCCCCGACATAGCACTTCCACGAATAAATAACATGAGCTTCTGACTACTTCCTCCATCCTTCCTACTTCTTCTAGCATCTTCTACAGTAGAAGCCGGGACCGGAACAGGATGAACAGTATACCCACCCCTAGCCGGAAATCTAGCCCATGCCGGTGCATCAGTAGACCTTGCCATCTTCTCCCTTCACCTGGCAGGTGTCTCATCCATCCTTGGGGCAATCAACTTTATCACCACAGCAATCAATATAAAACCACCTGCTCTCTCACAATACCAAACCCCTCTATTCATTTGATCCGTCCTAATTACTGCAGTTCTACTTCTCCTCTCCCTACCAGTCCTCGCTGCTGGTATTACAATGCTTCTAACAGATCGAAACCTAAACACTACATTCTTTGACCCCGCAGGAGGCGGAGACCCAATTTTATATCAACACTTATTCTGATTTTTTGGCCATCCAGAAGTCTACATCCTTATCCTACCAGGATTCGGAATTATTTCCCATGTTGTAGCCTACTACGCCGGTAAAAAAGAACCCTTTGGCTACATAGGCATAGTCTGAGCCATATTATCCATTGGTTTCTTGGGCTTTATCGTATGAGCTCACCACATATTTACAGTTGGAATGGACGTAGATACCCGAGCTTACTTCACATCCACCACCATAATTATTGCAATCCCCACTGGCATTAAAGTCTTCAGCTGACTAGCAACCCTACACGGTGGAACAATCAAATGAGACCCGCCCATACTATGAGCCCTAGGCTTTATTTTCCTCTTCACCATTGGTGGACTATGGGGGCAGTATTCGCCATTTTAGCTGGCTTCACACATTGATTCCCACTGTTCACTGGCTACACCCTTCACTCTACATGAGCTAAAGCCCACTTTGGAGTAATATTCTTTGGGGTCAACCTAACATTCTTCCCACAACATTTCCTAGGCCTAGCTGGTATACCACGACGATACTCAGACTACCCAGATGCTTATACCCTATGAAACACCCTATCCTCCATCGGCTCCCTCATCTCCATAGTAGCTGGAATTATACTAATGTTCATTATCTGAGAAGCCTTCGCATCCAAACGGAAAGTAGTGCAACCAGAACTTACCTCCACAAACATTGAATGAATTCACGGCTGCCCTCCTCCCTACCATACCTTTGAAGAACCAGCTTTTGTCCAAGTACAAGAAAGGAAGGAATCGAACCCTCATAAACTGCTTTCAAGCCAACCGCATCAAACCACTCATGCTTCTTTCTTATGGGTTGTTAGTAAAATCATTACATAGTCTTGTCAAGGCTAAATCACAGGTGAAAACCCAGTACATCCCATCCCAACTCCATGGCCAACCACTCTCAATTTGGTTTTCAAGACGCTTCATCCTCTATTATAGAAGAACTTATTGAATTTCACGACCACACCCTAATAGTCGCACTAGCCATTTGTAGCCTAGTCCTGTATTTACTAGCTCTTATACTTATAGAAAAACTATCCTCCAACACCATCGACGCACAAGAAGTAGAACTTGTCTGAACAATCTTACCTGCCATTGTCCTAATTATACTAGCCCTCCCATCCCTTCAAATCCTCTACATGATAGACGAAATCGATGAGCCTGACCTCACCCTCAAAGCTATTGGCCACCAATGATACTGATCCTACGAATATACAGACTTTAAAGATTTATCTTTTGACTCTTACATACTACCAACTATGGATCTACCACTCGGTCATTTCCGCCTCCTAGAAGTTGATAACCGCATCGTCATTCCAATAGAATCCCCGATTCGAATTATTGTCACAGCTGATGACGTTCTCCACTCCTGAGTTGTTCCTAGCCTTGGTGTAAAAACCGATGCAATTCCAGGACGACTGAACCAAACTTCCTTTATCACAACCCGTCCTGGAATCTTCTACGGTCAGTGCTCAGAAATCTGTGGAGCCAACCACAGCTTCATACCTATAGTAGTAGAATCAGCCCCTCTAACACACTTCGAAAACTGGTCTTCACTTCTAACATCCTAATCATTAAGAAGTTATGAACCAGCACTAGCCTTTTAAGCTAGAGAAAGAGGATTATTCACCCTCCTTAATGACATGCCCCAACTAAACCCCGCACCTTGACTTTTTATCATACTAACTTCATGATTCACTTTTTCACTTATCCTTCAACCTAAACTCTTACTATTTACCCCAACTAACTCACCCTCCAACAAAACACTACCCACTATAAAAACCCATTCCTGAAACTGACCATGAACCTAAGCTTCTTTGATCAATTCATAAGCCCAACCCTCCTCGGAATCCCCCTTATCCTCATCTCGCTCTTATTCCCAACCCTATTACTTCCTTCTCCTGGCAATCGATGAGTTACAAATCGTCTTTCAACTCTTCAACTCTGATTTCTCCATTTAATCACAAAGAAAACTAATAACCCCATTAAACAAAAAAGGCCATAAATGAACCCTAATCCTATCATCACTCATAATTATACTTCTAACAATTAACCTATTAGGCCTCCTACCTTACACATTCACACCTACCACCCAACTATCAATAAACCTAGCCCTCACCTTCCCTCTATGACTTGCCACCCTGCTAACAGGCCTACAAAACCAACCTTCAGCTTCCCTTGGACACCTCCTACCAGAAGGCACCCCAACACCTCTAATTCCTGCCCTCATCATAATTGAAACAACAAGCCTTCTCATTCGCCCTTTAGCCTTAGGAGTTCGCCTCACAGCCAACCTCACAGCAGGACACCTGCTCATCCAACTCATTTCAACAGCCACTACCGTCCTCCTTCCCATTATACCTACCGTGTCCCTTCTAACTAGAACAATTCTACTCCTCTTAACAATTCTAGAAGTGGCCGTGGCAATAATCCAAGCGTATGTCTTTGTACTTCTTCTAAGCCTTTACTTACAAGAAAACATTTAACCCTTAATGACACACCAAGCCCACTCATTTCACATAGTAGACCCAAGCCCTTGACCCATTTTTGGAGCAGCAGCCGCCCTCCTCACTACCTCTGGGTTAGCCATATGATTTCACCACCACTCTATCCAACTCTTACTCCTAGGCCTACTCTCTATAATCCTAGGGATACTCCAATGATGACGTGACATCGTACGAGAAAGCACATTCCAAGGCCACCATACCCCTACAGTCCAAAAGGGCTTACGTTACGGAATAATTTTATTTATTACATCCGAAGCATTCTTCTTCCTAGGATTCTTCTGAGCATTCTTCCACTCCAGCTTAGTCCCCACTCCAGAACTCGGAGGACAATGACCTCCTATAGGAATCAAACCTCTCAATCCAATAGAAGTCCCCCTACTAAACACTGCTATCCTCCTAGCCTCAGGAGTCACTGTCACATGAGCACATCACAGCATTACAGAGGGCAATCGGAACCAAGCTACCCAAGCCCTACTTATAACCGTCCTATTAGGATTCTACTTTACAGCACTTCAAGCAATAGAATATTATGAAGCTCCATTCTCAATTGCCGACGGAGTCTATGGATCAACCTTTTTCGTCGCCACAGGATTTCATGGTCTCCACGTAATCATTGGATCCTCCTTCCTCTTGATTTGCCTCCTCCGCCTCGTAAAATTCCACTTCACATCCAACCACCACTTTGGCTTTGAAGCAGCGACCTGATACTGACATTTTGTTGACATTATCTGACTGTTCCTCTACATAACAATCCATTGATGAGGATCTTGCCCTTCTAGTATATTAATTACAATTGACTTCCAATCTCTAAAATCTGGATCAAAACCAGAGAAAGGCAATTAACATCATCCTCTTTATATTCACAATTTCTCTATCACTATGTATTATCTTAACTTCACTAAACCTTTGATTAGCTCAAATAAATCCAGATTCAGAAAAATTATCCCCATACGAATGTGGCTTTGACCCACTGGGCTCTGCCCGCCTCCCATTTTCAATCCGATTCTTCTTGTCGCAATCTTATTCCTCTTGTTCGACCTAGAAATTGCCCTCCTACTGCCCCTCCCATGGGCTACTCAACTCCTCTCCCCCCTCACTACCTTAACATGAACCTCCACAGTCATTCTCCTCCTCGCACTAGGGTTAATTTATGAATGAATTCAAGGGGGCTTAGAATGAGCAGAATAACTTCAGAAAGTTAGTCTAGCAAAGACAGTTGATTTCGGCTCAACAAACCACAGTCCTACCCCGTGACTTTCTCAATGACCTTTCTGCATTTAAGCTTCTACTCTGCCTTCACCCTAAGTAGTCTAGGACTAGCCTTTCACCGAATACACCTAATTTCTGCCCTGCTATGCTTAGAAAGTATAATACTATCAATATACATTGCCCTCTCCATATGACCTATTCAAACCCAAACAACATCCCCCACCTTAATGACCATTCTTATGCTAGCATTCTCAGCCTGTGAAGCAGGCGCCGGTCTAGCAGTCCTAGTAGCTTCCACCCGAACTCACGGATCGGATCATTTACACAATCTAAACCTTCTACAATGTTAAAAATTATTCTCCCCACAGTCATATTACTCCCCATGACCCTCTTATCTCCTCCAAAATTCCTATGACTCAATGTCACCTCGCACAGCCTCTTAATTGCAACCGCTAGCTTACAATGACTTCCTTCAACCTATTACCCTAGCAAAAACCTATCACCATGACTTGGAACTGATCAAATTTCATCCCCCTTATTAGTTCTATCTTGTTGACTTCTACCTCTTATAATTCTGGCAAGCCAAAATCACCTTCAACAAGAACCTCCCACGCGAAAATATATTTTTACCATAACCGTAATCCTCACCCAACCATTCATTATCTTGGCCTTCTCAGCCTTAGAACTGATATTATTTTATATCGCATTCGAAGCTACCCTAATCCCTACCCTAATTCTAATCACACGATGGGGTAGCCAACCAGAACGTTTAAGTGCCGGAATCTACCTCTTATTTTATACACTAATTAGTTCTCTTCCCCTATTAGTAGTGATCCTCTATCTTCACACCCAAACAGGAACTATACACATCACTATAATAAAACTTTCACACTCATCTCTTACAAACTCCTGAACAGGCCTCATATCAAGTCTAGCCCTATTGCTCGCTTTCATAGTGAAAGCTCCCCTTTACGGACTACACCTGTGACTCCCAAAAGCCCACGTAGAGGCACCAATCACAGGATCCATACTCCTAGCTGCGCTCCTCCTCAAACTTGGGGGATACGGCATTATGCGTACCTCAATAATTACAAACTCCCTATTAGACTACCTCTACTACCCATTTTTAACCCTAGCCTTATGAGGGGCACTAATGACAAGCTCCATCTGCCTACGCCAAATCGACCTTAAGTCATTAATCGCCTACTCCTCAGTAAGCCACATAGGTCTAGTCATTGCCGCAACAATAATCCAAACCCACTGATCCTTTTCAGGGGCCATAATCCTAATGATTTCACATGGACTCACCTCTTCCATACTATTTTGCCTAGCTAATACAAACTATGAATGCATACATAGTCGTGCTCTCCTTCTAACACGAGGCCTACAACCCCTTTTACCTCTAACAGGAATCTGATGGCTCCTAGCCAACCTAACAAACATAGCCCTTCCTCCTACCACTAACCTGATAGCTGAATTAACTATCATAATTGCACTCTTCAACTGATCCACCTTCACCATTATCCTAACCGGAGCCGCAACTCTACTAACTGCAGCCTATACCCTCTACATACTCCTTATAACCCAACGAGGTCCAACTCCAACCTATATTACAACCACCCAAAATTCAAATACACGAGAACATCTCCTTATAACACTTCATATCCTACCCTCCCTCCTCCTCATCCTAAAACCAGAGCTAATCTCAGGAATTCCCACATGCAAGCATAGTTTTAACCCAAACATTAGACTGTGATCCTAAAAATAGAAGTTAAACTCTTCTTGCCTGCCGAAGGGAGGTTTAACCAACAAGAACTGTTAACTCTTGCATCTGAGCCTAAGACCTCAGCCCCCTTACTTTTAAAGGATAATAGCAATCCACTGGTCTTAGGAGTCATTCATCTTGGTGCAAGTCCAAGTAAAAGTAATGGACTTCCCATTAATCCTCAACACCTCTATATTCTTGACCCTGGCTACCCTCTCTATACCCATCCTACTCCCCCTCCTATCCAAAAACTATCTAAATTCTCCAACAACCATCATACACACTGTTAAAACTTCCTTCATAGTTAAATTCCCATAATCCTCTCCATCTACTTAAATATGGAAAATACCACTTTCTATTGAGAATGAAAATTTATTGCGAACTTCAAAATCCCTTTTAACCTTAAAATAGACCAATACTCCTTAACGTTTTTTCCTATTGCACTATTCGTAACATGATCTATTCTTCAATTTACAACACGATATATAGCCTCAGAACCCCACACCACAAAATTCTCTCTTTACCTTCTAATCTTTCTCATTGCAATACTCATCTTAGTCATTGCTAATAACATATTCCTCTTATTTATCGGCTGAGAGGGAGTCGGAATTCTATCCTTCCTCCTGATTGGATGGTGACACAGTCGAGCAGAAGCCAACACCGCTGCACTTCAAGCCGTACTTTACAACCGTATTGGGGATATTGGACTAATCCTCTGCATAGTATGACTAGCATCCTCAATAAACACTTGAGAAATTCAACAGATATCCTCCCCAAACCAAATATCTCTTCTCCCTCTCTTAGGGCTCATCCTAGCCGCCACAGGTAAATCCGCCCAATTTGGCCTGCATCCATGACTCCCAGCAGCTATAGAAGGGCCAACCCCTGTATCTGCCCTAGTCCATTCCAGCACAATAGTAGTTGCCGGAATCTTTCTACTTATTCGCACTCACCACATATTATGTAACAACCAAATTGCCCTAACTATGGGCCTTTGTATAGGTGCCCTATCCACCCTATTTGCCGCTACATGCGCTCTTACCCAAAACGACATCAAAAAAATTATTGCTTTCTCTACATCCAGCCAACTAGGACTAATAATAGTCACTATTGGCCTAAATCTACCTCAACTAGCCTTCCTACACATCTCTACGCATGCATTCTTTAAAGCCATACTCTTCCTTTGCTCTGGGTCTATCATTCACAGCCTTAACGGTGAACAAGACATTCGAAAAATAGGAGGATTACAGAAACTACTCCCTACAACTACCTCATGCCTGACAATCGGAAATTTAGTTCTCGTAGGAACACCATTTTTAGCAGGGTTTTACTCAAAAGATCTCATTATTGAAAGTCTTAACACCTCCTATCTAAACACCTGAGCACTCCTCCTAACCCTCGTAGCTACAGCTTTTACCGCAACTTACAGCCTACGTATAGCCCTACTAGTACAAACTGACTACACCCGAATTCCCTCCATTACTCCCATCAATGAAAACAACCCAGCAGTCACAAACCCAATTACTCGTCTCGCTCTCGGAAGTATTATAGCTGGTCTATTAATTACCTCTTATATCTCCCCTACAAAAACCCCTCCTATAACCATACCACTGGCCACAAAAACCACTGCTATCATTATTACAACATTAGGCATCATTCTGGCATTAGAACTATCAAAACTCACACATACCTTCTCTGCCCCCAAACAAAATATCACTATAAACTTCTCCAGCACTCTAGGATATTTTAACCCCCTTATACACCGCCTCAGCTCTACTAAACTCCTAAACAACGGCCAGAACATTGCATCCCATTTAATCGACCTATCCTGATATAAAAAAATAGGCCCAGAAGGTCTAGCGACCCTTCAACTCAAAGTATCCAAAATCTCAACTACTCTACACTCCGGACTAATCAAAACCTATCTAGGATCCTTCTCTCTATCTATCTTAATTATAATCTTATTTACACAGAACTAAGAATTAATGGCCCCTAACTTACGAAAACATCACCCCCTTCTAAAAATAATCAACAATTCTTTAATTGACCTCCCAACACCACCAAACATTTCCGCCTGATGAAACTTTGGATCTCTTCTTGGCTTCTGTCTAACAATCCAAATCACCACTGGCCTCCTGCTAGCAATACATTATACAGCGGATATCACCCTGGCATTCACGTCCGTCGCCCATACATGCCGAAATCTTCAATTCGGCTGACTAATCCGAAACCTCCATGCAAACGGCGCCTCCTTCTTCTTCATATGCATTTACCTACACATTGGACGAGGATTCTACTATGGTTCCTACCTATATAAAGAAACCTGAAACACAGGAGTTATTCTCCTCTTAACTCTAATAGCAACTGCCTTCATAGGATATGTCCTCCCATGAGGCCAAATATCATTCTGAGGCGCTACAGTAATTACTAACCTATTCTCAGCAATTCCTTACATTGGCCAAACATTTGTAGAATGAGCTTGAGGAGGATTCTCAGTTGACAACCCTACACTTACCCGGTTCTTTGCCCTCCACTTCCTCCTCCCATTCTTAATTGCAGGTCTCACCCTCATCCACTTAACTTTCTTACACGAAACAGGCTCAAACAACCCCCTAGGTATTTATTCAGACTGCGACAAAATCCCATTCCACCCCTATTTCTCAATAAAAGATATTCTAGGCCTTTTGTTCCTCCTCATTCCTCTAATAACACTTGCCATATTCTCACCCAACCTCTTAGGAGATCCAGAAAATTTTACACCTGCAAACCCATTAGTAACACCTCCCCACATTAAACCTGAGTGGTACTTCCTATTTGCATATGCCATCCTACGATCAATCCCCAACAAATTAGGCGGAGTCCTAGCCCTAGCCGCCTCCGTCTTAATTCTATTTCTAGCCCCATTCCTCCACATGTCAAAGCAACGAACTATAACCTTCCGACCTCTCTCCCAACTTCTATTCTGAATCCTAGTAACAAATCTTTTAATCCTTACATGAATCGGTAGCCAACCAGTCGAACATCCATTTATTATCATCGGACAACTCGCCTCAACTACCTACTTCACAATCATTCTCATCTTATTCCCTATTACTAGTCTCCTAGAAAATAAGATACTCAACCTCTAACCACTCTAATAGTTTATAAAAAACGTTGGTCTTGTAAACCAAAGACTGAAGGCCGCCCCCTTCTTAGAGTTTTCCAAAAAATATCCAAGCACCTCCCAACTTTCCAATCAACACGTACATCAAGGGGAGGGCCCCCCCCCCCCATACCCTACGGTATGTATTACTTTGCATAGCATCCTCCACCACATTAGACATAACATGCATGTAGGAAAATCTGACATACTATTATTGCAAAAACCATCCAAATTTCCATACTATCTCCCATCCAATCCAAAACTTGTCATTCACAGATCTAGGCACATTCCCACACAAGGACATAACATGTCATGGTCTAGGAATAATCCCGCCAAACGAACTAAAACCTAAGGCTGCTAATTTTCGCATAAAATCCTTCTCAATACGAGGAACGTCACAGAACCTAAAATCCATGGTCCATGGACCACTCACCACTTAACCTTGCTCTATGTACCAACCAAGAAGTGCTGGGTTATTTATTAGTCGTACTCCTCACGAGAAACCAGCAACCCGGCGTTAGTAATGTTTATCATGTCCAGCTTCAGGTGTATTCTTTCCCTTTCCACCAATAACCCACTCTCATAACTTGCTCTTTGTCGCCTCTGGTTCCTCGGTCAGGGCCATAACTTGCTTAATTTTCCTAAACTTGCGCTCCGTTACTAATGGTTGGGGATGCTCGGCCAACCTGGACCACGTGATCGCGGCATTTTCTCTCTTCTAAACTTTTGGGGGTTTTTTTTTGGGGTAGATCTCAATAAGCCCTTCAGAGTGCTCTACCAGGGGGCTCCCATATATGGTTGACATGTACCCCTTATGGTCGGTGAGCGGTTTTCTCACTTTCGCGTGAAAATTAATGATATGGTTTCAAGTGTTATTCGGTCTCATACTGTTGCACTGATGCACTGTCACGTGCTGTTGGCTTGGTTTTTCCATTACGTCTCTCATCAAGTTGCAATTTAATTAATGCACGCCAGACATATTTTTTGTCGTCAATTTCACAAAAAATTACAAAAATTTTGTCATTTTTTGCAATGATCTAGGGACTTTCCCTCTATTCATCATTAATTTTTGTTTTTAAATTTTTTAACAAAAATTTCAAATTTTACAAACTCTCCATTCCCCTAATTTTCCAATTAAGACATTTGCATCATCAATTTGTTAAATTTTTTTAACACACTTTAATCTACCCCATCATTTCCTTTCATCATTCATTTGTTCATTTGTTTGTTTACACTTTAGTCTACCCCATCATTTCCTTTCATCATTCATTTCTTCATTTCTTTGTTTACACTTTGATCTACCCCATCATTTCCTTTCATCATTCATTTGTTCATTTCTTTGTTTACACTTTAATCTACCCCATCATTTCCTTTCATCATTCATTTGTTCATTTCTTTGTTTACACTTTAATCTACCCCATCATTTCCTTTCATCATTCATTTCTTCATTTGTTTGTTTACACTTTAATCTACCCCATCATTTCCTTTCATCATTCATTTCTTCATTTGTTTGTTTACACTTTAATCTAACCCATCATTTCCTTTCACCCTCTTACCTCCCCAATTAATCGCCCCCACTACTTAACTAATATTCCACCCACATACACCTTTAACAGTTGGTCCCAAACTTTTTTCCAACCCTCCAGAAAAAAAGGAATCAAACCTTTATCAACAACTCCCAAAGCTGGCATTTTCATTAAACTATTCTCTGAACCACACCTCCTTAAACCGCCCGAATTGCCCCACGAGACAACCCTCGTACAAGTTCTAGCACAACAAACAACGTCAGCAACAGACCCCAGCCCGCAATTAAAAATTGTCCCACCCCCCAAGAATAAAACATAACCGCTCCCTCAAAATCCAACCGAATAGATAAAACACCCCCACTATCCACCGTGTTTATCCCCAACCACTCTAACTCAGATAGCCCTATAATAAACACCCCACCCCCCAACACTAAAACTAACCCAGCACCATACCCAACAACCTGCCAGTCCCCTCAGGTCTCAGGAAATGGATCTGCTGCCAATGAAACCGAATACACAAAAACCACTAACATCCCACCTAAATATACCAGAAATAACACTAGTGATACAAAAGACACCCCCAAACTCATTAACCATCCACACCCTACAATAGACGCCAACACTAACCCCACTACTGCATAGTATGGAGAAGGATTGGAAGCAACTGCTAGTCCTCCCAAAATAAAACTAACACTTAAAAATAGTATAAAGTACGTCATAACAATTCCTGCTTGGCCTCTATCCAAGACCTTTGGCCTGAAAAACCATCGTTGTAATTTCAACTACAAGAACGTAAAACCTTAACAAACCCGCCCACAACACTACAATCCTGCCCCTTTCTACTCTTCTAACTTCTCAACAACACATTTTTGTTATCCACTAGAACTACTTCTCCAACCACTAAACAAATCCTAAATCAATAGCAACTATTACTACAACTAAAACAAGCCCCAATAATAATCACTATGCCTATAACAGCCTTAGTCCTTGTAGCTTACAATAAAGCATAACACTGAAGATGTTAAGACGGCTATTACACATACCCAAGGACAAAAAAGACTTAGTCCTAACCTTACAGTTAGTTCTTGCCAAATATATACATGCAAGTATCCGCATCCCAGTGAAAATGCCCTCAGCACCTTAAAAAGACAGCAGGAGCAGGCATCAGGCACACCACTCCAATTGTAGCCCAAAACGCCTTGCCTAGCCACACCCCCACGGGTTTTCAGCAGTAATTAATATTAAGCAATAAGTGTAAACTTGACTTAGTTAAAGCAACTTACCAGGCTTGGTAAATCTTGTGCCAGTCACCGCGGTCACACAAGAAACCCAAATTAACTTTATACGGCATAAAGAGTGGTTTTTCATTATCACTTCAACTAAGACTGAAATGTAACCAAGCTGTTATAAGCACAAGATGCATCCAATACTCCCATAGAAATGATCTTAGCTTCATGATCAACAAAACTCCACGAAAGCCAGGATACAAACTGGGATTAGATACCCCACTATGCCTGGCCCTAAATCCCGATGCTTTCACCACTTCAGCATCCGCCTGAGAACTACGAGCACAAACGTTTAAAACTCTAAGGACTTGGCAGTGCTCCAAACCCACCTAGAGGAGCCTGTTCTATAACCGATAACCCACGATACACCCAACCATCCCTTGCCAAATCAGCCTATATACCGCCGTCGTCAGCCCACCCCTAAACTGAGGGTTTAACAGTGGGCACAACAGCAACATTCCACTAATAAGACAGGTCAAGGTATAGCTCATGAGATGGTAGAAATGGGCTACATTTTCTAGCATAGAATACCTCACGACAAGGAGTGTGAAATCACTCCTAAAAGGCGGATTTAGCAGTAAAGCAGGATAATAATGCCTCCTTTAAGCTGGCTCTGAAGCACGTACATACCGCCCGTCACCCTCCTCACAAGCTAGGATTAATTTTATTTATAATAAACCCCTAAGCTAGAGATGAGGCAAGTCGTAACAAGGTAAGTGTACCAGAAGGTGCACTTAGTCTACCAAGACGTAGCTATAACTAAAGCATTCAGCTTACACCTGAAAGATATCTGTTCCATATCAGATCACCTTGAAGCCTAACTCTAGCTCTTCTACCAGATTACATAGAAACTAAGTTAATACTACCCATTAAATCAAAACATTTTCTCACTCAACCTAGTCTAGGCGATAGAAAGGTAAACTCAAGACGCAATAGAGATCATGTACCGTAAGGGAAGAATGAAAGAGTAATGACAAACCAAGCAATAAATAGCAAAGACCAACCCTTGTACCTTTTGCATCATGATTTAGCCAGAACTACCCAAGCAAAACGCCAATTTAAGCTTGCTTCCCCGAAACCCAAGCCAGCTACTTACGAGCAGCTATCTACTGAGCAAACCCGTCTCTGTTGCAAAAGAGTGGGAAGACTCGTTAGTAATGGTGAAAAGCCAATCGAGCTGGGTGATAGCTGGTTGCCTATGAAATGAATCTTAGTTCCCTCTTAATTCACCTCCCAGGACTACACTCAACCCACATGAAGCGAATTAAGGGCTATTTAAAGGAGGTACAGCTCCTTTAAAAAAGAATACACTCTCCCCTAGCGGATAAATTTAATTACAGCTTAATTGTGGGCCTTCAAGCAGCCACCATTAAAGAATGCGTCAAAGCTCCTCACCTAAAAAAATCTAAACTTCCTCATGACTCCCTCTTCCCCAATAGGCCAACTTATATTAAATAAGAGAATTTATGCTAAAATAAGTAACTAGGGATCCCCTCTATGGCGCAAGCTTACATTACAACATTATTAACAATCCACAGGATAGTTTTTAACCTTAACAAGACCTTATACCCAAAACTCTGTTAACCCACCTATGGAGCGCCCCCAAAGACGATTAAAATCTGTAAAAGGAACTAGGCAAATCCAAGGCCCGACTGTTTACCAAAAACATAGCCTTTAACAAACCAAGTATTAAAGGTGAAGCCTGCCCAGTGACAATTCATTCAACGGTCGCGGTATCCTAACCGTGCAAAGGTAGCGCAATCAATTGTCCCATAAATCGGGACTTGTATGAATGGCTTAACGAGGTCTTAGCTGTCTCCTACAGATAATCAGTGAAATTGATCTTCCCGTGCAAAAGCAGGAATAACCCCTGATATGGTTTGAAGCTGGCTCCCTGCCAAGTCCCCAAACTGTACCACCAGAGTTCCCCCCCCCCCCCAAAACCTCAGGGAAAAGAGGGAGGAAAAAAAACGAAAGAAAACCCGAAACGAGAGAGAGACAACCAAAGATGAGAAGGGAAGGGGGAAGGGAAAAGGAACAAAACCAAAATATTATGTATATAAATATCCCAATTAGCGGCCCAAGATCTATCCACTAAAAGAGTTAGCAAAGAAATAGCTCACTACTCTCCTGGGACAACCGAGGGTCGCTCCGGAACGATCGCCGGCAACCTCTGTCTCCCAAGGTCGACAAGGCCCAACCAGGCCTCGCTCCCCAACACGGCAGACTCAACAGCAGGGAACCTGCACCTCCAAGCCGCCGGAAGGAAAGAGCACGAAGGCCTCTCCTCCTTTCTTCTTATAATCTGGCTTACGTAAAAATCGTAGGGAATACTGGGTAAATCTGGACCCTTCCTTGGTTACAAACTAGTCACCAAGGAAGGCCTAGCCCAAACCACCACAACCCCATAAGACAAGAAGACCCTGTGGAACTTTAAAATCTGCTACCACTCCCATAAACGATACTCACCCACAGGGCCTACTCCCCCGGGATTTTGCTGGTGTGCATTTTTTGGTTGGGGCGACCTTGGAGACAAACTTAACCTCCAAATATCAGACAATCCATCTTAACCAAGAACTACCCATCAACGTGCTAATAGTAACCAGACCCAATATAATTGATTAATGAACCTAGCTACCCCAGGGATAACAGCGCAATCTCCTTTAAGAGCCCACATCGACAAGGAGGTTTACGACCTCGATGTTGGATCAGGACATCCTAGTGGTGCAACCTCTACCAAGGGTTCGTTTGTTCAACGATTAACAGTCCTACGTGATCTGAGTTCAGACCGGAGTAATCCAGGTCGGTTTCTATCTATGTTACAACTCCTTCTAGTATGAAAGGATCGAAGAAGTAAGGTCTATGCCACAAGCACGCCTTCGCACCCAGTAATGAACCCAACTAAATTACTAAGAGCTCCACCATAACCCCCTCCTAGAAAAGGACCGCTAGCGTGGTAGAGCTTGGCAAATGCAGAAGGCTTAAGCCCTTTACCCAGAGGTTCAAATCCTCTCCCTAGCTCCAACACAAACCATATGACAATTCACTTAACCCTCACTTACTTTATTATATCAATATCCTATGCTCTCTCCATCCTCATCGCCGTAGCATTTCTTACCCTAGTTGAACGTAAGATTCTAAGTTATATGCAAGCCCGAAAAGGGTCTAATATTGTAGGACCATTTGGCCTCTTACAACCTATAGCAGATGGAGTAAAGCTATTCATTAAAGAACCAATTCGTCCATCAACTTCATCCCCTTACTTATTTATATCTACTCCTATCTTAGCCCTTCTCCTAGCAATTACAATCTGAACACCACTTCCCCTACCCTTTCCCCTTACTGACCTAAACCTTGGCATACTCTTCCTTCTAGCTCTATCTAGCTTGGCAGTCTACTCAATTCTATGATCAGGGTGAGCCTCTAACTCAAAATATGCCTTAATCGGCGCCCTCTGAGCAGTCGCACAAACTATCTCTTACGAAGTTACCCTAGCCATTATTCTCCTATCCGTAATTATCCTTAGTGGTAACTACACCCTCAATACCCTAGCTACAACTCAAGAACCTCTCTACCTCATTTTCTCCTCCTGGCCCTTAGCAATAATATGATATATCTCCACTCTTGTCGAAACAAACCGCACTCCATTTGACCTGACAGAAGGAGAATCTGAACTAGTCTCAGGGTTCAACGTAGAATATGCTGCAGGGCCATTCGCCTTGTTTTTTCTTGCCGAATATGCTAATATTATACTAATAAATGCACTCACAAGCATTCTATTCCTAAACCCCAGCTCACTTAATCTCCCTCAAGAACTCATTCCCCCTACTTTAGCTACAAAAACCCTCCTCCTTTCCGCAGGATTCTTACGAATCCGCGCCTCTTACCCGCGATTCCAATATGATCAACTCATACATTTGCTTTGAAAAAACTTCTTACCCCTAACATATGCCTATGGCATACCAGCCTTCCTATCTCCTATGCAGGCCTACCCCCCTACCTAAGACACTCAAGGAAATGTGCCTGAATCCAAAAGGGTTACTATGATAAAGTAAACATAGAGGTATACCATCCTCTCATTTCCTAATTTTAGAAAAGTAGGAATCGAACCTACACTAGAGGAATCAAAATCCTCTATACTCCCTCTATATTATTTTCTAGTAAGGTCAGCTAATTAAGCTATCGGGCCCATACCCCGAAAATGATGGTTTAACTCTACCTTAAACCCCAAACCGTAAACCCTAAAACCTAAACCCTAACCCTTGCTAACCTTAACCCTAACCCTAACATCTCATAGCAGAGGGAGGGAGGGGCCTGATTCCTCATCAGATATATCAACAGTCAAAAGCCTGTAAGCTCAGCTCTTGCTTTTTCAGGGCTTCACACCGTCAGCACTGGAGGGAGGGAGGGGCCCGACTGCTCATCAGAGGTATCATGCAAGTCAAAAGCCTGAAAAGTCTCCTAGAATGCATAAATCATTAACCATTTCAGTCTCTGACAATTGGTCCACACAGTAACTGCAAGCTATGCCCAAAGCCTGTTCCCTAACCTTAGAAGAGAGACTGCAACCCTCGAGATGTTGGAGGCTCGAGGCATGGTCCGTGACACTAATCATGGCTATAACTCATAACTTCTTGGAGTATGGGGACTTCCCTCCTTCACCCCCGGCAGATCAAGGCCACCACTTCAACTGACAGACATGGAAGCATCACTGGACCCCGCGAGCGGTGACTATATACATCTGTCCACTCTCAGCTTTTCTTTCTCTTACTCTCCCTTGCTCTTATCCTGCCTTTCTCTCCCCTATGCATTTTCTTTCCCCCCCCCAAAGGTTATCTCTGTGTCACATTGTGGTATGACAGCACCCAAACTGCTAGCATGCCTGTTGATACAGAATTGTTAAAATAAACCTTGCCAGTATATGTTTTCAGACACCGATTATTTAGTGTCGTTTCACTTTAATCCACCCCAAGGGAATTATTAATAAAAACCTGAGTTACCCCCTCTCCCCTTTTCCTGGGGCGGGTTGTAACACCAATCAGCACTGACTCCGCCCAGCAGGCGGAGCCAGTGACACAGAACAATCAACACGGACGCCACCTCTTGACTCCACCCAGTGGGCAGGGCCAGTGCTCTAGAGAAGCAGAGTACATACCGGACGGCGGTGGGTATTCTACCAGACATGCAACTGAACAGCAACAGCAAAAGCAGAGACCCAAGCGAAAAAGCAAAAGATTCTGACAGTGGTGGGCACTGAATCGGGCTTATAGCCCGAGAGGGGTTTACTGGGCACCACTGCGTTCCTGGAATGGGGTAAACCCGCGATAGTTAGATCGCGCATTGAGACAGATTCTGACTAACCCTAACCCTAACCCCAACCCTAACCCCTAACCCTTACCCTAACCCTAACCCTAACCCTAACCCTAAACCCTAACCCCAACCCTAACCCTTACACTAACCCTAACCCTAACCCTAGTAGCTTGCAGTCTCTTTTTTAAAGTTAGGGTTAGGGAACTGGTTTTGTGCATAGCTTGCAGTCTCTTTTTTAAGGTTAAGGTTAGGGAACAGGGTTTGCACATAGCTTGCATTCGCTTTTTTAGGATTAGGGTCAGGGAATCGGGTTTGCGCATAGCTTGCAGTCTCTTTTTAAGTTTAGGTTCAGAGAGAAGGGTTTGCGTATAGCTTGCAGTCTCTTTTTTAAGGTTAGGGTTAGGGAAAAAGGTTTGGGCATAGTTTGAGAGTCTCTTGGTTAGGGTTAGGGTTAGGGAACAGGGTTTGCGCATAGCTTCCAGTCTCTCTTTTAATGTTGGGGTTAGGGGACAGTGCTCTATAGAAGTAGAGTACATACTGGACGGCGGTGGGTATTCTGCCAGACACGCAACTGAACAGCAACAGCAAAAGCAGAGACCCAAGAGAAAAAGCAAAAGATTCTGACAGTGGTGGTCAATGAATCGGGCTTATAGCTTGAGAGGGGCTTATTGGGCACCGCTGCGTGTCCAGAATGGGCTAAAACCGCGACTGTTAGATCGCGCACTGAGACAAATTCTTCCTAACCCTAACCCTTACCCATACCCCTACCCCTACCCCTACCCCTAACCCTAACCCTAACCCTAACCCTAACCCTAACCCTAACCCTAACCCTAACCCTAACCCTAACCCTAACCCTAACCCTAACAGTAACCCTGTCTTTTGCTAACCCTAAACCTAACCCTAACCCTAACTATTGCTAACTCTAACTCTAACCCTAAATTTCCTAACCCTAACCCTAATCCTTTCTAACCCTAACCCTAACTCAAAACCTAACCCTAACCCTAACCCTAACCCTAACCCTAACCTTAAACCCTAACCCTAACCCTAACACTAAACCCTAAACCAAAAGGAAACTTCCTTTGCTATGCCTACTGGGCGGAGTCAGTGCTGATTGGTGTTACAACCCGCCCCAGGAAAAGGGGAGAGGGGGTAACTCAGGTTTTTATTAATAATTCCCTTGGTGTGGATTAAAGTGAAACGACACTAAATAATCGGTGTCTGAAAACATATACTGGCAAGGTTTATTTTAACAATTCTGTATCAACAGGCATGCTAGCAGTTTGGGAGTTGGGCTATCAGTTGGGAGGCATGGCTGAAAATAGGAAACAACAGCCCTAATTCCCAGGAAAGAAAGCCTGGAAGCTTTGGCTTTGTGGTGCAGTTGGTGGGCCACACTGGGCACTCCATGGGCAGGCAGCCAGAGTTTTCTGGATCTGGGAGTCAATCTGGGGGCCTCGGAGTGTTTGAGGGGAAGTTGGGAGTGTCCTGTGGGACCAGGATGGGATTTGAGGGCTCCTGGAGGGGCTGGGACGGGTGTATACTGCGGGCATCGTCTAGTATTGATGGGGGTAATCAGTGAGCTGACTGTTTCATAATCATCCAAATTTTAACATACAATGTGATTATTAGAATAAAAAGCAAAAAGGTAATATCAACAAAACAGTAACAGGGTGAAGCTCTTGGTTGAAGACTGGTTTCTTCTTTTTCTCCAGTGATTTTAATTCTTTTTCGTCTGGGTTTTAATCCCATCTTTGGCATTTTGCTGCCAACATTTTGTCCCCATATCCATTGGAAATTGTATTAACTGTTGATGAGAACAAAGTGGAATCCCAAGGTATGTGATATATTGATAGGATTTCACTGGTTGGCTTTTAATTTGCCCAGGTTTATCGCCATAATGCTTCTGCTCTTTAACCACTTGAATCAGAATGAATTGAGTTGTTTTCTGGGTCGGGTTCTCTTTTTGAGTCCAAGGTTTTTTAGTGGATTCAGTATCAGGCACAAAGGAAATTGAGGGAGGTAAAGAATAATCTTCCCTTTGTTCATTATCACAGCGATCACTCAGTCTATTTTCATTAATGTGAGGAAAGCTGGGAGACTCTAGAAACATCAGTTGAACTTCAAATTCTCCTTGTTTCTTTCTCTCCTGAGACTTAGAATCAGGGTTCTCTGTGGTTTCCCAAGTCTCAATGCCAGGGTAAGACACTGGTTTAGGAAGTTGCCTGACCAAACCAGGAGCCTGTTTTTTTAGCAACAGTTTTCTCTCTGCACTCTGGCGCAACAAGACTTTGAAGGTGGTCAACCTCAGTTTGAAGCAGCTCATTTTTAGCAACAAGTTTATCCGATTTTTCTCCTGTTTCCCTCTCAAAGGCTAACGATGACTTCAGCACCACATTTTCTGATTTCAAAACAGTAGATTCAACATCAGAAATCCATTAATGACTTCCCTGTCAGCACTCCATCCAAATGTCTGTGCTCTCCCTTTGACCTGAGAGAAACCTCAGGCAGGTGGAAAAGGGCAGATAAAGAAAAAACAGATGGGTCCAGCAGAAGTGATGCTGCTTCTGTCAAAAGCAGAGCAGAGACCGAAAGCACTTTAGGAAGTTGCTTACAGAAGCACTTGTGCATTCCAAGTTACAGCTCAGGAGTCTCAGTGACTTGTCCAACATAAGAGTTTCTTTTCCATTTCTCAACCCCAGATTCCTCAGGAGTAGGAAACTGGAAACACTGACTGAGAAAAGCTCCATTCCTTCCTAATAATTGTGCTTTGCCCTTCCCATTTGACAGTGCTCTTGGAAATGTGCTGGTGTGATCTGGATCTGTGAGCAGCCCTGACCTCCCAGAGCACTCATCCAATGGCAGGAAGACCCCAGCTGGCTCCTGCTGGGGTTCTTGCCACCACGACCCAGTATGGGTCAATGGAATGGGGAGCAGGGCGGTGGGACCAGTAAGGACCAGTTAAGGGGGTTGGGGGCACTTCAGCATCTCCAGCAAGGTCAGACCAGTACAGAGCAGCATAGACCAGTATAGATCGGTATAGACCAGTATAAACCAGTATGGACCAGTATAGACCAATATGGGTCACTGGAATGGGGAATGGGGCAGTGGGACCGATAAGGACCAGTTAAGGGGCGTGGGGGCACTTCAGCATCTCCATCAAGGTCAGACCATTATAGACCAGTATAGACCAGTGTAGACCAGTATAGACCAGTATAGACCAGTAAAAAACCAGTACGGACCAGTATGGACCAGTATAGACCAGTACAGGTCACTAGAACAGCGAGCAGGGTGGTGGGACCAGTAAGAACCAGTTGAGGGAGTTGGGGGCACTTCAGCATCTCCATCAAGGTCAGACCAGTACAGACCAGTACAAACCAGTGTGGACCGGTATAGACCAGTATAAACCAGGGTAGAGCAGTATAAACCAGTATAAACCAGTACGGGTCCCTGGAACGGGGAATGGGGTGGTAGGACCAGTAAGAACCAGTTAAGGGGGTTGGGGGCACTTCAGCATCTCCATCAGGGTCAGGTCAGTATAAACCAGTATAGACCTGTATAGACCATTATGGGCCAGTATAAACCGGTATAAACCAGTATGGACCAGTACAGGTGACTGGAACGGGGAATGGGGTGGTGGGACCAGTAAGGACCAGTTAAGGGGGTTGGGGGCACTTCAGCATCTCCGTCAACGTCAGACCAGTACAGACCAGTATAGACCAGTATAGATTAGTATAAACCAGTATGGACCAGTATAGACCAATATAAACCAGTACGGGTCACTGGAACACGGAATGGGGTGGTGGGACCAGTAAGGACCAGTTAAGGGGGTTGGGAGCACTTCAGCATCTCCATCAAGGTCAGACCAGTACAGACCAGTATAAACCAGGATAGACCAGTATAAACCAGTATGGACCAGTACGGCTCACTGGAACACGGAATGGGGTGGTGGGACCAGTAAGGACCAGTTAAGGCAGAACTCAGTCGGGACTTAATGGTTTGGGGGTGGGCGTGTCCCTTCTTTAGGTGGGCGTGGTCTCTCCCTGGTGGGCGTGTCCCATCCCAAGGTGGCCATAGCCTCTGCAAGTGGACGTGTCTTTTGCATCCTCTCCCCCTCCCTGAACTGGGAGCTCAACTGGGACTTACTGGGTTTTGGGTGGGCGTGTCCCCTCCCAATGATGGACCCACTTTCAGCCCCTCCCCCCACCTTTAAGGGCCCCCCCAAAGCCCCTCCCCCCCCTTCCTGCACCTCCCCAACCCTCAGGGTCCCTCCTGTCCCTCCCCCACCCTCAGGGTCCCTTCCTTCCCCTCCCCCCAGTGAACCTGCTACCCCTCCCCCACTCTCAGGAGCCCTCCATGCCCCTCCCCCACCTTCAGGCGCCCTCAGGACCCCTCCCCCAACCTCAGAGACTCTCCTGCCCCTCCCCCACCCTCGGGGAACTTCCTACCCTTCCCCCACCCTCAGGGAACCTCAGGGCCCCTCCTTCACTTTCGGGGTCCCTCCCTGCCCCTCCCCAACCCTCAGGGACCCGCCTACCCCTCCCCCACCCTCAGGGACGGTCCTGCCCTTCCCCCACCCTCAGGGAACCTCCTGCCCTTCCCCCATGCTCAAGGACCATCCTGCTCCATCCCCACCCTCAGTGTTCCCTCCTTCCGCTCCCCCCCCCACTGGGGCCGTTACTGGTCCCTTACTGGTCTGTACTGGGAAGGGAGAGGGGAGGGGCCGCCCCCTCGAGGCCCCTCCCCCCCAGTGACGTCACCGGGTCCCAAAAATAGCCCCGGGGGCCCAAACTGGAGGGGGGACCTGGAGCCGCTCCCAGTGTGACCAGTTCAGGTACTGGGAGGGACTGGGAGGGAACTGGGAGGGACTGGGAGGGACTGGGAGGGGGCAGGGCTTTCCCCCCGCCCCCAATCCGTGTCTTTGGGGTGACCTTGGGGAGGGAGGGGGATGGGCTGCTCCCAGTGGCTCCCAGTAGCTCCCAGTAACCCCAGTAATGCCTCCGGTATCTCCAGCGACCCCCCCAGTAACCCCAGTGACCCCCCCAGTAGCTCCTAGTAGCTCCCAGTAACCCCAGTGTCTATCCCAGTAGCTCCCAGTAACTCCCAGTAATCCTAGTGTCCATCCCAGTAACTCCCAGTAACCCCAGTGTCCACCCCAGTAGCTCCCAGTAACTCCCAGTAAGCCCCCCAGTAGCTCCCAGTAACTCCCAGTAACCCCAGTGACCCCCGGTGTAGCTCCCAGTAACCCCAGTGTCCAGCCCAGTGACCCCAGTGACCCCCCCAGTAGCTCCCAGTAACTCCAGTGTCCATCCCAGTAACCCCAGTGACCCCCCAGTAGCTTCCAGTAGCTCCCAGTAACTCCCAGTGTCCCCCCCAGTGCCTCCCAGTATGTCCCAGTTTAACCCAGTTCCCCCCCCCCCCGTGGGCCCTGGGCCGGGTGGGGGAGGGGCGGGCTCACATTTCCATGGCAACATCCCTTTCCCTCTGGCCCAGTTTCTCCCAGTTCCTCCCAGTTTAACCCAGTTTTCCCACATTTGTCCTCATTTTTCCACATTTCCCCCCATTTTCCCCATTTTTCCCAGATTTCCCCCCATTTTTCCACATTTTCCTGAATTTTTCCCCATTTCCCCCCATTTTCCAGATTTTTCCCAATTTTCCTACATTTTCCCAGATTTTTTCCCATTTCTCCCTCATTTTCCCAGATTTTTCCCCATTTTGTCCCAATTTTCCAGATTTTCCCCCCATTTTCCCAGATTTTTCCACATTTTTTCCACATTTTTCCCACATTTTCACACATTTTCACACATTTGTCTCCAGATTTTCCCAGATTTTTTTTCCCCATTTTTTCCACATTTTCCCCGATTTTTTATCACATTTTTCCCAGATTGGCCCAGATTTCTTCCCCCATTTTCCTGGATTTTTCCCAGAATTTCCCATATTTTCCCCATTTTTCCAAAATTTTTTTGATCTTTCCCCATTTTTCCCCAATTCCTGGATTTTCTCCCATTTTTCCACATTTTCCCAAGATTTTTCCCCATTTTTCCCAGATTTTCCCAAGATTTTTTCCCATTTTTTTAAATCTTTCCCCATTTTTCCCCATTTTCTGGGATTTTTTCCCATTTTTCTCCATTTCCCCCCATTTTCCCCAGAATTTCCAGCATTTCCCCCCCAGTTTGTCCCCATTTTCCCAGATTTCTCCCACATTTTCCCAGATTTTTCCCTATTTTTTCCCCATTTTCCTGGATTTTTCCCGATTTTTCCTCCACTTTTCCCAGAATTTCCCACATTTTCCCAGATTTTTCCCACATTTTTTCCCATTTTTCCCACATTTTCTCAGATTTTTCTCCAGATTTTCTTCCAGATTTTCCCACATTTTCCCACATTTTCCCCCATTTTCCCCCATTTTTCTTGATTTTTCTCGATTTTCCCCATTTTTCCGGATTTTTTTCCAATTTTTTCCCATTTTCACACATTTTTCCTCATTTTCCCCCATTTTCACAGATTTCTCCTCATTTCCCCCATTTTCCCACAGTTTTTCCCAATTTTTTCACATTTTCCCAGATTTTTCCCCATTTTCCCCAGATTTTTCCCCATTTTGCCCCCATTTTCTCCGATTTTTCCCCATTTTCCCACATTTTCCCAAATTTTTTCCCACATTTTCCCACATTTTCTCTCTATTTCCCCAGATTTTTCCTCATTTTTCCCATTTTTTCCCAGATTATTTCCCGATTATTTTCCCCATTTTCCCAGATTTCCCCCCTTTTTTCCAACATTTCCCCGGATTTTTTCCCAATTTCCCCCCATTTTCCATGATTTTCCCCACATTTTTTCCACATTTGCCCAGATTTTTCCTCATTTTCCCCCATTTTTCCTAGATTTTCCCCCATTTTTCTCAGATTTTTTTCCTCATATTTCCAGATTTTCACAGAATATTCCCCATTTTCCCCCCATTTTTTCCCCATTTTCCCAGATTTTTCCCATTTTTTCCCCTTTCCCCCGCATTTTTTCCACATTTTTCCCAGATTTTCTCCCATTTTCCCCAGAATTTCCCAGGGTTTTTCCCAATTTTTCCCCATTTTCCCAGGTTTTTCCCAATTTTTTCCCCATTTTCCCGGATTTTTTCTCCATTTCCCCCCATTTTCCCAGATTTTCCCCCCATTTTTCCCACATTTTCCCAGATTTTCACACATTTTTCCCCATTTTCCCCCTTTTTTTCCTCATTTTTCCATATTTTCCCATATTTTTCCCCATTTTCCCCAGAATTTCCCACATTTTCCCCCATTTTTCCCTATTTCCCCGGATTTTTCTCACATTTTCCCCAGAATTTTCCGCAATTTCCCCATTTTCCCACATTATCACAGATTTTTCACCATTTTCCTGATTTTCCCCCCATTTTTCCCACATTATCACAGATTTTTCTCCAGATTTCCCACACATTTTTCCCCCATTTCCCCACATTTTCTTGGATTTTTGGGTCCCCAGTTTTCCAAATTTCCCAAATTTCCCCAGTGGGAAAAAATGGGGGGGAAAAAAAAGGAATTTTGGGGAAAATGGGAAAAAATTGGGGAAAAAAGTGGGAAATTTGGTGAACGCGAATGAAAAATTGGGAAAAATGGGGGAAAATTTGAGAAAAAAGTGGGAAATTTGGGGAAAATTGATAAAAATGGGGAAAAATGGGGGGAAATTTAGGAAAACTGGGGGAAAATCTGGGAAAATGTGGAAAATCGGGGGAAATTTTGGGGAAAAAGTCAGAAATTTGGGGAAATGGGGGATTTTGAGGGGAAATGGAGGGAAAACTGGGAAAAAAGTAAGAAATTTGGGGAAAATGGGTGAAAAATCAGGAAAAATGGGGGATAATTGGGAAAAATTAGGGGAAATTTAGGGAAAAATTGGGAAAAAATGGCGGAATTTGGGGAAAATGGGGAAATTTGGGAAAAATGGGGTGAATTGAGAAAAAAATGGGGGAATTTGGGTAAAATTGGATGAAAAATTGGGGAAAGTTGGGAAAACTGGGGGGAAATTTGGGAAAAATGGGAAAAAATGGGGGAAATTTGGGAACAATGGAAGGAATTTGGAAAAAAAATGGGGAAAATTGAGAAAAATGGGGAAATTTGGGAAAAATGGGGGAAATGGGGGGAAAATTGGGGAAAGAGTGGGAAATTTGGGAGAAATGGATGAAAAACTGGGAAAAATGAGGGGAAATTTGGGAAAAACTTGGGTGTCCCCACCAGGTTCGACACCGCCATGGCCCCGATAGCCCCGGGATCAGGTGAGACCCCTACCCCATGCCCTGACCCCTCCCCCTCCCCGAGGTCACTGCCCTGACCCCCTGAGTCCAGGCTGTGACCCCTCCCCCACCCCGTGGCCCCTCCCACACTTTATGGCCCCTTCCCCATTCTGTGGCCCCTACCCCATTCTGTAGCCCCTACCCCACTCTGTGACCCCTCTCCCACTTCATGGCCCCTCCCCCACTCTCTGACCCCTCCCCCACTGTATGGCCCCTCATCCACTTTATGGCCCCTCCCCCACTCTCAGACCCTTCCCCCACTTTATGGCCCCTCCCCCACTCTGTGGCTCCTCCCACACTCTGTGACCCCTCCCCCATTCTGTCACCCCCCTCCCACTCTGTGGCCCCTCCCCCACTTTACTGGCTCTCCCCCACTCTGTGACCCCTCCCCCACCGACAGCTTCTCCCTGCAGAGAGAACAGCCAACACACTATTTCACTTCTCACTTTAACAAAGCTCTTTTCTCCTTCAAGCCCCTCAAAGGCGCCAAGGCCACATAGGAGGCCACACACAAACAGTACTCCTCTTCCCACTTGACTACACCTTCTCCCTCACTGTTCTACAGGGAACACCAGGAATCTGCTCGCAGAGGCCTCTCGTTTCCCATCAGTAGCTCAGCACAAGGAGATAAAGGTTCTCAAGCCTTAGGCCACAAATGCTGACAGCGAGGAAACTTTGGGAGCAAACTAATGCTGCTAACACGGCCCCAGCTGAATCCAGCACACAATCACAGAATCCAAGAGTCCTTCAGCTTGGAAAAGACCTCCAAGCTCACTGAGTCTTGTGCAGCCCCTCCCCGACCGCCTGCAGGGACTGGATGATGCTTTGCACAAGCACCAAAAGGAATGTTGTGAAAGCCATGGCCTGCAGGAGGACACAGAGAAGGGCTTGGTTGGGGCTGGGAAGGAGGGAGCTGGCGCTGGGGGAGCGGGGATGGAGCCTCGGGGATGTGGCGCAGCAAGGACAGGGGTCCAGGCAGCTGGCAGGCGGCAAGGCCTCACCCCCTGCCCCAGCAGCAGCACCGGGCCCTGCCCAAGGCGCTCCTGCCAGGGGCTGGGCCCTGCAGGCAGGGGCAGAACCCACTCCCTGGGGCGGCCTTGCTGCCCTGGCCCTCGTCCGGCCCAGCCTCTCCCTGTGTGCGTGCTCCCCACAGCACAGGCTGCACTGGGCAGCATCCCCTGATGGGCCCTGCAGAGCTGCCCCACAGGGACACTTCCCTTTTATGTCACAGGTGCCACAGCCTGTCCCAGCCAGCCCTGCCCATTGTCCCCACCCCGGCTCAGTGACTCACAGTGGCCCCTGGCAACCAAAGAACCAAAGCCCCACACCCCCAGAGTGCAGCCCTACCCATGTGCAAGGGGCCCCCAAAGGGTTCCCTGCACAAAGCAGCCCCTCCAAACCCTTGTCAGATAGAAAACTGGGGGACGTGACCCTTGGATGCTTTTAGTACAGAGATACAAGCTTTTCTTGAATAATGGAGGGGGGCACTTTTTAATTATTAATATTTACAGTTATCCATTTGGGGACGGGATGTCCTACAGGCTAATGTGCTGTCACATTTGGAGTGAAAAGTACTTTTCAAAGAAACCCAGGGTGCATGGGTGATGCAGAGGAAGCTGCCAAGTCACCCAATGTGAAGCTCAACACTGCTTTGCAACAGCACTGCCCTTTCACACACAGATCTTTGGCAAAGACAAAGATGTCAGGCTTTAGTTTCTAAATCAGTAACACTTGACAAGACCTCTTTAGGAACTGACAGCAAGAGAACTTAGGAGCAGCTTAGGGTTGGCAAGTGTAGGAGCCAAGAAGAGAAGGGCAGATGGGTATGTCATGAACACTGACAGCTGGATGGTCGTGGAGCTGACCAAGGACTGCC
Source organism: Manacus candei (assembly GCF_025592945.1). Lineage (NCBI taxonomy): Eukaryota > Metazoa > Chordata > Aves > Passeriformes > Pipridae > Manacus > Manacus candei. Next base: position 13,075,250 of record NW_026138095.1, on the reverse strand, counting down.
AGATACAAAAGACATCACCTGCTGGACTTGGCCCAAACACCAGCCCCCTCCTCTCCCTTCTCAACCACTCAACCACAGCCTGCACACACCCACACCTGCCAGGGCCAACTGGCTGTTTCTCTTCTCTTTTCTGCCTGGGGGCGAAGGAAGAAGGACAGCGAGGGCATTTGCCTTCGGACCAGAGGGAAGGGGAAGGAGATCCCCCCAAATCCATCCCTGGCAGGATGGGGGCTGGAGGAGACATTGGGGGACCCCCAAGAATATTTTCGAGGGGAAGAAAGGATGGGGGCACCCACAGGGCGTTGGGGGGGGGAGGGACCCAGGAATCTCGTGGTGGGACACTGGGGAGTTCCCAGTAGTTTCTTGGGGGGGTGGACCCCCAGCAGTCCGGGCTGGAAAAATGGACGGAGGAATCCGCCGTAAAGGGTTGGTGACACCCAAAAGACTCTAGGAGGGGGTCGGGAGGGGCCCCGGAGTCCTGAAGAGTGTTTGGGGGTCCCCAGGAGGGAGTCTGGGGGTCTGAGGTGGTCCCAGGAGATTTTCAAGGGTTAAGGGGATGCACAGGAGATTTGGGGGATGAGGGGGAAAGGCGGAGGGTCCCCAGGAGACTTGGGGGGGATCTGGGTGGTTCCTGAGAGTCTTGGGGGAGATTCGGAGGGGTCACCAGGAGCCCCCGGACCCCCTGAACTCACCCCACACCACCATGGCCTCGTTGGGGCCGCACGTGAAAAACAGCGCGGCGGGGGGAGACCCTGGGGCCGGGATCGATCGGGACCAATCGGGTTCAATCCCGATCCTCCCCTCCCCCGCCATCACCGCCCCGCTCCCGGCAGCCCCCGCGGAAGTTTCGACGTTCTATTGGGTGACTGACCGGCACAAGGACAGGGGCCCAGCAGAATTTGGCAATGACGTCATTCCAGCAGAGCCGTTCTATTGGCTGCGACCCACGAAGGAGCCCCAAAACCTGTTCATGGCTTGGGGGGAAAGGACAGCCGGCACAGCGGGGAACGGGGGTGCAGAGGGTGTTCAAGTGCCCAGGAAAGGGGCAAAAAACTTTTCCCTCTCCCTCCCAGTGCCCCCTCAGCCCATCCCAGTGTCTCCCCTGCTCTCCCAGTGCCCCCGTCCATTGAGGTCCCAGCCTGGCCCTGCCCCCTACTCTGCTCCGGCCTGGATTTCTCCCCTGCAGGGGCAGCTGAGGTGGCTCCAGGGCGGGCGGGAGCTTTCGGGGCAGGGGGTGGCTCCTGACATGCTGCTGGAACCGTCCCTGTCTGGGCGGGCCCGTCAGCCTGGGGCACCTCCTCACCCGAGCCTGGGGGACGGGCCGGCAACTGGGAGGGGCTTTGGGAAGGAATGGGGAGGCTGAGAAGGGCTTGGAGGTCGTGGGGGTAACTGGGAAGGTGTTTGGGGGAGTTTGGGGGTTTGGGAGGGAGGTTGGGGAGATTGGGGTAGCTGTGAGGGGTTTTGGGGAATCGTCGGGGATGTGGGAAGGAACTGGGAGAGAGTTTGGGGGCATACTCAAGGGGAAGGGGGCAACTAGGAGAGGGTTTGAAAGGTCCTGGGAGGGCTGGAGGTAACTGGGAGGGGTTTGGGGGCATCTTGTGGGTTTTTGTGGGTCTGGGAGGCAGTCTGGGGGCCTCGGAGGGTTTAAGGGGAAGTTGGGAGTGTCCTGTGGGACCGGGATGGGATTTGAGGGTTCCTGGAGGGGCTGGGAGGGCTTTATGCCTTTGGACTGCGGGCATTGTCTAGTATTGATGGGGGTAATCCGTGAGTTGACTGTTTCATAATCATCCAAATTTTAACAAGACTTTGAAGGTGGTCAACCTCAGTTTGAAGCAGCTCATTTTTAGCAACAAATTTATCCGATTTTTCTCCTGTTTCCCTCTCAAAGGCTTACGATGACTTCAACACCACATTTTCTGATTTCAAAACAGTAGACTCAACATCAGAAATCCATTCATGACTTCCCTGTCACCACTCCATCTGAATGTCTGTGCACTCACTGTGACCTGAGAGAAACCTGCGCAACAGAGAAACTGGGAGAGTCCTGACAGATGTGCAAGGCTGTGGGATGTGGTAGCTTTAGGAGATTCCTCCAGGAACACAAGCGACATTGCCCTGCACCTGTAGACTCACTCTGCAGAGGAGTGTGAAGTTGTGTCCCCAAGTTGTGTCTCAGCTGAACACCTCCCATCTTTCTGCTGCCTTTAACCTCCCTTTGCCTTTCTTCTCTTCTCTCGTGCCTACAGGCAGTGCCCTCGGCCCTGCTGGGCTGTGCAGAGGAGCTGCTCCTGGGCAGAGCTGTCTCTCTGCAGTGCTGTCCGCTTGCCAGGATTTCCCTGTGTGCCAGGAGCCCGGCCCAGCTGAGCAGCACAGCAAGAGCCAAAGGCAGCCCTTTCTCTGCCCCTCTGGGTTCCCCACAGGTGTCCTGGGGCTCCAGGGGAACCTACTGTGGAACAGACTGAAGGAAACAATGATGTTCCCTCTTCTCACCTCTTCAGTGACACTTCTTTCCAGCAGTGACATTTCTCCTCTTAGAAAATTACCAGGGTATGATGATCACCTTTTCTAGTTTCATCATTACACAGGACACCAGGAGGGTGACAGCAAAGGATCTGGTAACTCCCTGGCACAGTGGGGGTTTTCCTGGAGTCACACAGAGAAATGTGTCAGGGCTCTGAGAGGTGTCCAACCCTGAGCTGGACTGATGCACACACGGGGGTGTTCAGAGACACGAGTCCTTCCCTGGCACACACACAGGCAGTTCATTGCAGCAGAGGCAGTGTCTCCCTGGGCTCCTGCTACCACTCCCAGAGCCTGGAGCCACCTCAGCCCTGTAATGCTCCCACCCTGCCCACTCCTACACTTCAGATGAACATTGGGGTTTTCTAGTCACTGGAACTGCCCAGACCAGCCCCTCCCTGGTCCCCCCATCTCCCTGCCCCGCCCCTGCCCAGCAGAGCAGCACAGTCGTTTCTAGTCCTGCAGCAAGAAAGGGAGGCAATAGAGGACAGGGACAGTGACTGCATGTCTGGACTGCTCAGGAGATCATCAGCTCAGGCGGCAGTTCCTGCAGCCCCAGGGCCAGACCCGCTTCCCAGTGGCCCAGGCAGCTGCTGCCACGTGGGCACAAGCTCTGCTGCCCAGGAGGGTCCTGTAGTGAAGGACTTTGCAGATGGCCACGTAGCAGTCATAGGACATGATGGTGAGAAGGGCAAGCTCCGCTGTGATCAAGAAGAAAAGCAAAAAACACCTGTGCAGCTCATCCTGAGTAGGACATGACCCTGGTGTTCCAGAGGGAATTGGCCATGGCTTTGGGGAGAGTGGTGCAGATGCAGCCTGGGTGTGTGAGGGAGAGGTGGAGCAGGAAGAAGTCCCTGGGGGGTGTGCAGGTGGTGGTGGCAGGCTACGGCGCTGAGGATGAGGCCGTTGCCCAGGAGGGCAGCCAGGGAGATGCCCAGGAAGAAGCAGAAGTGCAAGAGCTGCAGCCAGGAGGAGGAAGTGGGGGATGGAGCTGCTGTTGGACATGAGCTTCCTCCGGGCATCAGGAAATGTCCAAGGAGGAAAAGGCAGTGAAAACTTTGGGACAGGTTTCCTAGGTCAAACCCATGAATTCCTCTGAGCATCTACCCTCATCCCAAGTATCTGCAGTCACACATATATAGATTCTGGACTGTAGAAGACAGGCTTAGCATGACTTTAAGATGATTTCTTCTCAATTTTTTGATTTATTTTTCTACTACCAGGTCTGAGAGGGGCATCGTGGAACCAAAGGAACCCTGAGACATTTCAGAATCCCACATGTGTTGAGTCTGTCTGAGCTGGAGTTCATTTTCTCACTGCAGGCATCGCAGTGCTGTGCTTTGCATTGGGAGCTACAAAGGGGTTAATCGCACCAGTGCTTTGGCAACTGCTGAGCAGGGCTGATGCAGCATCTGCATTGTCAGCTTCGTCCCCTGAATCGGGGGTAAGATCATGGGAGGCGATACAGACAGGTCAGTTGAGCCAAATGGACCAAAGGGACATTGCAGAATATATGGCGTCAGCTCAGCTACAAGAGCTCAGGAAAGGAACAGGAAAGGGGGAAAATCCATTTTTTTACAATACATGCCTTCTGAGCGGCTTCTCTGTGTGGTGAAGCCCTGCTTCCCATGAAGTGGCCAGGTATCGCTGCTGACAGGAAGTAGAGAGAAAATCTTTTTATTTTCCTCTTCACTTCTGCATGCGCAAACTTTGGCTTTTGCTTTAGTAAAGTGCCTGATCTCAAGGTAGAAATAATTTTCCATCTTATTCTGTCTCTTCTGTCTGGCTGGGAAGGGCAGCAATAGAGCAGCTTGGTGGGCACCTGGCATCCAGGTCAGGTCAACCCACTGCAACATTGCAGGCTCTCATGGAACCAAAGGACTGCTGGGAGACTGGGGGAACTCACGGAATCAAGTGGCCGTCGTGGCACTGCCCTGCATCATAGAAGCAAATGTTCCCTGGGAAACTACAGAAACCAGGGACTTAAGGGACATCATTGGGATGTGCAGGACCTCATGGAATTAAACAAACCGTGGGATATCTTTGGAACTTCATGGAATCAAAGGGATAAAACAGAAGAATTAAACCCCATGATCAAAAAACCATTGGATCGAACATTTCTTTAATATGCCAGCTGGGGATTCATGGGGGTACTCTGCCATGCATGAATCAAAGAATCAGTATAAATTTCGGAGTATAAATACAGTGATACTTGAAAGACCCTCCCCTTCACAAGCAGTCCAAAATTCTCTTCTGATTTTAGGGTCAAATAGCCTCTTGGATTTTATTCGTGGAGCAAGACAACCATCTCGCGTCCATTTCTTCTGGGAGGGGCAGTCATTTTCACAGAGTGGTCTTCTCCCTTAGCAGCAGGCCTCGTAGCATCTCTGATTGATCTATCCGACCCCTAACCCCTAAACTAAATGCTTTAGGACCAGCTAAGACGTGTCTTAGAACTTCCCATTTGCTTAAACAATGTATAATTGACTTTCTTCTTAACAGAACAATCTCTTATTAAACAAGTTTTATGAGGCCTGTCAGCTAATTTCGTGAAGATGGGCATATGATACACTCTCTATTTGTTTCCATGTATCATCTACATTCTCTCTCCTACAACTAATTGTAGTCTTAAAAGAAAAGAAAAGACTGCTACCATGCCAAGAAAGCGAACCCCTTTGTTGATTAGGATTTTTATCGAAGAAAAACTTCTGATTTACGAAGACATTAAGGATGGAGATCCTCTCTCATTTCAGTGCCATTGTGACAATATGGGGCCTCATGTAACACATGGAACACAGAACACTGCACATTCCCAAGCAATCAAGGGGCCATTGTAACACTCCAGGGCCTCATGGAAGACGGAGGCCCCGCAGAGAGACCTCAAATCAGAGGTTTGGGCAATCCTCAACCAGAGGAAGTTCAACAAGGGGAAGTGCCAGATTCTGTCCCTGTGATGGGGCAACCCCGAATGTCCGGACAGACTGGGAATGATATTCTGCATAGCAGCGCTGGAAAATGGCCTCTGGGGTCCTGGTGGATGGCCAGTTGGCCAAGAGTCAGTGGTGCTCTGGCGGGGGCTCCCTGCTCGGTCACAGGAGGGTTTTCAGACACACGAGTCCTTCGCTTGCACACAGACACAGACAGTTCATGGTAGCAGGGGCAGTATCTCCTGGGGTTCCTGCTACCACTCTAGGAACCTGGATGCACCTAAGCCCTTGTGGGGTACCACCTGCTCTGCCACTATCTGAGATGCCCCACCGCCTGAGAGATGGAAACGCGGAGCTCTGTCCAAGAGAAGCACATCCCAGAGCTGTACATATGGGCTTTGCCAGGATTTAGAACCGTAAATGCAATGTGACACCGAGACACTCTTTGTCCCACATAACTTCAAGGTCTCCCCAGGAGGTTGATGGCAATTGTTCTTGCCCAGGGTCATCTCCCCACACCAACAGCAGGTGTGGGGTCAAGACTTGTCTGTGCAATGCAAACAGATACACCCTGTCTAGTTCTTCCTGTTTCTCCAAGGAAGGCAAAAGAATCTCTGTGTGCCGGGTGAGAAACCAGTGCTGCAAGTTGTAGTTCTATTGTGAGTGCCAAGAGCGGATGGCAGGTCTGTGATGAATGCCCTGAGGAGATGACCTGGGTTTTCCAGTGCACATGGCAATAGATCACACCCTGCTTTGGTGGTCATTTATGTCCTTCGGAGGTGACAGAGATGGGAAAGAGAATGAAATTTTTGAATGTGCCTCTGAGTGCCCCTCAACCTGCTGCAAATGTGCAGATTCCAGTACATCCAGTTCAGGTGTGAGAGGCTGTTCCCTGGTCCTCTGAGCAAGAAGAGCTGGACGAGGGACACAGCAGAACTCGCTTACTGAGACTGCATCTCCATGAATCCCAAAGCAAGTGCGAGGGGTTATGCCACGTCCGAGTTTTCTCAGGGGAAGGTGTTTCTCCCATGCATTGGCTCCCCGTGGCACTGGTGCCACAGCCCCCGACAAAACCAGAAGTGGTCTTTGTCCCTAGCAAAAGTGCTCCTACTGCTAGCAGGGATATTCCACGGGAAAGGTCAGGAGAGGTTGAGTCCGGAGGGCACTGAGCCCGGAGGGATGTTCTGCCTCTCGTGCCCCTCGACCATTCTCGCAAGCCCAGTCCGGACCAGCCCGTTCTACGGTGCAGGGCACGGACCGCTGCCGCCGCTGTCGCCTGGTCTCCGCCTCCAGCCAGCACCCGAGGAGAGCCCGAGAGGCGCCGGAGCCTGTCCCAGCCCCGGGGCGGATTTGTCGGAGGAGGACAGGGGAGGAGGGAGAGGAAGGCAGAGGAGGCGGAGAGGAGGCGGCCCACCAGGAGCAGAGAGTCGGGGCTGGCGGGGGCAGCGAGGCGCCGGGAAGCGGATCGGCGGCTGCGGCGCTGTCGGGGAGCGGGGCTGGCGGCGCTGGTCGCGGTTTTGATCTGTGTGTAGGGCTGGCGGCCGGAGACCGTATCCATTCCTACAGGCAACTCGCGGGTCATAGCCCTGAGCTCCTCGTACGCGCTGCTAAATGGTCCAGAGAGCTGCGGACACCAACGGGGTGGCTGTTGGTTACGGGAGACGGTCTTTCTGCCGTCCTCTGGCTCTCCGGACCCCATCATTTGAACGCGGCTCTGTATTCCTGGACCATGGTGGACAAGGACTCATTGACACTGTCGTCTTCAGAGATTTCAGGGGATTCTCTTTGAAACAAAATTCGGTTAATTGGTTCTACGACAGAGCAAATTAGCACCCCTATGAAAACATGGCTTTTCATTCCTACACAGAGCGCAGGCTTGCGACAGAATGCCTGAGTGCAAACTGATTTATACAGCACAGGGCAACGCAAATCTGGGCATCCTGCACTCAGCTGCCATATGTGTCCCTAGTTTCTCTTGAGACATCATCTCCTGGTTACTCTGATCCACTCCAGGCAGGAGCCGCGATTCTCTGGTTCATGAAGATCTTTCTCTTTGGATAGGAGGAGGGGTTCTTGCTTGCCTGGAGTGTGGAAAAGACAGAGAGTAAGGGTCCGCAAGATTTGGAGTGTCACTCGTCAAGGATCTGAACACTACATCTCGGACGTGTTGTGAAGAAGCTGTGAAGGCAGACAGTGCGAAGGAGCGAGGTGTAACCAAGCCAGACCAAGCGTTAGAGGTGGTGAGAGAGGAAAGCAAAGTAGTAAGAAAGGAGAGACCTCCAGCCATGTGGCCCTGGCCTCAGGAAGGATGGTTGCAGGACCATCCTTCATTAGCCTCTCAGTAAAAATGCAGAATTCTCAGCTTCCTCTAAATGTGTTATCTCTGCTCTGATACTTAAGATGGTAGAAAATTTTCAGGAGCACACAGGCATAAGGAGGGTGAACTCGATAATACTCTTCCACCTGGGAAGTATGTGAAAGCCTCTGTTTCCTGTGGTGTGATGGGTGCCTGGGATCCCTCTGGACTTGGTTTAGGGAAGGGGCTGGGTGTAAGGGTCTCCATCTGCCAAGCCTCCAGACCTTCAACTGCCCTGGGTGGGCCAGGGCTCTCCTAGCCCCACCACTCGCAAGCAGCACTCTGGTAATTGCCCCATGTGCTCCCTGCATGTGCGTCAGTGTCTTCATCCTGTTTCCTACTCATCCCTCAGTACATTCCCTAGGGCATATGCTCTCCTTGCCATCGCTGGAGCTGGGATATCCAGCAGCCGTGCTGGAGCCACGTTCCTCTCAGACTTTGCGTTTTGGCAGAAGAGAAAGGCAAATCTAGAGACACTGGGCTGCTGCCCAGCAGGGCTCATCTCCCTTTCCCAAGGAGCTGGGAGAGAGACATTCTTCCCAGGCAGATGAAGAAGGACAGGGGAAAAGCCACAGAAGCGGAGGAGACACGTGTTCCCCGAGGAAGTTGCAAGCAGCCCAGAGAGCTGAGGAGAGCACGGGGAGATGTGAAAGGTGCAGAAGGGTAGAAACCCGGAAATCCCAAAAGCACATCAGTGGGTGTGCAGCAGAGCAGGCGATTGCAACTGGGGAGGGGAGGACTGCACTGCGAGCTGACCGGGAACAATCTCTGCCCATGAGTGAGACCCCAGAGCCAGGCAATGCTCAGAATGCCATCGGTTGGGGGAGCCAGACGGGCTGTTGCTTGGGGAGGGAGAAACCCAAAGAGAGCATTTGAGGTACTGAAAGTACAGTTCATTTCTCAGCCTTCCTGCTTCCTTTGCTCCCTCTCTTCTCTCGGCACAGGGTGGAGATTTCTGACACTCTCGGCAAACAGGCAGGTTCGTCTCAGCATGAATTTTGGCTACCTCGTAGTCACTTTCTGCCTGGTACACCTCCTCTCTATATCCCAGCTTTTCATAAAAGCATTCTTTTTCCTCCCAGGAAATAGTCAACTGCCTTTTCAGGTCCCATGGGGGAATATAACTGAATAGAGAAACATAGCTGCCGATCATGTACTTGCTGTCCTTCATGTGTTCACTCCAGACGATCTTACTTCTCTAAAGAAATAAAGAGGGAAAGAAGAGAAAGCTCAGGCCTCCTTCTCTCTCTCTACTCGCCACTTCAACTTCGCTATCCCTCTCCGTCTGTCCTCTCTTCCACATGCTGCCACCAAATATATCTCGACTCTCTCTGCAGTCACACATTTCTCCTTTTCTAAAGAAAATCAGGAGATCATTCCAAAGCTGCTCCAGGTCTATCAAACTCTCATCTCACTAACTTTATTAATGCATCCCTTTCAACCTGCAGGCTGCCTCTTGCACGACTTCCAGTTTTCCCTGGTTGGCAACATATTCAAATCTCTCTGTTTGCAGTGGGCCATGGCTTACGGGGGCTGCGATACACCGGGAGACCGATCGACGTCTGTGGGGAGCTGAGCTGTCAGCAGGAGCATTTCCGCTGGAGACAAATAGCACCTTAGTTTTAGACTTGGGCTGTGGCACCAGTTCTACGCCGAAGCAGTGCATGGGTGAAGCACCTGCCCATGAGAAATCACGGCATGGCATCTCCCACCCGCTTTGGACCAATGGAGATACAGTCTCCATGATGAGATCCCAGTTGTGTCACTTCTCCTGCTCAGAAGACTAGGGAACACCTGAAATATGTATGCTTGTCCTGAAAACAGAGAGTTCTAACTATTTGGGCAGCCTGGAGAAAACTGGGGGTTGTGCCAGAGGAGGCCTGGAAGCAGAATCTGACGCATTATTAAGTTTAGTGAGATGAGGATTTGATAGGCCAGGGGTAAAGTCAGTGTTCTAGCACTGGTGCCTCTTGCGCTGCGCTGTGCTTTTTACGTCACTTGGCACCCAGGTACTCAAGCCTGTTCTCTTTGTATGGCTGAAAACCCTGTTTAAATAAAGCACTAATACCCAATTCGTCTCCATGACGATGCCCGGAGAGCCAGAGGACGGTGGAAAGACCATCACCCGTCACCCACAGCCACCCCGTTGGTGCCTGCAGCTCTCTGGACCGTTTAGCAGATCTCTGGACCATTTAGCACCGAGGAACTCGGGGTTGTGACCCGGGAGCTGCCCGTAGGAATGGATAAATTCACCGTTTCGTATGTTGGCGTGTGAGCACTTGGTGATTTCACTGCTCTCGGTGGTCTCTACCAATGGGTCCAGCTGCACCTGGGCTCTACCTACAGACACTGGCAGGGAAAAGCCGTCGGAAGTGTTTTTGCACTGGATGTTTTTTCCCAAAACAAAGGGCACAGCAGCAGTCAAGCCAATACGGAGAAGAATTTTAAGAGGATATAAAGGTGTGTAGTAGTTGAAATGTCCATTAATATTTGCTGGAGAGAGGTGAGCAGAAAAGAGAAGTGGATTGGTGAAGTCACTGAAGAATGGAAAGCTATGGGATTAAGCCAAGCGAAGAGAGGAAGAAAAGTAGGAAAGGGGAAGGACGGACTGCACGAATTCACTGAAGGACAGAGAGTAAAGCAAGGAAAGAATAACGGCTCGACAAAGAAAAAAGCGATGAGTGTTCCCAGGGAATACTTTATGGACCAGAGGGAGGGAGGGCTGGGAAGATAGTTCGGGAGAAGAGCTTTGTGAAGAGCCTACCAGACAGGAGGGCAACCTGGAGGAATATGCACGTCCACCCGAGGGGGCTGCCCCGGCCCCTACGATCTCCGGCCGCCAGCCTTTCGCACAGATCAAAACCGCGGCCAGCACCGCCAGCCCCGCTCTCCGACAGCGCCGAAGCCGCCGATCCGCTTCCCGGCGCCTCGCTGCCCCGCCAGCCCCGACTCTCTGCTCCAGGCGGGCCGCCTCCTCTCCGCCTCCTCTGCCTTCCTCCCCGTCCTCCCCTGTCCTCCTCCGACAAATCCGCCCCGGGGCTGGGACAGGCGCCGGCGCCTCTCGGGTTCTCCTCGGGTGCTGGCTGGAGGCGGAGGCCAGGCGACAGCGGCGGCAGCGCGGCAGTGGTCCATGCTCTGCACCGTAGAACGGACGGGTCCGGACTGGGCTTGCGAGAATGGTCGAGGGGCACGAGAGGCAGAACATCCCTCCGGGCTCAGTGCCCTCCGGACTCAACCTCTCCTGACCTTTCCCGTGGAACATCCCTGCTAGCAGTAGGAGCACTTTTGCTAGGGACAAAGACCACTTCTGGTTTTGTCGGGGGCTGTGGCACCAGTGCCACGGGGAGCCAATGCATGGGAGAAACACCTTCCCCTGAGAAAACTCGGACGTGGCATAACCCCTCGCACTTGCTTTGGGATTCATGGAGATGCAGTCTCAGTAAGCGAGTTCTGCTGTGTCCCTCGTCCAGCTCTTCTTGCTCAGAGGACCAGGGAACAGCCTCTCACACCTGAACTGGATGTACTGGAATCTGCACATTTGCAGCAGGTTGAGGGGCACTCAGAGGCACATTCAAAAATTTCATTCTCTTTCCCATCTCTGTCACCTCCGAAGAACATAAATGACCACCAAAGCAGGGTGTGATCTATTGCCATGTGCACTGGAAAACCCAGGTCATCTCCTCAGGGCATTAATCACAGACCTGCCATCCGCTCTTGGCACTCACAATAGAACCACAACTTCCAGCACTGGCTTCTCACCCGGCACACAGAGATTCTTTTGCCTTCCTTGGAGAAACAGGAAGAACTAGACAGGGTGTATCTGTTTGCATTGCACAGACAAGTCGAGTACACACCTGCTGTTGGTGTGGGGAGATGACCCTGAGCAAGAACAATTGCCATCAACCTCCTGGGGAGACCTTGAAGTTATGTGGGACAAAGAGTGTCTCGGTGTCACATTGCATTTACGGTTCTAAATCCTGGCAAAGCCCATGCGTGCAGCTCTGGGATGTGCTTCTCTTGGACAGAGCTCCGCATTTCCATCTCTCAGGCGGTGGGGCATCTCAGATAGTGGCAGAGCAGGTGGCACCCCACAAGGGCTTAGGTGCATCCAGGTTCCTAGAGTGGCAGCAGGAACCCCAGGAGATACTGCCCCTGCTGCCATGAACTGTCTGTGTCTGTGTGCAAGCGAAGGACTCGTGTGTCTGAAAACCCTCCTGTGACCGAGCAGGGAGCCCCCGCCAGAGCACCACTGACTCTTGGCCAACTGGCCATCCACCAGGACCCCAGAGGCCATTTTCCAGCGCTGCTATGCAGAATATCATTCCCAGTCTGTCCGGACATTCGGGGTTACCCCATCACAGGGACAGAATCTGGCACTTCCCCTTGTTGAACTTCCTCTGGTTGAGGATTGCCCAAACCTCTGATTTGAGGTCTCTCTGCGGGGTCTCCGTCTTCCATGAGGCCCTGGAGTGTTACAATGGCCCCTTGATTGCTTGGGAATGTGCAGTGTTCTGTGTTCCATGTGTTACATGAGACCCCATATTGTCACAATGGCACTGAAATGAGAGAGGATCTCCATCCTTAATGTCTTCGTAAATCAGAAGTTTTTCTTAGATAAAAATCCTAATCAACAAAGGGGTTTGCTTTCTTGGCATGGTAGCAGTCTTTTCTTTTCTTTTAAGACTACAATTAGTTGTAGGAGAGAGAATGTAGATGATACATGGAAACTAATAGAGAGTGTATCATATGCCCATCTTCACGAAATTAGCTGACAGGCCTCATAAAACTTGTTTAATAAGAGATTGTTCTGTTAAGAAGAAAGTCAATTATACATTGTTTAAGCAAATGGGAAGTTCTAAGACACGTCTTAGCTGGTCCTAAAGCATTTAGTTTAGGGGTTAGGGGTCGGATAGATCAATCAGAGATGCTACGAGGCCTGCTAAGGGAGAAGACCACTCTGTGAAAATGACTGCCCCTCCCAGAAGAAATGGACGCTAGATGGCAGTCTTGCTCCACGAATAAAATCCAAGAGGCTATTTGACCCTAAAATCATAAGGGAATTTTGGACTGCTTGTGAAGGGGAGGGTCTTTCAAGTATCACTGTATTTATACTCCGAAATTTATACTGATTCTTTGATTCATGCATGGCAGAGTACCCCCATGAATCCTCAGCTGGCATATTAAAGAAATGTTCGATCCAATGGTTTTTTGGTCATGGGGTTTAATTCTTCTGTTTTATCCCTTTGATTCCATGAAGTTCCAAAGATATCCCACGGTTTGTTTAAATCCATGAGGTCCCGCACATCCCAATGATGCCCCTTAAGTCCCTGGTTTCTGTAGTTTCCCAGGGAACATTTGCTTCTATGATGCAGGGCAGTGCCACGACGGCCACTTGATTCCGTGAGTTCCCCCAGTCTCCCAGCAGTCCTTGGGTTCCATGAGAGCCTGCAATGTTGCAGTGGGTTGACCTGACCTGGATGCCAGGTGCCCACCAAGCTGCTCTATTGCTGCCCTTCCCAGCTAGACAGAAGAGACAGAATAAGATGGAAAATTATTTCTACCTTGAGATCAGGCACTTTACTAAAGCAAAAGCCAAAGTTTGCGCATGCAGAAGTGAAGAGGAAAATAAAAAGATTTTCTCTCTACTTCCTGTCAGCAGCGATACCTGGTCACTTCATGGGAAGCAGGGCTTCACCACACAGAGAAGCCGCTCAGAAGGCATGTATTGTAAAAAAATGGATTTTCCCCCTTTCCTGTTCCTTTCCTGAGCTCTTGTAGCTGAGCTGACGCCATATATTCTGCAATGTCCCTTTGGTCCATTTGGCTCAACTGACCTGTCTGTATCGCCTCCCATGATCTTACCCCCGATTCAGGGGACGAAGCTGCCCTGCTCAGCAGTTGCCAAAGCACTGGTGCGATTAACCCCTTTGTAGCTCCCAATGCAAAGCACAGCACTGTGACACCTGCAGTGAGAAAATGAACTCCAGCTCAGACAGACCCAACACATGTGGGATTCTGAAATGTCTCAGGGTTCCTTTGGTTCCACGATGCCCCTCTCAGACCTGGCAGTAGAAAAATAAATCAAAAAATTGAGAAGAAATCATCTTAAAGTCATGCTAAGCCTGTCTTCTACAGTCCAGAATCTATACATGTGTGACTGCAGATACTTGGGATGAGGGTAGATGCTCAGAGGAATTCATGGGTTTGATCTAGGAAACCTGTCCCAAAGTTTTCACTGCCTTTTCCTCCTTGGACATTTCCTGATGCCCGGAGGAAGCTCATGTCCAACAGCAGCTCCATCCCCCACTTCCTCCTCCTGGCTGCAGCTCTTGCACTTCTGCTTCTTCCTGGGCATCTCCCTGGCTGCCCTCCTGGGAAACGGCCTCATCCTCAGCGCCGTAACCTGCCACCACCACCTGCACACCCCCCAGGGACTTCTTCCTGCTCCACCTCTCCCTCACACACCCGGGCTGCATCTGCACCACTCTCCCCAAAGCCATGGCCAATTCCCTCTGGAACACCAGGGTCATGTCCTACTCAGGATGAGCTGCACAGGTGTTTTTTGCTTTTCTTCTTGATCACAGCGGAACTTGCCCTTCTCACCATCATGTCCTATGACCGCTACGTGGCCATCTGCAAAACCCTTCACTACAGGACCCTCCTGGGCAGCAGAGCTTGTGCCCAAGTGGCAGCAGCTGCCTGGGCCACTGGGAAGCGGGTCTGGCCCTGGGGCTGCAGGAGCTGCCGCCTGAGCTGATGATCTCCTGAGCAGTCCAGACATGCAGTCACTGTCCCTGTCCTCTATTGCCTCCCTTTCTTGCTGCGGGACCAGAAACGACTGTGCTGCTCTGCTGGGCTGGGGCGGGGCAGGGAGATGGGGGGACCAGGGAGGGGCTGGTCTGGGCAGTTCCAGTGACTAGAAAACCCCAATGTTCATCTGAAGTGTAGGAGTGGGCAGGGTGGGAGCACTACAGGGCTGAGGTGGCTCCAGGCTCTGGGAGTGGTAGCAGGAGCCCAGGGAGACACTGCCCCTGCTGCAATGAACTGCCTGTGTGTGTGCACCAGGGAAGGACTCGTGTCTCTGAACACCCCCGTGTGTGCATCAGTCCAGCTCAGGGTTGGACACCTCTCAGAGCCCTGACACATTTCTCTGTGTGACTCCAGGAAAACCCCCGCTGTGCCAGGGAGTTACTAGATCCTTTGCTGTCACCCTCCTGGTGTCCTGTGTAATGATGAAACTAGAAAAGGTGATCATCATACCCTGGTAATTTTCTAAGAGGAGAAATGTCACTGCTGGAAAGAAGTGTCACTGCTGGAAAGAAGTGTCACTGAAGAGGCGAGAAGAGGGAACATCATTGTTTCCTTCAGTCTGTTCCACAGCAGGTTCCCCTGGAGCCCCAGGGACACCTGTGGGGAACCCAGAGGGGCAGAGAAAGGGCTGCCTTTGGCTCTTGCTGTGCTGCTCAGCTGGGCCGGGCTCCTGGCACACAGGGAAATCCTGGCAAGCGGGCAGCACTGCAGAGAGACAGCTCTGCCCAGGAGCAGCTCCTCTGCACAGCCCAGCAGGGCCGAGGGCACTGCCTGTAGGCACGAGAGAAGAGAAGAAAGGCAAAGGGAGGTTAAAGGCAGCAGAAAGATGGGAGGTGTTCAGCTGAGACACAACTTGGGGACACAACTTCACACTCCTCTGCAGAGTGAGTCTACAGGTGCAGGGCAATGTCGCTTGTGTTCCTGGAGGAATCTCCTAAAGCTACCACATCCCACAGCCTTGCACATCTGTCAGGACTCTCCCAGTTTCTCTGTTGCGCAGGTTTCTCTCAGGTCACAGTGAGTGCACAGACATTCAGATGGAGTGGTGACAGGGAAGTCATGAATGGATTTCTGATGTTGAGTCTACTGTTTTGAAATCAGAAAATGTGGTGTTGAAGTCATCGTTAGCCTTTGAGAGGGAAACAGGAGAAAAATCGGATAAATTTGTTGCTAAAAATGAGCTGCTTCAAACTGAGGTTGACCACCTTCAAAGTCTTGTTAAAATTTGGATGATTATGAAACAGTCAACTCACGGATTACCCCCATCAATACTAGACAATGCCCGCAGTCCAAAGGCATAAAGCCCTCCCAGCCCCTCCAGGAACCCTCAAATCCCATCCCGGTCCCACAGGACACTCCCAACTTCCCCTTAAACCCTCCGAGGCCCCCAGACTGCCTCCCAGACCCACAAAAACCCACAAGATGCCCCCAAACCCCTTCCAGTTACCTCCAGCCCTCCCAGGACCTTTCAAACCCTCTCCTAGTTGCCCCCTTCCCCTTGAGTGTGCCCCCAAACTCTCTCCCAGTTCCTTCCCACATCTCCGACGATTCCCCAAAACCCCTCACAGCTGCCCCAATCTCCCCAACCTCCCTCCCAAACCCCCAAACTCCCCCAAACACCTTCCCACTTACCCCCACGACCTCCAAGCCCTTCTCAGCCTCCCCATTCCTTCCCAAAGCCCCTCCCAGTTGCCGGCCCGTCCCCCAGGCTCGGGTGAGGAGGTGCCCCAGGCTGACGGGCCCGCCCAGACAGGGGCGGTTCCAGCAGCATGTCAGGAGCCACCCCCTGCCCCGCAAGCTCCCGCCCGCCCTGGAGCCACCTCAGCTGCCCCTGCAGGGGAGAAATCCAGGCCGGAGCAGAGCAGGGGGCAGGGCCGGGCTGGGACCTCGATGGACGGGGGCACTGGGGGAGCAGGGGAGAGACCGGGATGGGCTGAGGGGGCACTGGGAGAGAGGGGAGACACTGGGATGGGCTGAGGGGGCACTGGGAGGGAGAGGGGAAAGTTTTTTGCCCCTTTCCTGGGCACTTGAACAGCCTCTGCACCCCCGTTCCCGGTCGTGCCGGCTGTCCTTCCCCCCCAAGCCATGAACAGGTTTTGGGGCTCCCTCGTGGGTCGCAGCCAATAGAACGGCTCTGCTGGAATGACGTCATTGCCAAATTCTGCTGGGCCCCTGTCCTTGTGCCGGTGAGTCACCCAATAGAACGTCGAAACTTCCGCGGGGGCTGCCGGGAGCGGGGCGCTGATGGCGGGGGAGGGGAGGATCGGGATTGAACCCGATTGGTCCCGATCGATCCCGGCCCCAGGGTCTCCACCCGCCGCGCTGTTTTTCACCTGCGGCCCCAACGAGGCCATGGTGGTGTGGGGTGAGTTCAGGGGGTCCGGGGGCTCCTGGTGACCCCTCCGAATCTCCCCCAAGACTCTCAGGAACCGCCCAGATCCCCCCCAAGTCTCCTGGGGACCCTCCGCCTTTCCCCCTCGTCCCCCAAATCTCCTGTGCATCCCCTTAACCCTTGAAAATCTCCTGGGACCACCTCAGACCCCCAGACTCCCTCCTGGGGACCCCCAAACACTCTTCAGGACTCCGGGGCCCCTCCCGACCCCCTCCTAGAGTCTTTTGGGTGTCACCAACCCTTTACGGCGGATTCCTCCGTCCATTTTTCCACCCCGGACTGCTGGGGGTCCACCCCCCCAAGAAACTACTGGAAACTCCCCAGTGTCCCACCACGAGATTCCTGGGTCCCTCCCCCCCCTAACCCCCTGTGCGTGTCCCCATCCTTTCTTCCCCTCGAAAATATTCTTGGGGGTCCTCCAATGTCTCCTCCAGCCCCCATCCTGCCAGGGATGGATTTGGGGGGATCTCCTTCCCCTTCCCTCTGGCCCGAAGGCAAATGCCCTCGCTGTCCTTCTTCCTTCACCCCCAGGCAGAAAAGAGAAGAGAAACAGCCAGTTGGCCCTGGCAGGTGTGGGTGTGTGCAGGCTGTGGTTGAGTGGTTGAGAAGGGAGAGGAGGGGGCTGGTGTTTGGGCCAAGTCCAGCAGGTGATGTCTTTTGTATCTGGCAGTCCTTGGTCAGCTCCATGACCATCCAGCTGTCAGTGTTCATGACATACCCATCAGCCCTTCTCTTCTTGGCTCCTACACTTGCCAACCCTAAGCTGCTCCTAAGTTGTCTTGCTGTCAGTTCCTAAAGAGGTCTTGTCAAGTGTTACTGATTTAGAAACTAAAGCCTGACATCTTTGTCTTTGCCAAAGATCTGTGTGTGAAAGGGCAGTGCTGTTGCAAAGCAGTGTTGAGCTTCACATTGGGTGACTTGGCAGCTTCCTCTGCATCACCCATGCACCCTGGGTTTCTTTGAAAAGTACTTTTCACTCCAAATGTGACACCACATTAGCCTGTAGGACATCCTGTCCCCAAATGGATAACTGTAAATATTAATAATTAAAAAGTGCCCCCCTCCATTATTCAAGAAAAGCTTGTATCTCTGTACTAAAAGCATCCAAGGGTCACGTCCCCCAGTTTTCTATCTGACAAGGGTTTGGAGGGGCTGCTTTGTGCAGGGAACCCTTTGGGGGCCCCTTGCACATGGGTAGGGCTGCACTCTGGGGGTGTGGGGCTTTGGTTCTTTGGTTGCCAGGGGCCACTGTGAGTCACTGAGCCGGGGTGGGGACAATGGGCAGGGCTGGCTGGGACAGGCTGTGGCACCTGTGACATAAAAGGGAAGTGTCCCCGTGGGGCAGCTCTGCAGGGCCCATCAGGGGATGCTGCCCAGTGCAGCCTGTGCTGTGGGGAGCACGCACACAGGGAGAGGCTGGGCCGGACGAGGGCCAGGGCAGCAAGGCCGCCCCAGGGAGTGGGTTCTGCCCCTGCCTGCAGGGCCCAGCCCCTGGCAGGAGCGCCTTGGGCAGGGCCCGGTGCTGCTGCTGGGGCAGGGGGTGAGGCCTTGCCACCTGCCAGCTGCCTGGGCCCCTGTCCTTGCTGCGCCACATCCCCGAGGCTCCATCCCCGCTCCCCCAGCGCAAGTTCCCTCCTTCCCAGCCCCAACCAAGCCCTTCTTTGTGTCCTGCAGGCCATGGCTTTCACAACATTCCTTTTGGTGCTTGTGCAAAGCATCATCCAGTCCCTGCAGGCGGTCGGGGAGGGGCTGCACAAGACTCAGTGAGCTTGGAGGTCTTTTCCAAGCCGAAGGACTCTTGGATTCTGTGATTGTGTGCTGGATTCAGCTGGGTCCGTGTTAGCAGCATTAGTTTGCTCCCAAAGTTTCCTCGCTGTCAGCTCTTGTGGCCTAAAGCTTGAGCTCCTTTAGCTCCTTGTGCTGAGCTACTGATGGGAAACGAGAGGCCTCTGCGAGCAGATTCCTGGTGTTCCCTGTAGAACAGTGAGGGAGAAGGTGTAGTCAAGTGGGAAGAGGAATACTGTTTGTGTGTGGCCTCCTATGTGGCCTTGGCGCCTTTGAGGGGCTTGAAGGAGAAAAGAGCTTTGTTAAAGTGAGAAGTGAAATAGTGTGTTGGCTGTTCTCTCTGCAGGGAGAAGCTGTCGGTGGGGGAGGGGTCACAGCGTGGGGGAGAGGCCGTAAAGTGGGGGAGGGGCCACAGAGTGGGAGAGGGGTCACAGAATGTGGGAGGGGTCACAGAGTGGGGGAGGAGCCACAGAGTGGGGGAGGGGCCATAAAGTGGGGGAAGGGTCTGAGAGTGGGGGAGGGGCCATAAAGTGGATGAGGGGTCATAGAGTGGGGGAGGGGCCATGAAGTGGGAGAGGGGTCACAGAGTGGGGTAGGGGCTACAGAATGGGGTAGGGGCCACAGAATGGGGAAGGGGCCATAAAGTGTGGGAGGGCCACGGGGTGGGGGAGGGGTCACAGCCTGGACTCGGGGGGGTCAGGGTAGTGACCTCGGGGAGGGGTCAGGGCATGGGGTAGGGGTCTCACCTGATCCCGGGGCTATCGGGGCCATGGTGGGGCCGAACCTGGTGGGGACACCCAAGTTTTTCCCAAATTTCCCCTCATTTTTCCCAGTTTTTCATCCATTTCTCCCAAATTTCCCACTCTATCCCCAATTTTCCCCCCATTTCCCCCATTTTTCCCAAATTTCCCCATTTTTCTCAATTTTTCCCCATTTTTTTTTCCAAATTCCTTCCATTGTTCCCAAATTTCCCCCATTTTTTCCCATTTTCCCCAAATTTCCCCCCAGTTTTCCCAACTTTCCCCAATTTTTCATCCAATTTTACCCAAATTCCCTCATTTTTTTCTCAATTCACCCCATTTTTCCCAAATTTCCCCATTTTCCCCAAATTCCGCCATTTTTTCCCAATTTTTTCCTAAATTTCCCCTAATTTTTCCCAATTATCCCCCATTTTTCCTGATTTTTCACCCGTTTTCCCCAAATTTCTTACTTTTTTCCCAGTTTTCCTTCCATTTCCCCTCAAAATCCCCCATTTCCCCAAATTTCTTACTTTTTCCCCAAAATTTCCCCCGATTTTCCACATTTTCCCGGATTTCCCCCCAGTTTTCCTAAATTTCCCCCCATTTTCCCCCATTTTTATCAATTTTCCCCAAATTTCCCACTTTTTTCTCAAATTTTCCCCCATTTTTCCCAATTTTTCATTCGTGTTCACCAAATTTCCCACTTTTTTCCCCAATTTTTTCCCATTTTCCCCAAAATTCCTGTTTTTTTCCCCCCATTTTTTCCCACTGGGTAAATTTGGGAAATTTGGAAAACTGGGGACCCAAAAATCCAAGAAAATGTGGGGAAATGGGGGAAAAATATGTGGGAAATCTGGAGAAAAATGTGTGAAAATGTGGGAAAAATGGGGGGAAAATCAGGAAAATGGTGAAAAATCTGGGAAAATGTGGGCAAATGGGGAAATTGCGGAAAATTCTGGGGAAAATGTGAGAAAAATCCGGGGAAATGGGGAAAAATGGGGGAAAATGTGGGAAATTCTGGGGAAAATGGGGAAAAATATGGGAAAATATGGAAAAATGAGGAAAAAAGGGGGAAAATGGGGAAAAATGTGTGAAAATCTGGGAAAATGTGGGAAAAATGGGGGGAAAATCTGGGAAATTCTGGGGAAAATGGGAGAAAATCTGGGAAAAATGTGGAAAAAATGGGGGGAAAGGGGAAAAATATGGGAAAAATCTGGGAAAATAGGGGAAAAAATGGGGGGGAAAGGGGAAAAAATGGGAAAAATCTGGGAAAATAGGGGAAAAAATGGGGGGGAAAGGGGAAAAAATGGGAAAAATCTGGGAAAATAGGGAAAAAATGGGGGGAAAATGGGGAATATTCTGGGAAAATCTGGAAATATGGGGAAAAAAATCTGAGAAAAATGGGGAAAAATCTGGGAAAAATGGGGGAAAATGAGGAAAAATCTGGGCAAATGTGGAAAAAATGTGGGGAAAATCATGGAAAATGGGGGGAAATTGGGAAAAAATCCGGGGAAATGTGGGAAAAAAGGGGGGAAATCTGGGAAAATGGGGAAAATAATCGGGAAAAAATCTGGGAAAAAATGGGAAAAATGAGGAAAAATCTGGGGAAATAGGGAGAAAATCTGGGAAAATGTGGGAAAATGGGGAAAAATCTGGGGAAAATGGGGGCAAAATGGGGAAAAATCTGGGAAAATGTGAAAAAATTGGGAAAAACTGTGGGAAAATGGGGGAAATGAGGAGAAATCCGTGAAAATGGGGGAAAATGAGGAAAAATGTGTGAAAATGGGAAAAAATGGGGAAAAAATCCGGAAAAATGGGGAAAATCGGGAAAAATCAAGAAAAATGGGGGAAAATGTGGGAAAATGTGGGAAAATGGGGAAAATCTGGAAGAAAATCTGGAGAAAAATCTGAGAAAATGTGGGAAAAATGGGGAAAAATGTGGGAAAACTGTGGGAAAATGGGGGAAATGAGGAGAAATCCGTGAAAATGGGGGAAAATGAGGAAAAATGTGTGAAAATGGGAAAAAATGGGGAAAAAATCCGGAAAAATGGGGAAAATTGGGAAAAATCAAGAAAAATGGGGGAAAATGTGGGAAAATGGGGGAAAATGTGGGAAAATCTGGAAGAAAATCTGGAGAAAAATCTGAGAAAATGTGGGAAAAATGGGAAAAAATGTGGGAAATTCTGGGAAAAGTGGAGGAAAAATCTAGGAAAAATCCGGGAAAATGGGGAAAAAATAGGGAAAAATCTGGGAAAATGTGGGAGAAATCTGGGAAAATGGGGACAAACTGGGGGGGAAATGCTGGAAATTCTGGGGAAAATGGGGGGAAATGGAGAAAAATGGGAAAAAATCCCAGAAAATGGGGAAAAATGGGGAAAGATTTAAAAAAATGGGAAAAAATCTTGGGAAAATCTGGGAAAAATGAGGAAAAATCTGGGAAAATGTGGAAAAAATGGGAGAAAATCCAGGAAATGGGGAAAAATGGGGAAAATATGGGAAATTCTGGGAAAAATCCAGGAAAATGGGGGAAGAAATCTGGGCAAATCTGGGAAAAATGTGAGAAAAAATCGGGGAAAATGTGGAAAAAATGGGGAAAAAAAATCTGGGAAAATCTGGAGAAAAATGTGTGAAAATGTGTGAAAATGTGGGAAAAATGTGGAAAAAATGTGGAAAAATCTGGGAAAATGGGGGAGAAATGGGAAAAAATCTGGGAAAATGTAGGAAAATTGGGAAAAATCTGGAAAATGGGGGGAAATGGGGAAAAATTCAGGAAAATGTGGAAAAATGGGGGAAAATCTGGGGAAAATGGGGGGAAATGTGGAAAAATGTGGAAAAATGTGGAAAAACAGGGTTAAACTGGGAGGAACTGGGAGAAACTGGGCCAGAGGGAAAGGGATGTTGCCATGGAAATGTGAGCCCGCCCCTCCCCCACCCGGCCCAGGGCCCACGGGGGTGGGGGGGGGAACTGGGTTAAACTGGGACATACTGGGAGGCACTGGGGGGGACACTGGGAGTTACTGGGAGCTACTGGAAGCTACTGGGGGGGTCACTGGGCTTACTGGGATGGACACTGGAGTTACTGGGAGCTACTGGGGGGGTCACTGGGGTTACTGGGCTGGACACTGGGGTTACTGGGAGCTACACCGGGGGTCACTGGGGTTACTGGGAGTTACTGGGAGCTACTGGGGGGCTTACTGGGAGTTACTGGGAGCTACTGGGGTGGACACTGGGGTTACTGGGAGTTACTGGGATGGACACTAGGATTACTGGGAGTTACTGGGAGCTACTGGGATAGACACTGGGGTTACTGGGAGCTACTAGGAGCTACTGGGGGGGGTCACTGGGGTTACTGGGGGGGTCGCTGGAGATACCGGAGGCATTACTGGGGTTACTGGGAGCTACTGGGAGCCACTGGGAGCGGCCCATCCCCCTCCCTCCCCAAGGTCACCCCAAGGACACGGAGGGGGGGAGGGGGGGAAGCCCTGCCCCCTCGCAGTCCCTCCCAGTCCCTCCCAGTTCCCTCCCAGTACCTGAACTGGTCACACTGGGAGCGGCTCCAGGTCCCCCCTCCAGTTTGGGCCCCCGGGGCTATTTTTGGGACCCGGTGACGTCACTGGGGGGGAGGGGCCTCGAGGGGGCGGCCCCTCCCCTCTCCCTTCCCAGTACAGACCAGTAAGGGACCAGTAACGGCCCCAGCGGGGGGGGGAGGGGAAGGAGGGAACACTGAGGGTGGGGATGGAGCAGGATGGTCCTTGAGCGTGGGGGAAGGGCAGGAGGTTCCCTGAGGGTGGGGGAGGGGTAGGAGAGTCTCTGAGGTTGGGGGAGGGGTTCTGAGGGCCCCTGAAGGTGGGGGAGGGGCAGGGAGGGCTCCTGAGAGTGGGGGAGGGGTAGCAGGTTCACTGGGGGGAGGGGAAGGAGGGGCCCTGAGGGTGGGGGAGGGACAGGAGGGACCCTGAGGGTTGGGGAGGTGCAGGAAGGGGGGGGAGGGGCTTTGGGGGGGCCCTTAAAGGTGGGGGGAGGGGCTGAAAGTGGGTCCATCATTGGGAGGGGACACGCCCACCCAAAACCCAGTAAGTCCCAGTTGAGCTCCCAGTTCAGGGAGGGGGAGAGGATGCAAAAGACACGCCCACTCGGAGAGGCTATGGCCACCTTGGGATGGGACACGCCCACCAGGGAGAGACCACGCCCACCTAAAGAAGGGACACGCCCACCCCCAAACCACTAAGTCCCAGCTGAGTTCTGCCTTAACTGGTCCTTACTGGTCCCACCACCCCATTCCGCGTTCCAGTGAGCCGTACTGGTCCATACTGGTTTATACTGGTCTATCCTGGTTTATACTGGTCTGTACTGGTCTGACCTTGATGGAGATGCTGAAGTGCTCCCAACCCCCTTAACTGGTCCTTACTGGTCCCACCACCCCATTCCGTGTTCCAGTGACCCGTACTGGTTTATATTGGTCTATACTGGTCCATACTGGTTTATACTAATCTATACTGGTCTATACTGGTCTGTACTGGTCTGACATTGACGGGGATGCTGAAGTGCCCCCAACCCCCTTAACTGGTCCTTACTGGTCCCACCACCCCATTCCCCGTTCCAGTCACCTGTACTGGTCCATACTGGTTTATACCGGTTTATACTGGCCCATACTGGTCTATACGGGTCTATACTGGTTTATACTGACCTGACCCTGATGGAGATGCTGAAGTGCCCCTAACCCCCTTAACTGGTTCTTACTGGTCCCACCACCCCATTCCCCGTTCCAGGGACCCGTACTGGTTTATACTGGTTTATACTGCTCTACCCTGGTTTATGCTGGTCTGTACTGGTCTGACCTTGATGGAGATGCTGAAGTGCCCCCAACCCCCTTAACTGGTCCTTCCTGGTCCCACTGCCCCATTCCCCATTCCAATGACCCGTACCGGTCTGTACTGGTTTATACTGGTCTATACCGGCCTATACCAGTCCATACTGGTCTATACTGGTTTATACTGGTCTGTACTGGTCTGACCTTGACAGAGATGATGAAGCGCCCCCAACCCCCTTAACTGGTCCTTACTGATCCCACCACCCCATTCCCTGTTTCAGTGACCCGTACTGGTTTATATCGGTTTATACTGCTCTACCCTGGTTTATACTGGTCTATACTGGTCCATACTGGTTTGTACCGGTCTGTACTGGTCTGACCTTGCTGGAGATGCTGAAGTGCCCCCAACCCCCTTAACTGGTCCTTACTGGTCCCACCACCCTGCTCGCTGTTCTAGTGACCTGTACTGGTCCATACTGGTCCATACTGGTCCGTACTGGTTTTTTACAGGTCTATACTGGTCTATACTGGTCTATACTGGTCTACACTGGTCTATACTGGTCTATAATGGTCTGACCTTGATGGAGATGCTGAAGTGCCCCCAAACCCCTTAACTGGTTTTTATCGGTCCCACTGCCCCATTCCCCATTCCAGTGACCCATATTGGTCTATACTGGTCCAAACTGGTTTATACTGGTCTATACCGATCTATACTGGTCTATGCTGCTCTGTACTGGTCTGACCTTGCTGGAGATGCTGAAGTGCCCCCAACCCCCTTAACTGGTCCTTACTGGTCCCACCGCCCTGCTCCCCATTCCATTGACCCATACTGGGTCGTGGTGGCAAGAACCCCAGCAGGAGCCAGCTGGGGTCTTCCTGCCATTGGATGAGTGCTCTGGGAGGTCAGGGCTGCTCCCAGATCCAGATCACACCAGCACATTTCCAAGAGCACTGTCAAATGGGAAGGGCAAAGCACAATTATTAGGAAGGAATGGAGCTTTTCTCAGTCAGTGTTTCCAGTTTCCTACTCCTGAGGAATCTGGGGTTGAGAAATGGAAAAGAAACTCTCATGTTGGACAAGTCACTGAGACTCCTGAGCTGTAACTTGGAATGCACAAGTGCTTCTGTAAGCAACTTCCTAAAGTGCTTTCGGTCTCTGCTCTGCTTTTGACAGAAGCAGCATCACTTCTGCTGGACCCATCTGTTTTTCCTTTATCTGCCCTTTTCCACCTGCCTGAGGTTTCTCTCAGGTCAAAGTGAGAGCACAGACATTTGGATGGAGTGCTGACAGGGAAGTCATGAATGGATTTCTGATGTTGAATCTACTGTTTTGAAATCAGAAAATGTGGTGCTGAAGTCATCGTTAGCCTTTGAGAGGGAAACAGGAGAAAAATCGGATAAACTTGTTGCTAAAAATGAGCTGCTTCAAACTGAGGTTGACCACCTTCAAAGTCTTGTTGCGCCAGAGTGCAGAGAGAAAACTGTTGCTAAAAAAACAGGCTCCTGGTTTGGTCAGGCAACTTCCTAAACCAGTGTCTTACCCTGGCATTGAGACTTGGGAAACCACAGAGAACCCTGATTCTAAGTCTCAGGAGAGAAAGAAACAAGGAGAATTTGAAGTTCAACTGATGTTTCTAGAGTCTCCCAGCTTTCCTCACATTAATGAAAATAGACTGAGTGATCCCTGTGATAATGAACAAAGGGAAGATTATTCTTTACCTCCCTCAATTTCCTTTGTGCCTGATACTGAATCCACTAAAAAACCTTGGACTCAAAAAGAGAACCCGACCCAGAAAACAACTCAATTCATTCTGATTCAAGTGGTTAAAGAGCAGAAGCATTATGGCGATAAACCTGGACAAATAAAAAGCCAACCAGTGAAATCCTATCAATATATCACATACCTTGGGATTCCACTTTGTTCTCATCAACAGTTAATACAATTTCCAATGGATATGGGGACAAAATGTTGGCAGCAAAATGCCAAAGATGGGATTAAAACCAAGACGAAAAAGAATTAAAATCACTGGAGAAAAAGAAGAAACCAGTCTTCAACCAAGAGCTTCACCCTGTTACTGTTTTGTTGATATTACCTTTTTGCTTTTTATTCTAATAATCATATTGTATGTTAAAATTTGGATGATTATGAAACAGTCAGCTCACTGATTACCCCCATCAATACTAGACGATGCCCGCAGTATACACCCATCCCAGCCCCTCCAGGAGCCCTCAAATCCCATCCTGGTCCCACAGGACACTCCCAACTTCCCCTCAAACACTCCGAGGCCCCCAGATTGACTCCCAGATCCAGAAAACTCTTGCTGCCTGCCCATGGAGTGTCCAGTGTGGCCCACCAACTGCACCACAAAGCCAAAGCTTCCAGGCTTTCTTTCCTGGGAATTAGGGCTGTTGTTTCCTATTTTCAGCCATGCCTCCCAACTGATAGCCCAACTCCCAAACTGCTAGCATGCCTGTTGATACAGAATTGTTAAAATAAACCTTGCCAGTATATGTTTTCAGACACCGATTATTTAGTGTCGTTTCACTTTAATCCACCCCAAGGGAATTATTAATAAAAACCTGAGTTACCCCCCGCCCCTTTTCCTGGGGCGGGTTGTAACACCAATCAGCACTGACTCCGCCCAGTAGGCATAGCAAAGGAAGTTTCCTTTTGGTTTAGGGTTTAGTGTTAGGGTTAGGGTTAGGGTTTAAGGTTAGGGTTAGGGTTAGGGTCAGGGTTAGGGTTAGGGTTAGAAAGGATTAGGGTTAGGGTTAGGAAATTTAGGGTTAGAGTTAGAGTTAGCAAAAGTTAGGGTTAGGGTTAGGGTTAGGTTTAGGGTTAGCAAAAGACAGGGTTACTGTTAGGGTTAGGGTTAGGGTTAGGGTTAGGGGTATGGGTAAGGGTTAGGGTTAGGAAGAATTTGTCTCAGTGTGCGATCTAACAATCGCGGTTTTAGCCCATTCTGGACACGCAGCGGTGCCCAATAAGCCCCTCTCAGGCTATAAGCCCGATTCATTGCCCACCGCTGTCAGAATCTTTTGCTTTTCCTCTTGAGTCTCTGCTTTTGCTGTTGCTGTTCAGTTGCGTGTCTGGCAGAATACCCACCGCCGTCCAGTATGTACTCTATTTCTATAGAGCACTGTCCCCTAACCCCAACATTAAAAGAGAGACTGGAAGCTATGCGCAAACCCTGTTCCCTAACCCTAACCCTAGCCAAAAGACTGCAAGCTATGCGGAAAAGTTTTTCCCTAACCCTAACCTTGAAAGTGAGAATGCAAGTTATGCGCAAACCCTCTTCCCTAACCCTAACCTTAAAAAAGAGACTGCAAACTATGCGCAAACCCTGTTACCTAACCCTAACCTTAAAAAAGCGACTGCAAGCTATACGCAAACCCTTTTCTCTGAACCTAACCTTAAAAAAGAGACTGCAAGCTATGCGCAACCCTGATTCCCTGACCCTAATCCTAAAAAAGCGAATGCAAGCTATGTGCAAACCCTGTTCCCTAACCTTAACCTTAAAAAAGAGACTGCAAGCTACTAGGGTTAGGGTTAGGGTTAGGGTTAGGGTTAGGGTTAGGGTTAGGGTTAGGGTTCGGGTTAGGGTTAAGGTTAGGGTTAGGGTAAGGGTTAGGGGTTAGGGTTGGGGTTAGGGTAAGGGTTAGGGGTTAGGGTTGGGGTTAGGGTTAGGGTTAGTCAGAATCTGTCTCAATGCGCGATCTAACTATCGCGGGTTTACCCCATTCCAGGAACGCAGTGGTGCCCAGTAAACCCCTCTCGGGCTATAAGCCCGATTCAGTGCCCACCGCTGTCAGAATCTTTTGCTTTTTCTCTTGGGTCTCTGCTTTTGCTGTTGCTGTTCTGTTGCGTGTCTGGCAGAATACCCACCGCCGCCCGGTATGTACTCTGCTTCTCTAGAGCACTGGCCCTGCCCACTGGGTGGAGTCAAGAGGTGGAGTCGGTGTTGATTGTTCTGCGTCACTGGCTCCGCCTACTGGGCGGAGTCAGTGCTGATTGGTGTTATAACCCGCCCCAGGAAAAGGGGAGAGGGGGTAACTCAGGTTTTTATTAATAATTCCCTTGGGGTGGATTAAAGTGAAACGACACTAAATAATCGGTGTCTGAAAACATATACTGGCAAGGTTTATTTTAACAATTCTGTATCAACAGGCATGCTAGCAGTTTGGGTGCTGTCATACCACCATGTGACACAGAGATAACCTTTGGGGGGGGGAAAGAAAATGCATAGGGGAGAGAAAGGCAGGATAAGAGCAAGGGAGAGTAAGAGAAAGAAAAGCTGAGAGTGGACAGATGTATATAGTCACCGCCCGCGGGGTCCAGCGATGCTTCCATGTCTGTCAGTTGAAGTGGTGGCCTTGATCTGCCGGGGGTGAAGGAGGGAAGTCCCCATACTCCAAGAAGTTATGAGTTATAGCCATGATTAGTGTCACGGACCATGCCTCGAGCCTCCAACATCTCGAAGGTTGCAGTCTCTCTTCTAAGGTTAGGGAACAGGCTTTGGGCATAGCTTGCAGTTACTGTGTGGACCAATTGTCAGAGACTGAAATGGTTAATGATTTATGCATTCTAGGAGACTTTTCAGGCTTTTGACTTGCATGATACCTCTGATGAGCAGTCGGGCCCCTCCCTCCCTCCAGTGCTGACAGTGTGAAGCCCTGAAAAAGCAAGAGCTGAGCTTACAGGCTTTTGACTGTTGATATATCTGATGAGGAATCAGGCCCCTCCCTCCCTCTGCTATGAGATGTTAGGGTTAGGGTTAAGGTTAGCAAGGGTTAGGGTTTAGGTTTTAGGGTTTATGGTTTGGGGTTTAAGGTAGAGTTAAACCATCATTTTCGGGGTATGGGCCCGATAGCTTAATTAGCTGACCTTACTAGAAAATAATATAGAGGGAGTATAGAGGATTTTGATTCCTTTAGTGTAGGTTCGATTCCTACTTTTCTAAAATTAGGAAATGAGAGGATTGGTATACCTCTATGTTTACTTTATCATAGTAACCCTTTTGGATTCAGGCACATTTCCTTGAGTGTCTTAGGTAGGGGGGTAGGCCTGCATAGGAGATAGGAAGGCTGGTATGCCATAGGCATATGTTAGGGGTAAGAAGTTTTTTCAAAGGAAATGTATGAGTTGATCATACCGGAATCGAGGGTAAGAGGCGCGGATTCATAAGAATCCTGCGGAAAGGAGGAGGGTTTTTGTAGCTAAAGTAGGGGGAATGAGTTCTTGAGGGAGATTAAGTGAGCTGGGGTTTAGGAATAGAATGGTTGTGAGTGCATTTATTAGTATAATATTAGCATATTCGGCAAGAAAAAACAAGGCGAATGGCCCTGCAGCATATTCTACGTTGAACCCTGAGACTAGTTCAGATTCTCCTTCTGTCAGGTCAAATGGAGCGTGGTTTGTTTCGGCAAGAGTGGAGATATATCATATTATTGCTAAGGGCCAGGAGGAGAAAATGAGGTAGAGAGGTTCTTGAGTTGTAGCTAGGGTATTGAGGGTGTAGTTACCACTAAGGATAATTACGGATAGGAGAATAATGGCTAGGATAACTTCGTAAGAGATAGTTTGTGCGACTGCTCAGAGGGCGCCGATTAAGGCATATTTTGAGTTAGAGGCTCACCCTGATCCTAGAATTGAGTAGACTGCCAAGCTAGATAGAGCTAGAAGGAAGAGTATGCCAAGGTTTAGGTCAGTAAGGGGAAAGGGTAGGGGAAGTGGTGTTCAGATTGTAATTGCTAGGAGAAGGGCTAAGATAGGAGTAGATATAAATAAGTAAGGGGATGAAGTTGATGGACGAATTGGTTCTTTAATGAATAGCTTTACTCCATAGCAATAGGTTGTAAGAGGCCAAATGGTCCTACAATATTAGGCCCTTTTCGGGCTTGCATATAACTTAGAATCTTACGTTCAACTAGGGTAAGAAATGCTACGGCGATGAGGATGGAGAGAGCATAGGATATTGATATAATAAAGTAAGTGAGGGTTAAGTGAATTGTCATGTGGTTTGTGTTGGAGCTAGGGAGAGGATTTGAACCTCTGGGTAAAGGGCTTAAGCCTTCTGCATTTGCCAAACTCTGCCACGCTAGCGGTCCTTTTCTAGGAGGGGGTTATGGTGGAGCTCTTAGTAATTTAGTTGGGTCCATTACTGGGTGCGAAGGCGTGCTTGTGGCATAGACCTTACTTCTTCGATCCTTTCATGCTAGAAGGAGTTGTAACATAGAAACCGACCTGGATTACTCCGGTCTGAACTCAGATCACGTAGGACTGTTAATCGTTGAACAAACGAACCCTTGGTAGCGGTTGCACCACTAGGATGTCCTGATCCAACATCGAGGTCGTAAACCTCCTTGTCGATGTGGGCTCTTGAAGGAGATTGCGCTGTTATCCCTGGGGTAGCTAGGTTCATTAATCAATTATATTGGGTCTGGTTACTATTAGCACGTTGATGGGTAGTTCTTGGTTAAGATGGATTGTCTGATATTTGGAGGTTAAGTTTGTCTCCAAGGTCGCCCCAACCAAAAAATGCACACCAGCAAAATCCCGGGGGAGTAGGCCCTGTGGGTGAGTATCGTTTATGGGAGTGGTAGCAGATTTTAAAGTTCCACAGGGTCTTCTTGTCTTATGGGGTTATTCCTGCTTTTGCACGGGAAGATCAATTTCACTGATTATCTGTAGGAGACAGCTAAGACCTCGTTAAGCCATTCATACAAGTCCCGATTTATGGGACAATTGATTGCGCTACCTTTGCACGGTTAGGATACCGCGGCTGTTGAACGAATTGTCACTGGGCAGGCTTCACCTTTAATACTTGGTTTGCTAAAGGCTATGTTTTTGGTAAACAGTCGGGCCTTGGATTTGCCTAGTTCCTTTTACAGGTTTTAATCGTCTTTGGGGGCGCTCCATAGGTGGGTTAACAGAGTTTTGGGTATAAGGTCTTGTTAAGGTTAAAAAATATCCTGTGGATTGTTAATAATGTTGTAATGTAAGCTTGCGCCATAGAGGGGATCCCTAGTTACTTATTTTAGCATAAATTCTCTTATTTAATATAAGTTGGCCTATTGGGGAAGAGGGAGTCATGAGGAAGTTTAGATTTTTTTAGGTGAGGAGCTTTGACGCATTCTTTAATGGTGGCTGCTTGAAGGCCCACAATTAAGCTGTAATTAAATTTATCCGCTAGGGGAGAGTGTATTCTTTTTTAAAGGAGCTGTACCTCCTTTAAATAGCCCTTAATTCACTTCATGTGGGTTGAGTGTAGTCCTGGGAGGTGAATTAAGAGGGAACTAAGATTCATTTCATAGGCAACCAGCTATCACCCAGCTCGATTGGTTTTTCACCACTACTAACGAGTCTTCCCACTCTTTTGCAACAGAGACGGGTTTGCTCAGTAGATAGCTGCTCGTAAGTAGCTGGCTTGGGTTTCGGGGGAAGCAAGCTTAAATTGGCGTTTTGCTTGGGTAGTTCTGGCTAAATCATGATGCAAAAGGTACAAGGGTTGGTCTTTGCTATTTATTGCTTGGTTTGTCATTACTCTTTCATTCTTCCCTTACGGTACATGATCTCTATTGCGTCTTGAGTTTACCTTTCTATCGCCTATACTAGGTTGAGTGAGAGAATGTTTTGATTTAATGGGTAGTATTAACTTAGTTTCTATGTAATCTGGTAGAAGAGCTAGAGTTAGGCTTCAAGGCGATCTGATATGGAACAGATATCTTTCAGGTGTAAGCTGAATGCTTTAGTTATAGCTACGTCTTGGTAGACTAAGTGCACCTTCCGGTACACTTACCTTGTTACGACTTGCCTCATCTCTAGCTTAGGGGTTTATTATAAATAAAATTAATCCTAGCTTGTGAGGAGGGTGACGGGCGGTATGTACGTGCTTCAGAGCCAGCTTAAAGGAGGCATTATTATCCTGCTTTACTGCTAAATCCGCCTTTTAGGAGTGATTTCACACTCCTTGTCGTGAGGTATTCTATGCTAGAAAATGTAGCCCATTTCTACCATCTCATGAGCTATACCTTGACCTGTCTTATTAGTGGGATGTTGCTGTTGTGCCCACTGTTAAACCCTCAGTTTAGGGGTGGGCTGACGACGGCGGTATATAGGCTGATTTGGCAAGGGATGGTTGGGTGTATCGTGGGTTATCGGTTATAGAACAGGCTCCTCTAGGTGGGTTTGGAGCACCGCCAAGTCCTTAGAGTTTTAAGCGTTTGTGTTCGTAGTTCTCAGGCGGATGCTTAAGTGGTGAAAGCATCGGGATTTAGGGCCAGGCATAGTGGGGTATCTAATCCCAGTTTGTGTCCTGGCTTTCGTGGAGTTTTGTTGATCATGAAACTAAGATCATTTCTATGGGAGTATTGGATGCATCTTGTGCTTATAACAGTTTGGTTACATTTCAGTCTTAGTTGAAGTGATAATGAAAAACCACTCTTTACGCCGTATAAAGTTAATTTGGGTTTCTTGTGTGACCGCGGTGGCTGGCACAAGATTTACCAAGCCTGGTAAGTTGCTTTAACTAAGTCAAGTTTACACTTATTGCTTAATATTAATTACTGCTGAAAACCCGTGGGGGTGTGGCTAGGCAAGGCGTTTTGGGCTACAATTGGAGTGGTGTGCCTGATGCCTGCTCCTGCTGTCTTTTTAAGGTGCTGAGGGCATTTTCACTGGGATGCGGATACTTGCATGTATATATTTGGCAAGAACTAACTGTAAGGTTAGGACTAAGTCTTTTTTGTCCTTGGGTATGTGTAATAGCCGTCTTAACATCTTCAGTGTTATGCTTTATTGTAAGCTACAAGGACTAAGGCTGTTATAGGCATAGTGATTATTATTGGGGCTTGTTTTAGTTGTAGTAATAGTTGCTATTGATTTAGGATTTGTTTAGTGGTTGGAGAAGTAGTTCTAGTGGATAACAAAAATGTGTTGTTGAGAAGTTAGAAGAGTAGAAAGGGGCAGGATTGTAGTGTTGTGGGCGGGTTTGTTAAGGTTTTATGTTCTTGTAGTTGAAATTACAACGATGGTTTTTCAGGCCAAAGGTCTTGGATAGAGGCCAAGCAGGAATTGTTATGACGTACTTTATACTATTTTTAAGTGTTAGTTTTATTTTGGGAGGACTAGCAGTTGCTTCCAATCCTTCTCCATACTATGCAGTAGTGGGGTTAGTGTTGGCGTCTATTGTAGGGTGTGGATGGTTAATGAGTTTGGGGGTGTCTTTTGTATCACTAGTGTTATTTCTGGTATATTTAGGTGGGATGTTAGTGGTTTTTGTGTATTCGGTTTCATTGGCAGCAGATCCATTTCCTGAGACCTGAGGGGACTGGCAGGTTGTTGGGTATGGTGCTGGGTTAGTTTTAGTGTTGGGGGGTGGGGTGTTTCTTATAGGGCTATCTGAGTTAGAGTGGTTGGGGATAAACACGGTGGATAGTGGGGGTGTTTTATCTATTCGGTTGGATTTTGAGGGAGCGGCTATGTTTTATTCTTGGGGGGTGGGACAATTTTTAATTGCGGGCTGGGGTCTGTTGCTGACGATGTTTGTTGTGCTAGAACTTGTACGAGGGTTGTCTGGTGGGGCAATTCGGGCGGTTTAAGGAGGTGTGGTTCAGAGAATAGTTTAATGAAAATGCCAGCTTTGGGAGTTGGTGATAAAGGTTTGATTCCTTTTTTTCTGGAGGGTTGGAAAAAAGTTTGGGACCAACTGTTAAAGGTGTATGTGGGTGGAATATTAGTTAGAG
The DNA here is from genome assembly GCF_025592945.1 of Manacus candei. NCBI lineage: Eukaryota > Metazoa > Chordata > Aves > Passeriformes > Pipridae > Manacus > Manacus candei. Next base: position 13,041,169 of record NW_026138095.1, on the reverse strand, counting down.
TAGTGGGGGCGATTAATTGGGGAGGTAAGAGGGTGAAAGGAAATGATGGGGTAGATTAAAGTGTAAACAAACAAATGAACAAATGAATGATGAAAGGAAATGATGGGGTAGATTAAAGTGTAAACAAACAAATGAACAAATGAATGATGAAAGGAAATGATGGGGTAGATTAAAGTGTGTTAAAAAAATTTAACAAATTGATGATGCAAATGTCTTAATTGGAAAATTAGGGGAATGGAAAGGGTATGGGGGGAGGGGGGGCCCCTCCCCTTGATGTACGTGTTGATTGGAAAGTTGGGGGGTGCTTGGATATTTTTTGGAAAACTCTAAGAAGGGGCGGCCTTCAGTCTTTGGTTTACAAGACCAACTTTTTTTATAAACTATTGGAGTGGTTAGAGGTTGAGTATCTTATTTTCTAGGGGACTAGTAATGGGGAATAAGATGAGAATGATTGTGAAGTAGGTAGTTGAGGCGAGTTGTCCGATGATAATAAATGGATGTTCGACTGGTTGGCTACCGATTCATGTAAGGATTAAAAGATTTGTTACTAGGATTCAGAATAGAAGTTGGGAGAGAGGTCGGAAGGTTATAGTTCGTTGCTTTGACATGTGGAGGAATGGGGCTAGAAATAGAATTAAGACGGAGGCGGCTAGGGCTAGGACTCCTCCTAATTTGTTGGGGATTGATCGTAGGATGGCATATGCAAATAGGAAGTACCACTCAGGTTTAATGTGGGGAGGTGTTACTAATGGGTTTGCAGGTGTTAAATTTTCTGGATCTCCTAAGAGGTTGGGTGAGAATATGGCAAGTGTTATTAGAGGAATGAGGAGGAACAAAAGGCCTTGAATATCTTTTATTGAGAAATAGGGGTGGAATGGGATTTTGTCGCAGTCTGAATAAATACCTAGGGGGTTGTTTGAGCCTGTTTCGTGTAAGAAAGTTAAGTGGATGAGGGTGAGACCTGCAATTAAGAATGGGAGGAGGAAGTGGAGGGCAAAGAACCGGGTAAGTGTAGGGTTGTCAACTGAGAATCCTCCTCAAGCTCATTCTACAAGTGTTTGGCCAATGTAAGGAATTGCTGAGAATAGGTTAGTAATTACTGTAGCGCCTCAGAATTATATTTGGCCTCATGGGAGGACATATCCTACGAAGGCAGTTGCTATTAGAGTTAAGAGGAGAATAACTCCTGTGTTTCAGGTTTCTTTATATAGGTAGGAACCATAGTAGAATCCTCGTCCAATGTGTAGGTAAATGCATATGAAGAAGAAGGAGGCGCCGTTTGCATGGAGGTTTCGGATTAGTCAGCCGAATTGAAGATTTCGGCATGTATGGGCGACGGACGTGAATGCCAGAGTGATATCCGCTGTATAATGTATTGCTAGTAGGAGGCCAGTGGTGATTTGGATTGTTAGACAGATGCCAAGAAGAGATCCAAAGTTTCATCATGTCGTTTTGGGTAAGAGCGCATGTAGCGGCAAATAGGGTGGATAGGGCACCTATACAAAGGCCCATAGTTAGGGCAATTTGGTTGTTACATAATATGTGGTGAGTGCGAATAAGTAGAAAGATTCCGGCAACTACTATTGTGCTGGAATGGAGTAGGGCAGATACAGGGGTTGGCCCTTCTATAGCTGCTGGGAGTCATGGATGCAGGCCAAATTGGGCGGATTTACCTGTGGCAGCTAGGATGAACCCTGAGAGAGGGAGAAGGGATATTTGGTTTGGGGAGGATTGCTGTTGAATTTCTCAAGTGTTTATTGAGGATGCTAGTCATGCTATGCAGAGGATTAGTCCAATATCCCCAATACGGTTGTAAAGTACGGCTTGAAGTGCAGCGGTGTTGGCTTCTGCTCGACCGTGTCACCATCCAATCAGGAGGAAGGATAGAATTCCGACTCCCTCTCAGCCGATAAATAAGAGGAATATGTTATTAGCGATGATTAAGATGAGTATTGCAATGAGAAAGATTAGAAGGTAAAGAGAGAATTTTGTGGTGTGGGGTTCTGAGGCTATATATCATGTTGTAAATTGAAGAATAGATCATGTTACGAATAGTGCAATAGGAAAAAACGTTAAGGAGTATTGGTCTATTTTAAGGCTAAAAGGGATTTTGAAGTTCGCAATAAATTTTCATTCTCAATAGAAAGTGGTATTTTCCATATTTAAGTAGATGGAGAGGATTATGGGAATTAAACTAACTATGAAGGAAGTTTGAACAGTGTGTATGATGGTTGTTGGAGAGTTTAGGTAGTTTTTGGATAGGAGGGGGAGTAGGATGGGTATAGAGAGGGTAGCCAGGGTCAAGAATATAGAGGTGTTGAGGATTAATGGGAAGTCCATTACTTTTACTTGGACTTGCACCAAGATGAATGGCTCCTAAGACCAGTGGATTGCTATTATCCTTTAAAAGTAGGGGGGCTGAGGTCTTAGGCTCAGATGCAAGAGTTAGCAGTTCTTGTTGGTTAAACCTCCCCTCGGCAGGCAAGAAGAGTTTAACTTCTATTTTTAGGATCACAGTCTAATGTTTGGTTTAAAACTATGCTTGCATGTGGGAATTCCTGAGATTAGCTCTGGTTTTAGGATGAGGAGGAGGGAGGGTAGGATATGAAGTGTTATAAGGAGATGTTCTCGTGTATTTGAATTTTGGGTGGTTGTAATATAGGTTGGAGTTGGACCTCGTTGGGTTATAAGGAGTATGTAGAGGGTATAGGCTGCAGTTAGTAGAGTTGCGGCTCCGGTTAGGATAATGGTGAAGGTGGATCAGTTGAAGAGTGCAATTATGATAGTTAATTCAGCTATCAGGTTAGTGGTAGGAGGAAGGGCTATGTTTGTTAGGTTGGCTAGGAGCCATCAGATTCCTGTTAGAGGTAAAAGGGGTTGTAGGCCTCGTGTTAGAAGGAGAGTACGACTATGTATGCGTTCATAGTTTGTATTAGCTAGGCAAAATAGTATGGAAGAGGTGAGTCCATGTGAAATCATTAGGATTATGGCCCCTGAAAAGGATCAGTGGGTTTGGATTATTGTTGCGGCAATGACTAGACCTATGTGGCTTACTGAGGAGTAGGCGATTAATGACTTAAGGTCGATTTGGCGTAGGCAGATGGAGCTTGTCATTAGTGCCCCTCATAAGGCTAGGGTTAAAAATGGGTAGTAGAGGTAGTCTAATAAGGAGTTTGTAATTATTGAGGTACGCATAATGCCGTATCCCCCAAGTTTGAGGAGGAGCGCAGCTAGGAGTATGGATCCTGCGATTGGTGCCTCTACGTGGGCTTTTGGGAGTCATAGGTGTAGTCCGTAAAGGGGAGCTTTCACTATGAAAGCGAGCAATAGGGCTAGACTTGATATGAGGCCTGTTCAGGAGTTTGTAAGAGATGAGTGTGAAAGTTTTATTATAGTGATGTGTATAGTTCCTGTTTGAGTGTGAAGATAGAGGATCACTACTAATAGGGGAAGAGAACTAATTAGTGTATAAAATAAGAGGTTAAACTTAAACCAACACTTAACGTTCTGGTTGGCTACCGCATCGTGTGATTAGAATTAGGGTAGGGATTAGGGTAGCTTCGAATGCGATATAAAATAATATCAGTTCTAAGGCTGAGAAGGCCAAGATAATGAATGGTTGGGTGAGGATTATGGTTATGGTAAAAATATATTTTCGTGTGGGAGGTTCTTGTTGAAGGTGATTTTGGCTTGCCAGGATTATAAGAGGTAGAAGTCAACAAGATAGAACTAATAAGGGGGATGAAATTTGATCAGTTCCAAGTCATGGTGATAGGTTTTTGCTAGGGTAATAGGTTGAAGCAAGTCATTGTAAGCTAGCGGTTGCAATTAAGAGGTTGTGCGAGGTGACATTGAGTCATAGGAATTTTGGAGGAGATAGGAGGGTTATGGGGAGTAATATGATTGTAGGGAGAATAATTTTTAACATTGTAGAAGGTTTAGATTGTGTAAATGATCCGATCCGTGAGTTCGGGTGGAAGCTACTAGGACTGCTAGACCGGCGCCTGCTTCACAGGCTGAGAATGCTAGCATAAGAATGGGCATTAAGGTGGGGGATGTTGTTTGGGTTTGAATAGGTCATATGGAGAGGGCAATGTATATTGATAGTATTATACTTTCTAAGCATAGCAGGGCAGAAATTAGGTGTATTCGGTGAAAGGCTAGTCCTAGACTACTTAGGGTGAAGGCAGAGTAGAAGCTTAAATGCAGAAAGGTCATTGAGAAAGTCACGGGGTAGGACTGTGGTTTGTTGAGCCGAAATCAACTGTCTTTGCTAGACTAACTTTCTGAAGTTATTCTGCTCATTCTAAGCCCCCTTGAATTCATTCATAAATTAGCCCTAGTGCGAGGAGGAGAATGACTGTGGAGGTTCATGTTAAGGTAGTGAGGGGGGAGAGGAGTTGAGTAGCCCATGGGAGGGGCAGTAGGAGGGCAATTTCTAGGTCGAACAAGAGGAATAAGATTGCGACAAGGAAGAATCGGATTGAAAATGGGAGGCGGGCAGAGCCCAGTGGGTCAAAGCCACATTCGTATGGGGATAATTTTTCTGAATCTGGATTTATTTGAGCTAATCAAAGGTTTAGGGAAGTTAAGATAATACATAGTGATAGAGAAATTGTGAATATAAAGAGGATGATGTTAATTGCCTTTCTCTGGTTTTGATCCAGATTTTAGAGATTGGAAGTCAATTGTAATTAATATACTAGAAGGGCAAGATCCTCATCAATAGATTGTTATGTAGAGGAACAGTCAGATAATGTCAACAAAATGTCAGTATCAGGCCGCTGCTTCAAAGCCAAAGTGGTGGTTGGATGTGAAGTGGAATTTTACGAGGTGGAGGAGGCAAATCAAGAGGAAGGAGGATCCAATGATTACGTGGAGACCATGAAATCCTGTGGCGACGAAAAAGGTTGATCCATAGACTCCGTCGGCAATTGAGAATGGAGCTTCATAATATTCTATTGCTTGAAGTGCTGTAAAGTAGAATCCTAATAGGACGGTTATAAGTAGGGCTTGGGTAGCTTGGTTCCGATTGCCCTCTGTAATGCTGTGATGTGCTCATGTGACAGTGACTCCTGAGGCTAGGAGGATAGCAGTGTTTAGTAGGGGGACTTCTATTGGATTGAGAGGTTTGATTCCTATAGGAGGTCATTGTCCTCCGAGTTCTGGAGTGGGGACTAAGCTGGAGTGGAAGAATGCTCAGAAGAATCCTAGGAAGAAGAATGCTTCGGATGTAATAAATAAAATTATTCCGTAACGTAAGCCCTTTTGGACTGTAGGGGTATGGTGGCCTTGGAATGTGCTTTCTCGTACGATGTCACGTCATCATTGGAGTATCCCTAGGATTATAGAGAGTAGGCCTAGGAGTAAGAGTTGGATAGAGTGGTGGTGAAATCATATGGCTAACCCAGAGGTAGTGAGGAGGGCGGCTGCTGCTCCAAAAATGGGTCAAGGGCTTGGGTCTACTATGTGAAATGAGTGGGCTTGGTGTGTCATTAAGGGTTAAATGTTTTCTTGTAAGTAAAGGCTTAGAAGAAGTACAAAGACATACGCTTGGATTATTGCCACGGCCACTTCTAGAATTGTTAAGAGGAGTAGAATTGTTCTAGTTAGAAGGGACACGGTAGGTATAATGGGAAGGAGGACGGTAGTGGCTGTTGAAATGAGTTGGATGAGCAGGTGTCCTGCTGTGAGGTTGGCTGTGAGGCGAACTCCTAAGGCTAAAGGGCGAATGAGAAGGCTTGTTGTTTCAATTATGATGAGGGCAGGAATTAGAGGTGTTGGGGTGCCTTCTGGTAGGAGGTGTCCAAGGGAAGCTGAAGGTTGGTTTTGTAGGCCTGTTAGCAGGGTGGCAAGTCATAGAGGGAAGGCGAGGGCTAGGTTTATTGATAGTTGGGTGGTAGGTGTGAATGTGTAAGGTAGGAGGCCTAATAGGTTAATTGTTAGAAGTATAATTATGAGTGATGATAGGATTAGGGCTCATTTATGGCCTTTTTTGTTTAATGGGGTTATTAGTTGTTTTGTGATTAAATGGAGAAATCAGAGTTGAAGAGTTGAAAGACGATTTGTAACTCATCGATTGCCAGGAGAAGGAAGTAATAGGGTTGGGAATAAGAGCGAGATGAGGATAAGGGGGATTCCGAGGAGGGTTGGGCTTATGAATTGATCAAAGAAGCTTAGGTTCATGGTCAGTTTCAGGAGTGGGGTTTTATAGTGGGTAGTGTTTTGTTGGAGGGTGAGTTAGTTGGGGTAAATAGTAAGAGTTTAGGTTGAAGGATAAGAGAAAAAGTGAATCATGAAGTTAGTATGATAAAAAGTCAAGGTGCGGGGTTTAGTTGGGGCATGTCATTAAGGAGGGTGAATAATCCTCTTTCTCTAGTTTAAAAGGCTAGTGCTGGTTCATAGCTTCTTAATGATTAGGATGTTAGAAGTGAAGACCAGTTTTCGAAGTGTGTTAGAGGGGCTGATTCTACTACGATAGGTATGAAGCTGTGGTTGGCTCCACAGATTTCTGAGCACTGACCGTAGAAGATTCCAGGACGGGTTGTGATAAAGGAAGTTTGGTTCAGTCGTCCTGGAATTGCATCGGTTTTTTCACCAAGGCTAGGAACAGCTCAGGAGTGGAGAACGTCATCAGCTGTAACAATAATTCGAATCGGGAATTCTATTGGAATGACGATGCGGTTATCAACTTCTAGGAGGCGGAAACGACCGAGTGGTAGATCCATAGTTGGTAGTATGTAAGAGTCAAAAGATAAATCTTTAAAGTCTGTATATTCGTAGGATCAGTATCATTGGTGGCCAATAGCTTTGAGGGTGAGGTCAGGCTCATCGATTTCGTCTATCATGTAGAGGATTTGAAGGGATGGGAGGGCTAGTATAATTAGGACAATGACAGGTAAGATTGTTCAGACAAGTTCTACTTCTTGTGCGTCGACGGTGTTGGAGGATAGTTTTTCTATAAGTATAAGAGCTAGTAAATACAGGACTAGGCTACAAATGGCTAGTGCGACTATTAGGGCGTGGTCGTGAAATTCAATAAGTTCTTCTATAATAGGGGATGAAGCGTCTTGAAAACCAAATTGAGAGTGGTGGGCCATGGAGTTGGGATGGGATGTACTGGGTTTTCACCTGTGATTTAGTCTTGACAAGACTATGTAATGATTTTACTAACAACCCATAAGAAAGAAGCATGAGTGGTTTGATGCGGTTGGCTTGAAACCAGCTTATGAGGGTTCGATTCCTTCCTTTCTTGTACTTGGACAAAAGCTGGTTCTTCAAAGGTATGGTAGGGAGGAGGGCAGCCGTGAATTCATTCAATGTTTGTGGAGGTAAGTTCTGGTTGCACTACTTTCCGTTTGGATGCGAAGGCTTCTCAGATAATGAACATTACTATAATTACAGCTACTATGGAGATGAGGAAGCCGATGGAGGATAGGGTGTTTCATAGGGTATAAGCATCTGGGTAGTCTTGAGTATCGTCGTGGTATACCAGCTAGGCCTAGGAAATGTTGTGGGAAGAATAACTGCAGCCTATACCCTCTACATACTCCTTATAACCCAACGAGGTCCAACTCCAACCTATATTACAACCACCCAAAATTCAAATACACGAGAACATCTCCTTATAACACTTCATATCCTACCCTCCCTCCTCCTCATCCTAAAACCAGAGCTAATCTCAGGAATTCCCACATGCAAGCATAGTTTTAAACCAAACATTAGACTGTGATCCTAAAAATAGAAGTTAAACTCTTCTTGCCTGCCGAGGGGAGGTTTAACCAACAAGAACTGCTAACTCTTGCATCTGAGCCTAAGACCTCAGCCCCCCTACTTTTAAAGGATAATAGCAATCCACTGGTCTTAGGAGCCATTCATCTTGGTGCAAGTCCAAGTAAAAGTAATGGACTTCCCATTAATCCTCAACACCTCTATATTCTTGACCCTGGCTACCCTCTCTATACCCATCCTACTCCCCCTCCTATCCAAAAACTATCTAAACTCTCCAACAACCATCATACACACTGTTCAAACTTCCTTCATAGTTAGTTTAATTCCCATAATCCTCTCCATCTACTTAAATATGGAAAATACCACTTTCTATTGAGAATGAAAATTTATTGCGAACTTCAAAATCCCTTTTAGCCTTAAAATAGACCAATACTCCTTAACGTTTTTTCCTATTGCACTATTCGTAACATGATCTATTCTTCAATTTACAACATGATATATAGCCTCAGAACCCCACACCACAAAATTCTCTCTTTACCTTCTAATCTTTCTCATTGCAATACTCATCTTAATCATCGCTAATAACATATTCCTCTTATTTATCGGCTGAGAGGGAGTCGGAATTCTATCCTTCCTCCTGATTGGATGGTGACACGGTCGAGCAGAAGCCAACACCGCTGCACTTCAAGCCGTACTTTACAACCGTATTGGGGATATTGGACTAATCCTCTGCATAGCATGACTAGCATCCTCAATAAACACTTGAGAAATTCAACAGCAATCCTCCCCAAACCAAATATCCCTTCTCCCTCTCTTAGGGTTCATCCTAGCCACCACAGGTAAATCCGCCCAATTTGGCCTGCATCTATGACTCCCAGCAGCTATAGAAGGGCCAACCCCTGTATCTGCCCTAGTCCATTCCAGCACAATAGTAGTTGCCGGAATCTTTCTACTTATTCGCACTCACCACATATTATGTAACAACCAAATTGCCCTAACTATGGGCCTTTGTATAGGTGCCCTATCCACCCTATTTGCCGCTACATGCGCTCTTACCCAAAACGACATCAAAAAAATTATTGCTTTCTCTACATCCAGCCAACTAGGACTAATAATAGTCACTATTGGCCTAAATCTACCTCAACTAGCCTTCCTACACATCTCTACGCATGCATTCTTTAAAGCCATACTCTTCCTTTGCTCTGGGTCTATCATTCACAGCCTTAACGGTGAACAAGACATTCGAAAAATAGGAGGATTACAGAAACTACTCCCTACAACTACCTCATGCCTGACAATCAGAAATTTAGCTCTCATAGGAACACCATTTTTAGCAGGGTTTTACTCAAAAGATCTCATTATTGAAAGTCTTAACACCTCCTATCTAAACACCTGAGCACTCCTCCTAACCCTCGTAGCTACAGCTTTTACTGCAACTTACAGCCTACGTATAGCCCTACTAGTACAAACTGACTACACCCGAATTCCCTCCATTACTCCCATCAATGAAAACAACCCAGCAAACCCAATTACTCGTCTCGCTCTCAGAAGTATTATAGCTGGTCTATTAATTACCTCTTATATCTCCCCTACAAAAACCCCTCCTATAACCATACCACTGGTCACAAAAACCACTGCTATCATTATTACAACATTAGGCATCATTCTGGCATTAGAACTATCAAAACTCACACATACCTTCTCTGCCCCCAAACAAAATATCACTATAAACTTCTCCAGCACTCTAGGATATTTTAACCCCCTTATACACCGCCTCAGCTCTACTAAACTCCTAAACAACGGCCAGAACATTGCATCCCATTTAATCGACCTATCCTGATATAAAAAAATAGGCCCAGAAGGACTAGCGACCCTTCAACTCAAAGTATCCAAAATCTCAACTACTCTACACTCCGGACTAATCAAAACCTATCTAGGATCCTTCGCTCTATCTATCTTAATTATAATCTTATTTACACAGAACTAAGAATTAATGGCCCCTAACTTACGAAAACATCACCCCCTTCTAAAAATAATCAACAATTCTTTAACTGACCTCCCAACACCACCAAACATTTCCACCTGATGAAACTTTGGATCTCTTCTTGGCATCTGCCTAACAATCCAAATCACCACTGGCCTCCTGCTAGCAATACATTATACAGCGGATATCACCCTGGCATTCACGTCCGTCACCCATACATGCCGAAATCTTCAATTCGGCTGACTAATCCGAAACCTCCATGCAAACGGCACCTCCTTCTTCTTCATATGCATTTACCTACACATTGGACGAGGATTCCTATGGACTATGGTTCCTACCTATATAAAGAAACCTGAAACACAGGAGTTATTCTCCTCTTAACTCTAATAGCAACTGCCTTCGTAGGATATGTCCTCCCATGAGGCCAAATATCATTCTGAGGCGCTACGGTAATTACTAACTTATTCTCAGCAATTCCTTACATTGGCCAAACACTTGTAGAATGAGCTTGAGGAGGATTCTCAGTTGACAACCCTACACTTACCTGGTTCTTTGCCCTCCACTTCCTCCTCCCATTCTTAATTGCAGCTCTCACCCTCATCCACTTAACTTTCTTACACGAAACAGGCTCAAACAACCCCCTAGGTATTTATTCAGACTGCGACAAAATCCCATTTCACCCCTATTTCTCAATAAAAGATATTCAAGGCCTTTTGTTCCTCCTCATTCCTCTAATAACACTTGCCATATTCTCACCCAACCTCTTAGGAGATCCAGAAAATTTTACACCTGCAAACCCATTAGTAACACCTCCCCACATTAAACCTGAGTGGTACTTCCTATTTGCATATGCCATCCTACGATCAATCCCCAACAAATTAGGAGGAGTCCTAGCCCTAGCCGCCTCCGTCTTAATTCTATTTCTAGCCCCATTCCTCCACATATCAAAGCAACGAACTATAACCTTCCGACCTCTCTCCCAACTTCTATTCTGAATCCTAGTAACAAATCTTTTAATCCTTACATGAATCGGTAGCCAACCAGTCGAACATCCATTTATTATCATCGGACAACTCGCCTCAACTACCTACTTCACAATCATTCTCATTCCCCATTACTAATCTCCTAGAAAATAAGATACTCAACCTCTAACCACTCTAATAGTTTATAAAAAAAGTTGGTCTTGTAAACTAAAGACTGAAGGCCGCCCCCTTCTTAGAGTTTTCCAAAAAATATCCAAGCACCCCCCAACTTTCCAATCAACACGTACATCAAGGGGAGGGGCCCCCCCCTTCCCCCATACCCTACGGTATGTATTACTTTGCATAGCATCCTCCACCACATTAGACATAACATGCATGTAGGAAAATCTGACATACTATTATTGCAAAAACCATCCAAATTTCCATGCTATCTCCCATCCAATCCAAAACTTGTCATTCACAGATCTAGGCACATTCCCACACAAGGACATAACATGTCATGGTCTAGGAATAATCCCGCCAAACGAACTAAAACCTAAGGCTGCTAATTTTCGCATAAAATCCTTCTCAATACGAGGAACGTCACAGAACCTAAAATCCATGGTCCATGGACCACTCACCACTTAACCTTGCTCTATGTACCAACCAAGAAGTGCTGGGTTATTTATTAGTCGTACTCCTCACGAGAAACCAGCAACCCGGCGTTAGTAATGTTTATCATGTCCACCTTCAGGTGTATTCTTTCCCTTTCCACCAATAACCCACTCTCATAACTTGCTCTTTGTCGCCTCTGGTTCCTCGGTCAGGGCCATAACTTGCTTAATTTTCCTAAACTTGCGGTCCGTTACTAATGGTTGGGGATGCTCAACCAACCTGGACCTCGTGATCGCGGCATTTTCTCTCTTCTAAACTTTTGGGGTTTTTTTTTGGGGGTAGATCTCAATAAGCCCTTCAGAGTGCTCTGCCAGGGGGCTCCCATATATGGTTGACATGTACCCCTTATGGTCGGTGAGCGGTTTTCTCATGTTCGCGTGAAAATTAATGATATGGTTTCAAGTGTTATTCGGTCTCATACTGTTGCACTGATGCACTGTCACATGCTGTTGGCTTGGTTTTTCCATTACGTCTCTCATCAAGTGGCAATTTAATTAATGCACGCCAGACATATTTTTTGTCGTCAATTTCACAAAAAATTACAAAAATTTTGTCATTTTTTGCAATGATCTAGGGACTTTCCCTCTATTCATCATTAATTTTTGTTTTTAAATTTTTTAACAAAAATTTCAAATTTTACAAACTTTCCATTCCCCGAATTTTCCAATTAAGACATTTGCATCATCAATTTGTTAAATTTTTTTAACACACTTTAATCTACCCCATCATTTCCTTTCATCATTCATTTGTTCATTTCTTTGTTTACACTTTAATCTACCCCATCATTTCCTTTCATCATTCATTTGTTCATTTCTTTGTTTACACTTTAATCTACCCCATCATTTCCTTTCATCATTCATTTGTTCATTTCTTTGTTTACACTTTAATCTACCCCATCATTTCCTTTCACCCTCTTACCTCCCCAATTAATCGCCCCCACTACTCTAACTAATATTCCACCCACATACACCTTTAACAGTTGGTCCCAAACTTTTTTCCAACCCTCCAGAAAAAAAGGAATCAAACCTTTATCACCAACTCCCAAAGCTGGCATTTTCATTAAACTATTCTCTGAACCACACCTCCTTAAACCGCCCGAATTGCCCCACCAGACAACCCTCGTACAAGTTCTAGCACAACAAACAACGTCAGCAACAGACCCCAGCTCGCAATTAAAAATTGTCCCACCCCCCAAGAATAAAACATAGCCGCTCCCTCAAAATCCAACCGAATAGATAAAACACCCCCACTATCCACCGTGTTTATCCCCAACCACTCTAACTCAGATAGCCCTATAAGAAACACCCCACCCCCCAACACTAAAACTAACCCAGCACCATACCCAACAACCTGCCAGTCCCCTCAGGTCTCAGGAAATGGATCTGCTGCCAATGAAACCGAATACACAAAAACCACTAACATCCCACCTAAATATACCAGAAATAACACTAGTGATACAAAAGACACCCCCAAACTCATTAACCATCCACACCCTACAATAGACGCCAACACTAACCCCACTACTGCATAGTATGGAGAAGGATTGGAAGCAACTGCTAGTCCTCCCAAAATAAAACTAACACTTAAAAATAGTATAAAGTACGTCATAACAATTCCTGCTTGGCCTCTATCCAAGACCTTTGGCCTGAAAAACCATCGTTGTAATTTCAACTACAAGAACATAAAACCTTAACAAACCCGCCCACAACACTACAATCCTGCCCCTTTCTACTCTTCTAACTTCTCAACAACACATTTTTGTTATCCACTAGAACTACTTCTCCAACCACTAAACAAATCCTAAATCAATAGCAACTATTACTACAACTAAAACAAGCCCCAATAATAATCACTATGCCTATAACAGCCTTAGTCCTTGTAGCTTACAATAAAGCATAACACTGAAGATGTTAAGACGGCTATTACACATACCCAAGGACAAAAAAGACTTAGTCCTAACCTTACAGTTAGTTCTTGCCAAATATATACATGCAAGTATCCGCATCCCAGTGAAAATGCCCTCAGCACCTTAAAAAGACAGCAGGAGCAGGCATCAGGCACACCACTCCAATTGTAGCCCAAAACGCCTTGCCTAGCCACACCCCCACGGGTTTTCAGCAGTAATTAATATTAAGCAATAAGTGTAAACTTGACTTAGTTAAAGCAACTTACCAGGCTTGGTAAATCTTGTGCCAGCCACCGCGGTCACACAAGAAACCCAAATTAACTTTATACGGCGTAAAGAGTGGTTTTTCATTATCACTTCAACTAAGACTGAAATGTAACCAAGCTGTTATAAGCACAAGATGCATCCAATACTCCCATAGAAATGATCTTAGCTTCATGATCAACAGAACTCCACGAAAGCCAGGACACAAACTGGGATTAGATACCCCACTATGCCTGGCCCTAAATCCCGATGCTTTCACCACTTAAGCATCCGCCTGAGAACTACGAGCACAAACGCTTAAAACTCTAAGGACTTGGCGGTGCTCCAAACCCACCTAGAGGAGCCTGTTCTATAACCGATAACCCACGATACACCCAACCATCCCTTGCCAAATCAGCCTATATACCGCCGTCGTCAGCCCACCCCTAAACTGAGGGTTTAACAGTGGGCACAACAGCAACATCCCACTAATAAGACAGGTCAAGGTATAGCTCATGAGATGGTAGAAATGGGCTACATTTTCTAGCATAGAATACCTCACGACAAGGAGTGTGAAATCACTCCTAAAAGGCGGATTTAGCAGTAAAGCAGGATAATAATGCCTCCTTTAAGCTGGCTCTGAAGCACGTACATACCGCCCGTCACCCTCCTCACAAGCTAGGATTAATTTTATTTATAATAAACCCCTAAGCTAGAGATGAGGCAAGTCGTAACAAGGTAAGTGTACCGGAAGGTGCACTTAGTCTACCAAGACGTAGCTATAACTAAAGCATTCAGCTTACACCTGAAAGATATCTGTTCCATATCAGATCGCCTTGAAGCCTAACTCTAGCTCTTCTACCAGATTACATAGAAACTAAGTTAATACTACCCATTAAATCAAAACATTCTCTCACTCAACCTAGTATAGGCGATAGAAAGGTAAACTCAAGACGCAATAGAGATCATGTACCGTAAGGGAAGAATGAAAGAGTAATGACAAACCAAGCAATAAATAGCAAAGACCAACCCTTGTACCTTTTGCATCATGATTTAGCCAGAACTACCCAAGCAAAACGCCAATTTAAGCTTGCTTCCCCGAAACCCAAGCCAGCTACTTACGAGCAGCTATCTACTGAGCAAACCCGTCTCTGTTGCAAAAGAGTGGGAAGACTCGTTAGTAGTGGTGAAAAACCAATCGAGCTGGGTGATAGCTGGTTGCCTATGAAATGAATCTTAGTTCCCTCTTAATTCACCTCCCAGGACTACACTCAACCCACATGAAGCGAATTAAGGGCTATTTAAAGGAGGTACAGCTCCTTTAAAAAAGAATACACTCTCCCCTAGCGGATAAATTTAATTACAGCTTAATTGTGGGCCTTCAAGCAGCCACCATTAAAGAATGCGTCAAAGCTCCTCACCTAAAAAAATCTAAACTTCCTCATGACTCCCTCTTCCCCAATAGGCCAACTTATATTAAATAAGAGAATTTATGCTAAAATAAGTAACTAGGGATCCCCTCTATGGCGCAAGCTTACATTACAACATTATTAACAATCCACAGGATATTTTTTAACCTTAACAAGACCTTATACCCAAAACTCTGTTAACCCACCTATGGAGTGCCCCCAAAGACGATTAAAACCTGTAAAAGGAACTAGGCAAATCCAAGGCCCGACTGTTTACCAAAAACATAGCCTTTAACAAACCAAGTATTAAAGGTGAAGCCTGCCCAGTGACAATTCGTTCAACGGCCGCGGTATCCTAACCGTGCAAAGGTAGCGCAATCAATTGTCCCATAAATCGGCACTTCTATGAATGGCTTAACGAGGTCTTAACTGTCTCCTACAGATAATCAGTGAAATTGATCTTCCCGTGCAAAAGCAGGAATAACCCCATAAGACAAGAAGACCCTGTGGAACTTTAAAATCTGCTACCACTCCCATAAACGATACTCACCCACAGGGCCTACTCCCCCGGGATTTTGCTGGTGTGCATTTTTTGGTTGGGGCGACCTTGGAGACAAACTTAACCTCCAAATATCAGACAATCCATCTTAACCAAGAACTACCCATCAACGTGCTAATAGTAACCAGACCCAATATAATTGATTAATGAACCTAGCTACCCCAGGGATAACAGCGCAATCTCCTTCAAGAGCCCACATCGACAAGGAGGTTTACGACCTCGATGTTGGATCAGGACATCCTAGTGGTGCAACCGCTACCAAGGGTTCGTTTGTTCAACGATTAACAGTCCTACGTGATCTGAGTTCAGACCGCAGTAATCCAGGTCGGTTTCTATGTTACAACTCCTTCTAGTATGAAAGGATCGAAGAAGTAAGGTCTATGCTGCAAGCACGCCTTCGCACCCAGTAATGAACCCAACTAAATTACTAAGAGCTCCACCATAACCCCCTCCTAGAAAAGGACCGCTAGCGTGGCAAAGTTTGGCAAATGCAGAAGGCTTAAGCCCTTTACCCAGAGGTTCAAATCCTCTCCCTAGCTCCAACACAAACCACATGACAATTCACTTAACCCTCACTTACTTTATTATATCAATATCCTATGCTCTCTCCATCCTCATCGCCGTAGCATTTCTTACCCTAGTTGAACGTAAGATTCTAAGTTATATGCAAGTCCGAAAAGGGCCTAATATTGTAGGACCATTTGGCCTCTTACAACCTATAGCAGATGGAGTAAAGCTATTCATTAAAGAACCAATTCGTCCATCAACTTCATCCCCTTACTTATTTATATCTACTCCTATCTTAGCCCTTCTCCTAGCAATTACAATCTGAACACCACTTCCCCTACCCTTTCCCCTTACTGACCTAAACCTTGGCATACTCTTCCTTCTAGCTCTATCTAGCTTGGCAGTCAACTCAATTCTATGATCAGGGTGAGCCTCTAACTCAAAATATCCTTTCCGCACGATTCTTATGAATCCGCGCCTCTTACCCTCGATTCTGATATGATCAACTCATACATTTGCTTTGAAAAAATTTCTTACCCCTAACATTAGCCTTATGCCTATGGCATACCAGCCTTCCTATCTCCTATGCAGGCCTACCCCCCTACCTAAGACACTCAAGGAAATGTGCCTGAATCCAAAAGGGTTACTATGATAAAGTAAACATAGAGGTATACCAATCCTCTCATTTCCTAATTTTAGAAAAGTAGGAATCGAACCTACACTAAAGGAATCAAAATCCTCTATACTCCCTCTATATTATTTTCTAGTAAGGTCAGCTAATTAAGCTATTGGGCCCATACCCCGAAAATGACGGTTTAACTCTACCTTAAACCCCAAACCGTAAACCCTAAAACCTAAACCCTAACCCTTGCTAACCTTAACCCTAATCCTAACATCTCATAGCAGAGGGAGGGAGGGGCCTGATTCCTCATCAGATATATCAACAGTCAAAAGCCTGTAAGCTCAGCTCTTGCCTTTTCAGGGCTTCACACCGTCAGCACTGGAGGGAGGGAGGGGCCCAACTGCTCATCAGAGGTATCATGCAAGTCAAAAGCCTGAAAAGTCTCCTAGAATGCATAAATCATTAACCATTTCAGTCTCTGACAATTGGTCCACACAGTAACTGCAAGCTATGCCCAAAGCCTGTTCCCTAACCTTAGAAGAGAGACTGCAACCTTCGAGATGTTGGAGGCTCGAGGCATGGTCCGTGACACTAATCATGGCTATAACTCATAACTTCTTGGAGTATGGGGACTTCCCTCCTTCACCCCCGGCAGATCAAGGCCACCACTTCAACTGACAGACATGGAAGCATCGCTGGACCCCGCGGGCGGTGACTATATACATCTGTCCACTCTCAGCTTTTCTTTCTCTTACTCTCCCTTGCTCTTATCCTGCCTTTCTCTCCCCTATGCATTTTCTTTCCCCCCCCCCAAAGGTTATCTCTGTGTCACATTGTGGTATGACAGCACCCAAACTGCTAGCATGCCTGTTGATACAGAATTGTTAAAATAAACCTTGTCAGTATATGTTTTCAGACACCGATTATTTAGTGTCGTTTCACTTTAATCCACCCCAAGGGAATTATTAATAAAAACCTGAGTTACCCCCTCTCCCCTTTTCCTGGGGCGGGTTATAACACCAATCAGCACTGACTCCGCCCAGTAGGCGGAGCCAGTGACGCAGAACAATCAACACGGACTCCACCCAGTGAGCGGGGCCAGTGCTCTATAGAAGCAGAGTACATACCGGGCGGCGGTGGGTATTCTGCCAGACATGCAACTGAACAGCAACAGCAAAAGCAGAGACCCAAGAGAAAAAGCAAAAGATTCTGACAGCAGTGGGCACTGAATCGGGCTTATAGCCCGAGAGGGGTTTACTGGGCACCACTGCGTTCCTGGAATGGGGTGAACCCGCGATAGTTAGATCGCGCATTGAGACAGATTCTGACTAACCCTAACCCTAACCCCAACCCTAACCCCTAACCCTTACCCTAACCCTAACCCTAACCCTAACCCTAAACCCTAACCCCAACCCTAACCCTTACCCTAACCCTAACCCTAACCCTAGTAGCTTGCAGTCTCTTTTTTAAAGTTAGGGTTAGGGAACTGGTTTTGTGCATAGCTTGCAGTCTCTTTTTTAGGGTTAAGGTTAGGGAACAGGGTTTGCACATAGCTTGCATTCGCATTTTTACGATTAGGGTCAGGGAATTGGGTTTGCGCATAGCTTGCAGTCTCTTTTTTAAGGTTAGGTTCAGAGAAAAGGGTTTGCGTATAGCTTGCAGTCTCTTTTTTAAGGTTAGGGTTAGGTAACAGGGTTTGCGCATAGTTTGCAGTCTCTTTTTTAAGGTTAGGGTTAGGGAAGAGGGTTTGCGCATAACTTGCAGTCTCGTTTTTAGGGTTAGGGTTAGGGAAAAGGGTTTGCGCATAACTTGCATTCTCACTTTTAAGGCTAGGGTTAGGGAAAAAGGTTTGCACATAGTTTGCAGTCTCTTGGTTCGGGTTAGGGTTAGGGAACAGGGTTTGCGCATAGCTTCCAGTCTCTCTTTTAATGTTGGGGTTAGGGGACAGTGCTCTATAGAAGTAGAGTACATACTGGACGGCGGTGGGTATTCTGCCAGACATGCAACTGAACAGCAACAGCAAAAGCAGAGACCCAAGAGAAAAAGCAAAAGATTCTGACAGTGGTGGGCAATGAATTGGGCTTATAGCCTGAGAGGGGCTTATTGGGCACCGCTGCGTGTCCAGAATGGGCTAAAACCGCGATTGTTAGATCGCACACTGAGACAAATTCTTCCTGACCCTAACCCTTACCCATACCCCTAACCCTAACCCTAACCCTAACCCTAACAGTAACCCTGTCTTTTGCTAACCCTAAACCTAACCCTAACCCTAATCCTAACTTTTGCTAACTCTAACTCTAACCCTAAATTTCCTAACCCTAACCCTAACCCTTTCTAACCCTAGCCCTAACTCAAAACCTAACCCTAACCCTAACCCTAACCCTAACCCTAACCTTAAACCCTAACCCTAACCCTAACACTAAACCCTAAACCAAAAGGAAACTTCCTTTGCTATGCCTACTGGGCAGAGTCAGTGCTGATTGGTGTTACAACCCGCCCCAGGAAAAGGGGAGATGGGGTAACTCAGGTTTTTATTAATTATTCCCTTAGGGTGGATTAAAGTGAAACGACACTAAATAATTGGTGTATGAAAACATATACTGGCAAGGTTTATTTTAACAATTCTGTATCGACAGGCATGCTAGCAGTTTGGGAGTTGGGCTATCAGTTGGGAGGCATGGCTGAAAATAGGAAACAACAGCCCTAATTCCCAGGAAAGAAAGCCTGGAAGCTTTGGCTTTGTGGTGCAGTTGGTGGACCACACTGGGCACTCCATGGGCAGGCAGCAAGAGTTTTCTGGATCTGGGAGTCAATCTGGGGGCCTCGGAGTGTTTGAGGGGAAGTTGGGAGTGTCCTGTGGGACCAGGATGGGATTTGAGGACTCCTGGAGGGGTTGGGACGGGTGTATACTGCGGGCATCGTCTAGTATTGATGGGGGTAATCAGTGAGCTGACTGTTTCATAATCATCCAAATTTTAACATACAATATGATTATTAGAATAAAAAGCAAAAAGGTAATATCAACAAAACAGTAACAGGGTGAAGCTCTTGGTTGAAGACTGGTTTCTTCTTTTTCTCCAGTGATTTTAATTCTTTTTCGTCTGGGTTTTAATCCCATCTTTGGCATTTTGCTGCCAACATTTTGTCCCCATATCCATTGGAAATTGTATTAACTGTTGATGAGAACAAAGTGGAATCCCAAGGTATGTGATATATTGATAGGATTTCACTGGTTGGCTTTTAATTTGTCCAGGTTTATCGCCATAATGCTTCTGCTCTTTAACCACTTGAATCAGAATGAATTGAGTTGTTTTCTGGGTCGGGTTCTCTTTTTGAGTCCAAGGTTTTTTAGTGGATTCAGTATCAGGCACAAAGGAAATTGAGGGAGGTAAAGAATAATCTTCCCTTTGTTCATTATCACAGGGATCACTCAGTCTATTTTCATTAATGTGAGGAAAGCTGGGAGACTCTAGAAACATCAGTTGAACTTCAAATTCTCCTTGTTTCTTTCTCTCCTGAGACTTAGAATCAGGGTTCTCTGTGGTTTCCCAAGTCTCAATGCCAGGGTAAGACACTGGTTTAGGAAGTTGCCTGACCAAACCAGGAGCCTGTTTTTTTAGCAACAGTTTTCTCTCTGCACTCTGGCGCAACAAGACTTTGAAGGTGGTCAACCTCAGTTTGAAGCAGCTCATTTTTAGCAACAAGTTTATCCGATTTTTCTCCTGTTTCCCTCTCAAAGGCTAACGATGACTTCAACACCACATTTTCTGATTTCAAAACAGTAGATTCAACATCAGAAATCCATTCATGACTTCCCTGTCAGCACTCCATCCAAATGTCTGTGCTCTCACTTTGACCTGAGAGAAACCTCAGGCAGGTGGAAAAGGGCAGAAAAAGAAAAAACAGATGGGTCCAGCAGAAGTGATGCTGCTTCTGTCAAAAGCAGAGCAGAGACCGAAAGCACTTTAGGAAGTTGCTTACAGAAGCACTTGTGCATTCCAAGTTACAGCTCAGGAGTCTCAGTGACTTGTCCAACATGAGAGTTTCTTTTCCATTTCTCAACCCCAGATTCCTCAGGAGTAGGAAACTGGAAACACTGACTGAGAAAAGCTCCATTCCTTCCTAATAATTGTGCTTTGCCCTTCCCATTTGACAGTGCTCTTGGAAATGTGCTGGTGTGATCTGGATCTGGGAGCAGCCCTGACCTCCCAGAGCACTCATCCAATGGCAGGAAGACCCCAGCTGGCTCCTGCTGGGGTTCTTGCCACCACAACCCAGTATGGGTCAATGGAATGGGGAGCAGGGCGGTGGGACCAGTAAGGACCAGTTAAGGGGGTTGGGGGCACTTCAGCATCTCCAGCAAGGTCAGACCAGTACAGAGCAGCATAGACCAGTATAGATCGGTATAGACCAGTATAAACCAGTATGGACCAGTATAGACCAATATGGGTCACTGGAATGGGGAATGGGGCAGTGGGACCGATAAGGACCAGTTAAGGGGCTTGGGGGCACTTCAGCATCTCCATCAAGGTCAGACCATTATAGACCAGTATAGACCAGTGTAGACCAGTATAGACCAGTATAGACCAGTAAAAAACCAGTACAGACCAGTATGGACCAGTAAGGACCAGTACAGGTCACTAGAACAGCGAGCAGGGTGGTGGGACCAGTAAGGACCAGTTAAGGGGGTTGGGGGCACTTCAGCATCTCCATCAAGGTCAGACCAGTACAGACCGGTACAAACCAGTATGGACCAGTATAGACCAGTATAAACCAGGGTAGAGCAGTATAAACCGATATAAACCAGTACGGGTCACTGAAACAGGGAATGGGGTGGTGGGATCAGTAAGGACCAGTTAAGGGGGTTGGGGGCGCTTCATCATCTCTGTCAAGGTCAGACCAGTACAGACCAGTATAAACCAGTATAGACCAGTATGGACTGGTATAGACCGGTATAGACCAGTATAAACCAGTACAGACCGGTACGGGTCATTGGAATGGGGAATGGGGCAGTGGGACCAGGAAGGACCAGTTAAGGGGGTTGGGGGCACTTCAGCATCTCCATCAAGGTCAGACCAGTACAGACCAGTATAAACCAGGGTAGAGCAGTATAAACCAGTATAAACCAGTACGGGTCCCTGGAACGGGGAATGGGGTGGTGGGACCAGTAAGAACCAGTTAAGGGGGTTGGGGGCACTTCAGCATCTCCATCAAGGTCAGGTCAGTATAAACCAGTATAGACCCGTATAGACCAGTATGGGCCAGTATAAACCGGTATAAACCAGTATGGACCAGTACAGCTGACTGGAACGGGGAATGGGGCGGTGGGACCAGTAAGGACCAGTTAAGGGGGTTGGGGGCACTTCAGCATCTCCGTCAACGTCAGACCAGTACAGACCAGTATAGACCAGTATAGATTAGTATAAACCAGTATGGACCAGTATAGACCAATATAAACCAGTACGGGTCACTGGAACACGGAATAGGGTGATGGGACCAGTAAGGACCAGTTAAGGGGATTGGGAGCACTTCAGCATCTCCATCAAGGTCAGACCAGTACAGACCAGTATAAACCAGGATAGACCAGTATAAACCAGTATGGACCAGTACGGCTCACTGGAACGCGGAATGGGGTGGTGGGACCAGTAAGGACCAGTTAAGGTAGAGCTCAGCTGGGACTTAGTGGTCTGGGGGTGGGCGTGTCCCTTCTTTAGGTGGGCGTGGTCTCTCCCTGGTGGGCGTGTCCCATCCCAAGGTGGCCATAGCCTCTGCAAGTGGGCGTGTCTTTTGCATCCTCTCTCCCTCCCTGAACTGGGAGCTCAACTGGGACTTACTGGGTTTTGGGTGGGTGTGTCCCCTCCCAATGTAGGACCCACTTTCAGCCCCTCCCCCCACCTTTAAGGGCCCCCCCAAAGCCCCCCCCCCCCCTTCCTGCACCTCCCCAACCCTCAGGGTCCCTCCTGTCCCTCCCCCACCCTCAGGGTCCCTTCCTTCCCCTCCCCCCAGTGAACCTGCTACCCCTCCCCCACTCTCAGGAGCCCTCCCTGCCCCTCCCCCACCTTCAGGCGCCCTCAGGACCCCTCCCCCAACCTCAGAGACTCTCCTGCCTCTCCCCCACCCTCGGGGAACTTCCTACCCTTCCCCCACCCTCAGGGACCCTCAGGGCCCCTCCTTCACTTTCGGGGTCCCTCCCTGCCCCTCCCCAACCCTCAGGACCCTCCTGCCCCTCCCCCCACCTCGGGGTCCCTCCTGCCCCTCCCCCACCCTCAGGGACGGTCCTGCCCTTCCCCCACCCTCAGGGAACCTCCTGCCCTTCCCCCACGCTCAAGGACCATCCTGCTCCATCCCCACCCTCAGTGTTCCCTCCTTCCCCTCCCCCCCCACTGGGGCCGTTACTGGTCCCTTACTGGTCTGTACTGGGAAGGGAGAGGGGAGGGGCCGCCCCCTCGAGGCCCCTCCCCCCAGTGACGTCACCGGGTCCCAGAAATAGCCCCGGGGGCCCAAACTGGAGGGGGGACCTGGAGCCGCTCCCAGTGTGACCAGTTCAGGTACTGGGAGGGACTGGGAGGGAACTGGGAGGGACTGGGAGGGACTGGGAGGGGGCAGGGCTTCCCCCCCTCCCCCCCCCCTCCGTGTCCTTGGGGTGACCTTGGGGAGGGAGGGGGATGGGCTGCTCCCAGTGGCTCCCAGTAGCTCCCAGTAACCCCAGTAATGCCTCCGGTATCTCCAGCGACGCCCCTAGTAACCCCAGTGACCCTCCCAGTAGCTCCTAGTAGCTCCCAGTAACCCCAGTGTCTATCCCAGTAGCTCCCAGTAACTCCCAGTAATCCTAGTGTCCATCCCAGTAACTCCCAGTAACCCCAGTGTCCACCCCAGTAGCTCCCAGTAACTCCCAGTAAGCCCCCCAGTAGCTCCCAGTAACTCCCAGTAACCCCAGTGACCCCCCCAGTAGCTCCCAGTAACCCCAGTGTCCATCCCAGTAACCCCAGTGACCCCCCCAGTAGCTCCCAGTAACTCCAGTGTCCATCCCAGTAAGCCCAGTGACCCCCCCAGTAGCTTCCAGTAGCTCCCAGTAACTCCCAGTGTCCCCCCCAGTGCCTCCCAGTATGTCCCAGTTTAACCCAGTTCCCCCCCCCGTGGGCCCTGGGCCGGGTGGGGGAGGGGCGGGCTCACATTTCCATGGCAACATCCCTTTCCCTCTGGCCCAGTTTCTCCCAGTTCCTCCCAGTTTAACCCAGTTTTTCCACATTTTTCCACATTTTTCCACATTTCCCCCCATTTTCCCCAGATTTTCCCCCATTTTTCCACATTTTCCTGAATTTTTCCCCATTTCCCCCCCATTTTCCAGATTTTTCCCAATTTTCCTACATTTTCCCAGATTTTTTCCCATTTCTCCCCCATTTTCCCAGATTTTTCCCCATTTTGTCCACATTTTCCCCCCATTTTCCCAGATTTTTCCACATTTTTTCCACATTTTTCCCACATTTTCACACATTTTCACACATTTGTCTCCAGATTTTCCCAGATTTTTTTTCCCCATTTTTTCCACATTTTCCCCGATTTTTTCTCACATTTTTCCCAGATTTGCCCAGATTTCTTCCCCCATTTTCCTGGATTTTTCCCAGAATTTCCCATATTTTCCCCATTTTTCCAAAATTTTTTTGATCTTTCCCCATTTTTCCCCATTTCCTGGATTTTCTCCCATTTTTTCCACATTTTCCCAGATTTTTCCTCATTTTTCCCAGATTTTCCCAGATTTTTCCCCATTTTTCCCAGATTTTCCCAAGATTTTTTCCCATTTTTTTAAATCTTTCCCCATTTTTCCCCATTTTCTGGGATTTTTTCCCATTTTTCTCATTTCCCCCCATTTTCCCCAGAATTTCCAGCATTTCCCCCCCAGTTTGTCCCCATTTTCCCGGATTTTTCCCAGATTTTTCCTCCACTTTTCCCAGAATTTCCCACATTTTCCCACATTTTTCCCACATTTTTTCCCATTTTTCCCACATTTTCTCAGATTTTTCTTCAGATTTTCTTCCAGATTTTCCCACATTTTCCCCCATTTTCCCACATTTTCCCCCATTTTTCTTGATTTTTCCCAATTTTCCCCATTTTTCCGGATTTTTTTCCCCATTTTTTCCCATTTTCACACATTTTTCCTCATTTTCCCCCATTTTCACGGATTTCTCCTCATTTCCCCCATTTTCCCACAGTTTTCCCACATTTTTCCCCATTTTCCCCACATTTTCTCAGATTTTTCTCCAGATTTTCTTCCAGATTTTCCCCATTTTCCCACATTTTCCCACATTTTCCCCCATTTTTCTTGATTTTTCCCGATTTTCCCCATTTTTCCGGATTTTTTCCCCATTTTTTCCCATTTTCACACATTTTTCCTCATTTTCCCCCATTTTCACGGATTTCTCCTCATTTCCCCCATTTTCCCACAGTTTTTCCCAATTTTTTCACATTTTCCCAGATTTTTCCCCATTTTGCCCCCATTTTCCCCAGATTTTTCCCCATTTTCCCACATTTTCCCAGATTTTCTCCCTATTTCCCCAGATTTTCTCCCTATTTCCCCAGATTTTTCCTCATTTTTCCCATTTTTTCCCAGATTTTTTCCCGATTATTTTCCCCATTTTCCCAGATTTCCCCCCTTTTTTCCCACATTTCCCCAGATTTTTTCCCAATTTCCCCCCATTTTCCATGATTTTCCCCACATTTTTTCCACATTTGCCCAGATTTTTCCTCATTTTCCCCCATTTTTCCCAGATTTTTCCCCATTTTTCTCAGATTTTTTTCCCCATATTTCCAGATTTTCCCAGAATATTCCCCATTTTCCCCCCATTTTTTCCCTATTTTCCCAGATTTTTCCCATTTTTTCCCCTTTCCCCCCCATTTTTTCCCCTATTTTCCCAGATTTTTCCCATTTTTTCCCCTTTCCCCCCCATTTTTTCCACATTTTTCCCAGATTTTCTCCCATTTTCCCCAGAATTTCCCAGGTTTTTTCCCAATTTTTCCCCATTTTCCCAGGTTTTTCCCAATTTTTTCCCCATTTTCCCGGATTTTTTCTCCATTTCCCCCCATTTTCCCAGATTTTCCCCCCATTTTTCCCACATTTTCCCAGATTTTCACACATTTTTCCCCATTTCCCCCCTTTTTTTCCTCATTTTTCCATATTTTCCCATATTTTTCCCCATTTTCCCCAGAATTTCCCACATTTTCCCCCATTTTTCCCCATTTCCCCGGATTTTTCTCACATTTTCCCCAGAATTTTCCGCAATTTCCCCATTTTCCCACATTTTCCCAGATTTTTCACCATTTTCCTGATTTTCCCCCCATTTTTCCCACATTTTCACACATTTTTCTCCAGATTTCCCACACATTTTTCCCCCATTTCCCCACATTTTCTTGGATTTTTGGGTCCCCAGTTTTCCAAATTTCCCAAATTTCCCCAGTGGGAAAAAATGGGGGGAAAAACCCAGGAATTTTGGGGAAAATGGGGAAAAATTGGGGAAAAAAGTGGGAAATTTGGTGAACACGAATGAAAAATTGGGAAAAATGGGGGAAAATTTGAGAAAAAAGTGGAAAATTTGGGGAAAATTGATAAAAAATGGGGAAAAATGGGAGGAAAATTAGGAAAACTGGGGGGAAATCTGGGAAAATGTGGAAAAATGGGGGAAATTTTGGGGAAAAAGTCAGAAATTTGGGGAAATGGGGGATTTTGAGGGGAAATGGAGGGAAAACTGGGAAAAAAGCAAGAAATTTGGGGAAAACGGGTGAAAAATCAGGAAAAATGGGGGATAATTGGGAAAAATTAGGGGAAATTTAGGAAAAAATTGGGAAAAAATGGCGGAATTTGGGGAAAATGGGGAAATTTGGGAAAAATGGGGGGAAATTTGGGGAAAATGGGAAAAAATGGGCGAAATTTGGGAACAATGGAAGGAATTTGGAAAAAAAATGGGGAAAAATTGAGAAAAATGGGGAAATTTGGGAAAAATGGGAAAAATGGGGGAAAATTGGGGAAAGAGTGGGAAATTTGGGAGAAATGGATGAAAAACTGGGAAAAATGAGGGGAAACTTGGGAAAAACTTGGGTGTCCCCACCAGGTTCGGCCCCACCATGGCCCCGATAGCCCCGGGATCAGGTGAGACCCCTACCCCATGCCCTGACCCCTCCCTCTCCCCGAGGTCACTGCCCTGACCCCCCGAGTCCAGGTTGTGACCCATCCCCCACCCCGTGGCCCCTCCCACACTTTATGGCCCCTTCCCCATTCTGTGGCCCCTACCCCATTCTGTAGCCCCTACCCCACTCTGTGACCCCTCTCCCACTTCATGGCCCCTCCCCCACTCTATGGCCCCTCATCCACTTTATGGCCCCTCCCCCACTCTCAGACCCTTCCCCCACTTTATGGCCCCTCCCCCACTCTGTGGCTCCTCCCACACTCTGTGACCCCTCCCCCATTCTGTCACCCCTCTCCCACTCTGTGGCCCCTCCCCCACTTTACGGCCTCTCCCCCACTCTGTGACCCCTCCCCCACCGACAGCTTCTCCCTGCAGAGAGAACAGCCAACACACTATTTCACTTCTCACTTTAACAAAGCTCTTTTCTCCCTCAAGCCCCTCAAAGGCGCCAAGGCCACATAGGAGGCCACACACAAACAGTACTCCTCTTCCCACTTGACTACACCTTCTCCCTCACTGTTCTACAGGGAACACCAGGAATCTGCTCGCAGAGGCCTCTCGTTTCCCATCAGTAGCTCAGCACAAGGAGCTAAAGGAGCTCAAGCCTTAGGCCACAAGAGCTGACAGCGAGGAAACTTTGGGAGCAAACTAATGCTGCTAACACGGCCCCAGCTGAATCCAGCACACAATCACAGAATCCAAGAGTCCTTCAGCTTGGAAAAGACCTCCAAGCTCACTGAGTCTTGTGCAGCCCCTCCCCGACCGCCTGCAGGGACTGGATGATGCTTTGCACAAGCACCAAAAGGAATGTTGTGAAAGCCATGGCCTGCAGGAGGACACAGAGAAGGGCTTGGTTGGGGCTGGGAAGGAGGGAGCTGGCGCTGGGGGAACGGGGATGGAGCCTCGGGGATGTGGCGCAGCAAGGACAGGGGCCCAGGCAGCTGGCAGGCGGCAAGGCCTCACCCCCTGCCCCAGCAGCAGCACCGGGCCCTGCCCAAGGCGCTCCTGCCAGGGGCTGGGCCCTGCAGGCAGGGGCAGAACCCACTCCCTGGGGCGGCCTTGCTGCCCTGGCCCTCGTCCGGCCCAGCCTCTCCCTGTGTGCGTGCTCCCCACAGCACAGGCTGCACTGGGCAGCATCCCCTGATGGGCCCTGCAGAGCTGCCCCACGGGGACACTTCCCTTTTATGTCACAGGTGCCACAGCCTGTCCCAGCCAGCCCTGCCCATTGTCCCCACCCCGGCTCACTGACTCACAGTGGCCCCTGGCAACCAAAGAACCAAAGCCCCACACCCCCAGAGTGCAGCCCTACCCATGTGTCAGACAGAAAACTGGGGGACGTGACCCTTGGATGCTTTTAGTACAGAGATACAAGCTTTTCTTGAATAATGGAGGGGGGCACTTTTTAATTATTAATATTTACAGTTATCCATTTGGGGACAGGATGTCCTACAGGCTAATGTGCTGTCACATTTGGAGTGAAAAGTACTTTTCAAAGAAACCCAGGGTGCATGGGTGATGCAGAGGAAGCTGCCAAGTCGCCCAATGTGAAGCTCAACACTGCTTTGCAACAGCACTGCCCTTTCACACACAGATCTTTGGCAAAGACAAAGATGTCAGGCTTTAGTTTCTAAATCAGTAACACTTGACAAGACCTCTTTATGAACTGACAGCAAGACAACTTAGGAGCAGCTTAGGGTTGGCAAGTGTAGGAACCAAGAAGAGAAGGTCTGATGGGTATGTCATGAACACTGACAGCTGGATGGTCATGGAGCTGACCAAGGACTGCCAGATACAAAAGACATCACCTGCTGGACTTGGCCCAAACACCAGCCCCCTCCTCTCCCTTCTCAACCACTCAACCACAGCCTGCACATACCCACACCTGCCAGGGCCAACTGGCTGTTTCTCTTCTCTTTTCTGCCTGGGGGCGAAGGAAGAAGGACAGCGAGGGCATTTGCCTTCGGGCCAGAGGGAAGGGGAAGGAGATCCCCCCAAATCCATCCCTGGCAGGATGGGGGCTGGAGGAGACATTGGGGGACCCCCAAGAATATTTTCGAGGGGAAGAAAGGATGGGGGCACCCACAGGGGGTTGGGGGGGGGAGGGACCCAGGAATCTCGTGGTGGGACACTGGGGAGTTCCCAGTAGTTTCTTGGGGGGGTGGACCCCCAGCAGTCCGGGGTGGAAAAATGGACGGAGGAATCCGCCGTAAAGGGTTGGTGACACCCAAAAGACTCTAGGAGGGGGTCGGGAGGAGCCCCGGAGTCCTGAAGAGTGTTTGGGGGTCCCCAGGAGGGAGTCTGGGGGTCTGAGGTGGTCCCAGGAGATTTTCAAGGGTTAAGGGGATGCACAGGAGATTTGGGGGAGGAGGGGGAAAGGCGGAGGGTCCCCAGGAGACTTGGGGGGGATCTGGGCGGTTCCTGAGAGTCTTGGGGGAGATTCGGAGGGGTCACCAGGAGCCCCCGGACCCCCTGAACTCACCCCACACCACCATGGACTCGTTGGGGCCGCAGGTGAAAAACAGCGCGGCGGGGGGAGACCCTGGGGCCGGGATCGATCGGGACCAATCGGGTTCAATCCCGATCCTCCCCTCCCCGGCCATCAGCGCCCCGCTCCCGGCAGCCCCCACGGAAGTTTCGACGTTCTATTGGATGACTCACCGGCACAAGGACAGGGGCCCAGCAGAATTTGGCAATGACGTCATTCCAGCAGAGCCGTTCTATTGGCTGCGACCCACGAGGGAGCCCCAAAACCTGTTCATGGCTTGGGGGGGAAGGACAGCCGGCACGGCCGGGAACGGAGGTGCAGAGGCTGTTCAAGTGCCCAGGAAAGGGGCAAAAAACTTTCCCCTCTCCCTCCCAGTGCCCCCTCAGCCCATCCCAGTGTCTCCCCTCTCTCCCAGTGCCGCCGTCCATCGAGGTCCCAGCCCGGCCCTGCCCCCTGCTCTGCTCCGGCCTGGATTTCTCCCCTGCAGGGGCAGCTGAGGTGGCTCCAGGGCGGGCGGGAGCTTTCGGGGCAGGGGGTGGCTCCTGACATGCTGCTGGAACCGCCCCTGTCTGGGCGGGCCCGTCAGCCTGGGGCACCTCCTCACCCGAGCCTGGGGGACGGGTCGGCAACTGGGAGGGGCTTTGGGAAGGAATGGGGAGGCTGAGAAGGGCTTGGAGGTCGTTGGGGTAAGTGGGAAGGTGTTTGGGGGAGTTTGGGGGTTTGGGAGGGAGGTTGGGGAGATTGGGGCAGCTGTGAGGGGTTTTGGGGAATCGTCGGGGATGTGGGAAGGAACTGGGAGAGAGTTTGGGGGCATACTCAAGGGGAAGGGGGCAACTAGGAGAGGGTTTGAAAGGTCCTGGGAGGGCTGGAGGTAACTGGGAGGGGTTTGGGGGTATCTTGTGGGTTTTTGTGGGTCTGGGAGGCAGTCTGGGGGCCTCGGAGGGTTTAAGGGGAAGTTGGGAGTGTCCTGTGGGACCGGGATGGGATTTGAGGGTTCCTGGAGGGGCTGGGAGGGCTTTATGCCTTTAGACTGCGGGCATTGTCTAGTATTGATGGGGGTAATCCATGAGTTGACTGTTTCACAATCATCCAATTTTAACAAGACTTTGAAGGTGGTCAACCTCAGTTTGAAGCAGCTCATTTTTAGCAACAAATTTATCCGATTTTCCTCCTGTTTCCCTCTCAAAGGCTAATGATGACTTCAACACCACATTTTCTGATTTCAAAACAGTAGACTCAACATCAGAAATCCATTCATGACTTCCCTGTCACCACTCCGTCCGAATGTCTGTGCACTCACTGTGGCCTGAGAGAAACCTGCCTGTTTGCAGCACACTGACTGGGCAACTTTTCTTTTTGCAGGTGGAAAAGGGCAGATAAAGAAAAAACAGATGGGTCCAGCAGAAGTGATACTGCTTCTGTCAAAAGCAGAGCAGAGGCCGAAAGCACTTTAGGAAGTTGCATTCCAAGTTACAGCTCAGGAGTCTCAGTGACTTGTCCAACATGGGAGCTCCTTTTCCATTTCTCAACCCCCAGATTCCTCAGAAGTAGGAAACTGAAAACACTGACTCAGAAAAGCTCCATTCCTTCCTAATAATTGTGCTTTGTCCTTCCCATTTGACAGTGCTCTTGGAAATGTGCTGGTGTGATCTGGATCTGGGAGCAGCCCTGACCTCCCACAGCCCTGACCACACACACCTCATGCAACGGCAGGAAGAACCTGCCTGGCTCCTGCTGGGGTTCTCACCACCCACCGGCAGCTTCTCCCTGCAGAGGGGTGGGCAACTACCCAGGCCGGATGAGACCTGACCCCAGCAGGCAGCAAAGTCCCTGCCCTGGCACAAAGAACCCCGGAGCACAGGGACCCTGCTCTGCAGGACAGCCCCGGGCATCCCTGGCTGCACCCCCACCTTCCCACCCCACAGCCATCCCTGGGAGAAGGAGCCCACCTGCGCTGTCCCTCTGACGGTGCTGCAGGGAAGGCCTGCCCTGGAGAACATCCTCCTCCGGCGCAACAGAGAAACTGGGAGAGTCCTGACAGATGTGCAAGGCTGTGGGATGTGGTAGCTTTAGGAGATTCCTCCAGGAACACAAACGACATTGCCCTGCACCTGTAGACTCACTCTGCAGAGGAGTGTGAAGTTGTGTCCCCAAGTTGTGTCTCAGCTGAACACCTCCCATCTTTCTGCTGCCTTTAACCTCCCTTTGCCTTTCCTCTCTTCTCTCGTGCCTACAGGCAGTGCCCTCGGCCCTGCTGGGCTGTGCAGAGGAGCTGCTCCTGGGCAGAGCTGTCTCTCTGCAGTGCTGCCCGCTTGCCAGGATTTCCCCGTGTGCCAGGAGCCCGGCCTAGCTGAACAGCACAGTAAGAGCCAAAGGCAGCCCTTTCTCTGCCCCTCTGGGTTCCCCACAGGTGTCCCTGGGGCTCCAGGGGAACCTGCTGTGGAACAGACTGAAGGAAACAATGATGTTCCCTCTTCTCACCTCTTCAGTGACACTTCTTTCCAGCAGTGACACTTCTTTCCAGCAGTGACATTTCTCCTCTTAGAAAATTACCAGGGTATGATGATCACCTTTTCTAGTTTCATCATTACACAGGACACCAGGAGGGTGACAGCAAAGGATCTGGTAACTCCCTGGCACAGCGGGGGTTTTCCTGGAGTCACACAGAGAAATGTGTCAGGGCTCTGAGAGGTGTCCAACCCTGAACTGGACTGATGCACACACGGGGGTGTTCAGAGACACGAGTCCTTCCCTGGCACACACACAGGCAGTTCATTGCAGCAGGGGCAGTGTCTCCCTGGGCTCCTGCTACCACTCCCAGAGCCTGGAGCCACCTCAGCCCTGTAATGCTCCCACCCTGCCCACTTCAGATGAACATTGGGGTTTTCTAGTCACTGGAACTGCCCAGACCAGCCCCTCCCTGGTGCCCCCATCTCCCTGCCCCGCCCCAGCCCAGCAGAGCAACACAGTCGTTTCTGGTCCTGCAGCAAGAAAGGGAGGCAATAGAGGACAGGGACAGTGACTGCATGTCTGGACTGCTCAGGAGATCATCAGCTCAGGCGGCAGCTCCTGCAGCCCCAGGGCCAGACCCGCTTCCCAGTGGCCCAGGCAGCTGCTGCCACGTGGGCACAAGCTCTGCTGCCCAGGAGGGTCCTGTAGTGAAGGACTTTGCAGATGGCCACGTAGCGGTCATAGGACATGATGGTGAGAAGGGCAAGCTCCGCTGTGATCAAGAAGAAAAGCAAAAAACACCTGTGCAGCTCATCCTGAGTAGGACATGACCCTGGTGTTCCAGAGGGAATTGGCCATGGCTTTGGGGAGAGTGGTGCAGATGCAGCCCGGGTGTGTGAGGGAGAGGTGGAGCAGGAAGAAGTCCCTGGGGGGTGTGCAGGTGGTTGTGGCAGGTTACGGCGCTGAGGATGAGGCCGTTGCCCAGGAGGGCAGCCAGGGAGATGCCCAGGAAGAAGCAGAAGTGCAAGAGCTGCAGCCAGGAGGAGGAAGTGGGGGATGGAGCTGCTGTTGGACATGAGCTTCCTCCGGGCATCAGGAAATGTCCAAGGAGGAAAAGGCAGTGAAAACTTTGGGACAGGTTTCCTAGATCAAACCCATGAATTCCTCTGAGCATCTACCCTCATCCCAAGTATCTGCAGTCACACATATATAGATTCTGGACTGTAGAAGACAGGCTTAGCATGACTTTAAGATGATTTCTTCTCAATTTTTTGATTTATTTTTCTACTGCCAGGTCTGAGAGGGGCATCGTGGAACCAAAGGAACCCTGAGACATTTCAGAATCCCACATGTGTTGGGTCTGTCTGAACTGGAGTTCATTTTCTCACTGCAGGCGTCACAGTGCTGTGCTTTGCATTGGGAGCTACAAAGGGGTTAATCACACCAGTGCTTTGGCAACTGCTGAGCAGGGCTGGTGCAGCATCTGCATTGTCAGCTTCCTCCCCTGAATCGGGGGCAAGATCATGGGAGGCGATACAGACAGGTCAGTTGAGCCAAATGGACCAAAGGGACATTGCAGAATATATGGCGTCAACTCAGCTACAAGAGCTCAGGAAAGGAACAGGAAAGGGGGAAAATCCATTTTTTTACAATACATGCCTTCTGAGCGGCTTCTCTGTGTGGTGAAGCCCTGCTTCCCATGAAGTGACCAGGTATCGCTGCTGACAGGAAGTAGAGAGAAAATCTTTTTATTTTCCTCTTCACTTCTGCATGCGCAAACTTTGGCTTTTGCTTTGGTAAAGTGCCTGATCTCAAGGTAGAAATAATTTTCCATCTTATTCTGTCTCTTCTGTCTGGCTGGGAAGGGCAGCAATAGAGCAGCTTGGTGGGCACCTGGCATCCAGGTCAGGTCAACCCACTGCAACATTGCAGGCTCTCATGGAACCAAAGGACTGCTGGGAGACTGGGGGAACTCACGGAATCAAGTGGCCGTCGTGGCACTGCCCTGCATCATAGAAGCAAATGTTCCCTGGGAAACTACAGAAACCAGGGATTTAAGGGACATCATTGGGATGTGCGGGACCTCATGGAATTTAACAAACCGTGGGATATCTTTGGAACTTCATGGAATCAAAGGGATAAAACAAAAGAATTAAACCCCATGACCAGAAAACCATTGGATCGAACATTTCTTTACTATGCCAGCTGGGGATTCATGGGGGTACTCTACCATGCATGAATCAAAGAATCAGTATAAATTTCGGAGTATAAATACAGTGATACTTGAAAGACCCTCCCCTTCACAAGCAGTCCAAAATTCTCTTCTGATTTTAGGGTCATATAGCCTCTTGGATTTTATTCGTGGAGCAAGACTGCCATCTAGCGTCCATTTCTTCTGCGAGGGGCAGTCATTTTCACAGAGTGGTCTTCTCCCTTAGCAGGCCTCGTAGCATCTCTGATTGATCTATCCGACCCCTAACCCCTAAACTAAATGCTTTAGGACCAGCTAAGACGTGTCTTAGAATTACCCATTTGCTTAAACAATGTAAGGTTTTCTTCTTAACAGAACAATCTCTTATTAAACAAGTTTTATGAGACCTGTAAGCTAATTTCGTGAAGATGGGCATATGATACACTCTCTATTAGTTTCCATGTATCATCTACATTCTCTCTCCTACAACTAATTGTAGTCTTAAAAGAAAAGAAAAGACTGCTACCATGCCAAGAAAACAAACTTCTTTGTTGATTAGGATTTTTATCTAAGAAAAACTTCTGATTTACGAAGACATTAAGGATGGTGATCCTCTCTCATTTCAGTGCCATTGTGACAATATCGGGCCTCATGGAACACATGGAACACAGAACACTGCACATTCCCAAGCAATCAAGGGGCCATTGTAACACTCCAGGGCCTCATGGAAGACGGAGGCCCCGCAGAGAGACCTCAAATCAGAGGTTTGGGCAATCCTCAACCAGAGGAAGTTCAACAAGGGGAAGTGCCAGATTCTGTCCCTGTGATGGGGCAACCCCGAATGTCCGGACAGACTGGGAATGATATTCTGCATAGCAGCTCTGGAAAATGACCTCTGGGGTCCTGGTGGATGGCCAGTTGACCAAGAGTCAGTGGTGCTCTGGCGGGGGCTCCCTGCTCGGTCACAGGAGGGTTTTCAGACACACGAGTCCTTCACTTGCACACAGACACAGACAGTTCATGGTAGCAGGGGCCGTATCTCCTAGGGTTCCTGCTGCCACGCCAGGAGCCTGGATGCACCTAAGCCTTTGTGGGGTGCCACCTGCTCTGCCACTATCTGAGATGCCCCATCGCCTGAGAGATGGAAACGCGGAGCTCTGTCCAAGAGAAGCACATCCCAGAGCTGCACGCATGGGCTTTGCCAGGATTTAGAATCGTAAAGGCAATTTGACACCGAGAAACTCTTTGTCCCACATAACTTCAAGGTCTCCCCAGGAGGTTGATGGCAATTGTTCTTGCTCAGGGTCATCTCCCCACACCAACAGCAGGTGTGTGCTCAAGACTTGTCTGTGCAATGCAAACAGATACACCCTGTCTAGTTCTTCCGGTCTCTCCAAGGAAGGCAAAAGAATCTCTGTGTGCCGGGTGAGAAGCCAGTGCTGCAAGTTGTGGTTCTATTGTGAGTGCCAAGAGCGGATGGCAGGTCTGTGATGAATGCCCTGAAGAGATGACCTGGGTCTTCCAGTGCACATGGGAATAGATCACACCCTGCTTTGGTGGTCATTTATGTCCTTCGGAGGTGACAGAGATGGGAAAGAGAATGAAATTTTTGAATGTGCCTCTGAGTGCCCCTCAAACTGCTGCAAATGTGCAGATTCCAGTATGCCAGTTCAGGTGTGAGAGGCTGTTCCCTGGTCCTCTGAGCAAGAAGAGCTGGACGAGGGACACAGCAGAACTCGCTTACTGAGACTGCATCTCCATGAATCCCAAAGCAAGTGTGAGGGGTTATGCCACGTCCGAGTTTTCTCAGGGGAAGGTGTTTCTCCCATGCATTGCCTCCCCGTGGCACTTGTGTCACAGCCCCCGACAAAACCACAAGTCGTCTTAGTCCCTAGCAAAAGTGCTCCTACTTTTAGCAGGGATGTTCCACGGGAAAGACCAGGAGAGGTTGAGTCCGGAGGGCACTGAGCCCGGAGGGATGTTCTGCCTCTCGTGCCCCTCGACCATTCTCGCAAGCCCAACCCGTCCCCGCCTTTTCTACGGTGCAGAGCACGGACCGCTGCCGCGCTGCCGCCGCTGTCGCCTGGCCTCCGGCTCCAGCCAGCACCCGAGGAGATCCCGAGAGGCGCCGGCGCCTGTCCCAGCCCCGGGACGGATTTGTCGGAGGAGGACAGGGGAGGAGGGAGAGGAAGGCAGAGGAGGCGGAGAGGAGGCGGCCCGTCAGGAGCAGAGAACCGGGGCTGGTGGTTGCACTGAGGTGCCGGGAAGCGGATCGGCGGCTTCGGCGCTGTCGGGGAGTGGGGCTGGCGGCGCCGGCCGCGGTTTTGATCTGTGCGCAGAGCTGGAGGCCGGAGACCGTAGGGGCCAGGGCAACCCCCTTGGTTGGACGTGCATATTCCTCGAGGCTACCCTCCTGTCTGGTAGGTTCTTCACAAAGCTCTTCTCCCGCCCTATCTTCCCAGCCCTCCCTCTGGTTCATAAAATATTCCCTGGGAACACTCATCGCTTTTTTCTTTGTCGAGCCGTTATTCTTTCCTTGCTTTACTCTCTGTCCTTCAGTGAATTCGTGCAGTCCGTCCTTCCCCTTTCCTACTTTTCTTCCTCTCTTCCCTTGGCTTAATCCCGCAGCTTTCCATTCTTCAGTGACTTCACCAATCCACTTCTCTTTTCCGCTCACCTCTCTCCAGCAAATATTAATGGACATTTCAACTACTACACACCTTTATATCCTCTTAAAATTCTTCTCCGTATCGGTTTGACTGCTGCTTTGCCCTTTGTTTTGGGAAAAAACATCCAGTGCAAAAACACTTCCGACGGCTTTTCTTCATCTCCCTGCCAGTGTCTGCAGGTAGAGCCCAGGTGCAGCAGGACCCATTGGTAGAGACCACCGAGAGCAGTGAAATCACCAAGTGCTCACACGCCAACACACGACACTGTGAATTTATCCATTCCTACCGGCAGCTCCTGGGTCACAGCCCCGAACTCCTCGTACGTGGTGCTAAATGGTCCAACGGGGTGGCTGTTTGTGACGGGAGACGGTCTTTCCACCGTCCTCTGGCTCTCTGGGCCCCATCATGGGAACGCGGCTCTGTATTCCTGGGTCTGGCTGATACAGGCTCTTTGACACTGTTGTCTTCAGAGATCTCAGGGGATTTTCTTAGAAACAAAACTCGGTTAATTTGTTCTACGGCAGAGCAAATTAGCACCCCTATGAAAACATGGCTTTTCATTCCTACACAGAACGCAGGCTTGCGACAGAATGCCTGAGTGCAAAGTGATTTATACAGCACAGGGCAGCGCAAATCTGGGCATCATGCACTCAGCTGCCATGTGTGTCCCTAGCTTCTCTTGAGATATCGTCTCCTGGTTACTCTGATCCACTCCAGGCAGGAGCCGCGATTCTCTGGTTCATGAAGATCTTTCTCTTTGGATAGGAGGAGGGGTTCTTGCTTGCCTGGAGTGTGGAAAAGACAGAGAGTAAGGGTCCGCAAGATTTGGAGTGTCACTCGTCAAGGATCTGAACACTACATCTCGGACGTGTTGTGAAGAAGCTGTGAAGGCAGACAGTGCGAAGGAGCGAGGTGTAACCAAGCCAGACCAAGCGTTAGAGGTGGTGAGAGAGGAAAGCAAAGTAGTAAGAAAGGAGAGACCTCCAGCCATGTGGCCCTGGCCTCAGGAAGGATGGTTGCAGGACCATCCTTCATTAGCCTCTCAGTAAAAATGCAGAATTCTCAGCTTCCTCTAAATGTGTTATCTCTGCTCTGATACTTAAGATGGTAGAAAATTTTCAGGAGCACACAGGCATAAGGAGGGTGAACTCGATAATACTCTTCCACCTGGGAAGTATGTGAAAGCCTCTGTTTCCTGTGGTGTGATGGGTGCCTGGGATCCCTCTGGACTTGGTTTAGGGAAGGGGCTGGGTGTTTGCCGAGAGTGTCAGAAATCTCCACCCTGTGCCGAGAGAAGAGAGTTGCCAGAAACGAATCTCTTAGAGGGGGAGCAAAGGAAGCAGGAGGGCCGAGAAATGAACTGTACTTTCAGGCATTCCCACCCGCTTTGGACCAATGGAGATACAGTCTCCGTGATGAGATCCCAGCTGTGTCACTTCTCCTGCTCAGAAGACTAGGGAACACCTGAAATATGTATGCTTGTCCTGAAAACAAAGAGTTCTAACTATTTGGGCAGCCTGGAGAAAACTGGAGGTCGTGCCAGAGGCAGCCTGGAAGCAGAATCTGACGCATTATTAAGTTTAGTGAGATGAGGATTTGATAGGCCAGGGGTAAAGTCAGTGTTCTAGGACTGGTGCCTCTTGCGCTGCGCTGTGCTTTTTACGTCACTTGGCACCCAGGTACTCAAGCCTGTTCTCTTTGTATGGCTGAAACCCCTGTTTTAATAGAAGCGCTAATACCCAACTCGTCTCCATGACGGTGCCCGGAGAGCCAGAGGACGATGGAAAGACCATCACCGGTCACCCACAGCAGCCCCGTTGGCGCCCGCAGCTCTCTGGAGCAATTAGCAGCTCTCTGAACCATTTAGCACCGAGGAACTCGGGGCTGTGACCCGGGAGCTGCCGGTAGGAATAGATAATTTCACCGTTTGGTATGTTGGTGTGTGAGTACTTGGTGATTTCACTGCTCTCGGTGGTCTCTACCAATGGGTCCAGCTGCACCTGGGCTCTACCTGCAGACACTGGCAGGGAGATGAAGAAAATCCGTCGGAAGTGTTTTTGCACTGGATGCTTTTTCCCCAAAACAAATGGCACAGAAGCAGTCAACACAATACGGAGAAGAATTTTAAGAGGATATAAAGGTGTGTAGTAGTTGAAATGTCCATTAATATTTGCTGGAGAGAGGTGAGCGGAAAAGAGAAATGGATTGGTGAAGTCACTGAAGAATGGAAAGCTGCGGGATTAAGCCAAGCGAAGAGAGGAAGAAAAGTAGGAAAGGGGAAGGACGGACTGCACGAATTCACTGAAGGACAGAGAGTAAAGCAAGGAAAGAATAACGGCTCGACAAAGAAAAAAGCGATGAGTGTTCCCAGGGAATACTTTATGGACTAGAGAGAGGGAGGGTTGGGAAGATAGTTCGGGAGAAGAGCTTTGTGAGGAACCTACCAGACAGGAGGGCAGCCTCGAGGAATATGCACGTCCACCCGAGGGGGCTGCCCCGGCACCTACAGTCTCCGGCAGCAAGCCCTGCGCACAGAGCAAAACAGCGGCCAGCGCCGCCAGCCCCGCTCTCCGACAGCGTCGAAGCCGCCGATCCGCTTCCCGGCGCCCCGCTGCCCCCGCCAGCCCCGACTCTCTGCTCCAGGCGGGCCGCCTCCTCTCCGCCTCCTCTGCCTTCCTCTCCCTCCTCCCCTGTCCTCCTCCGAAAAATCCGCTCCGGGGCTAGGACAGGTGCCGGTGCCTCTCGGGCTCTCTTCGGGTGCTGGTTGGAGGCGGAGGCCAGGCGACAGCGGCGGTAGTGCGGCGGCGTTCCTTACTCTGCTCCGTGGAACCGGCGGGGCCGGGCTGAGTGGCAGGGGTGGTGTTTGGTATCGAGGATCTTCAGATTGACAGGCCATGTGCTTCTTACACTGCCATCGTCTCTTCCCTCACATCTCTCTTTTGGCACGTAGAGACTCCTGAATTGTCCTCCAGGGCAAGTGCTTGCGAGAATGGTCGAGGGGCACGAGAGGCAGAACATCCCTCCGGGCTCAGTGCCCTCCGGACTCAACCTCTCCTGTCCTTTCCCGTGGAACTTCCCTGCTAGCAGTAGGAGCACTTTTGCTAGGGACAAAGACCACTTTTGGTTTTGTCGGGGGCTGTGGCACCAGTGCCACGGGGAGGCAATGCATAGGAGAAACACCTTCCCTTGAGAAAACTCGAACGTGGCATAACCCCTCGCACTTGCTTTGGGATTCATGGAGATGCAGTCTCAGTAAGCGAGTTCTGCTGTGTCCCTCGTCCAGCTCTTCTTGCTCAGAGGACCAGGGAACAGCCTCTCACACCTGAACTGGATATACTGGAATCTGCATATTTGCAGCAGGTTGAGGGGCACTCAGAGGCACATTCAAAAATTTCATTCTCTTTCCCATCTCTGTCACCTCCGAAGGACATAAATGACCACCAAAGCAGGGTGTGATCTATTCCCATGTGCACAGGAAAACCCAGGTCATCTCTTCAGGGCATTCATCACAGGCCTGCCATCCGCTCTTGGCACTCTCACAATAGAACCACAACTTGCAGCACTGGCTTCTCACCCGGCACACAGAGATTCTTTTGCCTTCCTTGGAGAGACCGGAAGAACTAGACAGGGTGTATCTGTTTGCATTGCACAGACAAGTCTTGAGCACACACCTGCTGTTGGTGTGGGGAGATGACCCTGAGCAAGAACAATTGCCATCAACCTCCTGGGGAGACCTTGAAGTTATGTGGGACAAAGAGTGTCTCGGTGTCACATTGCATTTACGGTTCTAAATCCTGGCAAAGCCCATACGTGCAGCTCTGGGATGTGCTTCTCTTGGACAGAGCTCCGCGTTTCCATCTCTCAGGCGGTGGGGCATCTCAGATAGCGGCAGAGCAGGTGGCACCCCACAAAGGCTTAGGTGCATCCAGGCTCCTGGCGTGGCAGCAGGAACCCCAGGAGATACTGCCCCTGCTACCATGAACTGTCTGTGTCTGTGTACAAGCGAAGGACTCGTGTGTCTGAAAACCCTCCTGTGACCGAGCAGGGAGCCCCCACCAGAGCACCACTGACTCTTGGCCAACTGGCCATCCACCAGGACCCCAGAGGTCATTTTCCAGAGCTGCTATGCAGAATATCATTCCCAGTCTGTCCGGACATTCGGGGTTGCCCCATCACAGGGACAGAATCTGGCACTTCCCCTTGTTGAACTTCCTCTGGTTGAGGATTGCCCAAACCTCTGATTTGAGGTCTCTCTGCGGGGCCTCCGTCTTCCATGAGGCCCTGGAGTGTTACAATGGCCCCTTGATTGCTTGGGAATGTGCTGTGTTCTGTGTTCCATGTGTTACATGAGGCCCCATATTATCACAATGGCACTGAAATGAGAGAGGATCTCCATCCTTAATGTCTTCATAAATCAGAAGTTTTTCTTAGAGAAAAATCCTAATCAACAAAGCGGTTTGCTTTCTTGGCATGGTAGCAGTCTTTTCTTTTAAGACTACAATTAGTTGTAGGAGAGAGAATGTAGATGATACATGGAAACTAATAGAGAGTGTATCATATGCCCATCTTCAAGAAATTAGCTTACAGGCCTCAGAAAACTTGTTTACTAAGAGATTGTTCTGTTAAGAAGAAAGTCTTATGTTGTTTAAGCAAATGGGAAGTTCTAAGACACGTCTTAGCTGGTCCTAAAGCATTTAGTTTAGGGGTTAGGGGTCGGATAGATCAATCAGAGATGCTACGAGGCCGGCTAAGGGAGAAGACCACTCTGTGAAAATGACTGCCCCTCCCAGAAGAAATGGACGCTAGATGGCAGTCTTGCTCCACGAATAAAATCCAAGAGGCTATATGACTCTAAAATCATGAGAGAATTTTGGACTGCTTGTGAAGGGGAGGGTCTTTCAAGTATCACTGTATTTATACTCCGAAATTTATACTGATTCTTTGATTCATGCATGGCAGAGTACCCCCATGAATCCCCAGCTGGCATATTAAAGAAATGTTCGATCCAATGGTTTCTGGTCATGGGGTTTAATTCTTTTGTTTTATCCCTTTGATTCCATGAAGTTCCAAAGATATCCCACGGTTTGTTTAATTCCATGAGGTCCCGCACATCCCAATGATGTCCCTTAAGTCCCTGGTTTCTGTAGTTTCCCAGGGAACATTTGCTTCTATGATGCAGGGCAGTGCCACGACGGCCACTTGATTCCGTGAGTTCCCCCAGTCTCCCAGCAGTCCTTTGGTTCCATGAGAGCCTGCAATGTTGCAGTGGGTTGACCTGACCTGGATGCCAGGTGCCCACCAAGCTGCTCTATTGCTGCCCTTCCCAGCCAGACAGAAGAGACAGAATAAGATGGAAAATTATTTCTACCTTGAGATCAGGCACTTTACCAAAGCAAAAGCCAAAGTTTGCGCATGCAGAAGTGAAGAGGAAAATAAAAAGATTTTCTCTCTACTTCCTGTCAGCAGCGATACCTGGTCACTTCATGGGAAGCAGGGCTTCACCACACAGAGAAGCCGCTCAGAAGGCATGTATTGTAAAAAAATGGATTTTCCCCCTTTCCTGTTCCTTTCCTGAGCTCTTGTAGCTGAGCTGACGCCATATATTCTGCAATGTCCCTTTGGTCCATTTGGCTCAACTGACCTGTCTGTATCGCCTCCCATGATCTTGCCCCCGATTCAGGGGACGAAGCTGACAATGCAGATGCTGCACCAGCCCTGCTCAGCAGTTGCCAAAGCACTGGTGCGATTAACCCCTTTGTAGCTCCCAATGCAAAGCACAGCACTGTGACGCCTGCAGTGAGAAAATGAACTCCAGCTCAGACAGACCCAACACATGTGGGATTCTGAAATGTCTCAGGGTTCCTTTGGTTCCACGATGCCCCTCTCAGACCTGGTAGTAGAAAAATAAATCAAAAAATTGAGAAGAAATTATCTTAAAGTCATGCTAAGCCTGTCTTCTACAGTCCAGAATCTATATATGTGTGACTGCAGATACTTGGGATGAGGGTAGATGCTCAGAGGAATTCATGGGTTTGATCTAGGAAACCTGTCCCAAAGTTTTCACTGCCTTTTCCTCCTTGGACATTTCCTGATGCCCGGAGGAAGCTCATGTCCAACAGCAGCTCCATCCCCCACTTCCTCCTCCTGGCTGCAGCTCTTGCACTTCTGCTTCTTCCTGGGCATCTCCCTGGCTGCCCTCCTGGGCAACGGCCTCATCCTCAGCGCCGTAACCTGCCACCACCAC
The DNA here is from genome assembly GCF_025592945.1 of Manacus candei. Taxonomy (NCBI): domain Eukaryota; kingdom Metazoa; phylum Chordata; class Aves; order Passeriformes; family Pipridae; genus Manacus; species Manacus candei. The sequence continues at coordinate 12,998,353 of NW_026138095.1, read as the reverse complement.
CTGCACACCCCCCAGGGACTTCTTCCTGCTCCACCTCTCCCTCACACACCCGGGCTGCATCTGCACCACTCTCCCCAAAGCCATGGCCAATTCCCTCTGGAACACCAGGGCCATGTCCTACTCAGGATGAGCTGCACAGGTGTTTTTTGCTTTTCTTCTTGATCACAGTGGAGCTTGCCCTTCTCACCATCATGTCCTATGACCGCTACGTGGCCATCTGCAAAGCCCTTCACTACAGGACCCTCCTGGGCAGCAGAGCTTGTGCCCACGTGGCAGCAGCTGCCTGGGCCACTGGGAAGCGGGTCTGGCCCTGGGGCTGCAGGAGCTGCCGCCTGAGCTGATGATCTCCTGAGCAGTCCAGACATGCAGTCACTGTCCCTGTCCTCTATTGCCTCCCTTTCTTGCTGCAGGACCAGAAACGACTGTGTTGCTCTGCTGGGCTGGGGCGGGGCAGGGAGATGGGGGGACCAGGGAGGGGCTGGTCTGGGCAGTTCCAGTGACTAGAAAACCCCAATGTTCATCTGAAGTGTAGGAGTGGGTAGGGTGGGAGCATTACAGGGCTGAGGTGGCTCCAGGCTCTGGGAGTGGTAGCAGGAGCCCAGGGAGACACTGCCCCTGCTGCAATGAACTGCCTGTGTGTGTGCCAGGGAAAGTCTCGTGTCTCTGAACACCCCCGTGTGTGCATCAGTCCAGTTCAGGGTTGGACACCTCTCAGAGCCCTGACACATTTCTCTGTGTGACTCCAGGAAAACCCCCGCTGTGCCAGGGAGTTACCAGATCCTTTGCTGTCACCCTCCTGGTGTCCTGTGTAATGATGAAACTAGAAAAGGTGATCATCATACCCTGGTAATTTTCTAAGAGGAGAAATGTCACTGCTGGAAAGAAGTGTCACTGCTGGAAAGAAGTGTCACTGAAGAGGTGAGAAGAGGGAACATCATTGTTTCCTTCAGTCTGTTCCACAGCAGGTTCCCCTGGAGCCCCAGGGACACCTGCGGGGAACCCAGAGGGGCAGAGAAAGGGCTGCCTTTGGCTCTTGCTGTGCTGCTCAGCTGGGCCGGGCTCCTGGCACACAGGGAAATCCTGGCAAGCGGGCAGCACTGCAGAGAGACAGCTCTGCCCAGGAGCAGCTCCTCTGCACAGCCCAGCAGGGCCGAGGGCACTGCCTGTAGGCACGAGAGAAGAGAAGAAAGGCAAAGGGAGGTTAAAGGCAGCAGAAAGATGGGAGGTGTTCAGCTGAGACACAACTTGGGGACACAATTTCACACAACTTGGGGACACAACTTCACACTCCTCTGCAGAGTGAGTCTACAGGTGCAGGGCAATGTCGCTTGTGTTCCTGGAGGAATCTCCTAAAGCTACCACATCCCACAGCCTTGCACATCTGTCAGGACTCTCCCAGTTTCTCTGTTGCGCCAGAGGAGGATGTTCTCCAGGGCAGGCCTTCCCTGCAGCACCGTCAGAGGGACAGTGCAGATGGGCTCCTTCTCCCAGGGATGGCTGTGGGGTGGGAAGGTGGGGGTGCAGCCAGGGATGCCCGGGGCTGTCCTGCAGAGCAGGGTCCCTGTGCTCCGGGGTTCTTTGTGCCAGGGCAGGGACTTTGCTGCCTGCTGGGGTCAGGTCTCATCCGGCCTGGGTAGTTGCCCACCCCTCTGCAGGGAGAAGCTGTCGGTGGGTGGTGAGAACCCCAGCAGGAGCCAGGCAGGTTCTTCCTGCCGTTGGATGAGGTGTGTGTGGTCAGGGCTGTGGGAGGTCAGGGCTGCTCCCAGATCCAGATCACACCAGCACATTTCCAAGAGCACTGTCAAATGGGAAGGACAAAGCACAATTATTAGGAAGGAATGGAGCTTTTCTGAGTCAGTGTTTTCAGTTTCCTACTTCTGAGGAATCTGGGGGTTGAGAAATGGAAAAGGAGCTCCCATGTTGGACAAGTCACTGAGACTCCTGAGCTGTAACTTGGAATGAACAAGTGCTTCTGTAAGCAACTTCCTAAAGTGCTTTCGGCCTCTGCTCTGCTTTTGACAGAAGCAGCATCACTTCTGCTGGACCCATCTGTTTTTTCTTTATCTGCCCTTTTCCACCTGCAAAAAGAAAAGTTGCCCAGTCAGTGCGCTGCAAACAGGCAGGTTTCTCTCAGGCCACAGTGAGTGCACAGACATTCGGATGGAGTGGTGACAGGGAAGTCATGAATGGATTTCTGATGTTGAGTCTACTGTTTTGAAATCAGAAAATGTGGTGTTGAAGTCATCATTAGCCTTTGAGAGGGAAACAGGAGGAAAATCGGATAAATTTCTTGCTAAAAATGAGCTGCTTCAAACTGAGGTTGACCACCTTCAAAGTCTTGTTAAAATTTGGATGATTGTGAAACAGTCAACTCACGGATTACCCCTATCAATACTAGACAATGCCCGCAGTCTAAAGGCATAAAGCCCTCCCAGCCCCTCCAGGAACCCTCAAATCCCATCCCGGTCCCACAGGACACTCCCAACTTCCCCTTAAACCCTCCGAGGCCCCCAGACTGCCTCCCAGACCCACAAAAACCCACAAGATGCCCCCAAACCCCTCCCAGTTACCTCCAGCCCTCCCAGGACCTTTCAAACCCTCTCCTAGTTGCCCCCTTCCCCTTGAGTATGCCCCCAAACTCTCTCCCAGTTCCTTCCCACATCCCCGACGATTCCCCAAAACCCCTCACAGCTGCCCCAATCTCCCCAACCTCCCTCCCAAACCCCCAAACTCCCCCAAACACCTTCCCACTTACCCCCACGACCTCCAAGCCCTTCTCAGCCTCCCCATTCCTTCCCAAAGCCCCTCCCAGTTGCCGACCCGTCCCCCAGGCTCGGGTGAGGAGGTGCCCCAGGCTGACGGGCCCGCCCAGACAGGGGCGGTTCCAGCAGCATGTCAGGAGCCACCCCCTGCCCCGAAAGCTCCCGCCCGCCCTGGAGCCACCTCAGCTGCCCCTGCAGGGGAGAAATCCAGGCCGGAGCAGAGCAGGGGGCAGGGCCGGGCTGGGACCTCGATGGACGGCGGCACTGGGAGAGAGGGGAGACACTGGGATGGGCTGAGTGGGCACTGGGAGGGAGAGGGAAAAGTTTTTTGCCCCTTTCCTGGGCACTTGAACAGCCTCTGCACCCCCGTTCCTGGTCGTGCCGGCTGTCCTTCCCCCCCAAGCCATGAACAGGTTTTGGGGCTCCCTCGTGGGTCGCAGCCAATAGAACGGCTCTGCTGGAATGACGTCATTGCCAAATTCTGCTGGGCCCCTGTCCTTGTGCCGGTGAGTCACCCAATAGAACGTCGAAACTTCCGCGGGGGCTGCCGGGAGCGGGGTGGTGATGGCGGGGGAGGGGAGGATCGGGGTTGAAACCGATTGGTCCCGATCGATCCCGGCCCCAGGGTCTCCACCCGCCGCGCTGTTTTTCACGTGCGGCCCCAATGAGGCCATGGTGGTGTGGGGTGAGTTCAGGGGGTCCGGGGGCTCCTGGTGACCCCTCCGAATCTCCCCCAAGACTCTCAGGAACCGCCCAGATCCCCCCCAAGTCTCCTGGGGACCCTCCGCCTTTCCCCCTCGTCCCCCAAATCTCCTGTGCATCCCCTTAACCCTTGAAAATCTCCTGGGACCACCTCAGACCCCCAGACTCCCTCCTGGGGACCCCCAAACACTCTTCAGGACTCCGGGGCCCCTCCCGACCCCCTCCTAGAGTCTTTTGGGTGTCACCAACCCTTTACGGCGGATTCCTCCGTCCATTTTTCCACCCCGGACTGCTGGGGGTCCACCCCCCCAAGAAACTACTGGCAACTCCCCAGTGTCCCACCACGAGATTCCTGGGTCCCTCCCCCCCCAACCCCCTGTGGGTGCCCCCATCCTTTCTTCCCCTCGAAAATATTCTTGGGGGTCCCCCAATATCTCCTCCAGCCCCCATCCTGCCAGGGATGGATTTGGGAGGATCTCCTTCCCCTTCCCTCTGGCCCGAAGGCAAATGCCCTCGCTGTCCTTCTTCCTTCGCCCCCAGGCAGAAAAGAGAAGAGAAACAGCCAGTTGGCCCTGGCAAGTGTGGGTGTGTGCAGGCTGTGGCTGAGTGGTTGAGAAGGGAGAGGAGGGGGCTGGTGTTTGGGCCAAGTCCAGCAGGTGATGTCTTTTGTATCTGGCAGTCCTTGGTCAGCTCCACGACCATCCAGCTGTCAATGTTCATGACATACCCATCAGCCCTTCTCTTCTTGGCTCCTACACTTGCCAACCCTAAGCTGCTCCTAAGTTGTCTTGCTGTCAGTTCATAAAGAGGTCTTGTCAAGTGTTACTGATTTAGAAACTAAAGCCTGACATCTTTGTCTTTGCCAAAGATGTGTGTGAAAGGGCAGTGTTGTTGCAAAGCAGTGTTGAGCTTCACATTGGGTGACTTGGCAGCTTCCTCTGCATCACCCATGCACCCTGGGTTTCTTTGAAAAGTACTTTTCACTCCAAATGTGACACCACATTAGCCTGTAGGACATCCTGTCTCCAAATGGATAACTGTAAATATTAATAATTAAAAAGTGCCCCCCTCCATTATTCAAGAAAAGCTTGTATCTCTGTACTAAAAGCATCCAAGGGTCACGTCCCCCAGTTTTCTATCTGACAAGGGTTTGGAGGGGCTGCTTTGTGCAGGGAACCCTTTGGGGGCCCCTTGCACATGGGTAGGGCTGCACTCTGGGGGTGTGGGGCTTTGGTTCTTTGGTTGCCAGGGGCCACTGTGAGTCAGTGAGCCGGGGTGGGGACAATGGGCAGGGCTGGCTGGGACAGGCTGTGGCACCTGTGACATAAAAGGGAAGTGTCCCCGTGGGGCAGCTCTGCAGGGCCCATCAGGGGATGCTGCCCAGTGCAGCCTGTGCTGTGGGGAGCACGCACACAGGGAGAGGCTGGGCCGGACGAGGGCCAGGGCAGCAAGGCCGCCCCAGGGAGTGGGTTCTGCCCCTGCCTGCAGGGCCCAGCCCCTGGCAGGAGCGCCTTGGGCAGGGCCCGGTGCTGCTGCTGGGGCAGGGGGTGAGGCCTTGCCGCCTGCCAGCTGCCTGGGCCCCTGTCCTTGCTGCGCCACATCCCCGAGGCTCCATCCCCGCTCCCCCAGCGCCAGCTCCCTCCTTCCCAGCCCCAACCAAGCCCTTCTCTGTGTCCTCCTGCAGGCCATGGCTTTCACAACATTCCTTTTGGTGCTTGTGCAAAGCATCATCCAGTCCCTGCAGGCGGTCGGGGAGGGGCTGCACAAGACTCAGTGAGCTTGGAGGTCTTTTCCAAGCTGAAGGACTCTTGGATTCTGTGATTGTGTGCTGGATTCAGCTGGGGCCGTGTTAGCAGCATTAGTTTGCTCCCAAAGTTTCCTCGCTGTCAGCTCTTGTGGCCTAAGGCTTGAGCTCCTTTAGCTCCTTGTGCTGAACTACTGATGGGAAACGAGAGGCCTCTGCGAGCAGATTCCTGGTGTTCCCTGTAGAACAGTGAGGGAGAAGGTGTAGTCAAGTGGGAAGAGGAGTACTGTTTGTGTGTGGCCTCCTATGTGGCCTTGGCGCCTTTGAGGGGCTTGAAGGAGAAAAGAGCTTTGTTAAAGTGAGAAGTGAAATAGTGTGTTGGCTGTTCTCTCTGCAGGGAGAAGCTGTCGGTGGGGGAGGGGTCACAGAGTGGGGGAGAGGCCGTAAAGTGGGGGAGGGGCCACAGAGTGGGAGAGGGGTCACAGAATGTGGGAGGGGTCACAGAGTGGGGGAGGAGCCACAGAGTGGGGGAGGGGCCATAAAGTGGGGGAAGGGTCTGAGAGTGGGGGAGGGGCCATAAAGTGGATGAGGGGTCATAGAGTGGGGGAGGGGCCATGAAGTGGGAGAGGGGTCACAGAGTGGGGTAGGGGCTACAGAATGGGGTAGGGGCCACAGAATGGGGAAGGGGCCATAAAGTGTGGGAGGGGCCACGGGGTGGGGGAGGGGTCACAGCCTGGACTCGGGGGGTCAGGGCAGTGACCTCGGGGAGGGGGAGGGGTCAGGGCATTGGGTAGGGGTCTCACCTGATCCCGGGGCTATCTGGGCCATGGTGGGGCCGAACCTGGTGGGGACACCCAAGTTTTTCCCAAATTTCCCCTCATTTTTCCCAGTTTTTCATCCATTTCTCCCAAATTTCCCACTCTTTCCCCAATTTTCCCCCCATTTCCCCCATTTTTCCCAAATTTCCCCATTTTTCTCAATTTTTCCCCATTTTTTTTTCCAAATTCCTTCCATTGTTCCCAAATTTCCCCCATTTTTTCCCATTTTCCCCAAATTTCCCCCCATTTTTCCCAACTTTCCCCAATTTTTCATCCAATTTTACCCAAATTCCCCCATTTTTTTCTCAATTCACCCCATTTTTCCCAAATTTCCCCATTTTCCCTAAATTCCGCCATTTTTTCCCAATTTTTTCCTAAATTTCCCCTAATTTTTCCCAATTATCCCCCATTTTTCCTGATTTTTCACCCGTTTTCCCCAAATTTCTTACTTTTTCCCCAAAATTTCCCCCGATTTTCCACATTTTCCCGGATTTCCCCCCAGTTTTCCTAAATTTCCCCCCATTTTCCCCCATTTTTATCAATTTTCCCCAAATTTCCCACTTTTTTCTCAAATTTTCCCCCATTTTTCCCAATTTTTCATTCGTGTTCACCAAATTTCCCACTTTTTTCCCCAATTTTTTCCCATTTTCCCCAAAATTCCTGTTTTTTTCCCCCCATTTTTTCCCACTGGGGAAATTTGGGAAATTTGGAAAACTGGGGACCCAAAAATCCAAGAAAATGTGGGGAAATGGGGGAAAAATGTGTGGGAAATCTGGAGAAAAATGTGTGAAAATGTGGGAAAAATGGGGGGAAAATCAGGAAAATGGTGAAAAATCTGGGAAAATGTGGGCAAATGGGGAAATTGCGGAAAATTCTGGGGAAAATGTGAGAAAAATCCGGGGAAATGGGGAAAAATGGGGGAAAATGTGGGAAATTCTGGGGAAAATGGGGAAAAATATGGGAAAATATGGAAAAATGAGGAAAAAAGGGGGAAAATGGGGAAAAATGTGTGAAAATATGGGAAAATGTGGGAAAAATGGGGGGAAAATCTGGGAAATTCTGGGGAAAATGGGAGAAAATCTGGGAAAAATGTGGAAAAAATGGGGGGAAAGGGGAAAAAATGGGAAAAATCTGGGAAAATAGGGGAAAAAATGGGGGGGAAAGGGGAAAAAATGGGAAAAATCTGGGAAAATAGGGGAAAAATGGGGGGGAAAGGGGAAAAAATGGGAAAAATCTGGGAAAATAGGGGAAAAATGGGGGGGAAAGGGGAAAAATGGGAAAAATCTGGGAAAATAGGGAAAAAATGGGGGGAAAATGGGGAATATTCTGGGAAAATCTGGAAATATGGGGAAAAAAATCTGAGAAAAATGGGGAAAAATCTGGGAAAAATGGGGGAAAATGAGGAAAAATCTGGGCAAATGTGGAAAAAATGTGAGGAAAATCATGGAAAATGGGGGGAAATTGGGAAAAAATCTGGGGAAATGTGGGAAAAAAGGGGGGAAATCTGGGAAAATGGGGAAAATAATCGGGAAAAAATCTGGGAAAAAATGGGGGGGAGGAAAAATCTGGGGAAATAGGGAGAAAATCTGGGGAAATAGGGAGAAAATCTGGGAAAATGTGGGAAAATGGGGAAAAATCTGGGGAAAATGGGGGCAAAATGGGGAAAAATCTGGGAAAATGTGAAAAAATTGGGAAAAACTGTGGGAAAATGGGGGAAATGAGGAGAAATCCGTGAAAATGGGGGAAAATGAGGAAAAATGTGTGAAAATGGGAAAAAATGGGGAAAAAATCCGGAAAAATGGGGAAAATCGGGAAAAATCAAGAAAAATGGGGGAAAATGTGGGAAAATGTGGGAAAATGGGGAAAATCTGGAAGAAAATCTGGAGAAAAATCTGAGAAAATGTGGGGAAAATGGGGAAAAATGTGGGAAAACTGTGGGAAAATGGGGGAAATGAGGAGAAATCCGTGAAAATGGGGGAAAATGAGGAAAAATGTGTGAAAATGGGAAAAAATGGGGAAAAAAATCCGGAAAAATGGGGAAAATTGGGAAAAATCAAGAAAAATGGGGGAAAATGTGGGAAAATGGGGGAAAATGTGGGAAAATCTGGAAGAAAATCTGAAGAAAAATCTGAGAAAATGTGGGAAAAATGGGAAAAAATGTGGGAAAAATGTGGGAAAATGTGGGAAATTCTGGGAAAAGTGGAGGAAAAATCTGGGAAAAATCCGGGAAAATGGGGACAAACTGGGGGGGAAATGCTGGAAATTCTGGGGAAAATGGGGGGAAATGGAGAAAAATGGGAAAAAATCCCAGAAAATGGGGAAAAATGGGGAAAGATTTAAAAAAATGGGAAAAAATCTTGGGAAAATCTGGGAAAAATGGGGAAAAATCTGGGAAAATCTGGGAAAAATGAGGAAAAATCTGGGAAAATGTGGAAAAAATGGGAGAAAATCCAGGAAATGGGGAAAAATGGGGAAAATATGGGAAATTCTGGGAAAAATCCAGGAAAATGGGGGAAGAAATCTGGGCAAATCTGAGAAAAATGTGAGAAAAAATCGGGGAAAATGTGGAAAAAATGGGGAAAAAAAATCTGGGAAAATCTGGAGAAAAATGTGTGAAAATGTGTGAAAATGTGGGAAAAATGTGGGAAAAATGTGGAAAAATCTGGGAAAATGGGGGAGAAATGGGAAAAAATCTGGGAAAATGTAGGAAAATTGGGAAAAATCTGGAAAATGGGGGGGAAATGGGGAAAAATTCAGGAAAATGTGGAAAAATGGGGGAAAATCTGGGGAAAATGGGGGGAAATGTGGAAAAATGGGGAAAAATGTGGAAAAACTGGGTTAAACTGGGAGGAACTGGGAGAAACTGGGCCAGAGGGAAAGGGATGTTGCCATGGAAATGTGAGCCCGCCCCTCCCCCACCCGGCCCAGGGCCCACGGGGGGGGGAACTGGGTTAAACTGGGACATACTGGGAGGCACTGGGGGGGACACTGGGAGTTACTGGGAGCTACTGGAAGCTACTGGGGGGGTCACTGGGCTTACTGGGATGGACACTGGAGTTACTGGGAGCTACTGGGGGGGTCACTGGGGTTACTGGGATGGACACTGGGGTTACTGGGAGCTACTGGGGGGTCACTGGGGTTACTGGGAGTTACTGGGAGCTACTGGGGGGCTTACTGGGAGTTACTGGGAGCTACTGGGGTGGACACTGGGGTTACTGGGAGTTACTGGGATGGACACTAGGATTACTGGGAGTTACTGGGAGCTACTGGGATAGACACTGGGGTTACTGGGAGCTACTAGGAGCTACTGGGGGGGTGACTGGGGTTACTGGGGGGGTCGCTGGAGATACCGGAGGCATTACTGGGGTTACTGGGAGCTACTGGGAGCCACTGGGAGCGGCCCATCCCCCTCCCTCCCCAAGGTCACCCCAAGGACACGGAGGGGGGGAGGGGGGGAAGCCCTGCCCCCTCGCAGTCCCTCCCAGTCCCTCCCAGTTCCCTCCCAGTACCTGAACTGGTCACACTGGGAGCGGCTCCAGGTCCCCCCTCCAGTTTGGGCCCCCGGGGCTATTTTTGGGACCCGGTGACGTCACTGGGGGGGAGGGGCCTCGAGGGGGCGGCCCCTCCCCTCTCCCTTCCCAGTACAGACCAGTAAGGGACCAGTAACGGCCCCAGCGGGGGGGGGAGGGGAAGGAGGGAACACTGAGGGTGGGGATGGAGCAGGATGGTCCTTGAGCGTGGGGGAAGGGCAGGAGGTTCCCTGAGGGTGGGGGAGGGGTAGGAGAGTCTCTGAGGTTGGGGGAGGGGTTCTGAGGGCCCCTGAAGGTGGGGGAGGGGCAGGGAGGGCTCCTGAGAGTGGGGGAGGGGTAGCAGGTTCACTGGGGGGAGGGGAAGGAAGGGACCCTGAGGGTGGGGGAGGGACAGGAGGGACCCTGAGGGTTGGGGAGGTGCAGGAAGGGGGGGGAGGGGCTTTGGGGGGGCCCTTAAAGGTGGGGGGAGGGGCTGAAAGTGGGTCCATCATTGGGAGGGGACACGCCCACCCAAAACCCAGTAAGTCCCAGTTGAGCTCCCAGTTCAGGGAGGGGGAGAGGATGCAAAAGACACGCCCACTTGCAGAGGCTATGGCCACCTTGGGATGGGACACGCCCACCAGGGAGAGACCACGCCCACCTAAAGAAGGGACACGCCCACCACCAAACCACTAAGTCCCAGCTGAGTTCTGCCTTAACTGGCCCTTACTGGTCCCACCACCCCATTCCGCGTTCCAGTGAGCCGTACTGGTCCATACTGGTTTATACTGGTCTATCCTGGTTTATACTGGTCTGTACTGGTCTGACCTTGATGGAGATGCTGAAGTGCTCCCAACCCCCTTAACTGGTCCTTACTGGTCCCACCACCCCATTCCGTGTTCCAGTGACCCGTACTGGTTTATATTGGTCTATACTGGTCCATACTGGTTTATACTAATCTATACTGGTCTATACTGGTCTGTACTGGTCTGACATTGACGGGGATGCTGAAGTGCCCCCAACCCCCTTAACTGGTCCTTACTGGTCCCACCACCCCATTCCCCGTTCCAGTCACCTGTACTGGTCCATACTGGTTTATACCGGTTTATACTGGCCCATACTGGTCTATACGGGTCTATACTGGTTTATACTGACCTGACCCTGATGGAGATGCTGAAGTGCCCCCAACCCCCTTAACTGGTTCTTACTGGTCCCACCACCCCATTCCCCGTTCCAGGGACCCGTACTGGTTTATACTGGTTTATACTGCTCTACCCTGGTTTATGCTGGTCTGTACTGGTCTGATCTTGATGGAGATGCTGAAGTGCCCCCAACCCCCTTAACTGGTCCTTCCTGGTCCCACTGCCCCATTCCCCATTCCAATGACCCGTACCGGTCTGTACTGGTTTATACTGGTCTATACTGGCCTATACCAGTCCATACTGGTCTATACTGGTTTATACTGGTCTGTACTGGTCTGACCTTGACAGAGATGATGAAGCGCCCCCAACCCCCTTAACTGGTCCTTACTGATCCCACCACCCCATTCCCTGTTTCAGTGACCCGTACTGGTTTATATCGGTTTATACTGCTCTACCCTGGTTTATACTGGTCTATACTGGTCCATACTGGTTTGTACCGGTCTGTACTGGTCTGACCTTGCTGGAGATGCTGAAGTGCCCCCAACCCCCTTAACTGGTCCTTACTGGTCCCACCACCCTGCTCGCTGTTCTAGTGACCTGTACTGGTCCATACTGGTCCATACTGGTCCGTACTGGTTTTTTACTGGTCTATACTGGTCTATACTGGTCTACACTGGTCTATACTGGTCTATAATGGTCTGACCTTGATGGAGATGCTGAAGTGCCCCCAAACCCCTTAACTGGTCCTTATCGGTCCCACTGCCCCATTCCCCATTCCAGTGACCCATATTGGTCTATACTGGTCCATACTGGTTTATACTGGTCTATACCGATCTATACTGGTCTATGCTGCTCTGTACTGGTCTGACCTTGCTGGAGATGCTGAAGTGCCCCCAACCCCCTTAACTGGTCCTTACTGGTCCCACCACCCTGCTCCCCATTCCATTGACCCATACTGGGTCGTGGTGGCAAGAACCCCAGCAGGAGCCAGGTGGGGTCTTCCTGCCATTGGATGAGTGCTCTGGGAGGTCAGGGCTGCTCCCAGATCCAGATCACACCAGCACATTTCCAAGAGCACTGTCAAATGGGAAGGGCAAAGCACAATTATTAGGAAGGAATGGAGCTTTTCTCAGTCAGTGTTTCCAGTTTCCTACTCCTGAGGAATCTGGGGTTGAGAAATGGAAAAGAAACTCTCATGTTGGACAAGTCACTGAGACTCCTGAGTTGTAACTTGGAATGCACAAGTGCTTCTGTAAGCAACTTCCTAAAGTGCTTTCGGTCTCTGCTCTGCTTTTGACAGAAGCAGCATCACTTCTGCTGGACCCATCTGTTTTTCCTTTATCTGCCCTTTTCCACCTGCCTGAGGTTTCTCTCAGGTCAAAGTGAGAGCACAGACATTTGGATGGAGTGCTGACAGGGAAGTCATGAATGGATTTCTGATGTTGAATCTACTGTTTTGAAATCAGAAAATGTGGTGCTGAAGTCATCGTTAGCCTTTGAGAGGGAAACAGGAGAAAAATCGGATAAACTTGTTGCTAAAAATGAGCTGCTTCAAACTGAGGTTGACCACCTTCAAAGTCTTGTTGCGCCAGAGTGCAGAGAGAAAACTGTTGCTAAAAGAACAGGCTCCTGGTTTGGTCAGGCAACTTCCTAAACCAGTGTCTTACCCTGGCATTGAGACTTGGGAAACCACAGAGAACCCTGATTCTAAGTCTCAGGAGAGAAAGAAACAAGGAGAATTTGAAGTTCAACTGATGTTTCTAGAGTCTCCCAGCTTTCCTCACATTAATGAAAATAGACTGAGTGATCCCTGTGATAATGAACAAAGGGAAGATTATTCTTTACCTCCCTCAATTTCCTTTGTGCCTGATACTGAATCCACTAAAAAACGGACTCAAAAAGAGAACCCGACCCAGAAAACAACTCAATTCATTCTGATTCAAGTGGTTAAAGAGCAGAAGCATTATGGCGATAAACCTGGACAAATAAAAAGCCAACCAGTGAAATCCTATCAATATATCACATACCTTGGGATTCCACTTTGTTCTCATCAACAGTTAATACAATTTCCAATGGATATGGGGACAAAATGTTGGCAGCAAAATGCCAAAGATGGGATTAAAACCCAGACGAAAAAGAATTAAAATCACTGGAGAAAAAGAAGAAACCAGTCTTCAACCAAGAGCTTCACCCTGTTACTGTTTTGTTGATATTACCTTTTTGCTTTTTATTCTAATAATCATATTGTATGTTAAAATTTGGATGATTATGAAACAGTCAGCTCACTGATTACCCCCATCAATACTAGACGATGCCCGCAGTATACACCCGTCCCAACCCCTCCAGGAGTCCTCAAATCCCATCCTGGTCCCACAGGACACTCCCAACTTCCCCTCAAACACTCCGAGGCCCCCAGATTGACTCCTAGATCCAGAAAACTCTTGCTGCCTGCCCATGGAGTGCCCAGTGTGGCCCACCAACTGCACCACAAAGTCAAAGCTTCCAGGCTTTCTTTCCTGGCAATTAGGGCTGTTGTTTCCTATTTTCAGCCATGCCTCCCAACTGATAGCCCAACTCCCAAACTGCTAGCATGCCTGTTGATACAGAATTGTTAAAATAAACCTTGTCAGTATATGTTTTCATACACCGATTATTTAGTGTCGTTTCACTTTAATCCACCCCAAGGGAATTATTAATAAAAACCTGAGTTACCCCCTCTCCCCTTTTCCTGGGGCGGGTTGTAACACCAATCAGCACTGACTCCGCCCAGTAGGCATAGCAAAGGAAGTTTCCTTTTGGTTTAGGGTTTAGTGTTAGGGTTAGGGTTTAAGGTTAGGGTTAGGGTTAGGGTCAGGGTTAGGGTTAGGGTTAGAAAGGATTAGGGTTAGGGTTAGGAAATTTAGGGTTAGAGTTAGAGTTAGCAAAAGTTAGGGTTAGGGTTAGGGTTAGGTTTAGGGTTAGCAAAAGACAGGGTTACTGTTAGGGTTAGGGTTAGGGTTAGGGTTAGGGTTAGGGTTAGGGGTATGGGTAAGGGTTAGGGTTAGGAAGAATTTGTCTCAGTGCGCGATCTAACAATCGCGGTTTTAGCCCATTCTGGACACGCAGCGGTGCCCAATAAGCCCCTCTCAGGCTATAAGCCCGATTCATTGCCCACCGCTGTCAGAATCTTTTGCTTTTCCTCTTGAGTCTCTGCTTTTGCTGTTGCTGTTCAGTTGCGTGTCTGGCAGAATACCCACCGCTGTCCAGTATGTACTCTATTTCTATAGAGCACTGTCCCCTAACCCCAACATTAAAAGAGAGACTGGAAGCTATGCGCAAACCCTGTTCCCTAACCCTAACCCTAGCCAAAAGACTGCAAGCTATGCGGAAAAGTTTTTCCCTAACCCTAACCTTGAAAGTGAGAATGCAAGTTATGCGCAAACCCTCTTCCCTAACCCTAACCTTAAAAAAGAGACTGCAAACTATGCGCAAACCCTGTTACCTAACCCTAACCTTAAAAAAGCGACTGCAAGCTATACGCAAACCCTTTTCTCTGAACCTAACCTTAAAAAAGAGACTGCAAGCTATGCGCAACCCCGATTCCCTGACCCTAATCCTAAAAAAGCGAATGCAAGCTATGTGCAAACCCTGTTCCCTAACCTTAACCTTAAAAAAGAGACTGCAAGCTACTAGGGTTAGGGTTAGGGTTAGGGTTAGGGTTAGGGTTAGGGTTAGGGTTAGGGTTCGGGTTAGGGTTAAGGTTAGGGTTAGGGTAAGGGTTAGGGGTTAGGGTTGGGGTTAGGGTTAGGGTTAGTCAGAATCTGTCTCAATGCGCGATCTAACTATCGCGGGTTTACCCCATTCCAGGAACGCAGTGGTGCCCAGTAAACCCCTCTCGGGCTATAAGCCCGATTCAGTGCCCACCGCTGTCAGAATCTTTTGCTTTTTCTCTTGGGTCTCTGCTTTTGCTGTTGCTGTTCTGTTGCGTGTCTGGCAGAATACCCACCGCCGCCCGGTATGTACTCTGCTTCTCTAGAGCACTGGCCCTGCCCACTGGGTGGAGTCAAGAGGTGGAGTCGGTGTTGATTGTTCTGCGTCACTGGCTCCGCCTACTGGGCGGAGTCAGTGCTGATTGGTGTTATAACCCGCCCCAGGAAAAGGGGAGAGGGGGTAACTCAGGTTTTTATTAATAATTCCCTTGGGATGGATTAAAGTGAAACGACACTAAATAATCGGTGTCTGAAAACATATACTGGCAAGGTTTATTTTAACAATTCTGTATCAACAGGCATGCTAGCAGTTTGGGTGCTGTCATACCACAATGTGACACAGAGATAACCTTTGGGGGGGGGGAAAGAAAATGCATAGGGGAGAGAAAGGCAGGATAAGAGCAAGGGAGAGTAAGAGAAAGAAAAGCTGAGAGTGGACAGATGTATATAGTCACCGCCCGCGGGGTCCAGCGATGCTTCCATGTCTGTCAGTTGAAGTGGTGGCCTTGATCTGCCGGGGGTGAAGGAGGGAAGTCCCCATACTCCAAGAAGTTATGAGTTATAGCCATGATTAGTGTCACGGACCATGCCTCGAGCCTCCAACATCTCGAGGGTTGCAGTCTCTCTTCTAAGGTTAGGGAACAGGCTTTGGGCATAGCTTGCAGTTACTGTGTGGACCAATTGTCAGAGACTGAAATGGTTAATGATTTATGCATTCTAGGAGACTTTTCAGGCTTTTGACTTGCATGATACCTCTGATGAGCAGTCGGGCCCCTCCCTCCCTCCAGTGCTGACGGTGTGAAGCCCTGAAAAAGCAAGAGCTGAGCTTACAGGCTTTTGACTGTTGATATATCTGATGAGGAATCAGGCCCCTCCCTCCCTCTGCTATGAGATGTTAGGGTTAGGGTTAAGGTTAGCAAGGGTTAGGGTTTAGGTTTTAGGGTTTACGGTTTGGGGTTTAAGGTAGAGTTAAACCGTCATTTTCGGGGTATGGGCCCGATAGCTTAATTAGCTGACCTTACTAGAAAATAATATAGAGGGAGTATAGAGGATTTTGATTCCTTTAGTGTAGGTTCGATTCCTACTTTTCTAAAATTAGGAAATGAGAGGATTGGTATACCTCTATGTTTACTTTATCATAGTAACCCTTTTGGATTCAGGCACATTTCCTTGAGTGTCTTAGGTAGGGGGGTAGGCCTGCATAGGAGATAGGAAGGCTGGTATGCCATAGGCATATGTTAGGGGTAAGAAGTTTTTTCAAAACAAATGTATGAGTTGATCATATCGGAATCGAGGGTAAGAGGCGCGGATTCATAAGAATCCTGCGGAAAGGAGGAGGGTTTTTGTAGCTAAAGTAGGGGGAATGAGTTCTTGAGGGAGATTAAGTGAGCTGGGGTTTAGGAATAGAATGGTTGTGAGTGCATTTATTAGTATAATATTAGCATATTCGGCAAGAAAAAACAAGGCGAATGGCCCTGCAGCATATTCTACGTTGAACCCTGAGACTAGTTCAGATTCTCCTTCTGTCAGGTCAAATGGAGCGTGGTTTGTTTCGGCAAGAGTGGAGATATATCATATTATTGCTAAGGGCCAGGAGGAGAAAATGAGGTAGAGAGGTTCTTGAGTTGTAGCTAAGGTATTGAGGGTGTAGTTACCACTAAGGATAATTACGGATAGGAGAATAATGGCTAGGGTAACTTCGTAAGAGATAGTTTGTGCGACTGCTCAGAGGGCGCCGATTAAGGCATATTTTGAGTTAGAGGCTCACCCTGATCCTAGAATTGAGTAGACTGCCAAGCTAGATAGAGCTAGAAGGAAGAGTATGCCAAGGTTTAGGTCAGTAAGGGGAAAGGGTAGGGGAAGTGGTGTTCAGATTGTAATTGCTAGGAGAAGGGTTAAGATAGGAGTAGATATAAATAATTAAGGGGATGAAGTTGATGGACGAATTGGTTCTTTAATGAATAGCTCTACTCCATAGCAATAGGTTGTAAGAGGCCAAATGGTCCTACAATATTAGGCCCTTTTCGGGCTTGCATATAACTTAGAATCTTACGTTCAACTAGGGTAAGAAATGCTACGGCGATGAGGATGGAGAGAGCATAGGATATTGATATAATAAAGTAAGTGAGGGTTAAGTGAATTGTCATGTGGTTTGTGTTGGAGCTAGGGAGAGGATTTGAACCTCTGGGTAAAGGGCTTAAGCCTTCTGCATTTGCCAAGCTCTGCCACGCTAGCGGTCCTTTTCTAGGAGGGGGTTATGGTGGAGCTCTTAGTAATTTAGTTGGGTTCATTACTGGGTGCGAAGGCGTGCTTGTGGCATAGACCTTACTTCTTCGATCCTTTCATACTAGAAGGAGTTGTAACATAGATAGAAACCGACCTGGATTACTCCGGTCTGAACTCAGATCACGTAGGACTGCTAATCGTTGAACAAACGAACCCTTGGTAGCGGTTGCACCACTAGGATGTCCTGATCCAACATCGAGGTCGTAAACCTCCTTGTCGATGTGGGCTCTTGAAGGAGATTGCGCTGTTATCCCTGGGGTAGCTAGGTTCATTAATCAATTATATTGGGTCTGGTTACTATTAGCAGGTTGATGGGTAGTTCTTGGTTAAGATGGATTGTCTGATATTTGGAGGTTAAGTTTGTCTCCAAGGTCGCCCCAACCAAAAAATGCACACCAGCAAAATCCCGGGGGAGTAGGCCCTGTGGGTGAGTATCGTTTATGGGAGTGGTAGCAGATTTTAAAGTTCCACAGGGTCTTCTTGTCTTATGGGGTTATTCCTGCTTTTGCACGGGAAGATCAATTTCACTGATTATCTGTAGGAGACAGCTAAGACCTCGTTAAGCCATTCATACAAGTCCCGATTTATGGGACAATTGATTGCGCTACCTTTGCACGGTTAGGATACCGCGGCCGTTGAACGAATTGTCACTGGGCAGACTTCACCTTTAATACTTGGTTTGCTAAAGGCTATGTTTTTGGTAAACAGTCGGGCCTTGGATTTGCCTAGTTCCTTTTACAGGTTTTAATCGTCTTTGGGGGCGCTCCATAGGTGGGTTAACAGAGTTTTGGGTATAAGGTCTTGTTAAGGTTAAAAAATATCCTGTGGATTGTTAATAATGTTGTAATGTAAGCTTGCGCCATAGAGGGGATCCCTAGTTACTTATTTTAGCATAAATTCTCTTATTTAATATAAGTTGGCCTATTGGGGAAGAGGGAGTCATGAGGAAGTTTAGATTTTTTTAGGTGAGGAGCTTTGACGCATTCTTTAATGGTGGCTGCTTGAAGGCCCACAATTAAGCTGTAATTAAATTTATCCGCTAGGGGAGAGTGTATTCTTTTTTAAAGGAGCTGTACCTCCTTTAAATAGCCCTTAATTCGCTTCATGTGGGTTGAGTGTAGTCCTGGGAGGTGAATTAAGAGGGAACTAAGATTCATTTCATAGGCAACCAGCTATCACCCAGCTCGATTGGTTTTTCACCACTACTAACGAGTCTTCCCACTCTTTTGCAACAGAGACGGGTTTGCTCAGTAGATAGCTGCTCGTAAGTAGCTGGCTTGGGTTTCGGGGAAGCAAGCTTAAATTGGCGTTTTGCTTGGGTAGTTCTGGCTAAATCATGATGCAAAAGGTACAAGGGTTGGTCTTTGCTATTTATTGCTTGGTTTGTCATTACTCTTTCATTCTTCCCTTACGGTACATGATCTCTATTGCGTCTTGAGTTTACCTTTCTATCACCTATACTAGGTTGAGTGAGAGAATGTTTTGATTTAATGGGTAGTATTAACTTAGTTTCTATGTAATCTGGTAGAAGAGCTAGAGTTAGGCTTCAAGGCGATCTGATATGGAACAGATATCTTTCAGGTGTAAGCTGAATGCTTTAGTTATAGCTACGTCTTGGTAGACTAAGTGCACCTTCCGGTACACTTACCTTGTTACGACTTGCCTCATCTCTAGCTTAGGGGTTTATTATAAATAAAATTAATCCTAGCTTGTGAGGAGGGTGACGGGCGGTATGTACGTGCTTCAGAACCAGCTTAAAGGAGGCATTATTATCCTGCTTTACTGCTAAATCCGCCTTTTAGGAGTGATTTCACACTCCTTGTCGTGAGGTATTCTATGCTAGAAAATGTAGCCCATTTCTACCATCTCATGAGCTATACCTTGACCTGTCTTATTAGTGGGATGTTGCTGTTGTGCCCACTGTTAAACCCTCAGTTTAGGGGTGGGCTGACGACGGCGGTATATAGGCTGATTTGGCAAGGGATGGTTGGGTGTATCGTGGGTTATCGGTTATAGAACAGGCTCCTCTAGGTGGGTTTGGAGCACCGCCAAGTCCTTAGAGTTTTAAGCGTTTGTGCTCGTAGTTCTCAGGCGGATGCTTAAGTGGTGAAAGCATCGGGATTTAGGGCCAGGCATAGTGGGGTATCTAATCCCAGTTTGTGTCCTGGCTTTCGTGGAGTTTTGTTGATCATGAAACTAAGATCATTTCTATGGGAGTATTGGATGCATCTTGTGCTTATAACAGTTTGGTTACATTTCAGTCTTAGTTGAAGTGATAATGAAAAACCACTCTTTACGCCGTATAAAGTTAATTTGGGTTTCTTGTGTGACCGCGGTGGCTGGCACAAGATTTACCAAGCCTGGTAAGTTGCTTTAACTAAGTCAAGTTTACACTTATTGCTTAATATTAATTACTGCTGAAAACCCGTGGGGGTGTGGCTAGGCAAGGCGTTTTGGGCTACAATTGGAGTGGTGTGCCTGATGCCTGCTCCTGCTGTCTTTTTAAGGTGCTGAGGGCATTTTCACTGGGATGCGGATACTTGCATGTATATATTTGGCAAGAACTAACTGTAAGGTTAGGACTAAGTCTTTTTTGTCCTTGGGTATGTGTAATAGCCGTCTTAACATCTTCAGTGTTATGCTTTATTGTAAGCTACAAGGACTAAGGCTGTTATAGGCATAGTGATTATTATTGGGGTTTGTTTTAGTTGTAGTAATAGTTGCTATTGATTTAGGATTTGTTTAGTGGTTGGAGAAGTAGTTCTAGTGGATAACAAAAATGTGTTGTTGAGAAGTTAGAAGAGTAGAAAGGGGCAGGATTGTAGTGTTGTGGGCGGGTTTGTTAAGGTTTTATGTTCTTGTAGTTGAAATTACAACGATGGTTTTTTAGGCCAAAGGTCTTGGATAGAGGCCAAGCAGGAATTGTTATGACGTACTTTATACTATTTTTAAGTGTTAGTTTTATTTTGGGAGGACTAGCAGTTGCTTCCAATCCTTCTCCATACTATGCAGTAGTGGGGTTAGTGTTGGCGTCTATTGTAGGGTGTGGATGGTTAATGAGTTTGGGGGTGTCTTTTGTATCACTAGTGTTATTTCTGGTATATTTAGGTGGGATGTTAGTGGTTTTTGTGTATTCGGTTTCATTGGCAGCAGATCCATTTCCTGAGACCTGAGGGGACTGGCAGGTTGTTGGGTATGGTGCTGGGTTAGTTTTAGTGTTGGGGGGTGGGGTGTTTATTATAGGGCTATCTGAGTTAGAGTGGTTGGGGATAAACACGGTGGATAGTGGGGGTGTTTTATCTATTTGGTTGGATTTTGAGGGAGCGGCTATGTTTTATTCTTGGGGGGTGGGACAATTTTTAATTGCGGGCTGGGGTCTGTTGCTGACGATGTTTGTTGTGCTAGAACTTGTACGAGGGTTGTCTGGTGGGGCAATTCGGGCGGTTTAAGGAGGTGTGGTTCAGAGAATAGTTTAATGAAAATGCCAGCTTTGGGAGTTGGTGATAAAGGTTTGATTCCTTTTTTTCTGGAGGGTTGGAAAAAAGTTTGGGACCAACTGTTAAAGGTGTATGTGGGTGGAATATTAGTTAGAGTAGTGGGGGCGATTAATTGGGGAGGTAAGAGGGTGAAAGGAAATGATGGGGTAGATAAAAGTGTAAACAAACAAATGAACAAATGAATGATGAAAGGAAATGATGGGGTAGATTAAAGTGTAAACAAACAAATGAAGAAATGAATGATGAAAGGAAATGATGGGGTAGATTAAAGTGTAAACAAACAAATGAACAAATGAATGATGAAAGGAAATGATGGGGTAGATTAAAGTGTAAACAAAGAAATGAAGAAATGAATGATGAAAGGAAATGATGGGGTAGATTAAAGTGTAAACAAAGAAATGAAGAAATGAATGATGAAAGGAAATGATGGGGTAGATTAAAGTGTAAACAAAGAAATGAACAAATGAATGATGATAGGAAATGATGGGGTAGATTAAAGTGTAAACAAACAAATGAAGAAATGAATGATGAAAGGAAATGATGGGGTAGATTAAAGTGTGTTAAAAAAATTTAACAAATTGATGATGCAAATGTCTTAATTGGAAAATTAGGGGAATGGAAACGGTATGGGGGGAGGGGGGGCCCCTCCCCTTGATGTACGTGTTGATTGGAAAGTTGGGGGGTGCTTGGATATGTTTTGGAAAACTCTAAGAAGGGGCGGCCTTCAGTCTTTGGTTTACAAGACCAACGTTTTTTTATAAACTATTAGAGTGGTTAGAGGTTGAGTATCTTATTTTCTAGGAGACTAGTAATGGGGAATAAGATGAGAATGATTGTGAAGTAGGTAGTTGAGGCGAGTTGTCCGATGATAATAAATGGATGTTCGACTGGTTGGCTACCGATTCATGTAAGGATTAAAAGATTTGTTACTAGGATTCAGAATAGAAGTTGGGAGAGAGGTCGGAAGGTTATAGTTCGTTGCTTTGACATGTGGAGGAATGGGGCTAGAAATAGAATTAAGACGGAGGCGGCTAGGGCTAGGACTCCTCCTAATTTGTTGGGGATTGATCGTAGGATGGCATATGCAAATAGGAAGTACCACTCAGGTTTAATGTGGGGAGGTGTTACTAATGGGTTTGCAGGTGTAAAATTTTCTGGATCTCCTAAGAGGTTGGGTGAGAATATGGCAAGTGTTATTAGAGGAATGAGGAGGAACAAAAGGCCTAGAATATCTTTTATTGAGAAATAGGGGTGGAATGGGATTTTGTCGCAGTCTGAATAAATACCTAGGGGGTTGTTTGAGCCTGTTTCGTGTAAGAAAGTTAAGTGGATGAGGGTGAGAGCTGCAATTAAGAATGGGAGGAGGAAGTGGAGGGCAAAGAACCGGGTAAGTGTAGGGTTGTCAACTGAGAATCCTCCTCAAACTCATTCTACAAGTGTTTGGCCAATGTAAGGAATTGCTGAGAATAGGTTAGTAATTACTGTAGCGCCTCAGAATGATATTTGGCCTCATGGGAGGACATATCCTACGAAGGCAGTTGCTATTAGAGTTAAGAGGAGAATAACTCCTGTGTTTCAGGTTTCTTTATATAGGTAGCAACCATAGTAGAATCCTCATCCAATGTGTAGGTAAATGCATATGAAGAAGAAGGAGGCGCCGTTTGCATGGAGGTTTCGGATTAGTCAGCCGAATTGAAGATTTCGGCATGTATGGGTGACGGACGTGAATGCCAGAGTGATATCCGCTGTATAATGTATTGCTAGTAGGAGGCCAGTGGTGATTTGGATTGTTAGACAGATGCCAAGAAGAGATCCAAAGTTTCATCATGTCGTTTTGGGTAAGAGCGCATGTAGCGGCAAATAGGGTGGATAGGGCACCTATACAAAGGCCCATAGTTAGGGCAATTTGGTTGTTACATAATATGTGGTGAGTGCGAATAAGTAGAAAGATTCCGGCAACTACTATTGTGCTGGAATGGAGTAGGGCAGATACAGGGGTTGGCCCTTCTATAGCTGCTGGGAGTCATGGATGCAGGCCAAATTGGGCGGATTTACCTGTGGCAGCTAGGATGAGCCCTAAGAGAGGGAGAAGGGATATTTGGTTTGGGGAGGATTGCTGTTGAATTTCTCAAGTGTTTATTGAGGATGCTAGTCATGCTATGCAGAGGATTAGTCCAATATCCCCAATACGGTTGTAAAGTACGGCTTGAAGTGCAGCGGTGTTGGCTTCTGCTCGACCGTGTCACCATCCAATCAGGAGGAAGGATAGAATTCCGACTCCCTCTCAGCCGATAAATAAGAGGAATATGTTATTAGCGATGATTAAGATGAGTATTGCAATGAGAAAGATTAGAAGGTAAAGAGAGAATTTTGTGGTGTGGGGTTCTGAGGCTATATATCATGTTGTAAATTGAAGAATAGATCATGTTACGAATAGTGCAATAGGAAAAAACGTTAAGGAGTATTGGTCTATTTTAAGGCTAAAAGGGATTTTGAAGTTCGCAATAAATTTTCATTCTCAATAGAAAGTGGTATTTTCCATATTTAAGTAGATGGAGAGGATTATGGGAATTAAACTAACTATGAAGGAAGTTTGAACAGTGTGTATGATGGTTGTTGGAGAGTTTAGGTAGTTTTTGGATAGGAGGGGGAGTAGGATGGGTATAGAGAGGGTAGCCAGGGTCAAGAATATAGAGGTGTTGAGGATTAATGGGAAGTCCATTACTTTTACTTGGACTTGCACCAAGATGAATGGCTCCTAAGACCAGTGGATTGCTATTATCCTTTAAAAGTAGGGGGGCTGAGGTCTTAGGCTCAGATGCAAGAGTTAGCAGTTCTTGTTGGTTAAACCTCCCCTCGGCAGGCAAGAAGAGTTTAACTTCTATTTTTAGGATCACAGTCTAATGTTTGGTTTAAAACTATGCTTGCATGTGGGAATTCCTGAGATTAGCTCTGGTTTTAGGATGAGGAGGAGGGAGGGTAGGATATGAAGTGTTATAAGGAGATGTTCTCGTGTATTTGAATTTTGGGTGGTTGTAATATAGGTTGGAGTTGGACCTCGTTGGGTTATAAGGAGTATGTAGAGGGTATAGGCTGCAGTTAGTAGAGTTGCGGCTCCGATTAGGATAATGGTGAAGGTGGATCAGTTGAAGAGTGCAATTATGATAGTTAATTCAGCTATCAGGTTAGTGGTAGGAGGAAGGACTATGTTTGTTAGGTTGGCTAGGAGCCATCAGATTCCAGTTAGAGGTAAAAGGGGTTGTAGGCCTCGTGTTAGAAGGAGAGTACGACTATGTATGCGTTCCTAGTTTGTATTAGCTAGGCAAAATAGTATGGAAGAGGTGAGTCCATGTGAAATCATTAGGATTATGGCCCCTGAAAAGGATCAGTGGGTTTGGATTATTGTTGCGGCAATGACTAGACCTATGTGGCTTACTGAGGAGTAGGCGATTAATGACTTAAGGTCGATTTGGCGTAGGCAGATGGAGCTTGTCATTAGTGCCCCTCATAAGGCTAGGGTTAAAAATGGGTAGTAGAGGTAGTCTAATAAGGAGTTTGTAATTATTGAGGTACGCATAATGCCGTATCCCCCAAGTTTGAGGAGGAGCGCAGCTAGGAGTATGGATCCTGCGATTGGTGCCTCTACGTGGGCTTTTGGGAGTCACAGGTGTAGTCCGTAAAGGGGAGCTTTCACTATGAAAGCGAGCAATAGGGCTAGACTTGATATGAGGCCTGTTCAGGAGTTTGTAAGAGATGAGTGTGAAAGTTTTATTATAGTGATGTGTATAGTTCCTGTTTGAGTGTGAAGATAGAGGATCACTACTAATAGGGGAAGAGAACTAATTAGTGTATAAAATAAGAGGTTAAACTTAAACCAACACTTAACGTTCTGGTTGGCTACCCCATCGTGTGATTAGAATTAGGGTAGGGATTAGGGTAGCTTCGAATGCGATATAAAATAATATCAGTTCTAAGGCTGAGAAGGCCAAGATAATGAATGGTTGGGTGAGGATTATGGTTATGGTAAAAATATATTTTCGTGTGGGAGGTTCTTGTTGAAGGTGATTTTGGCTTGCCAGGATTATAAGAGGTAGAAGTCAACAAGATAGAACTAATAAGGGGGATGAAATTTGATCAGTTCCAAGTCATGGTGATAGGTTTTTGCTAGGGTAATAGGTTGAAGCAAGTCATTGTAAGCTAGCGGTTGCAGTTAAGAGGTTGTGCGAGGTGACATTGAGTCATAGGAATTTTGGAGGAGATAGGAGGGTTATGGGGAGTAATATGATTGTAGGGAGAATAATTTTTAACATTGTAGAAGGTTTAGATTGTGTAAATGATCCGATCCGTGAGTTCGGGTGGAAGCTACTAGGACTGCTAGACCGGCGCCTGCTTCACAGGCTGAGAATGCTAACATAAGAATGGGCATTAAGGTGGGGGATGTTGTTTGGGTTTGAATA
The DNA here is from genome assembly GCF_025592945.1 of Manacus candei. Classification (NCBI taxonomy): domain Eukaryota; kingdom Metazoa; phylum Chordata; class Aves; order Passeriformes; family Pipridae; genus Manacus; species Manacus candei. Next base: position 12,973,468 of record NW_026138095.1, on the reverse strand, counting down.
GGTCATATGGAGAGGGCAATGTATATTGATAGTATTATACTTTCTAAGCATAGCAGGGCAGAAATTAGGTGTATTCGGTGAAAGGCTAGTCCTAGACTACTTAGGGTGAAGGCAGAGTAGAAGCTTAAATGCAGAAAGGTCATTGAGAAAGTCACGGGGTAGGACTGTGGTTTGTTGAGCCGAAATCAACTGTCTTTGCTAGACTAACTTTCTGAAGTTATTCTGCTCATTCTAAGCCCCCTTGAATTCATTCATAAATTAGCCCTAGTGCGAGGAGGAGAATGACTGTGGAGGTTCATGTTAAGGTAGTGAGGGGGGAGAGGAGTTGAGTAGCCCATGGGAGGGGCAGTAGGAGGGCAATTTCTAGGTCGAACAAGAGGAATAAGATTGCGACAAGGAAGAATCGGATTGAAAATGGGAGGCGGGCAGAGCCCAGTGGGTCAAAGCCACATTCGTATGGGGATAATTTTTCTGAATCTGGATTTATTTGAGCTAATCAAAGGTTTAGTGAAGTTAAGATAATACATAGTGATAGAGAAATTGTGAATATAAAGAGGATGATGTTAATTGCCTTTCTCTGGTTTTGATCCAGATTTTAGAGATTGGAAGTCAATTGTAATTAATATACTAGAAGGGCAAGATCCTCATCAATAGATTGTTATGTAGAGGAACAGTCAGATAATGTCAACAAAATGTCAGTATCAGGTCGCTGCTTCAAAGCCAAAGTGGTGGTTGGATGTGAAGTGGAATTTTACGAGGTGGAGGAGGCAAATCAAGAGGAAGGAGGATCCAATGATTACGTGGAGACCATGAAATCCTGTGGCGACGAAAAAGGTTGATCCATAGACTCCGTCGGCAATTGAGAATGGAACTTCATAATATTCTATTGCTTGAAGTGCTGTAAAGTAGAATCCTAATAGGACGGTTATAAGTAGGGCTTGGGTAGCTTGGTTCCGATTGCCCTCTGTAATGCTGTGATGTGCTCATGTGACAGTGACTCCTGAGGCTAGGAGGATAGCAGTGTTTAGTAGGGGGACTTCTATTGGATTGAGAGGTTTGATTCCTATAGGAGGTCATTGTCCTCCGAGTTCTGGAGTGGGGACTAAGCTGGAGTGGAAGAATGCTCAGAAGAATCCTAGGAAGAAGAATGCTTCGGATGTAATAAATAAAATTATTCCGTAACGTAAGCCCTTTTGGACTGTAGGGGTATGGTGGCCTTGGAATGTGCTTTCTCGTACGATGTCACGTCATCATTGGAGTATCCCTAGGATTATAGAGAGTAGGCCTAGGAGTAAGAGTTGGATAGAGTGGTGGTGAAATCATATGGCTAACCCAGAGGTAGTGAGGAGGGCGGCTGCTGCTCCAAAAATGGGTCAAGGGCTTGGGTCTACTATGTGAAATGAGTGGGCTTGGTGTGTCATTAAGGGTTAAATGTTTTCTTGTAAGTAAAGGCTTAGAAGAAGTACAAAGACATACGCTTGGATTATTGCCACGGCCACTTCTAGAATTGTTAAGAGGAGTAGAATTGTTCTAGTTAGAAGGGACACGGTAGGTATAATGGGAAGGAGGACGGTAGTGGCTGTTGAAATGAGTTGGATGAGCAGGTGTCCTGCTGTGAGGTTGGCTGTGAGGCGAACTCCTAAGGCTAAAGGGCGAATGAGAAGGCTTGTTGTTTCAATTATGATGAGGGCAGGAATTAGAGGTGTTGGGGTGCCTTCTGGTAGGAGGTGTCCAAGGGAAGCTGAATGTTGGTTTCGTAGGCCTGTTAGCAGGGTGGCAAGTCATAGAGGGAAGGCGAGGGTTAGGTTTATTGATAGTTGGGTGGTAGGTGTGAATGTGTAAGGTAGGAGGCCTAATAGGTTAATTGTTAGAAGTATAATTATGAGTGATGATAGGATTAGGGCTCATTTATGGCCTTTTTTGTTTAATGGGGTTATTAGTTGTTTTGTGATTAAATGGAGAAATCAGAGTTGAAGAGTTGAAAGACGATTTGTAACTCATCGATTGCCAGGAGAAGGAAGTAATAGGGTTGGGAATAAGAGCGAGATGAGGATAAGGGGGATTCCGAGGAGGGTTGGGCTTATGAATTGATCAAAGAAGCTTAGGTTCATGGTCAGTTTCAGGAGTGGGGTTTTATAGTGGGTAGTGTTTTGTTGGAGGGTGAGTTAGTTGGGGTAAATAGTAAGAGTTTAGGTTGAAGGATAAGAGAAAAAGTGAATCATGAAGTTAGTATGATAAAAAGTCAAGGTGCGGGGTTTAGTTGGGGCATGTCATTAAGGAGGGTGAATAATCCTCTTTCTCTAGTTTAAAAGGTTAGTGCTGGTTCATAGCTTCTTAATGATTAGGATGTTAGAAGTGAAGACCAGTTTTCGAAGTGTGTTAGAGGGGCTGATTCTACTACGATAGGTATGAAGCTGTGGTTGGCTCCACAGATTTCTGAGCACTGACCGTAGAAGATTCCAGGATGGGTTGTGATAAAGGAAGTTTGGTTCAGTCGTCCTGGAATTGCATCGGTTTTTTCACCAAGGCTAGGAACAGCTCAGGAGTGGAGAACGTCATCAGCTGTAACAATAATTCGAATCGGGAATTCTATTGGAATGACGATGCGGTTATCAACTTCTAGGAGGCGGAAACGACCGAGTGGTAGATCCATAGTTGGTAGTATGTAAGAGTCAAAAGATAAATCTTTAAAGTCTGTATATTCGTAGGATCAGTATCATTGGTGGCCAATAGCTTTGAGGGTGAGGTCAGGCTCATCGATTTCGTCTATCATGTAGAGGATTTGAAGGGATGGGAGGGCTAGTATAATTAGGACAATGGCAGGTAAGATTGTTCAGACAAGTTCTACTTCTTGTGCGTCGACGGTGTTGGAGGATAGTTTTTCTATAAGTATAAGAGCTAGTAAATACAGGACTAGGCTACAAATGGCTAGTGCGACTATTAGGGCGTGGTCGTGAAATTCAATAAGTTCTTCTATAATAGGGGATGAAGCGTCTTGAAAACCAAATTGAGAGTGGTGGACCATGGAGTTGGGATGGGATGTACTGGGTTTTCACCTGTGATTTAGTCTTGACAAGACTATGTAATGATTTTACTAACAACCCATAAGAAAGAAGCATGAGTGGTTTGATGCGGTTGGCTTGAAACCAGCTTATGAGGGTTCGATTCCTTCCTTTCTTGTACTTGGACAAAAGCTGGTTCTTCAAAGGTATGGTAGGGAGGAGGGCAGCCGTGAATTCATTCAATGTTTGTGGAGGTAAGTTCTGGTTGCACTACTTTCCGTTTGGATGCGAAGGCTTCTCAGATAATGAACATTACTATAATTACAGCTACTATGGAGATGAGGAAGCCGATGGAGGATAGGGTGTTTCATAGGGTATAAGCATCTGGGTAGTCTTGAGTATCGTCGTGGTATACCAGCTAGGCCTAGGAAATGTTGTGGGAAGAATAACTGCAGCCTATACCCTCTACATACTCCTTATAACCCAACGAGGTCCAACTCCAACCTATATTACAACCACCCAAAATTCAAATACACGAGAACATCTCCTTATAACACTTCATATCCTACCCTCCCTCCTCCTCATCCTAAAACCAGAGCTAATCTCAGGAATTCCCACATGCAAGCATAGTTTTAAACCAAACATTAGACTGTGATCCTAAAAATAGAAGTTAAACTCTTCTTGCCTGCCGAGGGGAGGTTTAACCAACAAGAACTGCTAACTCTTGCATCTGAGCCTAAGACCTCAGCCCCCCTACTTTTAAAGGATAATAGCAATCCACTGGTCTTAGGAGCCATTCATCTTGGTGCAAGTCCAAGTAAAAGTAATGGACTTCCCATTAATCCTCAACACCTCTATATTCTTGACCCTGGCTACCCTCTCTATACCCATCCTACTCCCCCTCCTATCCAAAAACTACCTAAACTCTCCAACAACCATCATACACACTGTTAAAACTTCCTTCATAGTTAGTTTAATTCCCATAATCCTCTCCATCTACTTAAATATGGAAAATACCACTTTCTATTGAGAATGAAAATTTATTGCGAACTTCAAAATCCCTTTTAGCCTTAAAATAGACCAATACTCCTTAACGTTTTTTCCTATTGCACTATTCGTAACATGATCTATTCTTCAATTTACAACATGATATATAGCCTCAGAACCCCACACCACAAAATTCTCTCTTTACCTTCTAATCTTTCTCATTGCAATACTCATCTTAATCATCGCTAATAACATATTCCTCTTATTTATCGGCTGAGAGGGAGTCGGAATTCTATCCTTCCTCCTGATTGGATGGTGACACGGTCGAGCAGAAGCCAACACCGCTGCACTTCAAGCCGTACTTTACAACCGTATTGGGGATATTGGACTAATCCTCTGCATAGCATGACTAGCATCCTCAATAAACACTTGAGAAATTCAACAGCAATCCTCCCCAAACCAAATATCCCTTCTCCCTCTCTTAGGGCTCATCCTAGCTGCCACAGGTAAATCCGCCCAATTTGGCCTGCATCCATGACTCCCAGCAGCTATAAAAGGACCAACCCCTGTATCTGCCCTAGTCCATTCCAGCACAATAGTAGTTGCCGGAATCTTTCTACTTATTCGCACTCACCACATATTATGTAACAACCAAATTGCCCTAACTATGGGCCTTTGTATAGGTGCCCTATCCACCCTATTTGCCGCTACATGCGCTCTTACCCAAAACGACATCAAAAAAATTATTGCTTTCTCTACATCCAGCCAACTAGGACTAATAATAGTCACTATTGGCCTAAATCTACCTCAACTAGCCTTCCTACACATCTCTACGCATGCATTCTTTAAAGCCATACTCTTCCTTTGCTCTGGGTCTATCATTCACAGCCTTAACGGTGAACAAGACATTCGAAAAATAGGAGGATTACAGAAACTACTCCCTACAACTACCTCATGCCTGACAATCGGAAATTTAGCTCTCATAGGAACACCATTTTTAGCAGGGTTTTACTCAAAAGATCTCATTATTGAAAGTCTTAACACCTCCTATCTAAACACCTGAGCACTCCTCCTAACCCTCGTAGCTACAGCTTTTACTGCAACTTACAGCCTACGTATAGCCCTACTAGTACAAACTGACTACACCCGAATTCCCTCCATTACTCCCATCAATGAAAACAACCCAGCAAACCCAATTACTCGTCTCGCTCTCAGAAGTATTATAGCTGGTCTATTAATTACCTCTTATATCTCCCCTACAAAAACCCCTCCTATAACCATACCACTGGTCACAAAAACCACTGCTATCATTATTACAACATTAGGCATCATTCTGGCATTAGAACTATCAAAACTCACACATACCTTCTCTGCCCCCAAACAAAATATCACTATAAACTTCTCCAGCACTCTAGGATATTTTAACCCCCTTATACACCGCCTCAGCTCTACTAAACTCCTAAACAACGGCCAGAACATTGCATCCCATTTAATCGACCTATCCTGATATAAAAAAATAGGCCCAGAAGGACTAGCGACCCTTCAACTCAAAGTATCCAAAATCTCAACTACTCTACACTCCGGACTAATCAAAACCTATCTAGGATCCTTCGCTCTATCTATCTTAATTATAATCTTATTTACACAGAACTAAGAATTAATGGCCCCTAACTTACGAAAACATCACCCCCTTCTAAAAATAATCAACAATTCTTTAATTGACCTCCCAACACCACCAAACATTTCCGCCTGATGAAACTTTGGATCTCTTCTTGGCTTCTGTCTAACAATCCAAATCACCACTGGCCTCCTGCTAGCAATACATTATACAGCGGATATCACCCTGGCATTCACGTCCGTCGCCCATACATGCCGAAATCTTCAATTCGACTGACTAATCCGAAACCTCCATGCAAACGGCGCCTCCTTCTTCTTCATATGCATTTACCTACACATTGGATGAGGATTCTACTATGGTTGCTACCTATATAAAGAAACCTGAAACACAGTAGTTATTCTCCTCTTAACTCTAATAGCAACTGCCTTCGTAGGATATGTCCTCCCATGAGGCCAAATATCATTCTGAGGCGCTACGGTAATTACTAACCTATTCTCAGCAATTCCTTACATTGGCCAAACACTTGTAGAATGAGTTTGAGGAGGATTCTCAGTTGACAACCCTACACTTACCTGGTTCTTTGCCCTCCACTTCCTCCTCCCATTCTTAATTGCAGGTCTCACCCTCATCCACTTAACTTTCTTACACGAAACAGGCTCAAACAACCCCCTAGGTATTTATTCAGACTGCGACAAAATCCCATTCCACCCCTATTTCTCAATAAAAGATATTCTAGGCCTTTTGTTCCTCCTCATTCCTCTAATAACACTTGCCATATTCTCACCCAACCTCTTAGGAGATCCAGAAAATTTTACACCTGCAAACCCATTAGTAACACCTCCCCACATTAAACCTGAGTGGTACTTCCTATTTGCATATGCCATCCTACGATCAATCCCCAACAAATTAGGAGGAGTCCTAGCCCTAGCCGCCTCCGTCTTAATTCTATTTCTAGCCCCATTCCTCCACATATCAAAGCAACGAACTATAACCTTCCGACCTCTCTCCCAACTTCTATTCTGAATCCTAGTAACAAATCTTTTAATCCTTACATGAATCGGTAGCCAACCAGTCGAACATCCATTTATTATCATCGGACAACTCGCCTCAACTACCTACTTCACAATCATTCTCATCTTATTCCCCATTACTAGTCTCCTAGAAAATAAGATACTCAACCTCTAACCACTCTAATAGTTTATAAAAAACGTTGGTCTTGTAAACCAAAGACTGAAGGCCGCCCCCTTCTTAGAGTTTTCCAAAAAATATCCAAGCACCCCCCAACTTTCCAATCAACACGTACATCAAGGGGAGGGGCCCCCCCCTTCCCCCATACCCTACGGTATGTATTACTTTGCATAGCATCCTCCACCACATTAGACATAACATGCATGTAGGAAAATCTGACATACTATTATTGCAAAAACCATCCAAATTTCCATACTATCTCCCATCCAATCCAAAACTTGTCATTCACAGATCTAGGCACATTCCCACACAAGGACATAACATGTCATGGTCTAGGAATAATCCCGCCAAACGAACTAAAACCTAAGGCTGCTAATTTTCGCATAAAATCCTTCTCAATACGAGGAACGTCACAGAACCTAAAATCCATGGTCCATGGACCACTCACCACTTAACCTTGCTCTATGTACCAACCAAGAAGTGCTGGGTTATTTATTAGTCGTACTCCTCACGAGAAACCAGCAACCCGGCGTTAGTAATGTTTATCATGTCCACCTTCAGGTGTATTCTTTCCCTTTCCACCAATAACCCACTCTCATAACTTGCTCTTTGTCGCCTCTGGTTCCTCGGTCAGGGCCATAACTTGCTTAATTTTCCTAAACTTGCGCTCCGTTACTAATGGTTGGGGATGCTCGGTCAACCTGGACCTCGTGATCGCGGCATTTTCTCTCTTCTAAACTTTTGGGGTTTTTTTTGGGGGTAGATCTCAATAAGCCCTTCAGAGTACTCCGCCAGGGGGCTCCCATATATGGTTGACATGTACCCCTTATGGTCGGCGAGCGGTTTTCTCACTTTCACGTGAAAATTAATGATATGGTTTCAAGTGTTATTCGGTCTCATACTGTTGCACTGATGCACTGTCACGTGCTGTTGGCTTGGTTTTTCCATTACGTCTCTCATCAAGTTGCAATTTAATTAATGTACGCCAGACATATTTTTTATCATCAATGTCACAAAAAATTAAAAAAATTTTGTCAGTTTTTTGCAATGATCTAGGGACTTTCCCTCTATTCATCATTAATTTTTGTTTTTAAATTTTTTAACAAAAATTTCAAATTTTACAAACTTTCCATTCCCCGAATTTTCCAATTAAGACATTTGCATCATCAATTTGTTAAATTTTTTTAACACACTTTAATCTACCCCATTGTTTCCTTTCATCATTCATTTGTTCATTTGTTTGTTTACACTTTAATCTACCCCATCATTTCCTTTCATCATTCATTTCTTCATTTGTTTGTTTACACTTTAATCTACCCCATCATTTCCTTTCATCATTCATTTCTTCATTTGTTTGTTTACACTTTACCCCATCATTTCCTTTCATCATTCATTTGTTCATTTGTTTGTTTACACTTTAATCTACCCCATCATTTCCTTTCATCATTCATTTCTTAATTTGTTTGTTTACACTTTAATCTACCCCATCATTTCCTTTCATCATTCATTTCTTCATTTGTTTGTTTACACTTTAATCTACCCCATCATTTCCTTTCATCATTCATTTGTTCATTTCTTTGTTTACACTTTAATCTACCCCATCATTTCCTTTCATCATTCATTTGTTCATTTGTTTGTTTACACTTTTATCTACCCCATCATTTCCTTTCACCCTCTTACCTCCCCAATTAATCGCCCCCACTACTCTAACTAATATTCCACCCACATACACCTTTAACAGTTGGTCCCAAACTTTTTTCCAACCCTCCAGAAAAAAAGGAATCAAACCTTTATCACCAACTCCCAAAGCTGGCATTTTCATTAAACTATTCTCTGAACCACACCTCCTTAAACCGCCCGAATTGCCCCACCAGACAACCCTCGTACAAGTTCTAGCACAACAAACAACGTCAGCAACAGACCCCAGCTCGCAATTAAAAATTGTCCCACCCCCCAAGAATAAAACATAGCCGCTCCCTCAAAATCCAACCGAATAGATAAAACACCCCCACTATCCACCGTGTTTATCCCCAACCACTCTAACTCAGATAGCCCTATAATAAACACCCCAACCCCCCAACACTAAAACTAACCCAGCACCATACCCAACAACCTGCCAGTCCCCTCAGGTCTCAGGAAATGGATCTGCTGCCAATGAAACCGAATACACAAAAACCACTAACATCCCACCTAAATATACCAGAAATAACACTAGTGATACAAAAGACACCCCCAAACTCATTAACCATCCACACCCTACAATAGACGCCAACACTAACCCCACTACTGCATAGTATGGAGAAGGATTGGAAGCAACTGCTAGTCCTCCCAAAATAAAACTAACACTTAAAAATAGTATAAAGTACGTCATAACAATTCCTGCTTGGTCTCTATCCAAGACCTTTGGCTTGAAAAACCATCGTTGTAATTTCAACTACAAGAACATAAAACCTTAACAAACCCGCCCACAACACTACAATCCTGCCCCTTTCTACTCTTCTAACTTCTCAACAACACATTTTTGTTATCCACTAGAACTACTTCTCCAACCACTAAACAAATCCTAAATCAATAGCAACTATTACTACAACTAAAACAAGCCCCAATAATAATCACTATGCCTATAACAGCCTTAGTCCTTGTAGCTTACAATAAAGCATAACACTGAAGATGTTAAGACGGCTATTACACATACCCAAGGACAAAAAAGACTTAGTCCTAACCTTACAGTTAGTTCTTGCCAAATATATACATGCAAGTATCCGCATCCCAGTGAAAATGCCCTCAGCACCTTAAAAAGACAGCAGGAGCAGGCATCAGGCACACCACTCCAATTGTAGCCCAAAACGCCTTGCCTAGCCACACCCCCACGGGTTTTCAGCAGTAATTAATATTAAGCAATAAGTGTAAACTTGACTTAGTTAAAGCAACTTACCAGGCTTGGTAAATCTTGTGCCAGCCACCGCAGTCACACAAGAAACCCAAATTAACTTTATACGGCGTAAAGAGTGGTTTTTCATTATCACTTCAACTAAGACTGAAATGTAACCAAGCTGTTATAAGCACAAGATGCATCCAATACTCCCATAGAAATGATCTTAGTTTCATGATCAACAAAACTCCACGAAAGCCAGGACACAAACTGGGATTAGATACCCCACTATGCCTGGCCCTAAATCCCGATGCTTTCACCACTTAAGCATCCGCCTGAGAACTACGAGCACAAACGCTTAAAACTCTAAGGACTTGGCGGTGCTCCAAACGCACCTAGAGGAGCCTGTTCTATAACTGATAACCCATGATACACCCAACCATTCCTTGCCAAATCAGCCTATATACCGCCGTCGTCAGCCCACCCCTAAACTGAGGGTTTAACAGTGGGCACAACAGCAACATCCCACTAATAAGACAGGTCAAGGTATAGCTCATGAGATGGTAGAAATGGGCTACATTTTCTAGCATAGAATACCTCACGACAAGGAGTGTGAAATCACTCCTAAAAGGCGGATTTAGCAGTAAAGCAGGATAATAATGCCTCCTTTAAGCTGGCTCTGAAGCACGTACATACCGCCCGTCACCCTCCTCACAAGTTAGGATTAATTTTATTTATAATAAACCCCTAAGCTAGAGATGAGGCAAGTCGTAACAAGGTAAGTGTACCAGAAGGTGCACTTAGTCTACCAAGACGTAGCTATAACTAAAGCATTCAGCTTACACCTGAAAGATATCTGTTCCATATCAGATCGCCTTGAAGCCTAACTCTAGCTCTTCTACCAGATTACATAGAAACTAAGTTAATACTACCCATTAAATCAAAACATTCTCTCACTCAACCTAGTCTAGGCGATAGAAAGGTAAACTCAAGACGCAATAGAGATCATGTACCGTAAGGGAAGAATGAAAGAGTAATGACAAACCAAGCAATAAATAGCAAAGACCAACCCTTGTACCTTTTGCATCATGATTTAGCCAGAACTACCCAAGCAAAACGCCAATTTAAGCTTGCTTCCCCGAAACCCAAGCCAGCTACTTACGAGCAGCTATCTACTGAGCAAACCCGTCTCTGTTGCAAAAGAGTGGGAAGACTCGTTAGTAGTGGTGAAAAACCAATCGAGCTGGGTGATAGCTGGTTGCCTATGAAATGAATCTTAGTTCCCTCTTAATTCACCTCCCAGGACTACACTCAACCCACATGAAGCGAATTAAGGGCTATTTAAAGGAGGTGCAGCTCCTTTAAAAAAGAATACACTCTCCCCTAGCGGATAAATTTAATTACAGCTTAATTGTGGGCCTTCAAGCAGCCACCATTAAAGAATGCGTCAAAGCTTCTCACCTAAAAAAATCTAAACTTCCTCATGACTCCCTCTTCCCCAATAGGCCAACTTATATTAAATAAGAGAATTTATGCTAAAATAAGTAACTAGGGATCCCCTCTATGGCGCAAGCTTACATTACAACATTATTAACAATCCACAGGATATTTTTTAACCTTAACAAGACCTTATACCCAAAACTCTGTTAACCCACCTATGGAGCGCCCCCAAAGACGATTAAAACCTGTAAAAGGAACTAGGCAAATCCAAGGCCCGACTGTTTACCAAAAACATAGCCTTTAACAAACCAAGTATTAAAGGTGAAGCCTGCCCAGTGACAATTCGTTCAACGGCCGCGGTATCCTAACCGTGCAAAGGTAACGCAATCAATTGTCCCATAAATCGGCACTTCTATGAATGGCTTAACGAGGTCTTAGCTGTCTCCTACAGATAATCAGTGAAATTGATCTTCCCGTGCAAAAGCAGGAATAACCCCATAAGACAAGAAGACCCTGTGGAACTTTAAAATCTGCTACCACTCCCATAAACGATACTCACCCACAGGGCCTACTCCCCCGGGATTTTGCTGGTGTGCATTTTTTGGTTGGGGCGACCTTGGAGACAAACTTAACCTCCAAATATCAGACAATCCATCTTAACCAAGAACTACCCATCAACCTGCTAATAGTAACCAGACCCAATATAATTGATTAATGAACCTAGCTACCCCAGGGATAACAGCGCAATCTCCTTCAAGAGCCCACATCGACAAGGAGGTTTACGACCTCGATGTTGGATCAGGACATCCTAGTGGTGCAACCGCTACCAAGGGTTCGTTTGTTCAACGATTAGCAGTCCTACGTGATCTGAGTTCAGACCGGAGTAATCCAGGTCGGTTTCTATCTATGTTACAACTCCTTCTAGTATGAAAGGATCGAAGAAGTAAGGTCTATGCCACAAGCACGCCTTCGCACCCAGTAATGAACCCAACTAAATTACTAAGAGCTCCACCATAACCCCCTCCTAGAAAAGGACCGCTAGCGTGGCAGAGCTTGGCAAATGCAGAAGGCTTAAGCCCTTTACCCAGAGGTTCAAATCCTCTCCCTAGCTCCAACACAAACCACATGACAATTCACTTAACCCTCACTTACTTTATTATATCAATATCCTATGCTCTCTCCATCCTCATCGCCGTAGCATTTCTTACCCTAGTTGAACGTAAGATTCTAAGTTATATGCAAGCCCGAAAAGGGCCTAATATTGTAGGACCATTTGGCCTCTTACAACCTATAGCAGATGGAGTAAAGCTATTCATTAAAGAACCAATTCGTCCATCAACTTCATCCCCTTACTTTTTTATATCTACTCCTATCTTAACCCTTCTCCTAGCAATTACAATCTGAACACCACTTCCCCTACCCTTTCCCCTTACTGACCTAAACCTTGGCATACTCTTCCTTCTAGCTCTATCTAGCTTGGCAGTCTACTCAATTCTAGGATCAGGGTGAGCCTCTAACTCAAAATATGCCTTAATCGGCGCCCTCTGAGCAGTCGCACAAACTATCTCTTACGAAGTTATCCTAGCCATTATTCTCCTATCCGTAATTATCCTTAGTGGTAACTACACCCTCAATACCCTAGCTACAACTCAAGAACCTCTCTACCTCATTTTCTCCTCCTGGCCCTTAGCAATAATATGATATATCTCCACTCTTGCCGAAACAAACCGCGCTCCATTTGACCTGACAGAAGGAGAATCTGAACTAGTCTCAGGGTTCAACGTAGAATATGCTGCAGGGCCATTCGCCTTGTTTTTTCTTGCCGAATATGCTAATATTATACTAATAAATGCACTCACAACCATTCTATTCCTAAATCCCAGCTCACTTAATCTCCCTCAAGAACTCATTCCCCCTACTTTAGCTACAAAAACCCTCCTCCTTTCCGCAGGATTCTTATGAATCCGCGCCTCTTACCCTCAATTCCGATATGATCAACTCATACATTTGCTTTGAAAAAACTTCTTACCCCTAACATATGCCTATGGCATACCAGCCTTCCTATCTCCTATGCAGGCCTACCCCCCTACCTAAGACACTCAAGGAAATGTGCCTGAATCCAAAAGGGTTACTATGATAAAGTAAACATAGAGGTATACCAATCCTCTCATTTCCTAATTTTAGAAAAGTAGGAATCGAACCTACACTAAAGGAATCAAAATCCTCTATACTCCCTCTATATTATTTTCTAGTAAGGTCAGTTAATTAAGCTATCGGGCCCATACCCCGAAAATGATGGTTTAACTCCTTCCCTTACTAATGAATCCCCAAGCTAAACTAATCTCCACAATAAGCTTACTCCTAGGAACCTCAATCACAATTTCGAGTAACTACTGAATAATAGCATGAGTCGGCTTAGAAATTAACACTTTAGCTATTCTTCCATTAATCTCTAAAAGCCACCATCCACGAGCCATTGAAGCCTCTACTAAATACTTTCTAACTCAAGCAGCCGCATCTACGCTACTTTTATTCTCCAGCATGACCAATGCATGATTCTCTGGCCAATGGGACATCACCCAACTAACCCACCCCATATCATGTATACTACTAACTATTGCAATTTCAATTAAACTAGGCTTAGTCCCATTTCATTTCTGATTTCCAGAAGTTCTTCAAGTCTCAACTATAACAACATGCCTCCTACTAGCCACAGTCATAAAATTTCCACCAACCACACTATTCTACCTAACATCCCCCTCACTCAACCCAGCTCTCCTATCTTCAATAGCTATTGCTTCCGCAGCCCTAGGTGGCTGAATAGGACTTAACCAAACCCAAACTCGCAAAATTTTAGCTTTCTCATCTATCGCACACCTAGGATGAATAACTATTATTCTCAACTATAACCCCAATCTGACTTTAATTACCTTCTATCTATATACTGTAACAACTTCCGCCATCTTCTTCATCCTTAACACAACCAATACCCTAAAACTATCCACTGTTATATCCACATGAACCAAAATTCCATCACAAACCACAATCCTTATGCTCACTCTCCTCTCCCTTGCAGGTCTTCCTCCCCTAACGGGATTCCTACCCAAATGGTTAATTATTCAAGAGCTCACAAAACAAGAACTAACAGTAGTAGCCACAGCTATTACCCTACTCTCTTTACTTGGACTTTTCTTCTAACTACAACTGGCCTACTGTGCAACCATCACACTACCCCCAAACTTCACTAACTACATAAAACAATGACAAACTAACAAACCAACTAACACCCTAACCACAACCTTTACCTCCTTATCAATTATACTCCTACCACTATCTCCCATAGTACTCGCAATCCCTTAGAAACTTAGGTTATTTAAGCCGAAGGCCTTCAAAGCCTTAAACAAGGGCTAATTCGTCTTAGTTTCTGTTAAGGTACACAGGATACTAACCTGCATCTCCTGAATGCAACTCAGATGCTTTAATTAAGCTAGAACCTCCCCCTAGACAGATGGGATTTGATCCCATAAAATTTTAGTTAACAGCTAAATGCCCCAACCAACAGGCTTCTGTCTACTAGATCCCGGCGCATGTTTAATGCACATCAATGAGCTTGCAACTCAACAGGAACTTCACTACAGAATCGATAAGAAGAGGAATCAAACCTCTGTAAAAAGGACTACAGCCTAACGCTTCTACACTCAGCCATCTTACCTATGACTTTCATCAACCGTTGACTATTTTCCACTAACCACAAAGATATCGGCACACTTTACCTTATTTTTGGCGCATGAGCTGGTATAATCGGCACAGCCCTTAGTCTCCTCATTCGAGCAGAACTAGGACAGCCAGACCCCCTTTTAGGCGATGACCAAATTTACAACGTAATCGTCACCGCACATGCCTTCGTTATAATTTTCTTTATAGTAATGCCTATTATAATCGGAGGGTTTGGTAACTGATTAGTACCATTAATAATTGGTGCCCCCGACATAGCATTTCCACGAATAAATAACATGAGCTTCTGACTACTTCCTCCATCCATCCTACTTCTTCTAGCATCTTCTACAGTAGAAGCCTGGGCCGGAACAGGATGAACAGTATACCCTCCCCTAGCCGGAAATCTAGCCCACGCCGGTGCATCAGTAGACCTTGCCATCTTCTCCCTTCACCTGGCAGGTGTCTCATCCATCCTTGGGGCAATCAACTTTATCACCACAGCAATCAATATAAAACCACCTGCTCTCTCACAATACCAATCCCCTCTATTCGTTTGATCCGTCCTAATTACTGCAGTTCTACTTCTCCTCTCCCTACCAGTCCTCGCTGCTGGCATTACAATGCTTCTAACAGATCGAAACCTAAACACTACATTCTTTGACCCCGCAGGAGGCGGAGACCCAATTTTATATCAACACTTATTCTGATTTTTTGGCCATCCAGAAGTCTACATCCTTATCCTACCAGGATTCGGAATTATTTCCCATGTTGTAGCCTACTACGCCGGTAAAAAAGAACCCTTTGGCTACATAGGCATAGTCTGAGCCATATTATCCATTGGTTTCTTGGGCTTTATCGTATGAGCTCACCACATATTTACAGTTGGAATGGACGTAGATACCCGAGCTTACTTCACATCCGCCACCATAATTATTGCAATCCCCACTGGCATTAAAGTCTTCAGCTGACTAGCAACCCTACACGGTGGAACAATCAAATGAGACCCGCCCATACTATGAGCCCTAGGCTTTATTTTCCTCTTCACCATTGGTGGACTAACAGGCATCGTTCTTGCCAACTCCTCCCTAGACATCGCCCTGCACGACACCTACTACATAGTTGCACATTTCCACTATGTATTATCTATGGGGGCAGTATTCGCCATTTTAGCTGGCTTCACACATTGATTCCCACTGTTCACTGGCTACACCCTTCACTCTACATGAGCTAAAGCCCACTTTGGAGTAATATTCTTTGGGGTCAACCTAACATTCTTCCCACAACATTTCCTAGGCCTAGCTGGTATACCACGACGATACTCAGACTACCCAGATGCTTATACCCTATGAAACACCCTATCCTCCATCGGCTCCCTCATCTCCATAGTAGCTGTAATTATACTAATGTTCATTATCTGAGAAGCCTTCGCATCCAAACGGAAAGTAGTGCAACCAGAACTTACCTCCACAAACATTGAATGAATTCACGGCTGCCCTCCTCCCTACCATACCTTTGAAGAACCAGCTTTTGTCCAAGTACAAGAAAGGAAGGAATCGAACCCTCATAAGCTGGTTTCAAGCCAACCGCATCAAACCACTCATGCTTCTTTCTTATGGGTTGTTAGTAAAATCATTACATAGTCTTGTCAAGACTAAATCACAGGTGAAAACCCAGTACATCCCATCCCAACTCCATGGCCCACCACTCTCAATTTGGTTTTCAAGACGCTTCATCCCCTATTATAGAAGAACTTATTGAATTTCACGACCACGCCCTAATAGTCGCACTAGCCATTTGTAGCCTAGTCCTGTATTTACTAGCTCTTATACTTATAGAAAAACTATCCTCCAACACCGTCGACGCACAAGAAGTAGAACTTGTCTGAACAATCTTACCTGCCATTGTCCTAATTATACTAGCCCTCCCATCCCTTCAAATCCTCTACATGATAGACGAAATCGATGAGCCTGACCTCACCCTCAAAGCTATTGGCCACCAATGATACTGATCCTACGAATATACAGACTTTAAAGATTTATCTTTTGACTCTTACATACTACCAACTATGGATCTACCACTCGGTCATTTCCGCCTCCTAGAAGTTGATAACCGCATCGTCATTCCAATAGAATCCCCTATTCGAATTATTGTTACAGCTGATGACGTTCTCCACTCCTGAGCTGTTCCTAGCCTTGGTGTAAAAACCAATGCAATTCCAGGACGACTGAACCCAACTTCCTTTATCACAACCCATCCTGGAATCTTCTACGGTCAGTGCTCAGAAATCTGTGGAGCCAACCACAGCTTCATACCTATCGTAGTAGAATCAGCCCCTCTAACACCCTTCGAAAACTGATCTTCACTTCTAACATCCTAATCATTAAGAAGCTATGAACCCGCACTAGCCTTTTAAGCTAGAGAAAGAGGATTATTCACCCTCCTTAATGACACGCCCCAACTAAACCCCGCACCTTGACTTTTTATCATACTTACTTCATGACTCACTTTTTCTCTTATCCTTCAACCTAAACTCTTACTATTTACCCCAACTAACTCACCCTCCAACAAAACACTACCCACTATAAAACCCCACTCCTGAAACTGACCATGAACCTAAGCTTCTTTGATCAATTCATAAGCCCAACCCTCCTCGGAATCCCCCTTATCCTCATCTCGCTCTTATTCCCAACCCTATTACTTCCTTCTCCTGGCAATCGATGAGTTACAAATCGTCTTTCAACTCTTCAACTCTGATTTCTCCATTTAATCACAAAACAACTAATAACCCCATTAAACAAAAAAGGCCATAAATGAGCCCTAATCCTATCATCACTCATAATTATACTTCTAACAATTAACCTATTAGGCCTCCTACCTTACACATTCACACCTACCACCCAACTATCAATAAACCTAGCCCTCGCCTTCCCTCTATGACTTGTCACCCTGCTAACAGGCCTACAAAACCAACATTCAGCTTCCCTTGGACACCTCCTACCAGAAGGCACCCCAACACCTCTAATTCCTGCCCTCATCATAATTGAAACAACAAGCCTTCTCATTCGCCCTTTAGCCTTAGGAGTTCGCCTCACAGCCAACCTCACAGCAGGACACCTGCTCATCCAACTCATTTCAACAGCCACTACCGTCCTCCTTCCCATTATACCTACCGTGTCCCTTCTAACTAGAACAATTCTACTCCTCTTAACAATTCTAGAAGTGGCCGTGGCAATAATCCAAGCGTATGTCTTTGTACTTCTTCTAAGCCTTTACTTACAAGAAAACATTTAACCCTTAATGACACACCAAGCCCACTCATTTCACATAGTAGACCCAAGCCCTTGACCCATTTTTGGAGCAGCAGCCGCCCTCCTCACTACCTCTGGGTTAGCCATATGATTTCACCACCACTCTATCCAACTCTTACTCCTAGGCCTACTCTCTATAATCCTAGGGATACTCCAATGATGACGTGACATCGTACGAGAAAGCACATTCCAAGGCCACCATACCCCTACAGTCCAAAAGGGCTTACGTTACGGAATAATTTTATTTATTACATCCGAAGCATTCTTCTTCCTAGGATTCTTCTGAGCATTCTTCCACTCCAGCTTAGTCCCCACTCCAGAACTCGGAGGACAATGACCTCCTATAGGAATCAAACCTCTCAATCCAATAGAAGTCCCCCTACTAAACACTGCTATCCTCCTAGCCTCAGGAGTCACTGTCACATGAGCACATCACAGCATTACAGAGGGCAATCGGAACCAAGCTACCCAAGCCCTACTTATAACCGTCCTATTAGGATTCTACTTTACAGCACTTCAAGCAATAGAATATTATGAAGTTCCATTCTCAATTGCCGACGGAGTCTATGGATCAACCTTTTTCGTCGCCACAGGATTTCATGGTCTCCACGTAATCATTGGATCCTCCTTCCTCTTGATTTGCCTCCTCCACCTCGTAAAATTCCACTTCACATCCAACCACCACTTTGGCTTTGAAGCAGCAGCCTGATACTGACATTTTGTTGACATTATCTGACTGTTCCTCTACATAACAATCTATTGATGAGGATCTTGCCCTTCTAGTATATTAATTACAATTGACTTCCAATCTCTAAAATCTGGATCAAAACCAGAGAAAGGCAATTAACATCATCCTCTTTATATTCACAATTTCTCTATCACTATGTATTATCTTAACTTCACTAAACCTTTGATTAGCTCAAATAAATCCAGATTCAGAAAAATTATCCCCATACGAATGTGGCTTTGACCCACTGGGCTCTGCCCGCCTCCCATTTTCAATCCGATTCTTCCTTGTCGCAATCTTATTCCTCTTGTTCGACCTAGAAATTGCCCTCCTACTGCCCCTCCCATGGGCTACTCAACTCCTCTCCCCCCTCACTACCTTAACATGAACCTCCACAGTCATTCTCCTCCTCGCACTAGGGCTAATTTATGAATGAATTCAAGGGGGCTTAGAATGAGCAGAATAACTTCAGAAAGTTAGTCTAGCAAAGACAGTTGATTTCGGCTCAACAAACCACAGTCCTACCCCGTGACTTTCTCAATGACCTTTCTGCATTTAAGCTTCTACTCTGCCTTCACCCTAAGTAGTCTAGGACTAGCCTTTCACCGAATACACCTAATTTCTGCCCTGCTATGTTTAGAAAGTATAATACTATCAATATACATTGCCCTCTCCATATGACCTATTCAAACCCAAACAACATCCCCCACCTTAATGCCCATTCTTATGTTAGCATTCTCAGCCTGTGAAGCAGGCGCCGGTCTAGCAGTCCTAGTAGCTTCCACCCAAACTCACGGATCGGATCATTTACACAATCTAAACCTTCTACAATGTTAAAAATTATTCTCCCTACAATCATATTACTCCCCATAACCCTCCTATCTCCTCCAAAATTCCTATGACTCAATGTCACCTCGCACAACCTCTTAACTGCAACCGCTAGCTTACAATGACTTGCTTCAACCTATTACCCTAGCAAAAACCTATCACCATGACTTGGAACTGATCAAATTTCATCCCCCTTATTAGTTCTATCTTGTTGACTTCTACCTCTTATAATCCTGGCAAGCCAAAATCACCTTCAACAAGAACCTCCCACACGAAAATATATTTTTACCATAACCATAATCCTCACCCAACCATTCATTATCTTGGCCTTCTCAGCCTTAGAACTGATATTATTTTATATCGCATTCGAAGCTACCCTAATCCCTACCCTAATTCTAATCACACGATGGGGTAGCCAACCAGAACGTTTAAGTGCTGGTTTAAGTTTAACCTCTTATTTTATACACTAATTAGTTCTCTTCCCCTATTAGTAGTGATCCTCTATCTTCACACTCAAACAGGAACTATACACATCACTATAATAAAACTTTCACACTTATCTCTTACAAACTCCTGAACAGGCCTCATATCAAGTCTAGCCCTATTGCTCGCTTTCATAGTGAAAGCTCCCCTTTACGGACTACACCTATGACTCCCAAAAGCCCATGTAGAGGCACCAATCGCAGGATCCATACTCCTAGCTGCGCTTCTCCTCAAACTTGGGGGATACGGCATTATGCGTACCTCAATAATTACAAACTCCTTATTAGACTACCTCTACTACCCATTTTTAACCCTAGCCTTATGAGGGGCACTAATGACAAGCTCCATCTGCCTACGCCAAATCGACCTTAAGTCATTAATCGCCTACTCCTCAGTAAGCCACATAGGTCTAGTCATTGCCGCAACAATAATCCAAACCCACTGATCCTTTTCAGGGGCCATAATCCTAATGATTTCACATGGACTCACCTCTTCCATACTATTTTGCCTAGCTAATACAAACTAGGAACGCATACATAGTCGTACTCTCCTTCTAACACGAGGCCTACAACCCCTTTTACCTCTAACTGGAATCTGATGGCTCCTAGCCAACCTAACAAACATAGCCCTTCCTCCTACCACTAACCTGATAGCTGAAT
Organism: Manacus candei; assembly: GCF_025592945.1. Taxonomy (NCBI): domain Eukaryota; kingdom Metazoa; phylum Chordata; class Aves; order Passeriformes; family Pipridae; genus Manacus; species Manacus candei. The sequence continues at coordinate 12,952,639 of NW_026138095.1, read as the reverse complement.
TAACTATCATAATTGCACTCTTCAACTGATCTACCTTCACCATTATCCTAACCGGAGCCGCAACTCTACTAACTGCAGCCTATACCCTCTACATACTCCTTATAACCCAACGAGGTCCAACTCCAACCTATATTACAACCACCCAAAATTCAAATACACGAGAACATCTCCTTATAACACTTCATATCCTACCCTCCCTCCTCCTCATCCTAAAACCAGAGCTAATCTCAGGAATTCCCACATGCAAGCATAGTTTTAAACCAAACATTAGACTGTGATCCTAAAAATAGAAGTTAAACTCTTCTTGCCTGCCGAGGGGAGGTTTAACCAACAAGAACTGCTAACTCTTGCATCTGAGCCTAAGACCTCAGCCCCCCTACTTTTAAAGGATAATAGCAATCCACTGGTCTTAAGAGCCATTCATCTTGGTGCAAGTCCAAGTAAAAGTAATGGACTTCCCATTAATCCTCAACACCTCTATATTCTTGACCCTGGCTACCCTCTCTATACCCATCCTACCCCCCCTCCTATCCAAAAACTATCTAAACTCTCCAACAACCATCATACACACTGTTAAAACTTCCTTCATAGTTAGTTTAATTCCCATAATCCTCTCCATCTACTTAAATATGGAAAATACCACTTTCTATTGAGAATGAAAATTTATTGCGAACTTCAAAATCCCTTTTAGCCTTAAAATAGACCAATACTCCTTAACGTTTTTTCCTATTGCACTATTCGTAACATGATCTATTCTTCAATTTACAACATGATATATAGCCTCAGAACCCCACACCACAAAATTCTCTCTTTACCTTCTAATCTTTCTCATTGCAAAACTCATCTTAATCATCGCTAATAACATATTCCTCTTATTTATCGGCTGAGAGGGAGTCGGAATTCTATCCTTCCTCCTGATTGGATGGTGACACGGTCGAGCAGGAGCCAACACCGCTGCACTTCAAGCCGTACTTTACAACCGTATTGGGGATATTGGACTAATCCTCTGCATAGCATGACTAGCATCCTCAATAAACACTTGAGAAATTCAACAGCAATCCTCCCCAAACCAAATATCCCTTCTCCCTCTCTTAGGGTTCATCCTAGCCACCACAGGTAAATCCGCCCAATTTGGCCTGCATCCATGACTCCCAGCAGCTATAGAAGGGCCAACCCCTGTATCTGCCCTAGTCCATTCCAGCACAATAGTAGTTGCCGGAATCTTTCTACTTATTCGCACTCACCACATATTATGTAACAACCAAATTGCCCTAACTATGGGCCTTTGTATAGGTGCCCTATCCACCCTATTTGCTGCTACATGCGCTCTTACCCAAAACGACATCAAAAAAATTATTGCTTTCTCTACATCCAGCCAACTAGGACTAATAATAGTCACTATTGGCCTAAATCTACCTCAGCTAGCCTTCCTACACATCTCTACGCATGCATTCTTTAAAGCCATACTCTTCCTTTGCTCTGGGTCTATCATTCACAGCCTTAACGGTGAACAAGACATTCGAAAAATAGGAGGATTACAGAAACTACTCCCTACAACTACCTCATGCCTGACAATCGGAAATTTAGCTCTCATAGGAACACCATTTTTAGCAGGGTTTTACTCAAAAGATCTCATTATTGAAAGTCTTAACACCTCCTATCTAAACACCTGAGCACTCCTCCTAACCCTCGTAGCTACAGCTTTTACTGCAACTTACAGCCTACGTATAGCCCTACTAGTACAAACTGACTACACCCGAATTCCCTCCATTACTCCCATCAATGAAAACAACCCAGCAAACCCAATTACTCGTCTCGCTCTCGGAAGTATTATAGCTGGTCTATTAATTACCTCTTATATCTCCCCTACAAAAACCCCTCCTATAACCATACCACTGGTCACAAAAACCACTGCTATCATTATTACAACATTAGGCATCATTCTGGCATTAGAACTATCAAAACTCGCACATACCTTCTCTGCCCCCAAACAAAATATCACTATAAACTTCTCCAGCACTCTAGGATATTTTAACCCCCTTATACACCGCCTCAGCTCTACTAAACTCCTAAACAACGGCCAGAACATTGCATCCCATTTAATCGACCTATCCTGATATAAAAAAATAGGCCCAGAAGGACTAGCGACCCTTCAACTCAAAGTATCCAAAATCTCAACTACTCTACACTCCGGACTAATCAAAACCTATCTAGGATCCTTCGCTCTATCTATCTTAATTATAATCTTATTTACACAGAACTAAGAATTAATGGCCCCTAACTTACGAAAACATCACCCCCTTCTAAAAATAATCAACAATTCTTTAATTGACCTCCCAACACCACCAAACATTTCCGCCTGATGAAACTTTGGATCTCTTCTTGGCATCTGCCTAACAATCCAAATCACCACTGGCCTCCTGCTAGCAATACATTATACAGCGGATATCACCCTGGCATTCACGTCCGTCACCCATACATGCCGAAATCTTCAATTCGGCTGACTAATCCGAAACCTCCATGCAAACGGCACCTCCTTCTTCTTCATATGCATTTACCTACACATTGGACGAGGATTCCTATGGACTATGGTTCCTACCTATATAAAGAAACCTGAAACACAGGAGTTATTCTCCTCTTAACTCTAATAGCAACTGCCTTCGTAGGATATGTCCTCCCATGAGGCCAAATATCATTCTGAGGCGCTACGGTAATTACTAACTTATTCTCAGCAATTCCTTACATTGGCCAAACACTTGTAGAATGAGCTTGAGGAGGATTCTCAGTTGACAACCCTACACTTACCTGGTTCTTTGCCCTCCACTTCCTCCTCCCATTCTTAATTGCAGCTCTCACCCTCATCCACTTAACTTTCTTACACGAAACAGGCTCAAACAACCCCCTAGGTATTTATTCAGACTGCGACAAAATCCCATTTCACCCCTATTTCTCAATAAAAGATATTCAAGGCCTTTTGTTCCTCCTCATTCCTCTAATAACACTTGCCATATTCTCACCCAACCTCTTAGGAGATCCAGAAAATTTTACACCTGCAAACCCATTAGTAACACCTCCCCACATTAAACCTGAGTGGTACTTCCTATTTGCATATGCCATCCTACGATCAATCCCCAACAAATTAGGAGGAGTCCTAGCCCTAACCGCCTCCATCTTAATTCTATTTCTAGCCCCATTCCTCCACATATCAAAGCAACGAACTATAACCTTCCGACCTCTCTCCCAACTTCTATTCTGAATCCTAGTAACAAATCTTTTAATCCTTACATGAATCGGTAGCCAACCAGTCGAACATCCATTTATTATCATCGGACAACTCGCCTCAACTACCTACTTCACAATCATTCTCATTCCCCATTACTAGTCTCCTAGAAAATAAGATACTCAACCTCTAACCACTCTAATAGTTTATAAAAAACGTTGGTCTTGTAAACTAAAGACTGAAGGCCGCCCCCTTCTTAGAGTTTTCCAAAAAATATCCAAGCACCCCCCAACTTTCCAATCAACACGTACATCAAGGGGAGGGGCCCCCCCCTTCCCCCATACCCTACGGTATGTATTACTTTGCATAGCATCCTCCACCACATTAGACATAACATGCATGTAGGAAAATCTGACATACTATTATTGCAAAAACCATCCAAATTTCCATACTATCTCCCATCCAATCCAAAACTTGTCATTCACAGATCTAGGCACATTCCCACACAAGGACATAACATGTCATGGTCTAGGAATAATCCCGCCAAACGAACTAAAACCTAAGGCTGCTAATTTTCGCATAAAATCCTTCTCAATACGAGGAACGTCACAGAACCTAAAATCCATGGTCCATGGACCACTCACCACTTAACCTTGCTCTATGTACCAACCAAGAAGTGCTGGGTTATTTATTAGTCGTACTCCTCACGAGAAACCAGCAACCCGGCGTTAGTAATGTTTATCATGTCCACCTTCAGGTGTATTCTTTCCCTTTCCACCAATAACCCACTCTCATAACTTGCTCTTTGTCGCCTCTGGTTCCTCGGTCAGGGCCATAACTTGCTTAATTTTCCTAAACTTGCGGTCCGTTACTAATGGTTGGGGATGCTCAACCAACCTGGACCTCGTGATCGTGGCATTTTCTCTCTTCTAAACTTTTGGGGTTTTTTTTTGGGGGTAGATCTCAATAAGCCCTTCAGAGTGCTCTGCCAGGGGGCTCCCATATATGGTTGACATGTACCCCTTATGGTCGGCGAGCGGTTTTCTCATGTTCGCGTGAAAATTAATGATATGGTTTCAAGTGTTATTCGGTCTCATACTGTTGCACTGATGCACTGTCACATGCTGTTGGCTTGGTTTTTCCATTACGTCTCTCATCAAGTTGCAATTTAATTAATGCACGCCAGACATATTTTTTGTCGTCAATTTCACAAAAAATTACAAAAATTTTGTCATTTTTTGCAATGATCTAGGGACTTTCCCTCTATTCATCATTAATTTTTGTTTTTAAATTTTTTAACAAAAATTTCAAATTTTACAAACTTTTCATTCCCCGAATTTTCCAATTAAGACATTTGCATCATCAATTTGTTAAGTTTTTTTAACACACTTTAATCTACCCCATTGTTTCCTTTCATCATTCATTTGTTCATTTCTTTGTTTACACTTTAATCTACCCCATCATTTCCTTTCATCATTCATTTGTTCATTTCTTTGTTTACACTTTAATCTACCCCATCATTTCCTTTCATCATTCATTTGTTCATTTCTTTGTTTACACTTTAATCTACCCCATCATTTCCTTTCACCCTCTTACCTCCCCAATTAATCGCCCCCACTACTCTAACTAATATTCCACCCACATACACCTTTAACAGTTGGTCCCAAACTTTTTTCCAACCCTCCAGAAAAAAAGGAATCAAACCTTTATCACCAACTCCCAAAGCTGGCATTTTCATTAAACTATTCTCTGAACCACACCTCCTTAAACCGCCCGAATTGCCCCACCAGACAACCCTCGTACAAGTTCTAGCACAACAAACAACGTCAGCAACAGACCCCAGCTCGCAATTAAAAATTGTCCCACCCCCCAAGAATAAAACATAGCCGCTCCCTCAAAATCCAACCGAATAGATAAAACACCCCCACTATCCACCGTGTTTATCCCCAACCACTCTAACTCAGATAGCCCTATAATAAACACCCCACCCCCCAACACTAAAACTAACCCAGCACCATACCCAACAACCTGCCAGTCCCCTCAGGTCTCAGGAAATGGATCTGCTGCCAATGAAACCGAATACACAAAAACCACTAACATCCCACCTAAATATACCAGAAATAACACTAGTGATACAAAAGACACCCCCAAACTCATTAACCATCCACACCCTACAATAGACGCCAACACTAACCCCACTACTGCATAGTATGGAGAAGGATTGGAAGCAACTGCTAGTCCTCCCAAAATAAAACTAACACTTAAAAATAGTATAAAGTACGTCATAACAATTCCTGCTTGGCCTCTATCCAAGACCTTTGGCCTGAAAAACCATCGTTGTAATTTCAACTACAAGAACATAAAACCTTAACAAACCCGCCCACAACACTACAATCCTGCCCCTTTCTACTCTTCTAACTTCTCAACAACACATTTTTGTTATCCACTAGAACTACTTCTCCAACCACTAAACAAATCCTAAATCAATAGCAACTATTACTACAACTAAAACAAGCCCCAATAATAATCACTATGCCTATAACAGCCTTAGTCCTTGTAGCTTACAATAAAGCATAACACTGAAGATGTTAAGACGGCTATTACACATACCCAAGGACAAAAAAGACTTAGTCCTAACCTTACAGTTAGTTCTTGCCAAATATATACATGCAAGTATCCGCATCCCAGTGAAAATGCCCTCAGCACCTTAAAAAGACAGCAGGAGCAGGCATCAGGCACACCACTCCAATTGTAGCCCAAAACGCCTTGCCTAGCCACACCCCCACGGGTTTTCAGCAGTAATTAATATTAAGCAATAAGTGTAAACTTGACTTAGTTAAAGCAACTTACCAGGCTTGGTAAATCTTGTGCCAGCCACTGCGGTCACACAAGAAACCCAAATTAACTTTATACGGCGTAAAGAGTGGTTTTTCATTATCACTTCAACTAAGACTGAAATGTAACCAAGCTGTTATAAGCACAAGATGCATCCAATACTCCCATAGAAATGATCTTAGCTTCATGATCAACAGAACTCCACGAAAGCCAGGACACAAACTGGGATTAGATACCCCACTATGCCTGGCCCTAAATCCCGATGCTTTCACCACTTAAGCATCCGCCTGAGAACTACGAGCACAAACGCTTAAAACTCTAAGGACTTGGCGGTGCTCCAAACCCACCTAGAGGAGCCTGTTCTATAACCGATAACCCACGATACACCCAACCATCCCTTGCCAAATCAGCCTATATACCGCCGTCGTCAGCCCACCCCTAAACTGAGGGTTTAACAGTGGGCACAACAGCAACATCCCACTAATAAGACAGGTCAAGGTATAGCTCATGAGATGGTAGAAATGGGCTACATTTTCTAGCATAGAATACCTCACGACAAGGAGTGTGAAATCACTCCTAAAAGGCAGATTTAGCAGTAAAGCAGGATAATAATGCCTCCTTTAAGCTGGCTCTGAAGCACGTACATACCGCCCGTCACCCTCCTCACAAGTTAGGATTAATTTTATTTATAATAAACCCCTAAGCTAGAGATGAGGCAAGTCGTAACAAGGTAAGTGTACCGGAAGGTGCACTTAGTCTACCAAGACGTAGCTATAACTAAAGCATTCAGCTTACACCTGAAAGATATCTGTTCCATATCAGATCGCCTTGAAGCCTAACTCTAGCTCTTCTACCAGATTACATAGAAACTAAGTTAATACTACCCATTAAATCAAAACATTCTCTCACTCAACCTAGTCTAGGCGATAGAAAGGTAAACTCAAGACGCAATAGAGATCATGTACCGTAAGGGAAGAATGAAAGAGTAATGACAAACCAAGCAATAAATAGCAAAGACCAACCCTTGTACCTTTTGCATCATGATTTAGCCAGAACTACCCAAGCAAAACGCCAATTTAAGCTTGCTTCCCCGAAACCCAAGCCAGCTACTTACGAGCAGCTATCTACTGAGCAAACCCGTCTCTGTTGCAAAAGAGTGGGAAGACTCGTTAGTAGTGGTGAAAAACCAATCGAGCTGGGTGATAGCTGGTTGCCTATGAAATGAATCTTAGTTCCCTCTTAATTCACCTCCCAGGACTACACTCAACCCACATGAAGCGAATTAAGGGCTATTTAAAGGAGGTGCAGCTCCTTTAAAAAAGAATACACTCTCCCCTAGCGGATAAATTTAATTACAGCTTAATTGTGGGCCTTCAAGCAGCCACCATTAAAGAATGCGTCAAAGCTCCTCACCTAAAAAAATCTAAACTTCCTCATGACTCCCTCTTCCCCAATAGGCCAACTTATATTAAATAAGAGAATTTATGCTAAAATAAGTAACTAGGGATCCCCTCTATGGTGCAAGCTTACATTACAACATTATTAACAATCCACAGGATATTTTTTAACCTTAACAAGACCTTATACCCAAAACTCTGTTAACCCACCTATGGAGCGCCCCCAAAGACGATTAAAACCTGTAAAAGGAACTAGGCAAATCCAAGGCCCGACTGTTTACCAAAAACATAGCCTTTAACAAACCAAGTATTAAAGGTGAAGCCTGCCCAGTGACAATTCGTTCAACGGCCGCGGTATCCTAACCGTGCAAAGGTAGCGCAATCAATTGTCCCATAAATCGGCACTTCTATGAATGGCTTAACGAGGTCTTAACTGTCTCCTACAGATAATCAGTGAAATTGATCTTCCCGTGCAAAAGCAGGAATAACCCCATAAGACAAGAAGACCCTGTGGAACTTTAAAATCTGCTACCACTCCCATAAACAATACTCACCCACAGGGCCTACTCCCCCGGGATTTTGCTGGTGTGCATTTTTTGGTTGGGGCGACCTTGGAGACAAACTTAACCTCCAAATATCAGACAATCCATCTTAACCAAGAACTACCCATCAACGTGCTAATAGTAACCAGACCCAATATAATTGATTAATGAACCTAGCTACCCCAGGGATAACAGCGCAATCTCCTTCAAGAGCCCACATCGACAAGGAGGTTTACGACCTCGATGTTGGATCAGGACATCCTAGTGGTGCAACCGCTACCAAGGGTTCGTTTGTTCAACGATTAACAGTCCTACGTGATCTGAGTTCAGACCGGAGTAATCCAGGTCGGTTTCTATGTTACAACTCCTTCTAGTATGAAAGGATCGAAGAAGTAAGGTCTATGCTGCAAGCACGCCTTCGCACCCAGTAATGAACCCAACTAAATTACTAAGAGCTCCACCATAACCCCCTCCTAGAAAAGGACCGCTAGCGTGGCAAAGTTTGGCAAATGCAGAAGGCTTAAGCCCTTTACCCAGAGGTTCAAATCCTCTCCCTAGCTCCAACACAAACCACATGACAATTCACTTAACCCTCACTTACTTTATTATATCAATATCCTATGCTCTCTCCATCCTCATCGCCGTAGCATTTCTTACCCTAGTTGAACGTAAGATTCTAAGTTATATGCAAGTCCGAAAAGGGCCTAATATTGTAGGACCATTTGGCCTCTTACAACCTATAGCAGATGGAGTAAAGCTATTCATTAAAGAACCAATTCGTCCATCAACTTCATCCCCTTACTTATTTATATCTACTCCTATCTTAGCCCTTCTCCTAGCAATTACAATCTGAACACCACTTCCCCTACCCTTTCCCCTTACTGACCTAAACCTTGGCATACTCTTCCTTCTAGCTCTATCTAGCTTGGCAGTCTACTCAATTCTATGATCAGGGTGAGCCTCTAACTCAAAATATCCTTTCCGCACGATTCTTATGAATCCGCGCCTCTTACCCTCGATTCTGATATGATCAACTCATACATTTGCTTTGAAAAAATTTCTTACCCCTAACATTAGCCTTATGCCTATGGCATACCAGCCTTCCTATCTCCTATGCAGGCCTACCCCCCTACCTAAGACACTCAAGGAAATGTGCCTGAATCCAAAAGGGTTACTATGATAAAGTAAACATAGAGGTATACCAATCCTCTCATTTCCTAATTTTAGAAAAGTAGGAATCGAACCTACACTAAAGGAATCAAAATCCTCTATACTCCCTCTATATTATTTTCTAGTAAGGTCAGCTAATTAAGCTATTGGGCCCATACCCCGAAAATGACGGTTTAACTCTACCTTAAACCCCAAACCGTAAACCCTAAAACCTAAACCCTAACCCTTGCTAACCTTAACCCTAACCCTAACATCTCATAGCAGAGGGAGGGAGGGGCCTGATTCCTCATCAGATATATCAACAGTCAAAAGCCTGTAAGCTCAGCTCTTGCTTTTTCAGGGCTTCACACCGTCAGCACTGGAGGGAGGGAGGGGCCCGACTGCTCATCAGAGGTATCATGCAAGTCAAAAGCCTGAAAAGTCTCCTAGAATGCATAAATCATTAACCATTTCAGTCTCTGACAATTGGTCCACACAGTAACTGCAAGCTATGCCCAAAGCCTGTTCCCTAACCTTAGAAGAGAGACTGCAACCTTCGAGATGTTGGAGGCTCGAGGCATGGTCCGTGACACTAATCATGGCTATAACTCATAACTTCTTGGAGTATGGGGACTTCCCTCCTTCACCCCCGGCAGATCAAGGCCACCACTTCAACTGACAGACATGGAAGCATCGCTGGACCCCGCGGGCGGTGACTATATACATCTGTCCACTCTCAGCTTTTCTTTCTCTTACTCTCCCTTGCTCTTATCCTGCCTTTCTCTCCCCTATGCATTTTCTTTCCCCCCCCCCAAAGGTTATCTCTGTGTCACATTGTGGTATGACAGCACCCAAACTGCTAGCATGCCTGTTGATACAGAATTGTTAAAATAAACCTTGTCAGTATATGTTTTCAGACACCGATTATTTAGTGTCGTTTCACTTTAATCCACCCCAAGGGAATTATTAATAAAAACCTGAGTTACCCCCTCTCCCCTTTTCCTGGGGCGGGTTATAACACCAATCAGCACTGACTCCGCCCAGTAGGCGGAGCCAGTGACGCAGAACAATCAACACGGACTCCACCCAGTGAGCGGGGCCAGTGCTCTATAGAAGCAGAGTACATACCGGGCGGCGGTGGGTATTCTGCCAGACATGCAACTGAACAGCAACAGCAAAAGCAGAGACCCAAGAGAAAAAGCAAAAGATTCTGACAGCGGTGGGCACTGAATCGGGCTTATAGCCCGAGAGGGGTTTACTGGGCACCACTGCGTTCCTGGAATGGGGTGAACCCGCGATAGTTAGATCGCGCATTGAGACAGATTCTGACTAACCCTAACCCTAACCCCAACCCTAACCCCTAACCCTTACCCTAACCCTAACCCTAACCCTAACCCTAAACCCTAACCCCAACCCTAACCCTTACCCTAACCCTAACCCTAACCCTAGTAGCTTGCAGTCTCTTTTTTAAAGTTAGGGTTAGGGAACTGGTTTTGTGCATAGCTTGCAGTCTCTTTTTTAGGGTTAAGGTTAGGGAACAGGGTTTGCACATAGCTTGCATTCGCATTTTTACGATTAGGGTCAGGGAATTGGGTTTGCGCATAGCTTGCAGTCTCTTTTTTAAGGTTAGGTTCAGAGAAAAGGGTTTGCGTATAGCTTGCAGTCTCTTTTTTAAGGTTAGGGTTAGGTAACAGGGTTTGCGCATAGTTTGCAGTCTCTTTTTTAAGGTTAGGGTTAGGGAAGAGGGTTTGCGCATAACTTGCAGTCTCGTTTTTAGGGTTAGGGTTAGGGAAAAGGGTTTGCGCATAACTTGCATTCTCACTTTTAAGGTTAGGGTTAGGGAAAAAGGTTTGCACATAGCTTGCAGTCTCTTGGTTCGGGTTAGGGTTAGGGAACAGGGTTTGCGCATAGCTTCCAGTCTCTCTTTTAATGTTGGGGTTAGGGGACAGTGCTCTATAGAAGTAGAGTACATACTGGACGGCGGTGGGTATTCTGCCAGACATGCAACTGAACAGCAACAGCAAAAGCAGAGACCCAAGAGAAAAAGCAAAAGATTCTGACAGTGGTGGGCAATGAATTGGGTTTATAGCCTGAGAGGGGCTTATTGGGCACCGCTGCGTGTCCAGAATGGGCTAAAACCGCGATTGTTAGATCGCACACTGAGACAAATTCTTCCTGACCCTAACCCTTACCCATACCCCTAACCCTAACCCTAACCCTAACCCTAACAGTAACCCTGTCTTTTGCTAACCCTAAACCTAACCCTAACCCTAATCCTAACTTTTGCTAACTCTAACTCTAACCCTAAATTTCCTAACCCTAACCCTAACCCTTTCTAACCCTAACCCTAACTCAAAACCTAACCCTAACCCTAACCCTAACCCTAACCCTAACCTTAAACCCTAACCCTAACCCTAACACTAAACCCTAAACCAAAAGGAAACTTCCTTTGCTATGCCTACTGGGCAGAGTCAGTGCTGATTGGTGTTACAACCCGCCCCAGGAAAAGGGGAGATGGGGTAACTCAGGTTTTTATTAATTATTCCCTTGGGGTGGATTAAAGTGAAACGACACTAAATAATTGGTGTATGAAAACATATACTGGCAAGGTTTATTTTAACAATTCTGTATCAACAGGCATGCTAGCAGTTTGGGAGTTGGGCTATCAGTTGGGAGGCATGGCTGAAAATAGGAAACAACAGCCCTAATTCCCAGGAAAGAAAGCCTGGAAGCTTTGGCTTTGTGGTGCAGTTGGTGGACCACACTGGGCACTCCATGGGCAGGCAGCAAGAGTTTTCTGGATCTGGGAGTCAATCTGGGGGCCTCGGAGTGTTTGAGGGGAAGTTGGGAGTGTCCTGTGGGACCAGGATGGGATTTGAGGACTCCTGGAGGGGTTGGGACGGGTGTATACTGCGGGCATCGTCTAGTATTGATGGGGGTAATCAGTGAGCTGACTGTTTCATAATCATCCAAATTTTAACATACAATATGATTATTAGAATAAAAAGCAAAAAGGTAATATCAACAAAACAGTAACAGGGTGAAGCTCTTGGTTGAAGACTGGTTTCTTCTTTTTCTCCAGTGATTTTAATTCTTTTTCGTCTGGGTTTTAATCCCATCTTTGGCATTTTGCTGCCAACATTTTGTCCCCATATCCATTGGAAATTGTATTAACTGTTGATGAGAACAAAGTGGAATCCCAAGGTATGTGATATATTGATAGGATTTCACTGGTTGGCTTTTAATTTGCCCAGGTTTATCGCCATAATGCTTCTGCTCTTTAACCACTTGAATCAGAATGAATTGAGTTGTTTTCTGGGTCGGGTTCTCTTTTTGAGTCCAAGGTTTTTTAGTGGATTCAGTATCAGGCACAAAGGAAATTGAGGGAGGTAAAGAATAATCTTCCCTTTGTTCATTATCACAGGGATCACTCAGTCTATTTTCATTAATGTGAGGAAAGCTGGGAGACTCTAGAAACATCAGTTGAACTTCAAATTCTCCTTGTTTCTTTCTCTCCTGAGACTTAGAATCAGGGTTCTCTGTGGTTTCCCAAGTCTCAATGCCAGGGTAAGACACTGGTTTAGGAAGTTGCCTGACCAAACCAGGAGCCTGTTTTTTTAGCAACAGTTTTCTCTCTGCACTCTGGCGCAACAAGACTTTGAAGGTGGTCAACCTCAGTTTGAAGCAGCTCATTTTTAGCAACAAGTTTATCCGATTTTTCTCCTGTTTCCCTCTCAAAGGCTAACGATGACTTCAACACCACATTTTCTGATTTCAAAACAGTAGATTCAACATCAGAAATCCATTCATGACTTCCCTGTCAGCACTCCATCCAAATGTCTGTGCTCTCACTTTGACCTGAGAGAAACCTCAGGCAGGTGGAAAAGGGCAGAAAAAGAAAAAACAGATGGGTCCAGCAGAAGTGATGCTGCTTCTGTCAAAAGCAGAGCAGAGACTGAAAGCACTTTAGGAAGTTGCTTACAGAAGCACTTGTGCATTCCAAGTTACAGCTCAGGAGTCTCAGTGACTTGTCCAACATGAGAGTTTCTTTTCCATTTCTCAACCCCAGATTCCTCAGGAGTAGGAAACTGGAAACACTGACTGAGAAAAGCTCCATTCCTTCCTAATAATTGTGCTTTGCCCTTCCCATTTGACAGTGCTCTTGGAAATGTGCTGGTGTGATCTGGATCTGGGAGCAGCCCTGACCTCCCAGAGCACTCATCCAATGGCAGGAAGACCCCAGCTGGCTCCTGCTGGGGTTCTTGCCACCACGACCCAGTATGGGTCAATGGAATGGGGAGCAGGGCGGTGGGACCAGTAAGGACCAGTTAAGGGGGTTGGGGGCACTTCAGCATCTCCAGCAAGGTCAGACCAGTACAGAGCAGCATAGACCAGTATAGATCGGTATAGACCAGTATAAACCAGTATGGACCAGTATAGACCAATATGGGTCACTGGAATGGGGAATGGGGCAGTGGGACCGATAAGGACCAGTTAAGGGGCTTGGGGGCACTTCAGCATCTCCATCAAGGTCAGACCATTATAGACCAGTATAGACCAGTGTAGACCAGTATAGACCAGTATAGACCAGTAAAAAACCAGTACAGACCAGTATGGACCAGTAAGGACCAGTACAGGTCACTAGAACAGCGAGCAGGGTGGTGGAACCAGTAAGGACCAGTTAAGGGGGTTGGGGGCACTTCAGCATCTCCATCAAGGTCAGACCAGTACAGACCGGTACAAACCAGTATGGACCAGTATAGACCAGTATAAACCAGGGTAGAGCAGTATAAACCGATATAAACCAGTACGGGTCACTGAAACAGGGAATGGGGTGGTGGGATCAGTAAGGACCAGTTAAGGGGGTTGGGGGCGCTTCATCATCTCTGTCAAGGTCAGACCAGTACAGACCAGTATAAACCAGTATAGACCAGTATGGACTGGTATAGACCGGTATAGACCAGTATAAGCCAGTACAGACCGGTACGGGTCATTGGAATGGGGAATGGGGCAGTGGGACCAGGAAGGACCAGTTAAGGGGGTTGGGGGCACTTCAGCATCTCCATCAAGGTCAGACCAGCACAGACCAGTATAAACCAGGGTAGAGCAGTATAAACCAGTATAAACCAGTACGGGTCCCTGGAACGGGGAATGGGGTGGTGGGACCAGTAAGAACCAGTTAAGGGGGTTGGGGGCACTTCAGCATCTCCATCAAGGTCAGGTCAGTATAAACCAGTATAGACCCGTATAGACCAGTATGGGCCAGTATAAACCGGTATAAACCAGTATGGACCAGTACAGCTGACTGGAACGGGGAATGGGGCGGTGGGACCAGTAAGGACCAGTTAAGGGGGTTGGGGGCACTTCAGCATCTCCGTCAACGTCAGACCAGTACAGACCAGTATAGACCAGTATAGATTAGTATAAACCAGTATGGACCAGTATAGACCAATATAAACCAGTACGGGTCACTGGAACACGGAATAGGGTGATGGGACCAGTAAGGACCAGTTAAGGGGGTTGGGAGCACTTCAGCATCTCCATCAAGGTCAGACCAGTACAGACCAGTATAAACCAGGATAGACCAGTATAAACCAGTATGGACCAGTACGGCTCACTGGAACGCGGAATGGGGTGGTGGGACCAGTAAGGACCAGTTAAGGTAGAGCTCAGCTGGGACTTAGTGGTCTGGGGGTGGGCGTGTCCCTTCTTTAGGTGGGCGTGGTCTCTCCCTGGTGGGCGTGTCCCATCCCAAGGTGGCCATAGCCTCTGCAAGTGGGCGTGTCTTTTGCATCCTCTCTCCCTCCCTGAACTGGGAGCTCAACTGGGACTTACTGGGTTTTGGGTGGGTGTGTCCCCTCCCAATGTAGGACCCACTTTCAGCCCCTCCCCCCACCTTTAAGGGCCCCCCCAAAGCCCCCCCCCCCCTTCCTGCACCTCCCCAACCCTCAGGGTCCCTCCTGTCCCTCCCCCACCCTCAGGGTCCCTTCCTTCCCCTCCCCCCAGTGAACCTGCTACCCCTCCCCCACTCTCAGGAGCCCTCCCTGCCCCTCCCCCACCTTCAGGGGCCCTCAGGACCCCTCCCCCAACCTCAGAGACTCTCCTGCCTCTCCCCCACCCTCGGGGAACTTCCTCCCCTTCCCCCACCCTCAGGGACCCTCAGGGCCCCTCCTTCACTTTCGGGGTCCCTCCCTGCCCCTCCCCAACCCTCAGGACCCTCCTGCCCCTCCCCCCACCTCGGGGTCCCTCCTGCCCCTCCCCCACCCTCAGGGACGGTCCTGCCCTTCCCCCACCCTCAGGGAACCTCCTGCCCTTCCCCCACGCTCAAGGACCATCCTGCTCTATCCCCACCCTCAGTGTTCCCTCCTTCCCCTCCCCCCCCACTGGGGCCGTTACTGGTCCCTTACTGGTCTGTACTGGGAAGGGAGAGGGGAGGGGCCGCCCCCTCGAGGCCCCTCCCCCCAGTGACGTCACCGGGTCCCAGAAATAGCCCCGGGGGCCCAAACTGGAGGGGGGACCTGGAGCCGCTCCCAGTGTGACCAGTTCAGGTACTGGGAGGGACTGGGAGGGAACTGGGAGGGACTGGGAGGGACTGGGAGGGGGCAGGGCTTCCCCCCCTCCCCCCCCTCCGTGTCCTTGGGGTGACCTTGGGGAGGGAGGGGGATGGGCTGCTCCCAGTGGCTCCCAGTAGCTCCCAGTAACCCCAGTAATGCCTCCGGTATCTCCAGCGACCCCCCCAGTAACCCCAGTGACCCCCCCCAGTAGCTCCTAGTAGCTCCCAGTAACCCCAGTGTCTATCCCAGTAGCTCCCAGTAACTCCCAGTAATCCTAGTGTCCATCCCAGTAACTCCCAGTAACCCCAGTGTCCACCCCAGTAGCTCCCAGTAACTCCCAGTAAGCCCCCCAGTAGCTCCCAGTAACTCCCAGTAACCCCAGTGACCCCCCCAGTAGCTCCCAGTAACCCCAGTGTCCATCCCAGTAACCCCAGTGACCCCCCCAGTAGCTCCCAGTAACTCCAGTGTCCATCCCAGTAAGCCCAGTGACCCCCCCCAGTAGCTTCCAGTAGCTCCCAGTAACTCCCAGTGTCCCCCCCAGTACGTCCCAGTATGTCCCAGTTTAACCCAGTTCCCCCCCCGTGGGCCCTGGGCCGGGTGGGGGAGGGGCGGGCTCACATTTCCATGGCAACATCCCTTTCCCTCTGGCCCAGTTTCTCCCAGTTCCTCCCAGTTTAACCCAGTTTTTCCACATTTTTCCACATTTTTCCACATTTCCCCCCATTTTCCCCAGATTTTCCCCCATTTTTCCACATTTTCCTGAATTTTTCCCCATTTCCCCCCCATTTTCCAGATTTTTCCCAATTTTCCTACATTTTCCCAGATTTTTTCCCATTTCTCCCCCATTTTCCCAGATTTTTCCCCATTTTGTCCACATTTTCCCCCCATTTTCCCAGATTTTTCCACATTTTTTCCACATTTTTCCCACATTTTCACACATTTTCACACATTTGTCTCCAGATTTTCCCAGATTTTTTTTCCCCATTTTTTCCACATTTTCCCCGATTTTTTCTCACATTTTTCCCAGATTTGCCCAGATTTCTTCCCCCATTTTCCTGGATTTTTCCCAGAATTTCCCATATTTTCCCCATTTTTCCAAAATTTTTTTGATCTTTCCCCATTTTTCCCCATTTCCTGGATTTTCTCCCATTTTTTCCACATTTTCCCAGATTTTTCCTCATTTTTCCCAGATTTTCCCAGATTTTTCCCCATTTTTCCCAGATTTTCCCAAGATTTTTTCCCATTTTTTTAAATCTTTCCCCATTTTTCCCCATTTTCTGGGATTTTTTCCCATTTTTCTCATTTCCCCCCATTTTCCCCAGAATTTCCAGCATTTCCCCCCCAGTTTGTCCCCATTTTCCCGGATTTTTCCCAGATTTTTCCTCCACTTTTCCCAGAATTTCCCACATTTTCCCACATTTTCCCACATTTTTTCCCATTTTTCCCACATTTTCTCAGATTTTTCTTCAGATTTTCTTCCAGATTTTCCCACATTTTCCCCCATTTTCCCACATTTTCCCCCATTTTTCTTGATTTTTCCCAATTTTCCCCATTTTTCCGGATTTTTTTCCCCATTTTTTCCCATTTTCACACATTTTTCCTCATTTTCCCCCATTTTCACGGATTTCTCCGCATTTCCCCCATTTTCCCACAGTTTTCCCACATTTTTCCCCATTTTCCCCACATTTTCTCAGATTTTTCTCCAGATTTTCTTCCAGATTTTCCCCATTTTCCCACATTTTCCCACATTTTCCCCCATTTTTCTTGATTTTTCCCGATTTTCCCCATTTTTCCGGATTTTTTCCCCATTTTTTCCCATTTTCACACATTTTTCCTCATTTTCCCCCATTTTCACGGATTTCTCCTCATTTCCCCCATTTTCCCACAGTTTTTCCCAATTTTTTCACATTTTCCCAGATTTTTCCCCATTTTGCCCCCATTTTCCCCAGATTTTTCCCCATTTTCCCACATTTTCCCAGATTTTCTCCCTATTTCCCCAGATTTTCTCCCTATTTCCCCAGATTTTTCCTCATTTTTCCCATTTTTTCCCAGATTTTTTCCCGATTATTTTCCCCATTTTCCCAGATTTCCCCCCTTTTTTCCCACATTTCCCCAGATTTTTTTCCAATTTCCCCCCATTTTCCATGATTTTCCCCACATTTTTTCCACATTTGCCCAGATTTTTCCTCATTTTCCCCCATTTTTCCCAGATTTTTCCCCATTTTTCTCAGATTTTTTTCCCCATATTTCCAGATTTTCCCAGAATATTCCCCATTTTCCCCCCATTTTTTCCCTATTTTCCCAGATTTTTCCCATTTTTTCCCCTTTCGCCCCCATTTTTTCCCCTATTTTCCCAGATTTTTCCCATTTTTTCCCCTTTCCCCCCCATTTTTTCCACATTTTTCCCAGATTTTCTCCCATTTTCCCCAGAATTTCCCAGGTTTTTTCCCAATTTTTCCCCATTTTCCCAGGTTTTTCCCAATTTTTTCCCCATTTTCCCGGATTTTTTCTCCATTTCCCCCCATTTTCCCAGATTTTCCCCCCATTTTTCCCACATTTTCCCAGATTTTCACACATTTTTCCCCATTTCCCCCCTTTTTTTCCTCATTTTTCCATATTTTCCCATATTTTTCCCCATTTTCCCCAGAATTTCCCACATTTTCCCCCATTTTTCCCCATTTCCCTGGATTTTTCTCACATTTTCCCCAGAATTTTCCGCAATTTCCCCATTTTCCCACATTTTCCCAGATTTTTCACCATTTTCCTGATTTTCCCCCCATTTTTCCCACATTTTCACACATTTTTCTCCAGATTTCCCACACATTTTTCCCCCATTTCCCCACATTTTCTTGGATTTTTGGGTCCCCAGTTTTCCAAATTTCCCAAATTTCCCCAGTGGGAAAAAATGGGGGGAAAAACCCAG
This sequence comes from Manacus candei, assembly GCF_025592945.1. Taxonomy (NCBI): domain Eukaryota; kingdom Metazoa; phylum Chordata; class Aves; order Passeriformes; family Pipridae; genus Manacus; species Manacus candei. The sequence continues at coordinate 12,934,019 of NW_026138095.1, read as the reverse complement.
GAATTTTGGGGAAAATGGGGAAAAATTGGGGAAAAAAGTGGGAAATTTGGTGAACACGAATGAAAAATTGGGAAAAATGGGGGAAAATTTGAGAAAAAAGTGGGAAATTTGGGGAAAATTGATAAAAAATGGGGAAAAATGGGAGGAAAATTAGGAAAACTGGGGGGAAATCTGGGAAAATGTGGAAAAATGGGGGAAATTTTGGGGAAAAAGTCAGAAATTTGGGGAAATGGGGGATTTTGAGGGGAAATGGAGGGAAAACTGGGAAAAAAGCAAGAAATTTGGGGAAAAGGGGTGAAAAATCAGGAAAAATGGGGGATAATTGGGAAAAATTAGGGGAAATTTAGGAAAAAATTGGGAAAAAATGGCGGAATTTGGGGAAAATGGGGAAATTTGGGAAAAATGGGGGGAAATTTGGGGAAAATGGGAAAAAATGGGCGAAATTTGGGAACAATGGAAGGAATTTGGAAAAAAAATGGGGAAAAATTGAGAAAAATGGGGAAATTTGGGAAAAATGGGAAAAATGGGGGAAAATTGGGGAAAGAGTGGGAAATTTGGGAGAAATGGATGAAAAACTGGGAAAAATGAGGGGAAACGGGAAAAACTTGGGTGTCCCCACCAGGTTCGGCCCCACCATGGCCCCGATAGCCCCGGGATCAGGTGAGACCCCTACCCCATGCCCTGACCCCTCCCTCTCCCCGAGGTCACTGCCCTGACCCCCCGAGTCCAGGTTGTGACCCATCCCCCACCCCGTGGCCCCTCCCACACTTTATGGCCCCTTCCCCATTCTGTGGCCCCTACCCCATTCTGTAGCCCCTACCCCACTCTGTGACCCCTCTCCCACTTCATGGCCCCTCCCCACTCTATGGCCCCTCATCCACTTTATGGCCCCTCCCCCACTCTCAGACCCTTCCCCCACTTTATGGCCCCTCCCCCACTCTGTGGCTCCTCCCACACTCTGTGACCCCTCCCCCACGCTGTCACCCCTCTCCCACTCTGTGGCCCCTCCCCCACTTTACGGCCTCTCCCCCACTCTGTGACCCCTCCCCCACCGACAGCTTCTCCCTGCAGAGAGAACAGCCAACACACTATTTCACTTCTCACTTTAACAAAGCTCTTTTCTCCCTCAAGCCCCTCAAAGGCGCCAAGGCCACATAGGAGGCCACACACAAACAGTACTCCTCTTCCCACTTGACTACACCTTCTCCCTCACTGTTCTACAGGGAACACCAGGAATCTGCTCGCAGAGGCCTCTCGTTTCCCATCAGTAGCTCAGCACAAGGAGCTAAAGGAGCTCAAGCCTTAGGCCACAAGAGCTGACAGCGAGGAAACTTTGGGAGCAAACTAATGCTGCTAACACGGCCCCAGCTGAATCCAGCACACAATCACAGAATCCAAGAGTCCTTCAGCTTGGAAAAGACCTCCAAGCTCACTGAGTCTTGTGCAGCCCCTCCCCGACCGCCTGCAGGGACTGGATGATGCTTTGCACAAGCACCAAAAGGAATACTAAGAAAGCCATGGCCTGCAGGAGGACACAGAGAAGGGCTTGGTTGGGGCTGGGAAGGAGGGAGCTGGCGCTGGGGGAGCGGGGATGGAGCCTCGGGGATGTGGCGCAGCAAGGACAGGGGCCCAGGCAGCTGGCAGGCGGCAAGGCCTCACCCCCTGCCCCAGCAGCAGCACCGGGCCCTGCCCAAGGCGCTCCTGCCAGGGGCTGGGCCCTGCAGGCAGGGGCAGAACCCACTCCCTGGGGCGGCCTTGCTGCCCTGGCCCTCGTCCGGCCCAGCCTCTCCCTGTGTGCGTGCTCCCCACAGCACAGGCTGCACTGGGCAGCATCCCCTGATGGGCCCTGCAGAGCTGCCCCACGGGGACACTTCCCTTTTATGTCACAGGTGCCACAGCCTGTCCCAGCCAGCCCTGCCCATTGTCCCCACCCCGGCTCACTGACTCACAGTGGCCCCTGGCAACCAAAGAACCAAAGCCCCACACCCCCAGAGTGCAGCCCTACCCATGTGTCAGATAGAAAACTGGGGGACGTGACCCTTGGATGCTTTTAGTACAGAGATACAAGCTTTTCTTGAATAATGGAGGGGGGCACTTTTTAATTATTAATATTTACAGTTATCCATTTGGGGACAGGATGTCCTACAGGCTAATGTGCTGTCACATTTGGAGTGAAAAGTACTTTTCAAAGAAACCCAGGGTGCATGGGTGATGCAGAGGAAGCTGCCAAGTCACCCAATGTGAAGCTCAACACTGCTTTGCAACAGCACTGCCCTTTCACACACAGATCTTTGGCAAAGACAAAGATGTCAGGCTTTAGTTTCTAAATCAGTAACACTTGACAAGACCTCTTTATGAACTGACAGCAAGACAACTTAGGAGCAGCTTAGGGTTGGCAAGTGTAGGAGCCAAGAAGAGAAGGGCTGATGGGTATGTCATGAACACTGACAGCTGGATGGTCGTGGAGCTGACCAAGGACTGCCAGATACAAAAGACATCACCTGCTGGACTTGGCCCAAACACCAGCCCCCTCCTCTCCCTTCTCAACCACTCAACCACAGCCTGCACACACCCACACCTGCCAGGGCCAACTGGCTGTTTCTCTTCTCTTTTCTGCCTGGGGGCGAAGGAAGAAGGACAGCGAGGGCATTTGCCTTCGGGCCAGAGGGAAGGGGAAGGAGATCCCCCCAAATCCATCCCTGGCAGGATGGGGGCTGGAGGAGACATTGGGGGACCCCCAAGAATATTTTCGAGGGGAAGAAAGGATGGGGGCACCCACAGGGGGTTGGGGGGGGGGAGGGACCCAGGAATCTCGTGGTGGGACACTGGGGAGTTCCCAGTAGTTTCTTGGGGGGGTGGACCCCCAGCAGTCCGGGGTGGAAAAATGGACGGAGGAATCCGCCGTAAAGGGTTGGTGACACCCAAAAGACTCTAGGAGGGGGTCGGGAGGAGCCCCGGAGTCCTGAAGAGTGTTTGGGGGTCCCCAGGAGGGAGTCTGGGGGTCTGAGGTGGTCCCAGGAGATTTTCAAGGGTTAAGGGGATGCACAGGAGATTTGGGGGACGAGGGGGAAAGGCGGAGGGTCCCCAGGAGACTTGGGGGGGATATGGGCGGTTCCTGAGAGTCTTGGGGGAGATTCGGAGGGGTCACCAGGAGCCCCCGGACCCCCTGAACTCACCCCACACCACCATGGCCTCGTTGGGGCCGCACGTGAAAAACAGCGCGGCGGGTGGAGACCCTGGGGCCGGGATCGATCGGGACCAATCGGGGTCAATCCCGATCCTCCCCTCCCCTCCCCCCCCGCCCTGCTCCCGGCAGCCCCCGCGGAAGTTTCGACGTTCTATTGGGTGACTCACCGGCACAAGGACAGGGGCCCAGCAGAATTTGGCAATGACGTCATTCCAGCAGAGCCGTTCTATTGGCTGCGACCCACGAGGGAGCCCCAAAACCTGTTCATGGCTTGGGGGGGAAGGACAGCCGGCACGGCCGGGAACGGAGGTGCAGAGGCTGTTCAAGTGCACAGGAAAGGGGCAAAAAACTTTCCCCTCTCCCTCCCAGTGCCCCCTCAGCCCATCCCAGTGTCTCCCCTCTCTCCCAGTGCCGCCGTCCATCGAGGTCCCAGCCCGGCCCTGCCCCCTGCTCTGCTCCGGCCTGGATTTCTCCCCTGCAGGGGCAGCTGAGGTGGCTCCAGGGCGGGCGGGAGCTTTCGGGGCAGGGGGTGGCTCCTGACATGCTGCTGGAACCGCCCCTGTCTGGGCGGGCCCGTCAGCCTGGGGCACCTCCTCACCCGAGCCTGGGGGACGGGTCGGCAACTGGGAGGGGCTTTGGGAAGGAATGGGGAGGCTGAGAAGGGCTTGGAGGTCGTTGGGGTAAAGTGGGAAGGTGTTTGGGGGAGTTTGGGGGTTTGGGAGGGAGGTTGGGGAGATTGGGGCAGCTGTGAGGGGTTTTGGGGAATCGTCGGGGATGTGGGAAGGAACTGGGAGAGAGTTTGGGGGCATACTCAAGGGGAAGGGGGCAACTAGGAGAGGGTTTGAAAGGTCCTGGGAGGGCTGGAGGTAACTGGGAGGGGTTTGGGGGTATCTTGTGGGTTTTTGTGGGTCTGGGAGGCAGTCTGGGGGCCTCGGAGGGTTTAAGGGGAAGTTGGGAGTGTCCTGTGGGACCGGGATGGGATTTGAGGGTTCCTGGAGGGGCTGGGAGGGCTTTATGCCTTTAGACTGCGGGCATTGTCTAGTATTGATGGGGGTAATCCATGAGTTGACTGTTTCACAATCATCCAAATTTTAACAAGACTTTGAAGGTGGTCAACCTCAGTTTGAAGCAGCTCATTTTTAGCAACAAATTTATCCGATTTTCCTCCTGTTTCCCTCTCAAAGGCTAACGATGACTTCAACACCACATTTTCTGATTTCAAAACAGTAGACTCAACATCAGAAATCCATTCATGACTTCCCTGTCACCACTCCGTCCGAATGTCTGTGCACTCACTGTGGCCTGAGAGAAACCTGCCTGTTTGCAGCGCACTGACTGGGCAACTTTTCTTTTTGCAGGTGGAAAAGGGCAGATAAAGAAAAAACAGATGGGTCCAGCAGAAGTGATACTACTTCTGTCAAAAGCAGAGCAGAGGCCGAAAGCACTTTAGGAAGTTGCATTCCAAGTTACAGCTCAGGAGTCTCAGTGACTTGTCCAACATGGGAGCTCCTTTTCCATTTCTCAACCCCCAGATTCCTCAGAAGTAGGAAACTGAAAACACTGACTCAGAAAAGCTCCATTCCTTCCTAATAATTGTGCTTTGTCCTTCCCATTTGACAGTGCTCTTGGAAATGTGCTGGTGTGATCTGGATCTGGGAGCAGCCCTGACCTCCCACAGCCCTGACCACACACACCTCATGCAACGGCAGGAAGAACCTGCCTGGCTCCTGCTGGGGTTCTCACCACCCACCGACAGCTTCTCCCTGCAGAGGGGTGGGCAACTACCCAGGCCGGATGAGACCTGACCCCAGCAGGCAGCAAAGTCCCTGCCCTGGCACAAAGAACCCCGGAGCACAGGGACCCTGCTCTGCAGGACAGCCCCGGGCATCCCTGGCTGCACCCCCACCTTCCCACCCCACAGCCATCCCTGGGAGAAGGAGCCCACCTGCGCTGTCCCTCTGACGGTGCTGCAGGGAAGGCCTGCCCTGGAGAACATCCTCCTCCGGCGCAACAGAGAAACTGGGAGAGTCCTGACAGATGTGCAAGGCTGTGGGATGTGGTAGCTTTAGGAGATTCCTCCAGGAACACAAACGACATTGCCCTGCACCTGTAGACTCACTCTGCAGAGGAGTGTGAAGTTGTGTCCCCAAGTTGTGTCTCAGCTGAACACCTCCCATCTTTCTGCTGCCTTTAACCTCCCTTTGCCTTTCCTCTCTTCTCTCGTGCCTACAGGCAGTGCCCTCGGCCCTGCTGGGCTGTGCAGAGGAGCTGCTCCTGGGCAGAGCTGTCTCTCTGCAGTGCTGCCCGCTTGCCAGGATTTCCCCGTGTGCCAGGAGCCCGGCCTAGCTGAACAGCACAGTAAGAGCCAAAGGCAGCCCTTTCTCTGCCCCTCTGGGTTCCCCACAGGTGTCCCTGGGGCTCCAGGGGAACCTGCTGTGGAACAGACTGAAGGAAACAATGATGTTCCCTCTTCTCACCTCTTCAGTGACACTTCTTTCCAGCAGTGACACTTCTTTCCAGCAGTGACATTTCTCCTCTTAGAAAATTACCGGGGTATGATGATCACCTTTTCTAGTTTCATCATTACACAGGACACCAGGAGGGTGACAGCAAAGGATCTGGTAACTCCCTGGCACAGCGGGGGTTTTCCTGGAGTCACACAGAGAAATGTGTCAGGGCTCTGAGAGGTGTCCAACCCTGAACTGGACTGATGCACACACGGGGGTGTTCAGAGACACGAGTCCTTCCCTGGCACACACACAGGCAGTTCATTGCAGCAGGGGCAGTGTCTCCCTGGGCTCCTGCTACCACTCCCAGAGCCTGGAGCCACCTCAGCCCTGTAATGCTCCCACCCTGCCCACTTCAGATGAACATTGGGGTTTTCTAGTCACTGGAACTGCCCAGACCAGTCCCTCCCTGGTGCCCCCATCTCCCTGCCCCGCCCCAGCCCAGCAGAGCAACACAGTCGTTTCTGGTCCTGCAGCAAGAAAGGGAGGCAATAGAGGACAGGGACAGTGACTGCATGTCTGGACTGCTCAGGAGATCATCAGCTCAGGCGGCAGCTCCTGCAGCCCCAGGGCCAGACCCGCTTCCCAGTGGCCCAGGCAGCTGCTGCCACGTGGGCACAAGCTCTGCTGCCCAGGAGGGTCCTGTAGTGAAGGACTTTGCAGATGGCCACGTAGCGGTCATAGGACATGATGGTGAGAAGGGCAAGCTCCGCTGTGATCAAGAAGAAAAGCAAAAAACACCTGTGCAGCTCATCCTGAGTAGGACATGACCCTGGTGTTCCAGAGGGAATTGGCCATGGCTTTGGGGAGAGTGGTGCAGATGCAGCCCGGGTGTGTGAGGGAGAGGTGGAGCAGGAAGAAGTCCCTGGGGGGTGTGCAGGTGGTGGTGGCAGGTTACGGCGCTGAGGATGAGGCCGTTGCCCAGGAGGGCAGCCAGGGAGATGCCCAGGAAGAAGCAGAAGTGCAAGAGCTGCAGCCAGGAGGAGGAAGTGGGGGATGGAGCTGCTGTTGGACATGAGCTTCCTCCGGGCATCAGGAAATGTCCAAGGAGGAAAAGGCAGTGAAAACTTTGGGACAGGTTTCCTAGATCAAACCCATGAATTCCTCTGAGCATCTACCCTCATCCCAAGTATCTGCAGTCACACATATATAGATTCTGGACTGTAGAAGACAGGCTTAGCATGACTTTAAGATGATTTCTTCTCAATTTTTTGATTTATTTTTCTACTGCCAGGTCTGAGAGGGGCATCGTGGAACCAAAGGAACCCTGAGACATTTCAGAATCCCACATGTGTTGGGTCTGTCTGAGTTGGAGTTCATTTTCTCACTGCAGGCGTCACAGTGCTGTGCTTTGCATTGGGAGCTACAAAGGGGTTAATCGCACCAGTGCTTTGGCAACTGCTGAGCAGGGCTGGTGCAGCATCTGCATTGTCAGCTTCGTCCCCTGAATCGGGGGCAAGATCATGGGAGGCGATACAGACAGGTCAGTTGAGCCAAATGGACCAAAGGGACATTGCAGAATATATGGCGTGAGCTCAGCTACAAGAGCTCAGGAAAGGAACAGGAAAGGGGGAAAATCCATTTTTTTACAATACATGCCTTCTGAGCGGCTTCTCTGTGTGGTGAAGCCCTGCTTCCCATGAAGTGACCAGGTATCGCTGCTGACAGGAAGTAGAGAGAACATCTTTTTATTTTCCTCTTCACTTCTGCATGCGCAAACTTTGGTTTTTGCTTTAGTAAAGTGCCTGATCTCAAGGTAGAAATAATTTTCCATCTTATTCTGTCTCTTCTGTCTGGCTGGGAAGGGCAGCAATAGAGCAGCTTGGTGGGCACCTGGCATCCAGGTCAGGTCAACCCACTGCAACATTGCAGGCTCTCATGGAACCAAAGGACTGCTGGGAGACTGGGGGAACTCACGGAATCAAGTGGCCGTCGTGGCACTGCCCTGCATCATAGAAGCAAATGTTCCCTGGGAAACTACAGAAACCAGGGATTTAAGGGACATCATTGGGATGTACGGGACCTCATGGAATTAAACAAACCGTGGGATATCTTTGGAACTTCATGGAATCAAAGGGATAAAACAAAAGAATTAAACCCCATGACCAGAAAACCATTGGATCGAACATTTCTTTACTATGCCAGCTGGGGATTCATGGGGGTACTCTACCATGCATGAATCAAAGAATCAGTATAAATTTCGGAGTATAAATACAGTGATACTTGAAAGACCCTCCCCTTCACAAGCAGTCCAAAATTCTCTTCTGATTTTAGGGTCAAATAGCCTCTTGGATTTTATTCGTGGAGCAAGACTGCCATCTAGCGTCCATTTCTTCTGGGAGGGGCAGTCATTTTCACAGAGTGGTCTTCTCCCTTAGCAGGCCTCGTAGCATCTCTGATTGATCTATCCGACCCCTAACCCCTAAACTAAATGCTTTAGGACCAGCTAAGACGTGACTTAGAATTACCCATTTGCTTAAACAATGTAAGGTTTTCTTCTTAACAGAACAATCTCTTATTAAACAAGTTTTATGAGACCTGTAAGCTAATTTCGTGAAGATGGGCATATGATACACTCTCTATTAGTTTCTATGTATCATCTACATTCTCTCTCCTACAACTAATTGTAGTCTTAAAAGAAAAGACTGCTACCATGCCAAGAAAGCAAACTTCTTTGTTGATTAGGATTTTTATCTAAGAAAAACTTCTGATTTACGAAGACATTAAGGATGGAGATCCTCTCTCATTTCAGTGCCATTGTGACAATATCGGGCCTCATGGAACACATGGAACACAGAACACTGCACATTCCCAAGCAATCAAGGGGCCATTGTAACACTCCAGGGCCTCATGGAAGACGGAGGCCCCGCAGAGAGACCTCAAATCAGAGGTTTGGGCAATCCTCAACCAGAGGAAGTTCAACAAGGGGAAGTGCCAGATTCTGTCCCTGTGATGGGGCAACCCCGAATGTCCGGACAGACTGGGAATGATATTCTGCATAGCAGCTCTGGAAAATGACCTCTGGGGTCCTGGTGGATGGCCAGTTGACCAAGAGTCAGTGGTGCTCTGGTGGGGGCTCCCTGCTCGGTCACAGGAGGGTTTTCAGACACACGAGTCCTTCACTTGCACACAGACACAGACAGTTCATGGTAGCAGGGGCCGTATCTCCTAGGGTTCCTGCTGCCACGCCAGGAGCCTGGATGCACCTAAGCCTTTGTGGGGTGCCACCTGCTCTGCCACTATCTGAGATGCCCCACCGCCTGAGAGATGGAAACGCGGAGCTCTGTCCAAGAGAAGCACATCCCAGAGCTGCACACATGGGCTTTGCCAGGATTTAGAATCGTAAATGCAATGTGACACCGAGACACTCTTTGTCCCACATAACTTCAAGGTCTCCCCAGGAGGTTGATGGCAATTGTTCTTGCTCAGGGTCATCTCCCCACACCAACAGCAGGTGTGTGCTCAAGACTTGTCTGTGCAATGCAAACAGATACACCCTGTCTAGTTCTTCAGGTCTCTCCAAGGAAGGCAAAAGAATCTCTGTGTGCCGGGTGAGAAACCAGTGCTGGAAGCTGTGGTTCTATTGTGAGTGCCAAGAGCGGATGGCAGGTCTGTGATGAATGCCCTGAAGAGATGACCTGGGTTTTCCAGTGCACATGGCAATAGATCACACCCTGCTTTGGTGGTCATTTATGTCCTACGGAGGTGACAGAGATGGGAAAGAGAATGAAATTTTTGAATGTGCCTCTGAGTGCCCCTCAACCTACTGCAAATGTGCAGATTCCAGTATATCCAGTTCAGGTGTGAGAGGCTGTTCCCTGGTCCTCTGAGCAAGAAGAGCTGGACGAGGGACACAGCAGAACTCGCTTACTGAGACTGCATCTCCATGAATCCCAAAGCAAGTGCGAGGGGTTATGCCACGTCCGAGTTTTCTCAGGGGAAGGTGTTTCTCCCATGCATTGCCTCCCCGTGGCACTGGTGTCACAGCCCCCGACAAAACCACAAGTCGTCTTTGTCCGTAGCAAAAGTGCTCCTACTTTTAGCAGGGATGTTCCACGGGAAAGACCAGGAGAAGTTGAGTCCGGAGGGTACTGAGCCCGGAGGGATGTTCTGCCTCTCGTGCCCCTCGACCATTCTCGCAAGCCCAACCCGTCCCCACCGGTTCTACGGTGCAGAGCACGGACCGCTGCCGCGCTGCCGCCGCTGTCGCCTGGCCTCCGGCTCCAGCCAGCACCCGAGGAGATCCCGAGAGGCGCCGGCGCCTGTCCCAGCCCCGGGACGGATTTGTCGGAGGAGGACAGGGGAGGAGGGAGAGGAAGGCAGAGGAGGCGGAGAGGAGGCGGCCCGTCAGGAGCAGAGAACCGGGGCTGGTGGTTGCACTGAGGTGCCGGGAAGCGGATCGGCGGCTTCGACGCTGTCGGGGAGTGGGGCTGGCGGCGCCGGCCGCGGTTTTGATCTGTGCGCAGAGCTGGCGGCCGGAGACCGTAGGGGCCGGGGCAGCCCCCTTGGTTGGACATGCATATTCCTCGAGGCTGCCCTCCTGTCTGGTAGGTTCTTCACAAAGCTTTTCTTCCTCTCTTCCCTTGGCTTAATCCCACAGCTTTCCATTCTTCAGTGACTTCACCAATCCACTTCTCTTTTCCGCTCACCTCTCTCCAGCAAATATTAATGGACATTTCAACTACTACACACCTTTATATCCTCTTAAAATTCTTCTACGTATTGGCTTGACTGCTGCTTTGCCCTTTGTGTTGGGAAAAAACATCCAGTGCAAAAACACTTCCGACGGCTTTTCTTCATCTCCCTGCCAGTGTCTGCAGGTAGAGCCCAGGTGCAGCAGGACCCATTGGTAGAGACCACCGAGAGCAGTGAAATCACCAAGTGCTCACACGCCAACACACGACACTGTGAATTTATCCATTCCTACCGGCAGCTCCTGGGTCACAGCCCCGAACTCCTCGTACGTGGTGCTAAATGGTCCAACGGGGTGGCTGTTTGTGACGGGAGACGGTCTTTCCACCGTCCTCTGGCTCTCTGGGCCCCATCATGGGAACGCGGCTCTGTATTCCTGGGTCTGGCTGATACAGGCTCTTTGACACTGTTGTCTTCAGAGATCTCAGGGGATTTTCTTAGAAACAAAACTCGGTTAATTTGTTCTACGGCAGAGCAAATTAGCACCCCTATGAAAACATGGCTTTTCATTCCTACACAGAGCGCAGGCTTGCGACAGAATGCCTGAGTGCAAACTGATTTATACAGCACAGGGCAGCGCAAATCTGGGCATCATGCACTCAGCTGCCATGTGTGTCCCTAGCTTCTCTTGAGATATCGTCTCCTGGTTACTCTGATCCACTCCAGGCAGGAGCCGCGATTCTCCGGTTCTTGCCTTGCCTGGAGTGTGGAAAAGACAGAGAGTAAGGCTCCGCAAGATTTGGAGTGTCACTCGTCAAGGATCTGAACACTACATCTCGGACGTGTTGTGAAGAAGCTGTGAAGGCAGACAGTGCGAAGGAGCGAGGTGCAACCAAGCCAGACCAAGCGTTAGAGGTGGTGAGAGAGGAAAGCAAAGCAGTAAGAAAGGAGAGACCTCCAGCCATTTGGCCCTGGCCTCAGGAAGGATGGTTGCAGGACCATCCTTCATTAGCCTCTCAGTAAAAATGCAGAATTCTCAACTTCCTCTAAATGTGTTATCTCTGCTCTGATACTTAAGATGGTAGAAAATTTTCAGGAGCACACAGGCATAAGGAGGGTGAACACGATAATGCTCTTCCACCTGGGAAGCATGTGAAAGCCTCTGTTTCCCTTGGTGTGATGAGTGCCTGGGATCCCTCTGGACTTGGTTTAGGGAAGGGGCTGGGTGTAAGTGTCTCCATCTACCAAGCCCCCAGACCTTCAACTGCCCTTGGTGGGCCAGGGTTCTCCTAGCCCCACTACTCACAAGCAGCACTCTGGCAGTTGCCCCATGTGCTCCCTGCATGTGCGTCAGGGTCTTCATCCTGTTCCCTGCTCATCCCTCAGTACATTCCCTAGGGCATATGGTCTCCTTGCCATAGCTGGAGCTGGGATATCCAGCAGCCCTGCTGGAGCCACGTCCCTCTCAGACTTTACGTTTTGGCAGAAGAGAAAGGCAAATCTAGAGACACTGGGCTGCTGCCCAGCAGGGCTCATCTCCCTTTCCCGGGGAGCTGGGAGAGAGGCATTCTTCCCAGGCAGATGAAGAAGGACAGGGGAAAAGCCACAGAAGCGGAGGAGACACGTGTTCCCCGAGGAAGCTGCAAGCAGCCCAGAGAGCTGAGGACAGCACGGGAAGATGTGAAAGGTGCAGAAGGGTAGAAGCACGGAACTCCCAAAGCACATCAGTGGGTGTGAAGCAGAGCAGGCTATTGCAACTAGGGGGGGAGGACTGCACTGCGAGCTGACCGGGAACAATCTCTGCCCATGAGTGAGACCCCAGAGCCAGGCAATGCTCAGAATGCCATCGACTGGGGGAGCCAGACGGGCTGTTGCTTGGGGAGGGAGAAACCCAAAGAGAGCATTTGAGGTACTGAAAGTACAGTTCATTTCTCGGCCCTCCTGCTTCCTTTGCTCCCCCTCTAAGAGATTCGTTTCTGGCAACTCTCTTCTCTCGGCACAGGGTGGAGATTTCTGACACTCTCGGCAAACAGGCAGGTTCGTCTCAGCAAGAATTTTGGCTACCTCGTTGTCACTTTCTGCCTGGTACACCTCCTCTCTATATCCCAGCTTTTCATAAATGCATTCTTTTTCCTCCCAGGAAATAGTCAACTGCCTTTTCAGTCCTCGTGGGGGAATACAACTGAATAGAGAAACATCGCTAACGATCATGTACTTGCTGTCTTTCATGTGTTCACTCCAGGCGATCTTACTTCTCTAAAGAAATAAAGAGGGAAAGAAGAGAAAGCTCAGACCGCCTTCTCTCTCTCTGCTCGCCACTTCAACTTCACTATTCCTCTCCGTCTGTCCTCTCTTCCACATGCTACCACCAAAAGATATCTCGGCTCTCTCTGCAGTCACACATTTCTCCAAAGCTGCTCCAGGTCTATCAAACTCTCACCTCACTTACTTTGTTAATGCATCCCTTTCAACCTGCAGGCTGCCTCTGGCACGACTTCCAGTTTTCCCCGGTTGGCAACATATTCAAATCTCTCTGTTTGCAGTGGGCCATGGCTTACGGGGGCTGCGATACACCGGGAGACCGATCGACGTCTGTGGGGAGCGGAGCTGTCAGCAGGAGCATTTCCGCTGGAGACAAATAGCACCTTAGTTTTAGACTTGGGCTGTGGCACCAGTTCTACGCCGAAGCAGTGCATGGGTGAAGCACTTGCCCATGAGAAATCACGGCATGGCATTCCCACCCGCTTTGGACCAATGGAGATACAGTCTCCGTGATGAGATCCCAGCTGTGTCACTTCTCCTGCTCAGAAGACTAGGGAACACCTGAAATATGTATGCTTGTCCTGAAAACAAAGAGTTCTAACTATTTGGGCAGCCTGGAGAAAACTGGAGGTCGTGCCAGAGGCAGCCTGGAAGCAGAATCTGACGCATTATTAAGTTTAGTGAGATGAGGATTTGATAGGCCAGGGGTAAAGTCAGTGTTCTAGGACTGGTGCCTCTTGCGCTGCACTGTGCTTTTTACGTCACTTGGCACCCAGGTACTCAGCCTGTTCTCTTTGTATGGCTGAAACCCCTGTTTTAATAGAAGCGCTAATACCCAACTCGTCTCCATGACGGTGCCCGGAAAGCCAGAGGACGATGGAAAGACCATCACCGGTCACCCACAGCAGCCCCGTTGGCGCCCGCAGCTCTCTGGAGCAATTAGCAGCTCTCTGGACCATTTAGCACCGAGGAACTCGGGGCTGTGACCCGGGAGCTGCCGGTAGGAATAGATAATTTCACCGTTTGGTATGTTGGTGTGTGAGTGCTTGGTGATTTCACTGCTCTCGGTGGTCTCTACCAATGGGTCCAGCTGCACCTGGGCTCTACTTGCAGACACTGGCAGGGAGATGAAGAAAATCCGTCGGAAGTGTTTTTGCACTGGATGCTTTTTCCGAAAAACAAATGACACAGCAGCAGTCAAGACAATACGGAGAAGAATTTTAAGAGGATATAAAGGTGTGTAGTAGTTGAAATGTCCATTAATATTTGCTGGAGAGAGGTGAGCGGAAAAGAGAAGTGGATTGGTGAACTGAAGAATGGAAAGCTACGGGATTAAGCCAAGCGAAGAGAGGAAGAAAAGTAGGAAAGGGGAAGGACGGACTGCACGAATTCACTGAAGGACAGAGAGTAAAGCAAGGAAAGAATAACGGCTCGACAAAGAAAAAAGCGATGAGTGTTCCCAGGGAATACTTTATGGACTAGAGAGAGGGAGGGTTGGGAAGATAGTTCGGGAGAAGAGCTTTGTGAGGAACCTAGCAGACAGGAGGGCAGCCTCGAGGAATATGCACGTCCACCCGAGGGGGCTGCCCCGGCACCTACAGTCTCCGGTAGCAAGCCCTGCGCACAGAGCAAAACAGCGGCCAGCGCCGCCAGCTCCGCTCTCCGACAGCGTCGAAGCCGCCGATCCGCTTCCCGGCGTCCCGCTGCCCCCGCCAGCCCCGACTCTCTGCTCCAGGCGGGCCGCCTCCTCTCCGCCTCCTCTGCCTTCCTCTCCCTCCTCCCCTGTCCTCCTCCGAAAAATCGGCTCCGGGACTAGGACAGGCGCCGGTGCCTCTCGGGCTCTCTTCGGGTGCTGGTTGGAGGCGGAGGCCAGGCGACAGCGGCGGTAGTGCGGCGGCGTTCCTTACTCTGCTCCGTGGAACCGGCGGGGCCGGGTTGAGTGGCAGGGGTGGTGTTTGGTATCGAGGATCTTCAGATTGACAGACCATGTGCTTCTTACACCGCCATCGTCTCTTCCCTCACATCTCTCTTTTGGCACGTAGAGACTCCTGAATTGTCCTCCAGGGCAAGTGCTTGCGAGAATGGTCGAGGGGCACGAGAGGCAGAACAACCCTCCGGGCTCAGTGCCCTCCGGACTCAACCTCTCCTGGCCTTTCCCGTGGAACATCCCTGCTAGCAGTAGGAGCACTTTTGCTAGGGACAAAGACCACTTGTGGTTTTGTCGGGGGCTGTGGCACCAGTGCCACGGGGAGGCAATGCATAGGAGAAACACCTTCCCTTGAGAAAACTCGAACGTGGCATAACCCCTCGCACTTGCTTTGGGATTCATGGAGATGAAGTCTCAGTAAGCGAGTTCTGCTGTGTCCCTCGTCCAGCTCTTCTTGCTCAGAGGACCAGGGAACAGCCTCTCACACCTGAACTGGATGTACTGGAATCTGCATATTTGCAGCAGGTTGAGGGGCACTCAGAGGCACATTCAAAAATTTCATTCTCTTTCCCATCTCTGTCACCTCCGAAGGACATAAATGACCACCAAAGCAGGGTGTGATCTATTCCCATGTGCACTGGAAGACCAAGGTCATCTCTTCAGGGCATTCATCACAGACCTGCCATCCGCTCTTGGCACTCACAATAGAACCACAACTTCCAGCACTGGCTTCTCACCCGGCACACAGAGATTCTTTTGCCTTCCTTGGAGAGACCGGAAGAACTAGACAGGGTGTATCTGTTTGCATTGCTCAGACAAGTCTTGAGCACACACCTGCTGTTGGTGTGGGGAGATGACCCTGAGCAAGAACAATTGCCATCAACCTCCTGGGGAGACCTTGAAGTTATGTGGGACAAAGAATGTCTGGGTGACACATTGCATTTACGATTCTAAATCCTGGCAAAGCCCATACGTGCAGCTCTGGGATGTGCTTCTCTTGGACAGAGCTCCGCGTTTCCATCTCTCAGGCGGTGGGGCATCTCAGATAGCGGCAGAGCAGGTGGCACCCCACAAAGGCTTAGGTGCATCCAGGCTCCTGGCGTGGCAGCAGGAACCCCAGGAGATACTGCCCCTGCTACCATGAACTGTCTGTGTCTGTGTGCAAGCGAAGGACTCGTGTGTCTGAAAACCCTCCTGTGACCGAGCAGTGAGCCCCCGCCAGAGCACCACTGACTCTTGGCCAACTGGCCATCCACCAGGACCCCAGAGGTCATTTTCCAGAGCTGCTATGCAGAATATCATTCCCAGTCTGTCCGGACATTCGGGGTTGCCCCATCACAGGGACAGAATCTGGCACTTCCCCTTGTTGAACTTCCTCTGGTTGAGGATTGCCCAAACCTCTGATTTGAGGTCTCTCTGCGGGGCCTCTGTCTTCCATGAGGCCCTGGAGTGTTACAATGGCCCCTTGATTGCTTGGGAATGTGCTGTGTTCTGTGTTCCATGTGTTACATGAGGCCCCATATTATCACAATGGCACTGAAATGAGAGAGGATCTCCATCCTTAATGTCTTCATAAATCAGAAGTTTTTCTTAGATAAAAATCCTAATCAACAAAGCGGTTTGCTTTCTTGGCATGGTAGTAGTCTTTTCTTTTAAGACTGCAATTAGTTGTAGGAGAGAGAATGCAGATGATACATGGAAACTAATAGAGAGTGTATCATATGCCCATCTTCAAGAAATTAGCTTACAGGCCTCAGAAAACTTGTTTACTAAGAGATTGTTCTGTTAAGAAGAAAGTCTTACGTTGTTTAAGCAAATGGGAAGTTCTAAGACACGTCTTAGCTGGTCCTAAAGCATTTAGTTTAGGGGTTAGGGGTCGGATAGATCAATCAGAGATGCTACGAGGCCGGCTAAGGGAGAAGACCACTCTGTGAAAATGACTGCCCCTCTCAGAAGAAATGGACGCTAGATGGCAGTCTTGCTCCACGAATAAAATACAAGAGGCTCTTTGACCCTAAAATCATGAGAGAATTTTGGACTGCTTGTGAAGGGGAGGGTCTTTCAAGTATCACTGTATTTATACTCCGAAATTTATACTGATTCTTTGATTCATGCATGGCAGAGTACCCCCATGAATCCCCAGCTGGCATATTAAAGAAATGTTCGATCCAATGGTTTCTGGTCATGGGGTTTAATTCTTTTGTTTTATCCCTTTGATTCCATGAAGTTCCAAAGATATCCCACGGTTTGTTTAATTCCATGAGGTCCCGCACATCCCAATGATGTCCCTTAAGTCCCTGGTTTCTGTAGTTTCCCAGGGAACATTTGCTTCTATGATGCAGGGCAGTGCCACGACGGCCACTTGATTCCGTGAGTTCCCCCAGTCTCCCAGCAGTCCTTTGCTTCCATGAGAGCCTGCAATGTTGCAGTGGGTTGACCTGACCTGGATGCCAGGTGCCCACCAAGCTGCTCTATTGCTGCCCTTCCCAGCCAGACAGAAGAGATGGAAAATTATTTCTACCTTGAGATCAGGCACTTTACCAAAGAAAAAGCCAAAGTTTGCGCATGCAGAAGTGAAGAGGAAAATAAAAAGATTTTCTCTCTACTTCCTGTCAGCAGCGATACCTAGCCACTTCATGGGAAGCAGGGCTTCACCACACAGAGAAGCCGCTCAGAAGGCATGTATTGTAAAAAAATGGATTTTCCCCCTTTCCTGTTCCTTTCCTGAGCTCTTGTAGCTGAGCTCACGCCATATATTCTGCAATGTCCCTTTGGTCCATTTGGCTCAACTGACCTGTCTGTATCGCCTCCCATGATCTTGCCCCCGATTCAGGGGAGGAAGCTGACAATGCAGATGCTGCACCAGCCCTGCTCAGCAGTTGCCAAAGCACTGGTGCGATTAACCCCTTTGTAGCTCCCAATGCAAAGCACAGCACTGTGACGCCTGCAGTGAGAAAATGAACTCCAGCTCAGACAGACCCAACACATGTGGGATTCTGAAATGTCTCAGGGTTCCTTTGGTTCCACGATGCCCCTCTCAGACCTGGTAGTAGAAAAATAAATCAAAAAATTGAGAAGAAATCATCTTAAAGTCATGCTAAGCCTGTCTTCTACAGTCCAGAATCTATATATGTGTGACTGCAGATACTTGGGATGAGGGTAGATGCTCAGAGGAATTCATGGGTTTGATCTAGGAAACCTGTCCCAAAGTTTTCACTGCCTTTTCCTCCTTGGACATTTACTGATGTCCAGAGGAAGCTCATGTCCAACAGCAGCTCCATCCCCCACTTCCTCCTCCTGGCTGCAGCTCTTGCACTTCTGCTTCTTCCTGGGCATCTCCCTGGCTGCCCTCCTGGGCAACGGCCTCATCCTCAGCGCCGTAACCTGCCACCACCACCTGCACACCCCCCAGGGACTTCTTCCTGCTCCACCTCTCCCTCACACACCCGGGCTGCATCTGCACCACTCTCCCCAAAGCCATGGCCAATTCCCTCTGGAACACCAGGGCCATGTCCTACTCAGGATGAGCTGCACAGGTGTTTTTTGCTTTTCTTCTTGATCACAGTGGAGCTTGCCCTTCTCACCATCATGTCCTATGACCGCTACGTGGCCATCTGCAAAGCCCTTCACTACAGGACCCTCCTGGGCAGCAGAGCTTGTGCCCACGTGGCAGCAGCTGCCTGGGCCACTGGGAAGCGGGTCTGGCCCTGGGGCTGCAGGAGCTGCCGCCTGAGCTGATGATCTCCTGAGCAGTCCAGACATGCAGTCACTGTCCCTGTCCTCTATTGCCTCCCTTTCTTGCTGCAGGACCAGAAACGACTGTGTTGCTCTGCTGGGCTGGGGCGGGGCAGGGAGATGGGGGGACCAGGGAGGGGCTGGTCTGGGCAGTTCCAGTGACTAGAAAACCCCAATGTTCATCTGAAGTGTAGGAGTGGGTAGGGTGGGAGCATTACAGGGCTGAGGTGGCTCCAGGCTCTGGGAGTGGTAGCAGGAGCCCAGGGAGACACTGCCCCTGCTGCAATGAACTGCCTGTGTGTGTGCCAGGGAAAGTCTCGTGTCTCTGAACACCCCCGTGTGTGCATCAGTCCAGTTCAGGGTTGGACACCTCTCAGAGCCCTGACACATTTCTCTGTGTGACTCCAGGAAAACCCCCGCTGTGCCAGGGAGTTACCAGATCCTTTGCTGTCACCCTCCTGGTGTCCTGTGTAATGATGAAACTAGAAAAGGTGATCATCATACCCTGGTAATTTTCTAAGAGGAGAAATGTCACTGCTGGAAAGAAGTGTCACTGCTGGAAAGAAGTGTCACTGAAGAGGTGAGAAGAGGGAACATCATTGTTTCCTTCAGTCTGTTCCACAGCAGGTTCCCCTGGAGCCCCAGGGACACCTGTGGGGAACCCAGAGGGGCAGAGAAAGGGCTGCCTTTGGCTCTTACTGTGCTGTTCAGCTGGGCCGGGCTCCTGGCACACAGGGAAATCCTGGTAAGCGGGCAGCACTGCAGAGAGACAGCTCTGCCCAGGAGCAGCTCCTCTGCACAGCCCAGCAGGGCCGAGGGCACTGCCTGTAGGCACGAGAAGAGAAGAAAGGCAAAGGGAGGTTAAAGGCAGCAGAAAGATGGGAGGTGTTCAGCTGAGACACAACTTGGGGACACAACTTCACACTCTCTACAGAGTGAGTCTACAGGTGCAGGGCAATGTCGCTTGTGTTCCTGGAGGAATCTCCTAAAGCTACCACATCCCACAGCCTTGCACATCTGTCAGGACTCTCCCAGTTTCTCTGTTGCGCCGGAGGAGGATGTTCTCCAGGGCAGGCCTTCCCTGCAGCACCGTCAGAGGGACAGCGCAGGTGGGCTCCTTCTCCCAGGGATGGCTGCGGGGTGGGAAGGTGGGGGTGCAGCCAGGGATGCCCGGGGCTGTCCTGCAGAGCAGGGTCCCTGTGCTCCGGGGTTCTTTGTGCCAGGGCAGGGACTTTGCTGCCTGCTGGGGTCAGGTCTCATCCGGCCTGGGTAGTTGCCCACCCCTCTGCAGGGAGAAGCTGTCGGTGGGTGGTGAGAACCCCAGCAGGAGCCAGGCAGGTTCTTCCTGCCGTTGCATGAGGTGTGTGTGGTCAGGGCTGTGGGAGGTCAGGGCTGCTCCCAGATCCAGATCACACCAGCACATTTCCAAGAGCACTGTCAAATGGGAAGGACAAAGCACAATTATTAGGAAGGAATGGAGTTTTTCTGAGTCAGTGTTTTCAGTTTCCTACTCCTGAGGAATCTGGGGGTTGAGAAATGGAAAAGGAGCTCCCATGTTGGACAAGTCACTGAGACTCCTGAGCTGTAACTTGGAATGCACAAGTGCTTCTGTAAGCAACTTCCTAAAGTGCTTTCGGCCTCTGCTCTGCTTTTGACAGAAGCAGCATCACTTCTGCTGGACCCATCTGTTTTTTCTTTATCTGCCCTTTTCCACCTGCAAAAAGAAAAGTTGCCCAGTCAGTGCGCTGCAAACAGGCAGGTTTCTCTCAGGCCACAGTGAGTGCACAGACATTCGGATGGAGTGGTGACAGGGAAGTCATGAATGGATTTCTGATGTTGAGTCTACTGTTTTGAAATCAGAAAATGTGGTGTTGAAGTCATCGTTAGCCTTTGAGAGGGAAACAGGAGAAAAATCGGATAAATTTGTTGCTAAAAATGAGCTGCTTCAAACTGAGGTTGACCACCTTCAAAGTCTTGTTAAAATTTGGATGATTGTGAAACAGTCAACTCACGGATTACCCCTATCAATACTAGACAATGCTCGCAGTCTAAAGGCATAAAGCCCTCCCAGCCCCTCCAGGAACCCTCAAATCCCATCCCGGTCCCACAGGACACTCCCAACTTCCCCTTAAACCCTCCGAGGCCCCCAGACTGCCTCCCAGACCCACAAAAACCCACAAGATGCCCCCAAACCCCTCCCAGTTACCTCCAGCCCTCCCAGGACCTTTCAAACCCTCTCCTAGTTGCCCCCTTCCCCTTGAGTATGCCCCCAAACTCTCTCCCAGTTCCTTCCCACATCCCCGACGATTCCCCAAAACCCCTCACAGCTGCCCCAATCTCCCCAACCTCCCTCCCAAACCCCCAAACTCCCCCAAACACCTTCCCAGTTACCCCCACGACCTCCAAGCCCTTCTCAGCCTCCCCATTCCTTCCCAAAGCCCCTCCCAGTTGCCGGCCGTCCCCCAGGCTCGGGTGAGGAGGTGCCCCAGGCTGACGGGCCCGCCCAGACAGGGGCGGTTCCAGCAGCATGTCAGGAGCCACCCCCTGCCCCGAAAGCTCCCGCCCGCCCTGGAGCCACCTCAGCTGCCCCTGCAGGGGAGAAATCCAGGCCGGAGCAGAGCAGGGGGCAGGGCCGGGCTGGGACCTCGATGGACGGCGGCACTGGGAGAGAGGGGAGACACTGGGATAGGCTGAGGGGGCACTGGGAGGGAGAGGGGAAAGTTTTTTGCCCCTTTCCTGGGCACTTGAACAGCCTCTGCACCCCCGTTCCCGGTCGTGCCGGCTGTCCTTCCCCCCCAAGCCATGAACAGGTTTTGGGGCTCCCTCGTGGGTCGCAGCCAATAGAACGGCTCTGCTGGAATGACGTCATTGCCAAATTCTGCTGGGCCCCTGTCCTTGTGCCGGTGAGTCACCCAATAGAACGTCGAAACTTCCGCGGGGGCTGCCGGGAGCGGGGCGCTGATGGCGGGGGAGGGAAGGATCGGGATTGACCCCGATTGGTCCCGATCGATCCCGGCCCCAGGGTCTCCCACCCCCGCGCTGTTTTTCACGTGCGGCCCCAACGAGGCCATGGTGGTGTGGGGTGAGTTCAGGGGGTCCGGGGGCTCCTGGTGACCCCTCCGAATCTCCCCCAAGACTCTCAGGAACCGCCCAGATCCCCCCCAAGTCTCCTGGGGACCGTCCGCCTTTCCCCCTCGTCCCCCAAATCTCCTGTGCATCCCCTTAACCCTTGAAAATCTCCTGGGACCACCTCAGACCCCCAGACTCCCTCCTGGGGACCCCCAAACACTCTTCAGGACTCCGGGGCCCCTCCCGACCCCCTCCTAGAGTCTTTTGGGTGTCACCAACCCTTTACGGCGGATTCCTCCGTCCATTTTTCCAGCCTGGACTGCTGGGGGTCCACCCCCCCAAGAAACTACTGGCAACTCCCCAGTGTCCCACCACGAGATTCCTGGGTCCCTCCCCCCACCAACCCCCTGTGGGTGCCCCCATCCTTTCTTCCCCTCGAAAATATTCTTGGGGGTCCCCCAATGTCTCCTCCAGCCCCCATCCTGCCAGGGATGGATTTGGGGGGATCTCCTTCCCCTTCCCTCTGGCCCGAAGGCAAATGCCCCCCCGTCCTTCTTCCTTCGCCCCCAGGCAGAAAAGAGAAGAGAAACAGCCAGTTGGCCCTGGCAGGTGTGGGTGCGTGCAGGCTGTGGTTGAGTGGTTGAGAAGGGAGAGGAGGGGGCTGGTGTTTGGGCCAAGTCCAGCAGGTGATGTCTTTTGTATCTGGCAGTCCTTGGTCAGCTCCACGACCATCCAGCTGTCAATGTTCATGACATACCCATCAGCCCTTCTCTTCTTGGCTCCTACACTTGCCAACCCTAAGCTGCTCCTAAGTTGTCTTGCTGTCAGTTCATAAAGAGGTCTTGTCAAGTGTTACTGATTTAGAAACTAAAGCCTGACATCTTTGTCTTTGCCAAAGATCTGTGTGTGAAAGGGCAGTGCTGTTGCAAAGCAGTGTTGAGCTTCACATTGGGTGACTTGGCAGCTTCCTCTGCATCACCCATGCACCCTGGGTTTCTTTGAAAAGTACTTTTCACTCCAAATGTGACAGCACATTAGCCTGTAGGACATCCTGTCCCCAAATGGATAACTGTAAATATTAATAATTAAAAAGTGCCCCCCTCCATTATTCAAGAAAAGCTTGTATCTCTGTACTAAAAGCATCCAAGGGTCACGTCCCCCAGTTTTCTATCTGACAAGGGTTTGGAGGGGCTGCTTTGTGCAGGGAACCCTTTGGGGGCCCCTTGCACATGGGTAGGGCTGCACTCTGGGGGTGTGGGGCTTTGGTTCTTTGGTTGCCAGGGGCCACTGTGAGTCAGTGAGCCGGGGTGGGGACAATGGGCAGGGCTGGCTGGGACAGGCTGTGGCACCTGTGACATAAAAGGGAAGTGTCCCCGTGGGGCAGCTCTGCAGGGCCCATCAGGGGATGCTGCCCAGTGCAGCCTGTGCTGTGGGGAGCACGCACACAGGGAGAGGCTGGGCCGGACGAGGGCCAGGGCAGCAAGGCCGCCCCAGGGAGTGGGTTCTGCCCCTGCCTGCAGGGCCCAGCCCCTGGCAGGAGCGCCTTGGGCAGGGCCCGATGCTGCTGCTGGGGCAGGGGGTGAGGCCTTGCCGCCTGCCAGCTGCCTGGGCCCCTGTCCTTGCTGCACCACATCCCCGAGGCTCCATCCCCGCTCCCCCAGCGCCAGCTCCCTCCTTCCCAGCCCCAACCAAGCCCTTCTCTGTGTCCTCCTGCAGGCCATGGCTTTCACAACATTCCTTTTGGTGCTTGTGCAAAGCATCATCCAGTCCCTGCAGGCGGTCGGGGAGGGGCTGCACAAGACTCAGTGAGCTTGGAGGTCTTTTCCAAGCTGAAGGACTCTTGGATTCTGTGATTGTGTGCTGGATTCAGCTGGGGCCGTGTTAGCAGCATTAGTTTGCTCCCAAAGTTTCCTCGCTGTCAGCTCTTGTGGCCTAAGGCTTGAGCTCCTTTAGCTCCTTGTGCTGAGCTACTGATGGGAAACGAGAGGCCTCTGCGAGCAGATTCCTGGTGTTCCCTGTAGAACAGTGAGGGAGAAGGTGTAGTCAAGTGGGAAGAGGAATACTGTTTGTGTGTGGCCTCCTATGTGGCCTTGGCGCCTTTGAGGGGCTTGAAGGAGAAAAGAGCTTTGTTAAAGTGAGAAGTGAAATAGTGTGTTGGCTGTTCTCTTTGCAGGGAGAAGCTGTCGGTGGGGGAGGGGTCACAGAGTGGGGGAGAGGCCGTAAAGTGGGGGAGGGGCCACAGAGTGGGAGAGGGGTGACAGAATGGGGGAGGGGTCACAGAGTGTGGGAGGAGCCACAGAGTGGGGGAGGGGCCATAAAGTGGGGGAAGGGTCTGAGAGTGGGGGAGGGGCCATAAAGTGGATGAGGGGCCATAGAGTGGGGGAGGGGCCATGAAGTGGGAGAGGGGTCACAGAGTGGGGTAGGGGCTACAGAATGGGGTAGGGGCCACAGAATGGGGAAGGGGCCATAAAGTGTGGGAGGGGCCACGGGGTGGGGGAGGGGTCACAGCCTGGACTCGGGGGGTCAGGGCAGTGACCTCGGGGAGAGGGAGGGGTCAGGGCATGGGGTAGGGGTCTCACCTGATCCCGGGGCTATCTGGGCCATGGTGGGGCCGAACCTGGTGGGGACACCCAAGTTTTTCCCAAATTTCCCCTCATTTTTCCCAGTTTTTCATCCATTTCTCCCAAATTTCCCACTCTTTCCCCAATTTTCCCCCCATTTCCCCCATTTTTCCCAAATTTCCCACTCTTTCCCCAATTTTCCCCCCATTTCCCCCATTTTTCCCAAATTTCCCCATTTTTCTCAATTTTTCCCCATTTTTTTTCCAAATTCCTTCCATTGTTCCCAAATTTCCCCCATTTTTTCCCATTTTCCCCAAATTTCCCCCCATTTTTCCCAACTTTCCCCAATTTTTCATCCAATTTTACCCAAATTCCCCCATTTTTTTCTCA
Source organism: Manacus candei (assembly GCF_025592945.1). Taxonomy (NCBI): domain Eukaryota; kingdom Metazoa; phylum Chordata; class Aves; order Passeriformes; family Pipridae; genus Manacus; species Manacus candei. The sequence goes on along the minus strand of NW_026138095.1, from coordinate 12,909,749 downwards.
ATTCACCCCATTTTCCCCAAATTTCCCCATTTTCCCCAAATTCCGCCATTTTTTCCCAATTTTTTCCTAAATTTCCCCTAATTTTTCCCAATTATCCCCCATTTTTCCTGATTTTTCACCCGTTTTCCCCAAATTTCTTACTTTTTTCCCAATTTTCCTTCCATTTCCCCTCAAAATCCCCCATTTCCCCAAATTTCTGACTTTTTCCCCAAAATTTCCCCCGTTTTTCCACATTTTCCCAGATTTTCCCCCAGTTTTCCTAAATTTCCCCCCATTTTTCCCCATTTTTATCAATTTTCCCCAAATTTCCCACTTTTTTCTCAAATTTTCCCCCATTTTTCCCAATTTTTCATTCGTGTTCACCAAATTTCCCACTTTTTTCCCCAATTTTTCCCCATTTTCCCCCAAATTCCTGGTTTTTTCCCCCCATTTTTTCCCACTGGGGAAATTTGGGAAATTTGGAAAACTGGGGACCCAAAAATCCAAGAAAATGTGGGGACATGGGGGTAAAATGGGGGGAAAATCTGGAGGAAAATGTGTGAAAATGTGGGAAAAATGTGGGGAAAATCAGGAAAATGGTGAAAAATCGGGGAAAATGTGGGAAAATGGGGAAATTGCAGAAAATTCTGGGGAAAATGTGAGAAAAATCCGGGGAAATGGGGAAAAATGGGGGAAAATGTGGGAAATTCTGGGGAAAATGGGGAAAAATATGGGAAAATATGGAAAAATGAGGAAAAAGAGGGGGAAAATGGGGAAAATGTGTGAAAATGTGGGAAAATGTGGGAAAAATGGGGGAAAAACCTGGGAAAATGGGGAAAAATTGGGAAAAAACCTGGGAAATTCTGGGGAAAATGGGAGAAAATCTGGGAAAAATGTGGAAAAAATGCGGGAGAAATGGGAAAAAATGGGAAAAATCTGGGAAAATGGGGAAAAAATGGGGGGAAAATGGGGAATATTCTGGGAAAATCTGGAAATATGGGGAAAAAAATCTGAGAAAAATGGGGAAAAATCTGGGAAAAATGGGGGAAAATGAGGAAAAATCTGGGCAAATGTGGAAAAAATGTGGGAAAAATCATGGAAAAAGGGGGGAAATTGGGAAAAAATCCGGGGAAATGTGGGAAAAAAAGGGGGGAAATCTGGGAAAATGGGGAAAATAATTGGGAAAAAATCTGGGAAAAAATGGGAAAAATGAGGAAAAATCTGGGGAAATAGGGAGAAAATCTTGGAAAATGTGGGAAAAAATTTGGGAAAATGTGGGAAAATCTGGAGAAAAATCGGAGAAAATGGGGGCGAAATGGGGAAAAATCTGGGGAAAATGGGAAAAATCTGGGAAAATGTGAAAAAATTGGGAAAAACTGTGGGAAAATCTGGGAGAAATCTGGGAAAATGGGGACAAACTGGGGGGGAAATGCTGGAGATTCTGGGGAAAATGGGGGGAAATGGAGAAAAATGGGAAAAAATCCCAGAAAATGGGGAAAAATGGGGAAAGATTTAAAAAAATGGGAAAAAATCTTGGGAAAATCTGGGAAAAATGGGGAAAAATCTGGGAAAATCTGGGAAAAATGAGGAAAAATCTGGGAAAATGTGGAAAAAATGGGAGAAAATCCAGGAAATGGGGAAAAATGGGGAAAGATCAAAAAAATTTTGGAAAAATGGGGAAAATAGGGGAAATTCTGGGAAAAATCCAGGAAAATGGGGGAAAAAATCTGGGCAAATCTGGGAAAAATGTGAGAAAAAATCGGGGAAAATGTGGAAAAAATGGGGAAAAAAATCTGGGAAAATCTGGAGAAAAATGTGTGAAAATGTGTGAAAATGTGGGAAAAATGTGGAAAAAATGTGGAAAAATCTGGGAAAATGGGGGGAAAATCTGGGAAAATCTGGACAAAATGGGGAAAAATCTGGGAAAATCTGACAAAATGGGGAAAAATCTGAAAAATGGGGGAAAAATGGGAAAAAATCTGGGAAAATGTAGGAAAATTAGGAAAAATCTGGAAAATGGGGGGGAAATGGGGAAAAATTCAGGAAAATGTGGAAAAATGGGGGAAAATCTGGGAAAAATGGGGGGAAATGTGGAAAAATGGGGAAAAATGTGGAAAAACTGGGTTAAACTGGGAGGAACTGGGAGAAACTGGGCCAGAGGGAAAGGGATGTTGCCATGGAAATGTGAGCCCGCCCCTCCCCCACCCGGTCCAGGGCCCACGGGGGGGGGGAAACTGGGTTAAACTGGGACATACTGGGAGGCTATGGGGGGGACACTGGGAGTTACTGGGAGCTACTGGGAGGGTCACTGGGCTTACTGGGATGGACACTGGAGTTACTGGGAGCTACTGGGGGGGTGACTGGGGTTACTGGGATGGACACTGGGGTTACTGGGAGCTACTGGGGGGGTCACTGGGGTTACTGGGAGTTACTGGGAGCTACTGGGGGGCTTACTGGGAGTTACTGGGAGCTACTGGGGTGGACACTGGGGTTACTGGGAGTTACTGGGATGGACACTAGGATTACTGGGAGTTAATGGGAGCTACTGGGAGTTACTGGGATGGACACTAGGATTACTGGGAGTTACTGGGAGCTACTGGGATAGACACTGGGGTTACTGGGAGCTACTAGGAGCTACTGGGGGGGTGACTGGGGTTACTGGGGGGGTCGCTGGAGATACCGGAGGCATTACTGGGGTTACTGGGAGCTACTGGGAGCCACTGGGAGCGGCCCATCCCCCTCCCTCCCCAAGGTCACCCCAAGGACACGGAGGGGGGGGAGGGGGGGAAGCCCTGCCCCCTCCCAGTCCCTCCCAGTCCCTCCCAGTTCCCTCCCAGTCCCTCCCAGTACCTAACTGGTCACACTGGGAACGGCTCCAGGTCCCCCCTCCAGTTTGGGCCCCCGGGGCTATTTTTGGGACCCGGTGACGTCACTGGAGGGGAGGGGCCTCGAGGGGGCGACCCCTCCCCTCTCCCTTCCCAGTACAGACCAGTAAGGGACCAGTAACGGTCCCAGTGGGGGGGGGAGGGGAAGGAGGGAACACTGAGGGTGGGGATGGAGCAGGATGGTCCTTGAGCGTGGGGGAAGGGCAGGACCGTCCCTGAGGGTAGGGGAGGGGTAGGTGGGTCCCTGAGGGTGGGGGAGGGGCAGGAGGGACCCCGAGGTGGGGGGAGGGGCAGGAGGGTCCTGAGGGTTGGGGAGGGGCAGAGAGGGACCCCGAAAGTGAAGGAGGGGCCCTGAGGGTCCCTGAGGGTGGGGGAAGGGTAGGAAGTTCCCCGAGGGTGGGGGAGGGGCAGGAGAGTCTCTGAGGTTGGGGGAGGGGTCCTGAGGGCCCCTGAAGGTGGGGGAGGGGCAGGGAGGGCTCCTGAGAGTGGGGGAGGGGTAGCAGGTTCACTGGGGGGAGGGGAAGGAAGGGACACTGAGGATGGGGGAGGGACAGGAGGGACCCTGAGGGTTGGGGAGGTGCAGGAAGGGGGGGAGGGGCTTTTGGGGGGCCCTTAGAGGTGGGGGGAGGGGCTGAAAGTGGGTCCATCATTGGGAGGGGACACGCCCACCCAAAACCCAGTAAGTCCCAGTTGAGCTCCCAGTTCAGGGAGGGGGAGAGGATGCAAAAGACACGCCCACTTGCAGAGGCTATGGCCACCTTGGGATGGGACACGCCCACCAGGGAGAGACCACGCCCACCTAAAGAAGGGACACGCCCACCCCCAAACCACTAAGTCCCAACTGAGTTCTGCCTTAACTGGTCCTTACTGGTCCCACCACCCCATTCCGCGTTCCAGTGACCTGTACTGGTCCATACTGGTTTATACTGGTCTGTCCCGGTTTATACTGGTCTGTACTGGTCTGACGTTGATGGAGATGCTGAAGTGCCCCCAACCCCCTTAACTGGTCCTTACTGGTCCCACCGCCCCATTCCCAGTTCCAGTCACCTGTACTGGTCCATACTGGTTTATACCGGTTTATACTGGCCCATACTGGTCTATACGGGTCTATACTGGTTTATACTGATCTGACCTTGATGGAGATGCTGAAGTGCCCCCAACCCCCTTAACTGGTCCTTCCTGGTCCCACTGCCCCATTCCCCATTCCAATGACCCGTACCGGTCTGTACTGGTTTATACTGGTCTATACCGGTCTATACCAGTCCATACTGGTCTATACTGGTTTATACTGGTCTGTACTGGTCTGACCTTGACGGAGATGGTGAAGCGCCCCCAACCCCCTTAACTGGTCCTTACTGATCCCACCACCCCATTCCCTGTTTCAGTGACCCGTACTGGTTTATATCGGTTTATACTGCTCTACCCTGGTTTATACTGGTCTATACTGGTCCATACTTGTTTGTACCGGTCTGTACTGGTCTGACCTTGATGGAGATGCTGAAGTGCCACCAACCCCCTTAACTGGTCCTTACTGGTCCCACCACCCTACTCGCTGTTCTAGTGACCTGTACTGGTCCATACTGGTCCATACTGGTCTGTACTGGTTTTTTACTGGTCTATACTGGTCTATACTGGTCTACACTGGTCTATACTGGTCTATAATGGTCTGACCTTGATGGAGATGCTGAAGTGCCCCCAAGCCCCTTAACTGGTCCTTATCGGTCCCACTGCCCCATTCCCCATTCCAGTGACCCATATTGGTCTATACTGGTCCATACTGGTTTATACTGGTCTATACCGATCTATACTGGTCTATGCTGCTCTGTACTGGTCTGACCTTGCTGGAGATGCTGAAGTGCCCCCAACCCCCTTAACTGGTCCTTACTGGTCCCACCGCCCTGCTCCCCATTCCATTGACCCATACTGGGTCGTGGTGGCAAGAACCCCAGCAGGAGCCAGCTGGGGTCTTCCTGCCATTGGATGAGTGCTCTGGGAGGTCAGGACTGCTCACAGATCCAGATCACAGTAGCACATTTCCAAGAGCACTGTCAAATGGGAAGGGCAAAGCACAATTATTAGGAAGGAATGGAGCTTTTCTCAGTCAGTGTTTCCAGTTTCCTACTCCTGAGGAATCTGGGGGTTGAGAAATGGAAAAGAAACTCTCATGTTGGACAAGTCACTGAGACTCCTGAGCTGTAACTTGGAATGCACAAGTGCTTCTGTAAGCAACTTCCTAAAGTGCTTTCGACCTCTGCTCTGCTTTTGACAGAAGCAGGATCACTTCTGCTGGACCCATCTGTTTTTTCTTTTTCTGCCCTTTTCCACCTGCCTGAGGTTTCTCTCAGGTCAAAGGGAGAGCACAGACATTTGGATGGAGTGCTGACAGGGAAGTCATGAATGGATTTCTGATGTTGAGTCTACTGTTTTGAAATCAGAAAATGTGGTGCTGAAGTCATCGTTAGCCTTTGAGAGGGAAACAGGAGAAAAATCGGATAAACTTGTTGCTAAAAATGAGCTGCTTCAAACTGAGGTTGACCACCTTCAAAGTCTTGTTGCGCCAGAGTGCAGAGAGAATACTGTTGCTAAAAAAACAGGCTCCTGGTTTGGTCAGGCAACTTCCTAAACCAGTGTCTTACCCTGGCATTGAGACTTGGGAAACCACAGAGAACCCTGATTCTAAGTCTCAGGAGAGAAAGAAACAAGGAGAATTTGAAGTTCAACTGATGTTTCTAGAGTCTCCCAGCTTTCCTCACATTAATGAAAATAGACTGAGTGATCCCTGTGATAATGAACAAAGGGAAGATTATTCTTTACCTCCCTCAATTTCCTTTGTGCCTGATACTGAATCCACTAAAAAACCTTGGACTCAAAAAGAGAACCCGACCCAGAAAACAACTCAATTCATTCTGATTCAAGTGGTTAAAGAGCAGAAGCATTATGGCGATAAACCTGGACAAATTAAAAGCCAACCAGTGAAATCCTATCAATATATCACATACCTTGGGATTCCACTTTGTTCTCATCAACAGTTAATACAATTTCCAATGGATATGGGGACAAAATGTTGGCAGCAAAATGCCAAAGATGGGATTAAAACCCAGACGAAAAAGAATTAAAATCACTGGAGAAAAAGAAGAAACCAGTCTTCAACCAAGAGCTTCACCCTGTTACTGTTTTGTTGATATTACCTTTTTGCTTTTTATTCTAATAATCATATTATATGTTAAAATTTGGATGATTATGAAACAGTCAGCTCACTGATTACCCCCATCAATACTAGACGATGCCCGCAGTATACACCCGTCCCAGCCCCTCCAGGACCCTCAAATCCCATCCTGGTCCCACAGGACACTCCCAACTTCCCCTCAAACACTCCGAGGCCCCCAGATTGACTCCCAGATCCAGAAAACTCTTGCTGCCTGCCCATGGAGTGCCCAGTGTGGCCCACCAACTGCACCACAAAGCCAAAGCTTCCAGGCTTTCTTTCCTGGGAATTAGGGCTGTTGTTTCCTGTTTTCAGCCATGCCTCCCAACTGACAGCCCAACTCCCAAACTGCTAGCATGCCTGTTGATACAGAATTGTTAAAATAAACCTTGCCAGTATATGTTTTCAGACACCGATTATTTAGTGTCGTTTCACTTTAATCCACCCCAAGGGAATTATTAATAAAAACCTGAGTTACCCCCTCTCCCCTTTTCCTGGGGCGGGTTGTAACACCAATCAGCACTGACTCTGCCCAGTAGGCATAGCAAAGGAAGTTTCCTTTTGGTTTAGGGTTTAGTGTTAGGGTTAGGGTTAGGGTTTAAGGTTAGGGTTAGGGTTAGGGTTAGGGTTAGGCTTAGGCTTAGGCTTAGGCTTAGGCTTAGCCTTAGGCTTAGGTTTTGAGTTAGGATTAGGGTTAGAAAGGGCTAGGGTTAGGGTTAGGGTTAGGAAATTTAGGGTTAGAGTTAGCAAAAGTTAGGGTTAGGTTTAGGGTTAGCAAAAGACAGGGTTACTGTTAGGGTTAGGGTTAGGGTTACGGGTATGGGTAAGGGTTAGGGTTAGGAAGAATTTGTCTCAGTGCGCGATCTAACAGTCGCAGTTTTAGCCCATTCTGGACACGCAGCGGTGCCCAATAACCCCCTCTCAGGCTATAAGCCCAATTCATTGCCCACCGCTGTCAGAATCTTTTGCTTTTTCTCTTGGGTCTCTGCTTTTGCTGTTGCTGTTCTGTTGCGTGTCTGACAGAATACCCACCGCCGTCCAGTATGTACTCTGCTTCTATAGAGCACTGTCCCCTAACCCCAACATTAAAAGAGAGACAGGAAGCTATGCGCAAACCCTGTTCCCTAACCCTAACCCTAACCAAGAGACTGCAAGCTATGCGCAAACCTTTTTCCCTAACCCTAACCTTAAAAGTGAGAATGCAAGTTATGCGCAAACCCTTTTCCCTAACCCTAACCCTAAAAACGAGACTGCAAGTTATGCGCAAACCCTCTTCCCTAACCCTAACCTTTAAAAAGAGACTGCAAACTATGCGCAAACCCTGTTACCTAAACCCTAACCTTAAAAAAGAGACTGCAAGCTATACGCAAACCCTTTTCTCTGAACCTAACCTTAAAAAATAGACTGCAAGCTATGCACAAAACCAGTTCCCTAACCCTAACTTTAAAAAAGAGACTGCAAGCTACTAGGGTTAGGGTTAGGGTTAGGGTAAGGGTTAGGGTTGGGGTTAGGGTTTAGGGTTAGGGTTAGGGTTAGGGTTAGGGTAAGGGTTAGGGGTTAGGGTTGGGGTTAGGGTTAGGGTTAGTCAGAATCTGTCTCAATGTGCGATCTAACTATCGTGGGTTTACCCCATTCCAGGAACGCAGGGGTGCCCAGTAAACCCCTCTCGGCTATAAGCCCGATTCAGTGCCCACCGCTGTCAGAATCTTTTGCTTTTTCTCTTGGGTCTCTGCTTTTGCTGTTGCTGTTCTGTTGCATGTCTGGCAGAATACCCACCGCCGCCCGGTATGTACTCTGCTTCTCTAGAGCACTGGCCCCGCCCACTGGGTGGAGTCAAGAGGTGGAGTCCGTGTTGATTGTTCTGCGTCACTGGCTCCGCCTACTGGGCGGAGTCAGTGCTGATTGGTGTTACAACCCGCCCCAGGAAAAGGGGAGAGGGGGTAACTCAGGTTTTTATTAATAATTCCCTTGGGGTGGATTAAAGTGAAACGACACTAAATAATCGGTGTCTGAAAACATATACTGGCAAGGTTTATTTTAACAATTCTGTATCAACAGGCATGCTAGCAGTTTGGGTGCTGTCATACCACCATGTGACACAGAGATAACCTTTGGGGGGGGAAAGAAAATGCATAGGGGAGAGAAAGGCAGGATAAGAGCAAGGGAGAGTAAGAGAAAGAAAAGCTGAGAGTGGACAGATGTATATAGTCACCGCCCACGGGGTCCAGCGATGCTTCCATGTCTGTCAGTTGAAGTGGTGGCCTTGATCTGCCGGGGGTGAAGGAGGAAGTCCCCATACTCCAAGAAGTTATGAGTTATAGCCATGATTAGTGTCACGGACCATGCCTCGAGCCTCCAACATCTCGAGGGTTGCAGTCTCTCTTCTAAGGTTAGGGAACAGGCTTTGGGCATAGCTTGCAGTTACTGTGTGGACCAATTGTCAGAGACTGAAATGGTTAATGATTTATGCATTCTAGGAGACTTTTCAGGCTTTTGACTTGCATGATACCTCTGATGAGCAGTCGGGCCACTCCCTCCCTCCAGTGCTGACGGTGTGAAGCCCTGAAAAGGCAAGAACTGTGCTTACAGGCTTTTGACTGTTGATATATCTGATGAGGAATCAGGCCCCTCCCTCCCTCTGCTATGAGATGTTAGGGTTAGGGTTAGGGTTAAGGTTAGCAAGGGTTAGGGTTTAGGTTTTAGGGTTTACGGTTTGGGGTTTAAGGTAGAGTTAAACCATCATTTTCGGGGTATGGGCCCGATAGCTTAATTAGCTGACCTTACTAGAAAATAATATAGAGGGAGTATAGAGGATTTTGATTCCTTTAGTGTAGGTTCGATTCCTACTTTTCTAAAATTAGGAAATGAGAGGATTGGTATACCTCTATGTTTACTTTATCATAGTAACCCTTTTGGATTCAGGCACATTTCCTTGAGTGTCTTAGGTAGGGGGGTAGACCTGCATAGGAGATAGGAAGGCTGGTATGCCATAGGCATATGTTAGGGGTAAGAAGTTTTTTCAAAGCAAATGTATGAGTTGATCATATCGGAATCGAGGGTAAGAGGCGCGGATTCATAAGAATCCTGCGGAAAGGAGGAGGGTTTTTGTAGTTAAAGTAGGGAGAATGAGTTCTTGAGGGAGATTAAGTGAGCTGGGGTTTAGGAATAGAATGGTTGTGAGTGCATTTATTAGTATAATATTAGCATATTCGGCAAGAAAAAACAAGGCGAATGGCCCTGCAGCATATTCTACGTTGAACCCTGAGACTAGTTCAGATTCTCCTTCTGTCAGGTCAAATGGAGCGCGGTTTGTTTCGGCAAGAGTGGAGATATATCATATTATTGCTAAGGGCCAGGAGGAGAAAATGAGGTAGAGAGGTTCTTGAGTTGTAGCTAGGGTATTGAGGGTGTAGTTACCACTAAGGATAATTACGGATAGGAGAATAATGGCTAGGATAACTTCGTAAGAGATAGTTTGTACGACTGCTGGGAGGGCACCGATTAAGGCATATTTTGAGTTAGAGGCTCACCCTGATCCTAGAATTGAGTAGACTGCCAAGCTAGATAGAGCTAGAAGGAAGAGTATGCCAAGGTTTAGGTCAGTAAGGGGAAAGGGTAGGGGAAGTGGTGTTCAGATTGTAATTGCTAGGAGAAGGGCTAAGATAGGAGTAGATATAAATAAGTAAGGGGATGAAGTTGATGGACGAATTGGTTCTTTAATGAATAGCTTTACTCCATAGCAATAGGTTGTAAGAGGCCAAATGGTCCTACAATATTAGGCCCTTTTCGGGCTTGCATATAACTTAGAATCTTACGTTCAACTAGGGTAAGAAATGCTACGGCGATGAGGATGGAGAGAGCATAGGATATTGATATAATAAAGTAAGTGAGGGTTAAGTGAATTGTCATGTGGTTTGCGTTGGAGCTAGGGAGAGGATTTGAACCTCTGGGTAAAGGGCTTAAGCCTTCTGCATTTGCCAAGCTCTGCCACGCTAGCAGTCCTTTTCTAGGAGGGGGTTATGGTGGAGCTCTTAGTAATTTAGTTGGGTTCATTACTGGGTGCGAAGGTGTGCTTGTGGTTTAGGCCTTACTTCTTCGATCCTTTCGTACTAGAAGGAGTTGTAACATAGATAGAAACCGACCTGGATTACTCCGGTCTGAACTCAGATCACGTAGGACTGTTAATCGTTGAACAAACGAACCCTTGGTAGCGGTTGCACCACTAGGATGTCCTGATCCAACATCAAGGTCGTAAACCTCCTTGTCGATGTGGGCTCTTGAAGGAGATTGCGCTGTTATCCCTGGGGTAGCTAGGTTCATTAATCAATTATATTGGGTCTGGTTACTATTAGCACGTTGATGGGTAGTTCTTGGTTAAGATGGATTGTCTGATATTTGGAGGTTAAGTTTGTCTCCAAGGTCGCCCCAACCAAAAAATGCACACCAGCAAAATCCCGGGGGAGTAGGCCCTGTGGGTGAGTATTGTTTATAGGAGTGGTAGCAGATTTTAAAGTACCACAGGGTCTTCTTGTCTTATGGGGTTATTCCTGCTTTTGCATGGGAAGATCAATTTCACTGATTATCTGTAGGAGACAGCTAAGACCTCGTTAAGCCATTCATACAAGTCCCGATTTATGGGACAATTGATTGCGCTACCTTTGCACGGTTAGGATACCGCGACCGTTGAACGAATTGTCACTGGGCAGGCTTCACCTTTAATACTTGGTTTGCTAAAGGCTATGTTTTTGGTAAACAGTCGGGCCTTGGATTTGCCTAGTTCCTTTTACAGATTTTAATCGTCTTTGGGGGCGCTCCATAGGTGGGTTAACAGAGTTTTGGGTATAAGGTCTTGTTAAGGTTAAAAAATATCCTGTGGATTGTTAATAATGTTGTAATGTAAGCTTGCGCCATAGAGGGGATCCCTAGTTACTTATTTTAGCATAAATTCTCTTATTTAATATAAGTTGGCCTACTGGGGAAGAGGGAGTCATGAGGAAGTTTAGATTTTTTTAGGTGAGGAGCTTTGATGCATTCTTTAATGGTGGCTGCTTGAAGGCCCACAATTAAGCTGTAATTAAATTTATCCGCTAGGGGAGAGTGTATTCTTTTTTAAAGGAGCTGTACCTCCTTTAAATAGCCCTTAATTCACTTCATGTGGGTTGAGTGTAGTCCTGGGAGGTGAATTAAGAGGGAACTAAGATTCATTTCATAGGCAACCAGCTATCACCCAGCTCGATTGGCTTTTCACCATTACTAACGAGTCTTCCCACTCTTTTGCAACAGAGACGGGTTTGCTCAGTAGATAGCTGCTCGTAAGTAGCTGGCTTGGGTTTCGGGGAAGCAAGCTTAAATTGGCGTTTTGCTTGGGTAGTTCTGGCTAAATCATGATGCAAAAGGTACAAGGGTTGGTCTTTGCTATTTATTGCTTGGTTTGTCATTACTCTTTCATTTTTCCCTTACGGTACATGATCTCTATTGCGTCTTGAGTTTACCTTTCTATCGCCTATACTAGGTTGAGTGAGAGAATGTTTTGATTTAATGGGTAGTATTAACTTAGTTTCTATGTAATCTGGTAGAAGAGCTAGAGTTAGGCTTCAAGGTGATCTGATATGGAACAGATATCTTTCAGGTGTAAGCTGAATGCTTTAGTTATAGCTACGTCTTGGTAGACTAAGTGCACCTTCCGGTACACTTCCCTTGTTACGACTTGCCTCATCTCTAGCTTAGGGGTTTATTATAAATAAAATTAATCCTAGCTTGTGAGGAGGGTGACGGGCGGTATGTACGTGCTTCAGAGCCAGCTTAAAGGAGGCATTATTATCCTGCTTTACTGCTAAATCCGCCTTTTAGGAGTGATTTCACACTCCTTGTTGTGAGGTATTCTATGCTAGAAAATGTAGCCCATTTCTACCATCTCATGAGCTATACCTTGACCTGTCTTATTAGTGGGATGTTGCTGTTGTGCCCACTGTTAAACCCTCAGTTTAGGGGTGGGCTGACGACGGCGGTATATAGGCTGATTTGGCAAGGGATGGTTGGGTGTATCGTGGGTTATCGGTTATAGAACAGGCTCCTCTAGGTGGGTTTGGAGCACCGCCAAGTCCTTAGAGTTTTAAGCGTTTGTGGTCGTAGTTCTCAGGCGGATGCTTAAGTGGTGAAAGCATCGGGATTTAGGGCCAGGCATAGTGGGGTATCTAATCCCAGTTTGTGTCCTGGCTTTCGTGGAGTTTTGTTGATCATGAAACTAAGATCATTTCTATGGGAGTATTGGATGCATCTTGTGCTTATAACAGCTTACATTTCAGTCTTAGTTGAAGTGATAATGAAAAACCACTCTTTACGCCGTATAAAGTTAATTTGGGTTTCTTGTGTGACCGCGGTGGCTGGCACAAGATTTACCAACCCTGGTAAGTTGCTTTAACTAAGTCAAGTTTACACTTATTGCTTAATATTAATTACTGCTGAAAACCCGTGGGGGTGTGGCTAGGCAAGGCATTTTGGGCTGCAATTGGAGTGGTGTGCATGATGCCTGCTCCTGCTGTCTTTTTAAGGTGCTGAGGGCATTTTCACTGGGATGCGGATACTTGCATGTATATATTTGGCAAGAACTAACTGTAAGGTTAGGACTAAGTCTTTTTTGTCCTTGGGTATGTGTAATAGCCATCTTAACATCTTCAGTGTTATGCTTTATTGTAAGCTACAAGGACTAAGGCTGTTATAGGCATAGTGATTATTATTGGGGCTTGTTTTAGTTGTAGTAATAGTTGCTATTGATTTAGGATTTGTTTAGTGGTTGGAGAAGTAGTTCTAGTGGATAACAAAAATGTGTTGTTGAGAAGTTAGAAGAGTAGAAAGGGGCAGGATTGTAGTGTTGTGGGCGGGTTTGTTAAGGTTTTATGTTCTTGTAGTTGAAATTACAACGATGGTTTTTCAGGCCAAAGGTCTTGGATAGAGGCCAAGCAGGAATTGTTATGACGTACTTTATACTATTTTTAAGTGTTAGTTTTATTTTGGGAGGACTAGCAGTTGCTTCCAATCCTTCTCCATACTATGCAGTAGTGGGGTTAGTGTTGGCGTCTATTGTAGGGTGTGGATGGTTAATGAGTTTGGGGGTGTCTTTTGTATCACTAGTGTTATTTCTGGTATATTTAGGTGGGATGTTAGTGGTTTTTGTGTATTCGGTTTCATTGGCAGCAGATCCATTTCCTGAGACCTGAGGGGACTGGCAGGTTGTTGGGTATGGTGCTGGGTTAGTTTTAGTGTTGGGGGGTGGGGTGTTTATTATAGGGCTATCTGAGTTAGAGTGGTTAGGGATAAACACGGTGGATAGTGGGGGTGTTTTATCCGGTTGGATTTTGAGGGAGCGGCTATGTTTTATTCTTGGGGGGTGGGACAATTTTTAATTGCGGGCTGGGGTCTGTTGCTGACGTTGTTTGTTGTGCTAGAACTTGTACGAGGGTTGTCTGGTGGGGCAATTCAGGCGGTTTAAGGAGGTGTGGTTCAGAGAATAGTTTAATGAAAATGCCAGCTTTGGGAGTTGGTGATAAAGGTTTGATTCCTTTTTTTCTGAAGGGTTGGAAAAAAGTTTGGGACCAACTGTTAAAGGTGTATGTGGGTGGAATATTAGAGTAGTGGTGGCGATTAATTGGGGAGGTAAGAGGGTGAAAGGAAATGATGGGGTAGATTAAAGTGTAAACAAACAAATGAAGAAACGAATGATGAAAGGAAATGCTGGGGTAGATTAAAGTGTAAGCAAACAAATGAACAAATGAATGATGAAAGGAAATGATGGGGTAGATTAAAGTGTAAACAAACAAATGAACAAATGAATGATGAAAGGAAATGATGGGGTAGATTAAAGTGTAAACAAAGAAATGAACAAATGAATGATGAAAGGAAATGATGGGGTAGATTAAAGTGTAAACAAACAAATGAACAAATGAATGATGAAAGGAAATGATGGGGTAGATTAAAGTGTGTTAAAAAAATTTAACAAATTGATAATGCAAATGTCTTAATTGGAAAATTAGGGGAATGGAAAGTTTGTAAAATTTGAAATTTTTGTTAAAAAATTTAAAAACAAAAATTAATGATGAATAGAGGGAAAGTCCCTAGATCATTGCAAAAAATGACAAAATTTTTGTCATTTTTTGTGAAATTGACAACAAAAAATATGTCTGGCATGCATTAATTAAATTGCAACTTGATGAGAGACGTAATGGAAAAACCAAGCCAACAGCACGTGACAGTGCATCAGTGCAACAGTATGAGACCGAATAACACTTGAAACCATATTGTTGCCCGTAACAAAAACACAAACCAACAGAGTGTCGGTTTATGCGGTGCTTTATTCGGGGCCCCGGGAACCTGAGGACTAGCGTCCCAAGTCAGGATTCCGAAGACCTCCATTCTCAGTTCAGCTTTTATACACAAACAAGTTTACGTGCAGTTTCCACAGCAAAACAGTTACTTTCAGTTACAAACAAGCTCATAGCAGTTTCTACAACAAAACAGTCACATTCAGTTACAAACAAGCTCATACTTCATACTGATAACAATTAATAATCATCTACTCTAATCATAAATCTACTTAAGCTGTCTTACCCCTAGAAACTGATTAACAGACCCTTACCACATCCAAGGTAACAAATCATTATATACATGCTTGACTAAATCCTTTGATTGTTGTTGCCATCTCTTCAGCACATTCCATGCTCACAAACAAGGTTGCTAACTTACTACTTTGGAGTGCTGCTTTCTAGGCCTACTCTCCTACTAAGCCTTAGCCATTCTACTACTAAATTCGAATTATTCTGCAACAATATCATTAATTTTCACGCGAAAGTGAGAAAACCGCTCGCCGACCATAAGGGGTACATGTCAACCATATATGGGAGCCCCCTGGCAGAGCACTCTGAAGGGCTTATTGAGATCTACCCCCAAAAAAAACCCCAAAAGCTTAGAAGAGAGAAAATGCCTCAATCACGAGGTCCAGGTTGACCGAGCATCCCCAACCATTAGTAACGGAGCGCAAGTTTAGGAAAATTAAGCAAGTTATGGCCCTGACCGAGGAACCAGAGGCGACAAAGAGCAAGTTATGAGAGTGGGTTATTGGTGGAAAGGGAAAGAATACACCTGAAGGTGGACATGATAAACATTACTAACGCCGGGTTGCTGGTTTCTCGTGAGGAGTACGACTAATAAATAACCCAACACTTCTTGGTTGGTACATAGAGCAAGGTTAAGTGGTGAGTGGTCCATGGACCATGGATTTTAGGTTCTGTGACGTTCCTCGTATTGAGAAGGATTTTATGTGAAAATTAGCAGCCTTAGGTTTTAGTTCGTTTGGCGGGATTATTCCTAGACCATGACATGTTATGTCCTTGTGTGGGAATGTGCCTAGATCTGTGAATGACAAGTTTTGGATTGGATGGGAGATAGTAAGGAAATTTGGATGGTTTTTGCAATAATAGTATGTCAGATTTTCCTACATGCATGTTATGTCTAATGTGGTGGAGGATGCTATGCAAAGTAATACATACCGTAGGGTATGGGGGGGGGGCCCTCCCCTTGATGTACGTGTTGATTGGAAAGTTGGGGGGTGCTTGGATATTTTTTGGAAAACTCTAAGAAGGGGGCGGCCTTCAGTCTTTGGTTTACAAGACCAACGTTTTTTATAAACTATTAGAGTGGTTAGAGGTTGAGTATCTTATTTTCTAGGAGACTAGTAATGGGGAATAAGATGAGAATGATTGTGAAGTAGGTAGTTGAGGTGAGTTGTCCGATGATAATAAATGGATGTTCGACTGGTTGGCTACCGATTCATGTAAGGATTAAAAGATTTGTTACTAGGATTCAGAATAGAAGTTGGGAGAGAGGTCGGAAGGTTATAGTTCATTGCTTTGATATGTGGAGGAATGGGGTTAGAAATAGAATTAAGACGGAGGCGGCTAGGGCTAGGACTCCTCCGAATTTGTTGGGGATTGATCGTAGGATGGCATATGCAAATAGGAAGTACCACTCAGGTTTAATGTGGGGAGGTGTTACTAATGGGTTTGCAGGTGTAAAATTTTCTGGATCTCCTAAGAGGTTGGGTGAGAATATGGCAAGTGTTATTAGAGGAATAAGGAGGAACAAAAGGCCTAGAATATCTTTTATTGAGAAATAGGGGTGGAATGGGATTTTGTCACAGTCTGAATAAATACCTAGGGGGTTGTTTGAGCCTGTTTCGTGTAAGAAAGTTAAGTGGATGAGGGTGAGACCTGCAATTAAGAATGGGAGGAGGAAGTGGAGGGCAAAGAACCGGGTAAGTGTAGGGTTGTCAACTGAGAATCCTCCTCAAGCTCATTCTACAAGTGTTTGGCCAATGTAAGGAATTGCTGAGAATAGGTTAGTAATTACTGTAGCGCCTCAGAATGATATTTGGCCTCATGGGAGGACATATCCTACGAAGGCAGTTGCTATTAGAGTTAAGAGGAGAATAACTACTGTGTTTTAGGTTTCTTTACATAGGTAGGAACCATAGTAGAATCCTCATCCAATGTGTAGGTAAATGCATATGAAGAAGAAGGAGGCGCCGTTTGCATGGAGGTTTCGGATTAGTCAGCCGAATTGAAGATTTCGGCATGTATGGGCGATGGACGTGAATGCCAGGGTGATATCCGCTGTATAATGTATTGCTAGTAGGAGGCCAGTGGTGATTTGGATTGTTAGACAGAAGCCAAGAAGAGATCCAAAGTTTCATCAGGCGGAAATGTTTGGTGGTGTTGGGAGGTCAATTAAAGAATCGTTGATTATTTTTAGAAGGGGGTGATGTTTTCGTAAGTTAGGGGCCATTAATTCTTAGTTCTGTGTAAATAAGATTATAATTAAGATAGATAGAGCGAAGGATCCTAGATAGGTTTTGATTAGTCCGGAGTGTAGAGTAGTTGAGATTTTGGATACTTTGAGTTGAAGGGTCGCTAGTCCTTCTGGGCCTATTTTTTTATATCAGGATAGGTCGATTAAATGGGATGCAATGTTCTGGCCGTTGTTTAGGAGTTTAGTAGAGCTGAGGCGGTGTATAAGGGGGTTAAAATATCCTAGAGTGCTGGAGAAGTTTATAGTGATATTTTGTTTGGGGGCAGAGAAGGTATGTGTGAGTTTTGATAGTTCTAATGCCAGAATGATGCCTAATGTTGTAATAATGATAGCAGTGGTTTTTGTGACCAGTGGTATGGTTATAGGAGGGGTTTTTGTAGGGGAGATATAAGAGGTAATTAATAGACCAGCTATAATACTTCCGAGAGCGAGACGAGTAATTGGGTTTGCTGGGTTGTTTTCATTGATGGGAGTAATGGAGGGAATTCGGGTGTAGTCAGTTTGTACTAGTAGGGCTATACGTAGGCTGTAAGTTGCAGTAAAAGCTGTAGCTACGAGGGTTAGGAGGAGTGCTCAGGTGTTTAGATAGGAGGTGTTAAGACTTTCAATAATGAGATCTTTTGAGTAAAACCCTGCTAAAAATGGTGTTCCTATGAGAGCTAAATTTCCGATTGTCAGGCATGAGGTAGTTGTAGGGAGTAGTTTCTGTAATCCTCCTATTTTTCGAATGTCTTGTTCACCGTTAAGGCTGTGAATGATAGACCCAGAGCAAAGGAAGAGTATGGCTTTAAAGAATGCATGCGTAGAGATGTGTAGGAAGGCTAGTTGAGGTAGATTTAGGCCAATAGTGACTATTATTAGTCCTAGTTGGCTGGATGTAGAGAAAGCAATAATTTTTTTGATGTCGTTTTGGGTAAGAGCGCATGTAGCGGCAAATAGGGTGGATAGGGCACCTATACAAAGGCCCATAGTTAGGGCAATTTGGTTGTTACATAATATGTGGTGAGTGCGAATAAGTAGAAAGATTCCGGCAACTACTATTGTGCTGGAATGGAGTAGGGCAGATACAGGGGTTGGCCCTTCTATAGCTGCTGGGAGTCATGGATGCAGGCCAAATTGGGCGGATTTACCTGTGGTGGCTAGGATGAGCCCTAAGAGAGGGAGAAGGGATATTTGGTTTGGGGAGGATTGCTGTTGAATTTCTCAAGTGTTTATTGAGGATGCTAGTCATGCTATGCAGAGGATTAGTCCAATATCCCCAATACGGTTGTAAAGTACGGCTTGAAGTGCAGCGGTGTTGGCTTCTGCTCGACCGTGTCACCATCCAATCAGGAGGAAGGATAGAATTCCGACTCCCTCTCAGCCGATAAATAAGAGGAATATGTTATTAGCGATGATTAAGATGAGTTTTGCAATGAGAAAGATTAGAAGGTAAAGAGAGAATTTTGTGGTGTGGGGTTCTGAGGCTATATATCATGTTGTAAATTGAAGAATAGATCATGTTACGAATAGTGCAATAGGAAAAAACGTTAAGGAGTATTGGTCTATTTTAAGACTAAAAGGGATTTTGAAGTTCGCAATAAATTTTCATTCTCAATAGAAAGTGGTATTTTCCATATTTAAGTAGATGGAGAGGATTATGGGAATTAAACTAACTATGAAGGAAGTTTTAACAGTGTGTATGATGGTTGTTGGAGAGTTTAGGTAGTTTTTGGATAGGAGGGGGAGTAGGATGGGTATAGAGAGGGTAGCCAGGGTCAAGAATATAGAGGTGTTGAGGATTAATGGGAAGTCCATTACTTTTACTTGGACTTGCACCAAGATGAATGGCTCCTAAGACCAGTGGATTGCTATTATCCTTTAAAAGTAGGGGGGCTGAGGTCTTAGGCTCAGATGCAAGAGTTAGCAGTTCTTGTTGGTTAAACCTCCCCTCGGCAGGCAAGAAGAGTTTAACTTCTATTTTTAGGATCACAGTCTAATGTTTGGTTTAAAACTATGCTTGCATGTGGGAATTCCTGAGATTAGCTCTGGTTTTAGGATGAGGAGGAGGGAGGGTAGGATATGAAGTGTTATAAGGAGATGTTCTCGTGTATTTGAATTTTGGGTGGTTGTAATATAGGTTGGAGTTGGACCTCGTTGGGTTATAAGGAGTATGTAGAGGGTATAGGCTCCAGTTAGTAGAGTTGCGGCTCCGGTTAGGATAATGGTGAAGGTGGATCAGTTGAAGAGTGCAATTATGATAGTTAATTCAGCTATCAGGTTAGTGGTAGGAGGAAGGGCTATGTTTGTTAGGTTGGCTAGGAGCCATCAGATTCCTGTTAGAGGTAAAAGGGGTTGTAGGCCTCGTGTTAGAAGGAGAGTACGACTATGTATGCGTTCATAGTTTGTATTAGCTGGGCAAAATAGTATGGAAGAGGTGAGTCCATGTGAAATCATTAGGATTATGGCCCCTGAAAAGGATCAGTGGGTTTGGATTATTGTTGCGGCAATGACTAGACCTATGTGGCTTACTGAGGAGTAGGCGATTAATGACTTAAGGTTGATTTGGCGTAGGCAGATGGAGCTTGTCATTAGTGCCCCTCATAAGGCTAGGGTTAAAAATGGGTAGTAGAGGTAGTCTAATAGGGAGTTTGTAATTATTGAGGTACGCATAATGCCGTATCCCCCAAGTTTGAGGAGGAGTGCAGCTAGGAGTATGGATCCTGCGATTGGTGCCTCTACGTGGGCTTTTGGGAGTCACAGGTGTAGTCCGTAAAGGGGAGCTTTCACTATGAAAGCGAGCAATAGGGCTAGACTTGATATGAGGCCTGTTCAGGAGTTTGTAAGAGATGAGTGTGAAAGTTTTATTATAGTGATGTGTATAGTTCCTGTTTGGGTGTGAAGATAGAGGATCACTACTAATAGGGGAAGAGAACTAATTAGTGTATAAAATAAGAGGTAGATTCCAGCACTTAAACGTTCTGGTTGGCTACCGCATCGTGTGATTAGAATTAGGGTAGGGATTAGGGTAGCTTCGAATGCGATATAAAATAATATCAGTTCTAAGGCTGAGAAGGCCAAGATAATGAATGGTTGGGTGAGGATTATGGTTATGGTAAAAATATATTTTCGTGTGGGAGGTTCTTGTTGAAGGTGATTTTGGCTTGCCAGGATTATAAGAGGTAGAAGTCAACAAGATAGAACTAATAAGGGGGATGAAATTTGATCAGTTCCAAGTCATGGTGATAGGGTTTTGCTAGGGTAATAGGTTGAAGGAAGTCATTGTAAGCTAGCGGTTGCAATTAAGAGGCTGTGCGAGGTGACATTGAGTCATAGGAATTTTGGAGGAGATAGGAGGGTTATGGGGAGTAATATGATTGTAGGGAGAATAATTTTTAACATTGTAGAAGGTTTAGATTGTGTAAATGATCCGATCCGTGAGTTCGGGTGGAAGCTACTAGGACTGCTAGACCGGCGCCTGCTTCACAGGCTGAGAATGCTAACATAAGAATGGGCATTAAGGTGGGGAATGTTGTTTGGGTTTGAATAGGTCATATGGAGAGGGCAATGTATATTGATAGTATTATACTTTCTAAGCATAGCAGGGCAGAAATTAGGTGTATTCGGTGAAAGGCTAGTCCTAGACTACTTAGGGTGAAGGCAGAGTAGAAGCTTAAATGCAGAAAGGTCATTGAGAAAGTCACGGGGTAGGACTGTGGTTTGTTGAGCCGAAATCAACTGTCTTTGCTAGACTAACTTTCTGAAGTTATTCTGCTCATTCTAAGCCCCCTTGAATTCATTCATAAATTAGCCCTAGTGCGAGGAGGAGAATGACTGTGGAGGTTCATGTTAAGGTAGTGAGGGGGGAGAGGAGTTGAGTAGCCCATGGGAGGGGCAGTAGGAGGGCAATTTCTAGGTCGAACAAGAGGAATAAGATTGCGACAAGGAAGAATCGGATTGAAAATGGGAGGCGGGCAGAGCCCAGTGGGTCAAAGCCACATTCGTATGGGGATAATTTTTCTGAATCTGGATTTATTTGAGCTAATCAAAGGTTTAGTGAAGTTAAGATAATACATAGTGATAGAGAAATTGTGAATATAAAGAGGATGATGTTAATTGCCTTTCTCTGGTTTTGATCCAGATTTTAGAGATTGGAAGTCAATTGTAATTAATATACTAGAAGGGCAAGATCCTCATCAATAGATTGTTATGTAGAGGAACAGTCAGATAATGTCAACAAAATGTCAGTATCAGGCCGCTGCTTCAAAGCCAAAGTGGTGGTTGGATGTGAAGTGGAATTTTACGAGGCGGAGGAGGCAAATCAAGAGGAAGGAGGATCCAATGATTACGTGGAGACCATGAAATCCTGTGGCGACGAAAAAGGTTGATCCATAGACTCCGTCGGCAATTGAGAATGGAGCTTCATAATATTCTATTGCTTGAAGTGCTGTAAAGTAGAATCCTAATAGGACGGTTATAAGTAGGGCTTGGGTAGCTTGGTTCCGATTGCCCTCTGTAATGCTGTGATGTGCTCATGTGACAGTGACTCCTGAGGCTAGGAGGATAGCAGTGTTTAGTAGGGGGACTTCTATTGGATTGAGAGGTTTGATTCCTATAGGAGGTCATTGTCCTCCGAGTTCTGGAGTGGGGACTAAGCTGGAGTGGAAGAATGCTCAGAAGAATCCTAGGAAGAAGAATGCTTCGGATGTAATAAATAAAATTATTCCGTAATGTAAGCCCTTTTGGACTGTAGGGGTATGGTGGCCTTGGAATGTGCTTTCTCGTATGATGTCACGTCATCATTGGAGTATCCCTAGGATTATAGAGAGTAGGCCTAGGAGTAAGAGTTGGATAGAGTGGTGGTGAAATCATATGGCTAACCCAGAGGTAGTGAGGAGGGCGGCTGCTGCTCCAAAAATGGGTCAAGGGCTTGGGTCTACTATGTGAAATGAGTGGGCTTGGTGTGTCATTAAGGGTTAAATGTTTTCTTGTAAGTAAAGGCTTAGAAGAAGTACAAAGACATACGCTTGGATTATTGCCACGGCCACTTCTAGAATTGTTAAGAGGAGTAGAATTGTTCTAGTTAGAAGGGACACGGTAGGTATAATGGGAAGGAGGACGGTAGTGGCTGTTGAAATGAGTTGGATGAGCAGGTGTCCTGCTGTGAGGTTGGCTGTGAGGCGAACTCCTAAGGCTAAAGGGCGAATGAGAAGGCTTGTTGTTTCAATTATGATGAGGGCAGGAATTAGAGGTGTTGGGGTGCCTTCTGGTAGGAGGTGTCCAAGGGAAGCTGAAGGTTGGTTTTGTAGGCCTGTTAGCAGGGTGGCAAGTCATAGAGGGAAGGCGAGGGCTAGGTTTATTGATAGTTGGGTGGTAGGTGTGAATGTGTAAGGTAGGAGGCCTAATAGGTTAATTGTTAGAAGTATAATTATGAGTGATGATAGGATTAGGGCTCATTTATGGCCTTTTTTGTTTAATGGGGTTATTAGTTGTTTTGTGATTAAATGGAGAAATCAGAGTTGAAGAGTTGAAAGACGATTTGTAACTCATCGATTGCCAGGAGAAGGAAGTAATAGGGTTGGGAATAAGAGCGAGATGAGGATAAGGGGGATTCCGAGGAGGGTTGGGCTTATGAATTGATCAAAGAAGCTTAGGTTCATGGTCAGTTTCAGGAATGGGTTTTTATAGTGGGTAGTGTTTTGTTGGAGGGTGAGTTAGTTGGGGTAAATAGTAAGAGTTTAGGTTGAAGGATAAGAGAAAAAGTGAATCATGAAGTTAGTATGATAAAAAGTCAAGGTGCGGGGTTTAGTTGGGGCATGTCATTAAGGAGGGTGAATAATCCTCTTTCTCTAGTTTAAAAGGCTAGTGCTGGTTCATAGCTTCTTAATGATTAGGATGTTAGAAGTGAAGATCAGTTTTCGAAGTGTGTTAGAGGGGCTGATTCTACTACGATAGGTATGAAGCTGTGGTTGGCTCCACAGATTTCTGAGCACTGACCGTAGAAGATTCCAGGACAGGTTGTGATAAAGGAAGTTGGGTTCAGTCGTCCTGGAATTGCATTGGTTTTTACACCAAGGCTAGGAACAACTCAGGAGTGGAGAACGTCATCAGCTGTGACAATAATTCGAATTGGGGATTCTATTGGAATGACGATGCGGTTATCAACTTCTAGGAGGCGGAAATGACCGAGTGGTAGATCCATAGTTGGTAGTATGTAAGAGTCAAAAGATAAATCTTTAAAGTCTGTATATTCGTAGGATCAGTATCATTGGTGGCCAATAGCTTTGAGGGTGAGGTCAGGCTCATCGATTTTGTCTATCATGTAGAGGATTTGAAGGGATGGGAGGGCTAGTATAATTAGGACAATGGCAGGTAAGATTGTTCAGACAAGTTCTACTTCTTGTGCGTCGACGGTGTTGGAGGATAGTTTTTCTATAAGTATAAGAGCTAGTAAATACAGGACTAGGCTACAAATGGCTAGTGCGACTATTAGGGCGTGGTCGTGAAATTCAATAAGTTCTTCTATAATAGGCGATGAAGTGTCTTGAAAACCAAATTGAGAGTGGTTGGCCATGGAGTTGGGATGGGATGTACTGGGTTTTCACCTGTGATTTAGTCTTGACAAGACTATGTAATGATTTTACTAACAACCCATAAGAAAGAAGCATGAGTGGTTTGATGCGGTTGGCTTGAAACCAGTTTATGAGGGTTCGATTCCTTCCTTTCTTGTACTTGTGTTGCAAAGCAATTTAAATTAGTAGTAGAATGGCTAAGGCTTAGTAGAAGAGTAGGCCTAGAAAGCAATGCTTCAAAGTAGTAAGCTAGCAACCTTGTTTGTGAGTGTGGAATGTACTGAAGAGATGGCAACAATAATCAAAGGATTAAGTCAAGCATGTATATAATGATTTGTTACCTGGGATGTGGTAAGGGTCTGTTAATCAGTTTCTAGGGGTAAGACAGCTTAAGTGAGATTTATGATTAGAATAGATGATTATTAATTGTTACCAGTATGAAGTATGAGCTTGTTTGTAACTGCACCTGGTTTGCTAGGGAAACTGTAACTGTTTTGTCGTGGAAACTGCACTTAAACTTGTTTGTGTATAAAAGCTGAACTGAAAATGAGGGTCGGTGGAATCCTGACTTGGGGCGTTAGCCCGCAGGTTCCCGGGGCCCCCAATAAAGCACCGCATAAACCGGCACTCTTGGTTTGTGTTTCTTTTGGATTACGGGCAACACTTGGACAAAAGCTGGTTCTTCAAAGGTATGGTAGGGAGGAGGGCAGCCGTGAATTCATTCAGTGTTTGTGGAGGTAAGTTCTGGTTGCACTACTTTCCGTTTGGATGCGAAGGCTTCTCAGATAATGAACATTAGTATAATTACAGCTACTATGGAGATGAGGGAGCCGATGGAGGATAGGGTGTTTCATAGGGTATAAGCATCTGGGTAGTCTGAGTATCGTCGTGGTATACCAGCTAGGCCTAGGAAATGTTGTGGGAAGAATGTTAGGTTGACCCCAAAGAATATTACTCCAAAGTGGGCTTTAGCTCATGTAGAGTGAAGGTGTAGCCAGTGAACAGTGGGAATCAATGTGTGAAGCCAGCTAAAATGGCGAATACTGCCCCCATAGATAATACATAGTGGAAATGTGCAACTACGTAGTAGGTGTTGTGCAGGGCGATGTCTAGGGAGGAGTTGGCAAGAACGATGCCTGTTAGTCCACCAATGGTGAAGAGGAAAATAAAGCCTAGGGCTCATAGTATGGGCGGGTCTCATTTGATTGTTCCACCGTGTAGGGTTGCTAGTCAGCTGAAGACTTTAATGCCAGTGGGGATTGCAATAATTATGGTGGCGGATGTGAAGCAAGCTCGGGTATCTACGTCCATTCCAACTGCAAATATGTGGTGAGCTCATACGATAAAGCCCAAGAAACCAATGGATAATATGGCTCAGACTATGCCTATGTAGCCAAAGGGTTCTTTTTTACCGGCGTAGTAGGCTACAACATGGGAAATAATTCCGAATCCTGGTAGGATAAGGATGTAGACTTCTGGATGGCCAAAAAACCAGAATAAGTGTTGATATAAAATTGGGTCTCCGCCTCCTGCGGGGTCAAAGAATGTAGTGTTTAGGTTTCGATCTGTTAGAAGCATTGTAATGCCAGCAGCGAGGACTGGTAGGGAGAGGAGAAGTAGAACTGCAGTAATTAGGATGGATCAAACGAATAGAGGGGTTTGGTATTGTGAGAGAGCAGGTGGTTTTATATTGATTGCTGTGGTGATAAAGTTGATTGCCCCAAGGATGGATGAGACACCTGCCAGGTGAAGGGAGAAGATGGCAAGGTCTACTGATGCACCGGCGTGGGCTAGATTTCCGGCTAGGGGAGGGTATACTGTTCATCCTGTTCCGGCCCCGGCTTCTACTGTAGAAGATGCTAGAAGAAGTAGGAAGGATGGAGGAAGTAGTCAGAAGCTCATGTTATTTATTCGTGGAAATGCTATGTCGGGGGCACCAATTATTAATGGTACTAATCAGTTACCAAACCCTCCGATTATAATAGGCATTACTATAAAGAAAATTATAACGAAGGCATGTGCGGTGACAATTACATTGTAAATTTGGTCATCGCCTAAAAGGGGGCCTGGCTGTCCTAGTTCTGCTCGAATGAGGAGACTAAGGGTTGTGCCGATTATACCAGCTCATGCGCCAAAAATAAGGTAAAGTGTGCCGATATCTTTGTGGTTAGTGGAAAATAGTCAACGATTGATGAAAGTCATAGGTAAGATGTCTGAGTGTAGAAGCGTTAGGCTGTAGTCCTTTTTACAGAGGTTTGATTCCTCTTCTTATCGATTCTGTAGTGAAGTTCCTGTTGAGTTGCAAGCTCATTGATGTGCATTAAACATGCGCCGGGATCTAGTAGACAGAAGCCTGTTGGTTGGGGCATTTAGCTGTTAACTAAAATTTTATGGGATCAAATCCCATCTGTCTAGGGGGAGGTTCTAGCTTAATTAAAGCATCTGAGTTGCATTCAGGAGATGCAGGTTAGTATCCTGTGTACCTTAACAGAAACTAAGAGGGATTAGCCCTTGTTTAAGGCTTTGAAGGCCTTTGGTTTAAATAACCTAAGTTTCTAAGGGATTGCGAGTACTATGGGAGATAGTGGTAGGAGTATAATTGATAAGGAGGTAAAGGTTGTGGTTAGGGTGTTAGTTGGTTTGTTAGTTTGTCATTGTTTTATGTAGTTAGTGAAGTTTGGGGGTAGTGTGATGGTTGCACAGCAGGCCAGTCGTAGGTAGAAGAAAAGTCCAAGTAAAGAGAGTAGGGTAATAGCTGTGGTTACTACTGTTAGTTCTTGTTTTGTGAGCTCTTGAATAATTAACCATTTGGGTAGGAATCCCGTTAGGGGAGGAAGACCTGCAAGGGAGAGGAGAGTGAGCATAAGGATTGTGGTTCGTGATGGAATTTTGGTTCATGTGGATATAACAGTGGATAGTTTTAGGGTATTGGTTGTGTTAAGGATGAAGAAGATGGCGGAAGTTGTTACAGTATATAGATAGAAGGTAATTAAAGTCAGATTGGGGTTATAGTTGAGAATAATAGTTATTCATCCTAGGTGTGCGATAGATGAGAAATAAAAAGATTTTCTCTCTACTTCCTGTCAGCAGCGATACCTGGCCACTTCATGGGAAGCAGGGCTTCACCACACAGAGAAGCCGCTCAGAAGGCATGTATTGTAAAAAAATGGATTTTCCCCCTTTCCTGTTCCTTTCCTGAGCTCTTGTAGCTGAGCTGACGCCATATATTCTGCAATGTCCCTTTGGTCCATTTGGCTCAACTGACCTGTCTGTATCGCCTCCCATGATCTTGTCTCGATTCAGGGGACGAAGCCGACAATGTAGATGCTGCACCAGCCCTGCTCAGCAGTTGCCAAGGCACTGGTGTGATTAACCCCTTTGTAGCTCCCAATGCAAAGCACAGCACTGTGACGCCTGCAGTGAGAAAATGAACTCCAGCTCAGACAGACCCAACACATGTGGGATTCATGGGTTTGATCTAGGAAACCTGTCCCAAAGTTTTCACTGCCTTTTCCTCCTTGGACATTTCCTGATGCCCGGAGGAAGCTCATGTCCAACAGCAGCAGGCGACCCTTGTATAACAAGGAATGAATGATGCTCCTCGTGCGGTGGTGAGACAAAGAGAAGTTTATTCAAAATTCCCACTCTTAAATCCCTGCGTACCATGTGACTTCTTCAACCAATAGAGTTATATGTGACTGCGCATGTCCCCTCGGGCCCATCACCCTGACACATCCCCTGTGCATCCAGACATGCCTCCCACATATCCCCTCTCTCTAATATCTTAAAGAAGTCAGAAAAAGCAGTGCAAAAAACAGTGCAAACAACCAGAACATTGTAAACTACCAAGCTTCGCAGCGACCCAGCGCATTGCTTCGCTTAGCTTCTTAACTCTAATATAAACCTTTTAAAACCTTATATTCCTATAGGGTAGTGCAACTTGGATAATTATTTTATTAACTTGGGGCCTTTAGCCCAACTGTGTGTAAACTATAACTTTTATTAATCTGAGGGTTTTTTAATAACTGGGGATTTCAAACTTTATTCAAGAAACAGGGTAAGCATATCAAAACTCAATTCTTCCAAGGTGACCTTGTGGTGTAGGTAATGTGGTCTTGTGAGGTATTCTGTGTTTTTATGTTTTCCAGTCACACAACTCTCTTATTCACTCATCTCACACACGACGGCCGTCATTATTCACGCATACACATACACACACCAATATTTGCAGTTTGCTTGTTACCACATTGGTCATTAATATAAACTGAAACATAACATAACTGTTTTTAAACTCCTGAGTTATCTGGTTCCTGCAGCTGTGATTGTGTATCCAAATAGGGTTTTACACACCTGGAGGGAATCCACTTCAGTTCTTTTCCTGTTGCCACACAAGCGTAACCTCTCCCCAAGTCAGAAGATCTAAAGGTCCTGTCCATTGTCCCGAGATCAAATCTTTTACCATGACTAATGGCCTGGGAGAGGCAAACGCCTGAGATTTGTGTTGCTTCTCATATCTGCTTCTTTCAGCACTGTCACAATTTAAAAAATTGATAACATATGTGGCTTTCCACAAACGTTCTTGTGGACTGTATAGCTTCTCCCCCCCTCTTTGTTTTATTAGCATCTCTTTCAGTGTGCGGTGTGCCCTTTCTACAATTGCTTGTCCCGTAGGTGAGTGTGGAATTCCTGCAATATGTGAAATTCCCCATTCTGATAGGAAATTCCTTACCTTTTCAGAGACGTATGCTGGTCCGTTATCGGTCTTAATCTGTTGTGGAGTGCCAAGGGTAGCAAAACAGCTTAGCCAGTGTCTTATTACATCCTTGGCTTTCTCACCTGTGTGTGCTGTAGCAGTGATGTACTGTGAATGTGTGTCTACAGTTACATGTACATATTTCAAGGGGTCAAATTCTGGGATGTGTGTAACATCTGTTTGCCATATCTGATTGGATATTAACCCTCTGGGGTTAACACCTTCCTGAGATGGCATGGGGGTAATTTTTTGACAGTCTGGACAAGTCAATATGATATCTCGGGCCTGATTGATAGTAATTTTGAATTGTCTCTTTAGAGAGCGTGCATTCTGGTGGAATGGGACAATTTTGCTTGCTCAAGGGTCCTAGGTACTGTGTTGAACATTGCTGCTTTGTCAGCTTCTCGGTTCCCTTCAGCTATTGGCCCTGGCATGTCAGTGTGAGACCTGATGTGCATTATATAAAAATCAAACCTTCTGTGATTGACAAGGAACCAAATACAACGCATTTCAAACAACAAATGAGGGTTAGAAACATCCCGAAGAAATGAACATTCTAGACGTGAAACTAGCCCTGCAGCATAACAAGAATCAGTGACAATATTAACAGGTTGTTCAGAAAACTTTTCCAAGGCAATACGAATGGCAGCCAGTTCCAGGACCTGCACAGAGCATTGGTTCATGGTCTGTACTTTTTGTTCCCATTGTCCGGTATCAGGATTTATCCAAGTCACTGCAGCTTTCTGTGATCGCCCAGATGCATCTGTAAAAACTGTGAGGCCTTTTACTGGCTCACTTCTGCATCTAGTCGTGGTTCTTTAAGGCAAATTACCGATTTCTGCCCAAAGTCTGTGCTTAGGGAGATTAACTGAAATGTTACCATCAAAACCTGCTAAGGCAGCTTGGAACTCGGTGTCCTCAGCTAGCATCCAAGCTAAATTGTCCTTCGTGGCTGGAATGGAGATGACCGCTGGATCCCTTCCATCTAGTTCCTGTAATCGAACTCTGCCTTTAATAACAAGCTTAGCAAACATTTCATTAATTGTCCATACAGTTTTAGGTGGGGTGTGGGGCAGAAATAGCCATTCTAGAACCAGCAGTGGGTCCTTTTCAGTCTGGTCCCACTGGAATAAGACTGCAAATGGCTGGTACCTGCTGGGAATTAAGACCAGGCAGATTTGCAGTTCAGGATCTCTCCTTCTGCTCTGCCTAGATTCGATCGCCTTGGCACAGATGTCTAACGCCTGTTTGGCCTCTGCTGTCAGAGCCCTATTAGACGTCAGATCAGAGTCCCCCTTTAGTAACACAAAGAGAGGGTGTAGCTCCTCTGTGGTTAAGCCTAGAACAGGCCTTAACCAATTAATAGCTCCCAGGAGTTTTTGCAACTCATGTAAGGTTAAAGTGTCTTTTACCTCAAGCTGCAGCGGCTGTGGGGAAATCTGTTGTTGCGTGATTCTCCATCCAAGATAGCTCCAGGGCTGCTGTCGCTGGATTTTCTCTTCTGCAACCTGTAAGCCTGCTTCTTGGACAGCATCAGTTAAAGCAGTAACAACAATTTGCAGTTCATTTTCTGTGGCCATGCTTATTAAAATATCATCCATGTATTGGTAGATTATTGCAGAGGGAAAACGTTTTCTGATGGGTTGAATAGCATTTGCAACTACTGTTTGGCATATGGTTGGACTGTTCTTCATCCCCTGAGGGAGAACAACCCAGTGATACCTTTGCATAGGCTGTGAATTGTTTAATGCTGGAATAGAAAATGCAAACCTTGGGGCATCCTCGGGGTGCAGGAATATGGTGAAAAAGCAGTCCTTTAAATCAATTATTGTCAGAGGCCAGTTCGCTGGGAGCATAGCAGGTGAGGGTAATCCTGGTTGCAATGCCCCCATAGACTCAATGACTGCGTTTACTGCTCTGAGATCCTGAATCATCCTCCATTTGCCAGTTTTTTTGGGAATGCAAAATACAGGAGTGTTCCAGGGACTATTTGTTGGCACAATGTGTCCTGCTTCCAATTGTTCCTCTACAAACATCTTTAAATGTTCAAGCCTTTCTTTTTTCATGGGCCATTGGTCTACCCAGACCGGCTGGTCACTTTTCCAGACCAGCTTAATCGGTGCTTGGGACGGCTGACCAATGGCCCCTATTGAAAAACCTGGCTGCTTGCAGGAGGAATTTGCATTACTGTGCCAAACTGTGAAAGTATATCACGTCCCCACAGAGAGCAAGGGATCAGGGCTATGAATGGAGCTACCTTTGCTACTTGCCCCTCTGGTCCCAAGACAGTGAGTACTTGAGCACTCTGTCTGGGTCTTTGTGTGCCTCCCACCCCTTGAATGGTTGCAGCTGGGCAAACAGTAGGCCAGTCAAGTGGCCATTCGGAGTCCTTTATGATGGAAACATCAGCTCCCGAATCCAAAAGGCCTGTAAATCGGTGCCCATTAACCTGGTACGTCATGAGCGGCTGTGCTGCTGTGATGGCTGCTGCCCAGTAAACTTGTGGTTGTCCCGTGCTGCCAAAGGTCCCTGAACCCCGCTCCCTCCCCCCCTCCCCTGCAGGCGACGTACTGTATAAGGGGATTAACTGAGCAAGCTTCTGTCCTTTCGGGATGAAGCAGGGGGGTGAAGGGGTCCATGCCATTATCAGAATCTCGCTATGAGAATCCGAGTCTATTACACCTGGCAGCACAAACAAACCCATTCTGGTGGTAGAGGACCTTCCAATCAGCAGTGCATGTACCCCTGGATTAGGGGGACCCCGATGTCCAGTCGGGATTAGCACCACCTCAGTGGAAGTTATGAGGACTGTGTCCCTGTTGGATAAGTCCAGCCCAGCGCTGGCTGATGTGGTGGGGGTGCAGGGGCACAGAGCGCTGGCTGAGCTGGGGGGGCACAAATCGCCAACCTGTTCCCCTGTGTCGCATGTGATTGCTGTACCGGGGCGTGCGACAGCGCCCCTCGCCTCCAGTTTTTTGGCATCCTCCTTGCTTTGGGTTGCTTTCGAGGTGCCAATGCTAGAGGTTTCTGAGGGCAGTCCCTTTGGAAATGGTCAGGGGCCCCACAAATGAAACAACCATCTTTGGGTCTGGCCCCCTGCTGTGTCCTTAACTGAGTACTCAGTGCTACTGCTAGCAAATCTGATTGATGTGTTAAAGAACCCACCTCTTGGCAGGCACGAACTAATTCTGAGATACTGCAAGTTTCCCTCTTAGGAAGGGTTTGCAGAACTCTTTTACAATCCACATTAGCATTTTCGAAAGCCAGTCTTCTACTAAGGATTTCCCTGGCTTCCTCATTTTCAGTCTGCCTATCCAGAGCAGATTGCAGCCAATCTAGGAATTTTGTGTAAGGTTCTGTTGGGCCCTGTATTATTTTGGTAAATGACAAGTTTGCATCTCTGTCTGATGTAGGTAATTTTCTTATTGCCCGCATGGCATGTTTTGCTATTACCTCGTATACCTCTCTAGTGTAAACGGTTTGACCATCTATGGAACGATAGTTCCCATCCCCTGTGAGTTGGTGTGCTGATACCCCTGCTTGCGGGTCATTAGCGTAAGCAGAACAGATTTCTCTAAAATCGTTCAGCCATACATTGTATTGTGTGTTAGAAAGGCTTATTTGTAACAAGGTTCTCCAGTCATGAGGCATGAAGATGTATGTGGAACTTAGTGACTCTAAAAATGCAAGCGTGTTAGGGGATGATACACCAGTTTCTCTCATTAACTGTCTTAGTTCTTTGGTTAGTTCATGTGGTAATGGTTGGAACCTGCAGCTTTGACGTGGACCGATAATTACTGGACATGCTTGTATAACTTGTAAGTCCCCAGTACGCAATGCCTCTTCTCTGCATAAAGCCCACCTATCAATTGTACCTTCTCGGTATGTTGCTTCATCCCTTACCGGCGGAGCTATCCCGAAATCCCCCTCCTCCTCCCCCCATTCCTCCCATTCCCCCCCCCCCCTGCAGCTCCGGCGAAAGCGGCTGTCTGTGGGTGGGTGGTGGTGGTGGTTGGGGAGTACGGCGCGGGGGCGGGGAAGGACGGGTCGGTGTCCGAACCGCGTGGCAGGCGAGATGGTGGTGCCCGCTCCTGGGCGCGTACTCGGCGTTCATGCGCGGGATGGGTTGGCAAGTAAACTGGGCTAGCCCCCCCACTCCCGTCACGGGACCCCCTGCTGCTGTCCCACTGACTGGAACCTCACGTCTGGGGCCCCGCTCCCTCCCGCCGGTCTGTGTCCCTTGGGCTCCCGGTTCCCTTCCCCGGAGTTGAATTGTGAACGGCCCCACCCCCTCCCCCCGCCGAGCTTTGTGAGTTCAAACTGCGGCGCGTAAAAGTGGGGCTGCTGCTTGCAGCCTGAGTGGGGGTGTATGTGTTCGTTGTTCTTTGGTGGGATCTGCTTAATGCAGTCATTATAGCTTGCCAGGCTGGGTAAGCATTGTTTGCTTGGGAATCCCCTCCCTGAGCCTTGAGTTTGATAAGATTGCCTATTTTGTCCCATATGTGAATGTTGAGGGCTTCAACCAGAGGTAGTTCTGGTACGGTTGTTTTAATGAGCAGCACCAACTCTGATAATTCAGCCCTTGTAACCTGAACATAGTAAGGATTCAGCAGAGCAGCCAGTGCTTCTGTGTCCCGTGATACTTCGGTAGGGAAAAAGTTTCCCATGTTACCTTTGTGTCTCGGCGCTGCTGGGGTGCGCTGCTGAAGAGGGTCTGTCGGTTTGTTGATTTGTGTTGGCTCACTGTCGGTTGGGCTGTGGCGTCCCGTCGGCGGCGGCTGATGTCCCGGTGCAGGCGGCAAGCGGCAAGCGGCAGCGGCAGGCACGGGCAGCTGTAGCGACGGACACGGGGGCTGGCTGTAGAGGCAGCGGCTTGGGGCTGCGGCGATCGGCGTGTGCAGGCTGCAAAGCAGTGAACGAAGCGGCGGCGCTGGCGGCGGCGTCTCAGTCACGTGGCGGCGGCTCGGCGTGGTCCCGGCTCCGTCTCCGCTGAGCGCGGCGTTTGCAGCGGCGGCAGCGGCGGCTCCGGGGGTTCCCGCGGTTCGCTGGGTGGCGCGGGGGTCGGGGGCGCGCTGTGTCGGAAGGCGCGGCGCGGCGCCTCGGTGAAGCCCGCGCGGTCTAAATACGGCGCAGGGGCTTTTTGCTGGCAGTGCTTTTTAAGCACGCCGCAGGGTCAGTCAGCAGCGGTGAGCAGGCGGGGAGCCGCGGCCAGTTTCTGCTGGACAGAAAACTGGAGCGGGGGCTCCGCGGGGGTCAGCGGTGGCTGGGGTTGCTAGGACGCGGCAGCGGCAAGCCGCTTCTTGCACGTGGTCCACACAGTCGGTAGCAAAGAGTCGCTTTACCAGATGACCGACACTCAGGGGACTAACAGGCCTTTCCCTGACATCTTAAGGTGCTCATTCTCCGAGCTGCAGGCACGCTTTCACCCAGGGAGCAGTCTTAGACGTGCGGGGTGCGTCCCAGTCACTCACCGCTTTCGATGCTGCGTTGACTCTCTCCGCTCTCTCCGGTGGCTGCTTTGACCTCTCGGTTTCTTCCTTAACTCTTTCTTCTCTTCTTCCGTGCACTATCTTACTATTATTGAGCTTGCTAAACTAACTGTCCGTCTCTTAGAAGCCACTAAGAGCAAGGGGTTTATTGACGTCAGGGTTTTTTCTGGTGAAGTCTCCCGTCTCAGAAAATTAAGACGATCCCGGAGACACCAGCTGATCTCCTGATCCAGGATAGATATCTCACTTAATATAAGCTAAAGATGTCCCTGTTCGGGTGCCACATGTAGCAGGCGACCCTTGTATAACAAGGAATGAATTATGCTCCTCGTGCGATGGTGAGACAAAGAGAAGTTTATTCAAAATTCCCACTCTTAAATCCCTGTGTACCATGTGACTTCTTCAGCCAATAGAGTTATATGTGACTGCGCATGTCCCCTCGGGCCCATCGCCCTGGCACATCCCCTGTGCATCCAGACACGCCTCCCACACAGCTCTGTCCCCCACTTCCTCCTCCTGGCTGCAGCTCTTGCACTTCTGCTTCTTCCTGGGCATCTCCCTGGGCTACCCTCCTGGGCAATGGCCTCATCCTCAGCGCCGTAACCTGCCACCACCACCTGCACACCCCCCAGGGACTTCTTCCTGCTCCACCTCTCCCTCACACACCCGGGCTGCATCTGCACCACTCTCCCCAAAACCATGGCCAATTCCCTCTGGAACACCAGGGCCATGTCCTACTCAGGATGAGCTGCACAGGTGTTTTTTGCTTTTCTTCTTGATCACAGCAGAGCTTGCCCTTCTCACCATCATGTCCTATGACCGCTACGTGGCCATCTGCAAAGCCCTTCACTACAGGACCCTCCTGGGCAGCAGAGCTTGTGCCCACGTGGCAGCAGCTGCCTGGGCCACTGGGAAGCGGGTCTGGCCCTGGGGCTGCAGGAGCTGCCGCCTGAGCTGATGATCTCCTGAGCAGTCCAGACATGCAGTCACTGTCCCTGTCCTCTATTGCCTCCCTTTCTTGCTGCAGGACCAGAAACGACTGTGTTGCTCTGCTGGGCTGGGGTGGGGCAGGGAGATGGGGGGACCAGGGAGGGGCTGGTCTGGGCAGTTCCAGTGACTAGAAAACCCCAATGTTCATCTGAAGTGTAGGAGTGGGTAGGGTGGGAGCATTACAGGGCTGAGGTGGCTCCAGGCTCTGGGAGTGGTAGCAGGAGCCCAGGGAGACACTGCCCCTGCTGCAATGAACTGCCTGTGTGTGTGCCAGGGAAGGACTCGTGTCTCTGAACACCCCCGTGTGTGCATCAGTCCAGTTCAGGGTTGGACACCTCTCAGAGCCCTGACACATTACTCTGTGTGACTCCAGGAAAACCCCCGCTGTGCCAGGGAGTTACCAGATCCTTTGCTGTCACCCTCCTGGTGTCCTGTGTAATGATGAAACTAGAAAAGGTGATCATCATACCCTGGTAATTTTCTAAGAGGAGAAATGTCACTGCTGGAAAGAAGTGTCACTGCTGGAAAGAAGTGTCACTGAAGAGGTGAGAAGAGGGAACATCATTGTTTCCTTCAGTCTGTTCCACAGCAGGTTCCCCTGGAGCCCCAGGGACACCTGTGGGGAACCCAGAGGGGCAGAGAAAGGGCTGCCTTTGGCTCTTGCTGTGCTGCTCAGCTGGGCCGGGCTCCTGGCACACAGGGAAATCCTGGCAAGCGGGCAGCACTGCAGAGAGACAGCTTTGCCCAGGAGCAGCTCCTCTGCACAGCCCAGCAGGGCCGAGGGCACTGCCTGTAGGCACGAGAGAAGAGAGGAAAGGCAAAGGGAGGTTAAAGGCAGCAGAAAGATGGGAGGTGTTCAGCTGAGACACAACTTGGGGACACAACTTCACACTCCTCTGCAGAGTGAGTCTACAGGTGCAGGGCAATGTCGCTTGTGTTCCTGGAGGAATCTCCTAAAGCTACCACATCCCACAGCCTTGCACATCTGTCAGGACTCTCCCAGTTTCTCTGTTGCGCCAGAGGAGGATGTTCTCCAGGGCAGGCCTTCCCTGCAGCACCGTCAGAGGGACAGCGCAGGTGGGCTCCTTCTCCCAGGGATGGCTGTGGGGTGGGAAGGTGGGGGTGCAGCCAGGGATGCCCGGGGCTGTCCTGCAGAGCAGGGTCCCTGTGCTCCGGGGTTCTTTGTGCCAGGGCAGGGACTTTGCTGCCTGCTGGGGTCAGGTCTCATCCGGCCTGGGTAGTTGCCCACCCCTCTGCAGGGAGAAGCTGTCGGTGGGTGGTGAGAACCCCAGCAGGAGCCAGGCAGGTTCTTCCTGCCGTTGCATGAGGTGTGTGTGGTCAGGGCTGTGGGAGGTCAGGGCTGCTCCCAGATCCAGATCACACCAGCACATTTCCAAGAGCACTGTCAAATGGGAAGGACAAAGCACAATTATTAGGAAGGAATGGAGTTTTTCTGAGTCAGTGTTTTCAGTTTCCTACTCCTGAGGAATCTGGGGGTTGAGAAATGGAAAAGGAGCTCCCATGTTGGACAAGTCACTGAGACTCCTGAGCTGTAATTTGGAATGCACAAGTGCTTCTGTAAACAACTTCCTAAAGTGCTTTCGGCCTCTGCTCTGCTTTTGACAGAAGCAGCATCACTTCTGCTGGACCCATCTGTTTTTTCTTTATCTACCCTTTTCCACCTGCAAAAAGAAAAGTTGCCCAGTCAGTGCGCTGCAAACAGGCAGGTTTCTCTCAGGCCACAGTGAGTGCACAGACATTCGGATGGAGTGGTGACAGGGAAGTCATGAATGGATTTCTGATGTTGAGTCTACTGTTTTGAAATCAGAAAATGTGGTGTTGAAGTCATCGTTAGCCTTTGAGAGGGAAACAGGAGAAAAATCGGATAAATTTGTTGCTAAAAATGTGCTGCTTCAAACTGAGGTTGACCACCTTCAAAGTCTTGTTAAAATTTGGATGATTGTGAAACAGTCAACTCACGGATTACCCCCATCAATACTAGACAATGCCCGCAGTCTAAAGGCATAAAGCCCTCCCAGCCCCTCCAGGAACCCTCAAATCCCATCCCGGTCCCACAGGACACTCCCAACTTCCCCTTAAACCCTCCGAGGCCCCCAGACTGCCTCCCAGACCCACAAAAACCCACAAGATGCCCCCAAACCCCTCCCAGTTACCTCCAGCCCTCCCAGGACCTTTCAAACCCTCTCCTAGTTGCCCCCTTCTCCTTGAGTATGCCCCCAAACTCTCTCCCAGTTCCTTCCCACATCCCGATTCCCCAAAACCCCTCACAGCTGCCCCAATCTCCCCAACCTCCCTCCCAAACCCCCAAACTCCCCCAAACACCTTCCCAGTTACCCCCACGACCTCCAAGCCCTTCTCAGCCTCCCCATTCCTTCCCAAAGCCCCTCCCAGTTGCCGGCCTGTCCCCCAGGCTCGGGTGAGGAGGTGCCCCAGGCTGACGGGCCCGCCCAGACAGGGGCGGTTCCAGCAGCATGTCAGGAGCCACCCCCTGCCCCGAAAGCTCCCGCCCGCCCTGGAGCCACCACAGCTGCCCCTGCAGGGGAGAAGTCCAGGCCAGAGCAGAGCAGGGGGCAGGGCCGGGCTGGGACCTCGATGGACGGGGGCACTGGGAGAGAGGGGAGACACTGGGATGGGCTGAGGGGGCACTGGGAGGGAGAGGGGAAAGTTTTTTGCCCCTTTCCTGGGCACTTGAACAGCCTCTGCACCCCCGTTCCCGGTCGTGCCGGCTGTCCTTCCCCCCCAAGCCATGAACAGGTTTTGGGGCTCCCTCGTGGGTCGCAGCCAATAGAACGGCTCTGCTGGAATGACGTCATTGCCAAATTCTGCTGGGCCCCTGTCCTTGTGCCGGTGAGTCACCCAATAGAACGTCGAAACTTCCGCGGGGGCTGCCGGGAGCGGGGCGCTGATGGCGGGGGAGGGAAGGATCGGGATTGACCCCGATTGGTCCCGATCGATCCCGGCCCCAGGGTCTCCCACCCCCGCGCTGTTTTTCACGTGCGGCCCCAACGAGGCCATGGTGGTGTGGGGTGAGTTCAGGGGGTCCGGGGGCTCCTGGTGACCCCTCCGAATCTCCCCCAAGACTCTCGGGAACCGCCCAGATCCCCCCCAAGTCTCCTGGGGACCCTCCACCTTTCCCCCTCGTCCCCCAAATCTCCTGTGCATCCCCTTAACCCTTGAAAATCTCCTGGGACCACCTCAGACCCCCAGACTCCCTCCTGGGGACCCCCAAACACTCTTCAGGACTCCGGGGCCCCTCCCGACCCCCTCCTAGAGTCTTTTGGGTGTCACCAACCCTTTACGGCGGATTCCTCCGTCCATTTTTCCACCCCGGACTGCTGGGGGTCCACCCCCCCAAGAAACTACTGGCAACTCCCCAGTGTCCCACCATGAGATTCCTGGGTCCCTCTCCTCCCCAACCCCCTGTGGGTGCCCCCATCCTTTCTTCCCCTCGAAAATATTCTTGGGGGTCCCCCAATGTCTCCTCCAGCCCCCATCCTGCCAGGGATGGATTTGGGGGGATCTCCTTCCCCTTCCCTCTGGCCCGAAGGCAAATGCCCTCCCTGTCCTTCTTCCTTCGCCCCCAGGCAGAAAAGAGAAGAGAAACAGCCAGTTGGCCCTGGCAGGTGTGGGTGTGTGCAGGCTGTGGTTGAGTGGTTGAGAAGGGAGAGGAGGGGGCTGGTGTTTGGGTCAAGTCCAGCAGGTGATGTCTTTTGTGTCTGGCAGTCCTTGGTCGGCTCCAAGACCATCCAGCTGTCAGTGTTCATGACATACCCATCAGCCCTTCTCTTCTTGGCTCCTACACTTGCCAACCCTAAGCTGCTCCTAAGTTGTCTTGCTGTCAGTTCATAAAGAGGTCTTGTCAAGTGTTACTGATTTAGAAACTAAAGCCTGACATCTTTGTCTTTGCCAAAGATGTGTGTGAAAGGGCAGTGCTGTTGCAAAGCAGTGTTGAGCTTCACATTGGGTGACTTGGCAGCTTCCTCTGCATCACCCATGCACCCTGGGTTTCTTTGAAAAGTACTTTTCACTCCAAATGTGACACCACATTAGCCTGTAGGACATCCTGTCCCCAAATGGATAACTGTAAATATTAATAATTAAAAAGTGCCCCCCTCCATTATTCAAGAAAAGCTTGTATCTCTGTACTAAAAGCATCCAAGGGTCACGTCCCCCAGTTTTCTATCTGACAAGGGTTTGGAGGGGCTGCTTTGTGCAGGGAACCCTTTGGGGGCCCCTTGCACATGGGTAGGGCTGCACTCTGGGGGTGTGGGGCTTTGGTTCTTTGGTTGCCAGGGGCCACTGTGAGTCAGTGAGCCGGGGTGGGGACAATGGGCAGGGCTGGCTGGGACAGGCTGTGGCACCTGTGACATAAAAGGGAAGTGTCCCCGTGGGGCAGCTCTGCAGGACCCATCAGGGGATGCTGCCCAGTGCAGCCTGTGCTGTGGGGAGCACGCACACAGGGAGAGGCTGGGCCGGACGAGGGCCAGGGCAGCAAGGCCGCCCCAGGGAGTGGGTTCTGCCCCTGCCTGCAGGGCCCAGCCCCTGGCAGGAGCACCTTGGGCAGGGCTCGGTGCTGCTGCTGGGGCAGGGGGTGAGGCCTTGCCGCCTGCCAGCTGCCTGGGCCCCTGTCCTTGCTGCGCCACATCCCCGAGGCTCCATCCCCGCTCCCCCAGCGCCAGCTCCCTCCTTCCCAGCCCCAACCAAGCCCTTCTCTGTGTCCTCCTGCAGGCCATGGCTTTCACAACATTCCTTTTGGTGCTTGTGCAAAGCATCATCCAGTCCCTGCAGGCGGTCGGGGAGGGGCTGCACAAGACTCAGTGAGCTTGGAGGTCTTTTCCAAGCTGAAGGACTCTTGGATTCTGTGATTGTGTGCTGGATTCAGCTGGGGCCGTGTTAGCAGCATTAGTTTGCTCCCAAAGTTTCCTCGCTGTCAGTTCTTGTGGCCTAAGGCTTGAGCTCCTTTATCTCCTTGTGCTGAGCTACTGATGGGAAACGAGAGGCCTCTGCGAGCAGATTCCTGGTGTTCCCTGTAGAACAGTGAGGGAGAAGGTGTAGTCAAGTGGGAAGAGGAGTACTGTTTGTGTGTGGCCTCCTATGTGGCCTTGGCGCCTTTGAGGGGCTTGAAGGAGAAAAGAGCTTTGTTAAAGTGAGAAGTGAAATAGTGTGTTGGCTGTGGGAATGGGAAGGGAAGAGGAACGGAGAATGGGAAGGGAAAGAGGAATGGAAAGACATCTGCTGATGCTGTTGTTTGTTATGTTTGCATGTAGCAGGGTGTGGTGGAAGAAAAAACCAATTGAGAAAGATATGTGACATGGAGAAGCATCTATGGGAACTAGATGGACTTTTATACACTGGACAATTCATCCACCGGACTGACAGTTGTTCCCCAGTTTTACCCCAGTTTATTGCTGTATTGTCATGGAGTTTTATGTACCCCAGTTTGCTGTTGAATTTTTTTGAAGTTTGTTATACCTCCATATTGTTCCCCTTTCTCCCTCAGATTTTCCTGCCCATACTTGTTTGTCACCCTGTCCTCCCCTGCTTTCCTGCTCCTCTGCCACTGATTGGCTACAGTTTGTTGCAGTGCAAAGAGAGCTCCCATTGGCCCTTTCTCCTGGAGACTCCGAAGTTCCACCCGCCTTTTCCCTGTCTCCCTATCACACTTTTCCCTGAGTTGTCAGTTCCATGCTCCTCCCCAGTTCAGAATCCTCCCCTCAGACTTACCTTATTTAAACCCCTGTTGTCCCTGAATAAAGTGGCATTGCTGCACGAACCCTTGACTGTGCCAAGAACCGTTATTGCAGTGCTCGGTCCCATTTCCCATCCCCCCGGACCATGGCAAGCGGCGCCCAATGTGGGGCACAGTTGAGGACTCTCATATTGAGAGAACTCCTGTGTCCTCACCTGGGTTCAGGCGACGCCAGGAGAGGCGATCGTCCCCGCCGGTCCTCCTCAGGAGAGCGGACAGCTGTGGACTCAGCGGTAGCTGCATGGGTCGACGCACCAGACAGGTGAACTGCTGAGGACATTCCTCACCCTACCCTAACACCCACAGCCCGGCAGAACACCAAAGGGAGGACTTTCCATCAAGAGACTGTTGTTGAGACCCAACTAACATCAACATGGGACTCACACTCTGAACCTCCCAAAAATTTGTATACAGGCGCCTAAAAGACTTTGTAATAGAACGCGGTCACCCCTTAGATAAAAAATTGGCAAAATCACTTGCCAGATGGTTCGACCACAAGGGTCACCAGCTTGCCGAGGACACCAGCGTAGAGCAGCGGCAAGCCATAGGCTACAGCCTCTGGCGGGACAGCGATAAGGGGGACCGTATAGGTAAAGAGGCGCTCATCGCATGGAGGTTAGTTCTGATGGTGCTACAGCACCAGATGATGAACAAGAATATCAGCCTCCCCAAGACAGACACTGAGCGGACAGAGAGGGACACTGAGCAGACAGAGACGGACACTGAGCAGACAGACACACAAGATGGCGGGAGGGGGAAGAAACCATCGCGCCGAATTCAAAATGGCGTCGAGGAGTAGGGACCCAGGGACCACGCGGAGAAAAGGCGGGAAGGGACACCGTGGGAAAAATCAGTGCAGGAAAGGAGGAGGCGGGCTCCCTTAGCACCACCCTCCAGGCCGCCTCCGCCTCCACCTGATTGCATCAGAGATCTCTCCCCTGGCATGCCCACGAACACACCCACTTCCTCCAGCCCCGCCTCTTCCCCGGATACATCACCTTCAAGGGGCGGAAGGGTGGCAAAGGACAGGGTCAAGGCGAAGGTCAGGGCCTCCTTCCGGCAAGATGGCTGCGCCCATAGGCCTCACACCACCGAGGCCTACCCCACCTGCCACCACCCTGAACCGGACATAGAGTTAATGCAGCACTCCCCTGAATGGCAACTTAAGCTACCAGATATCTGGAGAGCCTTCAGGGAGGAGGCTGCTAGCGCTAAAGACACTGAATTCCTAAAAGCATTTCCCATCTATGTAGAGGAAGGAAGGGCCCCAGAGTGGCTGTAGGGAATTGGCTATAGAACACGGCTTGCCTAGGCCGTGGGAACATCTTAGATAGCGAGGTTACAGTGCCCTTGTGCCCTGTTAGCTGGCTGGTAAACAGGACATTGTGATTAGCAAAACAAAAAGCAACTGAGTACCACCTGTGTCAACATTTAAGCAGAACCAATAATGAGCTTAGCTTTTGCAATATGTATGAACTAATTATAAAGCATATATTAAGCTGTTAGCAATGATCAATAAACGAAGCTTGCTGATTCTCATATTGAGCATCTCATTCTTCCCTCGTCACGACAAATGGCGCCCGAACAGGGACTAAGTTGAATCTGCGGTCCCCGAAGCTTGAACAGGGGGTAAGTTAAATCTGCATCCCCCAGGGGCTAAGTTAAATCTGTATGCCCCAAGGGATTAAGTTGAATCTGCGGTCCCTGAAACCTGAACAGGGGGTAAGTTAAATCTGCATCCCCCAGGGGCTAAGTTAAATCTGTATGCCCCAAGGGACTAAGTTGAATCTGCGGTCCCCGAAACCTGAACAGGGGGTAAGTTAAATCTGCATCCCCCAGGGGTTAAGTTAAATCAGTATGCCCCAAGGGACTAAGTTGAATCTGCGGTCCCCGAAACCTGAACAGGGGGTAAGTTAAATCTGCATCCCCCAAAGCCACGGTCTGACGCAGTAGCCGGTCGGTCCTGAAGCAGCACAAGAGGCGAAAGAGCTGGACTCCGCGCCCCAGGCGACCTTACAGAAGGGTCCTGGCCGACAACACCGCCGACGTCTTGTAAAAGGCTGCAACAGTGCGCTGAAGATTTATAGGTATGGAAAGACAAGCGGTGCTTTTATTACTCCAGTGCTTTTTAGAAAAGCGGGGACTTAAGGGTATAGCTTTGAAAAAAGAATTACCAAGATTGCTTACGACGAGGGT
Source organism: Manacus candei (assembly GCF_025592945.1). Lineage (NCBI taxonomy): Eukaryota > Metazoa > Chordata > Aves > Passeriformes > Pipridae > Manacus > Manacus candei. The sequence goes on along the minus strand of NW_026138095.1, from coordinate 12,867,071 downwards.
TGCTAAAAGTTGTTTTGTGGACCCTAATACAGTTTTTGATGAAAGAGAATGGAGACGTTATGAGGTTAAGTTATGGGAGGTTGACGCGGAGACGGAGCTCAATGTAACATGACAGAAGTGGAGAAACTGCCAGGCCAACCAGACAAGACGCCTGGACAGGTGAGCCACTGAGAACAAAAGGGATCTAATGTTGCATCTATATGGAAGTCTATCCTGCTTAAAAAAGGAAGAAAAATTAGACGAACTGGCTTTGCGGCAGATGCTGCTTTCATGTAAGGGCCAGGGATATGAAGCGAACACTGTAACTGCCTTTACTATCTCTACTTGGAAAGAACTTAGTGATAAGCTCTTTACTGCTGCCTCTAAGGGAGAAAAAGTTGCTGCTTCCCTCCTTACAACTTGGCGATTGTTATCTGGAATAGTAAAAGGCATTAGAGCACAGTATGAGGACATTAGAATGCTACTAGATACCATCATACAGAGAAATCGTGTAAAAAGGGAGTCGAGCGGAGTTGAAGGGAGACGGAGCGGGACAAGAAATCACGGATCGGAGCCGGGGACAATCGAGCGGCCCCGCCAACATGAACGCGGTGCTAGCATCTCGGCAGTGCATATCCAGGACGATCAGAGATGACGACTGCAGTGTGAAAGTACTGCTGATGGACCAGAGATGAACTTTACGAGCACTATGACTGAGTTCCACCTTAAGACATTTCCAGTTTTTCATCTGAACTGTACTGCGGGACTGCGCTGCGCGTTTGTGGCTGTGTTCACGGCGCTGTGTGCTTATGCTGCCGTGCCAAGTGAACCCGTGCTGGCGCCGGGTCTGTCCGCCTGTGGCGGGTGTCTACGGGGCGGCGCCGGGCAGCGGAGCAGTGGCGGTGGTCGCGGCGCCTGTGCGGAGCGGTGCGCCCGCGCGCGTGCACACTGGCGGCTCCGGGTGCGGCGAGCAGCGGGGGGGCTCTGTGTCCCCCGCACTGCTGACAGCCATGGTCCTGGGGGGTGTGCGTTCCCCTTCCCTTCTTTGCAGCGAGTGTTTTTTCCCTGGTGCCGCTCCTCTTCCTAGAGCGGCGAGTTAATGATGGTAGCAAAAGCCTTGAGGGGTGCAGCTGGAGGAGGGGGAAAGCTGTTTCTCCTTTTCCCCGTTAGACCAGTCACCCCCTCTCTGAAACTGTTTGCAGCTGTTCTCTCCCTCTCCTATGTTTTTGTCTTTTCTTAAGCAGACTCTGTGATTAAGTTAAGTTCCTTCTGCTGATTTTCTTTGGGTGAGCCCGGTCCCTCCTCCCCCTCCTTCGTCCTTCAGCAATGAGGGGCGGGGGGGAGGCAAAGACGGTAAAACACAGAAAAAAGGGAAAAGAGAAAAAACAACTTAAAATTAACAATATCCCAACTTATAAATCAGATAAGATTGCATTGTTTTTACAGCAATAGGTGTTATGCATGCAGCGTGCTCATGGCATTCTCAAATGTTTTCTTCAAAAACAGAAAGGGAGACTGACGAAAAATCCTTTGAAGCAAGATTAGAAATAATGCAACATCCATGCTTAGCCTTTTGCATATTACAGAAGGTTATTAAGAATTTCCTATAGCTTGCTATTTCGCATCTCTTACATGAAGTTTGGCTGTTTCCCCCAGGGGCAGGGTGCAGGTAGAAGATTTGGAGACGGAACGATGAGACAGAAGGGGACATAGTCTTGCCCCCTGCAAAAGTAGTTTTATTGCCTTTATGACAGAATATCATTGCTCTATGAGAAGGATTGAAGATTTCCAAGATAATATTCTGTTCTTTCTTGCTGTATCTGTCTTTTACATAGAGAGTTATGCAGGATTTCCAGATTGCTGATGACAGCTATGCCATAAATTTCCTTTGAATTATGAAACTGATAAGAAGTGCACAGTCAATGACTACTTGAAAATGTGTGTGATTGAGGAGCATGTTTGAGGTGGCCACCTGAATGTGGTGTGAAAGAGAAAAGCTACATGAATGTGTGACTGTGTAAACTTAAAAATACCTTCTGCCGGTGTTAAGATTTTAGAGATGTGTAACATGATTCTGTTGAACCATAGTGAATCCTTATTCTGAATGGTATATGAATTCTTCAAATTCCCACCGTGAGTGATGAGGTTTTAGTTATTTCTAGACTAGCCCTGTCTGGCTAGCTGTATGATCTGAAGTTAAATAAGAAGTTCTTACAAAAATTTAATATTCTATTACAGCCTTGTATGAAATTTATGCAAGTTAAGTCTCAGGTGGAGTTTTTCCACTGCTGTTGCTCCTTAGCTGTGTAAGCTGCGCAGGAGACCACTAGTTTTAGAGCAAGTAAAAATCATAAGCCAGCAAAAATTAGTGCAGACTGCAAGGTTGGCAGAGCCCGAAACAAAATACACCACTATGCATCCAGGTGCCCGGGAACCATTCTTAACAATTTGTGGAAAAGCTGCAAGATGCTGTAGAGAAACAAGTTTTGTGACAGACACAGAAGTTGCTAGTTACATAACTAGCTAGAGATAATGCAAGCTTGTGGCAGGGTGAGGTCCTTAGACCATCAAATAATTGCATTTGCATCTGCTATGGCAGTAGTGAGAGTCGTTTTGAGCTTTTCTGTGTTTTCCAGGATTTAAATCAGGAGTTGTCGGTGTTGCTGCCTTGTTTGCTCAGCTTGTTGCAGGGGCAGACTGTCAAGGCCATCCTGCGTGCCTTCTCAAAAACATCTGTAGTGTTGTGGATAGTGTGTCTTCAGGCCTCCTGGCTGGAGGCCAGAGCAGACCAATTATGTTGATCAGTGTGACCAGAGCTGAAGTGTTGTTTTAAAGAATCCTTATATATTGTCTTCAAAACCCCTCCCGTGCAACAGCTGGTAGCAATATTAATTGTAAAACGGCTAGTTTCTCCTCCTTAAAACATGCCCTACCCATTGTAGCTGTGTTCTCAGCAAAATAGCCTCACTAATTGTGATTAATCCTTGTTTTATACCAGATGTATTGCTTGCATAATTTGACTAGTGAATGTTTAGGGTTGTACGAAGGCAACCTGTATTCTTTGTGATGCTCAAAGCTTGCTGTTAATTGTCCAAACAAACAAACAAACAAACTTCTATAGTCATTCCAAGAGTTAAGGTTGTGATATTAGGAGGTACTGCTTGGAGTTTTCCTTTAGAACATACAGATCCTGTGTGACTTAAACAATGGCTCCTACCTACAGAACAGCTGTTGGCCCTGCAACAGCTTGTCAGAAGGCAGCTTGATTCTGATTACATTGAACCATCTCAGAATCCTTTAATTACCTCTGTGTTTGTGATAAAGAAAAAATCTATGAAATGAAAACCTTTGCATGATCTCAGACAGGTTGGTGCAATCATGGTTAGTAAGCATTGGCTTACTGACCCCTTCTGTGCTTTCTGCTGAATAACCCATTGTTATTATTGATTTGACAGGTTATCTTCTCACAATCCAGTTAGATCCCAGTGATAGAGAAAAAATGTGCATTTTTAGTTCCATCTATTATTTGTGCAGAACCTTATGAGTGTTATCCATAGAAAACCCTCTCCCATAGAATGAAAGGCTTTTCTATAATTTGTCAGTGGTTTATGTTTCCAATGCAATTTTCTGACTGTCTTTGTTGTCATTATATAGATGATATTTCTGCTAGCTGTAACCACTGAGGATTAGTTGGGTGTGTTGGATGCTGAAACCAGAAAGAGTCTACAATTCTTTGGCCTAGTAGTTGCTCCTGACACGGTGCAGTGAAAAGTACCCTGGAAATATTTAGGGTTCATGTACACAAAAAGCAGTCATTTCTCAACCAGTTATGCCAAGTCTTAATTTTCAAGCGTTGTTTGTACTCTAAAGAACTCCTTTGCAGAGGATTGTTCCAGCAAGTTTCCTATGCTTCGATCCAGTGCAGTTTCATAGTTTTTTACCTCTTTTACAGTTTTGAGAAAAACACGCTGTGCTTGGCCAAAAGCCTCCTTTAAGCTGATGGTCTTGTGATCCCTGTGGGAGCTGGGGGCGGAGCGCAGTGTGCAGGTGTGGACCTTGTCCTTCTCACAGTAGCATTCCAGCAGTTTACTGTACTGGGGGATTTTCTCTCAGCCAAAACCTGGGCACCACAGAGCCCCACCAGGACGTAGTTTTTTCTGAGTGTTCTTTGTGCTATGCTTACTCAGATGGGCTTGGCACAGGGAGACCTTGCAGGTCAGGCAAGTCTTCATGGCTGAACGGGGGCCTGTGGGGTAAAGGCAGAGTGGGCACTGGGAAGGGCCCTGCTGGCATATTTCTGTTCCTTCTGTATGCATGCACTCCTTGCAGAAGTTGTGACCGCACCCCAGAGACATAGGGTTCCTGTAAATGTCCAGGCAGATGGGGCATGTCAGTTCGTCCTTCAGCCTGGCCTCAGCACCCACCTCGGCCATGTTGCCTGAGCTTCGTGACAGGGCTGAGAGCAAGGAGGAGGGCACTGGTGAGAAACTGAGAGCACAGCATACAGAAGCCTTCAGATGTTGATTTAGCTTAATTCATTCTATTGCTTGCTCAGTTGTTGTCTCTTGTCCGGATTGTCGTCGTGCTTGTACTGTCTATTTTAGTACTAACCCTCGAGGTCTTACTCTGGCAAAAGATCCCCAAGAGTTAGATTTAATGGGATCACTGTATATACATAACACAAGTGGTAATGGGACTCAAACCTGTTTTATGTTGAGATTATTTCAATCTAGATTAAGTGTTTATCAAAACCACGACTTGTCCAGCTGGCACAAACTGCCTAGCCTGTACACAAAAGAACTGTAGAGCCTGAGTGAAACAGTAGAACACACAAAGAAAGTAACAGTAACAACTAGTCCTATAGACTTGTGGCTTCAATCTATTTTTGGTTCTATGTCTGAATGGGTTTTAAGTTTTGTTAAAGAAAAACCTACGATGGTTGTTGACAATTGTTGTAATTTTAGTAATAGTTCATATTGCTTTTTCTTGTATTGTTAAATGTGTAAGTGCTATAACAGAGAAAACATTATTAGCCCAGAATAAAAAAACGAGGGTATTTGTAGGGAATTGGCTATAGAACACGGCTTGCCTAGGCCGTGGGAACATCTTAGATAGCGAGGTTACAGTGCCCTTGTACCCTGTTAGCTGGCTGGTAAACAGGACATTGTGATTAGCAAAACAAAAAGCAACTGAGTACCACCTGTGTCAACAAAGAAATGAGTAAGAGGTGAGATCAACATTTAAGCAGAACCAATAATGAGCTTAGCTTTTGCAATATGTATGAACTAATTATAAAGCATATATTAAGCTGTTAGCAATGATCAATAAACGAAGCTTGCTGATTCTCATATTGAGCGTCTCATTCTTCCCTCGTCACGACAAGTGGCGACCAATATTGTACCCCATGCTAAAAGATATGAAAAAGGCCATCGTTGAGTATGGGTTGGGGGCACCCTTCACCATCGAGTTGCTAGAATCCTTCTTCCTGGCCTATAAGCTGATACGTTACAACATAAGAGCAGTGATAGGAGGACTCTTTACAACAGTACAGTCCTCAGTATTTGAGGCAGAATGGAAAAAATTAATCACTGCATATGTCAATGACAAAATGGAAAGAAGGGGAATCCCAATTCAGCAGGCAATAGACATGCTCTATGGGGAGGGGAACTATTCGAGTAGGGGGGATCAAGCTCGAATTGACCCCAAATTTTTAGAAGCGACTAAAGAATTGGCATTAGAGACCGTGAAAAGGGTGACAGATGCCTATGTGCAGACGCCTTCTTTCACACTTATTAACCAAGGCCCAAAAGAACCTTTTGTAGAATTCATACCCAGGCTAAAAGAGGCAATCAGCAGGCAGGTCCACCAAAAAGAGAGCCAGGAAATTTTATTCAATAAATTGGTTATCAAAAAGGCGAATGAGGACTGTCAGAAAGCTTTGAAGATGTTAAAGGATCCCTCCCTACTCGAAATGATAGACACTTGTAAAAATAGAGGTTCCAATTCCCATAAAGTGCGTCTATTGGCTGCAACTTTCATGGGTCCCCAATCATGTTTCAATTGTGGTGAAAAGGGACACTTCAAAAAACATTGTCCTAAGTTAGTCCCCGAACCAAATTTGCCTAAGACCCTATGTCGGAGGTGTGGGAAGGGCCGCCATTGGTCTTCTAGTTGTAGGTCAATGACCAATATCAATGGTGAGCCCCTTCCCCCCAGGAGGTCCCCAGAGCTGAGGAAAAGGGTAACCTTCCAATCTTTGCCCGATCTTCGCCCTTACTCCTGTGAACATCAGGGAAACGGGGAGCAGAGCGCCCAGGGGGGCGCGACGACACAAATAACCCCTGCTCTCCGCTCCATCCTGCGCCCAACACCGCGCCCAGCTACCCCATTACCCAAGAGCCTCCGACAGACCTCATTCCCGTTCAGTGTGATCCTTTAAATTCAGCAGACCCTATCTCAGTTAAAAACCAGTGTGTTCCCCTAAATTGGATAATCCTTTCCGTTACTCACCCGTCTACTCACCTAAGCTCCTATGAGCAGGCCAGGGTTAGACCATCTGCCCCCGTCGATCCAGATAAGACTTACCTGATGATATCGCACTTTTCAGCAGTGGCTAAGGGAATAATTGTAGTGCCTACTCTCCTGACGGGACTGACGAACACAAATATAGCTATATGCCTAACTGTGCATCTCCCTCCCGTGCAGTTGGAGGACCGCTTCCCTGTGGCGAAGATGGTCTCCACCGACGAGCTACTCTGCGTGGTGTCCCCAGATGAGGAGCGGATGGAGGGATCACTGAGGGAAGTCCACTGGACAACCTCGGTGAAGACCTCTGGCCCTCTTCTAACATGTCTCATCTACTTTTCTCAACCTAGGCACCCTCAGAAAGTCAAGGTGGAAGGGTTACTCGACATGGGGGCGGATGTCACCATAATTGCCTCCAAGGACTGGCCATACGGCTGGCCAGCCCAGACCACTAACATCAGAGTCAGCAGTGTAGGGGGATCGCAGTACCCCATCAGGAGTAAAGAGGTAAAGAGGAACTCCGAAGTTCCACCCACCTTTTCCCTGTCTTCCTATCACACTTTTCCCTGAGTTGTCAGTCCCATGCTCCTCCCCAGTTCAGAATCCTCCCCTCAGACTTTAAACCCCTTATTTAAACCCCTGTTGTCCCTGAATAAAGTGGCATTGCTGCACGAACCCTCAACTGTGCCAAGAACCGTTATTGCAGTGCTCAGTCCTATTTCCCATCCCCCTGGACCGTGGCAGCAGGGAGATTGCCAAAACTGAAACCAGTACACAGTTGAAAGCTGAACAAAACAACATTTATTCCAAAGAAAGTAGCAAACAAAATGAGAAACCGAGAGACAGAAAAGAGAAGGGAAACAAGCCCCCAAGACAACCCCCCATTCACTCAAGTGTTGCTTACCAGGTTGTCTTACCGACCCCAGAAAGCTTAGAATTCCCCATAGCAGAAGCTGCATCCTCATTATCCTCAATGAGCCAATTTTCATTAATGTGAGGAAAGCTGAGAGACTGTAGAAACATCAGTTGAACTTCAAAGTCTCCTGGTTTCTGTCTCTCCTCAGACTTAGAATCAGGGTTAGGGTTAGAGTTAGGGTTAGGTTTAGGGTTGGGGTTAGGGTTTAGGGTTAGGGTTAGAGTTAGGGTTACGGTTAGGGGTTTTTTTAGGGTTAGGGAACAAGGTTTGCGCATAGCTTGCAGTCTCTTTTTTAGGGTTAGTGTTGCTATGCGCAAACCCGATTCCCTGACCCTAATCCTAAAAAAGTGAATGCAAGCTATGTGCAAACCCTGTTCCCTAAACTTAACCTTAAAAAAGAGACTGCAAGCAATGCACAAAACCAGTTCCCTAACCCTAACTTTAAAAAAGAGACTGCAAGCTACTAGGGTTAGGGTTAGGGTTAGGGTAAGGGTTAGGGTTGGGGTTAGGGTTTAGGGTTAAGGTTAGGGTTAGGGTTAGGGTTAGGGGTTAGGGTTGGGGTTAGGGTTAGGGTTAGTCAGAATCTGTCTCAATGCGCGATCTAACTATCGTGGGTTTACCCCATTCCAGGAACGCAAACCGTAAACCCTAAAACCTAAACCCTAATCCTTGGTAACCTTAACCCTAACCCTAACCCTAACATCTCATAGTAGAGGGAGGGAGGGGCCTGATTCCTCATCAGATATATCAACAGGCAAAGGCCTGTAAGCTCAGCTCTTGCCTTTCAGGGCTTCACACCATCAGCACTGGAGGGAGGGAGGGGCCCGACTGCTCATCAGAGGTATCATGCAAGTCAAAAGCCTGAAAAGTCCCCTAGAATGCATAAATCATTAACCATTTCAGTCTCTGACAATTGGTCCACACAGTAACTGCAAGCTATGCCCAAAGCCTGTTCCCTAACCTTAGAAGAGAGACTGCAACCCTCGAGATGTTGGAGGCTCGAGGCATGGTCCGTGACACTAATCATGGCTATAACTCATAACTTCTTGGAGTATGGGGACTTCCCTCCTTCATCCCCGGCAGATCAAGGCCACCACTTCAACTGACAGACATGGAAGCATCGCTGGACCCCGTGGGCGGTGACTATATACATCTGTCCACTCTCAGCTTTTCTTTCTCTTACTCTCCCTTGCTCTTATCCTGCCTTTCTCTCCCCTATGCATTTTCTTTCCCCCCCCCAAAGGTTATCTCTGTGTCACATTGTGGTATGACAGCACCCAAACTGCTAGCATGCCTGTTGATACAGAATTGTTAAAATAAACCTTGCCAGTATATGTTTTCAGACACTGATTATTTAGTGTCGTTTCACTTTAATCCACCCCAAGGGAATTATTAATAAAAACCTGAGTTACCTCCTCTCCCTTTTCCTGGGGCGGGTTGTAACACCAATCAGCACTGACTCCGCCCAGTAGGCGGAGCCAGTGACGCAGAACAATCAACACGGACTCCACCTCTTGACTCCACCCAGTGGGCGGGGCCAGTGCTCTAGAGAAGCAGAGTACATACCGGACGGCGGTGGGTATTCTGCCAGACACGCAACAGAACAGCAACAGCAAAAGCAGAGACCCCAGAGAAAAAGCAAAAGATTCTGACAGCGGTGGGCACTGAATCGGGCTTATAGCCCGAGAGGGGTTTACTGGGCACCACTGCGTTCCTGGAATGGGGTAAACCCGCGATAGTTAGATCGCGCATTGAGACAGATTCTGACTAACCCTAACCCTAACCCCAACCCTAACCCCTAACCCTTACCCTAACCCTAACCTTAACCCTAACCCGAACCCTAACCCGAACCCTAACCCTAACCCTAACCCTAACTCTAAACCCTAACCCCAACCCTAACCCTTACCCTAACCCTAACCCTAACCCTAACCCTAGTAGCTTGCAGTCTCTTTTTTAAAGTTAGGGTTAGGGAACTGGTTTTGTGCATAGCTTGCAGTCTCTTTTTTAAGGTTAAGTTTAGGGAACAGGGTTTGCACATAGCTTTCATTCGCTTTTTTAGGATTAGGGTCAGGGAATCTGGTTTGCGCATAGCTTGCAGTCTCTTTTTTAAGGTTAGGTTCAGAGAAAAGGGTTTGCTTATAACTTGCAGTCTCTTTTTTAAGGTTCGGGTTAGGTAACAGGGTTTGCGCATAGTTTGCAGTCTCTTTTTTAAGGTTCGGGTTAGGTAACAGGGTTTGCGCATAGTTTGCCGTCTCTTTTTTAAGGTTCGGTTTAGGGAAGAGGGTTTGCGCATAACTTGCAGTCTTGTTTTTAGGGTTAGGGTTAGGGACAAGGGTTTGCGCATAGTTTGCATTCTCACTTTTAAGGTTAGGATTAGGGAAAAAGGTTTGCGCATAGCTTGCAGTCTCTTGGTTAGGGTAGGGAACAGGGTTTGCGCATAGCTTCCAGTCTCTCTTTTAATGTTGGGGTTAGGGGACAGTGCTCTATAGAAGCAGAGTACATACTGGACGGCAGTGGGTATTCTGCCAGACACGCAACTGAACAGCAACAGCAAAAGCAGAGACCCAAGAGAAAAAGCAAAAGATTCTGACACAGTGGGCAGTGAATCGGGCTTATAGCCCCAGAGGGGCTTATTGGGCACCGCTGCGTGTCCGGAATGGGCTAAAACCGCGATTGTTAGATCGCGCACTGAGACAAATTCTTCCTAACCCTAACCCTTACCCATACCCCTAACCCGAACCGTAACCCTAACCCTAACCCTAACAGTAACCCTGTCTTTTGCTAACCCTAAACCTAACCCTAACCCTAACCCTAACTTTTGCTAACTCTAACCCTAACCCTAAATTTCCTAACCCTAACCCTAACCCTTTCTAACCCTAACCCTAACTCAAAACCTAACCCGGACCCTAACCCTAACCCTAACCCTAACCGTAAACCCAAAGCCTAATCCTAAACCCTAACCCTAACCCTAACCCTAACCCTAACCCTAACCCTAACCCTAACCTTAGTAGCTTGCAGTCTCTTTTTTAAGGTGAGGGGTAGGGAAAAGGGTTTGTGCATAGCTTGCAGGTTTTTTTTAGGGTTAGGGAACCGGGTTTGCGCATAGCTTGCAGTCTCTTTTTTAGGGTTACGGTTAGGGAAAAGGGTTTGCGCATAGCTTGCAGTCTCTTTTTTAGGGTTAGTGTTGGGGAAAAGGGTTTGCGCATAGCTTGCAGTTACTGTGTGGACCAATCAGCACTGACTCCGCCCAGTAGGCAAAGCCAGTGACGTGGAACAATCAGCACTGGCTTCACCTCTTGACTCCACCCAGGGGGCGAGGCCAGTGCTCTATAGAAGCAGAGTACATACCGGACGGCGGTGGGTATTCTACCAGACACGCAACAGAACAGCAACAACAATGGCAGACACCCAAGAGAAAAAGCAAAAGATTCTGACACAGTGGGCAGTGAATCGGGCTTATAGCCCCAGAGGGGCTTATTGGGCACCACTGCGTGTCTGGAATGGGCTAAGTCTGCGATTGTTTGATCGCGCGTTGAGACCGATTCTGTCTAATCCTAATCCTAACCCTAACACTAAACCCTAACCCAAACCCACACCCCAACCTTAAACCCCAAACCGTAAACCCTAACACCTAAACCCTAACCCTTGCTAACCTTAACCCTAACCCTAACCCTAACATCTCATAGCAGAGGGAGGGAGGGGCCTGATTCCTCATCAGATATATCAACAGTCAAAAGCCTGTAAGCTCAGCTCTTGCCTTTTCAGGGCTTCACACTGTCAACACTGGAGGGAGGGAGGGGCCCGACTGCTCATCAGAGGTATCATGCAAGTCAAAAGCCTGAAAAGTCCCCTAGAATGCATAAATCATTAACCATTTCAGTCTCTGACAATTGGTCCACACAGTAACTGCAAGCTATGCCCAAAGCCTGTTCCCTAACCTTAGAAGAGAGACTGCAACCCTCGAGATGTTGGAGGCTCGAGGCATGGTCCGTGACACTAATCATGGCTATAACTCATAACTTCTTGGAGTATGGGGACTTCCCTCCTTCATCCCCGGCAGATCAAGGCCACCACTTCAACTGACAGACATGGAAGCATCGCTGGACCCCGTGGGCGGTGACTATATACATCTGTCCACTCTCAGCTTTTCTTTCTCTTACTCTCCCTTGCTCTTATCCTGCCTTTCTCTCCCCTATGCATTTTCTTTCCCCCCCCAAAGGTTATCTCTGTGTCACATTGTGGTATGACAGCACCCAAACTGCTAGCATGCCTGTTGATACAGAATTGTTAAAATAAACCTTGCCAGTATATGTTTTCAGACACTGATTATTTAGTGTCGTTTCACTTTAATCCACCCCAAGGGAATTATTAATAAAAACCTGAGTTACCTCCTCTCCCTTTTCCTGGGGCGGGTTGTAACACCAATCAGCACTGACTCCGCCCAGTAGGCGGAGCCAGTGACGCAGAACAATCAACACGGACTCCACCTCTTGACTCCACCCAGTGGGCGGGGCCAGTGCTCTAGAGAAGCAGAGTACATACCGGACGGCAGTGGGTATTCTGCCAGACACGCAACAGAACAGCAACAGCAAAAGCAGAGACCCCAGAGAAAAAGCAAAAGATTCTGACAGCGGTGGGCACTGAATCGGGCTTATAGCCCGAGAGGGGTTTACTGGGCACCACTGCGTTCCTGGAATGGGGTAAACCCGCGATAGTTAGATCGCGCATTGAGACAGATTCTGACTAACCCTAACCCTAACCCCAACCCTAACCCCTAACCCTTACCCTAACCCTAACCTTAACCCTAACCCGAACCCTAACCCGAACCTTAACCCTAACCCTAACCCTAACCCTAAACCCTAACCCCAACCCTAACCCTTACCCTAACCCTAACCCTAACCCTAACCCTAGTAGCTTGCAGTCTCTTTTTTAAAGTTAGGGTTAGGGAACTGGTTTTGTGCATAGCTTGCAGTCTCTTTTTTAAGGTTAAGTTTAGGGAACAGGGTTTGCACATAGCTTTCATTCGCTTTTTTAGGATTAGGGTCAGGGAATCTGGTTTGCGCATAGCTTGCAGTCTCTTTTTTAAGGTTAGGTTCAGAGAAAAGGGTTTGCTTATAACTTGCAGTCTCTTTTTTAAGGTTCGGGTTAGGTAACAGGGTTTGCGCATAGTTTGCAGTCTCTTTTTTAAGGTTCGGGTTAGGTAACAGGGTTTGCGCATAGTTTGCCGTCTCTTTTTTAAGGTTCGGTTTAGGGAAGAGGGTTTGCGCATAACTTGCAGTCTTGTTTTTAGGGTTAGGGTTAGGGACAAGGGTTTGCGCATAGTTTGCATTCTCACTTTTAAGGTTAGGATTAGGGAAAAAGGTTTGCGCATAGCTTGCAGTCTCTTGGTTAGGGTAGGGAACAGGGTTTGCGCATAGCTTCCAGTCTCTCTTTTAATGTTGGGGTTAGGGGACAGTGCTCTATAGAAGCAGAGTACATACTGGACGGCAGTGGGTATTCTGCCAGACACGCAACTGAACAGCAACAGCAAAAGCAGAGACCCAAGAGAAAAAGCAAAAGATTCTGACACAGTGGGCAGTGAATCGGGCTTATAGCCCCAGAGGGGCTTATTGGGCACCGCTGCGTTCCTGGAATGGGCTAAAACCGCGATTGTTAGATCGCGCACTGAGACAAATTCTTCCTAACCCTAACCCTTACCCATAACCCTAACCCGAACCGTAACCCTAACCCTAACCCTAACAGTAACCCTGTCTTTTGCTAACCCTAAACCTAACCCTAACCCTAACCCTAACTTTTGCTAACTCTAACCCTAACCCTAAATTTCCTAACCCTAACCCTAACCCTTTCTAACCCTAACCCTAACTCAAAACCTAACCCTGACCCTAACCCTAACCCTTACCCTAACCGTAAACCCTAACCCTAATCCTAAACCCTAACCCTAACCCTAACCCTAAACCCTAACCCTAACCCTAACCCTAACCCTAACCCTAACCCTAACCTTAGTAGCTTGCAGTCTCTTTTTTAAGGTGAGGGGTAGGGAAAAGGGTTTGTGCATAGCTTGCAGGTTTTTTTTAGGGTTAGGGAACCGGGTTTGCGCATAGCTTGCAGTCTCTTTTTTAGGGTTACGGTTAGGGAAAAGGGTTTGCGCATAGCTTGCAGTCTCTTTTTTAGGGTTAGTGTTGGGGAAAAGGGTTTGCGCATAGTTTGCAGTTACTGTGTGGACCAATCAGCACTGACTCCGCCCAGTAGGCAAAGCCAGTGACGCGGAACATTCAGCACTGGCTCCACCTCTTGACTCCACCCAGGGGGCGGGGCCAGTGCTCTATAGAAGCAGAGTACATACCGGACGGTGGTGGGTATTCTACCAGACACGCAACAGAACAGCAACAACAATGGCAGACACCCAAGAGAAAAAGCAAAAGATTCTGACACAGTGGGCAGTGAATCGGGCTTATAGCCCCAGAGGGGCTTATTGGGCACCACTGCGTGTCTGGAATGGGCTAAGTCTGCGATTGTTTGATCGCGCGTTGAGACCGATTCTGTCTAATCCTAATCCTAACCCTAACACTAAACCCTAACCCAGACCCACACCCCAACCTTAAACCCCAAACCGTAAACCCTAACACCTAAACCCTAACCCTTGCTAACCTTAACCCTAACCCTAACCCTAACATCTCATAGCAGAGGGAGGGAGGGGCCTGATTCCTCATCAGATATATCAACAGTCAAAAGCCTGTAAGCTCAGCTCTTGCCTTTTCAGGGCTTCACACTGTCAACACTGGAGGGAGGGAGGGGCCCGACTGCTCATCAGAGGTATCATGCAAGTCAAAAGCCTGAAAAGTCTCCTAGAATGCATAAATCATTAACCATTTCAGTCTCTGACAATTGGTCCACACAGTAACTGCAAGCTATGCCCAAAGCCTGTTCCCTAACCTTAGAAGAGAGACTGCAACCCTCGAGATGTTGGAGGCTCGAGGCATGGTCCGTGACACTAATCTTGGCTATAACTCATAACTTCTTGGAGTATGGGGACTTCCCTCCTTCATCCCCGGCAGATCAAGGCCACCACTTCAACTGACAGACATGGAAGCATCGCTGGACCCCGTGGGCGGTGACTATATACATCTGTCCACTCTCAGCTTTTCTTTCTCTTACTCTCCCTTGCTCTTATCCTGCCTTTCTCTCCCCTATGCATTTTCTTTCCCCCCCCAAAGGTTATCTCTGTGTGTAGCAGTACGTTCGGATGCATGTCCGGAATAAAGACAAGTGCCAAAAAATACTCAAGCACACAAAATATCTTTTATTACAGTGAGAATAATAATAATAGTAATAAACTTAGCAAGAGGAATTAAAAACTAAAAAAGGATACTATGTAACTATCTTATCGGGTGGCATTAAAACAAATACTACGAACAGCATTTAATACAGTATTAACTCGTGAAAAGGGATACCAAAAAAAAAAAAGGATCTTAGTAAAAGGGGAAACTAAAGGAAAAATAGTATAAACATAAAAGGAGAATTAAAGGAACACTAAAAGGATATTAAAAAAGTTTGTTCTCTCAGTTGCTTCCTATCAAAAAACTGTGCTTACCCACACAGACAAGCCAGGGCTGTCAGGATCTGCAGCAGCTGGTCGGTACCCATGCTTAGCGGGCGTCCCCGCGGAGAAACACAGTCTCAGTGGTAGGATGAGTATCGCTCAACTCAGCAGCTCCGACACCCCGTTTTTATCAGTTCCACATTACACTACGTAGGGCCAGTACGCAGTATAACGTGATGCCTGAATGGCAGCCAAACACCGCCTGATCATTACCTCATGGCAGCAGTCTGCGCATGCCCTACTTGTAGGGCAAGGGGCGAGCGACCCCTGCCCACATAATCTTCCTCCCATCATCATCTTTCTCACCCCTATGGATGACCTCTACCATTGTGTTTCAAGGGGAGATGTCTCTATCTTGCAATATGTAGCAAAACCAAGGAAGAACTCAGCTCTGATAATAGGGGATATCAGGCTGACTTGCTGAAAAGCACAATGGACCTTACAATTAGCTTGTGCCATGAAGTTACATTGTACCATACTCTAGCTGGTTTCACATCCTAATATGATTCTGTTCTCACGCCTCTATGCTCCATTGATCATCTAATTCAAAAGTACCCCCCTTACATACCACCGCGTGATCAATGGTAGCAAGAGGGTGATAACGAACTACTCAAAATTGCAACGCATTTAGCCTGGTGTTTATCATTTGACGTACGCATGTTAGTATACAGGGAATCATACACAATATGCATGTTATTATACATCCAACTATTGACAAGCCTATTAACGCTTTTCGTAACCAGAGCCATCCCCATTTCCAATCACCAAAGAGGTTCCATTCATCATGAACATGTAATTGTTGAGTAAGGGCTTTTAATTTCTGGATGCTAGCATGAACAGATTCAGAATGATCACTTAAATTCATGCAGCACATGCCCTCAAAATCTTGACAGCCACGTCTCTGGGCTAACAACAACAAAAAAAAATCAATAGCAGCTCTATTTTGTAAACTTGCATGTCTAACAGAGTCTACATCTGTGAGCAATGCGCTCAAAGCAGCAGAAGTAGCATTAACTTCTTTAGCCAACCAGCATCCTAGTTTATTTAGAGAAGCCAAAGCATGAGCAGTCCCTATCTGAGATATTACACTAGCAGTTATTCTTTCAACCTTATTCCAAAACTCTACATCAGAGTTACAGTCTGGAATAAATCGCCGTGTGCTACGTCTGCGTCTTCTTAGTTTAGGCACGGTTACGTTGCGAGGATGAAAAAAGGTTAATCGTCCAAAGGTACAAGGGCCTCCTACAGCCTTTCCCGGAATACCTTTCCATGCTCTTTGTCCACAAATGAGAAACAGATCATTTGGGAGACCTATTGCATCAGATCCAGGAATAAATTGTTTTTGCAGAGTCTCATTGCACCAAGCTGATGCGTTCTGGTAAATATCTCTAAGAAGAAATGTCAACTCCTGGATATGTGCAGTTTGCTAACACAGTCTCATTATATAGAGTTCCCCACCAGTAGTTATCAATGGGTATTCCAACCAGACAGGTGCGAAAAGGACTCGTGGGAGTTACCATGGACACACATATCACGTCCATCTTCGTCACGTTGGCCAGGGTGGTCCACACATTGACATCTTTAACAGAAGTCAGCAAAGAAGCAAAGTATAGCTGATATCTTTCTGGAAGGTACAGTTGGTTCTGGAAAAGGCCCTGCTGCTCTGCACCCTCAGGGGAGAAACCAGTTCCTGGGGGCTGTTGGATTCCATCCCACCGCGTGGTCCATGGTTGGACCATGACACTGGTGAATGACTCGAACAGTGTATTGATGAAGTGTCATTTCTAAAAATGTAAACAACATAACAACTGAGTAACAGTGAAAATACAGACAATAATATAATCATGTCCATCCCCAGTGAGGAGATCTACGTGGATTACAGTGGTCATTTACTTGGAGTCAACAGTACTTGAGATAATCTTTCCCTGGTTGGCAGACCTAGTTTCCAAGTTTGGACAGGTGAACAGGTGTGTCCAATCGTATGGACCTGGACAACACAATGAATCTCAGGAATTTCTGCAAAATATAAAGTCTAGTACAACAGAACTTCTCATTTCAGAATTTTATAGTCTGGATTCATCTTTTATAGTATGAAGTGGTTGACTGCCAGTCACACGTTTATAGGTCTGTTAGGAGCTATCACAGGCAATGTTTATCTGGAGTTTGATGTAACACCAGACAACATCCTGGTCTCACCAACCGCTCCCACAGAAAGCTTGCACTCTCTGTACAGATTCCAGGCCTCATCGGGAGCAAACCGTCCTGCCCCAGTTTACCCCTGACTGCAGTCAATCCCCCTTCACCTCATGGAGTGATAGTACAGGTTATCTCTTGCCTCCATGCTATAAAAGAATTTTATCCATCTTCATATTAACTATACCATTGAGTGTGAAATCATTTCTGTACTTAACTAGAATATTACCAGTTCATCATAAGAAAATTGTAAACATGATGCGAGCCAGAGCCCATAGGGAGGTCCACAAACATCAGTCCTTCATTTGCAGTCTTACCAACCAGCTTTTCAACATAAGCTTTTCTTCTGCGAGGCCCAGCACCTCACACATGGTTATTTCACAATCACATATATTCTTGTATAGACTCGTAAGCCAAAAGGTTTCTGTCATTTGTTGATTCCAAATAATTCTTGCCACTTGCTGTAACACTACCGGGATGAAACACATACAAATATGAGCACTGTAAAACAATCACTGTCTGATTTAGAATTCCCAAACCACACCGTTCTGCCTGATCTTCACAAACATCATTGGTGTGGCATGAATAGCACAGAAACAGATCATTCTATACAGTGATGACCATTAGGCTTCAGGATGTTACAAGTTTTATAGTTTTCTATTGTCTTCTTTCCCCCCTTAATGGCACGTCTGCCCCATCCCAGGAGACAAAACCAAGTACAATTGCCGTCCCTCTGCACACGGCATCACATATGTCCTTCACTTCTTGAAGCCAGGGCTTAGCTTTAGCCTTTGCCTTTAACACTGCTGCCAGAACAACTTGGCAGCACACTGTTCAGGAATAATATTCCAATTCTGATTGTTGCTTACCAGTAATACAAAACAAAGCATACAGATTGTTGGTGCAACTCATCTAAGAAATATAAACCTTCTTATCTCTGGAGCAGTAGATCCAGGGATCTATTGGGACACGAGACTTGCTATGCAGGAAAGAATAACCAATCCATCTTATTATTCAAGATACATGACCTACACTGAATAGGCTAATGCAGGAGTAGCTATAGCCTCCCAGCCTCTGGCCAGGACATTGTTCATTACATAAATCACAACATCAGGTGTGGACAAGACACACGAGAGACAGGTACACGATAACTGAGTCATTACACCAGTTAGCAAAAGTTAGTAGACACAATTAATTATATTTAGGATATGTTTTTCTTCCATGTGATATTCGGGCTGGTCTTGTGCTGCTCAGCATTCACTGATCTCTGTCCAGAATTCTTGCCGCTCATGATAAGGTTTCATCAAACATGTTGGAAGCCAACAGGGTCCTGTGGGAGACAAAACACAAACAACTCCCCCCTTCCAAATACTAACAACTTAATATTTACTTGAGGTATCATATTACCCCTCCTCATTACAACAGTATCAAGTTAAGGTTTTGTTCTGTGGGTGGGAGGCCTGGAAGGTCACCAAGTTGCTGCAACCTCTCTATGATCTCTTCTATGGGTGCCCCTGAGTTAGACACTAACAGTGCAATAATGTATGGTTTCCAGGGTACAGGACAGCCTTCTAACAATTTGTTTCGCATTACTGGAATTAAAGGTTGTTGCATGTAAAGTTCAGGGCTTTGCAGCTCAATAGCTATTTTCATTTCTTCCCCCTTTAATATTTTGATTGCTTGATGCAGAGTTACCCAGGATGAACTTCCATCCTGCCATGATCCATCATTAGTAAAACGGTCACTGAGACCTTCAGCAATAACTGAAACCAAAGTTCTATCAACTCCTGGTGTTCGTCTTAAATGCCGAAGGGCATTTTGTACATATACATCATTAGTTAACACTAAAAACTTCGTGGCATCAACATCGTCTATTATCACAGAGTCAGCCCCTTGCTCTGTGTGCCAGCTCATCTGATGTTGATAACTTCTCTGAATTTTCTATAAAATCGTCCTCATCAGAATCATCACTACTACTCTATATGTTACTATCCCACTTCTCTGGATCTCAATCAGGGGAAGTGATTATAGCTCGCACCCCTGGTCCCCGATCACTTGGGTCTATTTTCCTTTGTCTGTGCCGAACAGTTCTCACAGCATATTTCTCAGCTTAAGTAACACATTTATCTTCTACCCTGTTCTTTTAGGCCTGAAGGTCAAGTAAAGTCTGGCGTTGTACCAGCTGAGTGGCTCTTAGAGCATTCAGCTGCTCCTGCAGTTTTTTGCATTTTTCCACAGTTAACTTGTATGCAGTAAGCAGTGCACACCCCCATTCGTCCAGCCTGTTCCAGATGACTGCTTGATTTAGTAGTAGGGGTAAACTGCTCCCAGTATTGCAATACCTCCATTGGGGTCTGCTGCCCCCAATACTCAAGAGGAATCTTTGTACATGCTTCCCACTTATTCTACAAAGCAATCTATGGCTCCTGCCCCAATTCTATTAATTCACGGGGAGGAGCTTTCTTAGGTTCATTGCCGCCTGTGACTGACCCTCCTAACCACTTTTTCATCTTAATCTACTAATGTTCTCACTAACAGAACAATGACAAAAGATTCTCAATTTTTAAGCTAAACACAATGAGACACACTAATCCACAAACTATGGCTCTTACATCACAAACAAGCCTAACTACACATACACATCAAATCTAAAATCTTTATATACCAACCACAAAATACACACTCTACAGTAACTCTAAATGAATCCTCAGAAAGATATATCTATGAGTGAAACAACAATAAAACCTAATCCACTGGGTATCTTCTAGGCTTTGATTCGCTCCACACCGAATACAATAAAAATTTAAAGTCTGATCTAGCCTTATCTCCTGGCTGCCTCTACGTCCCAAGATATATTTATTACAATTAATACAACAAAGTCGTACATATAAACAACAGTTGCAAAAAAGGACAAATCTTAATTCTAGGTCTCAAGAAGTGTGGTATACTCACAATTAATTGCTCAGAACTACCTCCCATATGCAAAAAACAAACAAAGCATATAAAACACACGCATTGCCACCCATATAGTAACTTAATCAACAAGAACAACAAAAACCACTTTAAAACAAAACAATTATAAGATATGAACCCAGACACTGGCACTCACGGCACCCACACAGAGTTCACCACACACACAGGGACGCGGCTTCCCAGGCTATACTCTCCACCTGAGAATCTCCCTTTTACACAACACACACGGGGACGCGGCTCTCCAGGCTGTGCACTCCACCTGAAGATCTCCCACCAATACACAGGGACACGTCAGCTGAGCACTCCACCAACGAATTCCCTGGGGCACTGCTTATTCCTCCATGTATCCTGCCGACTACGCCAATTTATGTAGCAGTACGTTCGGGTACATGTCTGGAATAAAGACAAGTGCTAAAAATACTCAAGCACACAAAATATCTTTTATTACAGTGAGAATAATAATACTAGTAATAAACTTAACAAGAGGGATTAAAAACTAAAAAGAAAAAGGGATACAAAATAACTATCTTATCGGGTGGCATTAAAACAAATACTACGAACAGCATTTAATACAGCATTAACTAGTGAACAAAGGGTACCAAAGAAGGATCTTAACATAATATTATGGATAACACGATATTGGTTAGTAAAAAGGGAAAACTAAAGGAAAAATACTATAAACATAAAAGGAGAATTAAAGGAACACTAAAAGGATATTAAAAAGTTTGTTCTCTCAGTTGCTTCCTATCAAAAAACTGTGCTTACCCACACAGACAAGCCAGGGCTGTCAGGATCTGCAGCAGCTGGTCGGTACCCATGCTTAGCGGGCGTCCCCGTGGAGCAATACAGTCTTGGTGGTAGGATGAGTATCGCTCAACTCAGCAGCTCCGACACCCCGTTTTTATCAGTTCCACATTACACGACGTAGGGCCAGTACGCAGTATAAGGTGATGCCTGAATGGCAGCCAAACACCGTCTGATCATTACCTCATGGCAGCAGTCTGCGCATGCCCTACTTGTAGGGCAAGGGGCGAGCGACCCCTGCCCACATAATCTTCCTCCCATCATCATCTTTCTCACCCCTATGGATGACCTCTACCATTGTGTTTCAAGGGGAGATGTCTCTATCTTGCAATATGTAGCAAAACCAAGGAAGAACTCAGCTCTGATAATAGGGGATATCAGGCTGACTTGCTGAAAAGCACAATGGACCTTACAATTAGCTTCTGCCATGAAGTTACATTAGGGTACGTTACTCTAGCTGGTTTCACATCCTAGTATGATTCCGTTCTCACGCCTCTATGCTCCATTGATCATCTAATTCAAAAGTTACTGTGTGGACCAATGAGCACTAACTCCGCCCAGTAGGCAAAACCAGTGACGCGGAACAATCAGCACTGGCTCCACCTCTTGACTCCACCCAGTGGGCGGGGCCAGTGCTCTATAGAAGCAGAGTACATACCGGACAGCGGTGGGTATTCTACCAGACACGCAACAGAACAGCAACAACAGTGGCAGAGACCCAAGAGAAAAAGCAAAAGATTCTGACAGCGGTGGGCAGTGAATCGGGTTTATAGCCCCAGAGGGGCTTATTGGGCACCGCGGCGTGTCCGGAATGGACTAAAACCGCGATTGTTAGATCGCGCACTGAGACAAATTCTTCCTAACCCTAACCCTTACCCATACCCCTAACCCTAACCCTAACCCTAACCCTAACCCTAACCCTAACAGTAACCCTGTCTTTTGCTAACCCTAAACCTAACCCTAACCCTAACTTTTGCTAACTCTAACTCTAACCCTAAATTTCCTAACCCTAACCCTTTCTAACCCTAACCCTAACTCAAAACCTAACCCTAAGCCTAACCCTAACCCTAACCCTAACCCTAACCTTATACCCTAACCCTAACCCTAACACTAAACCCTAAACCAAAAGGAAACTTCCTTTGCTATGCCTACTGGGCGGAGTCAGTGCTGATTGGTGTTACAACCCGCCCTAGGAAAAGGGGCGGGGGGTAACTCAGGTTTTTATTAATAATTCCCTTGGGGTGGATTAAAGTGAAATGACACTAAATAATCGGTGTCTGAAAACATATACTGACAAGGTTTATTTTAACAATTCTGTATCAACAGGCATGCTAGCAGTTTGGGAGTTGGGCTATCAGTTGGGAGGCATGACTGAAAACAGGAAACAACAGCCCTAATTCCCAGGAAAGAAAGCCTGGAAGCTTTGGCTTTGTGGTGCAGTTGGTGGGCCACACTGGGCACTCCATGGGCAGGCAGCAAGAGTTTTCTGGATCTGGGAGTCAATCTGGGGGCCTCGGAGTGTTTGAGGGGAAGTTGGGAGTGTCCTGTGGGACCAGGATGGGATTTGAGGGCTCCTAGAGGGGCTGGGACAGGTGTATACTGCAGGCATCGTCTAGTATTGATGGGGGTAATCAGTGAGCTGACTGTTTCATAATCATCCAAATTTTAACATACAATATGATTATTAGAATAAAAAGCAAAAAGGTAATATCAACAAAACAGTAACAGGGTGAAGCTCTTGGTTGAAGACTGGTTTCTTCTTTTTCTCCAGTGATTTTAATTCTTTTTCGTCTTGGTTTTAATCCCATCTTTGGCATTTTGCTGCCAACATTTTGTCCCCATATCCATTGGAAATTGTATTAACTGTTGATGAGAACAAAGTGGAATCCCAAGGTATGTGATATATTGATAGGATTTCACTGGTTGGCTTTTAATTTGTCCAGGTTTATCGCCATAATGCTTCTGCTCTTTAACCACTTGAATCAGAATGAATTGAGTTGTTTTCTGGGTCGGGTTCTCTTTTTGAGTCCAAGGTTTTTTAGTGGATTCAGTATCAGGCACAAAGGAAATTGAGGGAGGTAAAGAATAATCTTCCCTTTGTTCATTATCACAGGGATCACTCAGTCTATTTTCATTAATGTGAGGAAAGCTGGGAGACTCTAGAAACATCAGTTGAACTTCAAATTCTCCTTGTTTCTTTCTCTCCTGAGACTTAGGGTTCTCTGTGGTTTCCCAAGTCTCAATGCCAGGGTAAGACACTGGTTTAGGAAGTTACCTGACCAAACCAGGAGCCTGTTTTTTTAGCAACAGTTTTCTCTCTGCACTCTGGCGCAACAAGACTTTGAAGGTGGTCAACCTCAGTTTGAAGCAGCTCATTTTTAGCAACAAGTTTATCCGATTTTTCTCCTGTTTCCCTCTCAAAGGCTAACGATGACTTCAGCACCACATTTTCTGATTTCAAAACAGTAGATTCAACATCAGAAATCCATTAATGACTTCCCTGTCAGCACTCCATCCAAATGTCTGTGCTCTCACTTTGACCTGAGAGAAACCTCAGGCAGGTGGAAAAGGGCAGATAAAGAAAAAACAGATGGGTCCAGCAGAAGTGATGCTGCTTCTGTCAAAAGCAGAGCAGAGGCCGAAAGCACTTTAGGAAGTTGCTTACAGAAGCACTTGTGCATTCCAAGTTACAGCTCAGGAGTCTCAGTGACTTGTCCAACATGAGAGTTTCTTTTCCATTTCTCAACCCCCAGATTCCTCAGGAGTAGGAAACTGGAAACACTGACTGAGAAAAGCTCCATTCCTTCCTAATAATTGTGCTTTGCCCTTCCCATTTGACAGTGCTCTTGGAAATGTACTGCTGTGATCTGGATCTGGGAGCAGCCCTGACCTCCCAGAGCACTCATCCAATGGCAGGAAGACCCCACCTGGCTCCTGCTGGGGTTCTTGCCACCACGACCCAGTATGGGTCAATGGAATGGGGAGCAGGGCGGTGGGACCAGTAAGGACCAGTTAAGGGGGTTGGGGGCACTTCAGCATCTCCATCAAGGTCAGAGCAGTACAGAGCAGCATAGACCAGTATAGATCGGTATAGACCAGTATAAACCAGTATGGACCAGTATAGACCAATATGGGTCACTGGAATGGGGAATGGGGCAGTGGGACCGATAAGGACCAGTTAAGGGGCTTGGGGGCACTTCAGCATCTCCATCAAGGTCAGACCATTATAGACCAGTATAGACAAGTGTAGACCAGTATAGACCAGTATAGACCAGTAAAAAACCAGTACGGACCAGTATGGACCAGTATGGACCAGTACAGGTCACTAGAACAGCGAGCAGGGTGGTGGGACCAGTAAGGACCAGTTAACGGGCTTGGGGGCACTTCAGCATCTCCATCAAGGTCAGACCAGTACAGACCGGTACAAACCAGTATGGACCAGTATAGACCAGTATAAACCAGGGTAGAGCAGTATAAACCGATATAAACCAGTACGGGTCACTGAAACAGGGAATGGGGTGGTGGGATCAGTAAGGACCAGTTAAGGGGGTTGGGGGCGCTTCATCATCTCCGTCAAGGTCAGACCAGTACAGACCAGTATAAACCAGTATAGACCAGTATGGACTGGTATAGGCCGGTATAGACCAGTATAAACCAGTACAGACCGGTACGGGTCATTGGAATGGGGAATGGGGCAGTGGGACCAGGAAGGACCAGTTAAGGGCGTTGGGGGCACTTCAGCATCTCCATCAAGGTCAGACCAGTACAGACCAGTATAAACCAGGGTAGAGCAGTATAAACCAGTATAAACCAGTACGGGTCCCTGGAACGGGGAATGGGGTGGTGGGACCAGTAAGAACCAGTTAAGGGGGTTGGGGGCACTTCAGCATCTCCATCAGGGTCAGGTCAGTATAAACCAGTATAGACCCGTATAGACCAGTATGGGCCAGTATAAACCGGTATAAACCAGTATGGACCAGTACAGGTGACTGGAACGGGGAATGGGGTGGTGGGACCAGTAAGGACCAGTTAAGGGGGTTGGGAGCACTTCAGCATCTCCATCAAGGTCAGACCAGTACAGACCAGTATAAACCAGGATAGACCAGTATAAACCAGGATAGACCAGTATAAACCAGTATGGACCAGTACGGGTCACTGGAACGCGGAATGGGGTGGTGGGACCAGTAAGGACCAGTTAAGGCAGAACTCAGCTGGGACTTAGTGGTTTGGGGGTGGGCGTGTCCCTTCTTTAGGTGGGCGTGGTCTCTCCCTGGTGGGCGTGTCCCATCCCAAGGTGGCCATAGCCTCTGCAAGTGGGTGTGTCTTTTGCATCCTCTCCCCCTCCCTGAACTGGGAGCTCAACTGGGACTTACTGGGTTTTGGGTGGGCGTGTCCCCTCCCAATGATGGACCCACTTTCAGCCCCTCCCCCCACCTTTAAGGGCCCCCCCAAAGCCCCTCCCCCCCCTTCCTGCACCTCCCCAACCCTCAGGGTCCCTCCTGTCCCTCCCCCACCCTCAGGGTCCCTTCCTTCCCCTCCCCCCAGTGAACCTGCTACCCCTCCCCCACTCTCAGGAGCCCTCCCTGCCCCTCCCCCACCTTCAGGGGCCCTCAGGACCCCTCCCCCAACCTCAGAGACTCTCCTGCCCCTCCCCCACCCTCGGGGAACTTCCTCCCCTTCCCCCACCCTCAGGGACCCTCAGGGCCCCTCCTTCACTTTCGGGGTCCCTCCCTGCCCCTCCCCAACCCTCAGGACCCTCCTGCCCCTCCCCCCACCTCGGGGTCCCTCCTGTCCCTCCCCCACCCTCAGGGATCTGCCTACCCCTCCCCCACCCTCAGGGATGGTCCTGCCCTTCCCCCACCCTCAGGGAACCTCCTGCCCTTCCCCCATGCTCAAGGACCATCCTACTCCATCCCCACCCTCAGTGTTCCCTCCTTCCCCTCCCCCCCCCACTGGGGCCGTTACTGGTCCCTTACTGGTCTGTACTGGGAAGGGAGAGGGGAGGGGCCGCCCCCTCGAGACCCCTCCCCCCCAGTGACGTCACCGGGTCCCAAAAATAGCCCCGGGGGCCCAACCTGGAACCGCTCCCAGTGTGACCAGTTAGGTACTGGGAGGGACTGGGAGGGAACTGGGAGGGACTGGGAGGGACTGGGAGGGGGCAGGGCTTTCCCCCCTTCCCCCCCTCCGTGTCCTTGGGGTGACCTTGGGGAGGGAGGGGGATGGGCCGCTCCCAGTGGCTCCCAGTAGCTCCCAGTAACCCCAGTAATGCCTCCGGTATCTCCAGCGACCCCCCAGTAACCCCAGTGACCCCCCCAGTAGCTCCTGGTAGCTCCCAGTAACCCCAGTGTCTATCCCAGTAGCTCCCAGTAACTCCCAGTAATCCTAGTGTCCATCCCAGTAACTCCCAGTAACCCCAGTGTCCACCCCAGTAGCTCCCAGTAACTCCCAGTAAGCCCCCCAGTAGCTCCCAGTAACTCCCAGTAACCCCAGTGACCCCCCCAGTAGCTCCCAGTAACCCCAGTGTCCATCCCAGTAACCCTAGTGACCCCCCCAGTAGCTCCCAGTAACTCCAGTGTCCATCCCAGTAACCCCAGTGACCCCCCCAGTAGCTTCCAGTAGCTCCCAGTAACTCCCAGTGTCCCCCCCAGTACGTCCCAGTATGTCCCAGTTTAACCCAGTCCCCCCCCCCGTGGGCCCTGGGCCGGGTGGGGGAGGGGCGGACTCACATTTCCATGGCAACATCCCTTTCCCTCTGGCCCAGTTTCTCCCAGTTCCTCCCAGTTTAACCCAGTTTTTCCACATTTTTCCCCATTTTTCCCAGATTTTCCCCCATTTTCCCCATTTTTCCCAGATTTTCCCCCATTTTTCCACATTTTCCTGAACTTTTCCCCATTTCCCCCCCATTTTCCAGATTTTTCCCAATTTTCCTACATTTTCCCAGATTTTTTCCCATTTTTCCCCCATTTTCCCAGATTTTTCCCCATTTTTTCCACATTTTTCCCACATTTTCACACATTTTCACACATTTTTCTCCAGATTTTCCCAGATTTTTTTCCCCATTTTTTCCACATTTTCCCCGATTTTTTCTCACATTTTCCCCAGATTTGCCCAGATTTTTTCCCCCATTTTCCTGGGTTTTTCCCAGAATTTCCCATATTTTCTCCCATTTTTCCAAAATTTTTTTGATCTTTCCCCATTTTTCCCCATTTCCTGGATTTTCTCCCATTTTTTCCACATTTTCCCAGATTTTTCCTCATTTTTCCCAGATTTTCCCAGATTTTTCCCCATTTTTCCCAGATTTTCCCAAGATTTTTTCCCATTTTTTTAAATCTTTCCCCCTTTTTCCCCATTTTCTGGGATTTTTTCCCATTTTTCTCCATTTCCCCCCATTTTCCCCAGAATTTCCAGCATTTCCCCCCCAGTTTGTCCCCATTTTCCCAGATTTCTCCCAGATTTTCCCAGATTTTTCCCTATTTTTTCCCCATTTTCCTGGATTTTTCCCAGATTTTTCCTCCACTTTTCCCAGAATTTCCCACATTTTCCCACATTTTTCCCACATTTTTTCCCATTTTTCCCACATTTTCTCAGATTTTTCTCCAGATTTTCTTCCAGATTTTCCCACATTTTCCCTCATTTTTCTTGATTTTCCCCGATTTTCCCCATTTTTCCGGATTTTTTTCCCATTTTTTCCCCATTTTCACACATTTTTCCTCATTTTCCCCCATTTTCACGGATTTCTCCTCATTTCCCCCATTTTCCCACAGTTTTTCCCAATTTTTTTCACATTTTCCCAGATTTTTCCCCATTTTCCCCTTTTTTCCCCAGATTTTTCCCCATTTCGCCCCCATTTTCTCGCATTTTTCCCCATTTTCCCACATTTTCCCACATTTTTTCCACATTTTCCCAGATTTTTCCTCATTTTCCCCCATTTTTCCCAGATTTTTCCCTATTTTTCTCAGATTTTTTTCCCCATATTTCCAGATTTTCCCAGAATATTCCCCATTTTCCCCCCATTTTTTCCCTATTTTCCCAGATTTTTCCCATTTTTTCCCCTTTCCCCCCCATTTTTTCCACATTTTTCCCAGATTTTCTCCCATTTTTCCCAGAATTTCCCAGGTTTTTTCCCAATTTTTGCCCCATTTTCCCAGCTTTTTCCCAATTTTTTTCCTCATTTTCCCAGATTTTTTCTCGATTTCCCCCCATTTTTCCCACATTTTCCCAGATTTTCACACATTTTCCCCCATTTTCCCCCTTTTTTTCCTCGTTTTTCATTATTTTCACATATTTTTCCCCATTTTCCCCAGAATTTCCCACATTTTCCCCCATTTCCCTGGATTTCTCTCACATTTTTCCCAGAATTTTCCGCAATTTCCCCATTTTCCCAGATTTTTCACCATTTTCCTGATTTTCCCCCCATTTTTCCCACATTTTCACACATTTTTCTCCAGATTTTCCCCCCATTTTTCCCCCATTTCCCCACATTTTCTTGGATTTTTGGGTCCCAGTTTTCCAAATTTCCCAAATTTCCCCAGTGGGAAAAAAATGGGGGGAAAAAACCAGGAATTTTGGGGAAAATGGGGAAAAATTGGGGGAAAAAGTGGGAAATTTGGTGAACACGAATGAAAAATTGGGAAAAATGGGGGAAAATTTGAGAAAAAAGTGGGAAATTTGGGGAAAATTGATAAAAATGGGGAAAAATGGGGGGAAATTTAGGAAAACTGGGGGAAAATCTGGGAAAATGTGGATAAACGGGGGAAATTTTGGGGAAAAAGTCAGAAATTTGGGGAAATGGGGGATTTTGAGGGGAAATGGAGGGAAAACTGGGAAAAAAGTAAGAAATTTGGGGAAAAGGGGTGAAAAATCAGGAAAAATGGGGGATAATTGGGAAAAATTAGGGGAAATTTAGGAAAAAATTGGGAAGAAATGGCGGAATTTGGGGAAAATGGGGAAATTTGGGAAAAATGGGGTGAATTGAGAAAAAATGGGGGAATTTGGGTAAAATTGGATGAAAAATTGGGGAAAGTTGGGAAAAATGGGGGGAAATTTGGGGAAAATGGGAAAAATGGGGGAAATTTGGGAACAATGGAAGGAATTTGGAAAAAAAATGGGGAAAAATTGAGAAAAATGGGGAAATTTGGGAAAAATGGGGGAAATGGGGGGAAAATTGGGGAAAGAGTGGGAAATTTGGGAGAAATGGATGAAAAACTGGGAAAAATGAGGGGAAATTTGGGAAAAACTTGGGTGTCCCCACCAGGTTCAGCCCCACCATGGCCCCGATAGCCCCGGGATCAGGTGAGACCCCTACCCCATGCCCTGACCCCTCCCCCTCCCCGAGGTCACTGCCCTGACCCCCCGAGTCCAGGCTGTGACCCCTCCCCCACCCCGTGGCCCCTCCCACACTTTATGGCCCCTTCCCCATTCTGTGGCCCCTACACCATTCTGTAGCCCCTACCCCACTCTGTGACCCCTCTCCTACTTCATGGCCCCTCCCCCACTCTCAGACCCTTCCCTCACTTTATGGCCCCTCATCCACTTTATGGCCCCTCCCCCACTCTGTGGCTCCTCCCCCACTCTGTGACCCCTCCCCCATTCTGTCACCCCTCTCCCACTCTGTGGCCCCTCCCCCACTTTACGGCCTCTCCCCCACTCTGTGACCCCTCCCCCACCGACAGCTTCTCCCTGCAGAGAGAACAGCCAACACACTATTTCACTTCTCACTTTAACAAAGCTCTTTTCTCCCTCAAGCCCGTCAAAGGCGCCAAGGCCACATAGGAGGCCACACACAAACAGTACTCCTCTTCCCACTTGACTACACCTTCTCCCTCACTGTTCTACAGGGAACACCAGGAATCTGCTCGCAGAGGCCTCTCGTTTCCCATCAGTAGCTCAGCACAAGGAGCTAAAGGAGCTCAAGCCTTAGGCCACAAGAGCTGACAGCGAGGAAACTTTGGGAGCAAACTAATGCTGCTAACACGGTCCCAGCTGAATCCAGCACACAATCACAGAATCCAAGAGTCCTTCAGCTTGGAAAAGACCTCCAAGCTCACTGAGTCTTGTGCAGCCCCTCCCCGACCGCCTGCAGGGACTGGATGATGCTTTGCACAAGCACCAAAAGGAATGTTGTGAAAGCCATGACCTGCAGGAGGACACAGAGAAGGGCTTGGTTGGGGCTGGGAAGGAGGGAGCTGGCGCTGGGGGAGCGGGGATGGAGCCTCGGGGATGTGGCGCAGCAAGGACAGGGGCCCAGGCAGCTGGCAGGCGGCAAGGCCTCACCCCCTGCCCCAGCAGCAGCACCGGGCCCTGCCCAGGGCACTCCTGCCAGGGGCTGGGCCCTGCAGGCAGGGGCAGAACCCACTCCCTGGGGCGACCTTGCTACCCCGGCCCTCGTCCGGCCCAGCCTCTCCCTGTGTGCGTGCTCCCCACAGCACAGGCTGCACTGGGCAGCATCCCCTGATGGGCCCTGCAGAGCTGCCCCACGGGGACACTTCCCTTTTATGTCACAGGTGCCACAGCCTGTCCCAGCCAGCCCTGCCCATTGTCCCCACCCCGACTCAGTGACTCACAGTGGCCCCTGGCAACCAAAGAACCAAAGCCCCACACCCCCAGAGTGCAGCCCTACCCATGTGCAAGGGGCCCCCAAAGGGTTCCTTGCACAAAGCAGCCCCTCCAAACCCTTGTCAGATAGAAAACTGGGGGACGTGACCCTTGGATGCTTTTAGTACAGAGATACAAGCTTTTCTTGAATAATGGAGGGGGGCACTTTTTAATTATTAATATTTACAGTTATCCATTTGGGGACAGGATGTCCTACAGGCTAATGTGGTGTCACATTTGGAGTGAAAAGTACTTTTCAAAGAAACCCAGGGTGCATGGGTGATGCAGAGGAAGCTGCCAAGTCACCCAATGTGAAGCTCAACACTGCTTTGCAACAGCACTGCCCTTTCACACACATCTTTGGCAAAGACAAAGATGTCAGGGTTTAGTTTCTAAATCAGTAACACTTGACAAGACCTCTTTATGAACTGACAGCAAAAGAACTTAGGAGCAGCTTAGGGTTGGCAAGTGTAGGAGCCAAGAAGAGAAGGGCTGATGGGTATGTCATGAACACTGACAGCTGGATGGTCGTGGAGCTGACCAAGGACTGCCAGATACAAAAGACATCACCTACTGGACTTGGCCCAAACACCAGCCCCCTCCTCTCCCTTCTCAACCACTCAACCACAGCCTGCACACACCCACACCTGCCAGGGCCAACTGGCTGTTTCTCTTCTCTTTTCTGCCTGGGGGCGAAGGAAGAAGGACAGCGAGGGCATTTGCCTTCGGGCCAGAGGGAAGGGGAAGGAGATCCCCCCAAATCCATCCCTGGCAGGATGGGGGCTGGAGGAGACATTGGGGGACCCCCAAGAATATTTTCGAGGGGAAGAAAGGATGGGGGCACCCACAGGGGGTTGGGGGGGGGAGGGACCCAGGAATCTCGTGGTGGGACACTGGGGAGTTCCCAGTAGTTTCTCGGGGGGGTGGACCCCCAACAGTCTGGGCTGGAAAAATGGACGGAGGAATCCGCCGTAAAGGGTTGGTGACACCCAAAAGACTCTAGGAGGGGGTCGGGAGGGGCCCCGGAGTCCTGAAGAGTGTTTGGGGGTCCCCAGGAGGGAGTCTGGGGGTCTGAGGTGGTCCCAGGAGATTTTCAAGGGTTAAGGGGATGCACAGGAGATTTGGGGGAGGAGGGGGAAAGGCGGAGGGTCCCCAGGAGTCTTGGGGGGGATCTGGGCAGTTCCCGAGAGTCTTGGGGGAGATTCGGAGGGGTCACCAGGAGCCCCCGGACCCCCTGAACTCACCCCACACCACCATGACCTCGTTGGGGCCGCACGTGAAAAACAGTGCGGCGGGGGGAGACCCTGGGGCCGGGATCAATCGGGACCAATCGGGGTCAATCCCGATCCTCCCCTCCCCCGCCATCAGCGCCCCACTCCCGGCAGCCCCCACGGAAGTTTCGACGTTCTATTGGGTGACTCACCGGCACAAGGACAGGGGCCCAGCAGAATTTGGCAATGACGTCATTCCAGCAGAGCCGTTCTATTGGCTGCGACCCACGAGGGAGCCCCAAAACCTGTTCATGGCTTGGGGGGGAAGGACAACCGGCACGACCGGGAACGGGGGTGCAGAGGCTGTTCAAGTGCCCAGGAAAGGGGCAAAAAACTTTCCCCTCTCCCTCCCAGTGCCCCCTCAGCCCATCCCAGTGTCTCCCCTCTCCCCCAGTGCCCTCTCAGCCCATCCTGGTCTCTCCCCTGCTCTCCCAGTGCCCCTTCAGCCCATCCCGGTCTCTCCCCTGCTCTCCCAGTGCCCCCGTCCATCGAGGTCCCAGCCCGACCCTGCCCCCTGCTCTACTCCGGCCTGGACTTCTCCCCTGCAGGGGCAGCTGAGGTGGCTCCAGGGCGGGCGGGAGCTTGCGGGGCAGGGGGTGGCTCCTGACATGCTGCTGGAACCGCCCCTGTCTGGGCGGGCCCGTCAGCCTGGGGCACCTCCTCACCCGAGCCTGGGGGACAGGCCGGCAACTGGGAGGGGCTTTGGGAAGGAATGGGGAGGCTGAGAAGGGCTTGGAGGTCGTGGGGCTAACTGGGAAGGTGTTTGGGGGAGTTTGGGGGTTTGGGAGGGAGGTTGGGGAGATTGGGGCAGCTGTGAGGGGTTTTGGGGAATCGGGATGTGGGAAGGAACTGGGAGAGAGTTTGGGGGCATACTCAAGGGGAAGGGGGCAACTAGGAGAGGGTTTGAAAGGTCCTGGGAGGGCTGGAGGTAACTGGGAGGGGTTTGGGGGCATCTTGTGGGTTTTTGTGGGTCTGGGAGGCAGTCTGGGGGCCTCGGAGGGTTTAAGGGGAAGTTGGGAGTGTCCTGTGGGACCGGGATGGGATTTGAGGGTTCCTGGAGGGGCTGGGAGGGCTTTATGCCTTTAGACTGCGGGCATTGTCTAGTATTGATGGGGGTAATCCGTGAGTTGACTGTTTCACAGTCATCCAAATTTTAACAAGACTTTGAAGGTGGTCAACCTCAGTTTGAAGCAGCTCATTTTTAGCAACAAATTTATCCGATTTTTCTCCTGTTTCCTCTCAAAGGCTAACGATGACTTCAACACCACATTTTCTGATTTCAAAACAGTAGACTCAACATCAGAAATCCATTCATGACTTCCCTGTCACCACTCCATCCGAATGTCTGTGCACTCACTGTGACCTGAGAGAAACCTGCCTGTTTGCAGCACACTGATTGGGCAACTTTTCTTTTTGCAGGTGGAAAAGGGCAGATAAAGAAAAAACAGATGGGTCCAGCAGAAGTGATGCTGCTTCTGTCAAACGCAGAGCAGAGGTCGAAAGCACTTTAGGAAGTTGCTTACAGAAGCACTTGTGCATTCCAAGTTACAGCTCAGGAGTCTCAGTGACTTGTCCAACATGGGAGCTCCTTTTCCATTTCTCAACCCCCAGATTCCTCAGGAGTAGGAAACTGAAAACACTGACTCAGAAAAACTCCATTCCTTCCTAATAATTGTGCTTTGTCCTTCCCATTTGACAGTGCTCTTGGAAATGTACTGCTGTGATCTGGATCTGGGAGCAGCCCTGACCTCCCACAGCCCTGACCACACACACCTCATGCAACGGCAGGAAGAACCTGCCTGGCTCCTGCTGGGGTTCTCACCACCCACCGACAGCTTCTCCCTGCAGAGGGGTGGGCAACTACCCAGGCAGGATGAGACCTGACCCCAGCAGGCAGCAAAGTCCCTGCCCTGGCACAAAGAACCCCGGAGCACAGGGACCCTGCTCTGCAGGACAGCCCCAGGCATCCCTGGCTGCACCCCCACCTTCCCACCCCACAGCCATCCCTGGGAGAAGGAGCCCACCTGCGCTGTCCCTCTGACGGTGCTGCAGGGAAGGCCTGCCCTGGAGAACATCCTCCTCTGGCGCAACAGAGAAACTGGGAGAGTCCTGACAGATGTGCAAGGCTGTGGGATGTGGTAGCTTTAGGAGATTCCTCCAGGAACACAAGCGACATTGCCCTGCACCTGT
The DNA here is from genome assembly GCF_025592945.1 of Manacus candei. Lineage (NCBI taxonomy): Eukaryota > Metazoa > Chordata > Aves > Passeriformes > Pipridae > Manacus > Manacus candei. The sequence goes on along the minus strand of NW_026138095.1, from coordinate 12,833,026 downwards.
AGACTCACTCTGCAGAGGAGTGTGAAGTTGTGTCCCCAAGTTGTGTCTCAGCTGAACACCTCCCATCTTTCTGCTGCCTTTAACCTCCCTTTGCCTTTCTTCTCTTCTCTCGTGCCTACAGGCAGTGCCCTCGGCCCTGCTGGGCTGTGCAGAGGAGCTGCTCCTGGGCAGAGCTGTCTCTCTGCAGTGCTGCCCGCTTGCCAGTATTTCCCTGTGTGCCAGGAGCCCGGCCCAGCTGAGCAGCACAGCAAGAGCCAAAGGCAGCCCTTTCTCTGCCCCTCTGGGTTCCCCGCAGGTGTCCCTGGGGCTCCAGGGGAACCTGCTGTGGAACAGACTGAAGGAAACAATGATGTTCCCTCTTCTCACCTCTTCAGTGACACTTCTTTCCAGCAGTGACACTTCTTTCCAGCAGTGACACTTCTTTCCAGCAGTGACATTTCTCCTCTTAGAAAATTACCAGGGTATGATGATCACCTTTTCTAGTTTCATCATTACACAGGACACCAGGAGGGTGACAGCAAAGGATCTGGTAACTCCCTGGCACAGCGGGGGTTTTCCTGGAGTCACACAGAGAAATGTGTCAGGGCTCTGAGAGGTGTCCAACCCTGAGCAGGACTGATGCACACACGGGGGTGTTCAGAGACACGAGTCCTTCCCTGGCACACACACAGGCAGTTCATTGCAGCAGGGGCAGTGTTTCCCTGGGCTCCTGCTACCACTCCCAGAGCCTGAAGCCACCTCAGCCCTGTAATGCTCCCACCCTGCCCACTCCTACACTTCAGATGAACATTGGGGTTTTCTAGTCACTGGAACTGCCCAGACCAGCCCCTCCCTGGTGCCCCCATCTCCCTGCCCCGCCCCAGCCCAGCAGAGCAACACAGTCGTTTCTGGTCCTGCAGCAAGAAAGGGAGGCAATAGAGGACAGGGACAGTGACTGCATGTCTGGACTGCTCAGGAGATCATCAGCTCAGGCGGCAGCTCCTGCAGCCCCAGGGCCAGACCCCCTTCCCAGTGGCCCAGGCAGCTGCTGCCACGTGGGCACAAGCTCTGCTGCCCAGGAGGGTCCTGTAGTGAAGGGCTTTGCAGATGGCCACGTAGCGGTCATAGGACATGATGGTGAGAAGGGCAAGCTCCGCTGTGATCAAGAAGAAAAGCAAAAAACACCTGTGCAGCTCATCCTGAGTAGGACATGGCCCTGGTGTTCCAGAGGGAATTGGCCATGGCTTTGGGGAGAGTGGTGCAGATGCAGCCCGGGTGTGTGAGGGAGAGGTGGAGCAGGAAGAAGTCCCTGGGGGGTGTGCAGGTGGTGTGGCAGGCTACGGTGCTGAGGATGAGGCCGTTGCCCAGGAGGGCAGCCAGGGAGATGCCCAGGAAGAAGCAGAAGTGCAAGAGCTGCAGCCAGGAGGAGGAAGTGGGGGATGGAGCTGCTGTTGGACATGAGCTTCCTCCGGGCATCAGGAAATGTCCAAGGAGGAAAAGGCAGTGAAAACTTTGGGACAGGTTTCCTAGATCAAACCCATGAATTCCTCTGAGCATCTACCCTCATCCCAGGTATCTGCAGTCACACATATATAGATTCTGGACTGTAGAAGACAGGTTTAGCATAACTTTAAGATGATTTCTTCTCAATTTTTTGATTTATTTTTCTACTGCCAGGTCTGAGAGGGGCATCGTGGAACCAAAGGAACCCTGAGACATTTCAGAATCCCACATGTGTTGGGTCTGTCTGAACTGGAGTTCATTTTTTCACTGCAGGCGTCACAGTGCTGTGCTTTGCATTGGGAGCTACAAAGGGGTTAATCACACCAATGCTTTGGCAACTGCTGAGCAGGGCTGGTACGGCATCTGCATTGTCAGCTTCGTCCCCTGAATCGGGGCAAGATCATGGGAGGCGATACAGACAGGTCAGTTGAGCCAAATGGACCAAAGGGACATTGCAGAATATATGGCGTCAGCTCAGCTACAAGAGCTCAGGAAAGGAACAGGAAAGGGGGAAAATCCATTTTTTTACAATACGTGCCTTCTGAGCGGCTTCTCTGTGTGGTGAAGCCCTGCTTCCCATGAAGTGGCCAGGTATCGCTGCTGACAGGAAGTAGAGAGAAAATCTTTTTATTTTCCTCTTCACTTCTGCATGCCCAAACTTTGGCTTTTGCTCTAGTTAAGTGCCTGATCTCAAGGTAGAAATAATTTTCCATCTTATTCTGTCTCTTCTGTCTAACTGGGAAGGGCAGCAATAGAGCAGCTTGGTGGGCACCTGGCATCCAGGTCAGGTCAACCCACTGCAACATTGCAGGCTCTCATGGAAGCAAAGGACTGCTGGGAGACTGGGGGAACTCACGGAATCAAGTGGCCGTCGTGACACTGCCCTGCATCATAGAAGCAAATGTTCCCTGGGAAACTACAGAAACCAGGGACTTAAGGGACATCATTGGGATGTGCGGGACCTCATGGAATTAAACAAACCGTGGGATATCTTTGGAACTTCATGGAATCAAAGGGATAAAACAAAAGAATTAAACCCCATGACTAGAAACCATTGGATCGAACATTTCTTTAATATGCCAGCTGGGAATTCATGGGGGTACTCTGCCATGCATGAATCAAAGAATCAGTATAAATTTCGGAGTATAAATACAGTGATACTTGAAAGATCCTCCCCTTCACAAGCAGTCCAAAATTCCCTTATGATTTTAGGGTCAAATAGCCTCTTGGATTTTATTCGTGGAGCAAGACTGCCATCTAGCGTCCATTTCTTCTGGGAGGGGCAGTCATTTTCACAGAGTTGTCTTCTCCCTTAGCAGGCCTCGCAGCGTCTCTGATTGACCTATTCGACTCCTAACCCCTAAACTAAATACTTTAGGACCAGCTAAGACGTGTCTTAGAACTTTCCATTTGCTTAAACAATGTATAATTGACTTTCTTCTTAACAGAACAGTCTCTTATTAAACAAGATTTATGAGGCCTGTAAGCTAATTTCTTGAAGATGGGCATATGATACACTCTCTATTAGTTTCCATGTATCATCTACATTCTCTCTCCTACAACTAATTGTAGTCTTAAAAGAAAAGAAAAGACTGCTACCATGCCAAGAAAGCAAACCCCTTTGTTGATTAGGATTTTTATCTAAGAAAAACTTCTGATTTATGAAGACATTAAGGATGGAGATCCTCTCTCATTTCAGTGCCATTGTGACAATATGGGGCCTCATGTAACACATGGAACACAGAACACTGCACATTCCCAAGCAATCAAGGGGCCATTGTAACACTCCAAGGCCTCATGGAAGACGGAGGCCCCACAGAGAGACCTCAAATCAGAGGTTTGGGCAATCCTCAACCAGAGGAAGTTCAACAAGGGGAAGTGCAGATTCTGTCCCTGTGATGGGGTAACCCCGAATGTCCGGACAGACTGGGAATGATATTCTGCATAGCAGCGCTGGAAAATGGCCTCTGGGGTCCTGGTGGATGGCCAGTTGGCCAAGAGTCAGTGGTGCTCTGGCGGGGGCTCCCTGCTCAGTCACAGGAGGGTTTTCAGACACACGAGTCCTTCGCTTGCACACAAACACAGACAGTTCATGGTAGCAGGGGCAGTATCTCCTGGGGTTCCTGCTGCCACTCCAGGAGCCTGGATGCACCTAAGCCCTTGTGGGGTACCACCTGCTCTGCCGCTATCTCAGGTGCCCCACGGCCTGAGGGATGGAAACGGGGAGCTCTGTCCAAGAGAAGCACATCCCAGAGCTGCACTCATCTACTTTGCCAGGATTTAGAACCGTAAATGCAATGTGACACCGAGACACTCTTTGTCCCACATAACATCAAGGTCTCCCCAGGAGGTTGATGGCAATTGTTCTTGCTCAGGGTCATCTCCCCACACCAACAGCAGGTGTGTGCTCAAGACTTGTCTGTGTAATGCAAACAGATACACCCTGTCTAGTTCTTCCTGTCTCTCCAAGGAAGGCAAAAGAATCTCTGTGTGCCGGGTGAGAAGCCAGTGCTGGAATTTGTGGTTCTATTGTGAGTGCCAAGAGCGGATGGCAGGTCTGTAGTGAATGCCCTGAGGAGATGACGTGGATTTTCCAGTGCACATGGGAATAGATCACACCCTGCTTTGGTGGTCATTTATGTCCTTCGGAGGTGACAGAGATGGGAAAGAGAATGAAATTTTTGAATGTGCCTCTGAGTGCCCCTCAACCTACTGCAAATGTGCAGATTCCAGTACATCCAGTTCAGGTGTGAGAGACTGTTTTCTGGTCCTCTGAGCAAGAAGAGTTGGACGAGGGACACAGCAGAACTCGCTTACTGAGACTGCATCTCCTTGAATCCCAAAGCAAGTGGGTTATGCCACGTCCGAGTTTTCTCAGGGGAAGGTGTTTCTCCCATGTATTGCCTCCCCGTGGCACTGGTGTCACAGCCCCCGACAAAACCACAAGTGGTCTTTGTCCCTAGCAAAAGTGCTCCTACTTTTAGCAGGGATGTTCCACGGGAAAGACCAGGAGAGTTTGAGGCCGGAGGGCACTGAACCCGGAGGGATGTTCTGCCTCTCGTGCCCCTCGACCATTCTCGCAAGCACTTGCCCTGGAGGACAATTCAGGAGTCTCCACGTGCCAAAAGAGAGATGTGAGGGAAGAGACGATGGCGGTTTAAGAAGTACATGGCCTGTCAATCTGAAGATCTTCCATACCAAACATGACCCCTGCCACCCAGCCCTGCCCCACCGGTTCTATGGTTCAGAGCACGGACCGCCGCCGCGCTGCCGCCGCTGTCCCCTGGCCTCCACCTCCAACCAGCACTCGAGGACAGTCCGAGATTCGCCGGCGCCTGTCCCAGCCCAAGGACGGATTTGTCGGAGGAGGACAGGGGAGGAGGGAGAGGAAGGCAGAGTAGGCGGAGAGGAGGTGACCCGTCAGGAGCAAAAAGTCGGGGCTGGCGGGGGCAGCGGGGGGGCGGGAAGCGGATCGGCGGCTGCGGCGTTGTCAGAGAGCGGGGCTGGTGGCGCTGGCCGCGGTTTTGATCTGTGCGCAGAGCTGGCGGCCGGAGACCTTAGGGGCCGGGGCAGCCCCCTAGGGTGGACGTGCATATTCCTCGAGGCTACCCTCCTGTCTGGTAGGTTCTTCACAAAGCCCTTCTCCCGAACTATCTTCCCAGCCCTCCCTCCCTCTGGTCCATAAAGTATTCCCTGGGAACACTCATCGCTTTTTTATTTGTCGAGCCGTTATTCTTTCCTTGCTTTACTCTCTGTCCTTCAGTGAATTCGTGCAGTCCGTCCTTCCCCTTTCCTACTTTTCTTCCTCTCTTCCCTTGGCTTAATCCCGCAGCTTTCCATTCTTCAGTGACTTCACCAATCCACTTCTCTTTTCCGCTCACCTCTCTCCAGCAAATATTAATGGACATTTCAACTACTACACACCTTTATATCCTCTTAAAATTCTTCTCCGTATTGGCTTGACTGCTACTGTGCCATTTGTTTTGGGAAAAAACATCCAGTGCAAAAACACTTCCGACGGCTTTTCTTCATCTCCCTGCCAGTGTCTGCAAGTAGAGCCCAGGTGCAGCAGGACCCATTGGTAGAGACCAGCGAGAGTAGTGAAATCACCAAGTTTTCACACACCAACGTACGAAACGGTGAATTTATCAATTCCTACCGGCAGCTCCCGGGTCACAGCCCCGAGTTCCTCGGTGTTAAATGGTTCAGACAGATGCTAAATGGTTCAGAGAGCTGCGGGCGCCAGCAGTGCGGCTTTGGGTGAGGGTGATGGTCTTTCCACCGTCCTCTGGCTCTCCGGGTACCGTCATGGAGACGAGTTGGGTATTAAAGCTTCTATTAAAACAGGGGTTTCAGCCATACAAAGAGAACAGGTTTGAGTACCTGGGTGCCAAGTGACGTAAAAAGAACAGCGCAGCGCAAGAGGCACCAGTGCTAGAACACTGACTTTACCCCTGGCCTATCAAATCCTCATCTCTCTAAACTTAATAATGCGTCAGATTCTGCTTCCAGGCTGCCTCTGGCACGACCTCCAGTTTTCTCCAGGCTGCCCAAATAGTTAGAACTCTCTGTTTTCAGGACAAGCATACATATTTCAGGTGTTCCCTAGTCTTCTGAGCAGGAGAAGTGACACAACTGGGATCTCATCACGGAGACTGTATCTCCATTGGTCCAAAGCGGGTGGGAGATGCCATGCCGTGATTTCTCATGGGCAGGTGCTTCACCCATGCACTGCTTCGGCGTAGAACTGGTGCCACAGCCCAAGTCTAAAACTAAGGTGCTATTTGTCTCCAGCAGAAATGCTCCTGCTGACAGCTCAGCTCCCCACAGACGTCGATCGGTCTCCCGGTGTATCGCAGCCCCCGTAAGCCATGGCCCACTGCAAACAGAGAGATTTGAATATGTTGCCAACCAGGGAAAACTGGAAGTCGTGCCAGAGGCAGCCTGCAGGTTGAAAGGGATGCATTAACAAAGTAAGTGAGATGAGAGTTTGATACACCTGGAGCAGCTTTGGAGAAATGTGTGACTGCAGAGAGAGCCGAGATATCTTTTGGTAGTAGCATGTGAAAGAGAGGACAGACGGAGAGGGATAGTGAAGTTGAAGTGGCGAGCAGAGAGAGAGAAGGCGGTCTGAGCTTTCTCTTCTTTCCCTCTTTATTTCTTTAGAGAAGTAAGATCGCCTGGAGTGAACACATGAAAGACAGCAAGTACATGATCGTTAGCGATGTTTCTCTATTCAGTTGTATTCCCCCACGAGGACTGAAAAGGCAGTTGACTATTTCCTGGGAGGAAAAAGAATGCATTTATGAAAAGCTGGGATATAGAGAGGAGGTGTACCAGGCAGAAAGTGACAATGAGGTAGCCAAAATTCTTGCTGAGACGAACCTGCCTGTTTGCTGAGAGTGTCAGAAATCTCCACCCTGTGCCGAGAGAAGAGAGTTGCCAGAAACGAATCTCTTAGAGGGGGAGCAAAGGAAGCAGGAGGGCCGAGAAATGAACTGTACTTTCAGTACCTCAAATTCTCTCTTTGGGTTTCTCCCTCCCCAAGCAACAGCCCGTCTGGCTCCCCCAGTCGATGGCATTCTGAGCATTGCCTGGCTCTGGGGTCTCACTCATGGGCAGAGATTGTTCCCGGTCAGCTCGCAGTGCAGTCCTCCCCCCCTAGTTGCAATCGCCTGTTCTGCTTCACACCCACTGATGTGCTTTTGGGAGTTCCGTGCTTCTACCCTTCTGCACCTTTCACATCTTCCCGTGCTGTCCTCAGCTCTCTGGGCTGCTTGCAGCTTCCTCGGGGAACACGTGTCTCCTCCGCATCTGTGGCTTTTCCCCTGTCCTTCTTCATCTGCCTGGGAAGGATGCCTCTCTCCCGGGAGGGAAAGGGAGATGAGTCCTGCTGGGCAGCAGCCCAGTGTCTCTAGATTTGCCTTTCTCTTCTGCCAAAACGTAAAGTCTGAGAGGGACGTGGCTCCAGCAGGGCTGCTGGATATCCCAGCTCCAGCTATGGCAAGGAGACCATATGCCCTAGGGAATGTACTGAGGGATGAGCAGGGAACAGGATGAAGACCCTGACGCACATGCAGGGAGCACATGGGGCAACTGCCAGAGTGCTACTTGCGAGTAGTGGGGCTAGGAGAACCCTGGCCCACCAAGGGCAGTTGAAGGTCTGGGGGCTTGGCAGATGGAGACACTTACACCCAGCCCCTTCCCTAAACCAAGTCCAGAGGGATCCCAGGCACCCATCACACCAAGGGAAACAGAGGCTTTCACATGCTTCCCAGGTGGAAGAGCATTATCGTGTTCACCCTCCTTATGCCTGTGTGCTCCTGAAAATTTTCTACCATCTTAAGTATCAGAGCAGAGATAACACATTTAGAGGAAGCTGAGAATTCTGCATTTTTACTGAGAGGCTAATGAAGGATGGTCCTGCAACCATCCTTCCTGAGGCCAGGGCCAAATGGCTGGAGGTCTCTCCTTTCTTACTGCTTTGCTTTCCTCTCTCACCACCTCTAACGCTTGGTCTGGCTTGGTTGCACCTCGCTCCTTCGCACTGTCTGCCTTCACAGTTTCTTCACAACACGTCCGAGATGTAGTGTTCAGATCCTTGAGAGTGACACTCCAAATCTTGCGGAACCTTACACTCTGTCTTTTCCACACTCCAGGCAAGGCAAGAACCGGAGAATCGCGGCTCCTGCCTGGAGTGGATCAGAGTAACCAGGAGACGATATCTCAAGAGAAGCTAGGGACACACATGGCAGCTGAGTGCAGGATGCCCAGATTTGCGCTGCCCTGTGCTGTATAAATCAGTTTGCACTCAGGCATTCTGTCGCAAGGCTGCGCTCTGTGTAGGAATGAAAAGCCATGTTTTCATAGGGGTGCTAATTTGCTCTGCCGTAGAACAAATTAACCGAGTTTTGTTTCTAAGAAAATCCCCTGAGATCTCTGAAGACAACAGTGTCAAAGAGCCTGTATCAGCCAGGCCCAGGAATACAGAGCCGCGTTCCCATGATGTGGCCCAGAGAGCCAGAGGACGGTGGAAAGACCGTCTCCCGTCACCAACAGCCACCCCGTTGGACCATTTAGCAGCACGTTCGGGGCTGTGACCCAGGAGCTGCCGGTAGGAATGGATAAATTCACAGTGTCGTATGTTGGCGTGTGAGCACTTGGTGATTTCACTGCTCTCGTTGGTCTCTACCAATGGGTCCTGCTGCACCTGGGCTCTACCTGCAGACACTGGCAGGGAGATGAAGAAAAGCCGTCGGAAGTGTTTTTGCACTGGATGTTTTTTCCCAAAACAAATGGCACAGCAGCAGTCAAGCCAATACGTAGAAGAATTTTAAGAGGATATAAAGGTGTGTAGTAGTTGAAATGTCCATTAATATTTGCTGGAGAGAGGTGAGCGGAAAAGAGAAGTGGATTGGTGAAGTCACTGAAGAATGGAAAGCTGCGGGATTAAGCCAAGGGAAGAGAGGAAGAAAAGTAGGAAAGGGGAAGGACGGACTGCACGAATTCACTGAGTAAAGCAAGGAAAGAATAACGACTCGACAAAGAAAAAAGCGATGAGTGTTCCCAGGGAATATTTTATGAACCAGAGGGAGGGTTGGGAAGATAGTTCGGGAGAAGAGCTTTGTGAAGAACCTACCAGACAGGAGGGCAGCCTCGAGGAATATGCACGTCCAACCAAGGGGGCTGCCCCGGCCCCTACGGTCTCCGGCCGCCAGCTCTGCGCACAGATCAAAACCGCGGCCGGCGCCGCCAGCCCCACTCCCCGACAGCGCCGAAGCCGCCGATCCGCTTCCCGGCACCTCAGTGCAACCACCAGCCCCGGTTCTCTGCTCCTGACGGGTCGCCTCCTCTCCGCCTCCTCTGCCTTCCTCTCCCTCCTCCCCTGTCCTCCTCCGACAAATCCGTCCTTGGGCTGGGACAGGCGCCGGCGCCTCTCGGGATCTCCTCGGGTGCTGACTGGAGCCGGAGGCCAGGTGACAGCGGCGGAAGTGCGGCAGCGGTCCGTGCTCTGCACCGTAGAACCGGCGGGGCCGGGTTGGGCTTGCGAGAATGGTCGAGGGGGACGAGAGGCAGAACAACCCTCCGGGCTCAGTGCCCTCCGGACTCAACCTCTCCTGGTCTTTCCCGTGGAACATCCCTGCTAAAAGTAGGAGCACTTTTGCTAGGGACAAAGACGACTTGTGGTTTTGTCGGGGGCTGTGACACCAGTGCCACAGGGAGGCAATGCATGGGAGAAACACCTTCCCCTGAGAAAACTCGGACGTGGTATAACCCCTCGCACTTGCTTTGGGATTCATGGAGATGCAGTCTCAGTAAGCGAGTTCTGCTGTGTCCCTCGTCCAGCTCTTCTTGCTCAGAGGACCAGGGAACAGCCTCTCACACCTGAACTGGATGTACTGGAATCTGCACATTTTCAGTAGGTTGAGGGGCACTCAGAGGCACATTCAAAAATTTCATTCTCTTTCCCATCTCTGTCACCTCCGTAGGACATAAATGACCACCAAAGCAGGGTGTGATCTATTCCCATGTGCACAGGAAAACCCAGGTCATCTCTTCAGGGCATTCACCACAGACCTGCCATCCGCTCTTGGCACTCACAATAGAACCACAAATTCCAGCACTGGCTTCTCACCCGGCACACAGAGATTCTTTTGCCTTCCTTGGAGAGACCGGAAGAACTAGACAGGGTGTATCTGTTTGCATTACACAGACAAGTCTTGAGCACACACCTGCTGTTGGTGTGGGGAGATGACCCTGAGTAAGAACAATTGCCATCAACATCCTGGGGAGACCTTGAAGTTATGTGGGACAAAGAGTGTCTCGGTGTCACATTGCATTTACGGTTCTAAATCCTGGCAAAGCCCATGTGTGCAGCTCTGGGATGTGCTTCTCTTGGACAGAGCTCCGCGTTTCCCTCTCTCAGGCGGTGGGGCATCTCAGATCGTGGCAGAGCAGGTGGCACCCCACAATGGCTTAGGTGCATCCAGGCTCCTGGAGTGGCAGCAGGAACCCCAGGAGATACAGCCCCTGCTACCATGAACTGCCTGTGTCTGTGTGCAAGCGAAGGACTCGTGTGTCTGAAAACCCTCCTGTGACTGAGCAGGGAGCCCCCGCCAGAGCACCACTGACTCTTGGCCAACTGGCCATCCACCAGGACCCCAGAGGCCATTTTCCAGAGCTGCTATGCAGAATATCATTCCCAGTCTGTCCGGACATTCGGGGTTGCCCCATCACAGGGACAGAATCTGGCACTTCCCCTTGTTGAAATTCCTCTGGTTGAGGATTGCCCAAACCTCTGATTTGAGGTCTCTCTGCGGGGCCTCCGTCTTCCATGAGGCCCTGGAGTGTTACAATGGCCCCTTGATTGCTTGGGAATGTGCAGTGTTCTGTGTTCCATGTGTTCCATGAGGCCCCATATTGTCACAATGGCACTGAAATGAGAGAGGATCTCCATCCTTAATGGCTTCGTAAAGCAGAAGTTTTTCTTAGATAAAAATCCTAATCAACAAAGGGGTTTGCTTTCTTGGCATGGTAGCAGTCTTTTCTTTTAAGACTACAATTAGTTGTAGGAGAGAGAACGTAGATGATACATGGAAACTAATAGAGAGTGTATCATATGCCCATCTTCAAGAAATTAGCTTACAGGCCTCAGAAAACTTGTTTAATAAGAGATTGTTCTGTTAAGAAGAAAGTCAATTCTACATTGTTTAAGCAAATGGGAAGTTCTAAGACGCGTCTTAGCTGGTCCTAAAGCATTTAGTTTAGGGGTTAGGGGTCGGATAGATCAATCAGAGATGCTACGAGGCCTGCTAAGGGAGAAGACCACTCTGTGAAAATGACTACCCCTCCCAGAAGAAATGGACGCTAGATGGCAGTCTTGCTCCACGAATAAAATCCAAGAGGCTATTTGACCCTAAAATCATAAGGGAATTTTGGACTGCTTGTGAAGGGGAGGGTCTTTCAAGTATCACTGTATTTATACTCCGAAATTTATACTGATTCTTTGATTCATGCATGGCAGAGTACCCCCATGAATCCCCAGCTGGCATATTAAAGAAATGTTCGATCCAATGGTTTCTAGTCATGGGGTTTAATTCTTTTGTTTTATCCCTTTGATTCCATGAAGTTCCAAAGATATCCCACGGTTTGTTTAATTCCATGAGGTCCCACACATCCCAATGATGTCCCTTAAGTCCCTGGTTTCTGTAGTTTCCCAGGGAACATTTGCTTCTATGATGCAGGGCAGTGCAACGACGGCCACTTGATTCCGTGAGTTCCCCCAGTCTCCCAGCAGTCCTTTGCTTCCATGAGAGCCTGCAATGTTGCAGTGGGTTGACCTGACCTGGATGCCAGGTGCCCACCAAGCTGCTCTATTGCTGCCCTTCCCAGTTAGACAGAAGAGACAGAATAAGATGGAAAATTATTTCTACCTTGAGAAATACACTTTACTAAAGCAAAAGCCAAAGTTTGGGCATGCAGAAGTGAAGAGGAAAATAAAAAGATTTTCTCTCTACTTCCTGTCAGCAGCGATACCTGGCCACTTCATGGGAAGCAGGGCTTCACCACACAGAGAAGCCGCTCAGAAGGCATGTATTGTAAAAAAAATGGATTTTCCCCCTTTCCTGTTCCTTTCCTGAGTTCTTGTAGCTGAGCTGACGCCATATATTCTGCAATGTCCCTTTGGTCCATTTGGCTCAACTGACCTGTCTGTATCGCCTCCCATGATCTTGCCCCCGATTCAGGGGACGAAGCTGACAATGCAGATGCTGCACCAGCCCTGCTCAGCAGTTGCCAAAGCACTGGTGTGATTAACCCCTTTGTAGCTCCCAATGCAAAGCACAGCACTGTGACACCTGCAGTGAGAAAATGAACTCCAGCTCAGACAGACCCAACACATGTGGGATTCTGAAATGTCTCAGGGTTCCTTTGGTTCCACGATGCCCCTCTCAGACCTGGCAGTAGAAAAATAAATCAAAAAATTGAGAAGAAATCATCTTAAAGTCATGCTAAGCCTGTCTTCTACAGTCCAGAATCTAACCCTTTCTAACCCTAACCCTAACTCAAAACCTAACCCTAAGCCTAACCCTAACCCGAACCTTAACCCTAAACCCTAAACCCTAAGCCTAACCCTAACCCTAACACTAAACCCTAAACCAAAAGGAAACTTCCTTTGCTATGCTTACTGGGCGGAGTCAGTACTGATTGGTGTTACAACCCACCCCAGGAAAAGGGGAGAGGGGGTAACTCAGGTTTTTATTAATAATTCCCTTGGGGTGGATTAAAGTGAAACGACACTAAATAATCGGTGTCTGAAAACATATACTGACAAGGTTTATTTTAACAATTCTGTATCAACAGGCATGCTAGCAGTTTGGGAGTTGGGCTATCAGTTGGGAGGCATGGCTGAAAACAGGAAACAACAGCCCTAATTCCCAGGAAAGAAAGCCTGGAAGCTTTGGCTTTGTGGTGCAGTTGGTGGGCCACACTGGGCACTCCATGGGCAGGCAGCAAGAGTTTTCTGGATCTAGGAGTCAATCTGGGGGCCTCGGAGTGTTTGAGGGGAAGTTGGGAGTGTCCTGTGGGACCAGGATGGGATTTGAGGGCTCCTAGAGGGGCTGGGACGGGTGTATACTGCGGGCATCGTCTAGTATTGATGGGGGTAATCAGTGAGCTGACTGTTTCATAATCATCCAAATTTTAACATACAATATGATTATTAGAATAAAAAGCAAAAAGGTAATATCAACAAAACAGTAACAGGGTGAAGCTCTTGGTTGAAGACTGGTTTCTTCTTTTTCTCCAGTGATTTTAATTCTTTTTCGTCTGGGTTTTAATCCCATCTTTGGCATTTTGCTGCCAACATTTTGTCCCCATATCCATTGGAAATTGTATTAACTGTTGATGAGAACAAAGTGGAATCCCAAGGTATGTGATATATTGATAGGATTTCACTGGTTGGCTTTTAATTTGTCCAGGTTTATCGCCATAATGCTTCTGCTCTTTAACCACTTGAATCAGAATGAATTGAGTTGTTTTCTGGGTCGGGTTCTCTTTTTGAGTCCAAGGTTTTTTAGTGGATTCAGTATCAGGCACAAAGGAAATTGAGGGAGGTAAAGAATAATCTTCCCTTTGTTCATTATCACAGGGATCACTCAGTCTATTTTCATTAATGTGAGGAAAGCTGGGAGACTCTAGAAACATCAGTTGAACTTCAAATTCTCCTTGTTTCTTTCTCTCCTGAGACTTAGAATCAGGGTTCTCTGTGGTTTCCCAAGTCTCAATGCCAGGGTAAGACACTGGTTTAGGAAGTTGCCTGACCAAACCAGGAGCCTGTTTTTTTAGCAACAGTTTTCTCTCTGCACTCTGGCGCAACAAGACTTTGAAGATGGTCAACCTCAGTTTGAAGCAGCTCATTTTTAGCAACAAATTTATCCGATTTTTCTCCTGTTTCCCTCTCAAAGGCTAACGATGACTTCAACACCACATTTTCTGATTTCAAAACAGTAGATTCAACATCAGAAATCCATTCATGACTTCCCTGTCAGCACTCCATCCAAATGTCTGTGCTCTCGCTTTGACCTGAGAGAAACCTCAGGCAGGTGGAAAAGGGCAGAAAAAGAAAAAACAGATGGGTCCAGCAGAAGTGATGCTGCTTCTGTCAAAAGCAGAGCAGAGACTGAAAGCACTTTAGGAAGTTGCTTACAGAAGCACTTGTGCATTCCAAGTTACAGCTCAGGAGTCTCAGTGACTTGTCCAACATGAGAGTTTCTTTTCCATTTCTCAACCCCCAGATTCCTCAGGAGTAGGAAACTGGAAACACTGACTGAGAAAAGCTCCATTCCTTCCTAATAATTGTGCTTTGCCCTTCCCATTTGACAGTGCTCTTGGAAATGTGCTGCTGTGATCTGGGTCTGTGAGCAGCCCTGACCTCCCAGAGCACTCATCCAATGGCAGGAAGACCCCAGCTGGCTCCTGCTGGGGTTCTTGCCACCACGACCCAGTATGGGTCAATGGAATGGGGAGCAGGGCGGTGGGACCAGTAAGGACCAGTTAAGGGGTTTGGGGGCACTTCAGCATCTCCATCAAGGTCAGACCAGTACAGAGCAGCATAGACCAGTATAGATCGGTATAGACCAGTATAAACCAGTATGGACCAGTATAGACCAATATGGGTCACTGGAATGGGGAATGGGGCAGTGGGACCGATAAGGACCAGTTAAGGGGCTTGGGGGCACTTCAGCATCTCCATCAAGGTCAGACCATTATAGACCAGTATAGACCAGTGTAGACCAGTATAGACCAGTATAGACCAGTAAAAAACCAGTACAGACCAGTATGGACCAGTATGGACCAGTACAGGTCACTAGAACAGCGAGCAGGGTGGTGGGACCAGTAAGGACCAGTTAACGGGCTTGGGGGCACTTCAGCATCTCCATCAAGGTCAGACCAGTACAGACCGGTACAAACCAGTATGGACCAGTATAGACCAGGGTAGAGCAGTATAAACCGATATAAACCAGTACGGGTCACTGAAACAGGGAATGGGGTGGTGGGATCAGTAAGGACCAGTTAAGGGGGTTGGGGGCGCTTCATCATCTCCGTCAAGGTCAGACCAGTACAGACCAGCATAAACCAGTATAGACCAGTATGGACTGGTATAGACCGGTATAGACCAGTATAAACCAGTACAGACCGGTACGGGTCATTGGAATGGGGAATGGGGCAGTGGGACCAGTAAGGACCAGTTAAGGGCGTTGGGGGCACTTCAGCATCTCCGTCAACGTCAGACCAGTACAGACCAGTATAGAATGTATAGATTAGTATAAACCAGTATGGACCAGTATAGACCAATATAAACCAGTACGGGTCACTGGAACATGGAATGGGGTGGTGGGACCAGTAAGGACCAGTTAAGGGGGTTGGGAGCACTTCAGCATCTCCATCAAGGTCAGACCAGTATAGACCAGTATAAACCAGGATAGACCAGTATAAACCAGTATGGACCAGTACGGGTGACTGGAACACGGAATGGGGTGGTGGGACCAGTAAGGACCAGTTAAGGCAGAACTCAGCTGGGACTTAGTGGTTTGGTGGTGGGCGTGTCCCTTCTTTAGGTGGGCGTGGTCTCTCCCTGGTGGGCGTGTCCCATCCCAAGGTGGCCATAGCCTCTCCAAGTGGGCGTGTCTTTTGCATCCTCTCCCCCTCCCTGAACTGGGAGTTCAACTGGGACTTACTGGGTTTTGGGTGGGCGTGTCCCCTCCCAATGATGGACCCACTTTCAGCCCCTCCCCCCACCTTTAAGGGCCCCCCCAAAGCCCCTCCCCTCCCTTCCTGCACCTCCCCAACCCTCAGGGTCCCTCCTGTCCCTCCCCCACCCTCAGGGTCCCTTCCTTCCCCTCCCCCCAGTGAACCTGCTACCCCTCCCCCACTCTCAGGAGCCCTCCCTGCCCCTCCCCCACCTTCAGGGGCCCTCAGGACCCCTCCCCCAACCTCAGAGACTCTCCTGCCCCTCCCCCACCCTCGGGGAACTTCCTCCCCTTCCCCCACCCTCAGGGACCCTCAGGGCCCCTCCTTCACTTTCGGGGTCCCTCCCTGCCCCTCCCCAACCCTCAGGACCCTCCTGCCCCTCCCCCCACCTCTGGGTCCCTCCTGCCCCTCCTCCACCTTCAGGGACACGCCTACCCCTCCCCCACCCTCAGGGACGTTCCTGCCCTTCCCCCACCCTCAGGGAACCTCCTGCCCTTCCCCCACGCTCAAGGACCATCCTGCTCCATCCCCACCCTCAGTGTTCCCTCCTTCCCCTCCCCCCCCACTGGGGCCGTTACTGGTCCCTTACTGGTCTGTACTGGGAAGGGAGAGGGGAGGGGCCGCCCCCTCGAGGCCCCTCCCCCCCAGTGACGTCACCGGGTCCCAAAAATAGCCCCGGGGGCCCAAACTGGAGGGGGGACCTGGAGCCACTCCCAGTGTGACCAGTTCAGGTACTGGGAGGGACTGGGAGGGAACTGGGAGGGACTGGGAGGGACTGGGAGGGGGCAGGGCTTTCCCCCCTCCCCCCCTCCGTGTCCTTGGGGTGACCTTGGGGAGGGAGGGGGATGGGCCGCTCCCAGTGGCTCCCAGTAGCTCCCAGTAACCCCAGGAATGCCTCCGGTATCTCCAACGACCCCCCAGTAACCCCAGTGACCCCCCCAGTAGCTCCTAGTAGCTCCCAGTAACCCCAGTGTCTATCCCAGTAGCTCCCAGTAACTCCCAGTAATCCTAGTGTCCATCCCAGTAACTCCCAGTAACCCCAGTGTCCACCCCAGTAGCTCCCAGTAACTCCCAGTAAGCCCCCCAGTAGCTCCCAGTAACTCCCAGTAACCCCAGTGACCCCCCCAGTAGCTCCCAGTAACCCCAGTGTCCATCCCAGTAACCCCAGTCACCCCCCCAGTAGCTCCCAGTAACTCCAGTGTCCATCCCAGTAACCCCAGTGACCCCCCCAGTAGCTTCCAGTAGTTCCCAGTAACTCCCAGTGTCCCCCCCAGTGCCTCCCAGTATGTCCCAGTTTAACCCAGTTCCCCCCCCACCCCGTGGGGCCTGGGCCGGGTGGGGGAGGGGCGGGCTCACATTTCCATGGCAACATCCCTTTCCCTCTGGCCCAGTTTCTCCCAGTTCCTCCCAGTTTAACCCAGTTTTTCCACATTTTTCCCCATTTTTCCACATTTCCCCCCATTTTCCCCATTTTTCCCAGATTTTCCCCCATTTTTCCACATTTTCCTGAATTTTTCCCCATTTCCCCCCCATTTTCCAGATTTTTCCCAATTTTCCTACATTTTCCCAGATTTTTTCCCATTTTCCCCCCATTTTCCCAGATTTTTCCCCATTTTGTCCAGATTTTCCCAGATTTCCCCCCATTTTCCCAGATTTTTCCACATTTTTTCCACATTTTTCCCACATTTTCCCACATTTTTCTCCAGATTTTCCCAGATTTTTTTCCCCATTTTTTCCACATTTTCCCCGATTTTTTCTCACATTTTTCCCAGATTTGCCCAGATTTCTTCCCCCATTTTCCCGGATTTTTCCCAGAATTTCCCACATTTTCCCCATTTTTCCAAAATTTTTTTTATCTTTCCCCATTTTTCCCCATTTCCTGGATTTTCTCCCATTTTTTCCACATTTTCCCAGATTTTTCCCCATTTTTCCCAGATTTTCCCAAGATTTTTTCCCATTTTTTTAAATCTTTCCCCATTTTTCCCCATTTTCTGGGATTTTTTCCCATTTTTCTCCATTTCCCCCCATTTTCCCCAGAATTTCCAGCATTTCCCCCCCAGTTTGTCCCCATTTTCCCAGATTTCTCCCAGATTTTCCCAGATTTTTCCCTATTTTTTCCCCATTTTCCCGGATTTTTCCCAGATTTTTCCTCCACTTTTCCCAGAATTTCCCACATTTTCCCACATTTTTCCCACATTTTTTCCCATTTTTCCCACATTTTCTCAGATTTTTCTCCAGATTTTCCTCCAGATTTTCCCACATTTTCCCACATTTTCCCAGATTTTCCCCCATTTTTCTTGATTTTTCCCACATTTTCCCCATTTTTCTGGATTTTTTTCCCATTTTTTCCCATTTTCACACATTTTTCCTCATTTTCCCCCATTTTCACGGATTTCTCCTCATTTCCCCCATTTTCCCACAGTTTTTCTCAATTTTTTCACATTTTCCCAGATTTTTCCCCATTTTCCCCAGATTTTTCCCCATTTCACCCCCATTTTCTCCGATTTTTTCCCATTTTCCCACATTTGCCTAGATTTTCTCCCTATTTTCCCAGATTTTTCCTCATTTTTCCCATTTTTTCCCAGATTTTTTCCCAATTATTTCCCACATTTTCCCAGAAGATTTCCCCCCTTTTTTTCCCACATTTCCCCGGATTTTTTCCCAATTTCCCCCCTTTTTCCATGATTTTTCCCACATTTTTTCCACATTTTCCCAGATTTTTCCTCATTTTCCCCCATTTTTCCCAGATTTTTCCCCATTTTTCTCAGATTTTTTTCCCCATATTTCCAGATTTTCCCGGAATATTCCCCATTTCTCCCCCATTTTTCCCTATTTTCCCAGATTTTTCCCATTTTTTCCCCTTTCCCCCGCATTTTTTCCACATTTTTCCCAGATTTTCTCCCATTTTCCCCAGAATTTCCCAGGTTTTTTCCCAATTTTTCCCCATTTTCCCAGGTTTTTCCCAATTTTTTCCCCATTTTCCCGGATTTTTTCTCCATTTCCCCCCATTTTCCCAGATTTTCCCCCCATTTTTCCCACATTTTCCCAGATTTTCACACATTTTTCCCTATTTTCCCCCTTTTTTTTCCTCATTTTTCCATATTTTCACATATTTTCCCCCATTTTCCCCAGAATTTCCCACATTTTCCCACATTTTTCCCCATTTCCCCGGATTTTTCTCACATTTTCCCCAGAATTTTCCGCAATTACCCCATTTTCCCACATTTTCCCAGATTTTTCACCATTTTCCTGATTTTCCCCCCATTTTTCCCACATTTTCACACATTTTTCTCCAGATTTTCCCCCCATTTTTCCCCCATTTCCCCACATTTTCTTGGATTTTTGGGTCCCAGTTTTCCAAATTTCCCAAATTTCCCCAGTGGGAAAAAATGGGGGGAAAAAACCAGGAATTTGGGGGAAAATGGGGAAAAATTGGGGAAAAAAGTGGGAAATTTGGTGAACACGAATGAAAAATTGGGAAAAATGGGGGAAAATTTGAGAAAAAAGTGGGAAATTTGGGGAAAATTGATAAAAATGGGGAAAAATGGGGGGAAATTTAGGAAAACTGGGGGAAAATCTGGGAAAATGTGGAAAAACGGGGGAAATTTTGGGGAAAAAGTCAGAAATTTGGGGAAATGGGGGATTTTGAGGGGAAATGGAGGGAAAACTGGGAAAAAAGTAAGAAATTTGGGGAAAAGGGGTGAAAAATCAGGAAAAATGAGGGATAATTGGGAAAAATTAGGGGAAATTTAAGGAAAAATTGGGAAAAAATGGCGGAATTTGGGGAAAATGGGGAAATTTGGGAAAAATGGGGTGAATTGAGAAAAAAATGGGGGAATTTGGGTAAAATTGGATGAAAAATTGGGGAAAGTTGGGAAAAATGGGGGGAAATTTGGGGAAAATGGGAAAAAATGGGGGAAATTGGGGAACAATGGAAGGAATTTGGAAAAAAAAGGGGAAAAATTGAGAAAAATGGAGAAATTTGGGAAAAATGGGGGAAATGGGGGGAAAATTGGGGAAAGAGTGGGAAATTTGGGAGAAATGGATGAAAAATTGGGAAAAATGAGGGGAAATTTGGGAAAAACTTGGGTGTCCCCACCAGGTTCGGCCCCACCATGGCCCCGATAGCCCCGGGATCAGGTGAGACCCCTACCCAATGCCCTGACCCCTCCCCCTCCCCGAGGTCACTGCCCTGACCCCCCGAGTCCAGGCTGTGACCCCTCCCCCACCCCGTGGCCCTTCCCACACTTTATGGCCCCTTCCCCATTCTGTGGCCCCTACCGCATTCTGTAGCCCCTACCCCACTCTGTGACCCCTCTCCCACTTCATGGCCCCTCCCCCACTCTCTGACCCCTCCCCCACTCTATGACCCCTCATCCACTTTATGGCCCCTCCCCCACTCCCAGACCCTTCCCCGACTTTATGGCCCCTCCCCCACTCTGTGGCTCCTCCCCCACTCTGACGCAATCAGGTGGAGGTGGAGGCGGCCTGGAGGGTGGTGCTAAGGGAGCCCGCCTCCTCCTTTCCTGCGCTGATTTTTCCTGCGGTGTCCCTTCCCGCCTTTTCTCCGCGTGGTCCCTGGGTCCCTCCTCCTCAACGCCATTTTGAATTCGGCGCGATGGTTTCTTCCCCCTCCCGCCATCTTGTGTGTCTGTCTGCTCAGTGTCCGTCTCTGTCTGCTCAGTGTCCCTCTCTGTCCGCTCAGTGTCTGTCTTGGGGAGGCTGATATTCTTGTTCATCATCTGGTGCTGTAGCACCATCAGAACTAACCTCCATGCAATGAGCGCCTCTTTAGCTATACGGTCCCCCTTATCGCTGTCCCGCCAGAGGCTGTAGCCTATGGCTTGCCGCTGCTCTACGCTGGTGTCCTCGGCAAGCTGGTGACCCTTGTGGTCGAACCATCTGGCAAGTGATTTTGCCAATTTTTTATCTAAGGGGTGACCGTGTTCTATTACAAAGTCTTTTAGGCGCCTGTATACAAATTTTTGGGAGGTTCAGAGTGTGAGTCCCATGTTGATGTTAGTTGGGTCTCAACAACAGTCTCTTGATGGAAAGTCCTCCCTTTGGTGTTCTGCCGGGCTGTGGGTGTTAGGGTAGGGTGAGGAATGTCCTCAGCAGTTCACCTGTCTGGTGCGTCGACCCGTGCAGCTACCGCTCAGCCCACAGTCGTCCGCTCTGCTGAGGAGGACCGGCGGGGACGATCGCCTCTCCTGGCGTCGCCTGAACCCAGGTGAGGACACAGGAGTTCTCTCAATATGAGAGTCCTCAACTGTGCCCCACATTGGGCGCTGCTTGCCATGGTCCGAGGGGATGGGAAATGGGACCGAGCACTGCAATAACGGTTCTTGGCACAGTCCAGGGTTCATGCAGCAATGCCACTTTATTCAGGGACAACAGGGGTTTAAATAAGGTAAGTCTGAGGGGAGGATTCTGAACTGGGGAGGAGCATGGAACTGACAACTCAGGGAAAAGTGTGATAGGGAGACAGGGAAAGGGCGGGTGGAACATCGGAGTCTCCAGGAGAAAGGGCCAATGGGAGCTCTCTTTGCACTGCAGCAAACTGAAGCCAATCAGTGACAGAGGAGCGGGAAAGCAGGGGAGGACAGGGTGACAAACAACTTTGGGCAGGAAAATCTGAGGGAGAAAGGGGAACAATATGGAGGTATAACAAACTTCATAAAAATTCAACAGTACACTGGGGTACATAAAACTCCATGACAATACAGCAATAAACTGGGGTAAAACTGGGGAACAACTGTCAGTCCGGTGGATGAATTGTCCAGTGTATAAAAGTCCATCTAGTTCCCATAGATGCTTCTCCATGCCACATATCTTTCCCAATTGGTTTTTTCTTCCACCACACCCTGCTACACACAAACATAACAAACGACAGCATCAGCAGATGTCTTTCCATTCCTCTTTCCCTTCCCATTCTCCGTTCCTCTTCCCTTCCCATTCCCACAGCCAACACACTATTTCACTTCTCACTTTAACAAAGCTCTTTTCTCCTTCAAGCCCCTCAAAGGCGCCAAGGCCACATAGGAGGCCACACACAAACAGTACTCCTCTTCCCACTTGACTACACCTTCTCCCTCACTGTTCTACAGGGAACACCAGGAATCTGCTCGCAGAGGCCTCTCGTTTCCCATCAGTAGCTCAGCACAAGGAGCTAAAGGACCTCAAGCCTTAGGCCACAAGAGCTGACAGCGAGGAAACTTTGGGAGCAAACTAATGCTGCTAACACGGCCCCAGCTGAATCCAGCACACAATCACAGAATCCAAGAGTCCATCAGCTTGGAAAAGACATCCAAGCTCACTGAGTCTTGTGCAGCCCCTCCCTGACCCTCTGCAGGGACTGGATGATGCTTTGCACAAGCACCAAAAGGAATGTTGTGAAAGCCATGACCTGCAGGAGGACAGAGAGAAGGGCTTGGTTGGGGCTGGGAAGGAGGGAGCTGGCGCTGGGGGAGCGGGGATGGAGCCTCGGGGATGTGGCGCAGCAAGGACAGGGACCCAGGCAGCTGGCAGGCGGCAAGGCCTCACCCCCTGCCCCAGCAGCAGCACCGGGCCCTGCCCAAGGCGCTCCTGCCAGGGGCTGGGCACTGCAGGCAGGGGCAGAACCCACTCCCTGGGGCGGCCTTGCCGCCCCGGCCCTCATCCGGCCCAACCTCTCCCTGTGTGCGTGCTCCCCACAGCACAGGCTGCACTGGGCAGCATCCCCTGATGGGCCCTGCAGAGCTGCCCCACGGGGACACTTCCCTTTTATGTCACAGGTGCCACAGCCTGTCCCAGCCAGCCCTGCCCATTGTCCCCACCCCGGCTCAGTGACTCACAGTGGCCCCTGGCAACCAAAGAACCAAAGCCCCACACCCCCAGAGTGCAGCCCTACCCATGTGCAAGGGGCCCCCAAAGGGTTCCCTGCACAAAGCAGCCCCTCCAAACCCTTGTCAGATAGAAAACTGGGGGACGTGACCCTTGGATGCTTTTAGTACAGAGATACAAGCTTTTCTTGAATAATGGAGGGGGGCACTTTTTAATTATTAATATTTACAGTTATCCATTTGGGGACAGGATGTCCTACAGGCTAATGTGCTGTCACATTTGGAGTGAAAAGTACTTTTCAAAGAAACCCAGGGTGCATGGGTGATGCAGAGGAAGCTGCCAAGTCACCCAATGTGAAGCTCAACCCTGCTTTGCAACAGCACTGCCCTTTCACACAGATCTTTGGCAAAGACAAAGATGTCAGGCTTTAGTTTCTAAATCAGTAACACTTGACAAGACCTCTTTATGAACTGACAGCAAGACAACTTAGGAGCAGCTTAGGGTTGGCAAGTGTAGGAGCCAAGAAGAGAAGGGCTGATGGGTATGTCATGAACACTGACAGCTGGATGGTCGTGGAGCCAACCAAGGACTGCCAGACACAAAAGACATCACCTGCTGGACTTGGCCCAAACACCAGCCCCCTCCTCTCCCTTCTAAACCACTCAACCACAGCCTGCACACACCCACACCTACCAGGGCCAACTGGCTGTTTGTCTTCTCTTTTCTGCCTGGGGGCGAAGGAAGAAGGACAGGGAGGGCATTTGCCTTCGGGCCAGAGGGAAGGGGAAGGAGATCCCCCCAAATCCATCCCTGGCAGGATGGGGGCTGGAGGAGACATTGGGGGACCCCCAAGAATATTTTCGAGGGGAAGAAAGGATGGGGGCACCCACAGGGGGTTGGGGGGGGGGAGGGACCCACGAATCTCGTGGTGGGACACTGGGGAGTTGCCAGTAGTTTCTTGGGGGGGTGGACCCCCAGCAGTCCGGGGTGGAAAAATGGACGGAGGAATCCGCCGTAAAGGGTTGGTGACACCCAAAAGACTCTAGGAGGGGGTCGGGAGGGGCCCCGGAGTCCTGAAGAGTGTTTGGGGGTCCCCAGGAGGGAGTCTGGGGGTCTGAGGTGGTCCCAGGAGATTTTCAAGGGTTAAGGGGATGCATAGGAGATTTGGGGGAGGAGGGGGAAAGGCGGAGGGTCCCCAGGAGTCTTGGGGGGGATCTGGGCAGTTCCCGAGAGTCTTGGGGGAGATTTGGAGGGGTCACCAGGAGCCCCCGGACCCCCTGAACTCACCCCACACCACCATGGCCTCGTTGGGCCGCACGTGAAAAACAGCGCGGCGGGGGGAGACCCTGGGGCTGGGATCGATCGGGACCAATCGGGTTCAATCCCGATCCTCCCCTCCCCTCCCCCCCCGCCCTGCTCCCGGCAGCCCCCGCGGAAGTTTCGACGTTCTATTGGGTGACTCACCGGCACAAGGACAGGGGCCCAGCAGAATTTGGCAATGACGTCATTCCAGCAGAGCCGTTCTATTGGCTGCGACCCACGAGGGAGCCCCAAAACCTGTTCATGGCTTGGGGGGGAAGGACAGCCGGCACGACCGGGAACGGGGGTGCAGAGGCTGTTCAAGTGCCCAGGAAAGGGGCAAAAAACTTTCCCCTCTCCCTCCCAGTGCCCCCTCAGCCCATCCCAGTGTCTCCCCTCTCCCCCAGTGCCCTCTCAGCCCATCCTGGTCTCTCCCCTGCTCTCCCAGTGCCCCCTCAGCCCATCCCAGTGTCTCCCCTGCTCTCCCAGTGCCCCCGTCCATTGAGGTCCCAGCCCGGCCCTGCCCCCTGCTCTACTCCGGCCTGGACTTCTCCCCTGCAGGGGCAGCTGAGGTGGCTCCAGGGCGGGCGGGAGCTTTTGGGGCAGGGGGTGGCTCCTGACATGCTGCTGGAACCGCCCCTGTCTGGGCGGGCCCGTCAGCCTGGGGCACCTCCTCACCCGAGCCTGGGGGACGGGCCGGCAACTGGGAGGGGCTTTGGGAAGGAATGGGGAGGCTGAGAAGGGCTTGGAGGTCGTGGGGCTAACTGGGAAGGTGTTTGGGGGAGTTTGGGGGTTTGGGAGGGAGGTTGGGGAGATTGGGGCAGCTGTGAGGGGTTTTGGGGAATCGGGATGTGGGAAGGAACTGGGAGAGAGTTTGGGGGCATACTCAAGGGGAAGGGGGCAACTAGGAGAGGGTTTGAAAGGTCCTGGGAGGGCTGGAGGTAACTGGGAGGGGTTTGGGGGCATCTTGTGGGTTTTTGTGGGTCTGGGAGGCAGTCTGGGGGCCTCAGAGGGTTTAAGGGGAAGTTGGGAGTGTCCTGTGGGACCGGGATGGGATTTGAGGGTTCCTGGAGGGGCTGGGAGGGCTTTATGCCTTTAGACTGCGGGCATTGTCTAGTATTGATGGGGGTAATCCGTGAGTTGACTGTTTCACAGTCATCCAAATTTTAACAAGACTTTGAAGGTGGTCAACCTCAGTTTGAAGCAGCTCATTTTTAGCAACAAATTTATCCGATTTTTCTCCTGTTTCCCTCTCAAAGGCTAACGATGACTTCAACACCACATTTTCTGATTTCAAAACAGTAGACTCAACATCAGAAATCCATTCATGACTTCCCTGTCACCACTCCATCCGAATGTCTGTGCACTCACTGTGACCTGAGAGAAACCTGCCTGTTTGCAGCGCACTGACTGGGCAACTTTTCTTTTTGCAGGTGGAAAAGGGCAGATAAAGAAAAAACAGATGGGTCCAGCAGAAGTGATGCTGCTTCTGTCAAAAGCAGAGCAGAGGCCGAAAGCACTTTAGGAAGTTGCTTACAGAAGCACTTGTGCATTCCAAGTTACAGCTCAGGAGTCTCAGTGACTTGTCCAACATGGGAGCTCCTTTTCCATTTCTCAACCCCCAGATTCCTCAGGAGTAGGAAACTGAAAACACTGACTCAGAAAAACTCCATTCCTTCCTAATAATTGTACTTTGTCCTTCCCATTTGACAGTGCTCTTGGAAATGTGCTGCTGTGATCTGGATCTGGGAGCAGCCCTTACCTCCCACAGCCCTGACCACACACACCTCATGCAACGGCAGGAAGAACCTGCCTGGCTCCTGCTGGGGTTCTCACCACCCACCGACAGCTTCTCCCTGCAGAGGGGTGGGCAACTACCCAGGCAGGATGAGACCTGACCCCAGCAGGCAGCAAAGTCCCTGCCCTGGCACAAAGAACCCCGGAGCACAGGGACCCTGCTCTGCAGGACAGCCCCGGGCATCCCTGGCTGCACCCCCACCTTCCCACCCCACAGCCATCCCTGGGAGAAGGAGCCCACCTGCGCTGTCCCTCTGACGGTGCTGCAGGGAAGGCCTGCCCTGGAGAACATCCTCCTCCGGCGCAACAGAGAAACTTGGAGAGTCCTGACAGATGTGCAAGGCTGTGGGATGTGATAGCTTTAGGAGATTCCTCCAGGAACACAAGCGACATTGCCCTGCACCTGTAGACTCACTGTGCAGAGGAGTGTGAAGTTGTGTCCCCAAGTTGTGTCTCAGCTGAACACCTCCCATCTTTCTGCTGCCTTTAACCTCCCTTTGCCTTTCTTCTCTTCTCTCGTGCCTACAGGCAGTGCCCTCGGCCCTGCTGGGCTGTGCAGAGGAGCTGCTCCTGGGCAGAGCTGTCTCTCTGCAGTGCTGCCCGCTTGCCAGGATTTCCCTGTGTGCCAGGAGCCCGGCCCAGCTGAGCAGCACAGCAAGAGCCAAAGGCAGCCCTTTCTCTGCCCCTCTGGGTTCCGCGCAGGTGTCCCTGGGGCTCCAGGGGAACCTGCTGTGGAACAGACTGAAGGAAACAATGATGTTCCCTCTTCTCACCTCTTCAGTGACACTTCTTTCCAGCAGTGACACTTCTTTCCAGCAGTGACATTTCTCCTCTTAGAAAATTACCAGGGTATGATGATCACCTTTTCTAGTTTCATCATTACACAGGACACCAGGAGGGTGACAGCAAAGGATCTGGTAACTCCCTGGCACAGTGGGGGTTTTCCTGGAGTCACACAGAGAAATGTGTCAGGGCTCTGAGAGGTGTCCAACCCTGAGCAGGACTGATGCACACACGGGGGTGTTCAGAGACACGAGTCCTTCCCTGGCACACACACAGGCAGTTCATTGCAGCAGGGGCAGTGTCTCCCTGGGCTCCTGCTACCACTCCCAGAGCCTGGAGCCACCTCAGCCCTGTAATGCTCCCACCCTGCCCACTCCTACACTTCAGATGAACATTGGGGTTTTCTAGTCACTGGAACTGCCCAGACCAGCCCCTCCCTGGTGCCCCCATCTCCCTGCCCCGCCCCAGCCCAGCAGAGCAACACAGTCGTTTCTGGTCCTGCAGCAAGAAAGGGAGGCAATAGAGGACAGGGACAGTGACTGCATGTCTGGACTGCTCAGGAGATCATCAGCTCAGGCGGCAGCTCCTGCAGCCCCAGGGCCAGACCCCCTTCCCAGTGGCCCAGGCAGCTGCTGCCACGTGGGCACAAGCTCTGCTGCCCAGGAGGGTCCTGTAGTGAAGGGCTTTGCAGATGGCCACGTAGCGGTCATAGGACATGATGGTGAGAAGGGCAAGCTCCGCTGTGATCAAGAAGAAAAGCAAAAAACACCTGTGCAGCTCATCCTGAGTAGGACATGGCCCTGGTGTTCCAGAGGGAATTGGCCATGGCTTTGGGGAGAGTGGTGCAGATGCAGCCCGGGTGTGTGAGGGAGAGGTGGAGCAGGAAGAAGTCCCTGGGGGGTGTGCAGGTGGTGGTGGCAGGTTACGGCGCTGAGGATGAGGCCGTTGCCCAGGAGGGCAGCCAGGGAGATGCCCAGGAAGAAGCAGAAGTGCAAGAGCTGCAGCCAGGAGGAGGAAGTGGGGGATGGAGCTGCTGTTGGACATGAGCTTCCTCCGGGCATCAGGAAATGTCCAAGGAGAAAAAGGCAGTGAAAACTTTGGGACAGGTTTCCTAGATCAAACCCATGAATTCCTCTGAGCATCTACCCTCATCCCAAGTATCTGCAGTCACACATATATAGATTCTGGACTGTAGAAGACAGGCTTAGCATAACTTTAAGATGATTTCTTCTCAATTTTTTGATTTATTTTTCTACTGCCAGGTCTGAGAGGGGCATCGTGGAACCAAAGGAACCCTGAGACATTTCAGAATCCCACATGTGTTTGGTCTGTCTGAGCTGGAGTTCATTTTCTCACTGCAGGTGTCACAGTGCTGTGCTTTGCATTGGGAGCTACAAAGGGGTTAATCACACCAGTGCTTTGGCAACTGCTGAGCAGGGCTGGTGCAGCATCTGCATTGTCGGCTTCGTCCCCTGAATCGGGGGCAAGATCATGGGAGGCGATACAGACAGGTCAGTTGAGCCAAATGGACCAAAGGGACATTGCAGAATATACGGCGTCAGCTCAGCTACAAGAGCTCAGGAAAGGAACAGGAAAGGGGGAAAATCCATTTTTTTACAATACATGCCTTCTGAGCGGCTTCTCTGTGTGGTGAAGCCCTGCTTCCCATGAAGTGGCCAGGTATCGCTGCTGACAGGAAGTAGAGAGAAAATCTTTTTATTTTCCTCTTCACTTCTGCATGCGCAAACTTTGGCTTTTGCTTTAGTAAAGTGTATTTCTCAAGGTAGAAATAATTTTCCATCCTTTTCTGTCTCTTCTGTCTAGCTGGGAAGGGCAGCAATAGAGCAGCTTGGTGGGCACCTGGCATCCAGGTCAGGTCAACCCACTGCAACATTGCAGGCTCTCATGGAAGCAAAGGACTGCTGGGAGACTGGGGGAACTCACGGAATCAAGTGGCCGTCGTGGCACTGCCCTGCATCATAGAAGCAAATGTTCCCTGGGAAACTACAGAAACCAGGGACTTAAGGGACATCATTGGGATGTGCGGGACCTCATGGAATTAAACAAACCGTGGGATATCTTTGGAACTTCATGGAATCAAAGGGATAAAACAAAAGAATTAAACCCCATGACCAGAAACCATTGGATCGAACATTTCTTTACTATGCCAGCTGGGGATTCATGGGGGTACTCTGCCATGCATGAATCAAAGAATCAGTATAAATTTCGGAGTATAAATACAGTGATACTTGAAAGACCCTCCCCTTCACAAGCAGTCCAAAATTCCCTTATGATTTTAGGGTCAAATGGTCTCTTGGATTTTATTATTGGAGCAAGACTGCCATCTAGCGTCCATTTTTTTCTGGGAGGGGTAGTCATTTTCACAGAGTGGTCTTCTCCCTTAGCAGGCCTCGTAGCATCTCTGATTGATCTATCCGACCCCTAACCCCTAAACTAAATGCTTTAGGACCAGCTAAGACGCGTCTTAGAACTTCCCATTTGCTTAAACAATGTATAATTGACTTTCTTCTTAACAGAACAGTCTCTTATTAAATAAGTTTTCTGAGGCCTGTAAGCTAATTTCTTGAGGATGGGCATATGATACACTCTCTATTAGTTTCCATGTATCATCTACGTTCTCTCTCCTACAACTAATTGTAGTCTTAAAAGAAAAGAAAAGACTGCTACCATGCCAAGAAAGCAAACCCCTTTGTTGATTAGGATTTTTATCCAAAAAAAACTTCTGATTTACAAAACCTGCATCCAGGCTCCTGGTGTGGCAGCAGGAACCCCAGGAGATACTGCCCCTGCTGCCATGAACTGCCTGTGTCTGTGTGCAAGCGAAGGACTCGTGTGTCTGAAAACCCTCCTGTGACCGAGCAGGGAGCCCCCGCCAGAGCACCACTGACTCTTGGCCAACTGGCCATCCACCAGGACCCCAGAGGCCATTTTCCAGAGCTGCTATGCAGAATATCATTCCCAGTCTGTCCGGACATTCGGGGTTGCCCCATCACAGGGACAGAATCTGGCACTTCCCCTTCTTGAACTTCCTCTGGTTGAGGATTGCCCAAACCTCTGATTTGAGGTCTCTCTGCGGGGCCTCCGTCTTCCATGAGGCCCTGGTGTGTCACAATGGCCCCTTGATTGCTTGGGAATGTGCAGTGTTCTGTGTTCCATGTGTTCCATGAGGCCCCATATTGTCACAATGGCACTGAAATGAGAGAGGATCTCCATCCTTAATGGCTTCGTAAAGTAGAAGTTTTTCTTAGATAAAAATCCTAATCAACAAAGGGGTTTGCTTTCTTGGCATGGTAGCAGTCTTTTCTTTTAAGACTACAATTAGTTGTAGGAGAGAGAACGTAGATGATACATGGAAACTAATAGAGAGTGTATCATATGCCCATCTTCAAGAAATTAGCTTACAGGCCTCAGAAAACTTGTTTAATAAGAGACTGTTCTGTTAAGAAGAAAGTCAATTATACATTGTTTAAGCAAATGGGAAGTTCTAAGACGCGTCTTAGCTGGTCCTAAAGCATTTAGTTTAGGGGTTAGGGGTCGGATAGATCAATCAGAGATGCTACGAGGCCTGCTAAGGGAGAAGACCACTCTGTGAAAATGACTACCCCTCCCAGAAGAAATGGACGCTAGATGGCAGTCTTGCTCCACGAATAAAATCCAAGAGGCCATTTGACCGTAAAATCATAAGAGAATTTTGGACTGCTTGTGAAGGGGAGGGTCTTTCAAGTATCACTGTATTTATACTCCGAAATTTATACTGATTCTTTGATTCATGCATGGCAGAGTACCCCCATGAATCCCCAGCTGGCATAGTAAAGAAATGTTCGATCCAATGGTTTCTGGTCATGGGGTTTAATTCTTTTGTTTTATCCCTTTGATTCCATGAAGTTCCAAAGATATCCCACGGTTTGTTTAATTCCATGAGGTCCCGCACATCCCAATGATGTCCCTTAAGTCCCTGGTTTCTGTAGTTTCCCAGGGAACATTTGCTTCTATGATGCAGGGCAGTGCCACGACGGCCACTTGATTCCGTGAGTTCCCCCAGTCTCCCAGCAGTCCTTTGCTTCCATGAGAGCCTGCAATGTTGCAGTGGGTTGACCTGACCTGGATGCCAGGTGCCCACCAAGCTGCTCTATTGCTGCCCTTCCCAGCTAGACAGAAGAGACAGAATAAGATGGAAAATTATTTCTACCTTGAGAAATACACTTTACTAAAGCAAAAGCCAAAGTTTGCGCATGCAGAAGTGAAGAGGAAAATAAAAAGATTTTCTCTCTACTTCCTGTCAGCAGCGATACCTGGCCACTTCATGGGAAGCAGGGCTTCACCACACAGAGAAGCCGCTCAGAAGGCATGTATTGTAAAAAAATGGATTTTCCCCCTTTCCTGTTCCTTTCCTGAGCTCTTGTAGCTGAGCTGACGCCATATATTCTGCAATGTCCCTTTGGTCCATTTGGCTCAACTGACCTGTCTGTATCGCCTCCCATGATCTTGCCCCCGATTCAGGGGACGAAGCTGACAATGCAGATGCTGCACCAGCCCTGCTCAGCAGTTGCCAAAGCACTGGTGTGATTAACCCCTTTGTAGCTCCCAATGCAAAGCACAGCACTGTGACACCTGCAGTGAGAAAATGAACTCCAGCTCAGACAGACCCAACACATGTGGGATTCTGAAATGTCTCAGGGTTCCTTTGGTTCCACGATGCCCCTCTCAGACCTGGCAGTAGAAAAATAAATCAAAAAATTGAGAAGAAATCATCTTAAAGTCATGCTAAGCCTGTCTTCTACAGTCCAGAATCTATATATGTGTGACTGCAGATACCTGGGATGAGGGTAGATGCTCAGAGGAATTCATGGGTTTGATCTAGGAAACCTGTCCCAAAGTTTTCACTGCCTTTTTCTCCTTGGACATTTCCTGATGCCCGGAGGAAGCTCATGTCCAACAGCAGCTCCATCCCCCACTTCCTCCTCCTGGCTGCAGCTCTTGCACTTCTGCTTCTTCCTGGGCATCTCCCTGGCTGCCCTCCTGGGCAACGGCCTCATCCTCAGCGCCGTAGCCTGCCACACCACCTGCACACCCCCCAGGGACTTCTTCCTGCTCCACCTCTCCCTCACACACCCGGGCTGCATCTGCACCACTCTCCCCAAAGCCATGGCCAATTCCCTCTGGAACACCAGGGCCATGTCCTACTCAGGATGAGCTGCACAGGTGTTTTTTGCTTTTCTTCTTGATCACAGCGGAGCTTGCCCTTCTCACCATCATGTCCTATGACCGCTACGTGGCCATCTGCAAAGCCCTTCACTACAGGACCCTCCTGGGCAGCAGAGCTTGTGCCCACGTGGCAGCAGCTGCCTGGGCCACTGGGAAGGGGGTCTGGCCCTGGGGCTGCAGGAGCTGCCGCCTGAGCTGATGATCTCCTGAGCAGTCCAGACATGCAGTCACTGTCCCTGTCCTCTATTGCCTCCCTTTCTTGCTGCAGGACCAGAAACGACTGTGTTGCTCTGCTGGGCTGGGGCGGGGCAGGGAGATGGGGGCACCAGGGAGGGGCTGGTCTGGGCAGTTCCAGTGACTAGAAAACCCCAATGTTCATCTGAAGTGTAGGAGTGGGCAGGGTGGGAGCATTACAGGGCTGAGGTGGCTCCAGGCTCTGGGAGTGGTAGCAGGAGCCCAGGGAGACACTGCCCCTGCTGCAATGAACTGCCTGTGTGTGTGCCCGGGAAGGACTCGTGTCTCTGAACACCCCCGTGTGTGCATCAGTCCTGCTCAGGGTTGGACACCCCTCAGAGCCCTGACACATTTCTCTGTGTGACTCCAGGAAAACCCCCGCTGTGCCAGGGAGTTACCAGATCCTTTGCTGTCACCCTCCTGGTGTCCTGTGTAATGATGAAACTAGAAAAGGTGATCATCATACCCTGGTAATTTTCTAAGAGGAGAAATGTCACTGCTGGAAAGAAGTGTCACTGCTGGAAAGAAGTGTCACTGAAGAGGTGAGAAGAGGGAACATCATTGTTTCCTTCAGTCTGTTCCACAGCAGGTTCCCCTGGAGCCCCAGGGACACCTGCGGGGAACCCAGAGGGGCAGAGAAAGGGCTGCCTTTGGCTCTTGCTGTGCTGCTCAGCTGGGCCGGGCTCCTGGCACACAGGGAAATCCTGGCAAGCGGGCAGCACTGCAGAGAGACAGCTCTGCCCAGGAGCAGCTCCTCTGCACAGCCCAGCAGGGCCGAGGGCACTGCCTGTAGGCACGAGAGAAGAGAAGAAAGGCAAAGGGAGGTTAAAGGCAGCAGAAAGATGGGAGGTGTTCAGCTGAGACACAACTTGGGGACACAACTTCACACTCCTCTGCACAGTGAGTCTACAGGTGCAGGGCAATGTCGCTTGTGTTCCTGGAGGAATCTCCTAAAGCTACCACATCCCACAGCCTTGCACATCTGTCAGGACTCTCCTAGTTTCTCTGTTGCGCCGGAGGAGGATGTTCTCCAGGGTAGGCCTTCCCTGCAGCACCGTCAGAGGGACAGCGCAGGTGAGCTCCTTCTCCCAGGGATGGCTGCGGGGTGGGAAGGTGGGGGTGCAGCCAGGGATGCCCGGGGCTGTCCTGCAGAGCAGGGTCCCTGTGCTCCGGGGTTCTTTGTGCCAGGGCAGGGACTTTGCTGCCTGCTGGGGTCAGGTCTCATCCTGCCTGGGTAGTTGCTCACCCCTCTGCAGGGAGAAGCTGTCAGTGGGTGGTGAGAACCCCAGCAGGAGCCAGGTAGGTTCTTCCTGCCGTTGCATGAGGTGTGTGTGGTCAGGGCTGTGGGAGGTCAGGGCTGCTCCCAGATCCAGATCACACCTGCACATTTCCAAGAGCACTGTCAAATGGGAAGGACAAAGCACAATTATTAGGAAGGAATGGAGTTTTTCTGAGTCAGTGTTTTCAGTTTCCTACTCCTGAGGAATCTGGGGGTTGAGAAATGGAAAAGGAGCTCCCATGTTGGACAAGTCACTGAGACTCCTGAGCTGTAACTTGGAATGCACAAGTGCTTCTGTAAGCAACTTCCTAAAGTGCTTTCGGCCTCTGCTCTGCTTTTGACAGAAGCAGCATCACTTCTGCTGGACCCATCTGTTTTTTCTTTATCTGCCCTTTTCCACCGGCAAAAAGAAAAGTTGCCCAGTCAGTGCACTGCAAACAGGCAGGTTTCTCTCAGGCCACAGTGAGTGCACAGACATTTGGATGGAGTGGTGACAGGGAAGTCATGAATGGATTTCTGATGTTGAGTCTACTGTTTTGAAATCAGAAAATGTGGTGTTGAAGTCATCGTTAGCCTTTGAGAGGGAAACAGGAGAAAAATCGGATAAATTTGTTGCTAAAAATGAGCTGCTTCAAACTGAGGTTGACCACCTTCAAAGTCTTGTTAAAATTTGGATGACTGTGAAACAGTCAACTCACGGATTACCCCCATCAATACTAGACAATGCCCGCAGTCTAAAGGCATAAAGCCCTCCCAGCCCCTCCAGGAACCCTCAAATCCCATCCCGGTCCCACAGGACACTCCCAACTTCCCCTTAAACCCTCTGAGGCCCCCAGACTGCCTCCCAGACCCACAAAAACCCACAAGATGCCCCCAAACCCCTCCCAGTTACCTCCAGCCCTCCCAGGACCTTTCAAACCCTCTCCTAGTTGCCCCCTTCCCCTTGAGTATGCCCCCAAACTCTCTCCCAGTTCCTTCCCACATCCCGATTCCCCAAAACCCCTCACAGCTGCCCCAATCTCCCCAACCTCCCTCCCAAACCCCCAAACTCCCCCAAACACCTTCCCAGTTAGCCCCACGACCTCCAAGCCCTTCTCAGCCTCCCCATTCCTTCCCAAAGCCCCTCCCAGTTGCCGGCCTGTCCCCCAGGCTCGGGTGAGGAGGTGCCCCAGGCTGACGGGCCCGCCCAGACAGGGGCGGTTCCAGCAGCATGTCAGGAGCCACCCCCTGCCCCGAAAGCTCCCGCCCGCCCTGGAGCCACCTCAGCTGCCCCTGCAGGGGAGAAGTCCAGGCCAGAGCAGAGCAGGGGGCAGGGCCGGGCTGGGACCTCGATGGACGGGGGCACTGGGAGAGCAGGAGAGAGACCAGGATGGGCTGAGAGGGCACTGGGGGAGAAGGGAGACACTGGGATGGGCTGAGGGGGCACTGGGAGGGAGAGGGGAAAGTTTTTTGCCCCTTTCCTGGGCACTTGAACAGCCTCTGCACCCCCGTTCCCGGTCGTGCCGGCTGTCCTTCCCCGTCAAGCCATGAACAGGTTTTGGGGCTCCCTCGTGGGTCGCAGCCAATAGAACGGCTCTGCTGGAATGACGTCATTGCCAAATTCTGCTGGGCCCCTGTCCTTGTGCCGGTGAGTCACCCAATAGAACGTCGAAACTTCCGCGGGGGCTGCCGGGAGCAGGGCGGGGGGGGAGGGGAGGGGAGGATCGGGATTGAACCCGATTGGTCCCGATCGATCCCGGCCCCAGGGTCTCCCCCCGCCGCGCTGTTTTTCACGTGCGGCCCAACGAGGCCATGGTGGTGTGGGGTGAGTTCAGGGGGTCCGGGGGCTCCTGGTGACCCCTCCGAATCTCCCCCAAGACTCTCGGGAACTGCCCAGATCCCCCCCAAGACTCCTGGGGACCCTCCGCCTTTCCCCCTCCTCCCCCAAATCTCCTATGCATCCCCTTAACCCTTGAAAATCTCCTGGGACCACCTCAGACCCCCAGACTCCCTCCTGGGGACCCCCAAACACTCTTCAGGACTCCGGGGCCCCTCCCGACCCCCTCCTAGAGTCTTTTGGGTGTCACCAACCCTTTACGGCAGATTCCTCCGTCCATTTTTCCACCCCGGACTGCTGGGGGTCCACCCCCCCAAGAAACTACTGGCAACTCCCCAGTGTCCCACCACGAGATTCCTGGGTCCCTCCCCCCCCCCAACCCCCTGGGTGCCCCCATCCTTTCTTCCCCTCGAAAATATTCTTGGGGGTCCCCCAATGTCTCCTCCAGCCCCCATCCTGCCAGGGATGGATCTGGGGGGATCTCCTTCCCCTTCCCTCTGGCCCGAAGCAAATGCCCTCCCTGTCCTTCTTCCTTCGCCCCCAGGCAGAAAAGAGAAGACAAACAGCCAGTTGGCCCTGGCAGGTGTGGGTGTGTGCAGGCTGTGGTTGAGTGGTTTAGAAGGGAGAGGAGGGGGCTGGTGTTTGGGCCAAGTCCAGCAGGTGATGTCTTTTGTGTCTGGCAGTCCTTGGTCAGCTCCACGACCATCCAGCTGTCAGTGTTCATGACATACCCATCAGCCCTTCTCTTCTTGGCTCCTACACTTGCCAACCCTAAGCTGCTCCTAAGTTGTCTTGCTGTCAGTTCATAAAGAGGTCTTG
Source organism: Manacus candei (assembly GCF_025592945.1). Classification (NCBI taxonomy): domain Eukaryota; kingdom Metazoa; phylum Chordata; class Aves; order Passeriformes; family Pipridae; genus Manacus; species Manacus candei. Next base: position 12,797,219 of record NW_026138095.1, on the reverse strand, counting down.
TCAAGTGTTACTGATTTAGAAACTAAAGCCTGACATCTTTGTCTTTGCCAAAGATCTGTGTGTGAAAGGGTAGTGCTGTTGCAAAGCAGGGTTGAGCTTCACATTGGGTGACTTGGCAGCTTCCTCTGCATCACCCATGCACCCTGGGTTTCTTTGAAAAGTACTTTTCACTCCAAATGTGATACCACATTAGCCTGTAGGACATCCTGTCCCCAAATGGATAACTGTAAATATTAATAATTAAAAAGTGCCCCCCTCCATTATTCAAGAAAAGCTTGTATCTCTGTACTAAAAGCATCCAAGGGTCACGTCCCCCAGTTTTCTATCTGACAAGGGTTTGGAGGGGCTGCTTTGTGCAGGGAACCCTTTGGGGGCCCCTTGCACATGGGTAGGGCTGCACTCTGGGGGTGTGGGGCTTTGGTTCTTTGGTTGCCAGGGGCCACTGTGAGTCACTGAGCCGGGGTGGGGACAATGGGCAGGGCTGGCTGGGACAGGCTGTGGCACCTGTGACATAAAAGGGAAGTGTCCCCGTGGGGCAGCTCTGCAGGGCCCATCAGGGGATGCTGCCCAGTGCAGCCTGTGCTGTGGGGAGCACGCACACAGGGAGAGGCTGGGCCGGACGAGGGCCGGGGCGGCAAGGCCGCCCCAGGGAGTGGGTTCTGCACCTGCCTGCAGGGCCCAGCCCCTGGCAGGAGCGCCTTGGGCAGGGCCCGGTGCTGCTGCTGGGGCAGGGGGTGAGGCCTTGCCGCCTGCCAGCTGCCTGGGCCCCTGTCCTTACTGTGCCACATCCCCGAGGCTCCATCCCCGCTCCCCCAGCGCCAGCTCCCTCCTTCCCAGCCCCAACCAAGCCCTTCTCTGTGTCCTCCTGCAGGTCATGGCTTTCACAACATTCCTTTTGGTGCTTGTGCAAAGCATCATCCAGTTCCTGCAGGTGGTCGGAGAGGGGCTGCACAAGACTCAGTGAGCTTGGAGGTCTTTTCCAAGCTGATGGACTCTTGGATTCTGCAATTGTGTGCTGGATTCAGCTGGGTCAGTGTTAGCAGCATTAGTTTGCTCCCAAAGTTTCCTCGCTGTCAGCTCTTGTGGCCTAAGGCTTGAGGTCCTTTAGCTCCTTGTGCTGAGCTACTGATGGGAAACGAGAGGCCTCTGCGAGCAGATTCCTGGTGTTCCCTGTAGAACAGTGAGGGAGAAGGTGTAGTCAAGTGGGAAGAGGAGTACTGTTTGTGTGTGGCTTCCTATGTGGCCTTGGCGCCTTTGAGGGGCTTGAAGGAGAAAAGAGTTTTGTTAAAGTGAGAAGTGAAATAGTGTGTTGGCTGTGGGAATGGGAAGGGAAGAGGAACGGAGAATGGGAAGGGAAAGAGGAATGGAAAGACATCTGCTGATGCTGTCGTTTGTTATGTTTGCGTGTAGCAGGGTGTGGTGGAAGAAAAAACCAATTGGGAAAGATATGTGGCATGGAGAAGCATCTATGGGAACTAGATGGACTTTTATACACTGGACAATTCATCCACCGGACTGAGAGTTGTTCCCCAGTTTTACCCCAGTTTATTGCTGTATTGTCATGGAGTTTTATGTACCCCAGTGTACTGTTGAATTTTTATGAAGTTTGTTATACCTCCATATTGTTCCCCTTTCTCCCTCAGATTTTCCTGCCCATACTTGTTTGTCACCCTGTCCTCCCCTGCTTTCCCGCTCCTCTGTCACTGATTGGCTACAGTTTGTTGCAGTGCAAAGAGAGCTCCCATTGGCCCTTTCTCCTGGAGACTCCGAAGTTCCACCCGCCTTTTCCCTGTCTCCCTATCACACTTTTCCCTGAGTTGTCAGTTCCATGCTCCTCCCCAGTTCAGAATCCTCCCCTCAGACTTACCTTATTTAAACCCCTGTTGTCCCTGAATAAAGTGGCATTGCTGCATGAACCCTGGACTGTGCCAAGAACCGTTATTGCAGTGCTCGGTCCCATTTCCCATCCCCTCGGACCATGGCAAGCAGCGCCCAATGTGGGGCACAGTTGAGGACTCTCATATTGAGAGAACTCCTGTGTCCTCACCTGGGTTCAGGCGACGCCAGGAGAGGCGATCGTCCCCGCCGGTCCTCCTCAGCAGAGCGGACGACTGTGGGCTGAGCGGTAGCTGCACGGGTCGACGCACCAGACAGGTGAACTGCTGAGGACATTCCTCACCCTACCCTAACACCCACAGCCCGGCAGAACACCAAAGGGAGGACTTTCCATCAAGAGACTGTTGTTGAGACCCGACTAACATCAACATGGGACTCACACTCTGAACCTCCCAAAAATTTGTATACAGGCGCCTAAAAGACTTTGTAATAGAACACGGTCACCCCTTAGATAAAAAATTGGCAAAATCACTTGCCAGATGGTTCGACCACAAGGGTCACCAGCTTGCCGAGGACACCAGCGTAGAGCAGCGGCAAGCCATAGGCTACAGCCTCTGGCGGGACAGCGATAAGGGGGACCGTATAGCTAAAGAGGCACTCATTGCATGGAGGTTAGTTCTGATGGTGCTACAGCACCAGATGATGAACAAGAATATCAGCCTCCCCAAGACAGACACTGAGCGGACAGAGAGGGACACTGAGCAGACAGAGACGGACACTGAGCAGACAGACACACAAGATGGCAGGAGGGGGAAGAAACCATCGCGCCGAATTCAAAATGGCGTTGAGGAGGAGGGACCCAGGGACCACGCGGAGAAAAGGCGGGAAGGGACACCGCAGGAAAAATCAGCGCAGGAAAGGAGGAGGCGGGCTCCCTTAGCACCACCCTCCAGGCCGCCTCCACCTCCACCTGATTGCATCAGAGTGGGGGAGGAGCCATAAAGTCGGGGAAGGGTCTGGGAGTGGGGGAGGGGCCATAAAGTGGATGAGGGGTCATAGAGTGGGGTAGGGGGGAACAGAATGGGGAAGGGGCCATAAAGTGTGGGAAGGGCCACGGGGTGGGGGAGGGGTCACAGCCTGGACTCGGGGGGTCAGGGCAGTGACCTCGGGGAGGGGGAGGGGTCAGGGCATGGGGTAGGGGTCTCACCTGATCCTGGGGCTATCGGGGCCATGGTGGGGCCGAACCTGGTGGGGACACCCAAGTTTTTCCCAAATTTCCCCTCATTTTTCCCAATTTTTCATCCATTTCTCCCAAATTTCCCACTCTTTCCCCAATTTTCCCCCCATTTCCCCCATTTTTCCCAAATTTCTCCATTTTTCTCAATTTTTCCCCTTTTTTTTCCAAATTCCTTCCATTGTTCCCCAATTTCCCCCATTTTTTCCCATTTTCCCCAAATTTCCCCCCATTTTTCCCAACTTTCCCCAATTTTTCATCCAATTTTACCCAAATTCCCCCATTTTTTTCTCAATTCACCCCATTTTTCCCAAATTTCCCCATTTTCCCCAAATTCCGCCATTTTTTCCCAATTTTTTCCTAAATTTCCCCTAATTTTTCCCAATTATCCCCCATTTTTCCTAATTTTTCACCCGTTTTCCCCAAATTTCTTATTTTTTCCCCAGTTTTCCCTCCATTTCCCCTCAAAATCCCCCATTTCCCCAAATTTCTGACTTTTTCCCCAAAATTTCCCCCGTTTTTCCACATTTTCCCAGATTTTCCCCCAGTTTTCCTAAATTCCCCCCATTTTTCCCCATTTTTATCAATTTTCCCCAAATTTCCCACTTTTTTCTCAAATTTTCCCCCATTTTTCCCAATTTTTCATTCGTGTTCACCAAATTTCCCACTTTTTCCCCCAATTTTTTCCCATTTTCCCCAAAATTCCTGGTTTTTTCCCCCCATTTTTTTCCCACTGGGGAAATTTGGAAAACTGGGGACCCAAAAATCCAAGAAAATGTGGGGAAATGGGGGAAAAATGTGGGTAAAATCTGGAGAAAAATGTGTGAAAATGTGGGAAAAATGGGGGGAAAATCAGGAAAATGGTGAAAAATCTGGGAAAATGTGGGAAAATGAGGAAATTGCAGAAAATTCTGGGAAAAATGTGAGAAAAATCCGGGGAAATGGGGAAAAATGGGGGAAAATGTGGGAAATTCTGGGGAAAATGATGAAAAATATGGGAAAATATGGAAAAAATGAGGAAAAAAAGGGGGAAAATGGGGAAAAATGAGGAAAAAAGGGGGAAAATATGGGAAAAATGGGGGGAAAATCTGGGAAAATGGGGGTAAATGGGGAAAAAATCCGGGAAAATGGGGAAAAAATTGGGAAAAACCTGGGAAAATGGGGAAAAATTGGGGAAAAAAATGGGAAATTCTGGGGAAAATGGGAGAAAATCTGGGAAAAATGTGGAAAAAAATGGGGGGGAAAGGGGAAAAATGGGAAAAATCTGGGAAAATAGGGAAAAAATGGGGGAAAATGGGGAATATTCTGGGAAAATCTGGAAATATGGGGAAAAAAATCTGAGAAAAATCTGGGAAAAATGGGGGAAAATGAGGAAAAATCTGGGAAAATGTGAAAAAAATGTGGGAAAAATCATGGAAAATGGGTGGAAATTGGGAAAAAATCCGGGGAAATGTGGGAAAAAAAGGGGGAAAATCTGGGAAAATGGGGAAAATAATCGGGAAAAAATCTGGGAAAAAATGGGAAAAATGAGGAAAAATCTGGGAAAATAGGGAGAAAATCTGGGAAAATGTGGGAAAAAATTTGGGAAAATGTGGGAAAATGGGGAAAAATCGGAGAAAATGGGGGCGAAACGGGGAAAAATCTGGGGAAAATGGGGAAAATGGGGAAAAATCTGAGAAAATGTGAAAAAATTGGGAAAAACTGTGGGAAAATGGGGGAAATGAGGAGAAATCCGTGAAAATGGGGGAAAATGAGGAAAAATGTGTGAAAATGGGAAAAAATGGGAAAAAAATCCAGAAAAATGGGGAAAATCGGGAAAAATCAAGAAAAATGTGGGAAAATGTGGGAAAATGTGGGAAAATCTGGAAGAAAATCTGGAGAAAAATCTGAGAAAATGTGGGAAAAATGGGAAAAAATGTGGGAAAAATGTGGGAAAATGTGGGAAATTCTGGGAAAAGTGGAGGAAAAATCTGGGAAAAATCCAGGAAAATGGGGAAAAAATAGGGAAAAATCTGGGAAAATCTGGGAGAAATCTGGGAAAATGGGGACAAACTGGGGGGGAAATGCTGGAAATTCTGGGGAAAATGGGGGGAAATGGAGAAAAATGGGAAAAAATCCCAGAAAATGGGGAAAAATGGGGAAAGATTTAAAAAAATGGGAAAAAATCTTGGGAAAATCTGGGAAAAATGGGGAAAAATCTGGGAAAATCTGGGAAAAATGAGGAAAAATCTGGGAAAATGTGGAAAAAATGGGAGAAAATCCAGGAAATGGGGAAAAATGGGGAAAGATCAAAAAAATTTTGGAAAAATGGGGAAAATATGGGAAATTCTGGGAAAAATCCAGGAAAATGGGGGAAGAAATCTGGGCAAATCTGGGAAAAATGTGAGAAAAAATCGGGGAAAATGTGGAAAAAATGGGGAAAAAAATCTGGGAAAATCTGGAGAAAAATGTGGGAAAAATGTGGGAAAAATGTGGAAAAAATGTGGAAAAATCTGGGAAAATGGGGGGAAAATGGGAAAAAATGTGGAAAAATCTGGGAAAATGGGGGGAAAATGGGAAAAAATCTGGGAAAATGTAGGAAAATGTGGAAAAATCTGGAAAATGGGGGGAAATGGGGAAAAATTCAGGAAAATGTGGAAAAATGGGGGAAATCTGGGAAAAATGGGGAAAATGGGGGGAAATGTGGAAAAATGGGGAAAAATGTGGAAAAACTGGGTTAAACTGGGAGGAACTGGGAGAAACTGGGCCAGAGGGAAAGGGATGTTGCCATGGAAATGTGAGCCCGCCCCTCCCCCACCCGGCCCAGGCCCCACGGGGTGGGGGGGGAACTGGGTTAAACTGGGACATACTGGGAGGCTATGGGGGGGACACTGGGAGTTACTGGGAACTACTGGAAGCTACTGGGGGGTCACTGGGCTTACTGGGATGGACACTGGAGTTACTGGGAGCTACTGGGGGGGTGACTGGGGTTACTGGGATGGACACTGGGGTTACTGGGAGCTACTGGGGGGGGTCACTGGGGTTACTGGGAGTTACTGGGAGCTACTGGGGGGCTTACTGGGAGTTACTGGGAGCTACTGGGGTGGACACTGGGGTTACTGGGAGTTACTGGGATGGACACTAGGATTACTGGGAGTTACTGGGAGCTACTGGGATAGACACTGGGGTTACTGGGAGCTACTAGGAGCTACTGGGGGGTCACTGGGGTTACTGGGGGGGTCACTGGAGATACCGGAGGCATTACTGGGGTTACTGGGAGCTACTGGGAGCCACTGGGAGCGGCCCATCCCCCTCCCTCCCCAAGGTCACCCCAAGGACACGGAGGGGGGGAGGGGGGGAAGCCCTGCCCCCTCCCAGTCCCTCCCAGTCCCTCCCAGTTCCCTCCCAGTCCCTCCCAGTACCTGAACTGGTCACACTGGGAGCGGCTCCAGGTCCCCCCTCCAGTTTGGGCCCCCGGGGCTATTTCTGGGACCCGGTGACGTCACTGGGGGGGAGGGGCCTCGAGGGGGCGGCCCCTCCCCTCTCCCTTCCCAGTACAGACCAGTAAGGGACCAGTAACGGCCCCAGTGGGGGGGGAGGGGAAGGAGGGAACACTGAGGGTGGGGATGGAGCAGGATGGTCCTTGAGCGTGGGGGAAGGGCAGGAGGTTCCCTGAGGGTGGGGGAAGGGCAGGAACGTCCCTGAGGGTGGGGGAGGGGTAGGCGTGTCCCTGAAGGTGGGGGAGGGGCAGGAGGGACCCCGAGCTGGGGGGAGGGGCAGGAGGGTCCTGAAGGTTGGGGAGGGGCAGGGAGGGACCCCGAAAGTGAAGGAGGGGCCCTGAGGGTCCCTGAGGGTGGGGGAAGGGTAGGAAGTTCCCCGAGGGTGGGGGAGGGGCAGGAGAGTCTCTGAGGTTGGGGGAGGGCTCCTGAGGGCCCCTGAAGGTGGGGGAGGGGCAGGGAGGGCTCCTGAGAGTGGGGGAGGGGTAGCAGGTTCACTGGGGGGAGGGGAAGGAAGGGACCCTGAGGGTGGGGGAGGGACAGGAGGGACCCTGAGGGTTGGGGAGGTGCAGGAAGGGAGGGGAGGGGCTTTGGGGGGGCCCTTAAAGGTGGGGGGAGGGGCTGAAAGTGGGTCCATCATTGGGAGGGGACACGCCCACCCAAAACCCAGTGAGTCCCAGTTGAGCTCCCAGTTCAGGGAGGGGGAGAGGATGCAAAAGACACGCCCACTTGCAGAGGCTATGGCCACCTTGGGATGGGACACGCCCACCAGGGAGAGACCACGCCCACCTAAAGAAGGGACACGCCCACCCCCAAACCACTAAGTCCCAGCTGAGTTCTGCCTTAACTGGTCCTTACTGGTCCCACCACCCCATTCCGTGTTCGAGTGACCCGTACTGGTTTATATTGGTCTATACTGGTCCATACTGGTTTATACTAATCTATACTGGTCTATACTGGTCTGTACTGGTCTGACGTTGACAGAGATGCTGAAGTGCCCCCAACCACCTTAACTGGTCCTTACTGGTCCCACCGCCCCATTCCCCGTTCCAGTCACCTGTACTGGTCCATACTGGTTTATACCGGTTTATACTGGCCCATACTGGTCTATACGGGTCTATACTGGTTTATACTGACCTGACCCTGATGGAGATGCTGAAGTGCCCCCAACCCCCTTAACTGGTCCTTACTGGTCCCACCACCCTGCTCCCCATTCCATTGACCCATACTGGGTCGTGGTGCCAAGAACCCCAGCAGGAGCCAGGTGGGGTCTTCCTGCCATTGGATGAGTGCTCTGGGAGGTCAGGGCTGCTCACAGACCCAGATCACAGCAGCACATTTCCAAGAGCACTGTCAAATGGGAAGGGCAAAGCACAATTATTAGGAAGGAATGGAGCTTTTCTCAGTCAGTGTTTCCAGTTTCCTACTCCTGAGGAATCTGGGGGTTGAGAAATGGAAAAGAAACTCTCATGTTGGACAAGTCACTGACAAGCTGTAACTTGGAATGCACAAGTGCTTCTGTAAGCAACTTCCTAAAGTGCTTTCGGCCTCTGCTCTGCTTTTGACAGAAGCAGCATCACTTCTGCTGGACCCATCTGTTTTTTCTTTATCTGCCCTTTTCCACCTGCCTGAGGTTTCTCTCAGGTCAAAGGGAGAGCACAGACATTTGGATGGAGTGCTGACAGGGAAGTCATGAATGGATTTCTGATGTTGAATCTACTGTTTTGAAATCAGAAAATGTGGTGCTGAAGTCATCGTTAGCCTTTGAGAGGGAAACGGGAGAAAAATCAGATAAACTTGTTGCTAAAAATGAGCTGCTTCAAACTGAGGTTGACCACCTTCAAAGTCTTGTTGCGCCAGAGTGCAGAGAGAAAACTGTTGCTAAAAAAACAGGCTCCTGGTTTGGTCAGGCAACTTCCTAAACCAGTGTCTTACCCTGGCATTGAGACTTGGGAAACCACAGAGAACCCTGATTCTAAGTCTCAGGAGAGAAAGAAACAAGGAGAATTTGAAGTTCAACTGATGTTTCTAGAGTCTCCCAGCTTTCCTCACATTAATGAAAATAGACTGAGTGATCGCTGTGATAATGAACAAAGGGAAGATTATTCTTTACCTCCCTCAATTTCCTTTGTGCCTGATACTGAATCCACTAAAAAACCTTGGACTCAAAAAGAGAACCCGACCCAGAAAACAACTCAATTCATTCTGATTCAAGTGGTTAAAGAGCAGAAGCATTATGGCGATAAACCTGGACAAATTAAAAGCCAACCAGTGAAATCCTATCAATATATCACATACCTTGGGATTCCACTTTGTCCTCATCAACAGTTAATACAATTTCCAATGGATATGGGGACAAAATGTTGGCAGCAAAATGCCAAAGATGGGATTAAAACCCAGACAAAAAAGAATTAAAATCACTGGAGAAAAAGAAGAAACCAGTCTTCAACCAAGAGCTTCACCCTGTTACTGTTTTGTTGATATTACCTTTTTGCTTTTTATTCTAATAATCATATTGTATGTTAAAATTTGGATGATTATGAAACAGTCAGCTCACTGATTACCCCCATCAATACTAGACGATGCCCGCAGTATACACCTGTCCCAGCCCCTCTAGGAGCCCTCAAATCCCATCCTGGTCCCACAGGACACTCCCAACTTCCCCTCAAACACTCCGAGGCCCCCAGATTGACTCCCAGATCCAGAAAACTCTTGCTGCCTGCCCATGGAGTGCCCAGTGTGGCCCACCAACTGCACCACAAAGCCAAAGCTTCCAGGCTTTCTTTCCTGGGAATTAGGGCTGTTGTTTCCTGTTTTCAGCCATGCCTCCCAACTGATAGCCCAACTCCCAAACTGCTAGCATGCCTGTTGATACAGAATTGTTAAAATAAACCTTGTCAGTATATGTTTTCAGACACCGATTATTTAGTGTCGTTTCACTTTAATCCACCCCAAGGGAATTATTAATAAAAACCTGAGTTACCCCCTCTCCCCTTTTCCTGGGGCGGGTTGTAACACCAATCAGCACTGACTCCGCCCAGTAGGCATAGCAAAGGAAGTTTCCTTTTGGTTTAGGGTTTAGTGTTAGGGTTAGGGTTAGGCTGAGGGTTTAGGGTTTAGGGTTAGGGTTAGGGTTAGACTTAGGGTTAGGTTTTGAGTTAGGATTAGGGTTAGAAAGGGTTAGGGTTAGGGTTAGGAAATTTAGGGTTAGAGTTAGAGTTAACCAAAGTTAGGGTTAGGGTTAGGGTTAGGTTTAGGGTTAGCAAAAGACAGGGTTGGGGTTAGGGTTACGGTTTGGGTTAGGGTTACGGGTATGGGTAAGGGTTAGTGTTAGGAAGAATTTGTCTCAGTGCGCAATCTAGCAATCGCGGTTTTAGCCCATTCTGGACACGCAGCGGTGCCCAATAAGCCCCTCTGGGGCTATAAGCCCGATTCACTGCCCACCGCTGTCAGAATCTTTTGCTTTTTCTCTTGGGTCTCTGCTTTTGCTGTTGCTGTTCTGTTGCGTGTCTGGCAGAATACCCACCGCCGTCCAATATGTACTCTGCTTCTATAGAGCACTGTCCCCTAACCCCAACATTAAAAGAGAGACTGGAAGCGATGCACAAACCCTGTTCCCTAACCCTAACCCTAACCAAGAGACTGCAAGCTATGCGCAAACCTTTTTCCCTAACCCTAACCTTAAAAGTGAGAATGCAAGCTATGCACGAACCCTTTTCTCTAACCCTAACCCTAAAAACGAGACTGCAAGTTATGCGCAAACCTTTTTCCCTAACCCTAACCTTAAAAAAGAGACTGCAAACTATGCGCAAACCCTGTTACCTAACCCTAACCTTAAAAAAGAGACTGCAAGCTATACGCAAACCCTTTTCTCTGAACCTAACCTTAAAAAAGAGACTGCAAGCTATGTGCAACCCCGATTCCCTGACCCTAATCCTAAAAAAGCGAATGCAAGCTATGTGCAAACCCTGTTCCCTAACCTTAACCTTAAAAAAGAGACTGCAAACTATGCGCAAAGGCGGTAAAACACAGAAAAAAGGGAAAAGAGAAAAAACAACTTAAAATTAACAATATCCCAACTTATAAATCAGATAAGATTGCATTGTTTTTACAGCAATAGGTGTTACGCATGCAGCGTGCTCATGGCATTCTCAAATGTTTTCTTCAAAAACAGAAAGGGAGACTGACGAAAAATCCTTTGAAGCAAGATTAGAAATAATGCAACATCCGTGCTTAGCCTTTTGCATATTACAGAAGGTTATTAAGAATTTCCTATAGCTTGCTATTTCGCATCTCTTACATGAAGTTTGGCTGTTTCCCCCAGGGGCAGGGTGCAGGTAGAAGATTTGGAGACGGAACGATGAGACAGAAGGGGACATAGTCTTGCCCCCTGCAAAAGTAGTTTTATTGCCTTTATGACAGAATATCATTGCTCTATGAGAAGGGTTGAAGATTTCCAAGATAATATTCTGTTCTTTCTTGCTGTATCTGTCTTTTACATAGAGAGTTATGCAGGATTTGCAGATTGCTGATGACGGCTATGCCATAAATTTCCTTTGAATTATGAAACTGATAAGAAGTGCACAGTCAATGACTACTTGAAAATGTGTGTGATTGAGGAGCATGTTTGAGGTGGCCACCTGAATGTGGTGTGAAAGTGTAGCAGTACGTTCGGATACATGTCCGGAATAAAGACAAGTGCCAAAAAATACTCAAGCACACAAAATATCTTTTATTACAGTGAGAATAATAATAATAGTAATAAACTTAGCAAGAGGAATTAAAAACTAAAAAGAAAAAAAAAGGATACAAAATAACTATCTTATCGGGTGGCATTAAAACAAATACTACGAACAGCATTTAATACAGTATTAACTAGTGAAAAAGGGATACCAAAAAAGGATCTTAACACAATATTATGGATAACACGGTATTGGTTAGTAAAAAGGGAAACTAAAGGAAAAAAAATACTATAAACATAAAAGGAGAATTAAAGGAACACTAAAAGGATATTAAAAAGTTTGTTCTCTCAGTTGCTTCCTATTAATAAACTGTGCTTACCCACACAGACAGGCCAGGGCTGTCAGGATCTGCAGCAGCTGGTCGGTACCCATGCTTAGCGGGCGTCCCCGCGGAGCAACACAGTCTCGGTGGTAGGATGAGTATCGCTCGACTCAGCAGCTCCGACACCCCATTTTTATCAGTTCCACATTACACTACGTAGGGCCAGTACGCAGTATAAGGTGATGCCTGAGTGGCAGCCAAACACCGCCTGATCATTACCTAATGGCAACAGTCTGCGCATGCCCTACTTGTAGGGCAAGGGGCGAGCGACCCCTGCCCACATAATCTTCCTCCCATCATCATCTTTCTCACCCCTATGTATGACCTCTACCATTGTGTTTCAAGGGTAGATGTATCTATCTTGCAATATGTAGCAAAACCAAGGAAGAACTCAGCTCTGATAATAGGGGATATCAGGCTGACTTGCTAAAAAGCACAATGGACCTTACAAGCTGACTTGTTGAAAAGCACAATGGACCTTACAATTAGCTTCTGCCATAAGTTACATTGTACCATACTCTAGCTAGTTTCACATCCTAATATGACTTCGTTCTCACGCCTCTATGCTCCATTGATCATCTAATTCAAAAATATCCCCCTTACATACCACCGCGTGATCAATGGTAGCAAGAGGGTGATAACGAACTACTCGAGATTGTAATGCATTTAGCCTGGTGTTTATCATTCGACGTACACATGTCAGTATACAGGGAATCATACACAATATGCATGTTATTATACATCCAACTATTGACAAGCCTATTAACGCTCTTCGTAACCAGGGCCATCCCCATTTCCATTCACCAAAGAGGTTCCATTCATCATGAACATGTAATTGTTGAGTAAGGGCTTTTAATTTCTGGATGCTAGCATGAACAGATTCAGAATGATCACTTAAATTCATGCAGCACATGCCCTCAAAATCTTGACAGCCATGTCCCTGGGCTAACAACAAAAAATCAATAGCAGCTCTATTTTGTAAACTTGCATGTCTAACAGAGTCTACATCTGTGAGCAATGCACTCAAAGCAGCAGAAGTAGCGTTAGCTTCTTTAGCCAACCAGCATCCTAGTTTATTTAGAGAAGCTAAAGCATGAGCAGTCCCTATCTGAGATATTATACTAGCAGTTATTCTTTCAGCTTTATTCCAAAACTCTACATCAGAGTTACAGTCCGGAGTAAACCGCCGTGTGCCACGTCTGCGTCTTCTTAGTTTAGGCAAGGTTACGCTGCGAGGATGAAAAAAGGTTAATTGTCCAAAGGTACAAGGGCCTCCTACAGCCTTTCCCGGAATACCTTTCCACGCTCTTTGTCCACAAATGAGAAACAGATCATTTGGGAGACCTATTGCATCAGATCCAGGAATAAATTGTTTTTGCAGAGTCTCATTGCACCAAGCTGATGCGTTCTTGTAAATATCTCTAGGAAAAATGTCAACTTCTCCTTCATTAACCTTGGTACTTGACGTATAGTTTAGGTAGAAGCATCGAGTTGCAGTTAATGTCCCTAAAATGTCCAGCTCTTGTGGTTGAATGGGTAAAGCAGGAAAATCATGCATGTATGTTAAAGACTTAATATACCAAGTAGCGTCCTTTCCGCTTTTAGCTCGCCACGATGCCTGGCACCACCAAAGAGGCTGCTGAGTTCCTGGATGTGTGCAGTTTGCTAACACTGTCTCATTATAGAGAGTTCCCCACCGGTAGTTATCAATAGGTACTCCGACTAGACAGGTGCGAAAAGGACTCGTGGGAGTTGCCATGGACACACATATCACATCCGTCTTCGTCACGTTGGCCAAGGTGGTCCACACATTGACATCCGAAACAGAAGTCAGCAAAGACGCAAAGCATAGCTGATATCTACAATAAAAACAGAAAAAGAAACAGTTAGGGGGCCTCCCCCCCCCCCCCCCTTTAATATTTAGTCCCGTCGTCGCAGCTGTTCTAACGGCACTCGGAGCCATTCAGGATTTCCAGGCACTGCAACAGTAACAGCATGTGACTGGTCAGTAGCAATAATTTCAGCTGCTACAGGACTCTGTCCTGGAGGGGTATACCACACTCTGTGTCCTATACCCCCAACTGCCACAGAGGGTGTTGGAGGTATGGATGCAACATATACTAACGAACAGAGTGGGCCAGGGTGTAACACGACAGTATGGTTAGCAGTGTTTTTAATACCCAGCAACACTGGCTTATGACCCTCTTGTACTGGATTTAACAATGTTAACCCTTTAGTTACTGCTCGTGGAGTCAAAGCAAGTAATTTCACAAGAGGTACTGATGGAGCCGTTAGCTGACAATCAGGTCGCTCCCACTTAACTTCTTGTGGCCCATAACTGTGTGAAGTTTTGTTGCTGAGCTCCAAAACTGTAGCTCCACCCACTATACCATACTGATCACCTGCTTGGTAAGATACCTTTGCATTAATATTTACTTTACACACTGTGGGAGTTTCTCTTTTCATTAGGAGCAAGGGAGTTGTGGTGGGGGTAAGTGCTCGGTTATTCAAAACTCGTACTGCCTCTGTTATGTGATCCACCCACCGCGTGAATTTTCCTTCTCCCAGTCGTTTCAGTTGTTGTTTGAGCAACCCATTCATACGCTCAATCAGTCCAGCCCCCTGAGGGTGATAAGGTAGGTGCCACACCCAATGCACTTGCCGCTCATCTGCCCATTTCTGTACCAGGTGGTTTTTAAAGTGTGACCCATTATCTGTCTGTATTTCTACTGGAGTCCCATAATAAGTCTCAATGGTATCTAACATTCTAACAGTGGTGAATGCATTTGCATACCGGCTGGGAATAGCTACAAGAACTCCAGAGTATGTATCTACTGCGGTACAGACATATCTCTGCCTTCGGTGCTCAGGTAATGGCCCGATAAAGTCTAATTGCCATATCTCTGCACTATTCGTTCCCTTTTTCAAGGATCCTAGGGGAATTACTTTTAATGCCTGCTGTTTGATAGTCTGACAAACTGAGCATTTCTGTATCACGTCAGACACAATAGTAGCAGATAAATGTACTCCTCTCTGTTTTCCCCAGTAAATAGTAGCATCCCTTCCTCCATGCCCCGCTTTTTCATGGGCCCACAGTGCCAATGCTGTTTCTTCACTGCTGTTTACAGTCCTTACTTGTTTAGTAAGTTTGTCTGCTAATTGATTACCAATATGTGTGGGAGTGATGTTAGTGGTGTGAGCATCCACATGATATACCCATACATCCCGGCTTTGCAGCAAGGCATAGATTTTCTCCCACCACTGTCGTCCCCAGACTATTTTGCTTCCAATTTTCCACTGCGCTTTTTCCCAAATAGGTAACCAATGAACTAGCCCCTGAGCTACGGCCCATGAATCAGTGTACACATAACATATAGTGTTTGGAGGTGTTGCCTCCAAAGCCTGCCATACTGCAACTAATTCAGCTAGTTGGCTACCACCTGACTCCCCTGTAGTGACCAGACGTGTACCTGTCACGGGATTGATTGCAACTGCAGTCCACTTTCCTTGATGGGTACCACCACCATCTGTGAACCAGGCATTGTGTTTCTGTTCATCTGACAAATTTTCATATGGCACTCCCCACCTCCCTAGCTGTATGTTTTGCATAAGCTGTTTTTCTTGAAGACTGGTATCCTCGACACTACTGCTTACTTACTCATGCAGTGTGTGTAAGCTTCGAGTTCCAGCTTTTGCTCGTTCCTGAATGTACCACCTCATTTTTACTATTGTCTGCTCTTGTGCTCTACCAATTTTATTAGTTGCCGTAGGTCCTAGAGCCCAGGATACTACTGGAGATGGAGTCCTAACTATTACCTCATGTCCTGCTGTCCGATCCTCTGTGTCTAGCAGTCCCCAGTACACAGCAGCTAACTGCTTTTCGAAAGGAGTATATTTTTCCTCTGCCCCCCGAAATCGTCGGGACCAAAATCCAAGTGGCCTGCGTCGCCCATCTTGTAATTGCCACAAACTCCATAGGGCAACATCTTGTTCTACTGACACTTGTAATTCAATGGGTCCTGCCTGAATGGGGTGCAATTCCATGTACTCTTGTATCAGATTTTTGGCTCCCTCAAATGCTGTCTGTTGCTCACTACCCCATTCAAACGCAGCCTTTTTCCTTGTAACTTTGTACAGAGGTTTCAATAAAATAGCTAACCCTGGTAAGTATGACCGCCAAAACCCAACAGCTCCCAGAAATTGCTGTGTTTCTCGTTTAGTTGTGGGTACTGGCCATTCCTTTATGGCCTGCCTTATCTGTTCTGGTACTTCTTGTTTTCCAGCATGCCAGGTTATTCCTAGATACTTTACACTTGTAGCTGGCCCCTGTATCTTTTTAGGGTTGACAGCCCACCCATCTTTTTTCAGTGTGTCCACTACTTTCTCGAGGGCTTCACCTGTCTCATGTTCTGTATTGCCATGAATTAGTATGTCATCTACATACTGGACTATTTGGACTGAGGGGTTCAAATTTGGAAGCTGCTTCAGAGTTCGATGTATGGCCTGATGACAATAGGTTGGACTGTGTTTGTATCCCTGTGGAAGTCGTGTGAAGGTGTACTGAATACCCTTCCAAGTAAAAGCAAATTGATCTTGTGCTGCTTGTGGTATAGGAATGGTGAAAAAGGCATTAGCCACATCTATTACTGCATACCAATCACCTGGGTGCTTTTGAATTTCATGAACCAAGTCTGTAACAGCGGGTACAGCAGATGTAATTGGTGGAGTGACTTTGTTAACTCCTCTGTAATCTACGGTCATTCGCCATGACCCATCTGATTTTCTCACAGGCCATATGGGAGAGTTAAATGGAGAATGAGTGTACCTCACTACTTGTGCCTCAAGTAATTCTTGGATTGTTGTCTGAATTTCCTCATCCCCACCTGGAATTTTGTACTGTTTAAGATTAACAATCTGTGTACAAATGGGAATGTTTGCCTCTTCCTGTATCTTCCCCACTTGAATTGCTCGAATACGCCACCGCGTGGACCCAAATGACCACAGTGTGTTGTCAATCCATAAGTCTATTCCTCTAATAACATCAATCCCTATGATGTATTCAAATATTCTTGCTACCATTACTCTGTAAGGTTTTGGTGGATGATCTGCTATCTGTAATGTTATTTCAAGCATACGTCCCAAAACTGCTTGTTCCCCAAGACCCCATATAGGTGCTGGGTCCCCCTTATGTTTGTTAGGATTGCCGTGAATAATAGAGACCTCCGCCCCAGTGTCAACTAATGCTAGCACAGTTTGCTTGTTCTTAGTGGACCAATGTATTGTACAAGTGGTATACGGTCGTTGATCCTTACGAACACGGCAAACAGCGGGGGACTGCACTGGGGCTTGGCCACACCCCTATTCAAGTTTATAATGCTCCTCGCACAGAGGAGCACTGACCTTTGTTGGCTCAACTTCTAAAATTTCTGATCTTGGGTTTCGGAATCGACTGACTGTCTCCTGCACCTCGGCCCAAGGATACAACTGTTCTTCCTGTGCAGTTCTGATTTGGTGTTTTCGGGCTAACCTACGTAAGGTTTCTGTTGGCTGCCCATCAATATCCTCTTTGGGAACACCTTTCTTAAGTAAATCCTGAAATAACTTACTTCGTTCCCCTTTTCCCCCTTCCCGTCCTCTCCGGCTCTCATTATTGTCCCGCCTATTTTCATGATCAGCTGGCTTATCGGTGGGGGGAAGGCCTGGAAGGTCACCAAGTTGCTGCAATCTCTCTATGATCTCTTCAATGGGAGCCCCCGCATTAGACACTAACAGTGGGATAATGTATGGTTTCCAGGGTACAGGACAGCCTTCTAACAATTTGTTTCTCATTACTGGAATTAGAGGCTGTTGCATATAAAGTTCAGGGCTTTGCAGCTCAATAGCTACTTTCATCCCTTCCCCCTTTAATATTTTTATTGCTTGATGCAGAGTTACCCAGGATGAACTTCCATCCTGCCATGATCCATCATTAGTAAAACGGTCACTGAGACCTTCAGCAATAACTGAAACCAAAGTTCTATCAACTCCTGGTGTTCGTCTTAAACGCCGAAGGGCATTTTGTACATATACATCATTAGTTAACCCTAAAAACTTCGTGGCATCAACTTCATCTATTATCACAGAATCAGCCCCTTGCTCCATTAGCCTAACCATCCACATTTGTGCTCGTTCTCCAGGTTGCTGAGAATATTTGGATAAAAGATTTTTAATATCCTCTGGGGAGAAATCAGCAACTTCATCCTGCCTCACTCGATTACCCTGGTTATCTATCACAGCCTTCCGCCGTACAACAGGGGCTGCCCTTATTCTATGTGCCAGTTTATCTGCTGTTGATAATTTCTCTGAATTTTCTATAAAATTGTCCTCATCAGAATCATCACTACTACTCCATATGTTACCATCCCACTTCTCTGGATCCCAATCAGGGGAAGTGACTATAGCTCGCACCCGTGGCCCCCGATCATTTCGGTCTATTTTCTTTTGTCTGCGCCGAACAGTTCTCACAGCATATTTCTCAGCTAAAGTAACACATTTATCTTCTACCCTGTTCTTTTCGGCCTGAAGGTCAAGTAAAGTCTGGCGTTGTACCAACTGAGTAGCTCTTACAGCATTCAGCTGCTCCTGCAGTTTTGTGCATTTTTCCACAGTTAACTTATATGCAGTAAGCAGTGCACCCCCCATTCGTCCAGCCTGTTCTAGACGACTGCTCGATTTAGTAGTAGGGGTAAACTGCTCCCAGTATCGCAATACCTCCATCGGGGTCTGCTGCCCCCAATACTCAAGAGGAATCTTTGTACATGCTTCCCACTTACTCCACAAAGTAATCCATGGCTCCTGCCCCAGTTCTATTAATTCACGGGGAGGAGCTCTCTTGGGTTCATTGCCGCCTGCGGCTGACCCTCCTAACCACTTTTTCATCTTAATCTACTAACGTTCTCACTAACAAAACAATGACAAAAGATTCTCAATTTTTAAGCTAAACACAACGAGACACACTAATCCACAAACTATGGCTCTTACATCACAAACAAGCCTAACTACACATACACATCAAATCTAAAATCTCTATATACCAACCACAAAATACACACTCTATAGTAACTCTGAATAAATCCTCAGAAAGACATACCTATGAGTGAAACAACAATAAAACCTAATCCACCGGGTATCTTCTAGGCTTTGATTCGCTCCACACCGAATACAATAAAAATTTAAAGTCCGATCTAGCCTTATCTCCTGGCTGCCTCTAGGTCCCAGGATATATTTATTACAATTAATACAACGAAGTCGTACATATAAACAACAGTTGCAAAAAGGACAAATCTTAATTCTAGCTCTCAAGAAGTGTGGTATACTCACAGTTAATTGCTCAGAACTACCTCCCATATGCAAAAAACAAACAAAGCATATAAAACACAAACACTGCCACCCATATAGTAACTTAATCAACAAGAACAACAGAAACCAGTTCAAAACAAAGTAAAACTAGCAGAAGATATGAACCCAGACACTGGCACTCACGGCACCCACACAGAGTTCACCACACACAGGGACGCGGCTTCCCAGGCTATGCTCCCCACCTGAGAATCTCCCTTTTAACACAACACACACGGGGACGCGGCTCTCCAGGCTGTGCACTCCACCTGAAGATCTCCCACCAATACACAGAGAAACGTCAGCTGAGCACTCCACCAACGAATTCTCTGGGGCACTGCTTATTCCTCCATGTATCCTGCCGACTACACCAATTTATGTAGCAGTACGTTCGGATACATGTCCGGAATAAAGACAAGTGCCAAAAAATACTCAAGCACACAAAATATCTTTTATTACAGTGAGAATAATAATAATAGTAATAAACTTAGCAAGAGGAATTAAAAACTAAAAAGAAAAAAAAAGGATACAAAATAACTATCTTATCGGGTGGCATTAAAACAAATACTACGAACAGCATTTAATACAGTATTAACTAGTGAAAAAGGGATACCAAAAAAGGATCTTAACACAATATTATGGATAACACGATATTGGTTAGTAAAAAGGGAAACTAAAGGAAAAAATACTATAAACATAAAAGGGGAATTAAAGGAACACTAAAAGGATATTAAAAAGTTTGTTCTCTCAGTTGCTTCCTATTAATAAACTGTGCTTACCCACACAGACAGGCCAGGGCTGTCAGGATCTGCAGCAGCTGGTCGGTACCCATGCTTAGCGGGCGCCCCCGCGGAGCAACACAGTCTCGGTGGTAGGATGAGTATCGCTCAACTCAGCAGCTCCGACACCCCATTTTTATCAGTTCCACATTACACTACGTAGGGCCAGTACGCAGTATAAGGTGATGCCTGAGTGGCAGCCAAACACCGCCTGATCATTACCTAATGGCAACAGTCTGCGCATGCCCTACTTGTAGGGCAAGGGGCGAGCGACCCCTGCCCACATAATCTTCCTCCCATCATCATCTTTCTCACCCCTATGTATGACCTCTACCATTGTGTTTCAAGGGTAGATGTATCTATCTTGCAATATGTAGCAAAACCAAGGAAGAACTCAGCTCTGATAATAGGGGATATCAGGCTGACTTGCTAAAAAGCACAATGGACCTTACAAGCTGACTTGTTGAAAAGCACAATGGACCTTACAATTAGCTTCTGCCATAAGTTACATTGTACCATACTCTAGCTAGTTTCACATCCTAATATGACTTCGTTCTCACGCCTCTATGCTCCATTGATCATCTAATTCAAAAATATCCCCCTTACAGAAAGAGAAAAGCTACATGAATGTGTGACTGTGTAAACTTAAAAATACCTTCTGCCGGTGTTAAGATTTTGGAGATGTGTAACATGATTCTGTTGAACCATAGTGAATCCTTATTCTGAATGGTATATGAATTCTTCAAATTCCCACCGTGAGTGATGAGGTTTTAGTTATTTCTAGACAAGCCCTGTCCGGCTAGCTGTATGATCTGAACTGAAGTTAAATAAGAAGTTCTTACAAAAATTTAATATTCTATTACAGCCTTGTATGAAATTTATGCAAGTTAAGTCTCAGGTGGAGTTTTTCCACTGCTGTTGTTCCTTAGCTGTGTAAGCTGCGCAGGAGACCACTAGTTTTAGAGCAAGTAAAAATCATAAGCCAGCAAACATTAGTGCAGACTGCAAGGTTGGCAGAGCCCGAAACAAAATACACCACTATGCATCCAGGTGCCCGGGAACCATTCTTACAATTTGTGGAAAAGTTGCAAGATGCTGTAGAGAAACAAGTTTTGTGACAGATACAGAAGTTGCTAGTTACATAACTAGCTAGAGATAATGCAGGCTTGTGCCAGGGTAAGGTCCTTAGACCATCAAATAATTGCATTTGCATCTGCTATGGCAGTAGTGAGAGTCGTTTTGAGCTTTTCTGTGTTTTCCAGGATTTAAATCAGGAGTTGTCGATGTTGCTGCCTTGTTTGCTCAGCTTGTTGCAGGGGCAGACTGTCAAGGCCATCCTGCGTGCCTTCTCAAAAACATCTGTAGTGTTGTGGATAGTGTGTCTTCAGGCCTCCTGGCTGGAGGCCAGAGCAGACCAATTATGTTGATCAGTGTGACCAGAGCTGAAGTGTTGTTTTAAAGAATCCTTATATATGGTCTTCAAAACCCCTCCCGTGCAACAGCTGGTAGCAATATTAATTGTAAAATGGCTAGTCTCTCCTCCTTAAAACATGCCCTACCCATTGTAGCTGTGTTCTCAGCAAAATAGCCTCACTAATTGTGATTAATCCTTGTTTTATACCAGATGTATTGCTTGCATAATTTGACTAGTGAATGTTTAGGGTTGTACGAAGGCAACGTGTATTCTTTGTGATGCTCAAAGCTTGCTGTTAATTGTCCAAACAAACAAACAAACAAACTTCTATAGTCATTCCAAGAGTTAAGGTTGTGATATTAGGAGGTACTGCTTGGAGTTTTCCTTTAGAACATACAGATCCTGTGTGACTTAAACAATGGCTCCTACCTACAGAACAGCTGTTGGCCCTGCAACAGCTTGTCAGAAGGCAGCTTGATTCTGATTACATTGAACCATCTCAGAATCCTTTAATTACCCCTGTGTTTGTGATAAAGAAAAAATCTATGAAATGAAAACCTTTGCATGATCTCAGACAGGTTGGTGCAATCATGGTTAGTAAGCATTGGCTTACTGACCCCTTCTGTGCTTTCTGCTGAATAACCCATTGTTATTATTGATTTGACAGGTTATCTTCTCACAATCCAGTTAGATCCCAGTGACAGAGAAAAAATGTGCATTTTTAGTTCCGTCTATTATTCGTGCAGAACCTTATGAGTGTTATCCATAGAAAACCCTCTCCCATAGAATGAAAGGCTTTTCTATAATTTGTCAGTGGTTTATGTTTCCAATGCAATTTTCTGACTGTCTTTGTTGTCATTATATAGATGATATTTCTGCTAGCTGTAGCCACTGAGGATTAGCTGGGTGTGTTGGATGCTGAAACCAGAAAGAGTCTACAATTCTTTGGCCTAGTAGTTGCTCCTGACACGGTGCAGTGAAAAGTACCCTGGAAATATTTAGGGTTCATGTACACAAAAAGCAGTCATTTCTCAACCAGTTATGCCAAGTCTTAATTTTCAAGCGTTGTTTGTACTCTAAAGAACTCCTTTGCAGAGGATTGTTCCAGTAAGTTTCCTATGCTTCGATCCAGTGCAGTTTCCTAGTTTTTTACCTCTTTTACAGTTTTGAGAAAAACACACTGTGCTTGGCCAAAAGCCTCCTTTAAGCTGATGGTCTTGTGGTCTCTGTGGGAGCTGGGGGCGGAGTGCAGTGTGCAGGTGTGGACCTTGTCCTTCTCACAGTAGCATTCCAGCAGTTTACTGTACTGGGGGATTTTCTCTCAGCCAAAACCTGGGCACCACAGAGCCCCACCAGGACGTAGTTTTTTCTGAGTGTTCTTTGTGCTATGCTTACTCAGGTGGGCTTGGCACAGGGAGACCTTGCAGGTCAGGCAAGTCTTCATGGCTGAACGGGGGCCTGTGGGGTAAAGGCAGAGTGGGCACTGGGAAGGGTCCTGCTGGCATATTTCTCTTCCTTCTGTATGCATGCACTCCTTGCAGAAGCTGTGACCGCACCCCAGAGACATAGGGTTCCTGTAAATGTCCAGGCAGATGGGGCATGTCAGTTCGTCCTTCAGCCTGGCCTCAGCACCCACCTCGGCCATGTTACCTGAACCTCGTGACGGGGCTGAGAGCAAGGAGGAGGGCACTGGTGAGAAACTGAGAGCACAGCATACAGAAGCCTTCAGATGTCGATTTAGCTTCATTCATTCTATTGCTCGCTCAGTTGTTGTCTCTTGTCTGGATTGTTGTCGTGCTTGTACTGTCTATTTTAGTACTAACCCTCGAGGTCTTACTCTGGCAAAAGATCCCCAAGAGTTAGATTTAATGGGGTCACTGTATATACATAACACAAGTGGTAATGGGACTCAAACCTGTTTTATGTTGAGATTATTTCAATCTAGATTAAGTGTTTATCAAAACCACGAGTTGTCCAGCTGGCACAAACTGCCTAACCTGTACACAAAAGAACTGTAGAGCCTGAGTGAAACAGTAGAACACACAAAGAAAGTAACAGTAACAACTAGTCCTATAGACTTGTGGCTTCAATCTATTTTTGGTTCTATGTCTGAATGGGTTTTAAGTTTTGTTAAAGAAAAACCTACGATGGTTGTTGACAATTGTTGTAATTTTAGTAATAGTTCATATTGCTTTTTCTTGTATTGTTAAATGTGTAAGTGCTATAACAGAGAAAACATTATTAGCCCAGAATAAAAAAACAGGGGTATTTGTAGGGAATTGGCTATAGAACACGGCTTGCCTAGGCCGTGGGAACATCTTAGATAGCGAGGTTACAGTGCCCTTGTACCCTGTTAGCTGGCTGGTAAACAGGACATTGTGATTAGCAAAACAAAAAGCAACTGAGTACCACCTGTGTCAACAAAGAAATGAGTAAGAGGTGAGATCAACATTTAAGCAGAACCAATAATGAGCTTAGCTTTTGCAATATGTATGAACTAATTATAAAGCATATATTAAGCTGTTAGCAATGATCAATAAACGAAGCTTGCTGATTCTCATATTGAGCGTCTCATTCTTCCCTCGTCACGACAAGTGGCGACCAATATTGTACCCCATGCTAAAAGATATGAAAAAGGCCATCGTTGAGTATGGGTTGGGGGCACCCTTCACCATCGAGTTGCTAGAATCCTTCTTCCTGGCCTATAAGCTGATACGTTACAACATAAGAGCAGTGATAGGAGGACTCTTTACAACAGTACAGTCCTCAGTATTTGAGGCAGAATGGAAAAAATTAATCACTGCATATGTCAATGACAAAATGGAAAGAAGGGGAATCCCAATTCAGCAGGCAATAGACATGCTCTATGGGGAGGGGAACTATTCGAGTAGGGGGAATCAAGCTCGAATTGACCCCAAATTTTTAGAAGCGACTAAAGAATTGACATTGGAGGTCGTGAAAAGGGTGACAGATGCCTATGTGCAGACGCCTTCTTTCACACTTATTAACCAAGGCCCAAAAGAACCTTTTGTAGAATTCATAACCAGGCTAAAAGAGGCAATCAGCAGGCAGGTCCACCGAAAAGAGAGCCAGGAAATTTTATTCAATAAATTGGTTCTCAAAAAGGCGAATGAGGACTGTCAGAAAGCTTTGAAGATGTTAAAGGATCCCTCCCTACTCGAAATGATAGACGCTTGTAAAAATAGAGGTTCCAATTCCCATAAAGCGCGTCTATTGGCTACCACTTTCATGGGTCCCCAATCATGTTTCAATTGTGGTGAAAAGGGACACT
This sequence comes from Manacus candei, assembly GCF_025592945.1. Classification (NCBI taxonomy): domain Eukaryota; kingdom Metazoa; phylum Chordata; class Aves; order Passeriformes; family Pipridae; genus Manacus; species Manacus candei. The sequence goes on along the minus strand of NW_026138095.1, from coordinate 12,772,750 downwards.
TCAAAAAACATTGTCCTAAGTTAGTCCCCGAACCAAATTTACCTAAGACCCTATGTCGGAGGTGTGGGAAGGGCCGCCATTGGTCTTCTAGTTGTAGGTCAATGACCAATATCAATGGTGAGCCCCTTCCCCCCAGGAGGTCCCCAGAGCTGAGGAAAAGGGTAACCTTCCAATCTTTGCCCGATCTTCACCCTTACTCCTGTGAACATCAGGGAAACGGGGAGCAGAGCACCCAGGGGGGCGCGACGACACAAATAACCCCTGCTCTCCGCTCCATCCTGCGCCCAACACCGTGCCCAGCTACCCCATTACCCAAGAGCCTCCGACAGACCTCATTCCCGTTCAGTGTGATCCTTTAAATTCAGCAGACCCTATCTCAGTTAAAAACCAGTGTGTTCCCCTAAATTGGATAATCCTTTCCGTTACTCACCCGTCTACTCACCTAAGCTCCTATGAGCAGGCCAGGGTTAGACCATCTGCCCCCGTCGATCCAGATAAGACTTACCTGATGATATCGCACTTTTCAGCAGTGGCTAAGGGAATAATTGTAGTGCCTACTCTCCTGATGGGACTGACGAACACAAATATAGCTATATGCCTAACTGTGCATCTCCCTCCCGTGCAGTTGGAGGACCACTTCCCCATGGCGAAGATGGTCTCCACCGACGAACTGCTCTGCGTGGTGTCCCCAGATGAGGAGCGGATGGAGGGATCACTGAGGGAAGTCCACTGGACAACCTTGGTGAAGACCTCTCGCCCTCTTCTAACATGTCTCATCTACTTTTCTCAACCTAGGCACCCTCAGAAAGTCAAGGTGGAAGGGTTACTCGACATGGGGGCGGATGTCACCATAATTGCCTCCAAGGACTGGCCATACGGCTGGCCAGCCCAGACCACTAACATCAGAGTCAGCGGTGTAGGGGGATCGCAGTACCCCGTCAGGAGTAAAGAGGTAAAGAGGAACTCCGAAGTTCCACCCACCTTTTCCCTGTCTCCCTATCACATTTTCCCTGAGTTGTCAGTCCCATGCTCCTCCCCAGTTCAGAATCCTCCCCTCAGACTTTAAACCCCTTATTTAAACCCCTGTTGTCCCTGAATAAAGTGGCATTGCTGCACGAACCCTCAACTGTGCCAAGAACCGTTATTGCAGTGCTCAGTCCTATTTCCCATCCCCCCGGACCGTGGCAGCAGGGAGATTGCCAAAACTGAAACCAGTACACAGTTGAAAGCTGAACAAAACAACATTTATTCCAAAGAAAGTAGCAAACAAAATGAGAAACCGAGAGACAGAAAAGAGAAGGGAAACAAGCCCCCAAGACAACCCCCCATTCACTCAAGTGTTACTTACCAGGTTGTCTTACCGACCCCAGAATGCTTAGAATTCCCCATAGCAGAAGCTGCATCCTCATTATCCTCAATGAGTCAATTTTCATTAATGTGAGGAAAGCTGAGAGACTGTAGAAACATCAGTTGAACTTCAAAGTCTCCTGGTTTCTGTCTCTCCTCAGACTTAGAATCAGGGTTAGGGTTAGGGTTAGGGTTAGGGTTAGGGTTAGGGTTAGGGTTAGGGTTAGGGTTAGGTTTAGGGTTAGGGTTAGGGTTAGGGTTAGGGTTAGGGGTTTTTTTAGGGTTAGAGAACTGGGTTCGCGCATAGCTTGCAGTCTCTTTTTTAGGGTTAGTGTTGCTATGCGCAAACCCGATTCCCTGACCCTAATCCTAAAAAAGTGAATGCAAGCTATGTGCAAACCCTGTTCCCTAACCTTAACCTTAAAAAAGAGACTGCAAACTACGCACAAAACCAGTTCCCTAACCCTAACTTTAAAAAAGAGACTACAAGCTACTAGGGTTAGGGTTAGGCTTAGGGTAAGGGTTAGGGTTGGGGTTAGGGTTTAGGGTTAGGGTTAGGGTTAGGGTTAGGGTTAGGGTTAGGGTTAGGGTTAGGGTTAGGGTTCGGGTTAGGGTTAAGGTTAGGGTTAGGGTAAGGGTTAGGAGTTAGGGTTGGGGTTAGGGTTAGGGTTAGTCAGAATCTGTCTCAATGCGCGATCTAACTAACGTGGGTTTACCCCGTTCCAGGAACGCAAACCGTAAATCCTAAAACCTAAACCCTAACCCTTGCTAACCTTAACCCTAACCCTAACCCTAACATCTCATAGCAGAGGGAGGGAGGGGCCTGATTCCTCATCAGATATATCAACAGTCAAAAGCCTGTAAGCTCAGCTCTTGCCTTTTCAGGTCTTCACACCGTCAGCACTGGAGGGAGGGAGGGGCCCGACTGCTCATCAGAGGTATCATGCAAGTCAAAAGCCTGAAAAGTCCCCTGGAATGCATAAATCATTAACCATTTCAGTCTCTGACAATTGGTCCACACAGTAACTGCAAACTATGCCCAAAGCCTGTTCCCTAACCTTAGAAGAGAGACTGCAACCCTCGAGATGTTGGAGGCTCGAGGCATGGTCCGTGACACTAATCATGGCTATAACTCATAACTTCTTGGAGTATGGGGACTTCCCTCCTTCACCCCCGGCAGATCAAGGCCACCACTTCAACTGACAGACATGGAAGCATCGCTGGACCCCGTGGACGGTGACTATATACATCTGTCCACTCTCAGCTTTTCTTTCTCTTACTCTCCCTTGCTCTTATCCTGCCTTTCTCTCCCCTATGCATTTTCTTTCTCCCCCCCAAAGGTTATCTCTGTGTCACATTGTGGTATGACAGCACCCAAACTGCTAGCATGCCTGTTGATACAGAATTGTTAAAATAAACCTTGCCAGTATATGTTTTCAGACACTGATTATTTAGTGTCGTTTTACTTTAATCCACCCCAAGGGAATTATTAATAAAAACCTGAGTTACCCCCTCTCCCCTTTTCCTGGGGCGGGTTGTAACACCAATCAACACTGACTCCGCCCAGTAGGTGGAGCCAGTGCTCTATAGAAGCAGAGTACATACTGGACGGTGGTGGGTATTCTGCCAGACATGCAACAGAACAGCAACAGCAAAAGCAGAGACCCAAGAGAAAAAGCAAAAGATTCTGACAGCGGTGGGCACTGAATCGGGCTTATAGCCCGAGAGGGGTTTACTGGGCACCACTGCGTTCCTGGAATGGAGTAAACCCGCGATAGTTAGATCGCGCATTGAGACAGATTCGGACTAACCCTAACCCCAACCCCAACCCTAACCCCTAACCCTTACCCTAACCCTAACCTTAACCCTAACCCGAACCCTAACCCCAACCCTAACCCTAACCCTAACCCTAACCCTAACCCTACCCCTAAACCTAACCCTAACCCTAACCCTAACCCTAACCCTAACCCTAAACCCTAACCCTAACCCTAACCCTAACCCTAACCCAAACCCCTAAACCCTAACCCTAACCCCTAAACCCTAACCCCTAACTCTAACCCTAAACCCTAACCCTAAACCCTAACCCTTACCCAAACCCACAACCTAACCTTAAACCCAAAACCGTAAACTCTAAACCCTAAACACTAACCCTTGATAACGCTAACCCTTGCTAACCCTAACCCTAACCCTTACCCTTACCCTAACCAGAACCCTAACCCTAACCCTAACCCTAACCCTAACCCTAACCCTGACCCTAACCCTAACCCTAAACCTTAAACGCTAAACCCTAAACCCTAACCCTTGCTAACCCTAACCCTAACCCTAACCCTAACCCTAGTAGTTTGCACTCTCTTTTTTACGGTTAGGGCTAGGGAAAAGGGTGTCCGCATAGCTTGCAGTCTCTTTTTTAGGCTTAGGGACAAGGGTTTGCGCATAACTTGCACTATCTTTTTTAGGGTTAGGGTTAGGGAAAAGGGTTTGCGCATAGTTTGCAATCTGTCTTTAAAGGGTAGGGTTAGGGAACAGGCTTTGGTCATAGCTTGCAGTTACTGTTTGGACCAAAGAGCACTGACTCCACCCAGTAGCCGGAGCCAGTGCCACGGACCAATCAGCACTGACTCCGCCTCTTGACTCCACCCAGTGGGCGGGGCCAGTGCTATAGAGAAGCAGAATACATACCGGACTGCGGAGGGTATTCTGCCAGACACGCAACAGAACAGCAACAGCAAAAGCAGAGACCCAAGAGAAAAAGTGAAAGATTCTGACAGCGGTGGGCAGTGAATTGGGTTTATAGCCGGAGAGGGGCTTATTGGGCACTGCTGCGTGTCTGGAATGGGCTAAACCCGCGATTGTTAGATTGCACATTGAGACAGATTCTGCCTAACCCTAACCCTAACCCTAAACCCTAACCCTAACCCTAACCCTAACCCTAACCCACTCACTAACCCTAACCGTAACCCACACACTAACCCTAACTCTAAACCCTAACCCTAACACAAACCCACACCGTAACCTTAAACCCCAAACCATAAACTCTAAACCCTAACCCTTGCTAACCCTGTGCAAGTTTCAAGTTGGCTTCCCACCAAGTCCCCGAAACTCGACAACAAGGACCCGCCTCCCAAAGAGGGAAAAGAAAAAAAAACAAGCAGCCAAAGCTGTAGCAAATATGTATATATATATATATATATATTACATATGAGACAGATACACAAAAGGAGAATACCACACACCGGGGCGGGGGGGGGGGGTGGAAGGGGAAGGGAGAAGGACAAAAAGGGGCAAGGACCGAACAAGCTAACCAGCCGACCGAAGGCAAACTAGCAAAAATCTCACCACTTCCCTTCGAACAGGCAGGATGGCTAGACATGGCCCAAGGCTCTCCCCTCACGCGTGGCAGATAACGGTAGTCACTGTAGGCCTCGGCTCCAGATAAACCAGACCAAAACAGGGACCCGCCGTTCTCGAACCTTGCCGGAAAGGGAGAGGGCGAGATCCCTCCCGCTGGCTTTATTTATACCTCAAGTTACATAAAGGAATAGCATGGAATACTTCCGTGATCACTTTTCTAGTTCCTTCCTGGTTACAAGTTGGTCTCCAGGAAGGCCTAGAGTGAAACCACCACATTCTCCACCCCTTATTCCATACTATTTCTTTACGTAACACCTATGTCTCACGTTCGCCTACATCCCACGCATATATATACACATATGCATATATATATATATATATATATATAGTTCTTGTTGGTCTCTTGGCACAGTTGTCTCGTCGTTGGAAAATCAATGCTGATGTCAGTTCAGTCCAGATCTTTGGTCTCCTCAGTCACAATTACAGTTCTGATTTATGGCTGTTTCATCACTGGACTGTCTCATCACCGGATACCAGCATCAACTTAGTTCAGGTCTCTCTCTCATCTGGTGACTGGCTTCCTGTAAAAACACAACTTAGGACATACAATTAGTTTTCCCCCAAGGCTAAGTTTCCTTGAGGCACACACTGGATGACTCCATCCTTCCTCATTACCCACCACGTATGTCCTGGCCCTTGAGCAAAGACAATCCCACGAATGGGTTTGTCTTGGCCTGCGGCAGGGGTAACCCAAACAGCTTTCCCTAGCATTCCCCTCAAATGGATTGCTGGAACTTTATCTCCATCAACAATGTGAAGGGATTCTGCCTGTGCAGGGCCAGCTCGATTGACAGAACCCCTGGTGTTAACTAGCCAGGTAGCCTTGGCTAAGTTTTTGTCCCAGGTTTTATAAGTTCCTTCACCTAATGACTTTAGAGTGGTCTTCAATAGTCCGTTATATCTCTCAACCTTCCCAGCAGCTGGTGCATGATAAGGAATGTGGTACACCCATTCGATACCATGTTCCCTCGCCCAAGTGGTGACTAATTCATTTTTGAAATGAGTCCTGTTGTCTGACTCAATACGTTCTGGGGTCCCGTGTCTCCACAGGACTTTCTTTTCAAGGCCCAGAATGGTATTCCAGGCTGTTGCGTGGGGCACTGAAAAAGTCTCTAACCACCCCATTGTTGCTTCCACCATGGTAAGTACATAGCACTTACCTTGGCGGGTCTGTGGCAGTTTGATATAATCAACCTGCCATGCCTCTCCATACTTATACTTATCCTATCGTCCACCATACCACAGGGGCTTCAGTCTTTTCGCCTGCTTAATAGCGGCACAAGTCTCACAATCATGGATAACTTCAGAAATGATATCCATGGTTAAATCCACCCCTCGGTCTTGTGCCCATCTGTGGGTGGCATCTCGGCCTTGATGACCGCAAGCATCATGGGCCCATCGAGCCAGAAACAGCTCTCCCTTCTGCTACCAGTCTAGGTCTACTTGTGACACCCCTATCTGTGCAGCTCGGTCCGCTTCTCTGTTGTTATTATGTTCTTCATTAGCTCGCTTCTTGGACACATGGGCATCTACATGGTGGACTCTCACATTCAGACTCTTCACTCTGGCAGCGATGTCCTGCCACAAGTCAGCAGCCCAGATGGGTTTTCCTCCACGCCTCCAGTTCATCTTCTTCCATCGGTCTAACCATCCCCATAGAGCATTGGCTATCATCCACGAGTCTGTGTAGAGGTAGAGTCTCAGCCAACCTTCTCGTTCAGCAATGTCCAGGGCCAATTGGACGGCCTTGAGTTCCGCAAATTGACTTGACTCGCCTTGACCCTCAGCGGCTTCTGCCACTCGTCGGGTGGATTCCAAACGACTGCTTTCCACTTCTGGTTCCTTCCTACAATTCGACAAGAACCATCAGTGAAAAGGGCATAACGCCTTTCTTCATCTGGCAGCTGATCAAATGGCGGAGCTTCTTCGGCTCGGCTCACTGGCTCTTCTTCTTCTTCTGCCAGACTGAAGTTCCCACCTTCAGGCCAATTGGTTATGATTTCCAAAATGCCAGGGCGATTCGAGTTCCTGATTCGGACACGTTGCGTAATCAAAGCGATCCACTTGCTCCACGTGGCATCGGTGGCATGATGCGTAGGGGGCACCTTCCCTTTGAACATCCAGCTCAAGACGGGTAACCGGGGTGCCAGGAAGAGCTGTGCTTCGGTACCAATTACCTCTGAAGCTGCTCGTATACCTTCATACGCCGCTAAGATTTCCTTTTCCACAGGGGTGTAATTGGCCTCAGAACCTCTGTAGCTTCGGCTCCAGAAACCCAGTGGTTGCCCTCATGTCTCGCCAGGCACCTTTTGCCAGAGGCTCCAGGAGGGACCTTTATCTCCAGCTGCAGAGTAGAGCACATTCTTTACATCTGGTCCCGTTCCAACTGGTCCAAGAGCCACGGCATGTGCAATTTCTTGCTTGATCTGCCTGAAAGCTTGTTGTTGCTCAGGACCCCACTGGAAATTGTTCTTTTTACGGGTCACAAAGTAAAGAGGGCTCACAATCTGACTGTATTCTGGGATATGCATCCTCCAGAAACCTATTGCTCCCAGAAAAGCTTGGGTTTCTTTCTTGTTTGTGGGGGGAGCCATTGCTACAATCTTGTTGATTATGTCTGTTGGTATCTGGCGTCGTCCATCTTGCCATTTCCCCCCTAGGAATTGGATCTCTCGGGCAGGTCCCTTGACTTTGCTCTTCTTGATAGCGAAACCGGCCTCGAGGAGAATCTGGATGATCGTCTGTCCTTTTTTGAAAACTTCTTCTGCTGTATCCCCCCATACAATGATGTCATCGATGTACTGGATGTGTTCGGGAGCCTTACCCTTCTCTAGTGTGACCTGGATCAGTCCATGACAGATGGTTGGACTGTGTTTCCACCCCTGGGGCAGTCGATTCCAGGTGTATTGAACGCCCCTCCAGGTGAAAGCAAACTGTGGCCTGCACTCTGTCGCTAAAGGAATGGAGAAAAACGCGTTGGCTATGTCGATGGTGGCGTACCACTTTGCTGTCTTGGACTCCAACTCGTATTGGAGCTCCAACATATCTGGCACGGCAGCACTCAATGGTGGCGTAACTTCATTTAAGCCACGATAGTCCACAGTCAGTCTCCACTCTCCATCGGATTTACGCACAGGCCAGATGGGGCTGTTGAAGGGTGAATGGGTTCTGCTGACCACCCCTTGGCTCTTCAACTTTCGGATCATTTTGTGGATAGGGATCACAGCATCTCGGTTTGTCCGATACTGTCGTCTGTGTACAGTTGTTGTGGCTATTGGCACTTCTTGATCTTTAACTCGCAGTAATCCTACAATGGAAGGGTCTTCTGAAAGGCCAGGAAGGGCAGACAATTGCTTGGACTCCTCTTCAATCACCATGGCTACACCAAAAGCCCACCGGTACCCTTTTGGGTCCTTGAAGTATCCTCTTCTTAGGTAGTCCATACCAAGGATGCAAGGGGCTTCTGGCCCCGTCACAATGGGATGCTTTTCCCATTGGTCTCCCGTCAAGCTCATGTCCGCCTCTACTACTGACAATTCTTGAGACCCTCCTGTCACTCCAGAAATAGTAACAGTCTCGGTACTCTTATACTCCGAAGGCATTACAGTACACTGGGTTCCAGTATCTATCAAGGCCTGGTATCTCTGAGGATCCGATGTGCCAGGCCATCGGACCCACACAGCCCAGTAAACCCGGTTATCTTCTTGGTCCCTCTCCTTCTCCTGGCAGAAGGCAGGGCCCCTCTACTGGTCTTGATCAGAGCATTCGTCGTCAGAGTTTGACTTTGACTTCTTAGACTTTTTGCCGTTGTCGAAGTGGACCTCCATCTTCTCGTGTTTCGGCGATTGCAGTTTCTCTTCTAAGAAATCTCCGTCTACTACATAGACAACTTTCTTGTCAGTCTTCTTTCGCTTCAACTCCCTCACTCTAGCTTCAAGCTTAGAAGTAGGTTCACCATCCCACTTCTTCATGTTTTCTCCTTTACTACGAAGGTATGCCCATAGTTGGTTACGTGACCAACGCTTAGAGTTCTCTTTCCTTCGACATGTGAATGACAGGGATCGTGAGCAAGATCGAGACCAGGATCGAGGTCTAGGCCGAGGTCTTCTTTGTCGGTCCCGCCGTGATCTTCCCATTGGCCTTTCTTGGTAATCTCTACACCTTCTGTCCTCTCTGTCTCTAAGGTCATCCTCATATCTGGAATATTCATAATCTCTCTCCGTTCTTTCCCTATTGTAGGTGCGTCGGTACAGGGGATTGAAGGAGTCTTCCATATTTTCCTCTATGGTTCTTATCCAAGCACACATAGTGTCCACGCTTGGTTCCTCCATCTTTGGATTATATACGGGTATCAAGCAGGAAATATATGGTTTAGGGGCACCTTGAATTACCTTTTTCCACATTGGTTGCATGCAGGGAACATTCTCAGGAACTTGGATGTCATAATAATCTGGATCAGAATAGATGATCTCCAGCATGGCCAATTCCCGTAGGTATTGGATGCCTTCTTCCGCAGTCCTCCACCTTCTTGAAGAACTCTTCAGGGACTCCTTAAATGGGTATTTCACTCTCACCGCGTGGAGGATTCGGAGCCAAAGACTGGACACCATTTTCTCCCTCCCCATTTCTTGCTCTATCACAGGGTCTCGAGCAATGGATCCCAACTGTCGTGCTTCATCACCTTCAATTACATGACTATCAACTCCCTTGTCCCAGCATCGCACCAGCCAGGTGAGGACTTCTTCACCAGGCAAGCGCATATAATCTCTCCGTAAATCTCGAAGCTCTCTTGTGGTCAGTGATTGTGTAATTTCGCTTTCTCGCATTATTTCTTGTCCATCTCTCCCACGTAGAATCTTTTCCACCTCTCTCTTTACTCTTCCACTCCTACGTGGGACTGCTCCCACTTCCTCCCTATATCTCTCATGTGGAGGTGGAGACTGGGCATGCCATGGGGATAAGCTTCTATATTGTTCACGCTGCGGAGATGGTTTCCTATGCCGTTCATACCGTGGGGATGGACTCCTACGCCGTTCGCGCCGCGGAGATGGACTTCTGCGTCGTTCACGCCGTGGAGATGGACTTCTATGCCATTCACGCCATGGGGATGGACTCCTGCGCCGTTCGCGATACCCCGCGGGTGGAGGTAGTGAGTAATCTTTCGCGTGCTGAGATAAGGGCCTCCTCCTCCAATCATTCACACCTCCAAGAGAAGGTTGGGTCTGGAGGGGTAGGGATAATTCCCCCTCCAATTGAGGGGGATGTTTTGGCTCCTTCTTTGCGTCTTTTGTAACACTGAATGTGTAGTCAGGATATAAATCATCAAGCGACAATATACCACCGGCCGTTTGTACTGTTACTTTCTTTTCTCTTGATGCTGTTCTGTATTCCTTTGGGCGTGCCCCTAGTTCCTTTGGACGTGCTCCTTCCCGTGTAGCCGTTTCTTCCTCTCTGGTAGCTGCTGCTTCTCTTCCAATCGCTCCTTCCTCAGTCACAACCACTACTTCCTCTCTTGCAGTCGCGCCTTCATCACTTGCTGTTGCTCCTTCTCCCATTGCTGCTGCTCCTTCGTCCACTACGTCTTGAGTGAATTGGATAGGTTCTTCTGTTCCTTCTTCTTCTTCTTCTTCTTCTTCTTCTCTTTCTTCTGTGCGTTCTGGTTGGGGAGATGGGTCCGCAAGTTCCTTGATCTCTCTTACCCACGTCTTCTTCTTCTTCATAGGGGCAATGATGACCTTCTGGTTCTTAGCTTGAGTCCCGGTTCTAGTGGGCTTAGTAGAAATGGCATTGACTTCAAGTTGTGTTTGGACCCCAGCTTCTGTGGACCTAATAGAGACATCACTGGTTTCAAGTGGCGTGGTTTGGGTTTCTGTGTCGACCTTAACCCTTTGAAGGTGGTCTATGGCAGCTCGATAAGCATTAGCCAGGCCCCAGCACAAAGCGGAGAATTGCATATTCAGATCTTTGTAGGAAAAACACCCTTCTGCCAAACAGTGGGCCATCTCACCAGAATCAAACATTTGTTCTGGTATGAACTCCCAATTAATGGGGGGTGACACATGTCCTACTAATCTACCGAAATCTCCCCAAGCTCCATGCCACCCGGGGACTGGCCTGTCTGCAGCCCTTTCCAAAGTTCCAGCGAGTCCCTTTGAGGTGTGATCTTTCCTACAAGAGGGAAGGCAACGGAACCCCATTCTTCCAAGTTTAAGGAGCACTTCCAGTACCTTTATCAATGACAGTACTGTTGCAATAAGATTTATATAGTAATTAGAGCCGATTTTAACCATGAGGATCTCCTTTACCAAACCTTCAATGTCAAAATTAAAGGATGGAAGCAATTCGTTCCATCCATCCTCAAGGTCTGGACGTCTCCCTATAGGGTAGCCTAACACAGGTGTAAAGATGGCTAGAATTATAAGACAAATTAATGAAATAACCACTGTTTTTTGTTATTATTTATTCTTGATCCCAAAACAAACCTTTGTTTATATAAACAAAGTTTCCTTGGCTGCTTTCCCAGACTCTGGTAGTGTTCCCAGACCTGTTCCCAAAACAATAGATTGGTTTGCAAAACAACACCGAGCTTGGTTGTCTTCCTGGAAAAATGTTTATCAAAACAAGCCAAACTTAACCAAAATATCCCACTTCTGACACCAAAAATGTTGTGCAAGTTTCGAGCTGGCTTCCCGCCAAGTCCCCGAAACTCAACAACAAGGACCCGCCTCCCAGAGAGGGAAAAGAAAGAAAACCAAGCAGCCAAAGCTGTAGCAAATATATATATATATATTACATATGAGACAGATACACAAAAGGAGAATACCACAAACCTGGGCGGGGGGGGGGGGGGGAAGGGGAAGGGAGAAGGACAAAAAGGGGCAAGGACCGAACAAGCCAACCAGCCAACCGAAGGCAAACTAGCAAAAATCTCACCACTTCCCTTCGAACAGGCAGGATGGCTAGACATGGCCCAAGGCTCTCCCCTCACGCGTGGCAGATAACGGTAGTCACTGTAGGCCTCGGCTCCAGATAAACCAGACCAAAACAGGGACCCGCCGTTCTCAAACCTCGCCGGAAAGGGAGAGGGCGAGATCCCTCCCGCTGGCTTTATTTATACCTCAAGTTACATAAAGGAATAGCTTGGAATACTTCCGTGATCACTTTTCTAGTTCCTTCCTGGTTACAAGTTGGTCTCCAGGAAGACCTAGAGTGAAACCACCGCAACCCTAACCCTAACCCAAACCATAACCCTAACCCTAACCATAAACCTAAATCTAACCCTAGTAGCTTGCAGTCTCTTTTTTAAGGTTAAGGTTAGAGAAAAGGGTTTACGCATAGCTTGCAGTCTCTTTTTTAGGGTTAGTGTTAGGGAACAGACTTTGGGCATAGCTTGCAGTTACTGTGTGGACCAATTGTCATAGATTGAAATGGTTAATGATTTATGCATTCTAGGAGACTTTTCAGGCTTTTGACTTGCATGATACCTCTGATGAGCAGTCGGGCCCATCCCTCCCTCCAGTGCTGACGGTGTGAAGCCCTGAAAAGGCAAGAGTTGAGCTTACAGGCTTTTGACTGTTGATATATCTGATGAGGAATCAGGCCCCTCCCTCCCTCTGCTAATCTTGAAAGGCGGGAACCAGGCGAGACACAAAAAAACCTCAACACAGACCTAGGAGATGTTGGAGGCTCGAGGCATGGCCTGTGACACTAATCATGGCTATAACTCATAACTTCTTGGAGTATGGGGACTTCCCTCCTTCACCCCCGGCAGATCAAGGCCACCACTTCAACTGACAGACATGGAAGCATCGCTGGACCCCGTGGGCAGTGACTATATACATCTGTCCACTCTCAGCTTTTCTTTCTCTTACTCTCCCTTGCTCTTATCCTGCCTTTCTCTCCCCTATGCATTTTCTTTCTCCCCCCCAAAGGTTATCTCTGTGTCACATTGTGGTATGACAGCACCCAAACTGCTAGCATGCCTGTTGATACAGAATTGTTAAAATAAACCTTGCCAGTATATGTTTTCAGATACTGATTATTTAGTGTCGTTTCACTTTAATCCACCCCAAGGGAATTATTAATAAAAACCTGAGTTATCCCCTCTCCCCTTTTCCTGGGGCGGGTTGTAACACCAATCAGCACTGACTCCGCCCAGTAGGCAGAACCAGTGACGCAGAACAATCAACACGGACTCCACCTCTTGACTCCACCCAGTGGGCGGGGACAGTGCTCTATAGAAGCAGAGTACATACCGGACAGCGGTGGGTATTCTGCCAGACACGCAACAGAACAACAACAGCAATAGCAGACATCGAAGAGAAAAAGTAAAAGATTCTGACAGCGGTGGGCAGTGAATTGGGTTTATAGCCCGAGAGGGGCTTATTGGGCACCGCTGCATGTCTGGAATAGGCTAAACCCGTGATTGTTAGATCGCGCATTCAGGCAGATTCTGTCTAACACTAACCCTAACCCTAACCCTAACCCTAACCCTAACCCTAACCCTAAACCCTAACCCTAATCCTAAACCTAACCCTAACCCTAACCCTAAACCCTAACCCTAACCCAAACCCACACCCTAACCTTAAACCCCAAACCATAAACCCTAAAACCTAAACCCTAACCCTTGCTAACCTAACCCTAACCCTAACCCTAAACCCTAACCCTAACGCTAAACCCTAAACACTAAACCATAAACCCTAACCCTTGCTAACCCTAACCCTAACACTAACCCTAACCCTAAATCCTAACCCTAACCCACACCCTAACCCTAACCCTAAACCTAACCCAAACCCAAACCCTAACCTTAAAACCCAAAGTGTAAACCCTAAACCCTAACCTTAAACCCCAAAGCGTAAACCCTAAACCCTAACCCTTGCTAACCCGGACCCTAACCCTAACTCTTAGCCTAACCCTAACCCTAACCCTAAGCCTAACCCTAACTGTAACCCAAACCCTAACCCTAGTAGTTTGCAGTCTCTTTTTAAAGGTTAGGGTTACGGAACTGACTTTGTGCATAGCTTGCAGTCGCTTTTTTAATGCTAGGGTTAAAGAACCAGGTTTGCGCATAGCTTGCAGTCTCTTTTTTAATGTTGGGGTCAGGGAACCGGGTTTGCACATAGCTTGCAGTCTCTTTTTTAGGGTTAGGGAAAGAGTTTGCGCATAACTTGTAGTGTCTTTTTTAGGGTTAGGGTTAGGGAAAAGGGTTTGCGCATAGCTTGCAGTCTCTCTTTTAAGGTTAGGGTTGGGAACAGGCTTTGGGCACAGCTTGCAGTTACTGTGTGGACCAAAGAGCACTGACTCCGCCCAGTAGGCGGAGCCATTGATGCAGAACAATCAGCGCTGACTCCGCCTCTTGACTTTACCCAGTGGGCAAAGTACAGCGCTCTATAGAAGCAGAGTACATACCGGACGGCGGTGGGTATTCTGCCAGACGCAACAGAACAGCAACAGCAAAAGCAGAGACCCAAGAGAAAAACCAAAAGATTCTGACAGCGGTGGGCAGTGAATTGGGTTTATAGCCTGAGAGGGGCTTACTGGGCACCACTGTGTGTCTGGAATGGGCTAAACCCGCGACTGCTAGATCGCGCATTGAGACAGGTTTTTTCTAACTTTAACCCTAACCCTAAACCGAACCGTAACCATAACCCTAACCCTAACCCTAACCCTAAACCCTACCCCTAACCCTAACCCTAACCCACACCTTAACCTTAAACCCCAAACCGTAAACCCTAAACCCTAACCCTTGCTAACCCTAACCCTAACCCTAACCCTAACCCTAACTCTAAATTTAACCCTAGTAACTTGCAGTCTCTTTTTTAAGGTTAGGGTTAGGGAACTGGTTTTGTGCATAGCTTACAGTCTCTTTTTAAAGGTTAGGTTTAGGGAACAGGGTTTGCACATAGCTTGTAGTGTCTTTTTTAGGGTTAGGGTTAGGTAAAAGGGTTTCCGCATAACTTGCAGTCTCTTTTTTAGGGTTAAGGTTATGGAAAAGGGATTGCGCATAGCTTGCACTGTCTTTTTTAGGGTTAGGGTTAGGGAAAAGGGATTGCGCATAACTTTCAATCTCTCTTTTAAGGGTAGGGTTAGGGAACAGGCTTTGGGCATAGCTTGCAGTTACTGTTTGGACCAAACAACAGTGACTCCGCCCAGTGGGCGGGGACAGTACTGTATAGAAACAGAGTGCATACCGGACGGCGGTGGGTATTCTGCCAGACACACAACAGAAAAGCACCAGCAATAGCAGACATCCAAGAGAAAAAGCAAAAGATTCTGACAGCGGTGGGCAGTGAATCGGGCTTATAGCCCCAGAGGGGCTTATTGGGCACCGCTGCGTGTCCGGAATGGGCTAAACCCGCGATTGTTAGATCGCGCACTGAGACAAATTCTACCTAACCCTAACCCATAACCCTAACCCTAACCCTAACCCTAACCCTAACCCTAACCCTAACCCTGTCTTTTGCTAACCCTAAACCTAACCCTAACCCTAACTTTTACTAACCCTAACCCTAACCCTAAATATCCTAACCCTAACCCTAACCCTTTCTAACCCTAACCCGAACTCAAAACCTAACCCTAACCCTAACTCTAACCCTAACCCAGATCCTAACCCTAACCCTAACCCGAAATACTAACCCTAACCCTAACCCTAACCTACACCCAAACCCTAACCCTTGCTAACCCTAACCCTAACCCTAACCCTAACCCTAACACTAACCCTAACGCTAGTAGCTTGCAGTCTCTTTTTTAAGGTTAGGTTTAGGGAAAAGGGTTTGCGCATAGCTTGCGGTCTCTTTTTTAAGCTTAGGGTTAGGGAACAGGCTTTGGGCATAGCTTGCATTTACTGTGTGGACCAATCAGCACTGCCTCCGCTCAGTAGGCGGAGCCAGTTAAGCGGACCAAACAGTGCTGACTCTGACTCTTGAGTCCGCCCAGTGGGCGGGCCCAGTACTCCATAGAAGCAGTGTACATACCGGACGGCGGTGGGTATTCTGCAAGCGTGTCCAAGTGTGTCAGAGTGTGTTTAAGTGTGTCTGACTGTGTCTGAGTGTGTGTAAATGTGTCTGAGTGTGTGCAAGTGTGTCTAAGTGTGTTTGAATGTGTTCAAGTGTGTCTGACTGTGTCTGAGTGTGTGTGAGTGTGTCTGAATGTGTGAGAATCTGTCAATGTTCCTGAGTGTTTCTGAGCGTGTCTGAGTGTATCTGAGTGTGTTTGGGTGTGTAGGAGTGGGCTTGAGTGTGTCTGAGTGTGTTTAAGTGTGTCTGGCTTTGTGTGAGTTTGTCTAAATGTGTCTGATCATATCTGAGTGTGAGCGAATGTGTCTGGGTGTGTGCGAGTGTGTCTAAGTGTGTCTGAGTGTGCCTGAGTGTGTCTGCGTGTGCCTGAGTGTGTCTGAGTGTGTCAGGCTTTGTGAGAGTGTGCCTGAGTGTGTCTGAGAGAGTGTGAGTGTTTCTGAGTGTGAGAGTGTGTCTGAATGTGTGGGAATGTTTCTGAGTGTGTCTGGATATGTGGGAGTGTGCTTGAGTGTGCCTGAGTGTGTCTGCGTGTGTTTGAGTGTGCTCAAGTGTGTTTGAGTGTGTGCAAGTGTGTCTGTGCCTCTCTCCGTGTGCCTGAGTGTGTCTGAGTGTGTCTGAGAGTTTCTGATTGTGTCTGGTGGTGTGGGACTGTGCTTGAGTGTGTCTGAGTGAGTTTAAGTGTGTCTGGCTGTGTGCGAGTGTCTGTGAGTGTGTTTGAGTGTGTCTGAGCGTATCTGAGTGTGAGTGAATGTGTCTGAGTGTGCGAGTGTGTTTGCTGTTGTGTCTGAGCATGTGCGAGTGTGTCTGACTGTTTCCGAGCGTGCCTGAGTGTGTCTTAGCATGTGTGAGTGTGCCTGAGTGTGTCTACGTGTGTCTGAGTGTGTCTTAGTGTCTGCGAGTTTGTCTGAGTGTTTCTGAGTGTGTCTGAGAGTGTCTGAGCGTGTCTGAGTGCTCCTGAGTGTGTGTGAGTGTGTGTGATTGTGTGTGAGCTTGTACGACTGTGTCTGAGTGTGTCTTGGTGTGCCTGCGTGTGTCTGAGCGTGTCGGAGTGTATCTGAGTGTGTCTGGGTGTGTAGGAGTGTTTCTCAGTGTGCGTGAGTGTGCCTGAGCATATATCTATGGGTCTGATTGTTTGTCAGTGTTTGCAGGTGTGTCTTAGTGCATGCGATCGTGTCTGAGTGTGTCTGAATGTGTCTAAGTGTGTCTGGTTTTTTGAGAGTGTGTCTGAGAATATGTGTGTGTGCAAGTGTCTGCGTGTGTGCGAGTGTGTCTGAGTGTGCCTGAGTGTGCTTGAGTGTGTTCAAGTGTGTCTGAGCATGTGCGAGTGTGTCTGATCGTCTCTCCGTGTGCCTGAGTGTGTCTGAGCATGTCTGAGTGTGTCTTGGTTTGTAGGACGGTGCCTGAGTGTGTCTGAGTGTGTTTAAGTGTGTCTGGCTGTGCGCGAGTGTGTCTGAGTGTGTCTGAGTGTGAAGCGAGTGTGTTTACTGTTGTGTCTGAGCGTGTGCGAGTGTGTCTGAGTGTGTCTGAGCGTGTCTCAGTGTGTCTGACTGTGTGTGAGTGTAGGGGAGTGTGTGTGAGTTGTGAGAGTGTGTCTGAGTGTGTCTGCGTGTGCCTGAGTGTGTCTGAGTGTGTCTAAGTGTGTCTGGCTTTGTGAGAGTGTTTCTGAGTGTGTCTGACAATATCTGTGTGTGTGCGAATGTCTGGGTGTGCCTGAGTGTGTCTGAGTGTACCTGAGTGTGTCTGAGAGTGTGTGAGAGTGTGTCTGAATGTGTGGGAATGTTTCTGAGTGTGTCTGGACTTGTGGGAGTGTGTCTGACTGTGTTTGAGTGTGCTCAAGTGTGTCTGAGTGTGTGCGAGTGTGTCCGAGCATATCTCCGTGTGCCTGAGTGTGTCTGAGTGTGTCTGAGTGTATCTGATTGTGTCTGGTTGTGTGGGACTGTGCTTGAGTGTCTCTGAGTTTGTTTCAGTGTTTCTGGTTTTGTGAGAGTGTGCCTGAGTCTGTCTGAGCGTATCTGAGTGTGAGCGGATGTGTCTGGGTGTGTGCGAGTGTGTCTGTGTGTGTCTGGGTGTGTGCGAGTGTGTCTCAGTGTGCCTGAGCATATATTTATGGGCCTGATTGTTTCTCAGTGTTTGTAGCTGTGTCTGAGTGTGTGTGAATGTGTCTGAGTGTTTGTGGGTGTGTGCGAGTGTGTCTGAATGTGTCTGAGTGCATGTAAGCGTGTATGAGTGTGTCTGATTGTTTGCAGGTGTGTCTGAGTGTTTCTGAGTGTGCCAGAGTGTTTCTGAGTGCGTGTGAGTGTGTATGAGTGTGTCTACATGTGTGCCAGTGAGTCTGAATGTGTCTGGGTGTGTGTGAGTGTTTCTGTGTGTGCCTGAGCATGCCTGAGCATGTATTTATGGGTCTGAGCGTGACTGAGTGTGTCTGAGTGTGTCTGAGTGTATTCCAGTGTGTCTGAGTGTGTGGGAGTGTGTTTGTGTGCGTCTGAGTGTGTGCGAGTGTGTCTGAGTGTGTCTGAAGTTGCATGAGTTTGTCTGAACGTGTTTTAGTGTGTCTGTGTCTGAGCAATCGTGCATGACTGCCTCTGTGTGTGCGAGTGTGTCTGAGTGTGCCACAGTGTGTCTGAGCATGTCTTTATGTCTCTGAGGGTGTCTGAGTGTTTGCAGATGTGTCTGAGTGTGTCGGAGTGTGTGCAGGTCCATCTGAGTGTGCTTGAGTGTGTCCGAGTGCGCCTGAGTGTGCTTGAGTGCATTGGAGTGCGTCTGAGTCTAACCCTAAACCTAACCCTAAACCCTTAACCTAACCCTAACCCTAACCCTTACTGTAACCCTAACCTTAACCCTAACCCTAGCCCTTGCTACCCTAACCCTAACCCTAACCCTAACACTAACCCTAACCCTAACCCTAAACCCTACCCCTACCCCTACCCCAACCCTAACCTGAACTATACTCCTAAACCTAAACCGTACCCCGACCGCTAAAACTACCCCTACCCCAAACCCTAACCCTAACCCTAACCCTAACCCTAACGCTGACCCTAACGCTGACCCTAACACTAACCCTAGTAGCTTACAGTCTCTTTTTTAAGGTTAGGGTAAGGGAATAGGGTTTCTGCATAGCTTGCAGTCTCTTTTTTAAGGTTACGGTTAGGGGAAAGGGTTTGCACATAACTTGCAGTGTCTTTTTTAGGGTTAGGGTTAGGGAAATGGGTTTGCGCATAGCTTGCAGTCTCTTTTTTAAGGTTAGGGTTAGAGAACAGGCTTTGGGCATAGCTTGCAGTTACTGTGTGGACCAATCAACGCTGACTCCGCCCAGTAGAAGGAGTCAGTGACGCCGAACAATCAGCGCTGACTCCGCCTCTTGACTCCGCCCAGCGGGCGGGGACAGTGCTCTATAGAAGCAGAGTACATACTGGACGGCAGTGGGTATTCTGCCAGACATGCAACAGAACAACAACAGCAAAAGCAGAGACCCAAGAGAAAAAGCAAAAGATTCTGACAGCGGTGGGCAGTGAATTGGGCTTATAGCCTGAGAGGGGCTTATTGGGCACCGCTGCGTGTCCGGAATGGGCTAAACCCGCGATTGTTAGATCGCGCATTGAGACAAATTCTTCCTAACCCTAACCCTAACCCTAACCCTAACGCTAACCCTAACTCAAAACCTAACCCTAACCCTAACTCTAACCCTAACCCAAATCCTAACCCTAACCCCAACCCAAAATACTAACTCTAACCCTAACCCTAACCTACACCCAAACCCTAACCCTTGCTAACCCTAACCCTAACACTAACCCTAACGCTAGTAGCTTGCAGTCTCTTTTTTAAGGTTAGGTTTAGGGAAAAGGGTTTGCGCATAGCTTGCGGTCTCTTTTTTAAGCTTAGGGTTAGGGAACAGGCTTTGGGCATAGCTTGCATTTACTGTGTGGACCAATCAGCACTGCCTCCGCCCAGTAGGCGGAGCCAGTTAAGCAGACAAAACAACGCCGACTCTGCCTCTTGACTCCGCCCAGTGGGCGGGCCCAGTACTCCATAGAAGCAGTGTACATACTGGACGGTGGTGGGTATTCTGCCAGACACACAACAGAACAGCAACAGCAAAAGCAGAGACCCAAGAGAAAAAGAAAAAGATTCTGACAGCAGTGGGCACTGAATTGAGCTTATAGCCAGAGAGGGGTTTACTGGGCACCACTGTGTGCCTGGAATGGGCTAAACCCGCGATTGTTAGATCGCGCATTGAGACAGATTCTGCCTAACCCTAACCATAACCCAAACCCTAACCCTAACACTAACCCTGTCCCTAACCCTAATCTAACCCTAACCCTAACCCTAACCCTAACCCAACCCTAACCCTAACCCTAACCCTAACCCTAACCCCTAACCCTAACCCTAACCCTAACCCTAACCCTAACCCTAACCCTAATGGCACCCTAACCCTAACCCTAACCCTAACCCTAACCCTAAACCCTAACCCTAACACTAAACCCTAACCCTAAACCCTAACCCTGACCCTAACCCTGACCCTAACCCTGACCCTGACCCTGACCCTGACCCTGACCCTAATCCTATACCTAACCCTGACCCTAAACCTAACACTAACCCTGACCCTAAACATAATCCTAAACCTAAACCCAAACCTAAACCTAACCGTAAACCTAACCGTAAACCTAAACCTAACACTAAACCTAGACCCTAACCCTAACCCTAACGTTAAACCCTAACACTAAACCCTAACCCTAACCCTAAACCCTAACCCCTAACCCTAACACTAAACCCTAACCCTAAACCCTAACACTAACCCTAACCCTAAACCCTAACCCTAACACTAACCCTAACCCTAACACTAACCCTAACACTAACCCCTAACCCCAAACCGTAACCCTAACATTTAATATTAACCCAACCCTAACCCTAACACTAACCCCTAACACTAACCCAACCCTAACCCTAACTGTAACCTTAACCCTAAACCTAACACTTACCGTAACCCTACCGTCACCCTAAACCCTAAGACTAACCCTAAACATTACCCTAATCCTAACTGTAAACCAAACAAGGAGGCTCCTGCCCAACAGTGACTGCCTTCCCAGCCAGGAAAAAAGCCCTGACCCCCCATATCTCCCCTGCCTGGAGACTCCATTGGCAGCAAGAGCTTTCTCTGCCAGCATGTTTGGTCTGGGAGGAATACCTGTTTGTATGCAACTTTGGGAGTTGGGCTTGCAGTTGGGAGGTAGGGCTGAAAACAGGAAACAGCAGTCTTTATCCCCAGGAAAAAAGAATGGAAACTTTGGCTTTGTGGTGCACTTGGTGGTCCAGGCTGGCCACTCCTTGGGCACAAAGAACTTTCTGTGCTGGCACCTTCCGTATGGGAGGAATCATTGTCCGTATGCAACTTTGATAGTCTGTCTGCCATTTGGAAGGCAGGGCTGTAAACAGGAAACAACAGCCCTTATCACCTGGAAAGAAAGCCCGGAAGCTTTGGCTTTGTGGTGCACTTGGTGGGTCAGGCATGGTACTCCATGAAGACCAACAGCTTCCTCTGCTGGCATCTTTCTTCTAGGAGGAATGTTCATCCGAATGCAATTTTGGGAGTTGGGCTGGCAACTGGGAGGCAGGGCTGAAAAGAGTAAACAACAGCTTTTAGCACCAGGAATGCCTGGAAGATGTGGCTTTGTATTGCAGTTGTTGTGTCAGTTTGGGCACTCTATGACCCGCAAGAGCTTTCTGTGCTGGCACCTTTGGTGTGGGGGGAATCTTCGTCCGTATGAAATTTGGGAGTCTGGTTGGCACTTGGGAGGCAGGTCTGAAAACAGGAAACAACAGCCCTTATCGCCAGGAAAGAAAGACTGGAAGCTATGGCTTTTTGTTGCAGTTGGGTTTTTTAGTTTGGGCAGCAAGACCTTTCTGTGCTGCTACCTCTGGTGTGGGAGGAACCTTTGTGTGCAATTTTGCGAGTCAGGCTGGCAGTTGGGAGGCAGGGCTGAAAACAGGCAACAGCAGCCCTTATCGCCAGGAAAGAAAGAATGGAAATTTGACTTTGTGGTGCAGTTGGTGTGTCAGCCTGGGCACTCCATGGGCAGCAAGAGCTTGCTGTGCTGACGCCTTTCATGTGGGAGGAATCTCTGTTTGTAAGCAATTTTGGGAGTAAGGCTGGCAGTTGGGAGGAACAGTTGAAAGTAGGAAAAAGAAGCCCTTATCCCCAGGAAAGAAAGCCTGGAAGCTTTGCCTTTGTGGTCCAATTGGTGGACTAGGATGGGCACTCCATTAGCAGCAAGAGCTTTCTGTGCTGACACCTTTGGTGTGGGAGGAATCTTTGTATGAGATTTTGCAAGCAGGGCTGTCAGTTGGGAGGCAGGTATGAAAACAGGAAGCTATAATCCCTATCCTCAGGAAAGAAAGACTTGAAGCTTTGGCTTTGTGGTGCAGTTGCTGGTGTAGGTTTGGTACTCCATGGGCAGCAAAAGTTTTATGTGCAAGCACCTTTGCTTTGGGAGGAATATTTGTTTGTATGCAATTATGGGAGTCAGGCTGTCAGTTAGGAGGCAGGGCTGAAAACAGTAAACAACTTTTAGCACCAGGAAAGAAAGACTGGAATCTATGGCTTTTTGTTGCAGTTGGTGGGCAAGCCTGGGCACTCCATGGGCTGCAAGAGCTTTCTGTGCTGGCACCTGTGGTGTGGGAGGAAACTTCATCCATATGCAATTTTGGGAGTCGGGTTGGCAGTTGGGACGCACTGATGAAAAGAGGAAAGAGCAACCGTTATTACCTGGAAAGAGAGACTGGAAGCTTCGGCTTTATGGTACAGTCGGTGGGCCAACCTGGGCACTCCATGAGCAGCAAGAGCATTCTGTACTGAAAACTTTAGTCTCTGACGTATCGTTGTTTGTATGCAATTCTTGGAGTAGAGCTGTCATTTTGAAAGCATGGTAAAAACAGGAAACAATGGCCTGTATAGCCAGGAAAGAAAGACTGGAAGCTTTGGCTTTGTGGTGCAGTTGGTGTGTCAGTCTGGGCACTCTATGGGCAGCAAGAGCTTTCTGTGCTGGCACCTTTGGTGTGGGAGGAATCTTTGTTTGTATGCAATTTTGGGATTCTGGCTGTCAGTTGGAAGTCAAGGCTGAAAACAGGAAACAACAACCCTTATCGCCAGGAAAGAAAGAATGGAAGCTTTGGCTTTGCAGTGCAGTTGATGTGTCACCCTGGGGACTCCATGAGTAGCAGGAGCTTTCTGTGCTGGTACCTTTGGTGTGGGAGGAATCTTTGTTTGTATGCAATTTTGGGAGTCAGGCTGTCAGTTGGGAGTCAGGGCTAAAAACAGAAAACAAAACCCCTTATTCCCAGGAAAGAAAGCCTGAAAGCTTTGGATCTGTGGTGCAGTTGGTGGGCCAGCCTGGGCACTCCATGGGCAGCAAGAGCTTTCTCTGCTGGCATCTTTCCTGTTGGAGGAATCTTTGTTTGCATGCAATTTTGGGAGTTGGGCTGGTGTAGGAGTCGTGTCCAAGGCATGAGGGATGTGCCAGGGCTGACAAACCCAAAGGAGCATGCGTCTGAGTGGATAACCCTATTGGTTATGTTGCCGGTGTATTTTGGTTCTGAAAAAATCTCCGGAGCAGTTAATTAGGGGTGAGATAAGAAAGGGTTTATTTGCCAAGGCAATAGGTGATATAGACGCGTGCGCCGGCCGTGCCCGAGAGGTTATATTTTATAACATTATCCATCCAATCCCAGATGTGTCCACCCTTTGGCCCTTCCTCTGGACCGCCCCGGGCCCTCCCCCTGAGAATTGGGTCTGGGGTCTTTTGAGACCACCTACTTCATCATCTTCAGCTTCATCAGAGTACAAAGGGTATATTGTCACCTAGTTTTTGACCGTACTCTGTGGTTTAGGCCCTGATACGCTGTTCTCCAAACAGTCTAGGCCTTTACCTTGACAAAAGACTAAACACTGCTACTGGATTCAGGGGTAGGTTGATATAGAAGGCATAGAATGGGGTAAAAGGGTTAGGGAATGTGTAAACAAGGGAAAGGAACAAGGGACAGAGGGGTTTCTGCTTTTAAAACCCACCTATAAAATTTACAAGTCTTATAACTATTAGAAAAATAAAAAAACCATTAGGGGCTTAAGGCATCAGTTCCCCCCTTAGAGACTGGACAAAACCCAAAGGTCTTTGTCCAATCTCTACTACCTACACCTACAACAACTATAAAATCGGTGCATGCAGTGAGCTATTACACTAACACTAAGTATATACAATACTAAGATAAACAGTTGTTTCATCCATGTCCAGTTCGGTAACCATGAGGTGAGTTTGTTGAGGACGTCTCCTAAACCTAGGGAGACATCATCCAGAGATATCTCATGAAAAATTTTGGTTTGATTTCGAATTGCGGCCAAATCATTATTAATTCTACCAGTCTGATCTATGTAAGAACAGCAGCTGGTATTGATGACTTTGCACACACCTCCCTGTGAGGCTAGCAAAAAATTGAGGGCCATTCTATTTTGTTAGGGGCCACTCACTATTCTCATCGTCAATTGCTGGTACTTGAGTACAAATCCAGCATTCCGTTTTTCGGAGAATTTTAGATACGTTTTGGACTAGGGCCACATGCAATTTTTGGTCCCAAACTCGGTTCATGGTTACCGGTTGCATGAACAGAATACACAGAACAAGCAGTCTATTCCACATCCTCGTCGTCGGTGTCTGGTTCTGTCTGGTTGGTTGTCCCAGGAGCTGATGCTCTCTTGACTCTAGAGTAGTGGAACCAGGGTTCTCTGCCAGCAACTTTGACGGAGGTGAGGGAGGTCAGCAGGACTTGGTAAGGTCCTCTCCACCTGGCTCGCAAGGGGTCACTATTCCACCACTTGACGTAGACCCAGTCTCCTGGCTGGAATGGGTGAGCAGGGGTGTCCAGTCCTATAGGTCTGGATAACTCGATGACCTTCTGCAGCTTCTGCAAAGTAGAGCCTAAAGCAATCAAATATTTTTGTAAATCGGCTCTCCCCCTTAAGTGTACATCCCCTGGTACATGTGGTGCCTGATATGGTCTTCCATATAATGTTTCATAGGGGTTATGTTATCCCTCCGCCTCGGCTGGATACGAATTCTCAGCAGAGCTAGTGGCAAAGCCTGAACCCAGGACATAGATGTTTCCTGACAAATTTTACTAATTTGCATTTTCAAGGTGCCATTCATTCGTTCAACTTTGCCACTAGCCTGAGGTCTATAGGGGGTATGTAGGTCCCAGACAATTCCCAGGATGCGGCATACTTCTTTTACTACTGTCGCAATAAAATGTGTTCCTCTATCTGATGCCATTCCTAGAGGAACCCCAAACCTTGGAATTATGTGGTTTAATAAAGCTTTTACCACTTCCCTTGCTGCGTTAGTGCGACAGGGGTATGCTTCAGGCCATCCACTGAAAGTGTCAACCAGTACAAGGATGTATTTGTATCCCCCCCATGGTGGTAACTCAGCAAAATCTATTTGCCAGTAATCTCCGGGTTGGTCTCCAGCTTTTGTTACCCCTAGTACCACTCTCTTTGATGTATCTGGATTATTTCGTTTGCAGATCTCACACTTACCTACCGCAGACTGCACAGCTTCGGTCATATTTGTTCCTATTACTGTTTTCTTTAGATGTTTCAGGAGATTTTCCGTTCCCCAATGGGTAGCCTCATGTTCCTGTTGAGCTATTTCCCTAAGGAGCAGTGGTGGGACTACAACCTGCCCGGTAGGGGTAACAGCCCACCCCCCTTCTTTGATTTCAGCTTTCAATGATTTAATTAGCTGATTGTCTCTCTCATCATACTTAGGGGTGTATTTTGTCAAATCAATTTCTTTCTGTGGCACTACTGCCAAGATGCCTTTTTCTGCAGCCCTTTTTGCTGCTTGATCAGCAAACTGATTTCCCAACTCGGGAATTGTTTTCCCCTTCTGGTGGGCCCTACAATGCATAATAGTTACCTCCTCTGGTTTCCAAATACTCTGCAGGAGTGCATGGATTTGGTCTGCATGCTTGACTCCACTGCCTTGGGCTGTCAGTAGTCCTCTCTCCTTCCAGATGGCTCCGTGGGCATGTACAACACTAAATGCATATTTTGAGTCAGTCCAGATATTTACCTTCTTTCCTTCACTCAGTTCCAAGGCTCTTGTCAGTGCAATTAATTCTGCTTTTTGGGATGACACATCTGCTGACAAGGCTTTTGCCTCGATCACTTCGTCTCTGGTTGTTACTGCATACCCTGTGAAGCGTTTACCATCTCGCATGAAGCTGCTTCCGTCTGTATATAGTTCCCAGTCTGCGTTTTCCAGGGGTTCATCCTTCAGGTCT
This sequence comes from Manacus candei, assembly GCF_025592945.1. Lineage (NCBI taxonomy): Eukaryota > Metazoa > Chordata > Aves > Passeriformes > Pipridae > Manacus > Manacus candei. The sequence goes on along the minus strand of NW_026138095.1, from coordinate 12,746,648 downwards.
GGTCTGCTGGAGTAAGTCTCCTCTATAGTCTGCAAACAGTCATGCTCGGGGACACTGTCAGTTAGTGTTGAAGACAGAAACATAGCTGGATTTACAATAGATGTTGTTTTTAGGGTAACATCGTCCTGTTCCAGCAACACAACCTGGTACTTAAGCATTCTGCTGGGGGACAGCCAGTGGCCTCCCTTTTGTTCAAGCACAGCTTGAACTGCATGGGGTACATACACAGTGATGTGCTGCCCAAGGGTGAGCTTCCAGGCTTCTTCAATCAGGATAACAGTTGCTGCGACAGCTCGCAGGCACCCCGGCCACCCTTGGCTAACACTGTCCAGCTGCTTGGAGAAATAAGCCACAGCTTTTCGTTGGCTTCCCAGAGTTTGTGATAATACTCCCAGAGCAACATTTAACTGCTCGTGTGTGAACAGTTCAAACGGTTTAGTCAAATCTGGTAGTCCTAATGCTGGAGCTGACATCAAGGACTGTTTCAGTTGCTTAAACACATCTCTGGTCTCATCTGTCCATGTTATAACTCCCTCTTTGGCCGTTTTCAGGGCTTCATACAGAGGTTTGACTAGCAACCCATAGTTAGCTATCCACAGCCGACACCATCCTACCATTCCCAGGAAAGCCTGCATCTCTCGTACAGTGTGGGGCTCTGGGAGACGGCAAATGGCCTCTTTTCGGTCTGTACTGAGTCGCCGATGCCCACGATAGATTTCAAGTCCCAGGTAGATGACTATCTCCTTGGCTATCTGTGCCTTTTCTCTCGAGACCCGATACCCACTTAGCCCCAAAAAGTTCAAGAGACTTACAGTGAACTCGATGCATTGGTCCCGGTTTTTGGCTGCAATTAAGATGTCGTCAACATACTGCAGGACAATTCCTTCTTGTTGCTGTCTTCTCCAGTCCTCCAGTTCCTTTGCCAACTGATTTCCGAAAAGCGTTGGACTGTTCTTAAAGCCTTGTGGAAGAACTCTCCAGGTTAGTTGCGTTTTTCTCCCTGTCTCAGGATTTTCCCATTCAAAGGCAAAAATCTCCTGGCTATCTTTGTGTACAGGAATGCAGAAAAAGGCATCTTTGAGGTCGAGTACAGTAAACCATCCTAAATCCTCTGTCAATGTGGTTAACAGTGTATAGGGGTTGGCTACCACTGGGTAAATGTCCTCAGTTATTCTATTAATGGCCCTAAGATCTTGGACTAGCCGATAGCTTTTGCCATCAACCTTTCTCACGGGCAGTATGGGGGTATTAAATCTGGATTCACATTCTACTAGTAAACCAAATTTGAGGAACTTTTCAATTATAGGTGCTAGGCCTTTTCGGCTTTCTAATTTCAAAGGATATTGTTTCTGCCTTACCGGGGCTGCTCCTGGCCTGAGTGCGATGCTTACTGGTTCAGCTTGCTTTGATTTCCCAGGGTACTCGCTGGCCCAGACTAAAGGTATGACAGCATTTTCAACTTCTGCAGGGATCTCTCCATGTTTTTCCTGTATAAAGAAAGCAGCTGCCTTGACATATTTAGTATCTGGGATTATAACCTTTATGTCTCCCCCCTTGGTGAATTTAATTTCAGCTTCTAATTTTTCCAGTAAGTCTCTACCCAGTAGAGGCTTAGGAGAATTTGGCATATAGAGAAATTGATGAGTTACCCAGTGTTTGCCCAGTTTGAATTTTAAAGGTTTAAAAAATGGCCTTGTTTCACTTACCCCTGTAGCACCTACCACAGTTACAGTTTCATGGCTCAGTTTCCCTTCCAAAGTATTTAATACAGAGTATGCCGCACCTGTATCAACCAAAAATTCAACATTCTCCCCCCCCAGCTTAGCTGTAACCAGAGGCTCTGCTGGGGAAGAAACCTCCGGTCCCCCTCATACATTCTGACTCACAGTCAGTTGGGGGGCTGGGGGTGGTGGTGGGGGAAGTGCGTTTTCAGTTCCCTTCAGCTCTGGGCAGTCTCTTCTCCAATGTCCCTTCTTCTTACAGTTAGAACATCTGTCATCTACTCTGTCCTGCCGGTGGTTAGACCTCTGATACCTGGGGTTACGTTTATGAGGCTCTTTGTAGCCACCTTCTTGTTCCCTTGTTTTCTTTTTCTGCTCCCTATTTTGATATGCCGTCCAGGCTACATCTAACAGCTCACTAATATTCCTTCTATCACCACCTGCCTTCTGCAGTTTTCTTCTTATATCATCTGTGGACTGCCCTATAAATAAGTATAACAGATTTTTCTTTCCCATCTCTGACTCTAAGTCGATATCCATATATTTTCTGATAACATCTTTCAATCTATTTAGAAAATCAGTAGGTGACTCATTTATGTCTTGTCTAACCTCGTACATTTTGGACCAGTTCACCGCCTTCGGAACTCCATGCCGAAATCCATAAATTACCCAATCTTGATAACGTTTCAAAGCTCCTAAACCTGCTGCCACATTAGGATCCCATCCAGGATCCGTGAGGGGGAAGATATCTTTGACATCTTCGCCTGGAAACTTCCCAGAGGTTTTTTGTATTTCTATTGCTTTTTGAGCAGCTCTTTTCACCATTTCCTTCTCTCTTTGGTCTAATAAAGTATCCATCATAACCTCTAGATCATTCCAGTCAGGATTCTGAGATTTGATTGCTCTTTGGACATAATTTGCCATCTTTTCCGGATTATCTCTATAAGCCCCCACACAATCTTTCCATTGCTGTAACTCAACCAGTGAGAAAGGAGCCTTTATTAATACCGTGCCTTGATTGGTCACAGTTTGTCTTAAGGGGGCTTCTAATGGTGGCTTGTCTTTTGCCCTTGTTCTACTTGCAACCGGATCGGGGAAAGCTAACGCTTCGCGAGCCAATTTTCCTTTTGGTTTTACTACAGGCTGGTCGGCTTCTCCTTCCCCCGAGTTATCACTTAATTCACCCTCTGCTTCCGTGTCCTTATCAAACGGTGGTAACCCTCGCTTCTCCCTTCTCTCTGCAGCTGGAATCGGCTTGCCCTGTCTGTGCGTTTCTGTTCCCTTTTCGTGAGAGGCAGAGATTGGAAACTCCCTCGGTTCTTCTTTTCTTCCCCCTCCCCCAAGGATGGAAGCTTCCCCCTCGGGAGGGGGAGGCGTGGGAAAGGGGGCGGCTCCAGCCCCACCTCCCAAGTCAGTCAGGACAGAGGCCCCGCCTGTTGGCACCGCCCCTGCCCCTCCTGCCACTGCTCCTGTGACCCCTCGCCCTGTTGCCGCCGCAGCAGCCAGGGGTGGCCCCAGACCTGTAACTCCCACAGTGCCTGCTCCTGTACTTGTTGCCATGGCAGCAAGTCCTGTACTGATTGTGCCCGGAGCAGCTCCCGCCGCCCCGGAGCCAACTCCTCCGGAGATTCCAACTCCCCCTGGCGCAGCCATGCCCGCGCCAGGGAGTCCCCCCACGGCTCCCGCCTGTCCAGCTGGAGCCGGTCCAGGAGGAGCAACCACTGCCCCGGCAGCTCCAGCCCCCCCCACCGCCGCTGCAGCAGGGAGTCCGATTTGTGGAGCTCCCGGGCTACTTTCTCTCCTGTCAGGTGATATCAACATATCCAAATCATCCTCTCCGGTGTTCTTAAATAGTATTTGTGGGATAGGAGCAGCTTTAACTCGATCTTTCCTTTTCCCTCTTCCTAAAACCATTTCTGCTTTTTCCATCTTTCCTGAACTTTCGTTTTCCTTATCTCCTATACCCAATTCAGGGCGTGTTAACAAAAACAAGAACAACTCTGCATATCGAATTTCCTGCCACCTCTGTTCTACATGAAGAAGCGAGATCAACCGAAACACTGTATCCAGTTCAAACGGACCAAATTTCGGCCATGCTATCCCTCTCATTTGTCCAAACAACGGCCAAGCATTTAGAGACAACCTACACAGCTCTTCCTTCTTTAAAGGTGTCTCAGAACCAGCTAAAGTTTTCCAGTGCTTTAGAACCAAACTAAGGGGGGATTCTTTAGGGATCTTAACTTTTGAATCCACACAACCCATGCTTGCAAAACAAAAGCAAACCAGTCAAACACACTGGGTCTCGAACTGACAACCTTTAGATCACAAGGCTGTTAACGTAACCTCTCAGCTATTTACCAAGTCGTAGCGACTATAGAGCCCCACCGGCTCTCCCACAGCGTCAGAGCACCAGAGGGCGTCCCCTCCAAAACCAGAACAGCCCCTAGGCTGAACACCCGCCCTGACCTGGGTAATTGGCGAACTAACCCGTTCGCCTCCCCCTGAAAATTGACTCTCTAGACTGTTTCGAGGGCCCAAGTCAAAATTTTCAGGAATCCGTGCCCCCTATCCCGGGACACAAAACTTTCCCGCAGCTGCTAACTAACCAGATTCGCTCTTTTCTTATCTCACCTCTATGCTCCGTGCTTGTTTTCGTGGGTTCCGTGGAGCTGGGCTTCTCAGACCGGCGGGAATTTCTCTCAGATAAAAGTCGGCTTGCTGAGGAATATTCCTGCTGATGAAAATTTCCAGTCTGAAGAAGTCCCCGGTCCAGTTCTCCCCGTACGGGCCACCACTGTTGCCGGTGTATTTTGGTTCTAAAAAATCTCCGGAGCAGTTAATTAGGGGTGAGATAAGAAAGGGTTTATTTGCCAAGGCAATAGGTGATATAGACGCGCGCGCCGGCCGTGCCCGAGAGGTTATATTTTATAACATTATCCATCCAATCCCAGATGTGTCCACCCTTTGGCCCTTCCTCTGGACCGCCCCGGGCCCTCCCCCTGAGAATTGGGTCTGGGGTCTTTTGAGACCACCTACTTCATCATCTTCAGCTTCATCAGAGTACAAAGGGTATATTGTCACCTAGTTTTTGACCGTACTCTGTGGTTTAGGCCCTGATACGCTGTTCTCCAAACAGTCTAGGCCTTTACCTTGACAAAAGACTAAACACTGCTACTGGATTCAGGGGTAGGTTGATATAGAAGGCATAGAATGGGGTAAAAGGGTTAGGGAATGTGTAAACAAGGGAAAGGAACAAGGGACAGAGGGGTTTCTGCTTTTAAAACCCACCTATAAAATTTACAAGTCTTATAACTATTAGAAAAATAAAAAAACCATTAGGGGCTTAAGGCATCAGTTAAAAGGTCACATGATATCAGGGTATAAAGAAAGGCGCCAAATTTGAAATAAACTCTCTTGGACCACCACCTCAGAAGAGCGTACATCCTTTTTTACCATGTAAAGTACCTGCCACGCTACAGGCTGGCAGTTTGGAGGCAGGGCTGAAAACAGGAAACAACAATCATTACGCCAGGCAGGAAGGACTGGAAGCTTCGGATTTGTAGTGTAATTGCTTGACCAGATTTGGCACTCTGTGAACAGCAACAGCTTCCTCTGCTGGTACCTTTGTTCTGGGAGGAATCTTCATCCATATGCAATTTTGGGAGTCAGGCTGGCAGTTGGGAGGCAGGGCTGAAAACAGAAAACAACAGCCTTTATCCCCAGGAAAGAAAGACTAGAAGCTTTGGCTTTGTGGTGCAGTCAGTGTGTCAACCTGGAAACACTTGGGCAGCGAGAGCTTTCTGTGCTGGCACCTTCTGTATGGAAGAAATCTTCGTCTGTATGCAATTTTGGGAGTCGGGCTGGTAGCTGGGAGGCAGGGTTGAAAAGAGGAAACAGCAGCCCCTATTCCCAGGAAAAAAAGACTAGAAGATTTGGCTTTGTGTTCCAGTTGGTTTTTCAGCCTGGAGACTCCATGGTCAGCAAGAACTTTCTGTGCTGGCACCTTTGGTGTGGGAGTAATCTTTGTTTGTATGCAATTTTGGGAGTCGAGCTCGCAGTTGGAAGGCAGGGCTGAAAACAGGGGAGAACCCTGATTCTAAGTCTGAGGAAAGAAAGAAACCAGGGCACTTTGAAGTTCAACTGATGTTTCTACGGTCTCCCAGCTTTCCTCACATTAGTGAAAATTGGCTCATGAGGATAATGAGGATGCAGCTTCTGCTATGGGGAATTCTAAGCATTCTGGGGTCGCTAAGACAACCTGGTAAGTAACACTTGAGTCAATGGGGGGTTGTCTTGGGGGCTTGTTTCCTTTCTCTTTCCTGTCTCTCGGTTTCTCATTTTGTTTGCTACTTTCTTGGGAATAAATGTTGTTTTGTTCAGCTTTCAACTGTGTACTGGTTTCAGTTTTGGCAATCTCCCTGCTACACGCAGACATAACAAAAAAATGACAGCATCAGCAGATGCCTTTCCATTCCTCTTTCCCTTCCCATTCTCCGTTCCTCTTCCTTTCCCATTCCCACAGCCAACACACTATTTCACTCCTCACTTTAACAAAGCTCTTTTCTCCTTCAAACCCCTCAAAGGCACCAAGGCCACATAGGAGGCCACACACAAACAGTACTCCTCTTCCCACTTGACTACACCTTCCCCCTCACTGTTCTACAGGGAACACCAGGAATCTGCTCGCAGAGGCCTCTCGTTTCCCATCAGCAACTCAGTACAAGGAGCTAAAAGAGCTCAAGCCTTAGACCACAAGAGTTGACAGCGAAGAAACGTTGGGAGCAAACTAATGCTGCTAACACGGACCCAGCTGAATCCAGCACGTGATCACAGAATCCAAGAGTCCTTCATCTTGGAAAAGACCTCCAAGCACATTGAGTCTTGTGCAGCCCCTCCCCAACCGCCTACAGGGACTGGATGATGCTTTGCACAAGCACCAAAAGGAATACTAAGAAAGCCATGGCCTGCAGGAGGACACAGAGAAGGGCTTGGCTGGGGTTGGGAAGGAGGGAGCTGGTGCTGGGGGAGTGGGGACGGGAGCCTTGGGGATGTGGCGCAGTAAGGACAGGGGCCCAGGCAACTGGCAGGCGGCAAGCCCTCACCCCCTGCCCCAGCAGCAGCACCAGGCCCTGCGCAAGGCACTCCTGCCAGGGGCTGGGCCCTGCAGGCAGGGGCAGAACCCACTCCCTGGGGCAGCCTTGCTTTCTCGGCCTTCGTCCGGCCCAACCTCTCCCTGTGTGCACGCTCCCCACAGCACAGGCTGCACTGGGCAGCATCCCCTGATGGGCCCTGCAGAGCTGCCCCACGGGGACACTTCCCTTTTATGTCACAGGTGCCACAACCTGTCCCAGCCAGCCCTGCCCATTGTCCCCACCCCAGCTCACTGACTCACAGTGGCCCATGGCAACCAAAGAACCAAAGCCCCACACCCCCAGATTGCAGCCCCACCCATGTGCAAGGGGCCCCCAAGGGTTCCCTGCACAAAGCAGCCCCTCCAAACCCTTGTCAGATAGAAAACTAGGGGACACTTGGATACTTTTAGTACAGAGATACAAGTTTGTCTTGAATAATGGAGGGGGTCACTTTTTTATTATTAATATTTACAGTTATCCATTTGGGGACAGGATGTCCTACAGGCTAATGTGGTGTCACATTTGGAGTGACCAGTGGGGAAGCTTCCAGGGACAGGCCAGGAGAGGTTGAGCCCGGGGTGCTGAGCCGGGACAGATGTTCTTCTTCTCGTGCCCCTCTACCATTCAGGACAATTCAGGAGTCTCCACGTGCCAAAAGAAGAGAGATGTGAGGGAAGAGACGATGGCGATGAAAGGAGTTCATGGCCTGTCTATCTTGAGCTCCCCGAGGCCAACTTGCACTCTTGCCACCCAGCCCGACCCCCCTGCTTTGCGGTGAAGGGAGGGAGGCAGAGGAAGGCAGAGGTGGTCCGCCGGGAGCAGAGAGCCGGCGCTGGCGGGGGCAGCAAGACACCGGGAGCGCATAGGGCAACCACCACCTGCGTGTGGTGGAGTTGGGAGAGCCCTGGCCCACCCATCTGATAGGGCAGCTTAAGGTCTGGGGGCTTGGCAGATGGAGACCCTTTTCCAAGCCCCTTCTCTAGATCAGCTCCAGAGCGATCCGAGGCACCCATCACACCACAGGAAACTGAGGCTTTCACAGTCTTCCCAGGTGGAAGAGCAGCATCAATTCACCCTCCCTATGCCTGTGTTCTCCTGATATGGTTCTGCCCTGTTAGGTATCAGAGCAGAGATAACACATTTAGAGGAAATTGAGTGTTCAGAATTTGTACTGAGAGGCTAATGAAGGATATTCCTGCAACATTCCTTCCTGAACCCAGGGCCGCATGGCAGGAGGTCTCTCCTTTCTTACTGCTTTTGTCTACTCTCTCACCATCTCTAACGCTTGTTCAGGTTTGACTGCACCTCACTCCGTCACACTGTCTACCTTCACAACTACTTCACAAGTCTGAGATTTAGTGTTCAGATCCTTGACAAGTGACACCCCAAGTCTTGCGGACCCTTACTGTGTTTTTTCAACACTCCAGGCAAGGCCAAAACCCCCCTCCTATCCAAAGAGAAAGATCTTCAAAACCAGAGAATCGTGGTGCCTGCCTGGAGTGTATTAAATTATCCAGGAGACCATGCCCTAACATAAGCTAGGGACACGCATTGCAACTGAATGCATTATGCCCAAATTTGCACTGCCCTGCGCTGTGTACATCACTTGGCACACAGACATCCTGTCACAAACCTGTGCTCTGTGTAGGACTGAAATGTCATCTTTTCAGAGGGGCCCTAATTTACTCCGCTGTGGAACCAATTAACCGAGTTATGTGTTTCTAAGAAAATCCCCTTAAATCTCTAAAGACGACGGTGCCAATGAGTCCGTGTCTGCCAGGGCACAGGAATACAGAGCCGCGTGCCCATGACGGGGCCAGGAGAGCCAGAGGACAGTCCAACGACGATCTCCCGACAGCGACAGCTGCCCCGCTGGCCCCCGCAGCTCTGTGGACCCTTTAGCAGCGTGTGCCAGGAGATCAGGGCTTTGAACCAGAAGCTGCCAGTAGAAAGGGATAAAATTGCCAATTTGTATGTTTTCGTGTGAGCTCTTGCTGTTGATTTCACTGCCCTGGTGGTCTCTCCCAATGGGTCCTGCTGCACCTTGTCTCTGCCTGCAGACACTGGTTGGGAGAAAAAGAAGAAAAGACGTCAGAATTGCTTTTTGCACTGGATGATGTTTCCCAGAACAAAGGGCTCAGAAGCAGTCACGACCATCTCTGTCATCTCCGTGGGAGGACATGAAGGACCACCAGGGCAGGGTGTGATCTATTGACATGTGCACTGGAAAACCCAGGTCAAATCCCCAGGGTATGCATCCCAGACCTGCCAACTGCTCTTGGTTGACACTCACAATAGAACCACTACTTCCAGCACTGGTTTTTCACCCAGCCAACAGATGTTCTTTAGCCTTCCTTGGACAGACTGGAAGGACTAAACAGGTTGTCTCTGTTTGCACTGCACAGACAAGTCTTGAGCACACACCTGGTGTTGGTGGGGGGAGATGACCCTGAGCAAGTACAATTGCCATCAGCCTCCTGGGGGGGCCTTGAAGTTACGTGGGACAAAGAGTGTCTTGGCGTCACGTTGCATTTATGGTACTAAACCCTGGCAAAGCCCCTGCATGCAGCTCTGGGATGTGCTTCTGTGGACAGAGCTCCCCGTTTCCATCCCTCAGGCCGTGGGGCATCTCAGAGAGTGGCAGAGCAGGTGGCACCCCACAGGGCTGAGGTGCATCCAGGCTCTTGGCGTGGCAGCAGGACCCCCAGGAGATACTCCCCCTGCTGCCATGAACTATCTGTGTGTGCGCAAGCGAAGGACTCGTGTGTCTGAAAAGCCTCGTGTGACTGAGCAGTGAGCCCCCGCCAGGGCACCACTGACTCTTGGCCAACTGGCCATCCACCAGGACCCCAGAGGCCTTTTTCCAGCACTGCTATGCAGAATATCATTCCCAGTCTGTCCGGACATTCGGGGTTGCCCCATCACAGGGACAGAATCTGGCACTTCCCCTTGTTGAACTTCCTCTGGTTGAGGATTGCCCAAACCTCTGATTTGAGGTCTCTCTGCGGGGCCTCCGTCTTCCATGAGGCCCTGGAGTGTTACAATGGCCCCTTGATTGCTTGGGAATGTGCAGTGTTCTCTGTTCCATGTGTTCCATGAGGCCCCATATTGTCACAATGGCACTGAAATGAGAGAGGATCTCCTTTCTAAATGACTTCATAAATCAGAAGTTTTTTCTTAGATAAAAATCCTAATCAACAAAGAGATAAGCAAAGACTATGGTAGTGGTCTTTTCTTTTAAGACAACAGTTAGTTTTAGGAGAGAGAATGTAGATGATACATGGAAACTAATAGAGAGTGTATCATATGCCCATCTTCAAGAAATTACCTTAACATACCTCAGAAACTTGTTTAATAAGAGATTGTTGTGTTAAGAAGAAAGTCAATTATACACTGTTTAAGCAAACGGGAAGTTCTAAGACCTGTGTCTTAGCTGGTCCTAGAACATTTACTTTAGAAGTTAGAGGTCGGATAGATCAATCAAAGATGCTACGAGGCCTGCTAAGCGACAAGACCGTTCTGCAAAAATGACTGCCCCTCCAAGAAGAAATGGAAGCTAGATGGCAGTCTTGCTCCATGAATACAATCCCAGATGCTATTTGACCCCAAAATCGTAACCTCATTATAGTTACGATAGCTTGTGAAGGGGGGGAATCTTTCAAGCATCACTGTATTTATATTCCGAAGGTGATTTCTGACACTCTCAGCATATAATCAGGTTGGTGTCAGCATGAACATTGGCTTTCTGGTCCTCACTTCATGCCTGGCCCACCTCCTCTGTATATCCGAGCTTTTAATCAATGCATCCTTCTTCTTCCTCCCTTTGCCTTGCTTCTCTTCTCTTGTGGCTACAGGCAGTGCCCTCGGCCCTGAGATGGGACAGCGCAGGTGGGCTCCTTCTCCCAGGGATGGCTGCAGGGGGGGAAGGTGGGGGTGCAGCCAGGGGTGCCTGGGGCTGTCTTGCAGAGAGCAGGGTCCCTGTGCTTGGGGGTTCATGCCAGGGCAGGGACTTTGCTGCCTGCCAGGGTCAGGTCTCATCCTGCCTGGGTAGTTGCCAACACCTCTGCAGGGAGAAGCTGTGGCGAGAACCCCAACAGGAGCCAGGCAGGGTCTTCCTGCCGTTGGATGAGTGCTGTGTGAGGTCAGGGCTGCTCACAGATCCAGATCACACCAGCACATTTCCAAGAGCACTGTCAAATGGGAAGGACAAAGCACAATTATTAGGAAGGAAAGGAGCTTTTCTGAGTCAGTGTTTTCAATTTCCTACTCCTGAGGAATCTGGGGGTTGAGAAATGGAAAAGGAACTCCCATTTTGGACAAGTCACTGAGACTCCTGAGCTGTAACTTGGAATGCACAAGTGCTTCTGTAAGCAACTTCCTAAAGTGCTTTCGGCCTCTGCTCTGCTTTTGACAGAAGCAGCATCACTTCTGCTGGACCCATCTGTTTTTTCTTGGTCTGCCCTTTTCCACCTGCAAAAAGAAAAGTTGCCCAGTCACTGCCCTGCAAACAGGCAGGTTTCTCTCAGGTCAAAGTGAGTGCACAGACATTCGCATGGAGTGCTGACAGGGAAGTCATGAATGTATTTCTGATGTTGAATCTGCTGTTTTGAAATCAGAAAATGTGGTGTTGAAGTCATCGTTAGCCTTTGAGAGGGAAACAGGAGAAAATTCGGATAAATTTGTTGCTAAAAATGAGCTGCTTCAAACTGAGGTTGACCACCTTCAAAGTCTTGTTAAAATTTGGATGATTATGAAACAGTCAACTCACCAATTACCCCCATCAATACTAGACAATGCATGCAGTCTAAAGGCATAAAGCCCTCCCAGCCCCTCCAGGAACCCTCAAATCCCATCCCGGTCCCATAGGACACTCCCAACTTCCCCTCAAACCCTCCGAGGCCCCCAGACTGCCTCCCAGACCCACAAAAGCCCACAAGATGCCCCCAAACCCCTCCCAGTTACCTCTAGCCCTCCCAAGACACCTCAAACCCTCTCCTAGTTGCCCCCTTCCCCTCGAGGACGCCCCCAAACTCTCTTCCTGTCCCTTCCCAGAACCCCGACGATTCCCCAAAACCCCTCACAGTCACCCCAATCTCCCCAACCTCCCTCCCAACACCCGAAGCTCCCCCAAACCTCTTCCCAGTTACCTCCAAGACCCCCAACCCCTTCTCAGCGTCCCCATTCCTTTCCAAACCCCCTCCCAGTTGTCGGCTCGTCCCCCAGGCTTGGGTGAGGAGGTGTCCCAGGTTGATGTGCCCACCCTGCTGAGACCTCGATGGATGAGGGTACTGGGAGAGCAGGGGAGAGACTGGGGCTGAGGGGGTACTGGGAGAGAGAGGGGAAAGTTTTTTTCCCCTTTCCTGGGCACTGGAACACCCTCTGCACCCTCGTTCCCAGTCATGCTGACTCTCCTTCCCCCCAAACCGTGAAAAGGTTTTGGGGCTCCCTCGTGGGTCGCAGCCAATAGAACGGCTCTGCTGGAATGATGTCATTGGCAAATTATGCTTGACCCCTCTCCTCAGGCAGGTGAGTCATCCAATAGAACATCGATACTTCCGTGGGGGCTGCCGGGAGCAGGGCGGTGATGGCGGGGGAGGGGAGGATCGTGATTGAACCCGATTGCTCCCGATAGATCCCGGCCCCAGGGTCTCCCCCCGCTGGGATGTTTTTCATGTGTGGCCCCAACGAGGCCATGGTGGTGTCAGGTGAGTTCAGGGGGTCCGGGGGCTCCTGGTGACCCCTCCAAATCTCCCCCAAGACTCTCGGGAACTGCCCAGATCCCCCCCAAGACTCCTGGGGACCCTCTGAAATCCCCCCTCTACCTTTACCCCTCCCCCCCAAATCTCCTGTGCATCCCCTTAACCCTTGAAAATCTCCTGGGACCACCTCAGACCCCCAGACTGCCTCCTGGGGACCTCCAAAACCTCTTCAGGACTCCGGGGCCCCTCCCGACCCCGTCCTAAAATCTTTTGGGTCTCCCCAACCCTTTACGACAGATTCCTCTGTCCATTTTTCCCCCCGGACTGCTGCGGGTCAACCCCCCCAAGAAACTACTGGGAACCTTCCAGTGTCCCACCACAAGATTCCTGGGTCCGTCCCCCCCAACCCCCTGTGGGTGCCCCCATCCTTTCCCCCCTTGAAAATACTTTTGGGGGTCCCCCAATGTCCTCCCCAGCCCCCATCCTGCCAGGGATGGATTTGGGGGGATCTCCTTCACCCTCCCTCTGGCCCGAAGGCAAATGCCCTCCCTGTCCTTCTTCCTTCGCCCCCAGGCAGAAAAGAGAAGAGAAACAACCAGTTGGCCCTGGCAGGTGTGGGTGTGTGCAGGTTGTTGTTGAGAAGGGTAAGGCGGGGGCTGGTGTTTGGGCAGAGTCCAGCAGGTGATGTCTTTTGTGTCTGGCAAGGCAAGTCAAGGCAAAGAGGAGCTTCTGTGCTGATGCTGTCACTTGTTTTTTGTGTCTGTTGGAACTGGAACAAGGATGTTTGTTCGCTGCCCTACTCCATATGGCCCCTTCCCCAGTCACATGTTATTCTTTCTATTTCACCAGCAGTCCGTGGTCGGATCCACGACCATCCAGCTGTCAGTGTTCATGACATACCCATCAGCCCCTTCTCTTCTGGGCTCCTACACTCGCCAACCCTAAGCTACTCCCAAGTTATCTTGCTGTCAGTTCATAAAGAGGTCTTGTCAAGTGTTACTGATTTAGAAACTAAACCCTGACATCTTTGTCTTTGCAAAAGATGTGTGTGAGAGGGCAGTGTTGGCGCAAAGCAGTGTTGAGCTTCACATTGGGTGACTTGGCAGCTTCCTCTGCATCACCCATGCACCCTGGGTTTCTTTGAAAAGTACTTTTCACTCCAAATATGACACTGCATTAGCCTGTAGGACATCCTGTCTCCAAATGGATAACTGTAAATATTAATAATAAAAAAGTGACTGTTATAGGTTATAATCTGAGAGCAGAATTTTCTCTTTCCCTGTTTCCCTGTAAGAAAAAACTGAGTGAGTGGGGGGAAGGGAGGTCATTAACTTTACAAAGGATGTAGCTCGCTAGCATGTATTCCTCCCTAATGGACCATTCAGAGAAGCTGGGGGGAGCTGGCCGCACGGACGGAGGAGAGGGAGACCGCAGAGTTTCTGTCTGGGGGACAGAGATGGGGTCTGTGTTCAGGGCATTTTGGAGAGAGGACCTGGAAGACTGTTTGTCCTGGCTTCCCATCCTGGTCAGCTCGGACTGCTGGCTTCGACTTGCCCGGCTATCCACCTCCTCAGACCTGCTGTGTTTCATTGGAGAGTTTGCATGCCTGTGGGAGAGAAGGGGGGAGTTTTTGAGACACCATCACTTGAGACAACGGTAAGTCCCCATCACTTGAGACAACAGTGAGTCCTGTGGGAGTGTACTGCCTTCCTTCCCTTTCTCCCCCACTGAGGGAAGGATCCCCCATTTCCTTCTTGGTTTCTCCCGCAGGCCGGGATCGCTCCCTCCAGACCCCTCTCCCCGCGTGGCGACTGCCAGAGCCCAACAGCCCCACCTGCTGACCACAACTGGGTACTGTAGGTCCTACCCCTTCAACGATCCAACAGCACCCCCTGCAGGCAACAACAGGGTACTGCAGGCCCAACACCTCTAGCGATTCAACAGCACCCCCTGCAGGCAATGATTAGGACTGCGCTAAAGGACAGAGAAGTATTCCTTCAGACTTTTTGTTTTCCTAGAACTACTGTCTAAGTTTTTTTGTGTTCTGTTACTGTTTTTGCCAACATACATGTATCTTTTAATAAAGGGTTGTTATTTCTTCTGTTTTTTCCACACTTCCTCGATTAAAGTACCTTAATTTTGAATTTACAATTGCTGAGAGAGAGGAGTTTGGTCTATCTCATAACTCATCCTCTTTAGCAAACATTCCAGTCTCATCAGACTGAGACAGTGACCCCCTCCATTATTCAAGAAAAACTTGAATACTTCGTACTAAAGTATTCAAGTAAAGTATTCTCTGTACTAAAAGCATCCGTGTCATGTCCCCCAGTTTTCTATCTGACAAGGGTTTGGAGGGGCTGCTTTGTGCAGGGAACCCTTGGGGGCCCCTTGCACATGGGTGGGGCTGCAATCTGGGGGTGTGGGGCTTTGGTTCTTTGGTTGCCATGGGCCACTGTGAGTCAGTGAGCCGGGGTGGGGACAATGGGCAGGGCTGGCTGGGACAGGCTGTGGCACCTGTGACATAAAAGGGAAGTGTCCCCGTGGGGCAGCTCTGCAGGGCCCATCAGGGGATGCTGCCCAGTGCAGCCTGTGCTGTGGGGAGCACACACACAGGGAGAGGCTGGGCCGGACGAGGGCCCCGGCAGCAAGGTCGCCCCAGGGAGTGGGTTCTGCCCCTGCCTGCAGGGCCCAGCCCTTGGCAGGAGCGCCTTGGGCAGGGCCCGGTGCTGCTGCTGGGGCAGGGGGTGAGGCCTTGCTGCCTGCCAGCTGCCTGGGCCCCTGTCCTTGCTGCACCACATCCCCAAGGCTCCTGTCTTCGCTCCCCCAGCGCCAACTCCCTCCTTCCCAACCCCAGCCAAGCCCTTCTCTGTGTCCTCCTGCAGGCCATGGCTTTCTTAGTATTCCTTTTGGTGCTTGTGCAAAGCATCATCCAGTCCCTGCAGGCGGTCGGGGAGGGGCTGCACAAGACTCAGTGAGCTTGGAGATCTTTTTCAAACTGAAGGACTCTTGGATTCTGTGATTGTGTGCTGGGGCTCCTCTCTTGCGGCAACCAATGGCAAGTTCACCATAAGGCAAGATCTTAGGGCAGCGGTCATCCTTCATCCTGGAGACACGCCCTGTCCAATGCAGCTGTGTTCTCAGCAACATGACCTCATACTTGTGACTGCTACTTGTTCTAGAACAGATGCATTGGTCACATAATCTGATCAGTGGATGTTTAGTATTGTGCGGAGACAGCGTTGATGGAAGCATTCTAGGAGACGCAGGTGATGGAGGTAGATGACTCAAGATTCAGATCTGTATAAGAGAGTAGACAACGCTATGGCTCTGTAAACACTGATCTTTGTACTTGTCTTCAGGTGTTTATTGCACCAAACTTTTTATGAAGCTTTCCAAAAGCACTATATGCCTTTGTTAACCTGTTGTCTATCTCCCCGTCAATTTTACCATCCAAGATGAGTCTGCCTAGGTAATTAAACTGCTGGACTGATTTGAGCTCTGATTCACCAATGGTGATATGGGGATGAAGGAAGACTTCCTGAGGTGCTGGTTGATGGAGAACTTCTGTCTTCTTTAAGCTGACTTCCAGCCCAAAGAACTCAGAAGCATCTGCAAAGCAGGATGCTAAACGCTGCAGAGCTGCTTCTGTGTGTGCAACAAGGGTGGCGTCATCAGCATAAAGCTGCTCCCGGACAAGATGGTTTAAGGTCTTAGTGTGGGCCTTCAGTCACTTTAGGTTGTCTTTGGCTCACCTGTGGCTACTGCCCAGGTTCGGCATGTTCTGGATATATTTGCTTTGCTCTGTTACACCCTGACAGGGTGGTCAGGACAAAGGGGTGTTCCTAGGCTGTTGTATTTTGGGGAAATCTACACACCTGCTTTGTAATTTGGTTTTTTTTTTCCAGGTAATCCACAACCTTACAACTGTCAGCCGAATGTGAAGAAGGTCCTTGCAGTAAAAGGTCAGGGTAAAAGAATCTCAGATAGGAGCTCGCGTGGGAATGCTACACCCTGAGGCCATCCATCAGCCTGCACCATGGTCTCTGTGATTTTTTGCAGTGACCATCCTTATTCCCTGAGGAGCAGAACCCAGAGTCCCTCAATATCACAGTAGCACTTTGATTCCATTTCACAATTTCATCTTTTTTCCGTTGTGACATTACCATAAATCGGCAAATAAGAAACCCTCAGGCTCATTTTTGTGAGCATCTGTGGACAGGTATTCTTGTTATCAGTGTTATCAGCACTGAACACAGAGGAGGATCTCTCCCTTAATCATGTGTGTGCCCTGTTTTCGGTCAGCTTAGCTTATATTTTCTTACAATTTTACATAATCATCAAATGTCCTACATAGTCACTACTTTTCTCTGAAAGTTCATTCACATATTAAGTAGCATGAAAAAGTTCTTTGAAAGTCATTATTTGGTCACTGGAGTCCTCTAGTGGTCTCTTGATGGTCATTTGTATCTTGAACTTGAACTTGTCCTTTGAGCAGCGTATTTACAGCTGGTTATAGAGTTCCTTTTTTCAGCAGCTCTTATCAAAAACTAGATACTTACATGACAACTACTTGAACTGAAAAGCATTCAGAAACTTGTTTATTTTGCAACTCCCCTGACAGAAACTTACATTGTAAAGTCCTGTGGAAAATTCCTGAGCACTCACCAGTGTTCTCTGCATTTCCCTTCCCCTCACTCTCTGATCATTCAGACACCTCTCAACAACCTTCTTTGAGCTCAGCAAGTTAAAAGCTTGTGTATCTTTCAGTAGCTGGTCTGATTATTCCTTGTTATAGGTTAGAAATCCAAGGGGGGGAATTTTTCTCCCCCCTGCCCCCACTGTAGGAAAGACAGAGTTTGAATGGAAAGGGGGGGGGGGGTGATTAGCTTTACAAAAGAACCTAACTGACCCAACCGCATTCCTAATGGATGGTCCATCAGAGGCTGGGGGAAGAGGAGAGAAGTTTTGGGGGAGGAGTTTGCTGGCTCTTCTCAGAAGGGAGAGGTGAGTTTTTGGCTGAACTCTCGCTCTGGGATGGAGACGGGGGGGTCTTGCGTGCGTGCTTTTGGAGAGAAGGCCTGGAGGCCGGTCTTTCTGGTTTCTTGCCCTGGTCAGCCCTGACTTTTGGCCTCAACTTGCGGGCAGGCTGTCTTTGTCTCTGGCCCAGACCTGCTGTGTTTTCATCAGAGGGCTTTTGTGCTTACTGGGAGAAGAAAGGAGGAGCCTTGGGACACCATCATCTGAGGACAACAGTGAATTCCATGGGGGTGGGCTGTTTTCCTTTCCCCCTTCTTCCATCGGGGGAAGGGTCCCCATTCTCTTTTCGGCTTCTCTCGCAACCTGAGACCACCCCCCAGACCTCCTTCCCGTACTGTGATTGCCAGAGCCCAACAGCGCCCCCTGCAGACCACCAGAGAGTACTGCAGGCTCCACACCTCTAGTGGTCCAACAGCACCCCCTGCCAACCTTGATTAGAACTGCGCTAAAAGACAGAGAAGTATTCAGACCTTTTTCTTTTGTTTGAAGGGGACTTTTGGGTACGTCTAGGGGTTTTTTTTTGTGTTCTGTTACTGTTTTTGCCAACATACATATATCTTTTAATAAAGGGTTGATACTGGGGGTTACTGGGTGCTCACTGGAGGATGGGCCATACTGGGCCATACTGGGGGGCAGTGGGAGGTCGCTGGGACACACCGGGCAGTCACTGAGGGGGTTACTGGACCATACTGAGGGTCACTGGGAGGTCACTGGGATATACTGGGGGCACTGGGATCCCCTTACCCAGATGTGGTACATCTCCCCCATGGACTTTGGAGAACACCTCCAGGACACATCCTTTGGGAGTTGGGAGATCCCCTGAACCCCACTGTTGGGCTTTAGGGGACCCCTGGGCCCCCTCCTTGTGGGGTCTCTGTGTGTTGAGTTTTGGGGGTCTCTGGGGTTCGGCGGCGGGGGGTATTAGGATTCCCTTTCCCTGGGGTTGGTTTACCAGGCCAGCAGGGGCGCTGTGGCGGGAAGGTTAATGGTGGATTGCACGGGGCCTCATGGGAGTTGTAGTTCCCTCATGACTACTCTGCCTGTGCGCCTGCACTGTGCAGCCAGGGTGTTGGGAGAGTCCCCCCCTACTCCCCCCCCCGAGCGGGTTCCAAGGAACCGAAGCCAACATTCGGGTTGTTGGGAGGCCCCTCGACCTCACAGCCCCCGAGAGGGCTCTGCTTCTCGGGAACCCGCGAACCCTTCCGCTGAACCCTCCCAAGCCCTCCAACCTTTCCACCCACAGCCCTGTAACCTCCGAGGGGATCCCCAGAGCCCCACTCTCACCACAGCCACCACCAGGTCTCACAGCGTAGCGCAGCAGCAGTTGCCATTGCTTCCCGGCAGCTAACATGGCGCTCTGTGCACACTCCACCTTTACAGACCCCCAACTACAGCCAATCAGGCCACGGTCACACCACTTGCCTGCCCACCATGGGAGTTGTAGTCCTTGCAGCTGGTCATGGCCGCCCTTTCCACTTGAACGGAGTGATGACAGGAAGCTTTTGGTTTTTTGTCTTTCTGTCTTCCCTTTTTTCCTCTTTTTTCTTTCTTTTTTCTTTCTTTTTTCTTATTTCCCCTTTTTTCTTTTTTCTTTCTCTTTTTTTTTTCCTCTTCTCAGCAGCCAACACGGCACTCTGCGTGTGCTCCGCCTTTAGAGACCCGCGCCACAGCCAATCAGTGCGTGGCCACGCCTCCCATCCACATGCCACCACACCTACGCTCCGCGCGGTGCAGTAAGGGAGTTGCAAGTCCTTGTGGCAGCTCATGGCGGCCCTTTGCACTTAAACAGGGTGATGATACGATGTCTTTGTTTTTTGGGGGTTTTTATCTTTTTTTTCTCTCTTTTTTCTTTCCTTTTTTCTTTCTTTTTTTCTGTCTTCTGTCTTTTTCCCCTCTTTTTTCCTCTTTTTTCTCCTGTTTTGTTTTTTCTTCTTTTTTTTTCTCAATTTTTTCCTATTTTTTCTTTCTTTTTTCTTGTAGGACACGTGTCCAAGGCACGGGGGACGTGCCAAGGCTGAGAAACCCAAAGGAGCATGTGGCTAAATGGATAACCCTATTGGTTAGAAGGTCACATGATATCAGGGTATAAAGGGAAGCGCCAAATTTGAAATAAAGTCTCTTTGTTTTCACCACCTCACAAGGAGTGTGCTTCCTTCTTTACCATTTAAAGTACCCGCCACATTACATTTTCTCTTTTTTTTGTCCTTTTTCTATTTTTCTTCCTTTTTCCTTCCTTTTTTCTTTTATATTTTCTTTTTTCCTTTTTTTTCTTTTTTTTTACATTTTTTTCTATGAGTTGTAGTTTCAAGGAAGATTTAAACACATATCAAAACAATTTCCATGTACGTAGCTTACGACAACAGGTAATCTGGCATTCTTCCAGGTTTGTGGCGATTCCCAAGATCACAAACACTGAGACACAAAGGGTGGAAGCAAAGCAACTTTCCCTTGCCATAGTGTTCAGTCCACACCAAGCCCTGGATTTCTAGAAAGCCACTGGGCAGAAGCAGCAGATGGAGCATGGTGCTCGGCAGGAGGGGCAAGCAGGATGTGCACCTTCAGTTAGAGACACTTAAATTATCCAGTAGATCCAATAGTTTTGGTGCTATGTGTCCATTCTTCAGGCATCCAACCCCAGTGTGGTCCCGGCACGACCATAGCAAAATATAGCTCCATTTCCAAAAAGCGCCATGAGGAAGGATGGGGGCGAAAAACCCCCGCTGGAGGTAAATGAGCACAATTAAATGCAGGAGGGAGACCCCCCACCGGAGGGAGATTACCCCGAGTCAAGGTAGAAGACAGAGCCCTCGGCAGAGGTCCTAAAGCCCTGTCAGCGGGGGATATCAATAGATTGAGCAGCAGAGCAGATAGAAATAGCAGGGAATACATCCTCCTTCTCCCCGAAGACATTGTCCAACAAGTCTAAAAGATGTTTTTTCGAGGTGTCCAAATTGAAATAGAACATTGTCATCATTGTCCCTTTGTCCCTACATCAGGGTCTGTTACTCTCCACAGTTGCATCAAAGGAAATGTTCATTGCTCCTCCCTATTGCTATCCATAACCTTCTGTCCTGCTGCATTCAAGACCTGTTGCAAAATCTTCCAAGAAAGTCGATGTTTTTGGGAAATTCCCTGCCCCATTGCTCCTACAGGGCTCCGCAGATTCCTGATTCCTGTGCCATGAGCTCCGCTGTCCCGTTCCCACGGGATGAATGCCAGCACTTATCACCTCCGTCAAGTGGTGGGCACTGGAAAAGTGTCCTGGAGAGCAGGTCGCACGTCGGGGTCACCAAAGATGAGTGCTGAAGGAGAAAATGGGGCTGCACACACGGTTCCACTGCGGGACTTGTCCACCCACCTTTCCGGTGTCCCCCTTTCATTGGGATTCCTTTGGAAACAGCACCTACTGCTTGTCTTTTAGTCCACTGGAATTCCCAGCATCACCCCAAAGCAGCGCCCTGATCCCATGCATTCCCCTCGCCCCAGGTAGTGGCTGTGTTCAGCCACAAAAGAAAAACAGGCTACCATGCAGAGCGTTCCAAGTGGTTTTCTACTTTGTGAAACAGCACTTGCTTGATGGAAAACACCAATCAAGGCCAAAACACTCCTTATTGATCCTGATTAACTGAATGCTGCTGCTGCTGCCTTAACTTGTTCCCACAAAAATTCTCAGGGTTCCTTTGCTTCCAGGAGGTCCCAGATGTCACAATGGACCCCTGATTCCACAGTGTTCCAAAATGTCTCAGGAATCCTTTGGTTCCGTGAGGCCCCGCATATCCCAGTGGCCCCTTGGTTCCAGGAGGTTCAACAGTGTCCCAGAATTCCTTTGATTTCATGAGGCCCTAGATTGTACCAATGGACTCCTGATTCCATGTGCCCCCTCAATGTCACAATGGTCCCTTGGTTCCATGAGTTCCTGCAGCGTCCCAGGGTTCCTTTTGGTCCATGGAGACCTGCAGCGTCACAATGGGCCCTGAATTCCAGGAGTTTTCCCAGGGTTAGCGTGCTCCCTTGATTCCATGAGATTGCCCAGTGTCCAAGGGTTCCTTTGGCTCCAGAAGGCCCTGCAGTGTCTCAATGGTCCTTGGTTCCATGAGGTTCCACAATGTCCTTGCTGGAACATTCATGGTTGTAATGCTGCCCCACCTGCAGAGCTGCCTCCAGCTCTGGGGTCCAGCACAGGAAGGACATGGACCTGTTGGAGTGAGTCCAGAGGGGACCAGTAAGATATCAGAGGGATGGAGCAGCTCTGCTGTGTGGAAAGGCTGAGAGAATTGGGATTGTTCAGACTGGAGAAGAGAAGGCTTTGGGGTGACCTAATTGTGGCCTTCCAGTGCCTGAAGGGAGCCAACAAGAAAGATGGAGAGAGACTTTGGACAAGGGCCTGGAGTGACAGGACAAGGGGCAGTGGCTTCACACGGATAGAGGGAAGGGTTCGAGGAGATAGTAGGAAGGAATTCTTTACTCTGAGGGTGCTGAGATGCTCTTTAAGGCTCCTCCCAAGTCAAAGCATTCCACGATCCTGTGACTAGTGGGTGAGGTGGTGGTCGGAGCTGTCTCGGGTACAGTGACAAAAAATGAGGGAATTTTCCGTTCTGGGGAAAGGAAGGAAGGGGCAGCAGAACTACAGTCTGAGAGATCCATGTAATACATTCCCCCAAAGTCTCAACACTCCAATACAAAAACATTGTTAAATTCGCACACACATATATTGTAATACATATATCTGCACAGTCTCTCTCACACAATCCCTCTTCAGTCATTCGTTGGTGGCCACCTCAGTCACTCTTCACTCACACATAGCTGGAATTTCTATTATACTTTTACATTTTAATTACACAGTTTACATTTTAAGTAGTTATTGGCTGTGTACTTCTCAGTTTGTCATTTTTGGTAGTCACGTTTAACAACTGTACTTGGTTTGAAGAGGAATGAATACAAGGAATATAAGCCTAACAAATTTAAATGAGATCTATTCTGATTTGGCATCTGTTTATGCACCTGCATAGTCTCTTTCCCCCCTTTTTATATTTTAAAATGTTCATTTGATGTGTAAAATATTTTCTTGACAATAATTTGTTCTATGAGTAAGTTAGGAATTTCTGCATATTTGTATCTTGCAGTAATTTGATTTTTCTACGCAGCACAATAAAAACAATGTCATTTGAGTTAAAAGAATGTAGGAAAGTAATGCCGGTACATTTTCAATTACTGACTGAAATGTACTTAATTTTTTTCATAACCTAAGTTTCATTGTTATTATTTGTTATTGATGCTATTTCATTTTGGGTACTAACTTCCAGTTAAGTTAAAGTTAAGAAGACAGTATTACATACAAAGCATTCTACAGGAGATGATCAAGGAACATCAAGAGAAATTATACATCATGCGTTATATACGCTACTTGATCTTATTTTTAGTTCCACTTGTCCTGTGGGCTTATTCGCTTAAGTGTTTGAGTCAGTTCACTGTGGAGACAACGTAGTCTCGATACTCAGGCCACACAGCTGACCTAGTTATGCAAAAAAACCCCACACCTTATTATTTGGCTGAATAGACTTCCTCAATGAGTTTGCTGCAGGGAGACACAAATGTGATGCCAGGAAGGGGGAAAAGGAAAGAAAGAAGGTTTAGTTTGCAATCACTGGACTACAGTAACCTGGATTAGGATTAAATTTTTTGAATTACTCCTAATTATTCTTTTAGTAAGCAGGAGTAAGAAGGGCAAAAAGGAAAAGAATCAACAATTTAAACCTTTGAATTTAACTGCAACGAGTTAAAGAACTGTTTGAATAATAAAAATCTCAGGAGTTTTCAAACATCTGTGATTTGCACTGCTTTTCTAAAAAGCTCACTTTTTAATATTTTTTTATTTTTGACAACTCCTACCCCTACAATTTTCAGAATAAAATGGCATTTTCATTAACTGTCAGTGAAGGTAAATGTCTGTGAGTTGTTTGTTGGTTGGGGTTTTTTTGTCATGTCATTCTGTATTTTCTCCACTTGAAGCATCTAGATTATCGAAGTTAGCCTGGTCATCACAAAGCACTTGAGTAAAGTGACAAGGTTTGAAGGTTTGAGCCACTTTGTACAGTTGAGTAAGCTTTGAAGTTCCTCTGCTTGCAGTGAACTCTGTGTACCTCCAGCAAAGTTCTGTCACCCTTTACATGAATAAAATATTTTTCCTTCATATAGCTTGTTTCCAACCAAACATTAGCTTGGCTACCATGTAAAAAGGGATATCCTTGTGCTGTAAGGTGTGGAAAATGTAAATATGGCAAAATTCCGAGATAATGAGACACAAAGGCCACTGCGAATGAAGAGAGAAAAGGAGAGAGAAAGGGAAGGTATAGCAGTTTATTCTTTTCTATAGTAATGATACTTGCCAAACATACCTTAATGTCTGAGATTTCTGATGTTGTTTGTTGGCTTTTTTACTATTATCAGATGAGTGAATATGACCTTTATGCAAAATAAGCCAAGATTACAATTTTTTTTCAAGCTAAAAATAACCTCTTAATTTTCACTTTGTGTTAAAGAAGCCTTTCTGCAGAGTTCTCTACTGTCTTGTCATATAATTGAAGTGAGGGAATGAAAAAGTACCCGAATACGTCAATCATGCCAAAGTCAAGGAAATCAAGATTTGGCCTTCTACCTGCATTTCATAGAAAAACTGTCACAACTGTCTCCCAAATAACTTTGATAGAAGAAACAAGAAAACTGGACTTCAGTTTAGTTTGTGTTCCTCTCAGGAGATGTCTTTCCTGATACCATCTGTGCTCTTCTGCACTCACAGGGAGCACTGTGACTTTGTTTTTCATGGTGATTTGCTCACTTCTAGTCCATTATTCAGCCACTTGGTATTTCTGTATAATCAGAAGTTCTACTTAGCTTTATTGAACAAGTGAGAAACAGAATTGGCACACAAACTCTCAGTAGTCTGTAGTGTATTAATCATTAAAATTCTCCTAGTTTTAAGCAGACAGTTGTGCTATTTATCACAGCAAATAGTAAAATTAGTAAAAATGGGGCAATGCTTGTAATTCTTCGGCCTTGTGCTGGTTTAAAAGTTAACCAGCAGGGGGAATCAACCCAACTCAAAGGAGAGATTATAAGTCAGAATAACAATTTATTAAAATAATACAGTAAGTACAATAATACAAACAAACAATTGGTCTCAACCCACAAAAACCCAAATGTATAACCCAGTACCCTGGGGCCTGAACAAAGTGGTGTTCCTTGGGCCCTGTTTGAGTCCAAAGTAAAGGGAGAGGGGAAGAACCTGCTGGTGGGAGAGCTGCTGCAGTCTGGCCAGAACTGGTGATCGCAATCCAGTGGTGGTCTAAGTCTGGTTGAGAGCGATGAGATGCAGCCGTCCTCTGGATCCCACGAGTGGGTTGAAAAAATGTTCCAAAACTCCAAGATTATATATCCTCCAGTTCAGGCAGGAATGCTTGGTACTCCCCTCAGGGCGGGGAGTTCACAAAGGGTGTGAGGACAGAAACATCCTTCTATCTCACAGGCCTCTTAACACCTAGTTTATAGCCTGAGGAGTCAGGCTCTATGGGTAGAGGGTGCGAATAGTCTATTGACAACAATAGTCTAGTTTCTGGGAAATGACATGGAAGGCTATAGAATACAGTTTTGGGTTACACCCACCATGCTCTATGGGCAGAGGGTGCGAATAGTCTATTGACAACAATAGTCTAGTTTCTGGGAAATGACATGGAAGGCTATAGAATACAGTTTTGGGTTACACCCACCATGATGAACTGATCTCAGCTGTCCTAACTAGGACAGGCCTATATCTAAAATATTTCTTTGTGTGAACTCCCTTTCATCACTTAATATTTGTGTCTCAGTTATTTCCCTTTTCTGTGACTGTTTCAGAATGAGGGCTTTTCTGTTCTTGTCTTCACAGCTCATAACTTTTATTACTAGGATCAACTCTCTTTCCTTCTCACCACATTTTTAAGAAACCAGATTTTTATGATATGGTAAGTATTATTGAGTACAGTATAAGTGAAGTCTTGCCAGAGGTTTCATTACTACTTCCTTACATTTATAGCACTGTGTTGGCTTTTAAATTTATTCCTAAAGTTGTCTAGACATTTATGGACAGAAGACTACTATTATATCCAAATTCTTGAACACATGCTTTCCTCTGCTTCATTTCTACACTTTCCTTGACTGTATTTGTAAAACGTGTACTTTAGGAGTATTTTTATTTAGAGTGAGAGAAAACTTTTTTTCCATTTACAAACTTACATGCAAGGAATTGAGCAAGGTCACAAGGTGTTTTTCTTTCCTTTTTTTTTTTTTCCTCTAGGATATTATTACATAGAGAAACTGTGGTAAGGAATTACCATCTGATCTGATATACAAGTTCGTCCTACACTCAGTACCTGATCAACTGAACCAAGCACGTCATCAGAAGATGGATGGCTTGCTAAGGCTCAACCCCCATACACTATAGTACTTTTACAGGCTTTCTGTGGGCTTGTATATATTGAAGAAAATGTTGTGTCATGAAGAAATCCTTGTGTTAGTGTCAAACCAAGGCTGCATGTCCACAATTAATAGTGCAGTGCTGGATAGACATATTAGCTTGAGACTTAAAAGAAATATAGTTGTATTGGCCTGAGGATAATGAGCTTCTCAGCAAGGTGTATTAGTTGTAATACAGTACTGATGGAAATATCAGCTCCCAGTTTTGAAGCTAACCTGGCCATGGGTGCGCCCAAGTCAGACAGTTTTGAATACTCCTTGTTCTGCCAGAGGGATATTTTTTCAGGGACTTTCAGCAAGTGATTTCACTCTGTTTCTATTACTGTAATTCCTATTACTCTTCTACAATATTGTTATTTTGGAAAACTGATAGAAATTTGTTGCTCTCTGCAGCTCATCTATCTAGAAATCCCTTTCTTTTTATGTATTAGAATAGGGCCTTGAGTTGAAGCACTCAACAAGAAGATCCTATATAAATTCTTCTGAAACTTTGAGAAATGTACTCATAAGTCTAGAGTCACTATAAACATATTTACATACGCTGTCAAAATGGATTAATTAACTTTTCAAACCGCTGTGTCAGTCTGAACTTCATGATGGTTTAGCTTACAAAGCTGACTGGAAACTGTATGGGAATCCAATAGTAATATCCTATCACAAGCCCAGGCTAGTGATGGCACATTACCATTCTGAGAAGCAAACAGGCAGGTTTCTGTAAGGACAATGAATGGCTTTTGCAGCAAGTGGTGAGAATTGTGCCATTGCACAGTCAGTAAACATCCCCCCCAACTCTGGGACTGCAACTGGACCACTGCCGTGGGCGGGAGAAGGACAAACGGTGTCCTGAAGTGAGCCCACACCAGAGATGAGGCTTCACTAGCAAGAACTGGTGCAACATTTCTCAGCAGAGTGTAAACTGAGGCCATCTGACATAACCTCAGCCATGTAGTTGTTTTGGTCTTGGACTGGTATTATTGTCTGCAGTTGTCTGTTGTGCAGGCATTGTCATATCCTGTTTACTCATGTCCATCTTCTGTCTTTTTCTTCCCAGTTAGACTTGCCTATACTTGCAAATCATCCTGGAAGGGGGTACACTAGTTTAGACAAGGCTTTATTCAGTTAGATACCTTAGAAATTAAGAAATTTCAGGTGGAAGTGTGGAAAAGGAGAAGAAACAGCTTTTTTATTAACAAAATCCAAGTAAACAACAAATGGTGCAATCAAAAACTTTCAGAAGAAACAAAAGAAAGTCCCAATTCCCCAGGTGGGTGGGGGGGGGGGGGGAGAAACCCACGGCAACCCAGGGAGGGCAGGGGGGGAGGCAGGACTGTCCTGGCAGTTCAAAAGCTGCTCACAGCCACATATGCTCGCCAGCAATGAAAAAGTCCTTTTTCCCCACAGGTAGTCTTGAAAGCAGAATACCTTGCTCTGAGATGTGTCGGTCTCTCTCTCTCTCAATCATTCTCCACGAGGTGTCCTTTGGGGAAAAAAAATCTTCCTCTCAGGAAAAGAAAAAGAGGTGCCAAAACCAGGCTCCTGCTCTGTCCGGTCTGCAGACAAAACCCCCAAAACCTCCCGAACAACCGATGCCCAGCCATCCCTGCGGCAACCTCTGTTTCCTGAGAGCGCTCCCCCTCCCCCTCTCCTGTGCTGCCCAGGAAGTACGGCTTCGCTCCATTCCCCCCCCATCCTGGAAGAAACAGATGGGGGAGGGGGGCAGTGAGGGCATCTGGGAAAAATTTCCAACATCTCTTTTCAAACCTATGACATCCTCAGAGAGTGAGATAACTAATCCAGGTGGGTCTGGATAATGGAGGAGGTTTACAGGATTCTTATCTCCCTTTTTGCCTAGTGGGACAATGGGAGGTTCAGGGCAGAATGCCAGAATTCAGAGGCAACCATTGATTCCCCACTGACTGTTGATTTTGGTTCAAAGACTCATTTGCCCCAGAGCATCATTTTGAAGGTTTGATTTGGAAGGTCCAAAGTTTCATTTGTAGAGTCCAAAGCCTTCTTTAGAGAGTCCAAAGTGTCATTTTCAAGCCTAAATTGTCTTTTTAGCTTCCAAAGCCCCCTTCTCAGAGAATGAAGCCTCCTTTTTAGGATTTAGTCTGCAAGTTGGCAAGTTCATAGCCTTCTTTTAAGCCTCCAACTATTATCTTCCTCTGCGTGACCCTAATAATGGACCCCAAGAGTGCTTGATATGGTCTCAGTGCAGGCTGACATGGAACCCTTCCCTAACAACAATTTCTTTGTTTGTTTCCACGGAACTCAACAGAAGGAATGGCTTCTTATCAGAGAATCATGGAATCATAGGACTGTTAAGGTTAGAAAAGAGCTCTAAGATCATGACCAACCGTTAACCCAACATTATCATGTTCACCAGCAAACCTCGACCCCAAGTGCCATATCTGCACTCTTTTTGAACACATCTAGGGATGGTGACTCCACCACTTCCCCGAGCAGCCTGTTCCAATGCCTGAACACCCTTTCAGTGAAGAAATTTTTCTGAATAGTCAATCTAAACCTTCCCAGATGCAACATGAGGCTGTTTTCTCTTGTCCTGTTGCTTGTTACTTGGGAGAAGAGGTTGACCACATCTTGCTACAAGCTCCTTTCAGACAATTTTTGAGAGTTATAAGATACCTCTGAGCCCCAAAGACTCTCTCTTACAGCCCAAATCCTAATGTTTAGAGCTCAAAGCTTTCCCTCTAGCCTTGAAACCTGCCTCCTTACGGACAAAGCCTCATTTCAGGGTACAAACTTCTCACTGAGGGCTCCCAGCCTCATGTTCTTCACGTCTAAAGCCTCATTTGGAGCATCCAAAGACCCACTTCTATGATGTAAAGTCACATTTTCAGGGCCAAAACTCTCATTTGTAGGGTCCGAACCTGTGTTTTAGTACCCGTAGTCTTTTGTTAGGACACATAGTTTTCTTTTTAGGTTGCAAAACCTCTTGATTTGAATCCAATCCCCCTTGTTAAGGCACAAACACACATTTTTAAGTTCTAAGGGCTGTTCAGACTAATCTGAAGGACTCAGAGAGTCATTTTGAAGGCCTCAAGTCTGACTGCAAAGGTCCAAAGCCTCATTTGTAAAATTCAAAGGTTTTTTAGGTCTGAACTTTCATTTTAGCGTCCAAAGCCCCCAGCAAGGGACCAAAGCCTCCACTTTAGGATTCAGTCTGCAATTTGGTGGGGTCAAAGCCTTCTTTTAATCCCCAAAGATCCATTTTTAGGGAGGCAAAGCCTTAGTTTGTTTTAACGAAGCATCCTTTGAGGCCACAAAACATAACTTCAGGGTTCAAACTTTCCTCTTCATGTCCAAAGCGCCAGTTTAAAGATCTAAGTCCTCTTTTGGAGGGTCCAAAGCCTCTTTTACAGCTCAAAGCTTCCACTGGAGTGCCTGAAACCTTCTAGTCAGCACCAAAGTTTCATTTCTTGAGGTCAGAGTGAAACAAGTAGATTCACCTCCTTAGCAGGGTCGACAAGGTCAATGCTTCTTTTTGTTTTTGTCCCTAAGCCTTCATTTTGGGGCCCAAATCCTCATTTCTAGGCTCCCAACATGTTTTGTATTACCTACAGATATTTTTAGGGTACATATTTTGATTTGGAGGGTCCAAACCCTCATTTTTCAGAGACAAAGCTGTCATTAAGTGTCCAAATGTACACTGAGAGTGTCCTAAGCCTCATGTTTCCTTCACAAAGGTTTAGTGTTGGCTTGCAAATCAGCTCTTTTTAGTCTACAAAGCCTCAAGTGCCCAAAGGATTCATTTCAGTTTGCAAATACTCTTTTTGAGAGTCCAAAGCTGTGTTGTTTCTCTTGGAGTCTCCTTTCACTTCCCAAACTGGCATTTTTACAATCCAGCCAGGCATTTTTAGGGTCTAAGCCACACCTTGAGTGTCCAAACCCTTATCTGGAGGATTCAAAGCAATCTTTGCTTCTAGGCTTGTTGGTTCAAGAAAATGAAGATGTTCTGAGGGCTGGAGCACCTCTCCTATGAAGATAGAGTTAGAGAGTTTTGGTTTTTCAGCCTGGAGAAGGCTCTAGGGAGACCTTCAAGAATATTCAAACCCTGAAAGGGCTCCAAGAGAGCTGGAGAGGGACTTTGGACAAGGGCCTGGAGAGACAGGACAAGAGGGAGTGGTTTCACACTGACAGAAGGGAGGGTTAGATGATATTTTGGGAAGGAATTCTTTCCTGTGAGGTGGTGAGGCCCTGGCACAAGTTGTCCAGAGAAGTTGTTGCTGCCCCATCCCTGAAAGTGTTCAAGCCCAGGGCTTGGAGCAACTTGGCCTAGTGGAAGGTGTCCCTGCCAAAGGCAGGGAGGTTGATCTTTAAGGCTCCTCCGACCAAATTCTAGGATTCTGTGAAGCCTCCATTTTGGGGGACCAAACATTCACTTTTAGGTCCCATAGCTGCCTTTTTAAGGGCCCAGTGACCCTCATGGCTGCTCTGCAGGGGGCATAGCTCCTGCCAGAAGCCTGTTCCAGACTGGGCTCTCCACAGTCTCCAGCTTTCTGGTGGAGCTGTTAATGGCTATCTTAGGGGAACAGTGTTGTGTTGGAGGTGGACAATGAGGAAAGCATCACCTCTCAATAAAGGATATACTTTGGAAGCAAACATGGACTTTTATGGACTGTTTTAGAATGTGTTTTGGGTTTAACACTGTGTTTTCTTTATTTATTGTAATATTCCCCTCATTATTGTACCCCAGTTTTCCAGTACTTTCCCTCATCCCTCATGGTCCTAAACCCTACCTTCCTTTTGGTTTGTTTTAGCTGCAGTGCAGCCCTTTTCCCTATATGGTTTTGCCATCCCATTAATTTACACACTCCGCCCTTGCTCCTCCCTAACTCCACCCTCCTTCCAGAGGGTTTGCCCTATATAAGGTGGGAGCCATTTTGTGTTGGGAGTTCAATAAAACCTTTTCACCTGAACGCCAGAAGTTTGCTGTCTCATTCCATCTGAGCGAACTGTGGCAGTGTTGATGGTTGGATTGTGTTCTAGACATCCATTCCACAGAATCACTGGCACCTTAAGGCTGGCCAGGTGGTCACCTGGAGGGTGAAATCACTGAGGTGGTCCCACCCCCTCTTCTTGAGCAAGGCCACCTGGAGGCACTTGTCCATGACCACGCCCAGAGGGCTATGGAGCATCTCCAAGGATGGAAACTCCACATGCTCCATAGCTAGCATGTGCCAGTGTTTCACATCTTCACAGTACCCATTGCCCCTGTCTCCAGTCTGTTCTGGGGTGTGGGTCCAGTTGCTTTGGCAGTCCATTCTGATGCTGGCATTGGCTTGATTCATCTGGAATGGATTGCACCTTCACAGCAATATTGACTGTGCGCAGCACTCGATACACTCCTTTCCACCCTTCTCAGAGAGGTTCTTCAGGGCAGATTTCGAGGTACACACAGTCTCTAGGTTGGTATTGATGAGTGGCGATGCCCAGTGTTGTGGGCGCTGCCAGCATAATGCACCTGTGGGGAGAAGACAACACATTCCCTAGGTATATAACATATTTTGTTAGACTCTGATCCCCATTAATGTAGGAGACGCATCCAAGGCACAAGGGACGTGCCAAGGCTGAGAAGCCCAAAGGAGCATGCATCTAAGCAGATAACCCTATTGGTTAGAAGGTCACATGATATCAGGGTATAAAGGGACGCGCCGAATTTGAAATAAACCTCTTTGTCTCACCACCTCACAAGGAGTGTACTTATTCTTTACCATGTAAAGTACCGCCACGCTACACATTAATTTGGATATTCCCTTTGCTTTCTGTAACCTTATATGGTCACCAGTACAGTATTTTGTATGGGCTCACCTTTTCCTTGGACATAGGTCTAATTTGTACCCGCAATAAGGGCAAAGGAATGATGCCAATTTTATGCCCCCAACAAGGCACAGACGGAGTAACTGCTCAGAGACAAAGTTTGTAGACTTTAAGTAGGAAGTATGGCTTTATTCTCGGCGCGCTGGGAAGCAGCCAGGTTGCCCTGGGAAAACCGCTTCGATCCAGCAACTTACAGCTGATCTTTTTATACAATTTTTGGCAAGTGATTGCATAATACAATATGAATATTCACGATATTGCAACACACATTTTTAATATTCATAACAAGTGGAGTTTAGGCGGAGTTAGAGGTGTGGTCTTCAATTTGGGGAGAATCTAGGAGGGTCGCTCCTGTTCTTCAGCCTCATAGGCCCCCTGCCACCCTATCATTCTCTTCATGATCTTTGTGAACTTTCCTACTTTGGCTACCTTTCTAGCGTATTTGGCAGAAGTTCCTGATATCTTGGCAAGGTGTACCTATGTTTTGACTCACTTTCCTTCTCTATCAGTCCTTATTTTCCTTCTTTATACTTAATTTAGCCTCCTAGTTCTTTCTGTTTTCCTGAGTACATATTCTTCTGTTCTCCTGTGTCACTGTGTTCTGCATATCTTAATGAATTATTGCCTCCGCTGTTTCTAAGACCAAGTTTTCTGTGCTTTTGTTTAAAATCTATATTCTGAATTTAACTCTCTACTTTTCATATTGGTATATTACATTTGCTTTCTAGGCCTTGCCTGGCTTCAGGAAGGGCATGTGGCCATATTAAATATGATTCCTGGCAAATCCTGCTAATTTGTCTCTTTATACTGATTCATTTTTTCTCCTTTCCTGCTCGAATTACGTCTCCTTGTAATGTGCAAATCCCTCTTCACCCCTATTTTAGCCAGGCTTTGCACTGTTTCAGCAATGAAGTTTGAGCCTCTGTCTGATGTCATTCCTGCTGGTACTCCAAACCTCAGGATAATTTCCTTCAACAAAACCTTTACCACCTCCCTAGATTTGTTGGTGTGACAAGGAAAAGCTTCTGGTCATCCTGAAAAATATCTACCAGTAACACTAAATAGCTATACCTGCTTTGCCATGGAAGCTCTGCAAAGTCTATTTGCCAGTAATCTCCTGGACGATTTCCTTTCTTAACAGTCCTGGGTGTAGACCATCTAATTTGGTGTGTATTAGTTCTTTAAATAGGTTTGGCACTTTTAACACTGTTTTCTATGATACCAGTCATGCCTACGCTCAGGAGTTAAGGCTTCAATGTTTCTACCGCAGACTCTATTCCCCACTGAGTTACCTTATGTTATTCCTCTGCAATTTCCCTCATAAAGTGTTGAGGAATTACGAACTCTTTGCTGGGTGTATCCACCCTCCTTCAGGACTCTTTTCAGCATCTAACAATTTTACCAATTGCTCATCCTCAGCCTGCTAATCAGTGGCCTCATTGTCCAAATGCTTTTATTTTTTTGGGTAACAGTAACAGATTGCACCCACCAGCAGCCTCTTTGGCCACTTCATCAGCCAGGTGATTTCCTATATTCACTGGGGTCTCTGAACTGATAAGCTTCACAATGCATTATTGCCACCTTTTGAGGCAGCTGCAACCCCTCTAAATCTCTGTATTATTTGTCCATGTTTCACAAGGTATCCCTGAGAGGTTAATAGCCCTCTGTCTTTCCAAATGACTCCATGGGCACGGACCTCTCCAAAAGCAAATTTTGAGTCAGTCCAGTCTTATTCTGTGAGAGCTCCATCACTCTCATCAGTGACATCAGTTCTGCTTTCTGAGCCAATATGTTGGTGGTTGGAGGTTTGGCTTCTATCACTTCATGATGAGTCACTACTGCACACCCAGCTTTTTGGATTCCATTTTTCACAAAGCTGATCCCTTCCACAAAGAGTTCCCAATCCATTTCTTCCAAGGGAGTGTCCTGTAGATCATTTCAACTGGAATACACCTGTTCAGTGGTCTGCAAACAATCTGGGGCCAGTTCCCCTTGTGCTGGGTCAGCTGTTAAGAACACTGCTGGATTCAGAAGGTGAGTTACTTTTAACTCCACATCACCTTGTTCTAAAAATCATGGCCAGTCTTTGTGAACGAAGATTTGGGAAAGGTCTCTACCCACATTTGTTACAAGTGCGCTGGTGATACAGAGCTTTGCAAATGCGGGTAAGGCCTTCGAGCCTGCGCAATGGATTTTTTAGGTGAGACACAGCGTGCGCTGAACTGAGCCCACCCTTTAGTCCTAAGGTTCATCTGCCGGGGCCGAGCGAGCTTGGACGGCGGTAGCGAGGTCCTCTTAGATGGATGGCCTTACAGAGTTGAACGAGCTCCATCTGCCCGGGTTTAGAGTTGTCCTTGTTTTCTGTGTGTTCTGGGGCTCCCCTCTCATCTCCCACGATGGCACTGTCCACACAGGCAAAGCTCCCATTCTCTCACTCCTTTCCATGTGCTGGGGCCAGGCCCCAGCGCCCGGGGCCAGGCTGGGCCGCGCACAAGCCCGGGGCCAGCCGGGCCGCGCCGCCGCAAAGCACGCGCTCCGGGGCCGGCCTGGGCCTGCGCCGCTGTTCTAAAAATACTACCTAGTATTTTAACATCTTGCTTGGTGATAACCAGTGTCCTCCTTTTTGTTCCAACACCATTGTAACCATATGGGGCACAAAACCAGTCAATTTCTGCCCCTGGGTTAATTTTCTTGCTTGCTGGATTAGTAGGACTGTTGCTACTACTGCCCTAAGGCAGGATGGCCATCCTTTGTTGACATCATCAAGGCATTTAGAAAAGTATTCAACAGGTCTCTTCCAAGATCCCAGTCATGGTGTCAACACCCCCAGTGCTAAATGGAACCTTTCACACACAAACAATTAAAAAGATTTTTGTAAGTCCAGTAGTCCCAATGCAGGAGCAGTCATTAGAACATGTTTCGATTCCTGAAAGGCTTTCCTGCATTCATGAGTCCAGATGAGGACTTTATTCTTTCCATTAGTTGCCTCATATAGAGGTTGATAATCCACAGGCGACATCACCCAACCATTCACAGAAATAGTCTCAGTTCTCTTTCAGAAAGGGGCTCAGGAGCTTGACAGAGAGCTTCTTTTCTTCACTAACCCAGACTCCTTTGTCCTTGTGAAATAGCGAATCCCCAATACAGCACTTCTTGTTCTACAGTTTGAGCCTTTTTCCTAGAAACTTTGTATCCAGATTGTCCTAAGGAATTTAATAGACTAAGGGTCAGTTCTATGCATTCACTTGGAGTTGAGAAAGCTATTAAGATGTCATCCACATCCTGCAGCAATGTAACACCCTCATGTTCTTTGTGCCATCCTTCTAAGTTGGTTACCAAAAATAATTGGGCTATTTTTGAATCCTTGCAGTAACACAGTCCACATCAATTGAGTCTTTCTTCTGGTCTTTGGACTTTCTCATTCAAAAGCAAACAGCTCTTGGCTTTCACTTTCCAGTGGGATGAAAAAGAAGGCATCCTTTAAGTCCAACACTGGTCTGAATTCTTCAAGGCTGTTAATAAAGTATAAGGATTAGCTACCAACAGAGGCACATCCTGGATTGGTAGCCCTAAGATCTTTTACCAACCGATATTCGAGTGTGGTTTCTTTACGGGCAAAATCAGTGTTAAAACGAGACTAGCATTCCACAAGCAGTTTGTGTTTGAGCAAAGTGTCTATTAATGATTCAAGTCCCTTCCTAGTTTCCAATTTCAAAGGGTGCTGTTTGCACCTTACCAGTCTGACATGTGGTTTCAAATGGATCTTTACCGGTTCTGCACCCCATGATCATCCTGGAATTCTGATGGCCCATATCAGCAGGGTGACTGATTGTCCACTTCCTCTGGTATTTCTGGTTCAGGTTCAGGAATTTGTAACAAAAAGTCTTGGGTCTCCAAGACCTTTTCTTCAGGAATGTGAACTTGGATTTTTCCTTTTTCAAATGTAATTTGTGCATTTAGTTTACTCAATACATCTGTTCCTAGTAGTGGCATGGGACATTCAGGCATATAAAGAAATTGAAGGGCTAACATCCTGTCATGGTTTGAGATAGCCTCAAAATCCAATTCCCTAGCTCCATTCCCCCTCCCACATCTCAACCTAATGTGAGATGGGTTTTTTCCAGACAAAACCACACCAGACTCAAAGTGGGGGAAAGGGAATATATTACAATGACTGTACAAATAAATACCATATCACATTATACACACGATCACAACTATCTCTACCATGACATATGTATTTACAATGATCAGATCTCTTCTCCCCTCCAAATAAAAGTCCAGGAGGGAAAGAAGGACAGATCCCTTCCAGTCCTTAAGCAGCAGCATCTTCTGAGGCAGCAGTCTGTCTGTCTTCTCCACATGCAGCAGCTGATTGCTGGATTTCTGCCAGCACTCACGAGGGAGGTATCCAAGCCTCTCTCTCTCGGCCCCATCGCCTCCAACCGAGGGGTCTTCCGTGGGCTTCGTAACCCCAGACAAGGTCGTATCACCACGTCATATCACGAAGACACGGGGGGGGGAGCCAAGGTCCACTCCCCCCGCATTCCATCTGGAGCTCTCTAGCTCCTTTCTGCAGTGCATGGCGCACTTCAAGGTTCTTTCCAGTAAGAAGTAAGAGTCCATCATCTTCCTCCTTCCAGGAGGTCTCAAAGGAGTTTGGGGGGCTGGGACAGTCTTACCCCCAGAACTCTGTCTCTCAGGCTGCTGGCTCTCCTTTCCTCGGCTCTTCTTCCAGGAGTCCTTTCTCTGGTGCTGCATGTTGCTTCTACTGCTCCTTCAGTTCAGGTCCTTATCTCTGGCTCTCTGCCACCGTTTCTCAGTCCAGTGCTGGCTACTGCTCTGCACCCATGGAGAAAAACATCTCCCGGCATACTACAAACACTTAGTCCAGCCTAGCACTGTTCCAGGTCTTTGCAGTCCCCCCCCAGCCAGGGGCTGGGAGGCCCCAGAGGGCCCAAGGGGCTCAGAGACCCTTCCTCGTGGCTCTACAACATGGCCACCACCTCTCCTCAACAATCAAAACTACAGCTCATCTCTTCCGGTGAGCTTGTGGAATGTTGACATTTTTGCAGGAGTGCCCATTGGACAGAACTCCAAAACTTCCAGGGGTTTCCACCCCTTGGGGTCTACCACTTTTCTTAGCCTCTGGGGGAAAACAAGATTCAAACCACGACAACACTCCACCCCTCGCTCCTGCGAACATGTCAACATATCACAACAACTTAAAAAACTCTAATCAACATGCAATCTTCAATAAACTAAAATATAACCAAAATCTCTCTACTACATATCAATATAGCATCATCACAAACTTAACTCTACTCTTAATACTTAACTTACATTACTATAGCCTTACTTTCTCTACAATGGTACAGTCTGTGTTTTGTATGGAAAACTCTTTCTGTTACCACAAGCCTCATGGTTCTTATCTCTTTCCCCCGATGGTTCGCAACCATCCTCTGCTACCATTTATGTCATGGTATGTCACGACACTTCTTCTGTCCTGTGGCACCAACAACTGAGATTATTTGTTTACTTAATTTTCCTTTACAGGTATTTAAAATAGAGTATAGCTCTGATAAGTACAAAACATTCTATTTCCTCCTTCCCCTACTTTATTGTAACCAGGTGATCTGTTGGGGAATCTTTTGAGTCCTTCCCCAGTCCCCTTCAGTCCTCACTCACATTCATCATTTCCATAGCTGCCATTGGTATTTCACAGCTTTCCTGACTCCTGTTTCTATTCCTTGGGCACTCTTTTTTTTCCAGTGCCTTATTTGTTTACACATTGCACATTGGTTCTTATCTAGACACGTTCGAGGATTTTGCCCTGGTCTTTATCCTGGTCCCCTAGTCCAATTTCCCCCTTTTCCCATTCCTCGAGTTATTGCCAATGCCAAAAATTTACCATCTTTACTTTTCCTTTTCTTTTTCCCTTTCTACTTCCTCACTATTGCTGTACACAGTCCAAGTAACTGCTAACAGTTTGCTTAGGGTTTTGGACTCTTCTTTCTCCGGTTTTTGAAATGTCCATTTAATATCAGGATTTGATTGTCCAATCAATATATGTGCTAATTATGCAGCATCCTCCTTTGTCTTGGGGTCTAAATCAGTATATTTTTGTGCAGTTTCCCTGATTCTATTAAAAAATTCTGTTGGGTTTTCCTCTTTTCCCTGTGCAACCTGATATGTTTTAGATCAGTTTTTAGTTTTTGGAATAGCATGTTTCATTCCAAGTAAAATCAAACACTGGTATCTGATTAACAATTCTCACTGGACTTGATTATGTGGATCCCACTTCAGATCCACAAAGGGGAAATTAACTTTTACTGACCCCTGGTGCACACCCTTAGCATGAATCCTTTCTGCTTCTTCTCTAGCTTTACCCATCACCATACTTTTTTCATCTTAAGTTATTAAAGTGTCCTGTATCACTTGGAAATCATTCCAGTCAGGATCTTGTGTCCTAATGATTGTTTCTATAACCTTAGAAACCTTTTCCAGATCCTCCCTGGAAGTCCCTGCTGCCTCCTTCTGAGGTCATTAATATGACACAGAAAATGTCACTTTAACTGTTATAGGTCCCTTGGTTCCCACTGTCTGCCCCAGCAGGGCTTGGATGACCCGCACAGGCCCCCCTTGTCCACCCCGTTATGGATCTAAAACTTCCACTACCACGATCACTTTCTTCTTCTGCTGATTCTACAACTGCTCCCTGCCTTTTTTCCCCTTGTGCCCCTCCTTCCCGATTCAGTTTCCTCTTACATTAATAAATCCACATCCTCCTCTTCGCCTGTCTGTCTGTATTTAATACAATGTTTACTTATATTACAGGCAGAATAACATCTGAGTTGTTTCTTATCCTCCTTTTTAATGCTCACACCATCAGATCTTTCAGTGCATGCTTTCTGCAAATCAGGATTGTTCCATAAATAAAAAATAAATAAATATTTGGCACTTCATTCCATTTTCCTTCCCGTCTACAAAACAGCATCAGTTGCAAAATGGTATTATAATTTACAGTCCCATTAAGAGGCCACTTTTCCCAATCATCAAGCTTATACATTGTCCACCAATGATTACAATATTCAACAAACTGTTTTCATATCAAGGGGTTGCCCCCAAGCCTTTTCCAGCTCCTTAGGCCACAAGCCAAAGGAAGTTTTTCAGAATTTCTTCTCCCAAGAATTGTGAAGATTGCCCCACTCCCACATTTAACACCTTAAAATATTTTAAAACCTTTTAAAATCTGCTCCCAAAACTGAGATTGCACTCCGGGGCATCCCCATAGTAGCACACAACCTTACCCAAGCCATCAACCAGTTACATAAATCTCTCAGCCTCACACTGTGTCCTTTCTATCAGTATGACTTATGTGCAGGTAGAATACTATAAAAAAAAATACCTTAAGAAATGTTATATTCTTCTTCCAAGAAAGGAAGGTGCTGTGTACTCCTCAGACTAGGGAATCAGATGATCTCCCTGAATATATTTTGTTCTGGGCTGGACTGCCAACTGGTCCACCAAGTTGCAGATGGGACTCCATCTGAAGTGCCAAAAAGTGTCACCAAAAACCAGGAAATAAACTCTCTAACCAGTTTGTTAGGTTAGAAGCTGACATTACTTTATTGCAGTTCTGAATGTATGGGGGATCTCTCCACCCAAGGTGTGCACTCAGCAGTCTAACAAACCAGGTTATGTTCATGAAACTAATACATATTCATTACATACTCACTACATTTCTGGAATACATACCTTTATGCTAAATACTTCCATGGATTTATTTGGATATAAGTAGGGGTCTCCTGAGGGTCTCTGGTGGTCATTTGGGGAACATCTCAATGCTGAACTGCAGGAGGTCTCTGTAAGCCCAGGTCTCTTGGGATGACAGCAAGACCCCCTGGCGTAAGCAGCACTTATCATGGTTTGGTGTCATCTGCCAACTTGCTGAGAGGTCCCTCTGCCCCAGCCTGACCTCAGTGCCCGGCAAGATTATGAAGCAGGTCATCTTGAGTGTGATCACATGGCACACACAGGACAACCAAGCAAATAGACTCAGTCGGTATGGGTCTAAGAAAGGCAGGTCCTGCCTGACCAACCTGATCTCCTTTTATGACCAGGTGACCTCCACTTAGTGGAGGAGGGAAAGGCTGTGGATGTGTCTACCTGGACTTCAGCAAAACCTTTGATGCTGTCTCCCATGGCACACTCCTGGAAAAGTTGTAGCCCACGGCTTGGACAGGTGCACTTTCTGCTGGGTTAAGAACTGGCTGATGGCCAGGCCCAGAGAGGGGTGGGTAATGCTGCTGGCTACAGTGGGCAGCCGGTCACTAGTGGTGTCCCCAGGGATCAGTGTTGGGCCCAGTCCTGTTTAATATCTTTACTGATGATCTGAATGAGGGCATCAGGTGCATCCTCAGTAAGTTCACAGATGACACCAAGCTGGGTGGGACTGTTGATCTGCTGGAGGGCAGGAAGGCTCTGCAGAGAGATCTGGACAGGCTGGATAGATGGGTCAAGGTCAACAGCATGGGGTTCAAGGCCAAGCGCTGGGTCCTGCCCTTGGGTCACAACAACCCCATGCAGTGCTACAGACTGGGGAAAGAGTGGTTGGAAAGTGGCCCAGCAGAAAAGGCCTGGGGTGCTGGTTTGACAGCAGCTGAACACGGGCCCCTAACTGCAAGAAGGACATAGAAGTTCTGGAGCACGTCTGAAGAAGAGAATGGAGCTGGGGAAGGGTCTAGAAGGTAAGTCCTATGAGGAGTGTCTGATGGAGCTGGGGTTGTTTAGCCTGGAGAAGAGGAGGCTTAGGGGTGACCTTATCACTCCCTACAACTACCTGAAAGGACATTGTAGCCTGGTGAGGATTCGCCTCTTCTCCCAGGTAACAAGTGACAGGAAGAGAGGACATAGTCTCAAGCTGTGCCAGGGGAGATTTCAGTTGGACATAAGGAGGAATTTCTTCACATAAAGGGTAATTAAGCAATGGAATGGACTGCCCAGGAAGGTGGTGGAGTCACTGCCCCTGGAGGTGTTTAAGAAAAGACAGAAGCTTTAGGCATGAAAATAGTTAGCAGGTGAAATGCTACAAATGACCCTGTGAACTCTGCAAAGTGAACTGGTGCTGAGAAATGAAGCTTTGGTACTTGACGAGAGGACTTTGGGCACTCCAGCGGAAGCTTTAAGCTGTAAAAGAGGGCTTTAGACCCTCTGAAAGAGGCTTTGGGTCTTCAAGCTGGGTCTGTGGGCCCCAAAAATGGGTCTTTGGAAATGAAAATGAGGGCCTGAACCTTGAAGTTGGGTTTTGTGCCCTCAAAGAATGCTTCCTTGCCCCAAACAAAGGCTTTGCCCCCTAAAAAGGGATCTTTGGGGACTTAAAAGCCTGGAAGAAGCTGGAAGGAGTGGAAATGAAACCTCTAGCACTCCGAGTGTGCCAGCCAAAGCTGTGACCAGGCTCACTTACAGCCCTCAACAGCCTTTGACTCATCTGGCTGCTGCAGCTCCTGAAAGAAGCAGGAGCTTTACTGGCTGATGAATAGCCCTTCACCAGCAGTGCCTGGGGAGGTCCAGAGACTTCCAACTGCAAGAGGTGCCTGGATTGTGACAGCCATGGGGTTCTGTGGCCTCAAAGGTACATGTGGCCTCATGTCACAAATGTGCAGAGATGCAGCATCAGTCCAGTGATTGTGACCTCACCTGCCCAATGCTTATTATCCTGAGGAGTGGGCCAGCAAAAGCTAGTTG
Organism: Manacus candei; assembly: GCF_025592945.1. Taxonomy (NCBI): domain Eukaryota; kingdom Metazoa; phylum Chordata; class Aves; order Passeriformes; family Pipridae; genus Manacus; species Manacus candei. Next base: position 12,704,963 of record NW_026138095.1, on the reverse strand, counting down.
GGCTGAGCTGGCCTTCGGGACATCTCAGCTCCTTCCACTGATGCTTGTATGCCTGCCTTTTTCCAAGCATTTTTCATCATTGGCAGCAGCTACAAGCCTCACCAAAACGCTTTTGACAGCTCAAGGTGCTTTATGGGTCACATTTGGGGTTTCTAAATAATTTTATTGAGCTACAATCATTTCCTTTCCCTTCAGGTGATTTTCTGAAGGAGATTTTTCTGGAACTCCGTCATCCAAAACTTTCCCCTCTATTCCTGAGAGGGGTGATGGGGAACAATTCTTCTGAGTCTTGACCTGAAAATTCAAGACTCTAGAGGGAAAAGAAGGTAACCTGAGTTCCAGAAATCAAAGTGTGTTTGTTGGACTGTTGGCAGAGCACACAGAGAAACCGACTGTTTTCCAAAACCGTTTCCCTACCAGTAGATATCAACAGGTTGTTAGGCTTCGCCCAATGTTTCTGGCTTGGCCATAGAGCTGTTGTCCTCTGTGCTCCTGTAGAGAACTCAATATTTGAATACGCTTTCGAGCAACAATATTGTCTCACCTCTTTTCAAATGTCATTTCTCCGCAGTCATTGCCAAGGGAATGGCTCTGCCACAAAGGATCCTCTTTCCCCCAGAGAAGATATGCATGGACTGGCACCAAAGACAGAGACCTGGAGCGGGACTCCTCAACCTGGGCAATACTTGCTACATCAATGTCATCCTGCAGTGCCTGACATACACACCCCCTCTGGCCAACTACCTGCTCTCGCATGAGCACAGCCAGTCATGTGAGTACTTTTAGGAATATCTTCTTGCAAATATCTTGGGCAAATCCCAAGGATTGCCAGAACCTGGAATCAAATTTAGGAGAACAGCAGAGAACTTTAGGAGAACTTTGTCAGCCCCAAGAAGCTGCTTGTCCTATCAAGTTGCGTTCATCGTCAGAAAAACAGCTCTTTCTAGCCCTGGGTCTCTATCCCTGCAAGTTAAACCCCCTTAACTTATTGCACAGAAAACTCTGCTGAAGCATTAAATCCCTCTGAAGCACTAAAATGTCCTGGGCTTGTCGGGACTTTGGCAGCTTGGGAGTAGAGAAGTGGAGACTGTTCTTAGAATTTCAAGATCTCCAGTAGGTTTCCCATCATTGGGGATGTTTTCCTAACCTGGGAAGCTTCCCTCCCTCTCTCCCTCCCTCCGTCTTTCCCCCTCTCTTTACCTCTTCAGGTCAACAGCAAGGCTTCTGCATGATGTGCGTCATGGAAGTGCACATTAGGAAGGTCCTGTATTCCTCAGCCAGTGCCATCCTGCCTGGGGTTGTCCTCAGGGACCTCAAATGTAAGTTGTTTCAGGTGCTTCAACAGGTTTTCTTCTTTTTGTTCCCTTTAGGGGAGAGCTACTAACTTCTTCTTTCTTAGTCATAGGAGAAGAATTTGAGTATGGCAGGCAGGAAAACGCCTACGAGTTCTTACGCTGCGCTCTCAATGCCATGCAGAGAGCTTGTCTGAGTGGCAGCAGCGAGTAAGCACAAGCAACTTACCTTTTCAATGTTCACGAACCTGTTGGACTCCTTGATGTGCTCCCATCAAGGAAAACTGATGTCCAGGGCCTTCAGCTTGGACTCTTGGAGGAGGTAACTCTCTTCCTTGCCATTTATTTTTATTTCCAGCTCGGACATCTCTTCACAAGAAACTACCATCGTCCATCAAATATTTGGGGGCTTTATGAGATCCAGAGGTATGTTTCCGCAATTATTCCTTTCACATTGTCCGTGCCCTTCTGTCTGCCTGTGACAAATAGCTGGTCCTGGGATTGGCATAGTAGGTAACCTAAGCATACGCTGGCACAGTCAACTAACCCAGCATTTTGATTTTCTTTCCAGTCACATGCTTGAGCTGCCAAGCAGTTACTGATTCCTACAAGGCCTTCCTGGATGTCTCTTTGGATATCAGAGTAAGAGGGTCCACAATTGTGCTACAGGTGCCGCAAGGCCCCTGTAGCTTTCCAGAATCAAAGTATTTGTCTTAAAAACCTACACTGCAAGCACAAGGGAGCTTGGTGGTGAGTGGGAAGGGGAATGCATGCGTTCCTGCAGAGGCCATGACACTGGTGTCCCCATGGTGCTGGCTTTAGGCCGAACAAGCAGCATTATCCCCTCTGCACCCTTGACATACTCTCCTCCTCCTTCCCTTTGCCCTCTCTCAACACCCTTCTGGCTCCCAGGCTGATGGGGTTGGATTGTTTTCCCTACCGATGCCCCTGCATGACATCAGTAGCTGAACTGAGTGGTGGCACAGAGAGGGAGTTCTTGATGGCTCTGGGAGCCCCTGGAACATGAGGGAAATATTCGGCATCACACCCTCTTCCTTTGCCTCCTCCCAGACAATGCCTGCAGGTTTACAATGGGTATCCTCAGAGTCAGCTGCCTGGGTCTTCTTGTCAGCTCCTGGGAAGTGTTTGGGTGAGAGCATTTCCCAAAGCTCAGCGGCTCCTTTCTCACTCTTCCAGGCAGCCTCGTCCCTCACCACAGTTCTGGAGGACTGTGTGACACCCAAGGAGCTGGATCTGAAAGAATGTTTCAAATGTAGCAAGTAAGATGATTCCTGATGACATAATAACACCAGATCCTGCATGAGGGGAGGCTGAATGTCATCGAACAGAAATCATCTCATGGAGGTTTAATGCACAACAGTGAGACACAGCTTTTTTAATGTGGCTCGGAATAGCCTTAAAATAGCATAAGGATGAGCGAGACAGAAAAGGTTGTCTGGCCTTCTTGGGGGAAGATCAGGTGCATTTCAGCACTCGGCTCTGTGCTTGGTTTCAAGGTGTAAGAAGAAGGTTGCTGCCTCCAAGAGGGTCACAATCCATCAAGCACCCAGAGTCCTCACATTATGTCTGGAAAGGGCTGACCAATGGACTGGCAAGAAGATCAGCAAGGTGTGTACACAGCTGAAGTCCAACTTTCTCTTCCTGGAGCAGAAGATTCCCCAAAGCAGTACACCCTGTCACAAGCTGCTCTTGTTGAGTTTTTTGTGTTCCCTTCTGGGGAGAGAATTCCTGTGGGAAGACCAGCCCGGACTCTGCTCTGACAGAGATGTTTTGGCTGAGAACAGTTTCCTGCCACCTAAATCATTACATATTGAAGGCTATTTCGTGTGGTAGCTCAGGATCATTTCTGAGCCCTCTTGGTCTCTCTGTAGTTTGTGGACTATCCTGAGTACTTGGATCTTCGGCCATACATGTCTGACACAGCTGGAGAACCCCTCCTCTGCTCCTTATATGCCATCGTGGTGCACAGTGGTGACACCTGTCTTGAAGGACACTTTTTCTGCTACACGAAGGTAAACACATTCCTCCTGACAAGGAAAAATTTGTGCTGGGGAAGACAAACTTTCCAAGCGGTGTTACTGGCAGCCAGGGTTTTGGGGGAGAAGGTCTCCTTTGGGAGTGGATTGGATTTGTTTTAGTGTACTCTTGGTTCTGCAGTTTTCTGCCTGTGGTGTTGTGGAAAAACCCTGGAGTTCCTCTCCAGATGTATACCTTTCTTTGCAGGCCAGCAATGGACTGTGGTACAAGATGGACGATGAGTCTGTGGATAGTTGTGACATCCACACAGTTCTGGGGCAGCAAGCATATTTGCTGTTCTATGCCAGGTAATAACCAGTGTCACACGTGTTCAGAATATGTTTCCTTTTCTTGGCTTTGCTGTTTGTCTTCTCATCCTCCTGGGTGCTTCTGTAATAGGAGATAACTTCTCCTTGCATTCTTCAGTGCTGTGAATTTTGAACTATCCCACACCAGTCCTTCTCTTCCCTTGCTTCACCTTCAGGCTTTAGGGTGCGGCCCTGTGTATTCTGCCACTTGTCTGCTCTCTGAAGCTGGTTCATGTAGAGAAGAACACTTAAAGGGGGCCTCTAGGAAAGATGAGTAGAGACTCTTTATCAAAGGAGACTAGTAATGGGATGAGGGGTAATGATTCTAAAGCAAAGAGGAAAGATTTAGATTACATATTAGGAAGAAATTTTTACCTGTGAGAGTGATGAGGGTCTGGCACAGGTTGCCCAGAGAAGCGGTGGCTACCCCATTCCTGGAAGTGTTCAAGGCCAGGTTGGACAGAGCTTGGAGCAACCTGGTCTAGTGGAAGGTATTCTTGCCCATGGCAGTGGAAGGTGCCCTTGCCCATGTTGGAACTAGTTGATCTTTAATGTTCCTTCCAACCAAATTCTAGGATTCTAGGATTCTGTGAATTGGAGGTCATAGCGGGTATAAAGACAAGGAGTTGCTCTGACAGGGGCAACTGACCTGGTGGGAAGACCCCAGTTAAATTCCCATTGGTGACCTTGGTGAATTCTTCCCTCTGTTGCTCCAACAAAATAACTAAATCCCAGAGGAGTCTCCAAGGAATGCCCTAAACAGAGATCACTCTTTTTCCCTCCAGGTGCTCCAATTTGAAAATGGGAGAAATGGCGGCTTCCTCACCAGCACCATCATATGTCCATTCCATCCTCAGTCAGACGGGGGGCAGCAGTGAGCAGGCAGGTTCTGCAGGACCACAGGCTCTGCCTGGTAGGATTAAGGTGACACACAGCCAGAGGAACAGTGCCAGGGAGAGGGCCCGGAGCAGATCCCCGCAGTGGGGCAATGATCTCTGCTTCATGAACAGCACTGACTACGACAACTCAACAGGGAGGAGGAGGAAGAGAACTAGTTCTTTAGGCTGTAACCACGCTCCCAGGGATAACACAGCTCCAGGGCTCTCCGACTGGATCTGCCAGCGGACACCTGCACCCAGTGCTGCTTGGGTGCAAACCCTGCCAATACGGAGATCCTCATGGCGAGGCTATGATATCTGGAGCCAGGTTGTGGAGATCACAAACTCTCATCAATCAGTGAGGAGGTTTGAGCATCGCAGAGATGCATGTCAGACAAACACAGTATGATGAGGCCAGACTGTCAGCCTGGATGAGGGAGCAGCACAGCATCTGAAATGAACAAAACTGACACTCAACTGGAATGAACAGGCAGAAAAGCCAAAGCCAGAATTAAACCCCCTTACTGGCCTGTGGAGGACCAGGCCTAAGCATGTTTTGTCTCAAACATTCTGTTACAACAGGAAAGGTAACTGGAGAAGAGGGTCCTGCAGAGCAGGGGTAGCATGTTCTGAGCCAACTTCCTGCTCCACCTTGAGACTTGTGCTGCCCCATCCCCAGCTAACTTGCAGGAGGAGGGCTAAAAGGGCTGGCTGTGCATGTGGAACAAAACAGCACAAAAAATCTAGTTTACATAGGAAGCTGCACCAGGTTAACTAGGAAAGAACTGGATTGGGCTCCCCTGGTTCTCTTTTTTCTCTCTTTCTCTTTTGCTTTCTTTGTCTGGCAACCTCAGCTTCAGACCCATGTGGCAGGACCAATGTGGGATCTACGGACTGCTGATATTCTTTGTTCTCTCCCTTTTCTATCTTTATTTCTCTCCTCTCTTGCTTTGCCTGGGCAAAGCACGGCTATGATATTCTAGCCTGTACTCCATATTGAAGTTTGTTTTGGGAGTGGGGAGCTTGTGGAAGCACGTCGTGGCTTGTGAGCCAGCACCTTTGAGGAGCTGCTTGTGGGAGCTGAGAACTTACTGAAGTGTACTGTACCAAATCTAAGGGCTTGTTTGGCCCCGCTGTTGTAGAAGTGTATTGCAATAATTTAAGGGCTTTTTAGCCAACACCTTTTTAATCTAAATATTGGGCTGGTTCCTGGAGTTACGGTGGCTGTACAATAAAACATAAAGAGTTCCCTGGCATGTAGCCCAGTGTCTTTGTTCAGCCTGACGAGAATTCACAATGAACATCATGCCTCTGACCACACAGGTTATGACATGGCCTTGCATGAATAATCCTTCTTTTTAGGTTTTGGGGCAATTGGTGGAAATACCCACTGTGGGATGTTGCGCATGATGGGATTTTGAAAGCTGTGTGCTTGCATGTGCCCATCTGGCAATCTCTTATTTTTAAATATGGAGTTCAAGTCACTCAAAGGGACATGGGTTGGATGAGTCAACAGTGACCAAAAAGGGCTGGATGGCTGGACTCCAAGGGTTCTGCTCAGCAGCACCAAGCCTAGTCTGGAGCCAGGAACAAGCAGTGTGTCCCAGGGGTCAGGGACTGATCCTATTTAATGCTTTCTTAACTAATGGTCTGGATGCTGGGGCAGAGACAACACTCAGCAAGTTGGCAGATGACACCAAAGCGGGAGCGGTACTTAGGCCACGAGTCTTGTGCTGCCACAGCGGAGATAAGGCAGATTGTCAACCTGGACCATAAAAAGGAGACTTTCAAGGCTAGAAGCAAGGCTTAGGGCTCTAATGACAATGCTTTGGTCCCTAAAAGAGGGCTTTGGACTATCCAGATGGGGGTCTGGACACTCAATGTGTGGCTTGGACCCTAAAAATGACCGTATGGGCCCTAAAAGTGCTGCTCTGGAGCTGGTTGTGTCTGACACGGCTGATTTTGTACAAGTCTTAATTGTCACCGGTGATTGTTTGAGGATGTCTCTACACATTTTCTGGTTAAGGGCTGTGGGAAAATGACCGGGAGTAAAAACATAATGGTACAGAAATTATAGGGGAAAATATGTTGCTGCTCCCTGGATGGAATGCAGCCAGCATACCCGACCTCCCACACACAATATAGTCTAAGGGGGACTAAATGACCCCTTCGAAGGGGTGGAGTTGAGTGGAGATCTGTGGAAACCTTTGCAGGGGAGGGAACTAAGTGGTACTTTATAGCTGATCAGCTGCAGAGCAGCTGAAAACCAAGGGAGATGAAGATGTCCTGCTGTTGAATCAGCAACTGTGGCAAAATCCCTCTCCTTGGACTGATGGGTGTCCCTATTTCAAGGTTATCTCGGGTACTGCACTGAGATACCTGTCCCCAAGGTACAAACCGCCCTTCACTGAGTAACACGCATGACTAAAATCACTCAAGTTCCACCTAAGTGTAAAAAACCATCATAAAAGTGAGTTGAAAATGGGGAGAATTTAGCGAAAACTCATTTGTAACTTCTGGGATCAGTCAATGGGCTGAACCTGTCTCTCCCCCCAGAGGGGCCCATTCAGTAAAGGAACCACACTCTGTGCGCACTGAATGATTTTCTCTAGCCAGTTTTGTCAGGGATTAGAGGTCATCTGTATATTGCTTTGAATACATTTTTGCAGTCAGACAGTAAGTATCACCAGCAATCCTGGAACCTTAACCTGTCACAATTTTATTAATAAAGAGTGTTATTCCATGAACTGTTGGTGTGAGTCTTTCAAGGGTTTTGACAAACATTAAGGTTTGGGAATATCTTCCCTTTCCATGTGACAAGGGCCAGTCTCTACTTTGTGCTGCAAGACACAAAGTCTCTACTTTGTGCTGCAAGACCCTCCTGTCCAGTATGCCCCAGTTTACGGTGTAACCAGTTGCCCAATCAATACTAATGTTGAGGATCTTCCGACTGATCAATTTTTATCTTCTTAATTTTTGTCATCTGATCCACCTTCTTGCTCCAATAAGTCTGTAAGACTTGATCATTGCCATGAGCTTTGACCCATCCTATGTGGATTGGTTGGGATTGAGCCTGTAACAATAACCACTATCCAATCTTCTTTCTGCCAAACCTCCTTTCCATTTACTTGTCAAACTAATGCTTCCCATTGACACAATCGCTGTGTGGCACCAGCCCAGATCGTGTAAGAATCAACATATATTGTCTTTGTTTTCTCTTCTGCTGCCAGCAATTCAGCTTTTAACTCTCCCACCTGTGCACTTCCCATTCCTTCTTCTACTACTTCCATTCCTGTCTGAATGTTAAGAGCACCTGCTCTGTACTTCCATTTACCATCTCTGTGTTTGGCTGAGGTATCAGTAAAACACATCTTTAACTTCAGAGTCTGATGTAAATGGGGAGCATCAAGTACAGGAGTAAGCTTACATGACTGTTTCAAAGCCAGCATATCTGGGGTCTCAGCTACCTGCAATTTGGTAGGTTCTCCCAGCCCTTCAGTCATATCCATCCAATCCATGACTCCTGAGACATATGCACACTATCTGTGTACTGTTGGCTTTTGTGCAATCCCGTCTGGTGGAGCACTGCCCTTCTTAACACTGGCTAACAGGTTAAACGGGCCTTGGATTTGCACAGATTGTTACTGTTGAATTTTTTCTACTTCTTTAATTGTTTGGGTCAGAGATAATAATACCTTTTCCCAGTCCATGTATCTTTTTTCAGTATCTTTTAATGCTGTGGAACTGAACCCTAATGGTCACTTGGGTCCATGAGGGCCTTCCTGGAACATATTACAGTAAGTCCCAAGTTCAGCAAAACCCCATTCAACTATTATAGGATCATTGGGGTAAACTGGCCCAAGTGATTCATATATTTTTAACTCTTCTATTAGCATGTGCAAAGCCTGCTCATGACTATCAAGCCATTCCCAGGTCTTTTTTTCCTCAGAATGCATACAACAGTTTTGCTATTATAGAAAATCCAGGAACAGACAGGAGAATTGCATGGGGAGTGTGCCCTAAATACGTCTGCACTCTAAATCCCTAACTGTCGCTGATAATGTCGGAACGGCCAAAGCGACACAGATATCAGACGTAGTCCAGGTGTAAGGTGAACAGGAAGCTGTTTATTGCTCTCAAGTGTTTCTTTTATACTCTTTGTATGCTATCGTGCCACAATACAATTGGTCAAAAGTCTCAAGCATAAAAAACTGTAGACACTGCACACACTCTTATTGGTGACACCGAAGACACTGTCCATGCTATGACATGCTATTGGTGACACTATACACATTTTGATTGGTGACCTTTGGTCTGGGCTGCATTACGTTTGTTCCGTCCGGCATTACAGTAAATATTTCCTAAAAGTTGTTTACATTCCTCGTCACTAATTGCCAGGCTGCTGACAGGTCCTCTGTCAACCCCGACACCTAATTACTTAATTTATCCTTTCTCTGGCTGCAGGGGAAATGGGAAGCTTTGATATTAGTCACAATAGAAATGAGTAAGACTGGAGCAATTTTTAATGCAGTAATTTTCATATTCTCTCCAGAAAATTTACTATTTGGAGTTTTTGCAGGCCTGAATGACCAAATATTCTCATTGAACAATTGACAAACTTTTCCTTTAAAGATACTGTATCCTAAAATATTTTCTTAATGGTCTGCAACTGCAAAGGTACATGAAGTCATTCTTTTTCCCTAAGTAACCATAAACAGACAGGAGGATTGGGGATTTTTAATAATGCCACTTCTAATCTTTCTTCCAAGGCTTCTGCCTTTCCCTCGGATTCTTTAAATTGTGGTTCTAATAAATCATTCTATACCTGAGAACTGAGCTTCAGAAATGAAAAGGAGGGTTTGAATCCTGAAGTTAGGTTTTGTGCCCTCAAAGGATGCTTCATTACCACAAATAAGGGCTTTGCCCCTAAAAAGGGGTTTTTAGAGGTTTAAAATAAGATTTGAGCCCACCAAATTTCAGGTTGAATCCTAAAGAGAAGGTTTTGGACCCTGACAGGGGTGTTTTGGAAGCCCTGGACCAAACCTGTGCAGTTTGGGTGTGTCCTGGACTGCAGGGTTTCAGGGTGTCCTGCCCCTGACCCACAGGCTCCAGAGCTTCCTCTGTTGGGTTCTGAACTCCCTCTTCACAGTGTAGTAGAATAACTCCTCCATTTTTGTGTGTCCAGCCAAAAAAGCCTCCAAAACATCATTTTTTTGTCCCCCAAGTGTTGACTTTTTAAAATTTTTCCAACATGACAATGGATTTTAAACCTTGTTATTCAGCTTTTTGATCACTAACCACCCCCTTTTCCAGACTTTTACCACCAGACCAAAGATTTGTGCCTCATTTGGTATCATTTGGACCAAATCCAAGATGAAACTCTGGTGCTGAAGCACAGGAGTCGCCCTGACCCGGACCTGGCCTGAGCTGTGCTGCTCCACTCAGAAATTTAGGGTGGAGCTTTGAACCTCTCACTGGCGACCCAGGTCAGAGCAGTGTTGTGAGATCTTGCCCCAAAATACGGCTCAGGGCCATGTTTTTGCCCCATCATAGCAAAATAAGTATAGGGAAATATTTGGTGGAACCATTCTTCCTTGGCCGTGCTCCTTCTCTCCCCTGGGGCTGCTATACCCCAGCCCTCTGTGCTCCAAATCCCTAAGAGGCCTCTGGCCTCGCTAAGTGTTTCACTTAGGCCCTTTTGGGTGCCTCCATGCCCCTTTGGGCTATCCCTAATTTCCCTTTGGATGTCCCCCAGGCCCCTCAGGGTACTCCCCCAGGTTCCTCCATGCCCATTTGGGTACAGCACCCCTCCACCTCCCTCCATGCCTCTCTAGCTGCCTCTCTGAGCCCCCCAGTCCCACTGGGTGTCCTACGGGACTCCCTGGAGTCTCTTCCTCTTTCGGCCTCCCTCATCTGTAACACCCCTGGAATCTCCCCCTGCTCCTCCCCCCATCCCAGAGGTGTTCTGGGCCCCTTAAGGGCCCCTGGCCAGCACTGGCTCCGTGCCCGAGCCTCTAACAGGCATCTCCAGCTGCTCTGCCATGGAGGAGACGTGAGTGCGCCGGGGGCCCCGAGGTTCCCCCGCTGCTGGCACCCCCTTAACCTACTGTTCCCTCCAGGGTGCCCTCAGTGGAAGCTTACGAGGCGGCCATGGTGCTGAGCGGGGTGGGGGATGCGCTGGGGTACCGAGGGGGCCGCTGGGAGTACTGCACCTCAGGCCCCCAGATCCACGCTGAGCTGGCTGAGCTGGGGGGGCTAGCGGCCATCACCCTCGAGCCCCCCGAGTGGCCCGTCAGCGATGACACCGTCCTGCACCTCGCCACCGCCGAAGGCCTGGCCACAGGTGGGGGGGGCTCCATGGCACCCCACAGATACAGATCCCTGGGATTGGGGTCCCCATTGTACCCCAGGCTAGCAGTGGAGTGTTCTGGGTGAGGGGCATGTCCTCACTATATCCCCCAGAGGGTGGGACTTATCTTTTGGTTGGGTTGTATATAGCCTTGGGTTGTATAGTGAGGTCTGAGGGGGGTCCCCATTTTAGCCCTGAGCTGTATGGGGCAGAAGTCCCCCATTGTATCCATGACCTAAACTGGAGGGTTGCTGGGAGGGGCTTTTGGGGGCACTCTGGCCAGCCTGGAGGGGGCTCGGGGGCATTCTAATTCCACTTTTCCCCTCTCCTCCCCTTTTAGAGTTTAGCCAGTGAGGCTTGGGGCGGGGGGGGGGGGGGGGGTCCGCATTTACTCGGGGAGAGTGGCAGGTGGGGAGTGTGTGTCTATCTGTGTCTCTGTTTTTCACCATTTATGTGCCCTTCCATACTGGGGGCTAGAGGGGGGAACATTTTCCCCTCCCACTTTAGAGACCTGGCAGGGTACCCCCTTCCCACCCAAATTGGAGTGCTCAGGGGGATTCCCCATTTCTCCATGAAACTTGTCCTGCTTCCCCTCCACTTTTGGGGGTGGTGTGAGTGGTGTCTCCTTTTCCCTCCAGTTTTGGTGGTCCATGAAGGGTGTTCTCCTCCCCCCTCCAGTTTTGGGGTGTCTGTGGGGCGATGTACCCTTTCCCCACATGTTTTGGGCGGGGTGCAGTGGGGGGGTCTTCCTCTTCCCTTTCAGTTTTGGGGGGTGCATGGGGCCTCTCCCTCCCCTCCCTGCCAGCCTGGGTAACCCAGGGAGGACCTCATGCTCCCCCTCCAGGCCTGGAGGGGGAACCTCTCCTGCAGGAGCTGGCTCGCCGCTACGTGGCTGCCATGGGAGACATGGAGGGACGCAAGCCTGGACCCACCAGCATCCTGGGTGAGTGGGGCCCAAGGATCCTGGGAGAGGCAGGGGGGCTTAGGGGGTCTCACGCCCCCATGCTCCCCCAGGTACCTCACAGCTGCGGCCTGGGGAGCCCGACGGCTATCGCATCCCCTTCAACCCCCGCGGTACCGGCTGCGGGGCCGCCATGCGCAGCCTGGCCATCGGCCTCAGGTGGGGATGGAAAAATGGGGGCACAGGTGGGGATAGGAGACAGAGGTATCAGAGCTGGGGAGATGGGGACAGGGTATGTGGGGGTGTCAGAGAGGGATGTGGGAGTGTCAAAATGGGTGGAATGGGGACATGGGGGTGTCAGGGCTGGAGGGACGTGGGGGAACAGGGACAGGGGGAATGGGGGTGAGGGACTGTCAGAGCTGGGGGAGTGGAGACATGAGGATGTTGGGGCTGGGAAAACGGGTGTGTCAGAGCTGGAGGGAAAGGGACATGAGGGGATGGGGGTGGGGTAACAGGGACATGGGGATGTCAGAGGGAGAAGAACGGGGATACAGAGAGGGGTGGGGCTGGAGAGGACAAGGTCTGGGATTTGGGGACATGGTGGTGCTGGAGCTGGGAAGTCGGGGACAGAGAACATGGGGACAGCAATAGGGAGAATGGGCACAGCAGAGACAAGGACTGTGGGGACAAGGGTGGTGGGATGGGGATTGGAACAATGCTGGGGATACAGGACTGGGGCGGTGGGGACTTGTCTGATGCCAGTACAGGTATCCACATGCCTGGGAGCTGCCGACACTGATCCGGGTGAGCATCGAGAGTGGGCGCATGACCCACCACCACCCCACTGGTGCGTGCCAGCCTGAGGGAGGCAGGGCAGGAGGGGACACAGGACCCCCCCTGAAGCCCCTGTCCCCACAGGGTACCTCGGGGCACTGGCAGTGGCCCTCTTTGGGGCACTGGGGGCTCGGGGAGAGCCCCCAGAGCGCTGGGGGGCTGAGCTGCTGCGGGTCCTGCCCCTGGCATGGGACTACGTGGAGGGCACTGGTGTGGCTGTGGAGGACAATGCTGCTGCCTGGCCCTTCTTTGGGGAGGCCTGGCACCGGTGAGGGGTCACTGGGAAGGCCTTGGGAGCACGAGGTTGGACTGGGGAGGATACTGGGAGGGGCTCAGGGGGCCATTGGTGTCACTGGTGCCCACTAGGCTCTGTCCCAGTCCTGGCAGCGCATCGCACTGGGGTTACTGCTGATCCTGATGTCCAGTCTGTCCACAGGGCTGGCACTGCCCATCCTGTTCCTGCTGCACCTGTGTCCCATCAGCGATGCCATCCTCAGGGACACTGACCTGTGTGTCCCTAGGGTTCCTGGGGTTATGGGTTTTCCTGGTGTTACTGGTGTGCCCACTGTGTCCAGTGCCACAGTGCCCCCCAGGTGTACCAATTGTCCCCAGTGTCCTCACAGGTTCCTGGGGCCACAGGGGCTGCTGGAGAGCCATCACCAAGTGACCCCCAGTGTCACTGGTTACCCCCTTGTCTGGTGACACCAATGTCCCCACTGACACCAGTGTCCCTGATGACTCCCCATGTCTTCAGTGTCATCCCTGCTGCCACCGATATCCCCAGTGACCTCAGTGTCCCCATGTCCCTGCAGGTACCTGGACTCCCGTGGGCTTCTGGAGGGTCGTGGCCCAGCCCAGGTGCCATCCCTCCCGTCCCCAGCCGAGCGGGACACAGTGTACCTAGGCTGGGCACTGGAGGGGTGGGCAGGACGCAGTGGCCATGATGCACCCATGGTGGCCCTAGAAGCCCTGCTGGCAGCCGGTGGATGCTGGGAAGACCTGTGTGGCAGGGCAGTGTTGCATGGTGGGGACAACGATTCGACGGGGACCATCGCTGCTGGGTGCTGGGGGCTGCAGGGGGGACTGACATCTGTCCCCTCGGGGCTGCACTGCCACCTTGAGCACCGTGAGCGGCTGCGCAATGCTGCTCACCAACTCCATGTGCTGGCCTGGGGGAGACGATGAGTCCACCCTGTGTCCCTGGTATCACCTGCTGTTCCCCTCCAAAGAAAGCCCCGGTGGGTCACCAGGGCACAGCAAAGACTAGCATGGGGTCTTAGCTTGGGAGGATCTCTGGGGGTCAGCAGGCCTGGGAAGGCCCCTAGGAGAGTCCTGGGTGAAGCAGGGCCCTTCAGGGGGTGCTGGGGTCTCAGGCAAGCCCCAGGGAAACCACGATAGCCATGTCCAGGTGGCCTTTTACCCCTCCCCAGTTTGGGACCCCAGAACTTTCCCAAGGAGCCTCAGTTAACCCTACAGTAAAAAACATGTCCTCCCAAGTCACTCTGGCTCTGGGTGTGTGCCTGGTGTCTCTTGTCCTTCCTCTGCCAGTTTTGAGACCATACCTCGGTGGGACCCTCTGCAGCCAAACCTGCTCCAGGCTGAGCAGCTCCTGCAGCCCCTCCAAGAGGTTCCTGGCCATGGGGCATCTCCAAGGCCTGTTCCTGGGCTGGCTTGCCGACAATCTGTTCTGTACTGATAGCCCAGGGCTTGGACCCAGTGTTCAAAGGGTGGGCTCACCAGTACTGAGTGGAGAGGAAGGAGCACACAACACTGCTGCCACCTGCCTCCAAGTGCCAGCCAGGATAGTGATGCATTATCCTTTGCATCCTGCTGCTCATGGTCACCTTAGTGGGCCCCAGGGTCCTTCAAAGCAAAAAGGATGAGCCCCCAGGGGGATGGTCCCCCAGGGTTAATAACCCTGAGGGGGCCAGGCCTGAGATGTGATGGGCCAATAGGGTAAAGCACCTCTGGTGGGCCCAGGGTTAATCATCCCAAGGGTGATGGGATCAAGGACTAATGGACCCGAAGAGTAAAAAACAACCAGGGTGGTTGCCCCCCACCAAAGGAGATGGCCTCGAGGATTAATCCCCCCCAAGTGTGATAGGCCCCAGGGTTAACCACCCTGAGGGCGATAGGTTTGTTCTAAGAACAGGGCTGATAACACAGGAATGCTTTAGTCAAAACCCCCTCATTCTTAGGGTTGGAACATGAATCTCAGTGACAAAAAAAAACCCAAACAACACCCCCCCCTCCAGAAAAAAACAACAAAGCAAACAAATAAAAAACCCAGGAAAAAAAATTGAGATCCTGAACTACAATTTCAAGGTCCAAAGGATTATTTTTCTGATTCAACCCCAAGTTTTTCAAGTACAAAGCCTGATTTATATAACGCAATCCTCCAAAGTAAGGAAAACAGCATCACTTTTAAATCCCTAAAGCCTACACTTGGGAGACCAAACAGTTTAAGATACAAACCCACATTTTCATACTACAAAACTACATTTAGACGTCACAAGGTTTATGCTTTTAAAGTTCAAAGACTCATTTAGAGGGTCCAGAGCATCATTTTGAAGGCCCCAAGTTTGATCTGGGAGGTTCAAAGCCTCATTTGTAGAGTCCAAAGGCTCATTTCTGGCCCCAAACCAATTGGATATGTTCCAAATGCTCCCTCTCAGAGGGAGAGAATTCAGTCTGCAATTTGGCTGGCTCAAAGCCGCCTCTTAAGGCTTCCCAGACCCATTTCCTCATACACTTACAATAAAGTAGGTCCTGAGCTACTCTGGTGAGGGTGAGAGTGCTCATCTTTCCTTCTCTGTAATGGTGCAGATGTCCCCTGTGTCACACCGGGAAGCAGCTCAGGCCCAACAGTCCAGCTGCTGGTGGCTATGCTTTGAAAACTTTTTGGGCAAGCTGATGCATTCCTACCTTCCAGCTGGGACATTTGAGATAGGGAGCAGCAGGTTTTAAGGACTGCAGTTGGCTGGCTCCATCCAACAACAGCTCCTCCTGCATGCATCCTCATCTGCCCAGAGGAGTCCCCATGGCCCTCTGGGGTTCCTCATGGGGTTCCCCATGCAGTTCCTCTTGCCTTCCTCAGAAAGCAGGAAACCACCCCAAAAGGCCCCGCTGAGGGCCAAACAGGGCTTGTGCAAGGGTGGTGGCACCTCTAGTATGTGGTGTTGTACTACTGGGATGATTCCAGTTGCTGGAGACCCCTGGATGTCCTCAAACTGCCTCTGCCCTGACTCCAGCATGGCTTTTTCAGTGGGGGAAGAGAAAGGAGAGAACTTGGCATCTCCTCTCCCAGGGCTCATGTTGCCACCAAGGGTCCCCAGAGTGCCATCACAAGTGCTCATAAATGCCATCAGTGTCACCGAGTGCACGGACAGACCTACAGAGTCCTGCCTGAGAAAGGGCTGCTGGGATTCCCAAAGGCAGTTTGAGGGTGTGCTGTGCTTCCCTCCTCCATTTCTTCTAGGAGCCTATCCCCTGGAATGTTCGGGGGGGATCTGAAGTCTTGGGGCTGCCCCTTCCAACCATTTCAGGGGGATATTTTGCAATTTGGGGGAATACTCGCAAATTCTGGGGTGCCTGGGGCCTCCCGAGGCCTCCCCGCCATGCCTCCAGTCTGGTTAATAAAAACTGGTTCGAGATTCAGCTGCTCCCCAACTTGTCTCACCCACTTCCACCGTCCCCGGACGTGTCGTATCCCCCATATCTAGCCCAGTCCTTCCGGCCCAGGCCTACGCCCCCCCCCCCCCCCCCCCTTCCGTATCCCCCGTTTCGCGCTCCCGAAGGGCGGGAATACAGTGGAACCGGCGACGACCAGTGAAAGGGGGCGGGGCCAGGCCGTAATCGATGGGAGGGGGCGGGGCCTGTCCGGCGCCACGGTCGAAGGGCTCCACACGCAGGCGTCGCTCCTCCCCTTCTCGAGACTGACAGCCGTAGTAACCAAAGGCGCCGTGGAGGCGGGAGGCGGGCTCCGCCTGACAGCCAATGGCAGCGAGAGGCCGGCGGGCAGCCCAGCGGCTAACGGCAGTGAGGTGACAGGCGGCGTGAGCAGCCAATGGCGCGGCGGAGGGGGGCGCGGCCGGCCAATGGTGCGGGGCTCGGGGGGTGGGGCTGCGGCCGACGCGCGGCGGATCGCGGTGAGCGCTGAGCCGGCGGGCCGCGGTTCTGCAGGTCGGGGTCCCGGGGCCCGGACTCTCCTGCGGTCCCAGCACCAATCCTGGCGGGGCTGCTCCCGCTGTCTGCCGCCTGAGCATACGCCCGGGCCACCCCCCCGCCCCGCTGCGCCCAGGACTGACCACCAGTTCCCCTTCCTCGGTACAGGCCCCCGAAGCCCTGGCTCCCCCCTGCTTCCCAGGCAGCAGCCCCCAGGCCCTGGGCTCTCCCTGTGTCCCTCTGTACTCTCTCCAGCCCTTCAAACTGCCTTCCGCGCCCCCCCCCCCCCACCCAGCAGAGCCCTAATCTCCAATGCCCTGAGGTTCTCCCTGGTCACCTTCCTTGATGCTGTGGCCTCGCCGCCGCCTTCCCCTGTCTGTGCCCCCGCAATCAGTTCCACTCCCGCTGCCTCCCTGAAGCTACCACCCCAGAATCCACCCCAACTCACCTGCCCCAAGCCCTCCAACCTGGGTCCCCTTTCCCGAGGGTACCCTCCCCGTTTTCTAGGGGTGCCCCCCCTACTCCTGGGGTGCCCCTGTCTCCCCAGGGTGCCTTCTCCCCACAGACCCCCCCCCGCGCCATGGCGGAGCCGCGGTACCTGCAGGCCGACTGCACTTTTCGGCCCGGGACACACAACGGTGCGGGTGACTCTGGCTCGCACTGCGCTGCAGGTGGAGGTGGAGGCTCACGGTACCGCCGACCTGTGGAGGGGCGAGTTCGATGCCGCTTGTGAGTGCCGGGGGGGACCTGGGGGAGGACCGAGGGAACCCCCCCCCCACTGCCACTCACTGAAGTACCCCCCTCCTCGCAGTCATCGAGGACCTGACCCGCAAAACGGGGAATTTCAAGCAGTTTGGCATTTTCTGGCAGCATGCTGGAGTCAGCACTGATGCAGGTGTGGCTGCGCCACTCCCCTACATGGCATTTTGGGGGCAAATGTGGTGGGGTGTGTGTCCCACTGAGCCTCCCCCACTTTTCAAACACCCTGCAGAGCAGCGAGTCCGTCAGCCTGGAGCTCCTCACCTACGCCGACCTGGAGACCCTGCGTAGCCGGAAAGTGGGGGCAATCGCCCGGCCTCCCCCTTCCTCCTCTTCCCCCCCTCAGCACCAAGCGCTACCTTATCCTCGTCTATTCTGTGGAGTTTGATAGGTGACAGGGAACACTGGGCAGGGGTCATGGAGGAGTGACACCAGCCTCACCCCCTCCACGTGCTCCTCCCCAGGATCCACTACCCGCTGCCGCTGCCTTACGTCGGGCGGCCGGACCTTGCCACACTGGTGCGGGAGTTGCGGGAGGAGCTGGCACGGCTCCGGGCCCGACGCCTGGAGGAGATCCAGCACCTGCGGGACGCGTGAGTGGGGCCTGCAGCACTCAGAAGGGTTTGGGGGGTTCAAGGTGAGGAAGGAGCCCCCAGATTACACCCTGCCATCCCCCTCAGGCTGCGACAGGCACTGGAGGAGAAGCAGGCGGCAGAGGCCCGGCATCAGCGTGAGCACCGTCAACTGGCTGCCCAGGTGGGCTGGGAGGGGATGGGAGGGGCCTGCAGGTCCCAACCTGCTGGCAGCGGGAAAGGGGGGCTGCCGGATGCACAGTGAACCTTTTCCCCCACCTTGCAGCTGGCCGAGGCAAAGGCATCAGAGCAGAGGCTGCAGCTGCGGGTGAAGAGCCTGACAGCCGAACTGGCCTCCTACAGGAGGGGGTGAGGTTGGGGTGGGCTGTACAGGGGGACCCTCATGACCATGGGATGTCCCCCCCCTCATGGCACTGGTCCTCTTGGCAGCCGCCGGACATCTGCCAGTACAGCCCCCTGCCCCCAGGAACGACGCTCGGCATCCCTGGAGAGCCACAGGAGCAGCCGGGGCTGCCCCTCTCTGCGATCCCCATCACCTGCAGGTGTGGGTTGCTTGGGGGGACACACATGGGGTGGGGACAGGACATGGCTCACCCGCTCCTCATCCTGACCCTCTCTTTCTCACCCCTTCACCAGGCTCCCGCCTCCCACGCTTCGACCCCACTGCCTTCGTCAGGGCCCGGCAGCGACGGCAGAAGGAGGCTGAGCTCAGAAAGTAAGCGGTGACAGTGAACTTGTCACCATCCCACTGTCCCATTCCTCCCCAGCACTTGGGGGATCCCCTGCTCCCACTCACCATCTCCCTTGGGTGCAGCCAGCGGCACAGGGCAGCTTTTGGCAGCTCCAGTCCGGTGAGGAGCCATGGGCGCAGCTCGTCGGGTGAGTGGGGAGCATGAAGAGGGCCAAGGGGCACCCACTGGGTGCTGGTGCTCCTTCCTCAACTTCCTCCCTTACCCCCATTTCTCCCTGCAGCCACAAGCTTCCGGAGCTGGTGCTCGGCAGTGAGCTCTGGCAGCAAAGGCAGTGAGTGCCCCGAGGCCATGCCCCACAGGTAACGCTGGTGTGGGGCAGGATGCTTGGGCATCCTTCCTGGCACCTCTTAAACCCCCCTATCTTGGGCAGGGACAGGAGGGTGACCCATACCCAGAGACCCCTGAGCACCTCGTCCTGCAATGGCCCCTGTATGGTGAGTGGCAGCCCCTTTGGGGTTCCCCCACCCATTTGGGTCCCCCCATCTACATGCTAAAGTGGGGTGAGCACAAGGAGTGGGGGGGGACACACACCAGTGACCACCAATCTCTCCCACAGGCACCTCGCCTGGCTGCCAGTCACAAGGTGCCCATACGCAGTGCTGCTGGCAAGCGCCCTGGTAAAGGTGAGGCCCCATCCAAGTCCCTGTATATTCAGGGTGCCCCCCAACCCAATTCAGGCCTTTGTTAACCCATTTTCCCTGCACTGACCTCCCCAGAGAACCACTCTGAGGAGCCCTCAGCTGAGCTGGCTGAGATTGATGCCCGGCTGTGGGCGCTGCAAGAGTACATGGACAGCCTGGACACCTGCATGTGACTCCCCCCTAGGGACTCCCAGCCCCTCTGGGAACCCTCCTCCCTCCCTGTGTCAGGGGGTGACGGTGGTGTGGGGCAAGTGTTCCCCCAAATAAACCCCTGTCTGGCCCTAGGGCATGTTCTTCTTGGGGTAGGGTGGAGCTTCTGTCCCCCCTCTTGCGGTCCTCTTGTCCTCACTTACTGTCCCCTCAATATCCCGCTGCTGGGGACATGGCAGGAAGGACACAATATGTGTGTCGGGGGGTGGGCACCGGGACGTCACCAGAGGGTGATAGGCGACATGGGGGATACATGCCCCAGGTCACCAATCCTGTCCTCTGGGCTATCAGTGAACTCAAAACGCCACTGCAATATGACAGCAGGACCCATGTTGCCCTACCCTGCCCCTGCACCCTGTCCCCTGTGTGTCCCTGTCCCCCCTCCTGCAACGCTACTGGTCCCCATGGCACTGGCCAAGCTCCCCATTGTGGCTCTGACACCACCATGGCTTTATTCAGTTCTGTGTCACACAAAACGGTGGGGTCAGCAGTGACTGGAGCCAGCGTGAGGCTGCAGTTCAGGAATGGTGGCAGCTGGCCAGGGGGTTAGCAGTGATCATGTCACCAGAGTGTAGAGGTCCTGGGGTGGCAGGGTGGTGGTCTCTGTGCCAAAGCCACTGTTTGGTGTCACTGTGACCACACTGGGGATGCCACCATGGTGAGGAGATCTTCAAAGTCAGTGTGAGGTGCTGCAGCCATGACTCGATGCCACCACAACCACACATTCGGCAGGACACTGCAGCGATGACGCTGACAGGCATGAGCCAACCACGGCAGATGCGGCACTGGTGATGCCATGAGGACAGGAGTGGTGCCAGCAGCTGCTCGTGGATGTCTGGCAGGCGTTGTTGCTGCCGCGGGTGACAGCCACAGCGGGGATGGTGAACGTGATGCCTCGTCCCAGTCCCGGTCAGAGCTGTACGCGGATGTCGGGCAGGAGGCGACAGGCCGTGACGATGTCGATGGTGTCGGCCACAGCGCGCAGGTCGCGGCGGGCCAGGCGCAGGCAGTGAGCGGCGGCGGCGGCGGTCACCTGCGCCCGGCCTAGGGCCCCCTCCAGCCCTCCCAGGCTCCGGGCGGCGCTGCCGTAGCTCTGCCGCAGGGCGCTGCCCACCGCCCCCTGCAGCCGCCCCGTCCCCTCCCGCAGCCGCTGCTGCAGCAGCGAGGGGCTCCCCCGACCGCCCCCCCAAACCGTCGCCGGCTCCTCCGCCAGCACTGGGGATGTCTTCGGTCTATGCTCCTCCTCCTCCTCCTCCTCCTCTTCGGTCTCGGAGGCTTCGCCCGGCACCTTCAGCCCGGCCCCGGGGGCTCCCCCCGCCGCCCCCACCAGCAGCTCCTGCTCCGAGTCGCTCTCGGAGGCTTCGCCCGGCACCACCGTGAGGGGGCGGGTGGCGGCCATGGCCTGAGGGGCACGGGGAGGGATCAGGGGGGCATCACCGAAGGGGGGGGCGCTCCGGGCTTGGCCTGTGGAGTCCCTCCCCCACTCCTCCCCGCGTGCTCAGACCCCTGTAGACTCCTACGGCCCACTTAGTGATCCCAAATCTCCACATCCAGGACACCTCCCCCCACATTCCTCCCCCTGCAATCCCACGAGAATCTCCCACCTCCTGCCCGCGAACGCCGCAGGTCACATGATGAGAGGACCACGTGGCCTTCGCATCACGTGTGCCGCGCGGCGGTAACCCGGAAGTGCCTTCATTCGGCATGGCGGGCCGGGTTCTGCCGGCGGACGGCGCATGCGCCACGCCGCCATTAAATAAGGGAGGCACTGCAGCGCTGGCAGGCTTCGGGTGTCCTGGCCCTGCTCTGCGGAAATGGTGAGCGCGGACAGGAGGCTTAATGGAAGACCCGCGGGGGCACCCCCTCTGGGGGACAGCCGCCATGCCTCGCGGCCACAACCGAGAACAGGAGCTGTGCTGGCACCGCGACGGCAGCCGGATCCAGAGCCCTCCGCAGGCCACAGGGCCACTCCGGCCGGGTCCCGCCCCTCACGCCCGCCCGCCCGCCACCAATAGCGCCGCGTACTTTCGCAGCCATTGGCAGCCCGGCGGTGGCGGGCGGGCCGAGAGCGCCGATTGGCCGCACCGGGCGGGGCCAGGCCCCTCCTACCTGGCCTGTCCACGGCCTTCGGCCCTGTTCCGCTCGCGGCCGTGGCCCCACGGGCATCTACTTTGTGTCCCGCGCATCCCGCTCGCCTTCTTTGGGAGAGTCCCTGTGCAACGGGATCCCCTGGGGAGGGCTGAGGAAGCTGGGGAACGGTGCCCCTCCCCGCCGGGAGTGCCCCTCTCGCCCCTCTCCATGACGCGGTCTGAGCGGGGGAGACTGTGTATCGGGGTGCCGGCCCCACCCTGCGCCTGCCAGGGTAGGGATGGAGCCCTGGGATGGGGCTGGGAGTACTGGTGTGGGGATGGCGGGATGGGGAGAGGCCGCCGATGGGGCTGAGGTGGGGTCCGGTCCCCCGGCACCGTCCCCCTCCCCAGGGGACAGCTGTGGGAGATGAAGAGCACCTTTGGCAGCTGTAGGTGCTGGGAAGGGGGTCGAACAGGGCTGGGAATGGGCAGTGAGAGCCAGCAGCTGCCGAGGGTCGAGATGGTCTCCAGGCAGCTGCAGAGGATTGGCAGGCTGGAGAGCAGCTCTAGGAAAGGGTATGGGGACTGCCGCGGCCTGTAGGGGCTGGGGGAGAGGGTTATGGTGGCTATAGGGGCACAGAGGCTGCAGTGATCTATGGGGCAAAGGCTTTCCGGGGAGGGGTGGGTGTAGAGGCCCCTCATATTTATAAGGCACAGGTGTGGCCATTCCTAAGGAAACTACCCCTTTCACTTCCATTAACTCTGAAACCTATGGATGGCCTGGCCACAAGGTGGAGACTAGGAGAAGGGAAGGGGATGCTCCCAGAGGAGGCCAGCTCTGGGGGAGTTGGGGACCCTGCGAATTTATATGGGAGTAAGGGTGGGGCTATAGAGGGTGAGGGGTGCTGTATAGGCATAAGGGACCAGGGTAGTCATCTGGGGTGTGGGCAGCAATGACCTCTGGGTTTGTTGTGTCCCCTGGGACCACCATGTCCTCCCCATCCGGACCATCAACTTCCTGGGCTGAGTGGGGAGACAGTGGTGATAGTCTAGGGGCGCCTAGAGCCCCTACCTGTCCCACCCCGCAGTACCTCCCCAGCAACCATTACCCCAAAGCTAGCTGAGAGCTGTGAGGAAGGGCAAAGGTTCGGGAGGACAGGGAGGGGGCAGATGCAGGAGAGCATGGGGGGATTCCCCCAGACTGGGCAATGTGGGGGTTCTGGTGGTGTCTCCAAGTCCAGTGGATGTTTTGGTGTTGCCCTCAACCCATGGACTGTCGGGGCACAAGGGGTACTCAGGCCCCAGCTTTGGGTGCTCTGACCCCTGAAACCGGGTGCTCATCCCCCTCTGTGGCAGGTGCAGCCACATTCCCAGGTGCATCTCCAACTGACCCCTCTGTCCCTGCAGAGACAGCGGAGAGCAGGTGTAGGAGTTCCTGCCCCTCACAGGTTTGAGGCCCTCAAGTTGCACAGTGGTGTCGTCCTTACCTGCATCACCTTCTGCAGCCCCATGGGGGCCCCCAGCCTCACCCTGGGGTGCTTCCCACAGATGGAGCCCTCTGAGGTGCTTAGGGTTGCCCCCTACTCAAGCACAGGGGCAACAGCGCCAGACTGTGGCATTTGAAGCCTGGCAGAATGTTGCAGTGGCAGCTCACGTGACTGATGCTCATCCGCGGTTCTTGCAGGTCCAGAATCTCATGGGGCTGTGGCAAGAACAGAGGTCAGGAAATCACACAGGCGGTGCTGTGAGATCCAATTTTTTTGTGGGCGATAAGTGGCTCAGAGGGAAGTGGAGCATCTACTCTGCATGCTTGTTGCATCCCTGAGCTGGAACAAGACATTCCCAGCAACTGCCAAGGTGTGGCAAGGAAGTGTCCTAGCCTTGCCATCCAGAGCTGCAGGTAGGAATCCTGTGGAATGGGAGTGCATTTACCTTGTGTCAGAAAGTACTTTAGAGCTCAATCTGCACCACCCTGTCTGCAGGGTCATGATTTCTGGGCCTGTGACATTCCAGGGATGAATCAGATGGACTCACAGTCACTATCAAAACCAGGGAGAGTAGGGAAGATAAAAAAGTGTTTTGAGCAGTGAAATCTCTAAAGCATCATCAGAGACCTTCTGACTAATATCAGTACTTGCTATTTTTCTTAAATGTCTCCATCAGCAAGAGTTACAAATGGTGGCTTGTTCTGAAAACTGAACTTACTTTTCAGAAAATTTTTCAGGGAGGGTATGCTGAGACCAGCAGGTGCTTTTTTACAGCATGAGACCATCTGTGAAGGTAAATAGTCTGCCTCTTGCCATCCTTCAATAAACCATATGGTGGTTAAAAAACCAGACTAGCACTGACTTCCAAGCTCATGTACTGCAGATAAGCCTCACATATTTGCTCATGTATTTGCTATAGTGTAAAACTGGATTAAACAGTCCCTAGGTGTAGTGTTGAAAACACAAGGTGACATATATCCAGTCTGGAGCACAGTAGGAAGACTGTCTTCTGGTCTTCTAGCAAAGATAGAAGAGGTTTTAAAAGGCGTGGAAGAGAAAAGAAGAGAAGGCTAAGGTGATCTTTTTTACATAGAATTTGGGAGTGAGGGGAAAAATAAAGGGAGAGGCGCCAAGCACTGGAATCCTTGAAGGAGTGGAAACTTGGTTATACTGTGAAACAACATTCTACTGCCAATTACAGATTTTCCATAGGCTCTTGTAAGTTATGAGGGAGACCAGAATTTGAAAACCATGAAACATTTTTAAAGTTTCCCAGTGATGATAGCAGATCAAAAATGTAATCTGACTGGCCATGATAAGTTGTGCACAGTGAGAACCGATCTCTTTCCTTAAATCCATAAGAGGGAGTCTGTGAGCAAAAAATCCTTCAGCAACACTATGAGGCACTAGATCTTATAGCTGGCCAGAGTGTGTACAGGGAACCACTACACTGTCTGAGCCAGTTCCTGGACAAGGATGCTGTCTGCTCTCATCAATGTGAAAAACATTCTCTTGCTCTAATGTGCAGGCTGTCTGTAAGCAAGGCAGAAGAATGAAGTCTGAAGTGCAATGACTATTTTCAAGGAGCATATAAGATAACTGATACTCAATTGTTATAAATGGGATAACTTGGATAATTTGGAGGTGCAGAGTCTTGGTAGGGCACTCACTAATCATATCAATAACACTTTATCAGGTTGGGATTGCCTGGTAACCAGATTGGAACCACATAATTTGCATATGGATGTTGCCAGACTGGGACCAAAAAGTGGACAAAAAGTAATTCCGAGTGGATTGTTTCTTTGGAAGGAGTTTGAGGAAAAAAAAGGGCAACAAAATGTCTACAAAAAGCTATTCAGAAGTAGAAAAAATTAGTGAATGAAACTGGGTACAAAGAAGATATGAGATCTTCCAACAGTAGGAGTGCAGATGCCTATGGATTGTGATGAAGCTGACAGCAGATTGAAGCCCACCAGGAAGCTGGAGGGAAACCTGTTGGTCAACCCAGTAGAATCTCCCTCTGGAGAATAGAGGGCTCGTTGACTATGTGCTTGTATGTCTCTATTACTGAGATGAATACCAAGTTTCCTTGTAGCTTTTGGTCAAGATGCTTATCTTTTGGAGTATTTAGGAGGAACCATGCCTACATACTGTGGCACACCACTGCTCTACGTGTGTGAGAAGAGAACATCAAATAAGTAATTGCAGGGACTGAGGAGTGTTTACCTTGAGGACTTGAACTAGATGTTCTTCTGTTGATACTGTATTTCTGAGTGTAAAGTGTCTGGATCTTGCATTGTGATTACAGTACTTTTCAAAGAGCAGGTTTTTAATAAAAAATTTTTAATATTAAATTTTTAGGTTGAGAATGGAAATTATGTTCTTGCTGCTCCCAGGACCAAACATGGTGCTGACTGCTTTTTCAAGCAAGAATTTCTATGGTTTTCAGTGCTTGAAAATATTCATGGTAGTATTATGTGATGGGCTAATCCTGCAAGTCAACAACAGGTCTCTGAGGTGAGCATGTTGCCGTGAGAGTTAGGTGCTGAAAAAATCTCCGGAGCAGTTAATTAGGGGTGAGATAAGAAAGGGTTTATTATGCCAAGGCTAAGATGTTACAAGACGCGCGTGCAGGCCATGCCTGAGATGTTACATTTTATAATACCATCCATCCAATCCCAGATGTGTCCACCCTGTGGCCTTTACTGTGGTCCACCCCGGGTCCACCCCCTGCAAATGGGTCTGGGGTGTGTTTTGGGACCCTCTGTTCATCCCATCTTCATCAGAGCACAAAGGGTACATAGTCACCCAATTCTTGACCGTGTTCTGTGGTTTAGACCCTGATATGCTGTTCTGCCAACAATCTAGGCCTTGCCTTGACAAAAGACTAAACATTCCTACTGAATTTGGGAGTAGGGGTGATATAGGGAGCATAGAATGGGGTAGGAGGGCTAAGGAATGTGTAAACAAGGGTGCTACAGGGAAAGGGAAAGGGGCAAGGGACAAAGGAGGGAGGGTTGCTGCTTTTAAAATCTTATATAAAACTTATAGGGCTTACCAATATTAGAAAAATAAAAAAACAGTAGGGGCTTAAGGCATCAGCATCATTCAAAAATGGCTGACATAGGTATAAACACAGGAATTCTAGCAAATCCCAAAAGTATCTTTAGGTAGAAGCTGTCCTGTCAATATGCTCAGTGATCTCAGAGCTATCAAAAGAAAATACAAAGAGAATCAATAAGAATGTAAGAATAATGAAAAAAGCGCTGAAGGGAGACAAAAAAGGTAAAATTCACCTGCAGTGTCATTTGGCTGAGACAAATGGAAAATACAGGACTCACTACAACCTACATGTTCCCTTATCCGGAGCATAAGAACCACAGAATTAAAACACTTTGCCTGGCTATTGCTCGTGTTAAAAATGTCTCTGACTTTCACTGTTAGAGACATATACCCTCTCAAAGTATATGAAAATCCATATGTCCTTCCATTTCTACTCAAAGAAAGAAATTGTAGATGTTGGACTGGTTAAACCTTGCTGTGGACAAGAGTATGCCCATGTTTAGGGAGTTCACAACCCCCGATGATAACTGTAAAGATGGAATCATCTTTCTGGAACAGGCACAGATTTGAAATCTTGGTTTCTTATTCCTGGGTGAATGCTAACCACCAGTGCCCCTAATCATTGCTTTCTCTATAATGAGTTAAACTCCTTCTCCAAAAAAAATAACAAAACCACAACAAAACATCAAAGAATATCCACCAAATGCTTTGTCAAGCACTTCTGAACAATGTGAAATGTCAGTAATGCAGATGTTTGTAAGTGCATGCTGATGCTCTCAGGCAGCGACCTGGGTTGAGCACTTCAGGAAAACAAACTCTAGATCTTCAGATTTGGACACTGTTCAGCCCTGGCATCATCTGGGACAGTTCCTGGAGCTCAGGATATAAGAGACTTTCAGAATCAGATGAGGGAGAGAGAAAGCCTCGCTTTTGTTCAAGTTTCCCTGTAGGTAACTTACCCTTTAAATGGGAACTGCCCTCTAGAATAGTTTTTAGTTATTCCTGTTCCTCTGGTGTTCCCAAGGGTACTCTGGAGGTGGCAGTGCATAATACATTTCTCGAACTTCACCAGACTGAGATTTCTGTGCTTGGGAAGATTTGTGTGTTTTGGTTGTTGCAGTCACTGTATGTCTGTATATTTCCAGATGACTTTGGCAGTTTTCCTTTAAAATTGTTCATTTTTATTAATAGACATGTTAGCATTTTATGTTTGCAATCTTACACATTGTGTGCTGTCAAGTTCTTTCCATTGACCTTATCCTAGTCTTGCTCCTGCATTACTTTTACCATTGTCCGGGTTCATTTGGAAACAAATTACTTGGGACTCATATAAATATCTTTAGTGTGGGCTTTTTTTTTTAATGTTTAACCTTCCCAGAAATAAATATTTCCAGAACCCTGAATGAATTAAACAAACAACACATCATGTTCCATTAAAGGAACAAACTAACTCAGTTGTTGATAGGGAACTGCACATTTGTTTATTAAAAGCTGATGCTTTAAAAGTAAGAGAAGATAGCTGGGGCTTTAAGAATGATGGAAAATCCGATTTCCTCTCTGTTGCTGCAGGTGGCTTGGCACAACTTCTCAGCTCATTTGACTTAATGTTTTCACATTTTCCTGTATAAACTGATGTACATTACAGGACACCGTGACCATTTTGTATTGGAAAACAGGTATTTATTCATATCTGTTATTCATGATGGAGTTGTTTGAGAAAGAAATGCATGCAATGTTTCAAGCATTGGCACACTATGCAATTCTGTGGTTTGGAAATCTTAAACCTTAAATCATGAGTTCTTTGGCAGGCAACATCATCTTTCACAGACAAGGATACACATCTTGCTTCCTGAAATCGTTAGCTCCTAGAGCAAGTTAGGTTTACAAACTAAGTCTAAAAGTCCCCTTCTACACCCTCTTAAATAACCTTCTACCCATTCCCACTCATCAAAAACTACCACTGTCCTGGTACCTGCAGACCTAACCATGAAGTCTTTGTTCTTTGTTAGAACGCTCCGACATCGGTGACTCATCATTTATAGGATTACATTCTCTCACTGGAGATGAAAATTGGAGTTTAGATGACCAGGTACACAGCACAAACAGAAGTGTGAATCTGGTTGTCAGAACTTCAGTTTTAAGACAGTGATACAATTTTTTGAAAAAACAAAACAGGGATGATTTATGGTAAAACCTTCTTCTCCCTAGAACCTCAAAGGTCAACCCGTAAGTGTGATTGTCAGGTTAACAATCACAGCTACTCTGCCCTTCTGTGACCTTCCCTGGAGTACTGTGTCCAGGTCTGAGATCCTCAGCACAAGAAGGATGTGGCCCTGTTGAAGGAGTCCAGAGGAGGCCACAAAGTTGTTCTGAGGACTGGAACACCTCTGCTCTGAAGACAGGCTGAGAGAGCTGGGGTGTTCAGCCTGGAGAAGAGAGGGCTCTGGAGAGACCGCATTGCAGCCTTCCAGTACGTGAAGGTGGCTTATAAAAAAGAGGGAGAACAACTTTTTACATGTGCAGATAATGATAGGAAAGGGGGTTCAGTTTTAAACTAAAAGAGGAGAGATTTGATTAGGTGTTAGGAGCAAGTTCTTTACTCAGGTTGCCCCTGAGAGGTTGTGGCTGCCCCATCCCTAGAACTGTTCAAGGCTTGGAGTCTTGAACGTGTATGGGGCTTGGATGGGATTTGGAGCAACCTGGTCTAGTGGAAGGTGTCCTTGCCCATGGCAGGGGAGTGGAAAGAGAAGCACTTTAAGATCCCTTCCAATCCAAACCATTCTGTGATTCTATGAACAGATAATGTCTCTCTGCAGGAAATGCAAGAGTTAGATCACCTACCTAAAGTTGATGTGGTCCTGAAACTGCTGGGAAAGAGGCAGATCTGTCTAGCAGATCCCAAGAGTGGAAAGCAACCTGTAGCCCCTGGCAGCACAGGATGCCAGCCTCATCTGCTTTCCAGCATTCATCTACTTTCCAGCATTCATCTGCCTGCAGCAGCTCTGTATGATGCACTGATTCCCAAGTCAGCTTGCTCAGAGACCTTTTCCTGACACATTCATACATCATTCATATTGCTGAACTATGGTTATTGCAAGGGACAACTTCTTTATGGTACCTTTTCTATGGTTTTGAAGACCTATTGTTATGGAGTTTACACAAATGTTTTGATGTCTAAAGTTAATTGAATGCCAATCACAAGAAATTAAAACATTATTATGAACAATGAAAAGCAAGGCAGGAGAGGTTGTTCTTTGTTCAGTTGAATTGATACTGTAAGAAGAGTTTTAATATGACTGCCCAAGCTGTTGGGCTCGATAGGTCAGGCATGTGGATCACACTGTGGATGCTATATTTACTCTGGCAGTGCCTCTGTCACGGGGCTGTATATAGCCATTCTCATTCAGGGCTAGCAGCCTCAACAAATCAATGCTCTATGAAATTGCTAAAGGATCTTAATTAAACCTGTAATACAAAGATTTACAAAAATACAGTAGAATGCTTTATCTGTATCTGGAGTCTTCATAGCCATAGTAAGTGATTATATTTTCTCTATCTTTTAGAATAGCAAAGACATCTATTGTGAGTTTTATCTGAAATTTGGATTAAAAGCTTTTTCTCTGTTTTCTAATAATTGCAATATATTTAAAAGTTTGTAATTAAAAGTTCAGTGTTATATTTTAGCCTATGTTTTGCCTTAAAGCCTAATAGAATGTACATATATGTACATATATACATACATATATATCTACATTCTATTATGGTTTTGCCAACATATAGTAATTTTGAATAAGAGGAATCCAGATTTGCCTAGTCCATACAAAGATGACAAAAACAGAAAAAGAAACAATATTACCCTGTCTATTAAATAATAATAGTACTCACTGATTGGAAAACAACCTACTGCTTCAAGCCTTTGGTTTTCTGATCACTGGATTTTCTGTATATGAAAACATTGGGGTTTTAGATAAGAATATTTGAAAAATAATTAATGTGTATTATGATTACTGTACTCTCATATGGTCTTTTTTTCCCACAGAGATGGGTATTCTTGCTGTACTTGCTCTACCATTGCTTCTCTTAGGGATCAGTGGAATTATTTATATTTACCAGTCAGTCAGGTGGCTATTGTCCAAGTCAGCGGTGCAAAACAAGGTGGTGGTGATTACGGATGCCATTTCTGGACTAGGCAAGGGTGAGTTGTCTCATTTCTTCTCAGAGAACAGAGAACAGAAATAGCCAGAGAACCACCCTGGGTGATAAAATGTGCATACATTACCTTGTATATATTTCATAACTGACTGGATGAAGGAGAAATTAGGAAATATATTTATGAAAAAATACTATGATTTTTAAATTTATATTTTTAGGCTCAGCCACAGGAACTGTTGATAAACTTCTAGGAACTGCAGAGCTTTGTATTTATTTAATTCAATAGGACGAGAGGTTTTATAAGCACACTGAGTGCTATTTTTAGCATGTTGCTGCTATGAGATCTTATTACATAGGCTGTCACAGCAAGGTAGTTGCAAATCATATAAACAGGTGTCGTCTTACTTTTCGCATGTTTCTTTCCAGCCCTTAAAGATTTCAACATTTCTTGCTCCCTGTAAACGACAGTGCTCATCCCTCTGTCGCTGTTTGTATCTCTGCCCCCTCTATCACCCATGTTACTCCTCTTCCCTTGACATCGTCCAGTACTTCCAACTGGGCAGCCTGGTTATGTGTAATGGTGAATTCAGAGGACAGAAGGAAAGGAAATGAGATAGTTTTTCTATTTAAATGACTCATTACCTGGGTGGCCTGGAGACAAGGTGTGGCAAGACCTTGGAGCCCCTTCCAGTGCCTAATGGGACTCCAAGAGACCTGGAGAAAGACTTTGGACAAGGGCCTGGAGTGACCGGACAAGGTGAAATGGCTTTCCACTGACAGAGGGCAGAGGGCAGGATTAGATAGGATATTTGGAAGAAATTCCTCCCTATGAGGATGGTGAGGCCCTGGCGCATGTTGCCCAGAGAAGCTGTGGCTTGCCCCCTCACTGGAAGTGCCAAGGCCAGGTTGGACGGGGCTTGGAGCAACCTGGTTTAGTGGAAGGTGTCCCTGCCCATGGCAGGAGATTGGAACTGGTTGGTCTTTAAGATCCTTTCCAACCCATATGGGTCTATGATATACTTATTGACTCCTATTTCCTGCCTACATGGTGCTGTTGATTACAAGGTGCTGAGTCATATGTTACTTATGTACAGTCCTGCTCTAGGCTTCACTAGAGGGGCAGTAGATTCAAGTGCCTGATAAGGCAAACATAGCTCGAGGCTATATTTTGGTGTTTTTAATGAAGACTTGCTGTCTGTTAAAACCTCTGCACTCCCAAGGAGAGAACAGATGGGGAAAGGGAATGCTCCTGCAGAATTAATCCTTAGCAGAACAGAGCAGAGATCTGCAACAGAGGCTTTTAGGACAAGGTATGAAATAATTCTGGCCTCCTCATCCCACTCAGTCATTCCCTTTACCTGATACATTTCAGGTTCAGTTGAAGATAATATTACTGTGCATTTTCTCAAGTTGGTTATTGTCATGGTTTAGGAATGGTATTCCCCAACTTGGTGTTCACTGAAACACCACGCGCTGTTCGCTGACTCCCCCCACCCCCCCGTGGTGGGATGGAGAGGAGAATTAGAGACACAAAAGGCAGAGATCGTGAGTTGAAATAAGAACAATTTACTGGAAACAGCAATGAGATAAGAAAATGAACATCAACAATACCAATGACAGAGGGTACAAGGTAAGCAAATGATTCACACCAATCACTCACCATGTGGAACCGACGCCACCTGACTGCTCACCCAGCAAACCGGAAAAATGCGACTGCCCTGTGCAGGGCTGGAGTGGGATTGAACAACCCTGGGGTCCTGCTGTACATCTCCTGGCTGCTGCAAAAGTTACCCCCACCCTGGCTAGAACCAGGACATTTATATTTCAATATTTTTGTTGGAGAGGCATGATTCAGAGAACTCCTGCTGAGATTGGGTGTGTTGTAGAATTGTAGGATGTCTGGGTTTCTAGATAAAAATCTCCCTTGGAGCAGAAATATCACCAGTGCTGGATCTGTTTGGGTGTAGCTTCAAGCCAAATCTTGGAACCCTCCAAGAATAAAGAACATTTATTGAACATTTCTCCAGCTGTCTTGCTCCAGCACTGCATGATTCTTGGTGACAATTTTCCTAACTTCAGTTTCCGTATTAACCTTCCTTCCTCTTTTTTCTTTTTTCTTTTTTTAAATTTTTTTTCCTTTTTTTCTTCTTTTTTTTTCCTTTTTTATTTTCCCCCTGTGACTAGCTGTTGCCTGTCTCTTGAGGCTAGAAAAGCAACTGTTTGTGTGTGTGGTACCCCCACCCTCCTTTTCATAGAGATGAAAAAGGAGGTAACTCACAGCACTTTTATTTTATTATCCCAAATATATCTACAACCAGTATCCCATAGGGTGACATCAAGAAGTTATTTGCAGGCTTGAATGAATAATGCAAAATTTACTGTGCACTCCACTCATGCATACGTGATGGCCATTTGTCCAGGGCTTTCAAATACTGGCTGTGTGGCCAGTAGCTCCGTATGTGAGCTCTTAAGAAACAACCAAATTCTTTTTCCTACATGCCAGAATTTCTGGACTAAAGACAACATTCAGCAAAGTTAAAAAAGAAAACTATGATGATTGAAGATGTTTTCAATGGTTTATGGTTATTACTGAAACTTAGTTCCTGTTTCTTCTGAGTGCTATAACTCAGAAAAGTCCAGGAAGCTTCTAGAGGAGGACATCATTGGTTTCCCTTTTTCACCGTTATTGCTGTTGACCCAGTACTGTTTTTTGCATTTTCTTCCATAAGATCGACCCAACTGCTGTTTATATGGAAAATTATGGTATAGTTGTACTGGCAAATAATCTTTTGGGCTTTAAATAAAAATTTTTTCTACACTAGAAAAGAAAAAAATGAAAGACATTCGTAAAATTACTGTTGTAAATAATGAAAAAGATTGCTTAAATAAAAACCTCCAGCTGCACAGGTTTGCAAAAATACAAGATTGATCCATATTTAGTGTAACATGAGCATTTAAGAAATCTTAAATTGGTAGATGAGCATAACTGGATTTCCTGTGGATATTGAAATATGAAGAAAATGCTTCTTGGAGGACAGCAAACCATAGCACTGACGTTCTTCTATTGTCAACAAAGGCCACAAGAGCTGAGACAAAACAAGTAGGCTGAAAGGCATTGTAAGACCATATTCATTTTCTTACAATGCTGACTACGTAGCTTTCATATAGATTTGATTTAGAAACCAAACATGAGAGCTCCAAGGCTGAGAGCTTTTTGGAAGACTTAATCAGGAAAAATAACTCTTGATTTTCAATCATAAAAGTACATATAATCCATTGTCAACTAACTCTCTGGCTGCATGCAAAGCAGACCTCTGGTTTGGAGCACCTTGGACACATCATCAGTTGTATCCTCAGACCTATCTGCAGGACATTGTCTATTCTGAGAAATAAAAGGCAGGCAAATGTGTACTTTTCCTGGTGAGGAGGACAGCCTTGACGGGTTCCTGGACTGTTTCAGTGCAGCTGTATCACTGTAGCAGCCTACAACTACCAGAGGGATACAACTAACAGTGAATTCCATAAAGATTCCCATGAGGTATCTGTGCTCCATATTCTTAAATGCCTGTCTTTGGTCAAACTGAGAGGATGATGAGGAATATATTCTCTCTCAACACGACCTAGAGAAGAAAATAGACCAGACAGAAGTTGTCAAGGTGGTCCAGCCTTGTATTTTATAATTTGGCTTGAATTAGTCACACACACCCACGAAGACCTGCACTGAGTTGGCTGCAGTCTTGTGCTGAGAGGGGATGATGGGTAACACTGACTGCCAGTTCCTTTTGCTATGTGAGTCCCCAGTTTCAGAAGAGCACAGTCATAGTTCACTTGTATGAAAAAGGGAGAAGAATCTTCCCCAGATACCTAGCTTAAATTGGGGTAAATCCCCAGCTCAGAATGTGTCTGAATGAAGAAAATACTGTGCCAGCCCAGCATTCCCAGAAAACTTTGCAGTTCTCTTCTCAGGAAGGCTGTGGGGAATGTAACTGAACAAGCTGATCCCTGATGGCTCTGCTGATTATTGGGAAGGTTTAGTACTCAGGAGATAAAGCTCTTGGGGTAGGTTACATCTGGAGGGAAGGGTCTATAGGAGAAAGGGCTCTCTCATGGGTGCTCCACCTGTGCACAAGTGGGCGGTGAGTTTATCTATATTGCTCTTTATCAAAGTTGTAGATGAGTTCCGTGTTGCCAAGAGTTTCATGAGGGTAACACAGAGCTAGTGTTACTGTTTACTGAGTTTTGTTGGTTTCTTTATAGTGCATCAGACATGAAGGTTTGCAAAAGATGCAGTTTGTATTGTAACGACCTTGGGTGTTTATTTTTGTATGCAGTTTTATTTATAGGAAAAGTGTCTGTGAAATATATTCAGAAAAATTTTTCTAACTCTAACAGATATATTGTTCTTTTCTCAATTACTTTGTTATTAAATCCCATTACTAAACAGTGCCATTGTGCTGTACCATTAATTGTGCATAATAACATTGCATTAAATTAGAATTTATTACTCACGTACTATTAAATTTCAATGCTTTTTTAAATACATATATATTCTCTCAAAATTAATTATTTTTAAAGCATGGATTCAATGTCATTAGCAAAAACAGCATCCCGTTTCAAGCAAAATAAGCAAAATCAAATTGTCATTATTGTAATTATTTCTTTTGAATGTATTTCTCTCCTAGAATGTTCTCGTGTGTTTCACACAGGAGGAGCAAGGCTTGTGTTGTGTGGCAGGACATGGGAAAAGTTAGAAGCCTTGTATGATGCCTTAATTAGCGTGACAGACCCCAGTATGGTATGTATTCATAGCCTGAGGTAAAAACCTTGTTCAGGTATACAATGTGCTTTTAGACCCAGTAAAACAAGGTACAAGAAACATGATTCACTGTTAATGGTGACTTTGGTTTCCCAAGTAATACACCAAACAGAGTCCAGGAAAAATAACTCCCTGTCAGAGAGAAAGAAATGCCTCTGAAGGTGTTCAGACCACAATGTCAAAATCCTGCTCTCTTGAGCTAATCCAAGGCAGTTCCTGTAAATCATCTGAGTGCACCTGCATTCTGAATAAGCTACCCAGCTAGAAATCTTCAGCAGAGAAATTAACCTGATAATCTGAGTGAAAGGAATCCAAATGCTTCATTTGTACAGGAAGTGTCATGCATTTTTCCTGTAATTAGTGTGCTCAAGGACTGGGAGATGGGTCTAAAGATCAAAATAATTTTTAGTTTCTCCACCTCTTTGGAACAAATCCCAACTAGAACACTTCCAGGGATGGGACAGCCACAACTTCTCTGGGCAACCTGTGCCAGGGCCTCGCCACCCTCACAGGGAGGAATTTCTTCCTAGTATCCCACCTAATCCTGCCCTCTGTCAGTGGGAAGCCATCTCCCCTTGTCTTGTCACTCCAGACCCTTGTTCAAAGTCCCACTCCAGATCTCTCTTGGAGCTCCATTAGGCACTGAAAGCGGCTTGAAGGGCTACCCAGAGCTTTCTCCAGGCTGAGCAATGCCAGCTGTCATTGCTGAACTACCTTCTTCCTAGAGTAGGTTAAAAAAAACCCCTGGAAGTTTATGTGAGAATAATAAAAACACTTTATTCAAATGTCAAGATAAATTAATTTACAAGACAAGTAAACAGAAATAATTTTTTTAGATAACAATTATCATTGCTATGAGTCTTTTCTTTATTAGACATATGCGCCAAAGCTCATACTTCTGGATATCTCAGACATAAACTGCATTCGAGATGTAGCTAAGGAAATCCTGAATTGCTATGGCTGTGTGGATATACTAATCAACAATGCAAGTATGAAGGTGAAAGGAGCAGTGCAGAGCATTTCATTGGAACTTGATAAAAAGATAATGGATGCCAACTATTTTGGACCTATAACATTAACCAAAGGTAGTTGTGAGATCTACAATTCAGCCGTCATTCCTTTTCACTAAATACATGAAACTCTTTTACTTATGTGGTTCTTTCTTGCATTTCTGTTTTTGCAGCCATTCTTCCCAACATGATCTCAAGAAGAACTGGCCAAATTGTTCTAATTAATAGCATTCAAGGGAAAATAGGAATCCCATTTCGTGCAGCCTGTAAGTCATACATAGCAAAACCATTCCAATGCATAGATTGTGAGTAGTCCATGACGCTGATAATAGGTTATTAAAAGTGCACCCTAATTCAGTAGACTATTAATACAGTATTTGACTGAAATTTTTTTGAAGGAGTGGAACTCAGCAAGAAATAGTTAAAATAGTACCTTTGAAGATGCTACCTAAGGTACTTGAGGATTAGAGGATATCAAATGTGACAGCAATTTTTTTTATATATAATATATATGTAAAAATATATATTGTATAGATAGAATATATATCTACATCTATACTTGGGCATATTGGTAGAAGCCATAATGAAGTATAGTGTGTAAATATAAAATATGCAAAGCTACTGCATTGCAAAGGAAACCTCATGCCTCTAATGGATTTATGTGTGGGAGTTTAAAAGGAGATGTAGTAATTGTATTCTGCTTGACTTTCTAGAAATTTTTCAAGAAGGTCTTTCATCCAAAGCTCTAAGGAAACTAGGCTGTCCTGAATTATGATGAAAGGTCTTTGCATGACTGAAATACAAAGTTAGTGGACAGAAAATATAGGATAGATATAAATAGGCTTTTTAAACTTGGGATGGATGTAAATAGAAATTCTTAGCTTGACAGGAGGTCAGAGCGAACAATGGACTCTGAATTAAAAGGTCTGCAAGACCTCAGGATTGTGACATTTGGTTCCATGGAAGCAAATTACAGTGACAGAAACTGTAAGGAAAGCAGTAGAGAAAATAAAATAAAACCTATCTTTATGTCTTTGTACATTTATGCATAAATCTATGCAATGCCCACATCTTGAACATGTGTGCAATTTTGGTGTCCCATTCTAAAGAAGTATAAGGACTACAAAAAAGGCTCAAAAAAGAAACAACGCATTGATGTGACATCTGGAATGGTTTCCATCTAGGATACAGATAATTGTGTCAAGATACACTCTTTGTGTATAAAACCATGAGAAGCAGAAGAGCAGGGATGCCCCTACTAATATTTATGTGGCATGAAATGAAGCTACCAGAAGAAAGAATGTCAAGATAAATGAATGGAGAAACATCTCTCCATTCCCAGAGCCCCTGTGCCATTGTTTAGATTATATTACACACAGGTTGATTTTCACTATAATTTGAGTCAAATAAAAGGTGAATGAGTGCTTTGCACC
Organism: Manacus candei; assembly: GCF_025592945.1. NCBI lineage: Eukaryota > Metazoa > Chordata > Aves > Passeriformes > Pipridae > Manacus > Manacus candei. The sequence goes on along the minus strand of NW_026138095.1, from coordinate 12,667,215 downwards.
TCTGCCGCATTGAACACACAGTTCCATTTTTTGGTCAAGGTTCACATATTATCATCTTGCTTTAATACCATCCTCAATAAAAAGACACTAAAAGCAGATTAAAAAAGTCTTGACATTCAGTTACTTTCACATTAATGTTAAAAGTAGCTCGGATTGCTGCTGCAGGGCAAAGTCCCAATTAGTGTACAAAACATTAGTACTCCTGCATTCCAGCAATGCACATGTATTTCACTGCATTTTAGGGATGTGTTGCAAACTGCAGAAACAGAGGGTGTGGGGACTCATCTCAGGGACAGCTCCATCCATCAAAGACATTTTTGAACTGTAGAGATAATAGAAGTGTTATTCTCTAACCTAGGTCATTCCCAAACCCAAGACTATTTCCAACTGGGAAATGCTTTTTGACATGTCCAGGAGACTGCCTCCATACCTCATGCACAGTTGTCCTATAAAAATAATTTCTTATTGCTTGTTTCGAATATGTCATATGATAATTTCACTGGGTGAAATAATTCACTGTTCTTTTGCCTTTTGGCTAATTGTTCCATGCTCATTTTCCCTTATGTGCCTTATGGAGCACTATCATACATCTACATCAATGCAATCATATCTCTAAACATGCATATGTGGGCTTTTTTCTTTTAGATGCTGCCTCCAAGCATGCTGCTGTAGGTTTTTTTGATTGTCTTAGAGCTGAAATGGAAGAATTTGATATTTCTGTCAGCACTGTGAATCCAACTTTCATCTGTTCGTACCATCGCCAACCAGCACCTGGCAACTGGGAGGCATCTATTTGGAAATGTAAGTTTTGATGGATGAAGATGGGGCTTATGTAGCAGGATGGAAGCTTTTTCAGGGTGAAGATAGGAGCATAGGAAAAATAATGGAAATGACAGAAAGGATGAGTGGTATGGATGGCAAAAAAAAAGAGATATTGGAGAGGTAAGATGAGCCTGGTGAAAAGAGAAGGAACATGGAAAGAGACAACATTATGTGAGAAAAGAAATACACCAGGGCATCAAGAATAGAGAAGGAGGAAAGCATGGAAGGTCCAAAGGTTCCAGTACACTCAGGTTGTTCCTTCTCTTAGGGACTGTAAAGATTTTACCTCAAAGTTGTAAAAAAATCTTAGGGACATACTGAGAAAGAGAATAGAGTGGATAAGGGCTTAAAAGCATGTAGGAATTTAACTGATTTGACTGGTGCACTAGTTGTGTATCTTCACCACCATTCCCTCAGAGTGTCTGTCTGTTTGTCTGCCTGTCTGTAGCTCTCACTCCTCTCTGATTTACAGTCTTTTTCAGGAAGGTGGCATATGGTGTACACCCAGTGGAGGTAGCAGAGGAAGTCTTGCGCACAGTGAGCAGGAAGAAGCGGGAGGTGCTTATGGCCAACCCTATCCCCAGGGCAGCAGTTTACATTCGAACCTTCTTCCCTGAGCTGTTTTTTGCCATTGTTGCCTCAGGTATTAGGGAAAAGCTAAAGACAGAGGAGGAAAATTGATTTTGTTCAGTTATTTTCTCTGGTTTTGACTTGAAAAAAAAAGTTTTTGTTTCAAATGTCAATTATTTCTGCTGCTTGCCATGGATAGAATAAAGGTACTACCACTGACACACATTCATCCATGGAACTTCTACTCTTCTGGATTTAGGGAATATGAGATGTCATTTTTTACATTAGAACAGTATGGGGAAAGCCCTACTAGGGACTCTGTCACTGTATAATACAGTGATTCCCAATATAAATCAAAATTTTGGGACCTGCAGTAACTCACCAGAATAGTCTGCTAGTGCTAGAACTGATGGAACTTACAGGAAAAAAGAGATGGGAAAGTAGGGATATGTGGGAGAGAGAGGAGTAAAAACCAATGGAGAACAGAGTTAGATCCTGGCTCAGAGTGTTCCTCAGACATGCTTTTTGGAAGTTCTAACAGGACATGCAAATGGCAAACCCAATAAGGGCTTATCTAGTTCAATATCTCATCCACAACAGGATCCTCAAGCACATGCTTAGAAAATAGAGCAGTCTTCCAGGTTCTGGCATTCTGCTTCACAGTTTGAAACAGACTCTGTCTCTGCATTTTTTAAAAAACTATCAGTTTTTCACACAAACCTTTCAAATCCTTATTTCCCTGAGGAAATGAACTAGTCATATATAAAAAAAGACTGCCTTACGTTTACTTTAAAGCTGATGTCAGGTAATATTCTCCTACTTCTTTTAGTGTGAGAGACACAAAATAATGGTACTCAAATCATTCAAACCCAATCATTCATGCCCATCATACATTCCATGCAGTTGCCTGTTTTCCAAATTGGAGAGCCCCGTAAACTATTCACTCTTTCTTTGCGAGAAGTCCAGATTATCCTTGTTTATAATTTTTGGCTTGCTTCTTGTTTTTTGTTTTTGTTTTTGTTTTAAGATGGGCAGCCCACAGCTGCATGCAGCATTCAAAATAGATAAACAATTTGGATTCACAGACAAGCATACAGATGCTTCCTGGGTTTTTCAGTTCTTTTCTTCTTTTGCATGTCTTATGCAAATTCCCTCTTTTGAGACATTTTTCTGACTTTTTTGACTGCTCCTGATCGTTGAGTTTCCTTGTCCACTCTGCCATATATCGTAATTAATCATCATGTCCAACATAAACACGGTCATTGTTCATGTCAATTGTCTAAATTCCATATATTCCAAAAATTCTCTAACTCCTAGTCATTCTATGCTCCTCTCCCCATCACATTTTCCCAGTTCACGCTGAGGCCTTACTCTACCTTTTTATCTCATCCTGGGGGCTGAACCAGAAAATAAATAAAGCTAATGAAAGGGTGTCCTGATCTTCAGTTTTACATCTAAGGGCTTAAATTCTGTTTCCCAAACCCTCCCCCACCCTTTCTTGTGCCATCAGTACTCAAAGAGGTCATGACCACTTGCATTTTGTCCTGTCAAAATGCCTTGTTTGCAGAATACCTACAAAGGAAATACCTGCTCTGGAGGCATGGAACCAAACTGCTCTTGCTGCTACAAGTCCCATTGCTCATGTAACTTTCAACAGCAGATCACTTATATACCTCATTCATCAGCAGAGTCTCCAAACATAAATGGAATTCTGAGGGCAAGGAAATATATGACTATCATCTTGCAGGGACATTAACTTTTTTGCTGTATCTGTAATTCAATTACTTGGACTTCAAGAAACCTGACTCAGGGAGGTAGTTGACCACAGGGGAGAAGAAGACACTTCCTGCAGTACCTGTTGGAGCTCCATCTATTTTCTGTTGTAGCACTGGGGTTTTATTGTTGCGTGAGTGACTATACCTTAACTGGGAAGTCAAACAATGACTTTGTTCAAAATTTTCTAGCTCCTCACCAGAACTCTAGTCCTTCAAACTGTTGCCGCTGTATTCTGGTGCTGAAAAAATCTCCAGGAGCAGTTAATTAGGGGTGAGATAAGAAAGGGTTTATTTGCCAAGGCAGTAGATGGTATACGACGTGTGCACAGCCGTGCCTGAGTGGTTACATTTTATAATATCATCCATCCAATCCCAAATGTGCCCACCTTTTGACCTTTCCTTTGGACCGCCCTGGGTCCACCCCCTGAGAAATGGGTCTGGGGGCTTTTTGGGACCCCCCCTTCATCATCTTCAGCTTCATCAGAGCACAAAGGGTACATAGTTACCTAATTCTTGACTCCGTTTTGTTATTCAGGCCCTGATATGCCGTTCTCTAAACAGTCTAGCCCTTGCCTTGACAAAAGACAAAACATTGCCACTGAATTCAGGGGTAGGTTTGATATGGGGAGCATAGAATGGGGTAAGAGGGTTAGGGAATGTGTAAACAAGGGAAAGGAACAAGGGACAAGGGGGGGGAGGAAGGTTGCTGCTTTTTAAAACCTACCTATAAAACTTACAAGTCTTACAAATATTAAAAAAATAAAAAACCATTAGGGGCTTAAGGCATCAAAACAAATGGGCATTTGCTGTGATCTCAGTTTTACCTGTGTCTGTACCTCAGCAAAAGCCAAGCCCTTCATAATTCCACAAAACCCAAATGTAGAATAACTGGGTAATTTAATCAGAAAAGGATCAGGAATCGTAGGACATCACTGCTAAACATGAATCAACATTTTTTGTAGCTGCCCCACCCCTGGAAGGCCAGGTTGGGGTGTCCCTGACCATGTCAGGGATTGGAACAAGATAGTCCCTTCCAACCCTAACAATTCTCTGATTTCCTTGATTTCTATTATTTTATTGCTTTGTTGTAAAAATAAGTGGATTACATGTTAAAATAAACTGAATAATCCTTCTGCTCCATTTTGCATGTTCTAGATATCAGCAGAAATTTTTCATGCAACTTCATTTCAAAAATGTGAACAGTTCAAGGAGCCACAGTAAATAGCAATGAGAGTGACAAACGTAAAATAACACCTGTGACCCATCAAGAAATTTTTAAAGAACAGATGTGTTTTAATCTAGAAAGTAGAAGAAAGATATATCTTAACGGTTTTCAAATTCCTAAAATGTACTGCCAAGAAGATAGAATTAAACATTTTGCTCGAGTAGGACAATGTGCTAAAATTGCTGCAAAGGAGATTTACAGGGACAGAATTTTCTGCTAAGAATAGTTAAGCACAAAGGATAAATTGCCAAAGAAATTTTCAAATGCCTGTCTTTGCAAGCTTTAAAGAAGAGATTAATGAAACATCTGTAAAAAACCAATGTAGCTTTAGTTTATCCTGCCTAGAGGAAAAGAAGGATTAGATGACCTTTTAAACAGGTCACACTTTTCTCTTATTTGATGTTTTTTTCTCATCTTGAGAACAATGTTTCTCCACTGGTATTTCAGAAGCAGTATTTTTTTTTCCTCTGGGGAAATAAATTATTTAATTTGAAGTTTTCTATTTCATTTGTCTGTCTCTGTTTCGCTGTCACATCTGTGGATATCTGTTGTATATAAAAATATTATGATAACAAATAGAAATATTATAAGTTCAGTAAGAGGTGTTTTCTGTGAGCCTCATTCAACTGTATTTAATCTATGTAGATTCTGTAATAATACTAACTTTTATAAATGAGGACAGCACTAGGCTCGCAGATTTAGTTGTAGGTCACAGGAGAAAGATAATCAGCTACAGCTTCTTTAATTAATTTTTTAAGCTCATATGCCCAAAGGGCACATAATGTTCTTTCAATGTGACCTGCAGTTGCACTATTTTAAGTTTATGGGTTTTTGTGCTGAAATCAACTGTTACTTTTGTTGTTCAAAAAAATTGACATTGTTAGGCATTTCTAGACACAAGGACCCTTGAGGTAAGGAAGAATTTAAAAGTGAGGAGATTCTTGTTTAATTTTAGACATCTGTCCTAGATACAGCCCACTCAAGGCTGACCTCCCAGACCCCCTTCTTAAGTGGTGGAAAGAAACAGGTGTCTATAGTCTGACTTATCTGACTTGCAGCTCAGGATAATAGGAATTGCATCCCTGAAGTGCCAGTACAAGTGTAGATCTATGTATCTCTGCCACAGGTATCTGAAGTTTACTGAGATGCCACATTCATCAAGATTGATTGTGTCTAAAGAATTGGAATGAAAGTGCCTCAGTTTTTAACCTGCCTTCAAATAATGTGGTTCCAGGACTTACTGGGAGCCAGAAGTTTACATAAAGGCCAGAATACAAAACCCTGGGTTACAAATAGGGATAAGAAATCTTGCATTTCATCAGGTGAATTTGTTTACCAGACATCCAGCAGAAGACATATCTTCTTGAATGGTTAGTATGTGAGAAGAACAAACAGTTTGAGATTTAAGAATTGATCTTAATGGGGTCCTATTGGACAATTATTTAAAAGCCCTTGTTCACACAGAGCGCTTTATGAGTGCAACCCACTGTAAGAAAAATCCTGAGGAAAGAGCATATGGCAGAGACTGGCCATCTGTGTTAGTAAACTGCAGGCTAAGAAAAAAATGAGGAACTTACTTAGATCTTCTAAAGGACTTGTGGGCACTAAACGAGCATGTTCCTGGATGAGGTGGAAATTCCTCAGTGACACCCTGAAACAACATGAGATGGGTAAAAATCTGTTGTAAAAAGAGATATTACAAGTGCAAAAAGCATAAAGTCAGACGGAATCAGGAATTCCTATATCAGTGAAGATGTTAGAAACATCTCCACCACAAAAAAATATGTGAAACTAGGGGAAGGAATTAAGGTCTTGTGTTCTGGTCAAGGGATTGAGACTGCTTCTACCAGAGTGAATACCAACCGCTCTGACAACTGATAGAGAGGAACGGAAGGTGGCAGTTTCAGAACACTGTAATGAGTAAAGACAGACTTTTCTAAAGACGAAAAGGGAAATATTATTGCTGTCTGCAGCTACCTAGTGGGTTGGTATAGAGAAGATGGAGCCAGATACTTCTCAAATGTGCACAGTAGAAATAAAAAAGGTAATGGACACAAATTGGAGGACATGGCATTCTGATTTGATGTTAGGTATGCTTTTTCTACAGTTGCAGCAGCGAAGCACTGCAACAGGTTGCCAATAAGGTCAGGAGATCTCATTTCCTCAATATATTCAAAATTCAACTGCTTAAGTCTCTGAACAACACTATTTGCCTGGCTTTCAGAGGGAAGGTTGGACCAGACACAAACCTCATGACCTCATGACAGACTTCTCACAACGAATTTACAATTTAAATTATTCTTTAACTATTTGTGAGTCTATAGATATAGGTGAGTCTTGTAGTTGGTCTCCAGCCAAAATAGTTTTGATATTCTCTCAGACAGAGAGTGTAATTCTGTCAGTTTTCCCACTGGATGGGAAAACTTGGATGAACACCAAATGCTGAAACCACTGCAAATAATGAAACTGCAGTCAAGTTAGGCAGAAATCATAAAATCAACAAACACTCATGAAAGTTATGAGGAGATGACTTTGGGTATAAATAGTTGACTGACATCCTTTCATGAGTGTCACAAAGCTGTATGTGATCAGGAGTCAGCTGCAGGATACAGTCTACCCCAGCTCCTATTCACATTTGGTTGGTTGGTTGTTCTTAAAGTTGTTATGGCCCACCCCATGAGGTGGGTAACTGAGGTTCTTGCTAATAGATGCCTTGGGGTGGATTAGGGTGAAGAGACACTGAATGACCACTGTGTATATATATATATATATATATATATATATATATATATGGCAGGTCTATTTTGAAACAATTTAGTTGCCATGGAAAGGAGTTATGTAGCCATTTTGGTTATTATCTATAGAAATACAGCAATATAAAAGTATAAAAATATCACTTAAGAAAATATAAGAGAAAGAAAGGATAAGATTAGATAGTAGAGAGGGAAGATATCACCACCTGTGGACAAATTTCGATGCCTGTTGGTAAAGGTGATGGTCACAGTCTTGATCCATTGGGGCTGGGGGCCCATGAAACCACATGTTTAGGTTCAGGTGAGAATGACCAGGTACCTCCCCTGGCGGGAGTTTTACACTGTCTGATATAACACTGTGCGTGCATGCACAGTCCTCTGGTGGAAGGCCTCAGAAATGAGTCTGGGGGTGCCTTGGGGGTCCTTGATGGTTTATGGCCCCTTCTAAGACATGACAGCTGCCTCTCACACCACTGTAGTTGAGGCAGTTATTCCCCATCAGAAAGGACGAAAACCCTCAGGCCTACATGTGAATGTCCCGATACATCCCTCTGGGGAGAGTTTTATACCTGAGCTTTATTGGAAGGCATGATAAAAAGCATTATCCCACCTCACAGAATCTGCCTTCTTACTGGCCTTTTCCCTTATCTGTCTCAAAACTCATCTTGTTGCTAAACCAAGGTTGGTTTACCATGGTCATCCTCTGGCTGTGGGTGCACATCCCCTCTGCACCCAGGCTGTTCTTACGCAGATTGGAGGTTTCGCCACCACATACCCCAAAAAATCTCCTCCTCCCCTTTGCTAGAAGGGCATAAACCTGGTCTCAGCAAAGCATCTGCTACTTTTGCAAAAGGCCGATTCATTAACCTTGAATTTTTCAGTCTCTCAGAAGGGCGTTCATGAGTGTTTAGAAGCTGGGAATAGGTTAAATGCTAAACTAATAAGAATACTGTAGCAAATGTTCTTTCTAAAGTTCGTGTGACTGAAGTGATGGTGTACAGTGACCATAAATTAATAATAAAGCCAGTAGCTTCCATATAACTTTTCTGATTTTCACAGGACATGAAAAGTATGAAGAAATTATGATGTTGATTTGAAATTGGACACATTGAGATGCTGTTATAGGACAGTAGTCTACAACTGTTGACTGTAGGACAATATAGGCTAATGAAAAGGAATTTCTGCTACTGGGTACCGGGCCAAAACTTGAATCTTAAAAATAAAGGTTCATTTGTATATGAAATATACTGAAAGAAGCAACCAGTACTGAAGAGAACAAACAAATATGCAAACAAACAAACAAACAAAGGCTCCAAACATTTCCAAATATTGGATTTGAGTTTTGGGAGGCAGCAGGGGCAGGACTGTGGGATAACTCAAGTAGGATAGTACTTCAGGAAGTTTTTGGTTCTGCGAGGTCAGACCAAGTTGCTCAGAGCTTTGCTTAGTCTGGTCTTGAAAACCTCCGAGTAGGAAGGTTGCACAGCCTCTTCTGGGCAGCCTGGTTCACTGCCTGACAAGTCCCCACAATGAGAAAGTTTGTCCTTGTATCCAATTCAAGTTTCTCTCAGCTGAATCTATGCCCAGTGTCTCTCATTCTCCTACAGTGCACCAGTGTGAAAAGCTTGGCTCCGTGTAATAAACAACTTTCTTGTGGAAACTGGAAGCCTGCCTGACATTGTAGAGCTTCAGGTCCCTCTGAAGTCTCCTCTACAGGCAAAAAAAAAGCCTTAGCCTCTTCTCATACCACATATGCTCCAGTTCTCTCCCCCATGTTTGTGACCATCTGCTGAACTTGATGCACTTTGTTCCTGTTATTCCCATTTTGTGGAGCTCAAAACTGGATTCTGTATGTCATTTAACAAATCACTTCTCTGGATCTACTGGGTGTGTTCCTGTTAATACCGCCGAAGATGCTGTTGACATTCTTTCTACCAGTTGTATTTTCAGCTTGCTGTGATCTCAGTTCAATAAAATCCCCAAGTCCATCTCCACTTTGATCTGCAGCAGCCCAACTGTGCAACCACATCTCTTGTTCTAAAGGTACTGCAGCTCATTGGCTGCATGTGGAGATTTAGTTCTTCTCACTTGTTTCCCAGACTGTTTGCATTTGTATACATATGCTTAGGGGGTGGGGCTTTCTTTGCCCTGTTTTATCACACCTGAGATCTCATTTTTTCATGTCACCTTGCACCTTTTTCTTTCCACCACTGTAGACTTCTATTTCATGACAAAATCTCACTTCTCTATTATTCCTAAAGCATTCTTAAAGTATTTCTCAACATGTTGGCCAGTTTTGCCAAGTGGACCCTCTTTCTCCCCAGCTGTTCCTCATCCTCTGAGAGACACCTACAGTTGTCAAAGTCAAAGCCCTGTCACAAAGACTGCTGTGCAAAATCAAGTGTTGACCTACATGATCCATGCCCTACTTCCAAGTCTTGTCCTCTCAAGATCAATGAGAACATCACCTTGGCCCTAATGTCCTACACCTTCACCCTCAGAATCATACAGGTACTCTTCCCTTGGTCAGTGTCTCCTGGACATTACCACTGGTGTTCACATGGATAATCAGCATGGAATTGCAGTCTAAGGGCTGGACTGGCTTCAGCAGTCCACCTGAAATACCTCAGATCTAAGCCCTGAACAAACAGCAAACATGCCTGGATATCAAGTCAAGGTACCAAGCCCTGAAAGACACAGTTTCCCACTGCTGGCACTGTGCATGTGTCAGGCTCAGCTGGCTCCAAGTGCACCCCAGGCAGAGCTCACAGCCTCTTGCTTGCTGCTGGAGATGGAAAATATTCTGCAGTTGCAGATCTACCATTAGAGAAACAGTCATGCCCCTCTTGCCAGAAGCCACAACATCCAGCATTCCTGTCCCCAGGAATCAACAAGTGGCCCCCAGGCGCTCCTGGCAACCCTAGACCCAGAGGTTTGCATTCTTTCTCAGGAGATGAGTCTGTGCTAGGACCTCTGCAGTGCCTGTTGCTCCTGGGGCAGGGACAATGTCCACTGAGGTGTCACCTCCAATGCTGAGCATTCACACACTGCCTTCAGCAAAGTTCCTGTCCTTGGCAGAGCAATATTCTGGGCCCTAACTTTGCAATTCAGCACCCATATAGCTCTCTCCCTAGTACTAGTGGCATGAATGTATGAAACTCCCTGATGGGGAGCCAGTTTTTCCCACCTGCAACCTAGATCTCAGGAACCTTGAACTTGCTCCCAGAAGAACTGAAGCAGAGGCCAGGACTGTTGCACAAATTGCAAGCACCAGCAGCAAGCAACAATCCAAGCAGCGTCTGAGGCCCCTACCGGCATCCTGCCCACCTACTTCCAGTCCTGAGGTCACTGCACTCCCAGTCAGAGTGAAGTACACAGCGGATGGAGGTTGGGCACAAAGTGCCACCACCCCTTTATGGGCTTTCCACCACGTTCCTTCTGAAGAGATAGGCTCATGTGTTGCTCTGTGATCTCACCTTGAGAGACTGCTATTATCCAACAATTTTTTTCTCTTACCTCTAATGGTTTACTTTTGAGCTAATTGTGCTTCTCTGTTATCAGCTCCACCTTATCACTGGCCATAAACTGACCTGCTATGGATCCTGCTGGCATAACAAGCTCAAACTATATTTATTGCCTGAATAAAAATGTAAAGTGATTTTTCCAAAGCCCAGAGCTGCTCAGTATACTAACACCTCTGCCAACCAGAGTTCACAATTGTGTTTTCTTAATGGGCTCATTAACAGGAGCATTTACCCAAAAATGAAGACAAGCTGCTGTCCAGCAAAGTAGGCACACATGGCTCAGTTCCGTAGGGAAGTTCCACACTGATCCTCACAGTGGAACAGCTGTGTGTTCCTGATCTCTGAGGGTTGTAATAGTTTCTACTTTATCATTTTTAATGTGATTATGGATGCTTCATGTGTAGTAATCACAAATCAAATTTTGGTTCTTTCTGTCACTGTTGCCAGAATGATTCCTAGAGAATTCTATAGGTGAGTTGTGTGCTGTCTACAACAATGTATCTTTCCGATTTCAGTTTGCCTTCCTGATTGTTTTGAATAAGCAGTGTTTGCTTTGAAAACCTCTTCCCTCTATTAGCCTTCCTTTCACAGCAAATCTACTATGCATATGGTGAAACACTTGAATCATAACCTGCAATTCACAGATTTTCCTTTTCCTTCCTCCAAAGAGATTGTACCTTTAATAACAAAAAAATTAATCAAACCATGCACCATATGTCTTATTTGCTGCCCTGTTCTTTGTGAGTATTGGTTTTGGTTTGGGGATGGGATTTTTTACAGTCTTTTCAATAAAGAATAGAGTGGAATCCATAGTGCTCTGAAATTCTAACAAACTCACACGCTCTGTGTTAGCATTAGACACTGCTTAAAAACCAGAGCAGTAGGGGACCTGCATCACTGCTGTTTTCTGAAAAGAGAAACCTGAATCTACTTTTCCAATATCAAGATTTCCTTGAAACATCCATGGAAATATCATTTATTCATTAAGAAAAATAAATAATACTACACATTGATACGTTTTATTCATTAATACTGTTTCATTTGGATCTAGCATTATAATTTACAGAATGCCTATAGATGCGGTTCAGCTTTACAGAACTGAAATAGTGGCCAGGTGACGCAAGCCTCTTATTGCGTGCGTGGGGTCCTCCGTGGTGTTTTGAAAAGAGTTCACATACACATTGCAAGCTTTCTCTGGAGCTGTATGGTCAGGAAACTTGTATTTAATCTTTAAACTCCTTTCCAGCTTTTTTCTTTTGTGCTTGAATTCCAAAATAGTTTTTGTGTATTTGTTAATAGTGGTGACAGCTGCAGCCATACAGCAAGCGAAGGAAGCCCATGCGAGGCTATAAACAAAAAGGTTTATCAGAAATTAGCAGGACATTTTCATATCCAAGTCCTTCAATTTTATTTTTGAAAACACTGCACACATGTGCTTGTATTGGTGTGTATTAGGGAAAGATGAGCACATTTGGTGAGGAAGAAAGATTCTTGGTTAATGGCCATCTACAGATCTGATTTACATAGTTGACCTCTACATATTTGTTACAATATTCACATTTGACATTCCTGTTTAATGAAACCTTTCCTCCAATTTCGCTGTTTACTCTGCTTAGAGCTTAATGTCAGAAAAAGGAATTGCGAAAAATGTGTATGCATTAAAAAAATAAAAGGTGCGATTACTCAGACAACTAATCTCACAGGGGACACTGAGAAAAATGTGTGTGAATTATCCAAAAGTGTTTAAAAGAACAGAGAAAGCACAGTTAAATAGTTGACTAAAACAGGTTCAGAGCACTGAAATGCATTCCTGGGAAAATACAGGTCATGATTAATAGAGAAAAAAGGACATCGAGTCTGAAATGGTAAAAGTAAAACCCTAAGAAGACAGAACTAAAAAAAAATGATATTGAGATACAATTTGCCAAAAATAGGTGAAATTCCAGGCTACCAAGAGGGCAATGCATGCTGAAGGTATAAAAGCAGTATGTAAAAATATGTTCACAGTGGCATGGATTGGAGTTCACAGTGCAGGAACTTGCTCATCAGTGGCTTTTTTAACATGGCAAGGTCACAATTATCAAATGAAATGTGCTTTGGTGGAGAAGTCAATCTCATCTCTCCCTCGGAGCTGTTTGTTACCCCATCCTTGATGTGGTTCAACAAATTAATTTCTGTTTTTAAATAAATCCTTCTCCCTGCCTGCTTTTTTCCCCATTTCCCTCCTCAGTATTTTTGGCCAGGATTGATTTCTAGGGTGATCAGAAATCAGATGTGTTGACAGAACTTGAGGATAGTGGAGTATGGCACAGGGATGTGGAAGGATCCCAGAAGCAAGAAGGGGAGCAGCTTAAGCAGTCTTTGCTCCTAACATCAAAGTACACCCTGAGTAAGAACTCTTATAGCAAAGAGAGAGCAAGAATAGGGGAAAAATCATCAGATTTTCTCCCCATGCCAACAAAGCAAGAATGGGACAGCAGGTCTACCCATGGTGCTGTGTAACCTGTGGGTTCAGCCAATCATGGTAGATAAGAACTGAAGATTCAGGCTCTGGAATGACATAAAGGGGACTTAGTAGTTCTGAGTCTTGTAGTTGGCATTTTTGGTTGAATAACTGAAGCACAGTCACATTAGTAAACAAATTGATAGAACTGATATCATGAAGCACAGATTTTTTTTAAAGGTGCTTTTCCTAATTCATCCATTGAATCTCTTTGAAGGACTTGGTGACATAAGGGTAAGAAACTGACTTCAAGAGAGCCTCTATAAAAACTGAAAGAAATTAATCTGTTATGAACAGATTCTCTTGTAGACCAATATTGTGTTAAAAGAGAAAAAAACCAAAAGACAGAAACAAATGGTTTTCCTTTGACAACATAAGTATACTGGTGTGATTTGTCAAAGTTTTTGCCAGAAATTTTGCTTTTCCATAAACAACTTGGAATTAATGGGGAGTGCCCAATCTGACTAGAGAGGAAGTGAGTCTTGTTATCAAGGGAGCCAGAGACTAAAGGGCAGTTTGGCTGCAGAGGAAATTCAGCTTCAGTAAGGAGAGCATTCAACTTCAGTTCTGCCCAGAGACAAAGGAGACAAGGGGAAATCAAGTAGGTTGACTGGATAAGGAAAAAAACTAAAGCTACCAGTCCTTCATCTGCATAAGAGACATGCCAATAGAAGCTCAACTGGATTATGGATTCTCCATTTTCCTGTAGGGAGCATTCCATATGAGGTGAGTTATGGGAATTTAGTACAGAGGGCAGCTCTTTAGAGAGAAAATATCATCTTTTGATGTGAGGATGTCTCAATATGAGAAACATAATGAGCATGAGAGATTCACCAATAACAGAAACATCTTTCAACCTGCAGGAAAGCTGCTGAAGAAAAGAGGAATACAGAAGGAATTTTTGAAGAGAAGTTCAGGGATATCACAGAGTTAGTCTATCCATTGTTAGCAATTCCAGCACAGTAAAGGAAAAAGAAAGGTCTTCATGTTTCTTTGGCCAAATGGAAGAAAAGCCCTGGCCAGACAGTTGGATGGACATAGGGGAAACTGTGGCAGGTAGAAGATTCATGACAGAGCCTCAGTAGTTCTTGCAGGAATAGCTGCACTACTGGGTTTGGTGACTGGGAAGAAAAGCAGCTGCCATGGGGCAAATTCTTTGGGGATTTTTTGCTACTAAGGAGATGATTCTAAGTCCCAAAGAAAAAACAGCAGTCTTTGCCTGTGCCTCTGCCTGCCCACGCCCTTCTCATGGTTTTGGTGGTCACAGGTGGGTGCTGAGGTAATTAGAAAAGAGTGTCAGTTGTAATCAATAATGCCCCTTTTTTTGGTATCTGTTCTCTTTCCTCTTGTAAAAGACAAATAGCATTAGCATTCTTCCTCTCTTACCATCAGATGCAGTCAATGGGAGAGCAGCTAAGGGAGGCTGAAGATGAAGGTTCATATAGCAGGAAAGGAGGTGCAAATGTTGGTTATCAGAAGAGAGACAACATTACATATGAAACAGGACAAGAAGAAAGAAACCAAGGGAGACAACTGTGAGGAGTGTGTGAGGAACCTGCATGTATGGCTTGCTTTACTTTTAGATTACTGTCAAACAAGGTGGTGCAGTTGCAATTTAGGCCTGGGAAAAGGAAAGAAGAAAATAAATCTTGATAGAAAAATGGAGCATAGAATTCATTAGAAAAAATGCACCACATAGATCATCCTCCTCAATGTCTTCCTGTATGCAGACACTGATGGCTTGGAAAGTCTTGTGTTGGTAGAAGCGTTTCTTTGGGCATTCGGGTGGCCCAAGCTGCCCTGAATCATTAGAGGGCAGCCGTGAAATCCTTAATTCCATGTATGTGCTACATGGTAAAAGTCATTCGTTCAAGGGCTCAGGAGAATATTGCCTGTAGTGGCAGCAGTGTTGACATCAGTGATTAACATGATAATGATGGTGATAGTGGCATTGATGGAGTTATGTCCGTTACAGTAGTAGTGACAGTGATTTGGGTGTTTTTCTTCTTCTCCCAGTGGGATGGAAAGGAGGGAACAGGGTCCTCAGTACCAGTCTGCAGTTTTCTGTTTCCACTCCCATAGGAAGGGGCAGATAATGAAGGAACACTTCTCCTTTCTCCACTGACTGTTCTTCTTACTGGTTTTTGGGTAAAAACAGACCCAGTCCCATTCATGAAAGAAATTGAGAGACTTTCCAGAAAAGAGATCCCAAAAAAAGGAAAGCCAAATTATTATTTTAAGAACAAACATATGAATGAATGGAAGCAAAATGTAAGTCTGAAAGGATGGAAGAAGGATCCTGCACACCTTTTGTAATAATATCTGTTGAGGTTATCCAAAGTAGCCCCTGGACATTGTCCTAGGTGTTGTCTCGATGCTTGGTGTTGGACCTTCTCAGGTACATTCTTCCTGACGGAAACATGATCACACTTTCGACTTTGAGCAAGTGGGTGACATATAGGTGCTGTGCCACCTTATCTGCTGGACAAACATGGTAAAATACACCCTTTGTCACGAACTGGCTGATCTCCTGCTTGGGAGGACTGACCAGGTCCATCCTTCTGTGCTGTGAGAGCACTAGAGAAACATCTCTATCTATACACATGTAGCAATAACTTCAAACAAACTGCTTGGGAAACAGACTCCTGGAAAGAGGCAGAACAATGCACATTGACCTTCAAATGAGACTTGAGTTAATAAGAAGTTGAAAAGTGACAGAACAAAAGACAAAGGAACCCCCAATTTCACTGCAAAAATCCCTAGTGAGTCTGCATCATAGGGACCACGTGCAGCTACAAGCACCTGTTTGATAAAGATATAATAAAAGTAGAAAGAACAACTGAAAATGTGAGCTGTGATCTCACCTATCAGAGTGCATATAAATGAGACAATCAGCCTGAGCTCTGGTCTTCTGACCTAAAATATTGATCCTGAGTGACTTTTGATTTAACCCAATACAGTTGTTCCTATTCTTTTTCTCAGTCATGGTTGGGAAAATAGCAGCAGTTTCCAGCACCTGAATATTCAGATGTTTGCTATTGATCAGATTCTATGGATTTTGAAAGACACACTTCTATAGCAAAATTAATCTGAACAGCCCTCTTTCTGAATACTAGATCTCCTCAGAAATGAGGCCAAAATAATGTGGATTTTACCTAAGCCTATTTTGAACTTTGAATCATTACTTGTCTGTAATGTTCCAGATACAACAATCTCAAGCACATATGTGATAGGCAAATGCCAGCCTAAGTGGCTAAAACTGAAAGAGTTTTAAGCAATTTATGTAAGGCAGTTGTCCTGGGAGATGAGGATACTAAACCTGGGTCTGATGTGTATGGAGAAGAACCTCTGCTTTGTGCAGGGCAGTTGGACATCTCTGTACTGCCTGTAGGAAGTCATATGCAAAACTCACAAGTTTAAATGTTCTGTGTAATAATCTAAGACAACTGAATTTTGAGAACAACTGGTTACTGAACTGCGTCCTCAGGAGTGCAATAAGGGAAACCCATTGCTTATAAATTAGGTATACATTCCTTGAATGTAGGGTAAAACAACTGAAATGTAGTGGAAGAACCAAATATAAACCAGTAAGTACCAATAAGACCAGCCATAATCCCATGTGTGAGGTCTCCAGTCTTCAGGACCAAGATTTACTGTCATTTGAAATACAGTTGTGTACATCATGTGAGCAACCATACCCAGAAGACCTGAAAAGTATAATATTATAATAACATTAGAAAATTTATATTGAGAGTGTTCTTCTATGACAACTGTTTCCAGTTATCCATTGAACTCCTGCAGAATATTTTATGAACTATCTGAATTCCATAAAGCACTCACAAATACTGGACACTAACACTATAATTTAGATGTATTTAATGTGTCATGTATTTGCCACTATATTCATTCATACATTCCCTTAACACATATTCTCTATGGTAGAGGAATCTAGGGGCGCAGTGGGACATGCAACTCATAGATTTTAAAAAGCAACAGACTAGTTGGCTCTCATCCTCTGAAAACTTCTTAATTATATAATGCTGAGCAAGGATCAGCTATTACAGAAAAACATTGCTCAACTGCATTGTGCTGGACACATTTCCCACAGTTTTCTGTCATTCAGTGGAAAGATTTGTCAAAGCTGTATGCCATTCCCACTGCTGTAAATGCAGTCAGATTTATCAGTTATGAAGGTGAATAAAAAAGTGGACAACACTTACTAAAACGTCCTGAAAGTCTAGGTTGTGAAAGAGGCTTATATTGAATAATTTAATTTTCAAAATTACTACTAGGCTACTGGCTGTTTCTAGGAGTATCTGTTTTCCCTAAACATTTTGTCTTCCGGTAGTGAACTTCCCTGTAAACACTGATGTTTTTTGTTTCCAGTTTCATTTACAAATTGATAAATACCCTTGAATTATCAACTATCCCACTGTATAAAACGTATGAGCTTCTCCAAGCAGACGGTCCCATACCAAGCTCGCAAGACCCAATTTGTTAGGTGTTCTTAAAGTAGGTCTCTTTCATGAATTGCACAGCTCGCGCTCTAGCACACAGTATCCCTGAGGCTCCCGGGCATAACAAATCCGTGCAGATGTGGCCTGGCTTCGGTAATTGCTGGGAAATGGCCTTCCCTGAAATACTGGTGTTGACTGAAACACCACCCACAGGCAGTTAGGAGAGCCTTTGGTGTAACACCGAGCTAAGAGGCTTCATGTTTTCAATCTCTGCATCTGGCACTGTATGGCAGACTCCTTACTGAACTGTTTGGAAAAGTGGTTTGACTGTTGATGTGGCTATCAGCATGTGGGATATTCTTTAATGTGGGTTTTTTTTCAATGTGTGGGAATGGAGAGTAGAGGTGGTGTGTCATAGCTATTGCTGAATTACACAAATTTCTGTCCTGATTCCTCCAGTCTGGCTGCCTAGAAATGCATATAACTGGAGTGAGAACATGAGCTCCTGTGCTGGAGCTCTCCTGTTAGTTAGCTCTTGTACAATCCTGAGTCAAGCTAGCATCTCAGCTGTGACTTCAGGGCAGTTTAGTGCCAGAGAAATGGTGAAAATGTTACTAATATAGATATAAAAGGCAAGCATAGTTATATGCTTGCTTAGTCACAGTGCCTGTCAAGCTCCATTTTCATCAAAGGCCACTGAGGGATAAAGGACAGTGTTATCGATAATCTGTATTTCATAGCAGGGTAGTTAACTAGCAGTGCTTATATATTTAAGAGAAAATGCTCACAAATTAGAATAGTAATTTCTGTATAGCCAAGAGCCGCATATGGGACATCATAAATCTACATACCTATGGTCAGAAAATGTCACAGAGAGATTCTTCTTTAATTGACTTCTTCTTCAGTTAGAACATACATTTTAGAATTTAATTTAGTCTGAGCTAAAGACTGAGGGAACTGAGAAATCAAATAGTAGCTTTAATGTGGTTTTTTTCAACAGTTAAATATTGTAACAGGATTTTTTAATTGTATGTTTTCAATATAGCTAATGTTTCCAGTAGCAGAAGTTTAATTTGCATAGTCTGGAATGAAAATAAAAATTATAAAGTTTAAATAATTGAATTAAAAATGGCAAAAGCTATATATACAAAATACAAAATAAATAATATTAAAAAATAATTAATTGAAAATAATATTTTCCCATAATATTTTTCTTCATCTTGTATTGTTAGTGTCTCCATAGGCATTGTAAGAGTTTTGAAACTTGGACACTGTTATTAATTTTCAAATGGAAGATTATTCTGGATGCAATTAATTGAGATACTTAACCGTACCTGCTAATACGGTGACTATTGCAGAGAAGGCGTTGATCTTTAGCCCGTCAATGACAGAACTGTAGTAGCACATTTCTACTGACATAAGAATGTTTCCTGTCAGAAGCAAAATGACGTAGAGAAGCTCTGCTACAATAGACAGCCATAAAACCCCTGGAAACCAAACCAATAGCACTAATATTATAAGCAGTCATTTAGTATTTTCACAATTTCCTTCTTCTTCATTTATATAGTTCATACAACATTAAACAGAAGTTCAAAGGCTGTGAGGATGCCATGATAAGATCTATGGGAAGACTTCAATGTCAATGGACACCCTAAATTATAATTTCTTCTACTGACTTGGCCATTTAGTGGAAGAGCAGTTGCATGTTCCTGTTATACACTTAGAAGCTTACAGTATAAAATGGGGCAGTATGGTTTAATACTCAGCAGCTACCCTAAAATCACAGTGAACCAAAGTTAATATAAAAAGAATTACTATCCAATTGTCTAGCTGTCATGGTTTTGAGTCCAAAGAGAAGTGTACAGGAACAGCGGACCATGTCACCCAGCTAACAAACTGTGAGGTCATGCACATAGGGACACTGCCTGTGGGTCTAGTCATTAAATAAAATCTGCCCCATGGGCTTAACTTTCTGCCAAACAGGATTTTGATTTTCAGACAGAGAAGCCTTCATGAGCCCAGGCACTCTCCAGGTTTCAAGGGGATTCATTTCTCTGCTTATCTGCTAATTCATCTCTTTTTGGATATCTGGTAATTACATCTTATGCAAGAAATTAATCCTGCCATTAAAGTCTCTCAACCAGCTGTTTGACCTTCGGCATGCTGATGTCCCACAGCCAGGAGCTGGAGGCCAGATTCACAGTAGCGAGAACTGGTAAATGACCTTCCCTAAACTTTTTAAAAAACAAATAAATGTGTCCTGACACAATTGGTTGTACATTCAAGTACATTCATTTCATATGAAGATATATACAAACTATCATAACTTAAAAACAAAACATTGCTAAGATACGTCCTTGACTACTAGACACCATTTAGGATAGCAGACAATGTGTGGTGAATAACCTCTACTGCTGGCTTTGACAATGTCTGTGGGACTTCTTTGATTCACTGGCCATTTAGACATCAAATTCTTGGACCAGGCTATGTGTGGGCATTCTTGGGCAAGGTTTATTTCTCCAGAAAGTCTTTGTCTCATTAAAAAATCGTGATTTTCTTTAGAAACTCCAGATGTTACATTTCCCAACAGTTTTGGCTGCTCCAGCTGTGGAACTTGCATCTTAACACTTTTAGTGAGTGAACCATCATTCCATATGCACTGACCAACGGTGATCATCCCTGCGTATGAGACCCACAGGTGATAAATTCAGGAAGAGTGAGCCTGCTGAGTTTTGTGCACACAGCAACCATAGGCATGTGCAGAACACAACATGGCTCTTCTCCTGTGCAGGGCAGGAGCCTATTTCCACACAGGATTTCACTGCCCAGGAAGAGCTTTTAAGTTTGGTGTTTAGGTACATTTAGCTGTCTAGGTCTAACCTGCCAGTGCCTGTGATGCTTGCTGGTGCTGTTCACAGAGTTAGTTTCACCACTGTGTCCAACAGTAGTTTTCCTTGTGAGGATCTCTCAGGGCAGAGCCTAGAATACACCCATCATTTCTGAGGACCATGTCTGTGTGACTACACCCATATCTCATTTATATTTTTTCTCATGCTATGAAACTCTTGAATTATTAATACTCAGTGACAACCTGCAATAGGTGGAAGGAAGACTAGCCTTCAGAGACTGAATATTTCTTCTTGTCCAAGGGGCTGAAGTTGCATATCCAGGAAAATACTCCACTCCCAGTATCCTGGAAAGAAAGCCTTTTTTTTTTTTTTCTGGATCAACCACTTGCAAAGTGATTGGTGTAATCAGACAAGTTTTTACACTGTTTTTACACTGGAGATTGGGCAAGGGAGGGGGCACTTCACAGCATCTGCAGGGATGTTTTATGGGAATATGAGTCCTTCTTTGGAGGAAGAGAATAGAAATGTCTCCTCACAGCTCTTTGCAAGGCATGGGGAGGAGATTCTGACTGTCATCAGAGAGCATAACTCCCTCAAGTCCCCTCAGCATACAAGAGCGAATGTTCACACACTGCCTGTCCCTCTGCCCTCTCAGTTGTGTGGTGCAGGCCACAGAATTCTTGCCTGGGAATATGGAGTTATGATGAAAAAGAGTGCAAAATTTACAAATTTATTCAAAGTAATTTCAAAAGCAATTCATATTCAAATGATGTGTCTTCAAAAAGACATAGATTGATATTTGAAGTCATATGGACCTCATTTTGAAGTTGGAAAACTAAATAAAGGAAAAAAAAATCTGTGTAGGATCAAAGCTAATATTTTTGAAAGTAAAATGCAGAATACTTATATTGGTAAATGTGATCAAGAAAGTTTTGATTACACAAAAAAATATGCATACCTACCTCGATCAGAAGCTGGAGTCAGACTGATAAAGCTTCTACATTTCTCACCTAAAAAAAATCAGGATTACTTTGTATTCTGTAATGATCTAAAGAAATAGATTAATAGAAAGAGGAAAATGCAAAATCTATCAGAAAAGCAGAAACTGGGACGATCAGGAAAAGCTATTTTTGATGTATATTTGTACACAGAGTGCCTGGTACATCAATCTACTTCTGGGGCTTAGTTAGAGAATCCTTACAGGCTTTTTCAAGGTGGAATCAGAGCCTAGAAGACAGAGAAAGGCTATGAACTGAGTTCCAAAAGGTGGTACCTGTGAAAGCCAGAATAGGAAAATTATCAATTCCTTTGGAAGATTGTCAACCTGGGTGCAATCTTCCCTGTGAGAGGAGAGCTGCTGTCCTTACAGCAACAAGGCTGCTGCTCACTCAAATTACTTCTAAGCTTCATTCCAATTTCTTTCTGTAAGCTTTGATTTTCAAACCCACGTGACCCCCTGAGCCCCACACAGATGCTGTGAACAAAGCTCTTCGAATTAATTCCTCTCTGCTCTGGAAATGCTGGGTGTTTTTTTCGAGCTCCTAACTGCACCAAGTTGGAAAATATGGACTGGTCATAGCAGATGCACAAATTACACAACCTGGTATTCATAGCAATCACCACTTGAAAGGTATCTTTTGGACATGTAGTTTGCTCTGATCTTTGAAATTTACCCCATTAAAACTGCATAATTTACAAGACCTTCTGGTAGAACTGGATCTTCAGGACAGGTGACTGTGAAAATATTTGCATTTTATAGCACAGGTGACAGCTGATTTGATTTCTCTGAAGTTCTGTTCTAGTTTTCATTTGTACAGTGATCAGGACAGCAAGGGAAAAACTTAGTGTTGATCTGGATTTACAATAAATGTTTGAATTCTTGAACCAACAATCCCCTTATACAAAGATCCAAAATTGACTGGAAAGTTTCTGTAATTGCAAGCTAATTTCATTCTACAGATATTTACATATGCAGAGTGAGTCTCAATTACATGCTACCATTTTTGACAGGTAAGTCTTTGAATCATGTTTTATCAAGGTGAAAAGAATCGTCTTCTGCTTTGATTTATGAAAGGTGAGATGACAGTAAGAAAGTAGAAATACTTGTGGTCAAGAGGAAATCCAGGAAATAACTGAGATCCCACAGATTTAATAGTGCAAATGATTTTTAAAACAAAAAAAGTCAGTTTGTGCTTTTTATGTTGCCATAAAAGCAAGGATCAGAAGCAATTATTTAAGGAAAGTATGTTCATTTTAACTAAGGGAAAATGGAACACTTCCCTGTTAAAGTAATTTAACTTACTGTTATGTTTAAAAGAATAAAAAATAAATAAATCTTCATCTGTACCACAACCTATCACTAAACCAGAAAGACAACCTGTCACTCTAATGTACTTTGCAGAATTCGTTACAAAATCTTGACTAGACAGTACCCTCTACGGTCCCCTTTGCCAGAGAAGAGCAACTTTTTAAGGATATGAGCACAACAAAATACATACATGATAATGCTGCAGATCAGAAGAGGACACCAACTAAGTAGGAAGAACTCTGATTGCTTTCTTGAGTAAATTTGCATGGTTTTACTCACCTTCTTCATTTATCATTTCTTCACAGGAATACCAAATCCCAGCATGAAACTTTCGCTCAACGAATTTATCATCTCCTGTCTCCCAAATATACTGCACAGCTTGGCTGTTGTTGGCATCAGGGCTGTTGAAGCGGATGCAAAGATCCCCCTTGCTCTCTCCTGTACAGAAAGGTTTGGCAACTTTTCTTGTCCCTTCACACCAGTAACTGCTACTGAATGCTGTAATAGAGAAGACTAAGGAGAGAAAACTGAGAGAAAATGCTGCTGAAGCTCTGTGCCGTCTGTCTGTCTCTGGGAATGAGGCTGGCATCCTCCAGGACTGCACTAGCAATTATTCTAGAAAAAAACCTTTTAGAAATTTATGCATCTATCTGCCTGGTGAAACACCTACCCGTCTTTACCATCATATTCTTCATTCCTCTCAGAAAATTGTACCAGCTTAGGAGTTAAGACAGAGAGCAGAGGCATGACCAGAAATCATGTGGCAGGAAGGATTAAGGATGTAGGACAGTGTTGTTTGGCAGTAATTTGTTGTGAAAGAAATATGAGGAATAGGGGCAATAAATTACAGTTTGCCCCACGAATCACAGGAGTAAAAATACACAGAACACAGAAGCATTGGAAGTACCCCAGGATGCAATCAGAAAAGTTTTATTTATACAAAAAATGATGCCTTTTTACCTTGGTTGGCAGATGGAGTCAGACTGATGGAACCCTTATATTTCATAGCTAAGAAATAAATAAAACAAATAAATGCTCCTGTTACACAGTGTTTAAATTGAATACAGTTGTGACTCTTACTGTAAAGAAATTATTAAGGAGCTAAAGCCAGTTGCTAAGCATTTCACAGCCATTGCAGCACTGCTCAAGAACACTGGAAAGGCAAATGCATAATGTCGAAAGTTCCACCAGTGACAAATGAAAGTCATAAGTTACCTGACTTTGCTATTGACAGGTTCCTGGGTGCTGTCCAGTCTGCCTCCATGAACACATAATACAAGTTTTGCCCAAGTTAGGTGAAACAGTAGAGAAAATGCTGAATTATTCTCATTTTGGCTGTGCATCTGCTCTCTCTGGAACAGCATTTCTTTTCTCTTCATCTAGGAAACATGTCCCACCTTGACATGTTATATGTATTGTTTTTTCTGCCTGTTTGATGATGCAAATAAGTGATGCAAAGAACCAAAAGGAGCAGGAGTGTTGGTAAGTGACTATTTCATTTTACAACTGTAAAGTCAAAACACACACCATAGGGGAGAATGATACCAGAGGACAGTGAAATTACATGTATATCTTTTAATGAAAATCTTTTGGATTTTTAAGACAACTCTACCCAAAGATATCAGAGTTGGAGAAGCATGTGACTAGATAAGTCCCCTCATGAAACTCAAAGGAACAGGATAAATTCCTGCTTTAGGTTGTTACGAAGAGCTCAGTTTATAGGGCTGACCAGCAACAGAGTGAAAGACCAAGCAGGTCTGGACTAAAAAGGCAGAGCAAATCTCACAACCCTGAAGTCAGATGTAGATTGAGCCAGGAGTTATTATTTTCTACATATTTGTCTTACTGCATCTTCACAAGGATGTAACATTTGTGAACCACTGAATCCACTGAGCATTGACACTGCTTCTGGACAGCTTTATCAACTGCACAGCAAGTATGAGGGGAATGAAGGAGGGAAGTCCTCCTAAAAGGATTACACATTTATCTATTTTTCCTGTAAATAATCTGCATATGGCTGTATTCAAACATATTTTGAGACCTGTGAAACCACTGATACCTTCTGGTTGACAACTGCAGTCTAAGATGTTTCACGGAGAAAATTTTCTGCTCATGCCCTAGCAATGCTGGTACCACAACTTTCAAATCAATTCTTCATATAAGAATGCTCTATGTAATAGGAGAAATATATTGCACAAGCATTTATTGGTTAGTTTTGTCAAACTGTGAAAAAAGAAAGAAAATAAGAGAGGAGCAAATTCATTACCTGGACCCTCCTTCAAAGTGTTATATGCAGTAATTTTTGCCAAAGTTGAGAGGGCACAAGGGTGGGCAGCTGTGGTGAGCATTCAGCAGTATGACTTTCCTTGCTTACAGTGTTCTAGTAAAAACTGTAAACAGTAGCTCAGAAATTCAAACTTCAGCTCTACCTTCTGTCTTTACCACTTTCTAGGTGGTATTAGTGGCCTTACAACATACTGTGGGTCTCCTGCTCTGACCTAGTCCTGAGGAGCATTAATTCTAGACAGGGACCACAGAGTTCCTTCATGTTTAAACTTCTGATGATTTTAAGAAGTGAGCATGTAAAAACCAACAACTCGTAGATGTCAATAACTAAAGAACAGACTCAGCTGCTGAGTGATAGCTATCAGTGGAGAAAATGAGGGGACTTGCATGCTTGTATGCAAGTGGTGCAGTGCAGTTCATGCCCTCACTGAATCACAGAATCATAGAATGTCCTGAGTTGGAAGGGGCCCATAACTACCAGGCTGCTGGAGTAGGCTGGATGCATTTCCACTGTGAAGAGCACTTCCACATCCCATGTCCAGGTACTCTTTTTTTTTACCACATTCAGACTTTATGTAAAGATGAGACATGGGTGTACATCACGCCCTTCCCCACTCCTGGATTCCTGCAGAAGAGAGTTTTGTCACATGTGTAGAGGAGGGAGTGGGGTCACCCTGGCAGTCAGGCTGATGGGGTGTGTTGCAGGGTGTATCTGCCACACCGTTTGGGTTTAGCCTAGGTCTGTCTTCGAAAACTGAGCTCCTGCTGGCCTCCACAGCCCCAGGGTGACACCTCTGCCTGTTCTCCAGCTATGTTGCTCACACCTTGAGGTCTTGACCAACAGCAAATTGAATATGAGTCAGCAGTGCCCTGAAGGTAGCGCCACATGAAGGTGGTGAAGAGCCCAGAGGAGCCTTATCAGGAGCTACTGAGGGAGCTTGGGTTGTTTGGCCTGAAGGAGACTGAGGTCAAACCTCACTGGGGTCTGCAGCTTCCTCCTGAGGGGCAGCAGAGAGGCAGCTTCATCTCTGCTCTCTGTGCCAGTGACAGAATTGGAGGAAATGTCTGGAGCTGTGTCAGGGGAGGTTTAGGTTGGATATTAGGAAAAGGTTCTTCCCCCAGAGGGTGGTTGAGCACTGGAACAGGAAATGATCACAGCTCCAACCCTGCCAGAGCTCCAGAAGCATTTGGACAACACTTCTATGATTCTCTGATTCTGAAAAGGACACGAGCATTCCTTCAATAGCCACAAGTTTCATTTCTCTTGGAAACAAATGACACAACATCCTCTTG
The DNA here is from genome assembly GCF_025592945.1 of Manacus candei. Taxonomy (NCBI): domain Eukaryota; kingdom Metazoa; phylum Chordata; class Aves; order Passeriformes; family Pipridae; genus Manacus; species Manacus candei. The sequence continues at coordinate 12,640,850 of NW_026138095.1, read as the reverse complement.
ACTCTCCATATTCCCAACTCAAAATATGACAATTATAAACTAGACCCTAAAATTATTGTATTATAAATTATTTTATTCTCTAAAACTAGATTTATTAATGTATTCAGGGTTTTTCGACAACTGGAAAAATTTTTTGAAAATTTAAACTGAAATTCATTGTCAGTTTCTACAACCTGGCAACTGAAGCTGTGAAGAAAACACTAAATGTCACAATAATTGTAGCAAAACTTTAACTGCTGGTCCCAAATTTTTTTGCACATTTAGATTCTCCCTGATCCTGCACTGGCATATTTACAAAACATAACAGTTTGCACATTTGCAAAACATATTTGACAAAACATGATCAGAAAGCATAAACCCAGCTATTATTTAGTTGCTTTCTAACAACCAACTAGAGTCAACAAGCTTCCTACAAAAAGTTTTTCTTGTGTTCTTAAACATCTTTTAATGATTTCGTGTGTGTAAGTATACATGTGAATTTATGGAGCTGGATTTCATTCTGGCAAAACCACTGGCAAAATTCCCATGGAGCTTCAAGGGAACAGCATCAGCCCCTTAATGTTTTAATAGTTTTCTGACTTCTTATTGGCTAACGGACAAGCTACAGTAAGCAAAATTGCTGTGAAGTTTAAAGTAAGCTCTCTCTGCCTTTAATCAGAAAAAACCAAAACGTAGTTGGAGTCTGGCAAGCCTAGACAGTTTAGGACACTTCCTCACTTATTTGTAGAGAAGATTCATGGAACAGTGGCACTCATAAAAGAAGACTTTATTTTTATTTTTATTTTTTTGTACAAGACAGAGTGAAAAAATTGACCTACAGTAGAGTGAAATACTGGGACAAATTTAATAGAATGGGCATGGTGACACTTTTTGGTCTTGATTCCAGCATGGGACTCTGGACCAGAATATCTCCCACATCTGCCAGCTCTGTCATGATATTCTTTCTCGTGAAACAGGTAAGCTAATTCAATAATTAATAATGGACAGTATGAAAGCAGATTTCTACCTTATAACATTTTAACCTTCACAAACAGCATGTTTGTTTCAAAAATCCTTCTGATATAATAACTTATTTTTATTACAAATTAGTCATGAGAAATGTTAGCTGCAAAGCTGTAGAGTTTTATATTAGAACTCAATTCTACTAGGTCATTTATTACAATTTACTTCTATTAATACTCATTCACACTGTGAATAAATTGTGTTTACAACCATTTATATAATCTCTTTTCCTACCAAGATTGATCAGTATTGAATTATATTTGTTTTTCAGTTTTCCTACCAGATATCATTACTATTGTGAATCATGTTTATTTTCTACTGTTTTTACTCTGTTCTAAAACCAGCTTTGCTTTGTTTCTGACACTACCTTTTAGCTTTTCTCTTGTATGAGGGGTGAGCATTGAATCTCCCATTTGTGAAATGTGGCATTACTGGTTTCATTCAGCACCTCCCTCTCCTACGGAGGGCTAGTAAATCTGTGTACGAGTTCTACCTTTATTTCTTGTAGAGGTCCACTAAACTCTTAATTTCCTTTTTTTTTTTTTTTACTAAATAAAAAAAATTCGAATTCTTACTTCTTTCTTCTATACTGTCTTATAATTTGGAAGAATTTTAGGTATTTAATGATAAAACATCTCAGTGTAATTCACTTCAAGGAAATTTTCAAGTAGGTTTTTAATAATCATTATTTATTAATATCAATCTTGATTTGAATAAATTTTCAAAATAATTAATAATATGTGGTAAATTTCAATTCAACAGAATAAAATTCATATATAGATTTAGGGTACATTTCTTTGAAATGAGTGTATATAGGCATTAGCACAACCGACAGATTTACTCTAAACTGAAAACAATAAGGTATTTCTATTCACTCCTTCTCCATTCTTTTGACTTTCTAAGGAAGTGGGTTTGCATCTCTATGTGCTGGAGAGCTGATAACTGTGTTTCTAGCTGTTTTGTGAAGAAAAAGCTACCAGGAAACTCAATTTATTTTTTTAAAAAGAAAATATTCCTAATGCTTTTCTATAATTCAAATCTGGGGCTTCTCTGTTTGGAGCTTCTGTTTATAGAACTGAAACAACTCTTAGGCTTGTGAAACACCTCGACCAAAGCACTGGTTCCATCAATGTTAATAGAAAATCTCCCAAGTACTTCTGTGAGATCAAAACTTCACAAGACTATAAATCATAGTGAATTATTTTGTCATAGTGGTTCTTGGAACTTGTTTAAAGAAATATGTGCTATATTTCTTTATATTTTATTTCATAAGGAAGAAAAATTTAAAGGAATAAGAGTCATACATCACTATATCTATATTTTCTAGCAAAAACTTCTATAAATATGAAAAATAATAAACCAGGACCATGGCTGAAAGAATAAGAAAATATTTAACCTTCTATTTCTAGTTTACACATACACTGAAGGATTTTTTTCTGTCCATTATAGCCTAGTCTCAATAAACAGAAACATTTCATTTCACCAGTAGCTTAGTACAAAAAATTAAAAGCATGAAATCCTGATTATACTGTGGTCAGTTATGAAAAATTTAAACTTAAACCAGTCTGCAAATCATATATAATCCATTTCCTAAATGAAAACTTCAGGCAGCACTTTCTGCTGCTTCCAACATATTTTTAAACAGAGGTGTCATTTTGGTGCAGTTTGTGGACTCTGAGCAAACTAAATAAATTGCTGATTTCTTTTGAGGTATGACTATCAGACTTAGTCATATTATCCAGACGGAGTTGCACCAGGGGCAAGTACTACTCATTAATGTTGTCCTGTACTCCTTCTCAACATCCTCTCTTGTATGTACAACTCCAGAAATGTCAATATTTCCCCATACTGCAACATTTAGGACAGTAGGAAGAATTTCTTCACAGAAATGGTGATTTGATTTTGGAATGGGCTGCCCAGGGAGTGGTAGAGTCACTGTCCACAGAGGTGTTTAAGGAAAGACTGGATGTGGCACTCGGTGCCATGGTCTAGTTAACGTGATGGTGTTTGGTCACAGGTTAGACTTGATCATCTCAGAGGTCTTTTCCAGCCTAATTGATTCTCTGGTTCTATGATTTTCAACAGATGGTTCATGTAACTTCATTTCTACAGCTAAATACAAATTTTCAAAAAGTCCTGACATATATCCTCCAACTGTGGCTCCTACAAGCAAAACATTGCATTAGGTTTATCATGGTGCATGCTCTGCCAAAGGATTCATGTTTCTCTGTGATCTAAATGACCCTTATTTTCTCCTGCCATGTCCAGGGACACCTTCCACCAGACCAAGTCACTCCAAACCCTGTCCAACATGGCCTTAAACGCTTCCAGAGGTGGGGCATACACAGATGCTATAGGAAACCTGTTCCATTCTGATTAGTAATTTAAATCTTTTATATGTTCTTCTAAGTATATTTAAAATTGATTTTTCAGATCAGCTGACAGCTCAACTTTTTTTTCAGCTGCAGCTCTGGTTTTACATAGACTTGATGTTTTTTCATGAGAAAGTTTCATGGTAGAAAACCAAGCAACTCACAAGTATTTACATCAGTAGTGACCAGGTATTGGCTATCTGACCATGCCTGCAGCTTAGAAGAAATGGACAATTCCATAAGGAAGTGATGTGGTTCATTTAGGCTTAAACTGCTCCTCACTGTGGTTGAGTGAACTTCTTCACGACTGTCTGTCAACCTTGACTCCAGGAATGGAACCAAACAAGCAGTCATGTAGCAGTGAGGCTTTCTTTGTATTTCCTTGTCTGTTTAATGCATTTGTTTATCAGAAATTGAAGTGTTCTCCCTTAAACACTGTCTTAAAGTCCTGTCTCCAAATGCATCATCTCCATGTCTCTGCCTCTTCAAATGAGGTTCACCGACCTCTGAGTGTCTGAAAAATCTCCCATGGTTCCCAGCATTTTGAGGCCTGCATGAGGGAAATGTCAAGATGCTTTTTATTTTGGAAACATGCATTCCTTTCTCATGGCTGTTGTAAATATTCTCTCCTTATCTTACAAGCCCATCAGAGGAAGAATAATTATAGTCTTTCTACTCCCTGTAACTTAAGGTAGAATGTCTGGAAATTAGCTGAGAGACTAAAAGCAGAGCACTGAGTGGGTAACATTTTACACAGTAAAAACATGCATGAAATAGTGGTCCTAAGGAAGACCTAGCTCACAGTCTCCATTGTTCTTGTTTTGAAAGTAAATAAATATGGTTTTCTTTTCTTTCTTTAAAAAAAAAACACTCCATAGGTTCAAAGGAACAAATACAGGTGAAGTTCACAGCCATACATTGTTCTGGTTATAAATCTCAGCCCTTAGCACATCACAAAGCTCAGACAAGTTCCGGACAACGATGCATGTGGGAAAGGTAGTTTCAAAAAAAAGAGTCTAGTCCTGACAAAAGGAAATTGATTTTTCCTGGAGAACAGAAAAGCATTCTTTTGGTAGAAGGATTGTTTTAGAAAACTTACATTTGGTTTGGTCACCAAAATTTACTGACTACAATTGGTAACATTTTAAATTTTCATTTCAATTTTCATTTTCGGTAACTTACAGTGACAGTGTTTTTTGACTGTTGGCCTGCCTCTGGCCTCTCAAAGCCCTGGTTTCAGGAGACCAGGGTGCTCATTGCACAGAGACTTCTTAGGCTGGTGTTCTTTTCCCTGGATAAAAAATGATCAAGTCATTGTGCTAATATTGGACTGTAAGCAGCATCTAGCATTATCCTTTCTCTGCTGCTTGGATCCTAATTGGGCATTTCTTCATCAGACCAAACTACCAAAATTATCAATTTTGCATTTAATTCTTCTATTTTTAGCCATTGCTTTTCTAAACAGTTATTATCAGCTATGGCCCTCTTAAAGGCCTCTGCAGTCAGTGTTGTAGGATAAAGATGTGCCAGAAAATATGAATATCCATATATTTAGGGAGGGTATGTTAAAGTATGAGAGTCTCCTTGGGAAAACTGCAACCCTTACATTGCTAAAGGTATATGCCACAGATGTCGACACCGTCCTAAACATTTCAATCACTGTATATAAAATCATTACTAAAATTTGCCTATAACTGGGAATTTAAATTTTTTTTTAAGAGTATAGTAGATTTGATATCAGAACTAATTTTATCATTGGAGATAAATTTAATTTTTTCCTCTCTGCTAGCAGCTGTTGATTTACATCCCTGACTTCACCTTTTCATGCTAATGTCTAGGTCTCTTTCCTTTCTGCCTACAGGCTTCCCAGTGCTAAGGGGGTAACTCAAGCCAGCACATCCAAGCAGGGCTCCTAAGACTCTACTCTCAGTCCCTTTATCAATCAGCACTGACAATCCCCTCAAGCCCTGTCATCTGTGGCCACAGAGTTATCCACATCTTATAAATGCTGCAACTCTCTCCCATGCAACATGCCAGAATTTGTCTGTCAAAGCAAGTACCTGTTCAGACATCAATGTCCTTTTTTGCTTTACTTGCGGTCTCAGCCCATCTTCACCCAGAGAAGAAAAGAGTGGGTGATAGGCCCAGTATGACCTTGTGGGTTGAGGGTGGATTGTTCTTGCTTTTAGGAGCAGCTAAACATGTTTGGGCACGGAAGATTCCAGAGCACAGCACAGGGTGAGCAGGCAAAGAGAAAGAATCAGAGCAAGTGTTCTGGTTCCAGCCATGGTAGGGACAAAGAGATTATTCCATGACACCTCACCTCATTGCTGGGGGAGGGGGAAGGGACTCTCTTCCAGGGGGAAGGGGTTACTTCCAGTCAAGCAAATGTGGAGGAAGGACCGGTTTGGTACTGTCTGTTTTCAGTGGTTGATTTCCATGTGAGTAATTTCTTCTCTTGTACCCTCTATCCTTAGTACTGATGGTGTTGCTGTTCTCTTTCTTATCTCATTGCTGTTTCCAGTAAATTGTTCTTATCTCAACTTGTGATCTTTGCCTTTATGCCTCCAGTTAGAGAGGAGAGGGGAAGTTGCTCATGGTTTTATTGGGAGTACTAAACTGGAGAATACCATTCCTAAACCATGACAGCCTGGAGCCAGGAGCCTGCCAGCATAGGAGCAGCCAAGCAGTGGAGACTGCTCTTGTAATCACAGGATGGTGGCCTTCCAGAAGGGACTCAGTAGAGTCTGCTATCATTAGACTGACTAAATACGAAGTTAAGACTGTCTTCAAAGCTTCACTACTAAAAGGGAGATTTTTCTTGAGGTGCTTTTATTTCTATTCTTTCTAAACAGATCACATCAACATATCATATTCCAGATTAAACTGTCTTCAGAAATGTAGCTTTTCAGAATTTAAAAATTCTTGATCTCCTCTGGAAGAGGAAGATCAGACTGGAAGGTGTAGAAAAAAACAGCTTTGAAAATATCTAAAACATAGATATTACATAGTAATACTAGATATTATATATTGATATAAGGTATTAGATATAACATTAGATATTGAAAATATCTAAAACAAAAAAACCCCAACGCCAGTAAAGCCCCCCAACCATGCAAAAACATCTCATCCTAAAAAAGAAAAAAAACCCAAATAAGAAAAAAGGAAAATAAATGTACTTATAAAAGTTCAGAACATAAGAAAATCCATTTGTGTGAGATGTTTTATATGGAGAAAATTTTGAAAAGGGGAAAAACAATTCTCCATTTTATTACATGGATAATCTTGAGGGCAAAGACTCTTCTCACCTATGGACACAAGAGGAAAGCAAATTAGTGTCCTGTCCAGGCAAAAAAGGGCAGCACGGTGCAGATGGGAGAGTAAAACTAAAATTTACAAAAGTGTTTCTTAAAAAAAAAATAAAAAAAGAGGAAAAGAAATATGTCTAGGGCACAATTGTGCAGCTGCTAGTGAAATAAGTGGTCTTTGAAATGCTGGACAGGAGTACAGAACACACCAGAGGAAAGGTGGTAGTAGTTAAATAACAAAACTTATTCATTACTCTTATATTCTTTTTTTCTTTTTTTTTTTCTGTACTACTCAACCAGGTGTGCTTGATTATCTTTAAAAAACTGTAAAAATAAACAGCCATCAAAATTGTCGTCAGTCAGATTCCTGCATTAAACTAGCAGAAACCTAAATCCATGGCTGACCTTGGCATAAGTTAACTATAAAAAGACTAGAAAGACTGTGAAGTTAGTGAAGATCAGCACACATTTTCTACAGTAGAGGAATGAAATGACAATATTTTTAGTGCACCCTCACAATTCCTGGCATTTAAATGTCCATGTAGATTTTTTAAAAGGGACTTTACAGAAGTTGAAAAAAAAATGTGGTAATATAGCACTATGGCAATACATTACTTGTTTGGGCAGAGAGAGCAAATGAAGAAATTTCAATAATAGTGTGGTGAGGCCCTGGCACAGGTTGCCCAGAGAAGCTGTGGCTGCCCCATCCCTGGAAGGGTTCAAGGCCAGGTTGGACGGGGTTTGGAGCAATCTGGAATAGTGGAAGGTGCCCCTGCCCATGATGGGGAGTTGGAACTACATGATCTTTAATCTCCCTTCTAACCTCAAGCTTTCTGTGTTTCTGCGATTCTATAATTTCCAGAGAAGGAATGTCTGTCTTTATCTCCCTTTTTATCTACCCTCCATTGTCCTCTCTGTCCTCTTCTTTCCTCTTCTCTGACATTTCTTATAATGGAAAGAATCCTGCCATTAAAGACCACAAGACTCTAACTGATTTTCCTCATGTACAGTATTTTCACTCCCAGGCCAAAGGATCTCTGCTGGAAAAAACCACTACTGAATGGAATAAATATAAACAGGAATGCTTGAAAATGCTACAGGAATCAACTATAGATACTGGTAAGGAATTAAACAGCACAATAAAGAATCATGTTAAGTAACATAAATGAATATGCAAATCATGAAATTAATGGCTCTCTTATTCCTGAAACATATTAGGTTCCTACACATAAAACCAGGTCATATAAAGAAAGGAAACATTGAACAGATGATACCACTGTGGTGTGTCATTGAGTGCCTGGTCCAGAGGTATCTGCTAGCCATTTTTTGTAAGAACCTGGTAAGACCAGTTTTCACTTCCTGTTTCAGCCTGAAGGAAGTCAAACCTGATTCCTGGAAACTATGCTAACCACAGGAGAACAGAGCACCCAGGGAAAAGAATATGTCTCCCATTTCTGTACTTTGAAACCTGAACCATGGCAAAAAAGGACTCAAAACACTTGGGACATGACAGAGGACAGAGTCTGTTTTCTGCCTGGTCAAGGCAGCTGAGGAGCTGCTACCTTCTCACAGGACTGCTTGTGCATTTTGGGACACAGTCATTAGGATAATAAGCTGAGATACAGAACCAGGTTTCCCCATGTTCGCTTGACACAAACATTAGCTTTATGTCCCTTGTTTATTCTCTTGTGTCTATGGCTCTTGGATTCTTGGATAAAGAGCAGTATAGCTTCAGAGGACAGTGTCTTGTCCTGAGTCCATACCTCCCACCTTTGGTTAGGTGCTCAAAGTTTTATGCTGTTTGGCAAAAAAGGATTTTATAATCTGTCATTCTTTCACTCTGCTCATGTGTAAACTCTGCTCAGTAGAGTATAAACTCGGCTCAGCTAGGTGTTTTGTCTTAAAGAAAAGATAGAAAGGATTTGGTTACAGTAGTTGGAGAAGTCCAAGAAGCAGCTGGGAGAGAGGTGATTGCAGTTCACCAAGGAAAGATTAAAAGTGAATCTGGCTATAGGTAGGTATTGAAAGCACCCTCACCAAATTTGATGGGGACTCCAAATGAGGAGGTGAGGTGGATGTGTCAGAAGTCAGAGTCATCTGTGGAAAATAGGACAGAAAACACAGAAAGGTCAGAGAAAGAAGCTTGCATAAGTTACACACTATGTGACTACAGTCAAAGAGGCAAGAAAGTGGTGAGGACTGCAGAGAGGACAAGTGTTTTTCTGAAAAGCAAGGGAAGCAAAGCACAGATCAGCTCAACCAGTACACGTACAGTATGGTTTACAACTAACACTGACAGGAAAGAAAGAGAAAGAGTAGTGAGCAGCTAGAGATCAATGACCAGTGGTGACCTTAGTGTGCAGAAACCCTCAGCATGATGCAAAAGAAGAGTATGTTTTCCTGCGAAGGCAGAGAATGGTGTCTTTGGTGGCAATTACAACTAAGCCAGATGACCCTGGCAAGATATTAGAGGGAAGTAGTTTGTAGTAGGTGATGAAGAGAACTATGGGGACTCAGAACTCCAGTTTTCATGAAATCAAAAAAAAAAAAGAGGTATTTATCTGGCAACCTACCCAATCTACACTTGAACAAACCTTGATCAGAAATTGGGGAAAGGAATAATAAAAATGCAGCTGTAAATGTTAACAGCTACACAGGTCATAACACAGATGGTGCCACAGATGTTGAGCCTCAAAGATAGAATGGAATTTGTAAAAATGCACATACTGTGCTCTGTATTTGAGCAGAAGCACCCCACAAAATATGCTAGTGAGATAGCACACAATATATTTTTGCTAAGTGAGAAGAACTTCAGTGTATCCCAAAAAGAAAGACACTAGGGAAACCATTAATGCATTTTATTTTTTGTTACCGTCACCTGATTGCACCATTTCAATTCTGCATTATCAAATGTTTTATCTTTACCTTAAGTCCTGGGAGTGATATGATACCTATGAATCTTAAAACTGAGTTAGTCTGAGATATTACCAGTGATACCACCTCTGTTAATATCTCTTGTAATATGAGGTATTGCCTAAAGACTAAGAGAAGTCACTGTGAGAAGCTGGCAGAGGTCTGAGCTAAGAACAGTTGTCACAGGGTTTGGGAAAGGTGAAATATCTTCCATTTACCAGTCTGCTGCATGTACCAAAACCAATGAGTGATAGCATGCCCAGAATCTGACTGTTATATTTGGACCACAGAGGCCTCAGGATCATAATCTCGTAAAATCACAGACACATAGAACTTCCTGAGTTGGAAGGGACCCACAAGGATCATCCCATCCAACCCCTGACCCTGCCCATGACACCCCAACAATCCCATGATCTCCCTGAGAGCATTGTCCAAATGCTCCTTGAGCTCTGGCAGCCTTGGTGCTGTGCCCACTGCCCTGGGGAGCCTGGCCAGTGCCCCACCACCCTCTGGAGGAAGAACCTTTTGCTGAGATCCAACCTGAGCCTGCCCTGACACAGCTCCAGCCATTCCCTCAGGTGCTGTCACTGGTCACAGAGATCAGAGATCAGTGCCTGCCCCTCCACTGCCCCTTTTGAGGAAGTTACAGACCACAGTGAGGTCTGACCTCAGTATCTGTGAAGAGCAATACCCTTATCTCTTAGTAAAGTGTGTAAAACCTGCAGCTGTTGTGTGGATCCAAGGAAGAAAGGCAGCAGCTGTTTCTGCCCTGTGCATGGAGCACTGCACAGTGAATGCACAATGTTTATCTGCTACATCTTGTTACTCTGGAGTAGCTTGCAGGTTACCTGGAACAGCACACTGGTTTGTCCATTGTCTGGACAGCTTTTTGTAAAACTTTTATTTGCTTCTCTCACCAGGAATACATTGCAATGGGACATTCGATCAGTTTGTTTGCTGGCCTTACTCACCCCCAGGAAATGTCTCTGTTCCTTGTCCTTCATATTTGCCATGGTTGGAAAATGGTAATGTGAAAGTGGTAACTTGTCTTCGAGTTTGTGCTGGGAATCCAGCTAAAGGACAGGTGATGCTTGTCTACCTTGTCCCTGTGTCCTCTGAAGTGTCTGAGTGCTCTCTTGGCTCTTTCTACCCCTTTTCTGAATTGAGGTACAAAATCATTGTTGATGTTTATTTGCTGTTTTTTCCATTTGTGCTTACCACATCTCCATATTGTCTGCTCTAAAGCAACATTCGCAAGGTCACATAAAGATATTGTCAGGACTTTATTGATAGTAACTGATCAGGGGCTCAGCTTCTGAAGTTCAACTTCTGGAGTCCCCACTGACCCCCAGACATGAAGTTCTCTCCCAGAAAACTGTAAGAGCCAAACCAAGCAGCAGACCAAGCAGTCAGCCCTCCAGTAGGATATAGCACATCAACAGCAAGTGGTGTGGTGAACAAACAAGCCTTCCAAGTAGTGTTTTCCTGGCAGGAGTGGAGCAAGGAAGTTCTTAAGAAGGGAAAAATAAAAACATCTTCAGAAGCAAAATTGTTGAAGAGCAAACAACATTACATTTCTCCTAAAGAAATGAAAAGCTATTCCTACCACCACAGACCAGCATTTGTGAATCCTGCTACACAGCCTTTCTTAGCTGCATTTCTAATACCACTTGGAGGGACCAATTCTGCCTGAGTTTTTTAACACTTGGGAGACTACTATAGGTTGCTTATCTCAGCTTTCTCGAGCTCACACCACACATAGTTTGTTCTTTAATATCATTTATTCTTTTTTATGCTGATAAGCAGAAAGAGATCAAGCTTCTATCTAATCTTCCAAACAACCGCTTCTACCAACAATTTAGAACAGATCCAATTCTTCACAATAAACACAAAAACATCTTCCCTCCGTGTAACAGAGACTCTTTTTTCTCTTTTTCTGTCTGAATTTTCACAAAAACTAGGACAATGCAGTGAAAACCAAGAAAGATTCACCAGTTCACTCCAGGTGCTGAAGGGGCCCCGTAGCACAGAACTGAAACGCCAACCTGCAACACTTACCATACCAGGTGTTTCAGGGAAATATTATTCCTTAATCAAATTCTCCTACAGTTTTGACTGCACAACCTGGGCAATGAATTACCCATATTTGATGGAGCTTAGGAGCTTAATGAGGAAAAAGAATAAAGTGAGATTTAGGCTTTTTTTTTTTTTTTTTTTGGATGTAGTAACTGTGTGGAGTTGTTTGTAAAAATCAGGTACTTTCTGGGAATTTATTTCTACTAGATTACATTCCTACTTTGTCCTATGTAAATATGGAAAATATATTGTCCAAGACAAAAGAAAAGTGGAGTTTATTGCTTTTTTGAGTGGGGGTGGTGTGGCATCTATTGTGGTGGTACAAGGAAGAAATCTTTCCAACGTGTATGAAAAAATGAAATCTTTATTTTGATCTTTCTGACTAAACCTCTGTTTACTTTCAGGAAGCATAGGACATGTATACAGAGTCTGCTTGGATGAAGGGATTTGGCAAACAAAGGAAAATTCCACAGACATTTGGCGAGATAGTTCAGAATGTTCTGAGCAAAATCATTTCAAAAAAAAAGTAAGTATGTTTTATATTATGGTTGAATACTTTAATCTTCTTAATCCCTTCTTGAGTAACTGACAAAACATTTCCACTGAATACCTGAAATGAATGTTCAAATTTCGTTTAAATTACCAAATAGAAAGCTGTTATTTTATTTAGAAGCAGCAGAAGAGGAAATATTAAGGAAGGGGATTCCTGCTTTAGATGCCACAAATTATTTTCTCTTCAGAGTCTAGTGTTCACATATGCTGTTTTTCCCTAATAAAATAGAAAAAGACTGCAACCTGTCAAGCAAATAAATGCAAACATCCCAGCATCTCCACAAATCATAATAGTCTATCAAGTTCAGACAACTTCCTCTTGAGCCCTTCAACATTTAATAAGCCTTTTAGCACTTAATGAACCATTAATTGGTCATTTCAAGTTTAGTTGATCAGAGACTGGAGGATTCTCTCTAGTGCTGATGCCTTCCATCCTGTATTTTCCGTATTGCATCAGCCCAAGAGCTGGACTTTGTCAACAGAGGGGAAACTTCTTTTGCCATGGAATTCAGCTTAGCTGATGTAAAAATTAATCTTTTAGATGAGCACTGTTATTTTTTACTTTATTGGATGAGTACTGTTTATTACTTTATCTAGTAACATTGCTTTATTGATTAGTAATGAAACACTATTAGTTCAGTATCTCCAGGCACTACAACTACTAAGTTTTTCATAAGTTCTTTATATAGTGAGTACATGAATTTATAAACTTTCAGTTTATTTAGTGACTAATGGCTGGGAATCTCCTGCAACCACACTGCTCTGCCTGGTCATTTTCACCCTCTTCGAGAGGCCCAGCTCACAAGCATAAAATCATTAAGGACAACTACTAGCAGAAAGACCGTGCTAAAATCCCTGGTGCTGAGAAGGAAAACAAGAAAAACAGCAAACTCACGGAGGAAAAGACACAGGTTCCAAGAAAATCTCTGCAGACCAGATATGGATTATAAAAATTGCATATATCTCACATTCCCTCTGCAGAGAAGCTTTCATTGAGCTAGAAAAGGAGTATGAATAGTTGAGAGGTAGACATAAGCAGCTAAAATGGAAAAACCTAGCAAAAAAAAAAAAGTTAAATGAAGTAAATTGGAAGGAAATTTGTGGTGCAGGGCCAGGAGCTGAACTTGGACTCCTTGTGGGTACCTTTCAGCTCAGGATGTTCTATGATAATCTATGAAAATGTAAGTGCTTTTCTTCCTCCTCTGGGGTCTTATTTGTCACTTGAAGACATTCTATAAAGCTCCAATTTAATATTTTTTATTTTTTTTCTTTGAACTCGAGGCTGAAGTCAGGCTATTTCAATACCTCTCGACAGAGCTAACTCTCAAAATTGTACAGCACAACTGATCTATAACTGTGTCTCCAGGCCACACACAGAGTAAGTGTACTTGTGTGTGCAGGTTGAGTGTGTTGATCTCTGCAACTGTTAACCCACCAGGATCTATTTGGTGCATGGAATCATGGCAATGAGTAGCTGTGATTCAGACTATGAATGGTGTTTGTGCAGGAGAAATTTGAAAAGAGTCTGAGAGTGCTTTTGAATTTATAAAGAAACTAAGGCTGGCTGCAAATGTCTCTGTCATACACTGGTTTCACAAGGCAGTGCAGAGGGCAGGCACAAGAACTCTACCCTGGCTCCTTGCAACTCGAAGGTGAACATGAAAGTTTCTGAGCTGTGTTTGTGATCTGCCTGCCTACCTACATAACATATTTTTCTTCTTTGTTTCTAGGAAGAAGAACATAAACTACTTACCATATTACAGCTGTTATACACTATAGGATATTACTTTTCTCTGATCTCACTTGTATTAGCTCTGCTTATACTTTCTTTACTCAGGTTAGTACAAATTTACATGCATTTTAGAAGTACAGACTCCTGTACACACATTCTCCTTTTTATGTAATTGAATGTATGACTTAGATTGCAATGCTCTGGTACATTCCAGCCTTCCAGTACCTAAAGGGGTTACAAAAAATGCTGGAAAGGGACTTTGGACAAGGGCATGGAGTGACAGGAAAAGGCTTTAAGATGAAGAGGGTATATTTAGACTAGATATTAGGAAGAAATTCCTGTTAGGCCGTGGCACAGGTCATCCACAGAAACTGGTCTCCCCATCCCTGGACGTGTTCAAGGCCAGGTTGGACAGGCCTTGGAGCAACCTGTTCTAGTGGAAGGTGTACCTGACCATGGTAGGGGGTGGAATGAGAAGGGGATTATGGTCCCTTCCAACCCAAACTATTCTGTGATTCTATGTAAATAACTTGTTTTCCTAATAAGCAATACAAAAGCAATTCCTAAGCAAAATCCACTCATGACAACAATATGAATACAACAGCTGTTTTGTTACTTTTTTGTTGATTTTTTAAAATTTTATTTCTGCAAATTAAATATATTGCAGAGGATTCATACATTATTTTTTCTCCCACAGAAAACTTCACTGCACAAGAAACTACATCCATATGAATTTATTTGCATCTTTTATCTTGCGTGCCACAGCAGTTCTTATAAAAGACACTGTATACTACAATATTTACTCAAAGAGACCAAATGATGAAACTGGATGGATACTATACCTCAGTCCAGAGGTAATGAGTTATTTCATAGCTAATAGTAAATATGTGCTGCTAGTGGCCATAACAGTTACAGTTTTGGAAATTTACCATCATCAGGTTTTGAGGTATTTGTTGATTGAACTTAGGATGTTGAAATTTTGCTGATAAAATTTGGCATAATCAAGATAAAATTCTGATTTGACAAATTGTAATAGATTGATTTTATAGGAAGGTTCTTATAGAAAGAACATATTAATGGAGTGCTATATTTAGAAACAGACACCTAAGTGAAACAACTCACACCTGCAACTTTCAGGAAGAAATCTCGGTATTTATTTGGCACCTATTTAACACCACATTTATTCACTCCTCTTATGCATAGCATAAAGCAGTGCACACAAATCTTGCTTTTCCGACAATAGTAATTGTAGTGATTTAGGAATGGTATTCCCCAACTTGGTGTTCACTGAAACACCACGTGCCGCTCGCTCACTCCCCCCATCCCCCTGCGGTGGGAAGGAGAGGAGAATTAGAGATACAGAAGGCAGAGATCGTGGGTTGAGAAAAGAGCAATTTACTGGAAGAAGCAATAAGATAATAAAATGAACAGTAATATCCACAATACCAATGACAGAGGTAGGCAAACGATTCACACCAATCACTCACCATGTGGAACTGATGCCACCTGACTGCTCACCCAGCAAACCGGAAAAATGCAACTGCCCTGTGCAGGGCTGGGGTGGGATCGAAAACCCTGGGGTCCTGCTGTACATCTCCTGGCTGCTGCAAAAGTTACTCCTGTCTGGCTGGAACCAGGACAGTATCACACAGTGTATTTCTTCCCTGTGAGAGTGGTGAGGTCCTGACACAGGCTGTCCAGAGAAACTGTGGCTGCCCCATCCCTGGAAGTGTCCAAGGCCAGGTTGGATGGGGCTTGGAGCAACCTGGTCTAGTGGAAGGTGTCCCTGTCTGTGGTTGGGGGGTGGAACTAGATGATCTCTAATGTCCCTTCCAACCCAAACCACTCTGTGATTTTCTATGAAACAGCACTAAGAGAGAGGAAAAACAGTATAAAGGCTTTTCTGTACTAGGAAAATGTATTAATTTTCTTACATTTGTTTAGAAAATGGAATAACAACACCTCATTTGTGACCACTGTGAATAAATTATACTTGCAGAATGTTGTAAGAATAAAGCTTACCCATGTCAACAAGCAAAATTAACTGCAAGATGTTAATGGTGACTATTATTTTAATAGTTCATCAGTAAAAATTCTGATATGCGGATTATGACATCTATATTTACAATGATTCCTGATCTCTCATTCCTACAGATTGTAATAATTTGCAGGACTGCCCAGTTTTTCATGCATTACTTTGTTGGGGCAAATTACTTTTGGCTATTAGTAGAAGGAATTTATCTGCACACATTATTGATAACTGTGGTACTCTCTGAAAGACGACTGCTGCAGACATACATTGTGATAGGATGGGGTAAGTCCTTAACTATTTCTAAGTACTTGATTATGTGATGCTTTGTTGAGTCAGTGGAGGATATTTTGTAAAGAAGAAAGTAAAATCTGAACTCTGCTAGTTTTGAAGCCAGCAATTGTAAATGAGAGTATGCCAGTAGTGGTACATTCATGGCAGCTCAGCTGGACCTGCACGTAGAGGACTTAGTAAAATTGGTTCATAAGAAAACAGGAACCTGGTGGGCAGAACAAGAAGAAATTTTACTATATTTGACTGTATATTCTGTCGTCACTGAATATTATGGTACCACCAGCAACTTCATTTCCTTCTTTTGTAATAGAGCACCTACGTAACAAAAAATGTCAAAACATAAGCAATTTTCTTTTAAATGTTCCCCTTCCAACCTCACCTGAAAGTTCTACAGTGTGCTTTAAGGTAGAGGACAATCTGAAACACTGCATGAGTCAGGTCTTACATTTCAGGCATTTTTCGTGAAATAAAGACAATGTAATGTTAGTTACAAGCATTTAAACAATTTTGTATATACTATGTCCTGTAGTCTGACAATTTTTTATTTTTTTTTTGCTTACTCAGTGAGTGTAATTCTGTATCTTGCCTGGACAAAGGAGAAAATCAAGGTTTCCCAATTACAGATAATCATCTAAAAGCTACCTGTACAACTTGCTGGCCTCTGAAAGTTTAAAATTATGATTAAAAGTGTCCTCTTAAACAGTATCTAAGTTTGTTGCAAGAGCTTTTCATTCAAATCTGGGGGCCTGAGCTAAGAAGTAGGATAGAAGGGTTGGCCATAAGAAGTTCTGACTATAAAACTTTTATCAATGTATGATTTTACAAGATGGTTCACTGTCACTCCCGGAGTGCGTCCTTCACAGCACCGCGGCCCCGGCCTGGCCCCGGGCGTGTGTGCACGGCTCGGCCCCGCGTGCGGAAAGGAGCGAGAGAGTGGGAGCTTTGCCGGTGCGGACAGTGCCATCGTGGGACATAAGAGGGGGAGCTTCGGAGCGCACAGAGGAGAAGGACAACTCTAAACCCGGGCAGATGGAGCTCGATCAGCCCTGTAAGGTCATCCATCTAAGAGAAGGTCATTCTAATTAAACCTATGTCCTGAGGACCTCGCTGCCACCGTCCAAGCTCGCTCGGCCCTGGCAGATGAACCTTAGGATTAAAGGGTGGGTTCAGTCCAGCGCATGCTGCGTCTCACCTAAAAAATCCACTGCGCAGGCTCGAAGGCCTTACCCGCATTTGCAAAGCCCTGTAGTGACATCTTCTACAAATGCAGTCACACAAAGATCAAAAAACAAAGGCATACACCTGCCTCCAAAGGTGTACCCAAATTAACTCTAGCATGCTGGAACATCAGAACCATGCTCGATTCGGCAGATAGGGGATGTCCTGAGCGTCGGTCTGCCCTAACTGCCCATGAACTGTCATGTCTCAACATTGGCATTGCTGCTCTCAGCGAAGTTCGCCTTCACGAGGAAGGCAGCCTCAGAGAACATGGTGCCAGTTACACACTCTTTTGGTCAGGTAAGTCCAGAACTGAAAGGCATCTCTCAGGAGTCGGCTTCATGATCAAAAACTCTATTGTTCCTAAACTCAAAAATCTGCCAACAAGTCATTCTGACCAAATTATCTCCCTACATCTTCCACTACACAACAAGCAACACGTTGTCCTCTTTAGTATATACACCCCAACTCTCCAAGCTGACCCTACTGAAAAAGATAAATTTTACACGAACCTGCGCCGCCTTACCCAGGAGGTTCCTGCAGATGATAAGATCATTATCCTTGGTGATTTCAACGCCAGAGTAGGAAAGAATTTTGAAGCCTGGAAAGGAATATTAGGCAAGCATGGTGTTGGAAACTGCAACGATAATGGTCGACTTCTGTTAGAATTCTGTGCGGAGCAACAGCTCACCATCACTAACACTATCTTTCAGCAGAAAAATAGTCTGAAGACAACCTGGATGCATCCCAGATCCAAACATTGGCACCTCGTCAATTATGTCTTGGTGCGTCGGAGAGATGTCCACGATGTCCACCACACCCATGTGATACCCAGTGCAGAATGCCAAACAGACCATGGGCTGGTGCACTACAAACTTAACCTCAATCTTAAATTCAAACCTAAAAGGGGCAGTATCCCAAGGAGGAGACTCCAAGTTAACAATCTTCAATCAACCACAGTGAGAAACAAATTCCAGACTAATCTTCAAACTAGGCTCAAAAACCATTCCATGGATTCTACAGATACCTCTCCTAAAACACTTTGGCACCATATTAAAAACAGCATCCTGCAGTCCTCTGAAAAATCCTTAGGGTTTTCCCTCAAGAAGAACAAGGACTGGTTCGATGAAAACAATCAAGAGATCCAGGAATTGTTGAGGAAGAAGAGAACTGCCCACAAGCACACCTTGCACTGCCATCGTGGCACATAAGAAAAGGAGCCTTTCGCCTTGCATGCAGCAAGCTCCAACAGAAACTCCGTGACATCCAGAACAGTCTTGCTGAAAAAACCCAATTATGCACAGACACAGGTGATCACAGAGGATTCTATGAAGCCCTGAAAACAGCATACGGGCCTACATACCAAGCCCAAAGTCCTCTACTCAGCACTGATGGTCAAACTCTTCTGACACATAAAACCTCCATTCTGAATCGATGGTCTGAACACTTTCAGACTCTTTTCAGTACTAACCGTGTAGTCCAAGACTCAGCTATTCAGTCCATCACACAACAACCGGTGAAGTATGAATTGGATACTGCCCCCACTTTAGGAGAAACCCTTAAGGTCATACAGCAGGTGAAAATCGGCAAGGCAGCTGGGGTTGATGGAATTCCACCTGAAGTCTGGAAACATGGGGCCTTGCACTCCATGCTAAATTTCACGAGTTTGTGGTGTGCTGTTGGGAACTAGGCGAACTACCAGATCTGTTCAAATTACCGTGGTATTACTCTGCTCTCCATTGCTGGCAAAATCCTGGCAAGAATACTCTTGAACAGACTAATACCCACTATAGCAGAAGGAATTCTACCTGAAAGCCAGTGTGGTTTCAGAGTCAACAGGAGTACCACAGACATGGTATTTGTTCTCAGACAACTGCAAGAGAAGTGTAGGGAACAAAACAAAGGTCTCTATGTAACCTTTGTTGATCTCACCAAGGTTTTCGATACTGTGAGCAGAAAAGGTCTGTGGCAGATTTTGGAACATTTAGGATGTCCCCCCAAGTTCCTTAAAATGATCGTCTCACTCCATGAGGATCAACACGGACAAATCAGATATGGCAATGCACTTTCTGAGCCCTTTCTAATAACCAATGGTGTGAAACAAGGTTGCGTTCTCACACCAACCCTATTCACAATCTTTTTCAGCAGGACGCTCCAAAGGGCCACTGCAGACCTTGATGATCAGGATGGTATCTACATTCATAGAATCATAGAATTGATTGGGTTGGAAAAGACCTCCGAGATCATCCGTACTGATGGAAACCTTTTCAACCTAAGGCGACTGAAGGCCCACATTAAGACCTTAAACCATCTTGTCCAGGAGCTGCTTTATGCTGATGACGCCACCCTCGTGGCTCACACAGAAGCAGCTCTGCAGCGTTTAGCATCCTGCTTTGCAACGCTGCTGAGCTCTTTGGGCTGGAAGTCAGCTTAAAGAAGACAGAAGTTCTCTATCAACCGGCACCTCAGAAAGTCTTCCATCATCCCCATATCACCATTGGTGAATCAGAGCTCAAATCAGTCCAGCAGTTTAATTACCTAGGCAGCCTCATCTCCTTGGATGGTAAGATTGACGGGGAGATAGACAACAGGTTAGCAAAGGCATACAGTGCCTTCGGAAAGCTTCATAAAAGAGTTTGGCGAAATAAACAGTTGAAGAAAAGTACAAAGATCAGTGTTTACAGAGCCATAGTGCTGTCTACTCTTTTATATGGATCTGAATCTTGGGTCATCTGCCTCCACCACCTGTGACTCCATCAACGTTGCCTTCGTACAATCCTAAACATCCACTGGTCAGATTATGTGACTAATACTTCTGTTCTAGAACAAGCAGCAGTCACAAGCATTGAGGCCATGTTGCTGAGAACACAGCTGCACCGGGCAGGGCACGTCTCAAGGATGAAGGACCAACCACCGCCTCCCTAAGATCTTGCTTTATGGTGAACTTGCCACTGGTTGCCGCATGAGAGGAGCCCCGAAGAGGAGATACAAGGACTCCCTGAAACAACATCTCAGCCTTGGCCATATTGATCAACATAACTGGTCTACTCTGGCCTCCAATCGGGAGGTCTGGAGACACACCATCTATAACGCTGCTGCTTCCTTTGAGAACGCATGCAGGATCACCCTTGAGGAGAAAAGACAACACAGAAAGAATCGTGCCCTGCAGAATTTACCACCTAAGGAGTCCTTCTGCTGTGCCTTTTGCAACCGGACATGCCTGTCTTGTATTGGCCTTTTTAACCACCAGCATGCTTCTAGCAAACGTGGGTAAAGCCCTTTCCCAAATCTTCGTTCACAAAGCCTGGCCATGATGATGATCACTGTCACTACATCTGTGTCTATTAAATTGTGCTGAAAAAAGTAAAACTGTGTGTCCAGGACTGTGGGACTATAGTGTACAGCACACTTGAAAAAAAGGAAAAGTGATTTTTAAAAGGATGGTGGATAATTTTTCAATTGTAAATGAACTATTCCATATTTACTGTGCTGTACTTCTTGCTAAAATTATCTAATAAATTGAGGTCTGATTTTAAAGAGGTGTTCAAACTTAAATGTAAATTGATGAAGTTGAAATTATTGAAATTTTAATCATTAAGTTGGAATGTTACAACATCTAAATATTTGAAGGAAATTTTTGGTTCTTGTTATCAAGACTGTGACAGTCTCTCTGTCACTTTGACAGTCATTCATGTAATTTAGTTTCAGGTATCTAAAAGCTGTACTGAGCTTGCTTTGCAAAAATCACAGGGAATGAATACAGGTAGACTCTTTGATGTCTGCCTTATCTCAAATTTACTTAATTCTAGAAATTTCTGCAGTAGCTTGATTTAGATGCTATCCAATTTTCATTTTAAAATTCAAGGGATAAGACCATTTTTATGCTCTTCTAATATGACTATTCATTTATTAATAAAGAACCCTTGTAGAAAAATGTCAGTGCTTAAGGCAAGATTCGAAACAGAACTTCAAGCATCCAAATAACCACACAGGGCGAAACCTCAGCGAAACATAAAGTCCTCTTGAAGTATACCAGATGGTTTTGCTTTAAATTAACTATCTTGCTGGAAAGAATAATGATCCGTTAAAGAAAACCCAGAAGATTTAGATGTCTCTTACAGAAATGGCATGTGTTTACTACTACTGATCAGATTAAAAGGTACCTAACTTATGTCTCTTAGAGTGTTTGAACCAGGTTTTGAACACACATGAGATAGTATCGTATGTATTGTTCTGAGGATGTCAGTAGAATGGACACTTAATCTTGTGCATTGTGTAATCTTGTTATTGGGCACCAATAAAAAGTATTTGGACCCAGCAATGTTAGCAGTGGCACATTTAATTAGGAGCATTAAATCAGTTAGTTATCAGTGAACATAAAACTTATAGTTGGCATTGTGTCAATTTTTCCTTTTGTTAACAATTAGAACACTTCTGTTCTTTTCTCCTTGTTTTGCAGTTTTAAATCCCAAATAAGATTTTATTTAGCCGCTTGTAACAATAGAAGAGCTCTAACAGACTGTTTCACATCTCATGCCTCTTAGTTCTTCAAAGACCAACTAAAAACTAGCTTATCTCCAGACGTTAAGAAACTCAGGTTGTTTTAGCGAGGCCCATGAGAAGCAAAGGAGTTCTGAGGTTCAGATGACAAATGCAGAGTCCTCACTACTGAGCACCATCACAATTGAATAAAGTGGAAAAGCTGAGAGGACAGAAGGAGGATTAGACAGAGGTGTTTGCATTTTGACATCACATGAGAAGGGAGCTTCAGGGAAAAAAATCATTACTTTTTATTGAGGAATCATGTACAGTGGGGAAAGGGGGGTTTACTGCATAATTGCAAAAAAACTGATTTTTTTTTTTCACATTTGAAACACGATGACTGTTCTTCAAGTTAAGCTGAAGCTTACCTTAATCAAGTCAACATAGTAAACAATTTGATGAAAATTGTTATTTAATACCTATGATGAAGAGATAAGGAAAGCCTAAGCAAAGCAATCATCAATCATTTGGAATGCAATTCCGCAAAGTTAATATTAAAGTTTTTCCAGGTTCCAAGGCAGAAATTTGATACATGAAATCTTTTTTCACCAAATATACTCATGTATTTAAGCTGAGAAGGACATCTACATCTATGGCACTATATTACAACTCAGACTTGGGGACTAAATCTAAGTACATATTGAGACATCTCTGTGGAGGACAATGTTTTGTCAGGACAAATACTAAGAATAAACTGGAATATTCAAATATTGCATTTTGGCGCATGGACAGAAATTTGATGGTTAAAATTGCCTCAGAAAGTTGGTCTTGCCCCAAAACAACTGTAGTTTTTTAGAGTAAAGGCACTTGACAAAAAAGAAGATAAAATACATTCCTGTATCCTTTTCTGCACAGTCGGTACTGAGTCCTGTGTTCCAGACCAACTTTCTTATGTTTACAGGGAAATCAAATAGTTAATATTAAAAAAAAACCTCCAACTTTTCTGATTATCTAACTATGAAGTCAAGTTTCATATGATTAAAGCAGAATTCCTAATTTTTTCATCCTCGTTCCATCTCCCACCCTCTGTGCCTCCTCTGCTCCCCCAGTATGATTTCTGCTGTGTTCATCAAGTGCTCTGAGGGGTGTTTTCAGATCACAGAGTTCCTGTGTGTTCTTAGAATCAGGAAGAGCTTAAATCTTTAGTTTAGTCTACCTGTGGAGGAGTACGAGGGTCCAGAAAGCTAAGATGATCCCAGATATGGAGGTAGAAACTGGAATACTTTATTGAACACATGAGTGCAATTTAAGGGTCTTGGGGGTTGGATATGTTAATGAGGAGGATGGTTTATGATAATTAGGGGACTGACTATGGTAACTAGGGGATTACACAGGTTTCTGCTATAGTTACACAATTGATTAATATTTTCCTTAACCAGGATTACATGGGGGAGAAGAAAACAAAGGGGTTTCAACATGGTTTGATAACTTCATCTCAAAGTCCTTCCTTATCCTGCTGCAGGAGCCAGGTTAATCCACATGACTGTATATCAACAGGTCTCGTGAGGAAGGTCCAGTCCTTCAGATGCAGGGATTTCTCTCAGCCTCTGTCGCCCAAAGTTTACTGCATAGGCCCACCAAGCTCCTTTCTGCTGACAGCTGGGTTTCAGATCCTACAGAGGAGGGATTTAATTTTATCTAACAAGGTTAAATTCAGGTCACTAATACTGAGATTCTCTCTAGAACCAAAGTAAGAAGAAAAGTACCTTCGTAGACTGAATTATTTCAATGTTTCAGTGAAGTGGGATATTACCTTAATCTTTTATGCAACTCTATATATAGGCACATTAGAACTTGTCTTATTTCCTACAGCATTTTTTTTCTCTGTCTTTCCTGTATTCATCCATTATGCTGCTGCGACAACTATTTCTCAGGCTTGTAGTTTTGAACATGCTACCCCATTTTTGGCATCTCTTCTTTTGCTCTTTTGCTTCTTCCTTATCAGATATAAAATACTTTCCTTCACTTTCACACTAATTCCCATCCTTCCTCATCTATCGAAAGTTCCTGTCAAAGCCTAACACCACACTCCATTGCCCGTTGCCAAGCCTCTAGGCTTTGTCCTCTGTTGTGCCCTACACTTTTGAGGGTCCTTCTCACCACCCATGCCCTGATTTCTCTGCTCCCCTTCAGATTCTTCTTTAAAGGACCCTTGTGCTCTACCAGTATGGCCATATGAGCGCACAGGTTGCTGATGCACCAAGACCACTGTCTTTCACGGTGCTTAGTGTTGTTTCACCATACTTCCGTATCTCTCTAAATCACTTTGTTGCTTTGATCACCAGCTTGTTGGATGAGTGGTGACTAGTTATTTTATTCCTTGTTCAAACTGCAATAGACAAGTTTGTTAGGAAATTTTCTCACTAGAGTATAAGTAATAATGATCCTCCTGATTATTATTGTTACTATTATGCCTGTTGGTCATCCTCTATTGCACTCCTATCTGCACCATATTCACTGATTTCCTAAAGGCTTTCCTCACTAATTAGTTTAATCTCTTATTTATATTTATTACCATCACTACTAAGATGGGCCATCTGGCAAGTGTCTCACAGACATGCGTCAACAGGGCTGAACTGCACTCACACTGACTGAGACATTTCCTCAGCTACTGTACAGGAACTGCCTTTTGATAACATCCCCTCATCATCCTTGGTATCACCTTTCCTCATGAGACCACGTCATACTCCCCCGGATCTATTGCTCCGTTAGCAAGTTCTCCATGCCCTGATTGTTCTCTGAGACCCGCTTGTTGCACCAATGCCATCTCCCACCGAAGTGAGACCCCTTTCATCTCTTTCCCCCTTTTTACCTGCTCAGAGATCTATTTTTTAGAGAGTATTTTGGTTTTGGACCTTTCCCTGCATCGCCACACTCCAGCTTTCCCCCTGACCTTAGCTAGTGTCCCAGAATACTGAATAATCCCTCTTCTGGCCCCGGCGACCCACATCTCCTTTCATTTCTGCCACATCCACCACAGACTCTCCCATGTGTTATTGGGCTGAGAATGCAGTGGAACGCCTGCTTGTTGTAGCTCACATGCCTTCTGCTTCTGATTGAGACTTGTGCCCGGACATATGTAGACCATTGCAATAATGCACTAATCCTTTATTTCAGGGTGTTTTTTTTTTTTTTTTTCCCAACCTGAAGCCTATGACTTCCATGAAGGAGTGAGGGTAACAATGGGGGAAGGGGGACCACAGATCCTCTTGATCCAGGACAACAATCCTTTATCAGCTCTTTTGATTAGGCAGAGTTTCATGCCTTCACTGAAAACTCTTTTAAGGTTCAACAACTGTTGCCTAAGGTAGTCTACGAGGCCTCATGTGCCAGTTGCTTTGAATTCCCAGGGTCAGAAATTTAGAAAATTTCAAAAGGCCGGCAGTGTGTGTTTGTGTGTGTATGTATATGTCAGTCTGAAAATGAAAGATTCAATTACACAATGAAGCTTCATTTTGTATTTGAACTAGAAATGGGGAAAGCCAGGATTAGGTTGATTTTTGTACATTTCTAAATAGAAGACTGAAAAGCACATATCTCTGCACCACACACTTCTGCAAACTTGGCTGTAATTGATGTTTTTTCCTTTCAGTTGTCCCGATCCTGTTTGTGGGTCCTTGGGGAATAAGCAGATCCAAACTGGAGAACACTGGGTAGGTTACTAAATAAAAAGAACCTTAGCACACTGTCTTTCTGTTTACTTAACTTTTCTGAAAGCCCTTGACAGTACTTGACACAAGTACTGATTACTAGATTATAAAATACATACAGCACCTATAGATACTTGTTACATTTTTCAGGTTCCTTTTAGTACTTTTACATTAAACTACTTCTAGGAATTCTCAGATTCACTTATGCATGAATCAAGAAGTAGAATGAACCTTCACTGTTCCTGAGAGGAAAGGTATCACATCCAGTGTTCATCCACTTACATGAAGCAAGTTGTCAGCACCACCATCTTTATGGAGAGCATCCTTGGAGACCATCTACACTTTGCATTTAATTACTAACTATTCCCCGTCATTTTGTAAAAAAACAATTATTATGAATTCTAATGGCAAAATCTTATAGTCACTGAAAGCTGATACTAATGAATGTGTTCATATTTGGTGGAGGAATTAGTGACAGTAATGTGCACTAGTAAGCATCACTTTTCCAGTCTTCTGGTCTTCAATGATGCTGTTAGTAGCATCACATAAACTTTGTGAGTTTTGTATGATTTCTCTTGTTCTCTTTTTATTATTCATGACTTCTAGAGAATTTAATGTGGAATGCCAATATAGATAATAAGCAGCAACCAAATAATAATTACAGGCTCATAGAGTTAGATGTTATCTAAATCGTAAATGACAAACCAAGATAGTACAGAACCTCAGGCAAGAGAAAACATGTGCATAGGACAAATTAGAAGGCTAGAGCAGGATAAAAGGACATAGATTCAAGGAAACAGTATGCATATTTTTTAGCAAGACATGAAGCAATTCCTGTTTACTACACAATTCTTAGTTTACTCATTTATAGTTTCCGACAGGTAATTTAAGTAGGATGAATTTCATTATGAAGGTTTGATGTCATATACAGTTATTTTGTGGATTTGAAGATTGAGTTTGCCAGATAGTTCTGAAGTTTGTGGTCCAGGGAAACAGCTCTCAACATTCACGTGGAAAGATCTTCAGAATAAATACAACTAGAGTTGTTGATGAGACTCTTCATAGTTTTACTCTGTTTCTTCTGAGGACCACCTGAAAAACTTGTACTGCATCAACTTCCTTTTGAAATATATACACAGGTTATGTAAGCTTCCTAATTTTTCTATGAAAAATTATATATTCAATTATTATTAAAATTATGTATTATATGTACATATATAAAATGTAAATAGATAAATATACAAAATGTATATTATATAAAATTACATATTATATTAAATTATTAGTAAAATTATATATTAAATATTAATTATACTTCAAATTATTCTCCAGGTGCTGGGGAACAAATGAACACATGGGAATCTGGTGGATCATCCGAGGACCAATGTTGTTTTCCATTACAGTAAGAATTATATAACCCATATTTTTTCCCCTCCTTGGTCTTTTTAATTAGTACCTGTTTTGTCCTTCGATATTTTGGAACAAATAAGATACAGTTTCCTACTACAGAAATATCATGGGGCTATAAAGTGACATAAGGGATAAACTACTGTTCAAATAATGAGGAAGCAGAGTTCTATGTTAAAAAATTAAAATATAATTTTGTACTGGAAGATCATGTATCACAAATTATACGCCAATCAGGCTGAATAAGGCAATGCAAAGTTCCTCAATTTTGCAACTTTAGTAACTTTTTTGCATAGGGCTTTTGGTCTGTGAAAGATAAATAGTTCATGACTCATAGGCATTGGCAGGTCTCATTAGAAAGAATTATTTGCAAATTTTTCTGGCTCAAGTCAGGACAACTTAATTAACAGAGGAGATAATCAGTTG
The DNA here is from genome assembly GCF_025592945.1 of Manacus candei. Taxonomy (NCBI): domain Eukaryota; kingdom Metazoa; phylum Chordata; class Aves; order Passeriformes; family Pipridae; genus Manacus; species Manacus candei. The sequence goes on along the minus strand of NW_026138095.1, from coordinate 12,613,329 downwards.
TAAAAAGAATGCCCAGGGCTTTTTGGTCTGCCTACATCCTCTTTATCTGAAGAATTGCGATCACTGTGGATTTTTACTACATCCTGCTTACCTGTCATGGTTTGGCGAAGCGTTGCATGACCTAAAGGTAAATAAACTGTTAGCTGCTTTGTTTGGAGAGAGTTGATACCAGCAGAGTCTGTCACTGCTGCTCTGTACGCTCTGCTGCAGATGTGGCAAAAACCTGCTTGAATTCCAGCCTCATCACAACTGCATTCCAGTTATTTGGTGGCAGGTTTTGCAAGTGTTTAATATCAATTTTGCATTTATTTAATAGTTATATGATTAGTGCCATAACATTTATATTAAGTAATCCATATGTATTTTTGTTAAAGGTTAACTTTGGCATCTTCTTAAAAATTCTCAGGATGCTGATTTCCAAACTAAAAGCTCAGCAAATGAGCTTTCATGACTACAAATACAGGTATGTAATAAGTAACACAGAAATCTAGGCCCTTTCTTTTTATTTTCTCATAACATCAGAAGATTGCCTGTTTGTCCTTAAATATTTACCTACCACCACCAGGCGTAACAGATACTTAGAGTATGATATAGGAAAACCATCTGGGAAAAAAGGCTCCACAGACATTTCCTTATCTGAGAGGTAAAGACAGGTCAGCACCTATGTGCTGAGTTTTGTGGGCATTTTCACAAAGGTTTTGCAATGCAATGACATCCCTGCTCTCAGGTATCTTCACTCACACCTGCGGCCTCTGCTGCTGTGATGCATTTTTCCCTTGAATGTGACAAAAGGTCCTCAAAAGAAAAGGGTGTGAAGATTTGTTAGACACTGAAATGTCTCAGTGTTTCTGATATACCTTCTTCCTTAGCCTGCACTCTTGTAGGCCTTGGTGTGGGCTCTTTTGGAGGAGTCTCAATGGTACATCATATTAAAGTCTCGGAGCTGACATTTTCACAAATATCTTCTCACTTTGTGGGAACTACAAGGGCAGGCTGCTCTGCAAGAAGCTAAGGCTGCAGTGAAAACCTGGAAATGATGGAAACACGAGGATTTAACTGCTTTCCATATGCCAGTCCTTTCCTGTTCTTAGTATCTTTTAGTATCATTGTGAACCCCTGGTTGCTACTACAGTCCTGCCTTACTAACACTAATTAATTTATTGTCAAAAAGAACCAGGTAAGGGGAGGGGGGGGATGGAAATTTTGCTACTGACTTCCTCTTAAACCTAGTATTACATCCCTAACAAAATAATATTTCCATTTTCCTTCAACAGTCAATGTCCAAAGGATCTCAGCTATATTCTGCAGAATGATGCAGGAAGGTGGTTGTGATGTACAGACAGCAATGCCTATATTTAACATTGCCTAATGTTTTGTATTATATTCCACTTTCTACTGTTTATAATTTTGCTAAACTTTTAAAGAGTCAAGCTATTCTTCATAATGCAAATCATCCTCATAATTCACTTTGTTTTGAGAGCTCTTCTTTCATCCATATAAATATGTCCCCAGACTCGTTAAAGAAGATTCTCTTCTAGCAAATTATTCTAGTTGCATTTTTTAGGAAGCAGATGGCTGCTGACAGTACCGCAGGATGTTCTCAATGCAGCTACACAGAGCTTTCAGCAGTGATAGGAAGGTCTAAGGACCCTGTTACTAGACCACTCATATTTAGCTACGTAAATATTTTTCTGTTACCTAACAACATGTTTGATGATAGCAGCCTTCCTGTTCTATTTCTTGTCCCTAACTTTTCACCTGAAACTCAAAACCAAGATTCCTTCCTGTTCATACCTTTATGATAGTATGTTTCAAAACTCATATCTGAGGATTTATTTCCAAAATCACTAAACTGCTAATACCATTCCAGAGTCAGAATATTGGGGGAATGTTTCTGGAATCATTTCTTTGTAGCTGAATTTTTTTATATTTGTACCAAAGATACTTAAAAATATAATAATCAAACATTTTCTTTTTTAAGATTGGCAAGATCTACGCTTGTGTTGATTCCATTGTTGGGCATCCATGAGTTTGTATTTACCTTCATCACTGATGAACAGGTGGAAGGACTTCCAAGACATATAAGACTTTTCATTCAGCTGACAATGAGCTCATTTCATGTAAGTACTGTTTTGCAAGTACTGTTTTTAGGGGTCATAGATCCATGTGCATATGCTGCTCACCTATATATACCACAAATATAGAGAATTCTTATTTAATATTACACTCCAACCTAAAATGTCTCTAAATACACTATTGCAGTGACAAGATAAAACATTCACAAACTGCATATTCAAAATATAGTAGTCCCAATCACCAAAAAAGGAGTCAGACATCTTCAGAAACAGTGTATCCTGTATTCTTTGATAGTAGGTGACAGTTCATCACAGACCCCTGAACACAGGATTAAAGCGATCTATTTAAAGTAATCCCCACCAAAATCATAACTATGAGAATGTCTGTCCTCATCCAAGGTTTGGGTTCCATTTCCCTAAAGGATCTGTTCATTCACCTTATCTGCAAAGTGACACTATGGGCTCCTAGATGTACACTCACAAAAGTACTGTACTCACAAATTTTTAGAGCTAGGAGAAAAATTTTCAGAGCCCTTACATGGATGGAACAGACACACAGACCAGTGTCTGCAGGTCGAAAAGAAGTTTCTTACCTATACGGTCAGCAGCGTTTTACAGATGTTCGCACACTTGACTCCTCTTCAGTCACCCTGCCTTAGTCTTGTGAAAATAGGCAGAAACCTGAGGTAGGAAAGGAAGAGAGTTTGACTGTAGCAAACCTGTGGCAAGCCTGAGGGGGTGAAGGACTCACACTCCAGTTAAATAGCCAATCCTAAGTAGTCCTAATTGTAGAGTGAGCTGTCACTGGAACTCTCAGATGGCCACTTATGCACAGGTATAGGTGTGCTTCCCCATAACTATTTGCTCTTCAGTTTGCAAAGCCAAAGAACTGGACACTGGCACAAAGCAGTGCTGTCTGCTTCAGTCTGAGTTCTGCAGAGCTGCTGAGTAACGGCTCTTCCAGGTAGTAGTAATGAACCTGCTTAGAAAAGTTGTCCTTTACCCTTATCTTCCTGTCTTGACCTTCTTAGGGCAACAGAACAGCGATTTCCAGGCCTCCTCTCTTTACTGAGGAACCCAGCAATCTCTCTGTCTACAAGTCCTTGCTCCTCACTAACTCAGTGCTCTGACACATGCTGCCCACTTCTGCAGCCTGAGGCATGAAGTCATCACAGCATTGCTGCACTTTTCCCACAATTTATGATGATCCTTGGTTTTGACCTTTATGTATGCACCCACACTACGGTGTACGTATGCATCAGTGTTTTGACACTGTTTTTGAGGCTCCAATTAAAAATTTCCACTACAGTTTGAGGGGAAAAAACTCCCAGAGAGTTCCTGCAGAGCCACAACCCTGAGAGGCTCGCTGACATGGTGTTCACAGAATCACAGAATGATTTAGGTTGGAAGGGACCTTAGTGTTGGAGCATGCATTCCTCAGTTAGACGTATCCTTACTTGGAGACGTTGCAGTGGCTAGATGTTATTTTAAAAACACAGAAAACACTTAAAATTAAGTGAAAATTTCATTTACTGGATTGTACAGAGAAATCTGATATATAAACCAGCTTACTCATCCTTGCTAGAGAACACAAACTTCATTCCTTTTAGAGAAACATTCATGTGCTTGGCTGCATGTCATGCTTTAGAAACAAAATGTCTTTACAAAATACCCGAAGTTTATTGCAGACTCTCTCTTTTAGCTATGGCATTATTTGTGAAGGGATTAGCCAAAAAGCGCATCAACTGTACACAATTACATTTGTTTAGTCTGTAAATCTTCTCAATAGTTTTAAAAGACAGTTAAACTGTTTTGTTAAAGAAAAACAATTACCCCTGTGATCTTATCTGGAGGTTTAACTCAAACATTTTGAAGGAGCACAGAATTAAATTCTAAATAGGAGTTCTGCTGTACGTATGATGCTGCTTTGTTTTAGAAAGTGGAGCAATCCAAATACCTTGGCTCCCTGATGCATGCAAACTGCTAGCCACAGGAAAACCTACTGTTTCTGGTGGAGAGAACACGTTATTTAATGAGTAATTTATCATGTTGCCATTGTCAATGGAACTGAAAAACAGTTGTGAGGTTTACGTGTGCATCTATTCTTTTCTATTGGTGTTTATGCTAATGAACATTTCTTCTGAATTTCTGATTCTTCTTTTTCACTCATACTAGGATAATTCTGAAATTGTGTGCTTGAGAAGTCACAGCATATTGGAAAGATTTCTAAGTGTGAAATTCAATTTATTGGGAAAAAATGAGTAAGCATTAAAGAAATCAGGATATAAAATGAACATCAAACATGAATAATCAGCAGAACTTTCCACCTTCTGGTATGATTTCACAGTGCTTCTGCCTGTCACTGCATGCTCTGGTCCTGCAGGAGCAGGGAACTAGATTCACAGAGGGATTTACAAACTGAAATCAGCACAGAGATGTCACTCGTGTTCACACAGGCAGCTCCTAATCTGGTGAGTCTCTGCTTTTCTGGCAGTGGCTATCACCAGGCTTAGCAGTCAAAGGACTCAACAGCACCATGTAGTTCAAATCCTGTTTCTGCTTGCAGTGCCCACGAGGCTAAATTTAGAGCTCATAAATAAAACAAAAAAACCCCCAAACCACCCACCAGGTAAAGACATTTTCATGAACTTTCTACCTAAAATAATGAGAACTATGTCCAGGTGCAGGAGCAGTTCTGCATAAAAAAGTTGCTTTTTAAGCTCTTAAATCTGTACTTAATATCATATGTGAGAATATATTGTAATTATAATAGTTATAAGATACAATTATTATAATGTATTATAATTGGTATTTAATATCATCCATTATTAACTCTAATGTCCACAGTATTTTGTGAATTTTTTTGCATATTTCCATGAAATAATTCAGATGCCAAATATTATTTAAAAGTTACGCTGATAAATGACATGCCAAAATTAACTATATCTTGCTAGCATAACCCAGGTGAAGCACGAAAAATGATAGAAATAAAATACATGGAAAAAGCAATTGTCACTGGTATTTCTCCTGTCCCCGTTTCCACTGGTGTGGCAGATAAACTGCTTGTTTTCATACTTACTGCATATATGCTTAAGGTATTAATGACTCCAAGCCTTTCAGGATTGCTAGACAATTAACAGTGGCCTCAAAATGCTATTGGTTAACGCTAGGTATAATGAAAAATATTGAAGATTCTGGGTATGTGAATTTCTTTTTAAGCTTTTGTCCGAGAAAAGCAGAAACATTTCTGGAAAAGTATGAGTGTGAAACCAATTGAATGCTGTCAGCTGCATTGTATATGGTTATAGTACCTTTGTAGTTGTGATATAAACATTGCCTTGAGACTGAGATTATTTTTCTCTTAATCAGCACTTGTGTCACAGATGCCTTTAGACATACCAAAAGAAGGGCATTTCCTGAAGAACTGGGAATAAATCTGCATGTCTGTGCCAGCCTGTGGAGTTGAGATGCAGCCTGGAAGCTGCTTTGGTCTGAGATCAAACACAGAGAGAAGGCAAATGGAAAAAATAATTTTGGCGTTGGTTTAAAACAAGTTCTATTTCTAGGATTTTTTTAAGGTGTTTATTTATATCAATTTTGAAGGAACAATAACAATTCAAAATAGCTGTAACACTCAATACAGCTGTACTTTGAATTAACACTGATCACTTAATATAGAACTAATTTGTAAAAAGCACCCAAATGAGATCTGTCTCAGTAGTCTCATATGCAAACCCCAATAAACACATAGATGGTATGACAAACCAAGTAGCACTTTTTTGCCTTAGCATGTTTAGAAATAGCACCAGTTATAGCAGTAGTGGTTTGGGAAAAAAGTATTATATGCTAGTGAAATGAAGTTCAAACTGGGTTGTATATAGTCTCTTCTTCTCAGTATCTGCACAAAATGTGCCCTGCATTTGCCAAGGCACTGCACAAAAACAACCGACTGGGTACTTCAATAATAATAATAAGTAAATTGGTTGCCTTTTTGAAAATTAAGCAGCACTGTTTATATTTATGGTTTTAACAATAATGTCATCCTTAAAGTAAAGCTTCACGTATTTCCTGCACGCTGATTTTTTCCTCTCACTTTCTTTCTCTTACAGGGTTTTTTGGTAGCAGTTCTGTATTGCTTTGCTAATGGAGAGGTAAGACACAGTTTATGAGAAAAGTTTTTAGTTTGTTAGTGAAGTATATTAATGACACTCAAAAGGATGAACACACTGACCAGCTCTGCTTATTGAGAACATGTGTGCATTCTTTTGAGCTGGTAAAATTTTGTGAACAGGACAGCAAGAACTCTCACAGCTTTGGGATTCAAATGCAAAGTATTTCCACTGAAGCCTGAGTGGTGTCTGAGATACCATGATATGAGATAACCATACTGGAGGTATGGTTAGCCTGTGGTGTCTGAGATACCACCAGAAACTTATGGTCAGTCACACACCTAAACCCCACTCCTTTATTCAGCTGAAACCCCAGACTGCATGGTTGGTCAGGCTGAACCCCTTAGTTTACCCCTGAACTCCATGTGAAGTGACCATATTTAGGGTTCTATGATATCTTAGACAGCAACATGCTGAAAAAATAGTTTAATAGAATCACGGAATGGTTTGGGTTGGAAGGGACCTTAAAGATCATCTTCCAATCTCCTGCAACAGTCAGAGACACTTTTTAATGTGTGCACATCCCTAAACTTGCTGTAAGGGATTCCTTGTCTGGAAGTTGTCTCCTGCTGTGCCTCAAGGGACAGTTGGGGGTTCAATTTGCTCTGCACCAGGATGTAGACGGAGCAGAGATGACAGCAGAGAAAGCTAACCTCCTGCCAGTATGGGGTGAAGACTGAAATCACACCAGGTTACTCAGAGGTTTGTCCAGCTAAACTTCGAACCCCCCAGCCCAAGGACAGAGGTTCCACCACCTCTCTGGTCCTCTGTTCCAGTGCTTCTCCATACTCAGGAGGGAATATTTTTTCCATATATTGTCATAGAATCGTGGAATTGTTTTAAGTTGGAAAACACCTTAAAAAGATTGAGTCCACTTGTTAACCCAGTACTGCAAGTCTGCCACTAGACCATGTCCCCAAGTGTCACAACCACATAAATGTCTCCAGGGATGGTGACTCAATCACTCCCCTGGGCAGCCTGTTTGATATAGAATATTTTGCTAATGTCTAATATAAACTTCCCCTGGTGCAACTGGAGGCCATTTTTTCTTGTCCTCTCCCTCGTTCACCGGGAGTAGAGCCCTATTTCCCCTAGTTCCCCCATCCTGTCAGGGAGTTGCAGAGCCAGAAGGTCCCCCCTGAACCTCCTTTTCTCCTGGGTGAGCGCTCACAGCTCCCTCAGCTGCTCCTGCTGCTCCAGACCCTTTCTGTATATATTTCAGTTTGTAATCACTGTCTCTTGTGTCCCTACCAAACACCTCTGCAGAGTGCCTGACTCCACCTCCTCCATGATCTCCTTATAGAAAGTATCTGGGCTTTGAAGCGTAAATACATCTCCTCATAGGGCAAGTGCCCCAGTGCTGATCTCTGCCGATAAGTTCAAGCTTATCAACACAGTTCCTATACTGGGGGTTCAAAATTAGTCACGGTATTCAAAGGTGATCTGAGTAAGGGAGAACAACTGCTTCTCTTGAACTACTACTGGCCCTCCTCCTGTCCATACAGTCCAGTGACAGCTGCATGCTACCTCTGCCTTATCACTCTGACTGCACAGAATCATATAATCACAGACTGGTTTGGGTTGGAATGGACTTTAAAGCTTACCTCATTCCACCCACATCTCATCTAAATCTCTCCTCTTGTTGTTTAAAACTGTTCCTCCCTCGTCCAATCACTATCTGCACATGTGAAAAGTGGCTCTCCCTCTTTTTCTATGTCCTGTTTGGGCACTGGAACGGGCTCTGAGGTCTCCCCAGAGCCTTCTCCAGGCTGAACACCTCAGCTTTCTCAGCCTGACTTGCTACAAACTGCCTTGGAAAATGATACTGTGTAGGCTGTGGAATTAATCTCACTTAATTTTAAATGTTTTCTAAGTTGAATCTTGCTGTCTGTACTTCCCTTGTATTTGGCCTGGGTGCAGACTGCCACAATTGGAATAAACAGACACATATCCAGCATCAGAACACTGGCACAGACAGTTGTCATGGGACACACTACACAAACAGGACTACAGGAATTGGACACCTTTCTAAAGACATCAGTGAAACAAATGGATGTGCTTTATACAGAAGGTAGACCAGATGTTCCTAATATCTATAAAGGAAATGTGCTGTAATTTCAGAAGTACTTAAATGAAAAAGAGAACTGGCACTTGTCTGCAATAGAGGAGTGCTTGTCTGACACTTGTGAAGGGCACAGAACTGCTATCAGCTCTCATCAGCAGTTGAAAGTTGCTCTTTTGGCCTTCTACCACCTGGTCCAGCTGAGTTCTCAGGCCAAAGTTCTGCTGGTTAGAGCCAGGGGAAGTCCTGGTCCTCCACATGGGGCTGGAGCCTGCCCTCCAGCTGCAGCATGGGCTCAGGGGGTGCAGGCAGTGGGACATCCAGTGCTGAGGATTTCAGTCAGGCTGCCAGATAAACAGCTTTAACAAAACAAATCAGCTCCACGAGCACAACATTCTGGCAAAACTGCATGGTCTTCATTTCCACAGCGCCTGGGCTTTCCTCCTCTTCACTCTATCAGGCTGTAAACTGAGAAGTCACTTGAGCTCTCCCACACACATGCATAAGATTTGCAGAGGAAAATCCTTCCTTAGAGCGCAGAGGTTGGACTTTTCAGGTTGACTTAGCCAACAAGTCTGTTCCTACCTTAGAAGGACCCCACCAGGTACAAGTGAAGCCCCAAAGAGACAGGAAGCTCAGGACTGCACAGTTCCTCTCATTTTACATCTAGTATTTGTGTTAGTGAACTACAGGGTGGTCACAAGCCATCGCTATGACCAGACTGTTTTCTCCTCCACCCAGGTGAAAGCAGAACTCCAGAAGCAGTGGTCCCGTTTCCTGCTGGCAGATCCCTTTGGCTGCAAACTCTGCTTTCTTGGGGAAAACATAAAATACCTCAGAAAATGTTCACAGAAGCGAAAAAACCAGCATTTCAGCAGCAAACACCGCTTGTGCCTGGAGGTGAGCAAACCCTGGGGCATGCAGCTGCAGCAGGTGCTGGTGAGGCAGAGGACAGACTTCAACCTGGAGCCCTGCTCCGCACTCCCATCCCACCCACGGACAAGCATGTCAGACAGCAGCGAGGGAGAGGTCACCACTGGAGAGACAACTGAGGAAGTCTTTGAGGAAAGTGAGATTTAGAAAGCTGTCCACTGGGACAGCACCTGCCAACAGCCAGTGCTGTGAAAGATCTTCTTTCACCTCCAGACTGTTCAGAGTTCTGGGATGTGCAATGCAAGGAGGAAGGAGTTAATATCCCAGATGTTCCAGTTTTCTTAATCTGAGAAAAATCGTATCTGCATGTTGCTAACCTGTGTGGTTGGGTAGAAGAGGTCTGAATCAAAAAATGCTCTCAGCTGACCAGTCTGGAAGGTAGCTGATGCTGAGAGTGATGTGCACAGGAAAGCAGGATGTACTCTGGAAACAAGTAGACTCTGAACGCGCATTGTGTCCCAGCAGCTTCATCCATACATGACTGCCCTTTGACTCACATAATAAAGAAGTTGTTAATTTTTCTTTTTCATAGGATTGTTTCATAAATAAAGATATGTGTGTGGAAGACTCTTCACAGATTGAAATCATCCCCCATCTCAAAAAACCACCCCAATTTCAGACCAAACCAGACATGTTTTGTTTAAGCAAAATGACATGAGATACTTATATACATTAAATTCCAAAAAACAAACTTGAGTTGAACCAAACTTCTGCTTGCATTTTAATTCTCACATACAACTCATCCAGAGACCTATGAAATTCAATTGTTTGTTAAGATCCAGTTTCCAAAGTGGTGAACACGAGCCAATTGGCATCCTGAAAAGAAAAAAGAAAAAGGTGGCAGAAAGGTTAGCAGGTAATATTTATCTGCAATATAAATGCCTACCCTAGGTCTCACGTGTTCATTCTCTAGCCTGCAGCCAGTTACATAGCACAGTTATTCATTTTCCCTGTACTTTACTGGCGAGCATTCTATTTTAACACAGATGCCTGCAAATGTAAAAATATCCATAACCTTGGCAACTGACTCCAAGTTTGACCAAGTGACCTCTAGAGGATCCTTCCCACCTCAACCAGTCTGTGTTTCAGTGAGAACACCACATGTCAAATAACTGCTTTTAAGGGCTGCTTGTGGGTTCTATTCACATGGCTTGTCCCCATCAGGTGCCCATGCTGTGCCTGCCCTTCTAGCTTTCCCTGCTCCTACACTTCTCTATGGGGAGACTTTGTTCTCTGACCCCTGCTTCTAGCTTTGCAACCCCAAAGGACACTTTTTTAAGACAGGGGGCTTATATCTTCAATGTATTGTTTGAGCAGTATGATTGTATGCAGCTTATGTAACTTACCAACGCTTTCAAAATTATTTATCAGACTTAAAAGGTTTAGCCACGTAAACTTTAGCAGTTACGATATGCTGTTTTGTTGCAAAGAACAGACCAATTAATTGACTACCACTAGGTCAAGAACATATTTGAGCTATCACATTTCTGGCACCTTAAAAAGTATTTCTTTTACTGTTCTATCTGTGTTTAACAATCTATTTAATCAATACAAAGTTTGTATTTCAGTAATATATTAATAAAGTGTAAATATTTGATTCATTTAAAAATATATGTGCAGTTTTAAAATGCTTTTTATTTAAATGTGCATTCTGTTTATATAGCATTTTACTGCAATGGATTTCTTCAGCACCCACTGGAAACACCAGACACCACACGTATGTCGTGTCTTCCCCAATTTAAAATAGACGGATTTCTTCTAGAGCTGTTGTTTAAGATATTAAAGAGCTTGAACTGGTTTAGAATGTGTTTTACTTGGGTTTTTAAAATGTGTGAAAACTGTAAGATTTTACTTCACCTCAGTGAAATAGTTTACTTTTAATTGCATTGTAAAGTGTTTCAGATGATCAAGAAACCAGTTTTCTGTGCTCTCAACAGCAGTTCCTGTAGCTGGATTTTTCCTTTCTATTATGTGTTTGGGCTTTTTGCCTCTTTCAGTTTATTAAAATCAACTGTTGTTATATAAGCAGGCCCTGGAGGCCTGAGGTCTGATAAAAACAATCATCACATGGATTCCTTCAGAAAGCATGTTTTAAGTAGATAAATCAGCAAGATTCATCATAAGATTATAGCATTATTTATTATACCATTAAAGTACAGAAGTTGTTAGATCTAGATGGCCACACACATGAGGTCTTTTTAGAGAATTATTACAAGCTCCTCAGTTCTAAATAAACTATTTCTAGAAGACAGCAGGGAACTCCACAATTCAAATATGTTTAGTACAGTCAATGTCACATCTGTGGAAAGTCTGTAGGAATGCTGACTGTCCTCCTGGGGAGCTGAACGTCTGTATCCAGGTATCCTCCTGGGATCTTCCTTCCAGTCTTCATGGAGCCCCAGAAGGGACAGTACAGCCCAAGGAGCTGATAAAACCAGCTGCAGTGGGTCCCTGGGCTGTGACAGAAGCCAGGGGACTCTCCAGGGATCCTACAAGCGCACAAACTGGACAGTCAAAAACAGTTGGAAGAAAGAACAAGAAATATGATCTTGCTTGGACAAAAAAAGTGGAGGAGACAGACTGACCTAAGCTGGTATTTGTTTACAAGTGACATTTTATGTAAATTACTTATCCAATTTGCACATAGACTAATTATCAGACAACGGAAACTTCAACATTCCCCCAGGGGTTTATGCTTGTGTAGACCCAGTAAGGCCTTTTCTCTTTATCAATTTATTGCTCCCCAGATTTTCACTGCCCTATGAGAAAGCCTGGTGAGAGTCTGTGTTCTTCCCTCTTGGTGAGAGAGCCCATCCTCCCACAGTCCTGTTAAGTTTGGGTTCTGCGGAGTCAGTCCATTAAGTAAGGCAAGTGACATATTAACGCTTAGGTCATCAGAGACAACCCATGCCAAAACCTGATTCCCACAGCTTTGGAGTTGTCTTTGCCAAGGATTTTGCTTTCCATCAAAACTTGCATGACAAAAAACCAAAAAAAGCAAAAACAAACAAACAAAGAAGATAGAATTTCAAGCCTATAATAGCTTATGAGGTTCAGCAGAGTTTTCCCATTAGATGTAATGTGATAATGATCCAAGAGGTGCAAATAAGGTTTATTCAGTCTCAGTCATCTGCTATGAGACATGCTATAAATCTTTATGTTTTAGTACACCTAGAGCATACCCTTCCAGACACAATGGCTCCTCCTACAGCCAGAGATGTCAACTATACGCTAATTATTCATGCGTACTTACATTCTTTGTTAAATATACTGCTTCTACATGACAGAGTCTGTGCCTCAAAGGTTCAAAAGTAAAGCACAAACATTCCAATCTGGAGAGCTCTGTCAGCTCTGCCTTGGAATCAATAATACTGGTCCTTCCTTTCAGGACACAGCTGTTTCTTTTCATTTACTTCTGGAATTTTATCACTTTTTCCTATGAGTCTCAGCTCTCAGTAAAGGAAATCCTATGATCTGTAAAATTCTTCCTGATGTTAGTAACTTTTTTTTTCTTTTAATCAAGTATATTTTACTGACATCATCATTTTTCAGCTTTCATAGCAACAACAGCTCTGCATTTTTAACTATTTCTTTTCAACCTGCCATTCAAAATCTCACAAACTCCCTGCTGAGCTAAAATGTCATCTTGTGTTTAGGTATCTCTGCAGTCATTCCTGGACCCACATAGAACTACAGTGAGAAGCAGCTGCTTGTGAATTGTGTCATTGCAATTAGCTCCAGGAAATTAAAGTTCAGCTGCCACATAACCAGTCCTCAAAGTCTCGAAGGCTTGGTTCCCTTGTGCATTGTGTTCATCACATTGTAATAATTATTTTCTCCCATCACAGCTAAATACTTTCCTTGTTTGCTGTTCAGCTTGTTTCTTTGCCTTCTCTGGAGTCAGATCTGATTTTAAGCCCAGCATCACCCCTGCAGACAGTGCCCAGTAGAGCCCTTGGGCTGCTCACTCACTCCCAGAGCCTGGCCTCTTCCCTGTGTGCATCTGAGTCCCTCATTGACAGCCCTGTCCACCCAGCATTTCATCTCTGCCCCAGATGCCATAATCCTGATGATTTTACCCTGTTCCACATGGGCCCTTTCCTCTCAGGACCCTAGTTTCCCTGCCTGGAGGACCGTATGATTTCCAGAAAATGGTTGGATTTGGAGGGAGTATGGTTTGCCGCCGTGTGGAGACCTGAATCCATGTGATGTGTACCCTAAACCAGAGACACCACATGGGCCACATCCACAGCAGTGATGATGAGGCCGATTGAATGCTCCTGGCTTCCTCTCCTCCTTTGTCTTTAAGGGGTAGTGCTTAGGTCTGGCTCAGTTGTACTGCTCTGGGGTTGCAGTGTGCCCTGCTGCAGTCCCTTCCTCAGGTAGACAGCAAGGCTGAGCAAAGACAGTGTAAAACACTACCTAGAAGAACCTAAGGAAAGCAATGACAACAACAAAAAAGCACTGTGGGAATTCTTTAGCTTTTTCCATTCTTCTTTGTCTCTCAGAGAAGGAAACAGGTGGATTTATTGAACTTTATTTGTAAAAGGTATCACAGAAGATCACTATCTATCTATCATCTATCTATCCCTTTATCTGGTAACTCGAGTACAGTCAGAACATTATGCTGCCTAGAGCACATTAAATGTGGAAATCCCTGAGGTGTCCAGGAAAGACTGATGTTCTGCCTGGGTGCTGCTGCAGCTCACACAGAGGGATAGTCCTATAAGGAGGTAGTGAAAGTCAGCACAGAAACAGCAGCAGTGGTAGATAAGAGTGATGAAGTCTGGTGGAAATGAAGAAAGTGGATTTGCGGACAGGACTTATGGAATTGAACACTGCCAGGAACAAGAAAAGGTGTTGCAGGATAACAAAGCAGACATACCATTTAGAGGGAAAGGGTGCAGAGTGGAGAGGGAGACAGCAACTGTAGGAACTCAGGGAATAACCATTATGAACTGCATCAGCAATCCGGGTGGGAGAAGAGCTGGCTGGAGAAGCGCCTGGATGAGAAGATGCCCTTGGATGACATGTGTGGTGGGAGAGAAAGCAGGAAGAAATGGGGAGGTCAAAAGGAGAATCATTTACTGGAGGCATAGTGGGAAGTTAAGGGTTTGACTCTGAAATGAGGCAATGAGATAGAGGAGTGTGTATGGTCAAGGCAGGAATTGAGGGACCTCAAGGAAGTGCTTGTGTCCAAGGGTAAAGGGGAGATGCTGTCTTTACTGGGTGAGCAACAGGTAGGTGTGATTGTAAAAAAAAAAAGCACAGGTTAAAAGCAGCACAGGCAGTATCTGTGCAAGAAAACCATTTAAACCATTTGTGCTGGAGCCATTGCCTATTGCCATTGCCGATACTTCAGTGATTACTGATAGCTCCACACATGGATTGTAGAGACGACTTGGTATTTTCACTGTTGTAACCACCTCATTTGTAAACCAAGCCTGTGCCCAAACTGCTTCTCTAGGTCTTCTCTCCTGTACCATGTCATAGAGGTAATGCTATGGGAAGGTTATATGAGTTCCAAAAACTCATGGGAGACAAAAAAATCTGTCAATTGCTGTTTAACTACAACATTGACACTGCTGGGGAAGAGAGTACCTCAGCAGAGGGTCAAAGTGTAATCTAGGGATGAATCACAACGTATTTCATGTGTTCCTTACAAAGCTTTCTTCTCCCACCCTTCTCTAAGAAACTGGTGCGTACTGGTCACTGGCATGCCAGGACACAGGACTACATGGACCTTTGTTCTAATCCAGATTTTTACTTTTCACAGACTTGGGAGGTAAGAAATGAGTTTGCTTCAGCAATAGAGAAGACTGAGGAAAAGCATAAAGCAACAAAGACCAAAAAGGCATTGAGCACACATCTGCCTGTGATATATGTAAGCACCACAGCAACCAGACTGTTAACTATGCTCTTAAGCACACAGCTGCACACATTTGCAGGCATTTTCATGATAATGTGAGCCAACATGAAGGATCCCTGGGAACTGTGAGCAGTGCTAAGACGGCATCCTGACTAAACTCCCACATTTTCACATTTCATCACAGTGTCATCCAGCAGCCTTGCTTCCTTTTACATAGACTTGGAGAAATTGAAAGGGCAGTGGGAAGAGCCCCTGAAGCCTGTACCTGTGATCAGAGCCATGAATGGTACTGAGGAACTCAGCTTAAAGAAAGACATACAAGAAGTTGATATAAAAAAAGAGTCCCGGTCTCTGAACAAACAAGCAGACAAATGATACAGTCTTGAAGCATTTGCTAAGTCTACCAAAAAAAAAAAAAATCATAGCTCTGTAAATAAAAAGACTGTAACTTCTGCTGTAGCTCACAGACACTTGAGTGTTTGGTTTTCTACTTTAGAAAACAGTAAGTCAAAATCAAATCAGAAATGGATGTTTTCATCCTCCGCTTTCAGGGACTTGTGAACAAACCAGTGCAAACAGCCTGGAGCACAGACCAGTGAGGCTGGACTGTTTGTGCCTACAATAAATACTTCACTAGAGCATGTTTGTAATTTTTTTTCATTTGTATAAGGACTGAGACAGTAATTTCCAGAAGTGAGATTGAGTAAGAAATGTGACATGAGTATTTCTGTGGTTTGAGTCGAGCTAGAAAATTCTGACTGCTGAAACCTTCCCTGTGCATGAGGTCAGTTCAATATAAGATGTGCAAACAGCATTCCTTGGGCCATTTGGTCTCAACCATCAGTTCAGAAATTGCCATATATAATGAAACCAGATGACAGAAATGGTGGTTGGAACCTGTGTAGCAAACCAGGAAAGATTACAAGAGTTGAGTTAAACCAATTGCTTTAATTTTGCGCATAGCTTTACTTTTTAAGGGCCTCATGCAGGACACATTGACCTCTAAGGGTTCAAAACCACTTTCAGCCCATTCAGCTTGTAGAATAAGTTTAACTTCTTCAACTGACTCACAGTAGTAGCTATGACTTCTCCTATGCCATGACCTTGTGTGAATCCTTCCATGAGCACTGCAAATCATCATAAGCATCTGCGACCTTCCGCAGCCTGGTTCTCTGTCCATCCTAAGCACTGCAAGGCAGTTGTCTCTTCTTGTGTTTGCACAGTGGCCAACACAGATAAAGACAGGCCCAACAGATCATTGTTAGACCTCTAAATGCACCAACAGGACTTACCTGCCCTATGGCTGCCACCCATACTCTCCACCCACGGTTCCAGGAACACTGCTTAACTTCAGCCTGAGCCATGTTGTAGGTGTCTCAGGTATGTTGTAGGTGCAGTTACCTGCAGCTTTTCCTCTTGAATGGACCTCAGACCTTGCTTGTAGCCTTGTTTCTCAGTCCTGTCTGTCTCCCCCTGACAAAATTCCATGGATGAACCATGGATGAATTCCTTGTCTTGGGATGCCGATGAACCCAGTTAACAGTACCCTGTTTTTTCCACACTTTTCAGACCTGATCAGTGAGGGTTCTGCCTGTGCTGTGGTCACTGAGCTCCTAGTTTGTTCCACCCTCACAGAGCAACCCTGACTCTTGCTGCTTCCTGACACCATTGCTGAGCACATTTTTCATCAGGAAACATGACGATCTGCAATGGTTATATAAATGAAACATCAGAAGATGTGAGTAGGAACTGCATTGGATTCCATCAGAGAATTGTCCAGCATAGGATTAGGTGGCCCCTTTCCAGGTTGGTCATCCTGTCATCCATCTGGTAGACATGCTGGTTGCCTTGGTGCTTCCAAAATTGCAGCCTCCCATAGTAAAAAACTTCAGCATTACTTCTTTCTAACTTCAGGTTATGCCTTGCTCTTTAAGCAAGGTGTCATGTGGTGCCTAACCTCTGTTTTGCCCTAGAAAAATGCTGTAAGTGCAAGGCTTTTCCCTGAAACCCCATCAAAGGTTTCAGGTTAGGGTTAAGAAGTAATGATTGAAGTAAGGTAAGTAATGTGGCTGCAAGTGTCATGTTGGCCTCTGATGACCATACATCAAGGTCATATATGAAGAAAATGATGCAGTTAGAAATATGTCACATGGCACATCACAGGACATGGCCTGTCACCTCCTCTTTCCTGGCCCTGTTCTGAATTGGGCCACACTGAGGCACTGTAGACTGACAATGATTAAGAATGAGTCAATTGTGGCAACAAAGTCGGATTTGAAAAAGCAGACGGCTTTCACTTTTGTGGCTGAGGGGATGATCTCTCTGCTGTTGGCTCCATCACCATTCCTGGTAATACACCTTGCTATTTTCAACTGCCACAGATGCAGTTCTTTAACATCCTAATCTGGAGCCCTCTTAAGGCAAAGAGCGAGGCACACTGACATCTGCTGTGGAAGTTTGTCACTTGCACTCCAAAAACTGCACTGTGAGGCTTTGAAGTGTAGGGGAGTGAAAGGGCACTGGACACATAACCTCAGGGTTTCTTCTCAGGGAGCAAGCTGCTTAAAAAAAAAATCATTAAGCTATGTTCTGACATAACACAGAATCACAGAATCTGCTGATTTGGAAGGGACCCACTATGATCATCGAGTCCAACCCTTAGCCATGCACAGGACCATCCCCACCCAGGAGTCACCCCCTGTGCCCCAGAGGATCAGCCAAACCCTCCTGGAGCTCTGGCAGCCTTGGGGCTGTGCCCACTGCCCTGGGGAGCCTGGGCAGTGCCCAATCAGCCTCTGGGGGAAGAACCTTTGGCTGAGATCCAACCTGAGCCTGCCCTGACACAGCTCCAGCCATTCCCTGGCTGCTGTCCCTGATCCCCCCAGAGCACAGCTCAGTCCCTGCCCCTCCTCTGCCCCTCCCCAGGCAGATGGAACTGCAGTGAGATCTCCCCTCAGTCTTCTCTAGCTGAACACACCAAGTGCCCCCAGCCACTCCTCAAGGCTCTTCCCCATCTTCATTGCCCTCCTTTGGAGACTCCCTAAGAGCTTAATATCTTTTTTATATTCAGTGCCCAAAACTGCCCTAATATTGCAGGTGAGGGCCGCCTCAGGGCAGAGCTGGCCCTCCTGGTTGCCAGGGCACTGCTGACTCAGGGCCAACTGGCACCCATCAGGACCCCCACGGCCCTTTCCCAGCGCTGCTTTCCAGCATCTCATTCCCCAGCCTGTCTGTACATCCCAGGAGCAGAATCCAGCACTTCCCCTTGTTGAACTTTCTATGGTTGGTGATTCCCAACCCTCTGATTTGTCGAGGTCTCTCTGCAGGGTCTCCCTGCTCTCGAGGGACTCAGCAGTTCCTCCCAGTTTGGGGTCATCTGCAGACTTGCTCAGTGTCCCTTCCAGTCCTGTGTCCAAGTCATTTATGAAGATGTTGAAGAGCACAGGGCCCTGTGGAACCCCACCTAGTGACAGGTCCCCAGTCTGATGTCATCCCAGTCACTGTCACCCTCTGTGCTTGACCCATGAGCCAATTGCTCACCCACCACATGATGTGTTTATCCACCCATGGGCTGGACAGTTTGTCCAAAAGGATCTGAGAGAGACTGTATTGAAAGCTCTACTGAAATCCAAAAAGATCACATCAACCAGCTTCCCTTGATCCAGGTGGGTTACCCTGTCATACAAAGGAAATCAGGTTGGATAAGTAGGACTTTCCTCTCATGAAGCCGTGCTGGCTGTGACCAATGACTTCATTGTCTTTCAGGTGTTTTTCAATACTTCCAAGGATAACCTTCTCCATAACTTTACCAGGCACTGAAGTGAGACTGACAGGCCTGCATGTTCCAGGGTCCTCCTTCTTGCCCTTTTTGAAAACTGGGACAATGTTCACCAGCTTCCAGTCTGCCAGGACCCCTCTGGATTCCCAAGACCACTCAAAAATCATCAAGAGAGATTTTGCAATGAAATCAGTAGATCTTTGAGAATTCTTGGATGAGTCCCATCAGGCCCCAGAGATTTGGTGGGATCCAGCTGGAGCAGCAGTTCCCACACAGTTTCAGGGTTGACTGGGAGCTGACCATTCTGGTAGTCATATTCCTCCAGCTCAGGGCACTGAGACCCCCTTGGCCCATCATCTGTGTTGAAGACAGAGGTCAAGAAAGCATTAAACACGTCTGCCTTGTCTCTGTCCCTGTTTGTAACAGGATGATGATATTTCTATACTGCCTATTTCCATTAACGTATTTGAAAAAACTCTTTTTATTGTCCCCCATATTTCTGGCAGCTTCAACTCCAGTTGAGCTTTGGTCGCACGAATTTTCTCCCTGCAGTGGTCAGCAGCATCTCTGTGTTCCCAGGCCACTTGACTTCGCTTCCACTGGGCACACACCTTCCTTTTTTGCCTTATTTACAAGAGAAGATCCCTATTCAGCCAAATCGGCCTTCTGCCACCCCTGCTTGACTTCCGACTTTTGGGAATTGTTGCTCCTGTGCCCTTAGGAGGTGATGTTTAAAAAGTGGTTGGCAGTGATGGACCCCAGCACCTGCAAAAAAATTTTCCTAGAGGGCCTTACTTACTACTTACCTGAGCAGCCTGAAGTCTGCTCTCCTCATGCCCAGAGCTGAGGTTTTGCTGGCACTTTTCCTCCTGTCAAGAGATTTTAAACTCGATCGCTTCGTGGTCGCTGTGGCCAAGATGGCCCCCAATCTCCACTTTGCTCACAAGATCCAATCTGTGGACAAGCAGCAGATCAAGGGGAGTATCTTTCTGAGTCGGTTCCCTTAGGACCTGTTCCATAAAGTTGTCATCCAGGTTTTTTTAAGGATCTTCTGGCCCGGGTTGTACCAGTTGTGTGGTGCTCCCAGTTAATTTCTGGCAAGTCTCTCATAAGGACAAGGGCAGTTGACTTGGAAGTGTCCCGTAGTTCCTCAAAGAATAATTCATTGGCATCATCATCCTGGCTGGGAGGTTTATAACCAGACTCCCACGGTGACATCTGTATTATTTGTTTGCCTCTTGATTTTCACCAGAGGCTCCCAACTGTGCCATGGCCAACTGTGAGCTCCACAGATTCTAACCCTTTTATTACACACAGTGCCACCCCTTCACCTCTTCTGCCCTAACCATCCAACAGGGCACTTCACCCATGGGACTCATCCCACCAGGGCTCACCTATGCCAGTGATGTCAAATCTCTGGGATTGGGCCAAAGCTTGGAGCTCCTCTTGTTTGTTCCTCATGCTGTTGCAGTGGTGTAGAAACATTTCGGGAGTGGTACATAGTAGCCAACACCTCAGGAGGCAGATTGAGGATCCCATTAGTGCTGGTTTTCTCAAGTTTTGACATCCCATCGCTCATCACTGGCGAGCCTGGTTTTGCCCCTTTCCCCCTTCCGAGTTAGTTTAAAGCTCTATCAACAAGCCCTGCTAGTTCCTGAGGTAGAACTCTTTTTCCCCTCTGAGAACGGTGCATCCTGTCCTCTCGCCATGATGTTTTTTCTGAGCACTGGCACTATACCAGCACAGCAAATGGCTTGTTCAGTAACTCCCCAACCTGCATTTCAAAGTCATATCAAAGACCTCTACAACAGAAAGCGCTGGTAAATCGCAGTTTAATGTACCACAGCACGTGGAGAGTATTGACCAAGCTGGTCTATACCATGCACCAGGATTTGAAACAGCATTCTGATATTTTTTTAACAGATCTGGGCTACTCTGGGCAAGGTGCAAGACTGCTGTGAAAACCAAGCTTCTACCTGGAATTTTTACAACATCTTGCCTTCGGTGTCTTCTTCTTTCTGAGAAGAGTGTGCAATACCTCTGCCACTCTTCCTACCTCTGTGCACAAGCACTGTGGGATGCCCTTCTGCAGGGGGTTGCAGAAACAAAATTTTTACATGAGTTCAGAACTGGAAAAATTCTTAGAAGGAATCTCCACTGAGGTTTACGAGATGTGTGGATGGGCTATCTCCAAGGTGCCCGAGTCACACTTTGCTGGAAGGTGGGCCTGTGTTCTGCAGAATTGCAACTCCTCCGTGCTCTCAGCTCTGTTTCCACAGCACAGCGCAGCACAGCAGGCTGCCCATGTCAGTCACTGCTGCAGGCAGTTGTAGGATTAGACAGGATTTTGGCAGGGCCAATTTTGACTTTGTCAGAAAACCTGTCAGCATTCATGTTAATTCAAATATTCAAAGGAGAACAATTTTTAGTAACAACATTTTATATCAGCGTTTTCAACTAAGCTTCAAGCTGCACGTGAAACTTGCAGGTAAAGGACTGACTGGTTGAGGAAGACTTGCAGATCACTTAAAGCATGAAAGCATGCCCATTCCATGGCAGCTGCTATCAGGCTGCTCATGGTCAACTTGCCTTGCTTGTTTAAGAACCATTTAACTGAAGGTAGTTTCTGAAATTGTACGGACAGAAGGGACCGAATGCATCTGACTATCATGCAAAGATCTGAAAAGGATAAGTAAAAGTAGATTACACCCAGTGATGTGATTGCAAATTCAAGCTGTGCTAAACTGGTATCAACAAAGCTGTCCGTATGCATGTGGCACCCCACAGAGTGTCTTTGATCAAACTGCACTCACAAAGTGCAGGGCTGTGGTAGAAGAAAAAGCAATTGGGTAAAGACAATTCCATGCTCAATGTGTCTCTGTACAGTTTATTTTACAGGAGATGAGATGAGCACTATGATGCATATAAACTCGCAGAACAATATAGGAAAATACAGTTTAACCATATGAAATTGTTTTACAGTAAGACAGAAAAATTACATATAGGAAATGCCTTCAACACTGAAGGACAAGATCCACAGCTGACATCAAGTAGCTTCACTGAACTCTGGCAGTTTACCCAAGCTGAAGATCTGCCCCTTAAATCTTTTCTTCATTCAACTTAAGTTCAGTAAGTGATTCCTTCATGTATCCTTAGGGAACAAAAGCCATCCTATAATTTCCACAATGATCCAAGGTTTACTACTTACTCAGACAGAGGCTGCATGATAAATAAACTATTTAAGGGGTCTATTCAGCCAAAATTTATGGGAAGTTATAAAATTTTGGTTAAGCATCTTTAAAAACAAGTCATTAGTACTGGCAAAAGACAATTTTCCTAGAAATTTAGAAGTATTTAGGAAAACTTACACAAAAAGGACCAAATAAGCAACTTTATTTTAGTAGAAAACTCTGATTTAGTGTATGACTGGTGATCTGGCCTGCCTGTGAATTCCTGCTGTTACGTCTGCAGAACCGCCCAGTGGAATTCTCACTGTCTTGGGCTGCAGAAAACATGGAAATCATCTAAAGAGGAGAAGAAAATATTTGTCCAGTACTAGTACCTGCTGTTCTCGTAACAGATAGAGGCTTGCTGTCAATGTTTTTGACCTGCCAGAGTGGTAAATGGACATCCAAATTCCTTAGGTTATTCTGATAATCTTAGCCATTCAATCAAAAAACTCCAAAGGAATATGGGACTTCAGGTCAAGCATTCCCAAATTCACATGACTAAGATTATCATGTCAGCAGATATGAGATCCCTAAAATCACTATTCAGCTTTAGAGTTCCAGGACCAGAACGTTTCTTCTCAGCAACAGGTGTAAAAAAAAATGTGGTGGCTTTTTTAATTCTTTTTTTTTATAATTACTATTTTTATTTATTTATTTTACACAATAAAGTGGATAACTACTCGACTCTTTTATTCAGAATTATCACTGCAGAATTTCCTGCTTAGTCTACTGAGATCCCTACACTGAAGGATGGGCTCGAAGATTAGCCCATCTAATGGGCTAATGCAGTTGCCCATCTAATGCAGTTGCTTTTAAGTCTAAATTTTCCTATTCTATTTTCAGCATTGAGAATTTAGGATGCCTGTGTTGGACAGTAAATTATCAGTGAGACAAAGGCAGGTGTCCTGGAGATGTGGATGTCTGAAAAGAGTGAACGACTCAGAGCAAGGAAGGGGGGCTGAGAATCCTGCACAGATTTGTACACACTGGCTGCTCCTGAGACTTGGAAATTTGTAGTGTGAATCTGTGTATTTTACATGCTTGTAGCAGATACTATTTAGAGAGGCACTTCAAGGGGATCTAGTAGCAGAATTTTAATTTGTGATACAAGCCATTACTCAATTACTTGTTACATCAGTAGCCCTAAAAGACTGCGTATACTCAAAACTATAGTCCTATCCAGTCACTGAACCTGAATACAGCAGCTGGAAAGCTTTTGTTCTGAATATCCACTGAGTTTGTTTCTTATGAGACACCTGAAATAGTTCAACTTAATGTAAGTTGAGGGAGTTAAATTTGAATAGTTCAAATTTATACATATTTTTTCTATAATTATTATTATGTGGTTAACCTAAGACTTATTTTTTTAATGGTCTATGAAAGATTTTATCCATGTACAGTTCTTAGATTCAGATGCATCATTAGGCACAAAAGGTTTCTGCCTTGAGGAATGCCTGGGATTAGCAATTTAAGTCAAATTGTGCTATGTGTTGGTCCCTTCAGAAAACAATGTCCAGGAATAAAAACGAAACTGTGGCTAGCACAAAAAAAGTCATTACTTTCAAACCTGGTGGCTGATAGGAAAAATCCAAATTAAAAGACAAAATAACCTCTCCAAAAAGCACTTACAACTCCCAGAAAATACCCAAAAGCATGAAGTTTGGTCAGCATGATGAAACAACAGATATGTTCTATGAAAATTCAAAATTAAAGAAAAGGTTCTGAAAAGTGATGAAGGGCTTGCTACAGTAACAATGGAGAGGGAAAAATAAGAGTTGAAAGATGCACCATTCATATGAATAAAATCTACTGTAAGACAAAGTAATGGATATTATTTACACAATAACGCTTCTCAGGAAAAGACAAGGATTTACTGCAAGGAAAGACTTCCTCACCATTGTGCAACAGCAAGGCTGTGTACTCCAAGCTCCTGGAGCACAGCAGGCTCGGTACACTTGAGCCTGGTGTATGAGCAGTGCAGTGCGAGGGCGCCGGATGTCACTGTGCCGCTAAATGACAGACCCGCTCTGCGGTTCCCAGGGTGGCATTGGTAAGTACTGGTCTCCCACTGGCACAACCAGGTGCAAGTTGGAAAGCTCTGTATGAAGCTATAGATACAAGGGAATATTTCATCACTGATTTTCATGTGCTAAGCAAAACTGGGAGAGTGATGGGTCTCTTACTAGATCCATCGAGGTCTGAGAGAGAGGTCACCCGGGAAGCTAAATATCTTCCTGCCCTATGTGTCTGTTTTTAATCTGAATTAATCCCGTGACTATTGCCCACCTGGTTAAGGTAAATGTGACCAGTAGGCTCCTCTGGTGACGTTAGACACCTCTGCTGCACACAGGATGCCTGTCGGCCGTTCCTCATCCTTGTGCAAGGACGGGAGGAATGTTCACATACCAAGAACCCCTCAGAGCCATGGTTCAGCAATCCCTTGGACCTCATTCTCCTACTTCAACACACACTGGGGAGCAAAAAGCCTACAGGCTTTCTGAAAAGGTCTGTGATCAGAAAAGCTCATTATTTTGAAAACTGCCTTTTTGACATTGTCTTTTGAAGGCATAGTTCTCGCCAAATAAGAAATGTAAGGGTGACCAGGATTGACCCCAGGACACCAGACTGTGCCTGGATCTCCAGGAACAGACACAGCCAGCTGCACTAGTGCACAAGAACATATGAGATACTATGAAACAGTAAATCTGTTTCCAGTTCAGAAGGAAACGATCAAATAATCACACCAAGAAGTCACTACTCATTCCAGGGGGACCTTCAAGGTGCTGGTCTGGATTTCTTAAGGTGCTTGGTAGTGAAGGACCAACCTGGGTAAGCAATGCCTTTTCTCTCCGCGTGTGACTGAAGAAATAGATGGGCAGAGCTACTTTGTCACTGAATTTTGGATTTGGGTTTTCACAGCTGCATCAGCGGGTGACCTGTGCGGTGTGCTCTGACCACAGCCTGCACGGGGACACTCCTAGAGCCGCAGCGAGCTGCACAGAGAGCAGCAACGTCTTATCCATTAAGTACTTGAGGTTCGCGTTTCTTAATGTTTACTTTACCCATGTATTGAGTTCAACTAAGGAAAAAAGAGGCTTGTCCATTTCTGTTTGTTAGCCTGATTTTCAAAGACTCTTATCACCTAACAGCTCCCTGTTATATTCCAAGAAATCTCTGAGTGTTGAGCGGTTCCAAAGAAGAGGTGAAGAGTGCACATTTCTATATAACAAGCCTAACTTGCAGTGAATAGTTAAATAATGACATTAAAAACAGGGACAAATTTAAGGCGGTTCTGACAAAGCTCAAGAAACTACGACTGCTACTGAGCATGTGAAAGTTTCCTGAACAAAAAATTCCAGTTAGGAAAAAAAAAAACCCAACCCGATTGAAAAAAAAAAAAGCAAGCTGCATAAAGGGTAAAGAGAAGCAGAACAAAGTTTGCATGCTGCCTGTTAAAAGATCAAGAAAAAATGTTTCCAGTGCTTACTGTCCCTGTGCAACACAAGGGGGAACACAGCTGCCCCCCAGCAGCTCAGACAGGCCTGCAGAGGGGGAAAGGGAGTCTAGAAACATAACAGGAATTTCCATATGATTTTCACTGCTGTTACAGTACTTTCACATTAAAAAAAAAAAGTGAAGGTATCTCTAAAGATTCCAGCATGCAATAATGAAATAACATTCCTATAAGGGAACAACTAAAGTCTTTCAAAAGATGTTCAAAAGATTTCAAAACAGAGAAGCGATGAACAAATGTGAGTGAAAGACATGACTTAACCTGGAGCAGACTGGAAATCTGCATTAGGCCTTTTTGGATATTGCTCCATGAAAGCAACTGGAATCTTGCTGCTGAAGGAAGAAGGGTGCATTTGGTCCACATGGTAAAGGAGTGACTGCTTTCAGTTCATTAACTCCAAAAAGAATCAGACAACAGCACTGGAACCAGAATGAGTTCTGGTAGGAAATAAGCTGAAAGAATACCACGGAGAAAGAAATCCAACTGTGCCAGAAGATGGCTTTGAAGATGCAGGCAGGCTGGTATGGATGATGAATAAAAAGTTCTCATTCTGTATGGCAGCTGAAGGTACAGTTGGCAAGCACCTCACCAGCTCTGGCACTGGTGTCAGGACATCCAACAGATCCAAAGCCATAGGAATTCAGAAAGCCCTTTTGTTGAGACAAGGGCCAAGAGAGTCTGGTTGGAGATCACCAGAGAGCCATACAGCATGGAACAAGTGTGTGACAGCATTGCTCAGACAAAGAGGGAGCTCCACAGGGGCGGCAGGACAACACCCAAAATACAGGTGGCTTCAATAGACCTGGGTAAGCAGAGCTACCAGAGCTACAAGGACCAGAGGTAAATTTCCACTTGTACCTCTGCAGGTGAAACCATACAGTACTAATCGAGCACTCACCTTCTGCTCTGTGACCCCAGAGCCTATGAAGATGCAAGACAGTCCTGTAAATCTGATACCCATAGTGACTAAACCAGCAAAAACTCACACCAAGTGTGTGAGCCCATCTGCCAGATGAAACGAGATGATGCTTAAGCTCAGCACGTATGCAGGTAAGAGACTCACTTTGCTATTCTATTAACAGTGACATTGCAGCAACGTCATGCAGCATCAACACATGCTAGTTATTTTAACTTAACGCAAAGCTTGATCTTGCTCTGGAGAAGCAGCTGTTTAGGATAAGAACAAGGAAAGACTGGGTTCCACTGCATTTTTGAAACTAGATGGAAGATGAACAGAGTACTGCTGAAACTCCCAAAGTTACATCTTTACCTTCTTAGGAATGAACATGAGGCCAAACACCCATGTTTTCCTTCAAACATGTCACTACCTTCTTTGAAGATGCTGTCACTTCAGAAGCACAGGGGCTCCAGCATTCCCCGATCTCTAAGGTGCAGGATCCATCAGCCAAAGAACAAAGCCAGATAACACTGATCCCACTGTCTACAGTGTTGAGTGTTGTATCATGAAGGAATATCATCTTTTGAAAGAAATATGCTAGAAATTGTCTAGAAGCAACAGCAAAACTTCCTTATCACTTCCACCAATTACAGATGGAAGTGTTGCTGCAGAGGAAGCATCTCACCTGTCACAGAGCAGCACCGTGCATGAGTCTGCTGGAGCTGGGAAAGATCAAGAACCAGGTACCAGTGCCCTCCTCTGGTTACTGAAGTGGAGATACAGACTCCATTAAGAGAATTACTGTTCTGTGCAACTCACACATCCCTAAAACATTTCAAATGGACCAAAAACTAGAATCAGGAAAACTGTCTGGAAAAAAAAAAAAAAGTAAAAAAAGAAAAATTACCAGAAAACACAACTAGGAATTGAGAGCGGCTTAAACACACCTTAGCAGAGGAACCAAAACACATTTCGGTCCTCAGAGAAACCTGTGCTAATGGACAGCATTTCCAGTCCAAAATAACATATATCTTTATGTATAACATACATCTTTAAAGAAAGAGGAAAAATAAAGTGTAATTGATAACAGATTATTTCAGGTATTTATTAAGGAGAATACTGTATAAAGTGCACAACTAGTTTGGTTTTGCAATTGAAACAAGAATGTGCTTAGGTGTTGTCAAGACTGCTCATTTCAATTTACAATACAGCCTAGAACACTGGGGCAACCTGAGATGCAGCTCTGATGTACTCCCATTATATTGGGTCATTGAAGTTTTAAAAGCTCACCCTGCACTTGTGGTTTAAAAAATAAAAAAGTGCCTGTCCTCCAAAGTGCAAGGTAAGAGTTAGGAAAAGTATACACTGGTATGCCCAAAAATTAATAGGACAGCAAGTGAATCAGTAGGAAGACTGAAAATGAGAGCTCATCTGGAAACTATCCTGCTTGAGGGAAGAAGGCAGAATGAAAAGAGGAGTCTAGGGAAGCATATGTACTCTGAGCTCAAGGACTAAATGACGCTCAGGCAAACCAAACACTTCACCGGTGTTGCGATGGTCTCTGCAACAAGCTCTTCCAACACCAAGAATAAAATATTAGTCCAAATTCTGAAGCGTGCAGTGGAAATGGTGTCACACCAGGAACAGTGATCCTGAGCACGCAGTAGTCATGACACTATACCTGCCAACATGCAAAGGTTTATAAAGGTTAATGAGGCAGCAGAGAAGTGGGTAGCAGGAGTATTTGCAAGACAGGAATGAACCTGTACTGATAAAGAGATGGTTGAGAAAAAGGGAACAATAGGAAGAAGCAAGAGAATTCAGTTTGATATAACAAACCAGAAAAATAACCACTGCAGCAATATTATAAACGTGCCTCAGATAAAATTTTACTGATTCCCAGTGATCTAATCACAGCGCTTTGAGGCCGGTGAACAAAAAGTTGGAATAGTAGTGGAACAAAAGAAGGATGTAATTCTGGTGCTGGGGAGAAAAAGACAATAACAGTGAAATAAAGTGGAGCGTAACTGTGGATCAAATGAAAGACTATGGTTTGGGAAATTGCAGCTAACACGCCATTAAACACTGAGTAAAGGCCACAGTGGTGAGAATCAAGGTTTCTGCTGAATCTATATCAAGAATCTGAAGAATCTTTGCATTGTATGAAATGCTGAAAAAAGATATTAACACCAACACTGAATAATCAATCAGAAATAACAGCAGGAGAATAAAATAAGTGTCTGTTCAAAACCAGTCTCCAAACTACATAACACTGTTTGCCAAGAGTAGTATTGAATTCTTGGTGGTTTGCAGTAAGGGTAACAAAGGAAAAACCTCAGGATAAGACTGATAGTACAGAAGTGCTGGCCACCTACATCTAGACTGAGTGCAATCTAGCAATCACAGATTCATGGCACCTTTGAAAATCAGGCTTCAAAAAGATAAAAGCCAAAATTTAGCTGGACAAACTTGGTAATTAGAGATATCTACGTCTGTGATATTCACCTGAAGGAACCAACAAAGGGAAGTTTAAACCTAGATCCCAAGTAAACTATAAGGACTGTCTTTAAGAAGATTCTGTGAAAAAAACATCTTGCATGAGCAGGAAAGGTTTTGAACATCTCATTAATTCCTTGGTATATAACCTCCCGTCATTGAGGGCACTCCAACAGCTAATGAGGTAGGTATAGCACAACCAAGTCTTTCCTGATAAAAAAATTGTGATGGTAACACTTTCAACCTTATCGATTGGCCTACAACAGAAATCATAATAATGGGTTTATGTATCCCTGAGAGGGAGTATAAAACAGGAAGAACAGGAGTCTTCTCCACAGATTTTGGGAGAAGGGCCATCACTTCACTGCCATGGTGAAAAACAGTGTTATATGAAATCAATGTATTCACACAACATTGCTGTGAGATACACGTATTTTATAGATAGGGCAGCCAGGAAAATTAGTTGACTTGCCTGTGGCCATGAAAGCAGCCAGTGATAGACCTGGGATTCATGATCAGGACTTCCTTGCCTCCTGCATCATGTTCAGTTACCTAATCGCTGGCCAGAGGCTCACTGCATGGTTGTTCTAACATACTGTATAAAGATAGTCATGCAAGGGGTGGAGAACAAAGTCACTGAAGAACAGAGCACTTTCTGTACCAGAAAGCAGATTTCTTCTCGAAGCTGCGTGCAATCGGGAGCCTCTGGAGGGAAGCACACATCTGGTTTCTTCACCCTGGAATGTCTGGTGCTTAAGGCTTAGCACAATGAGGACCATTGTAATGACTAAATGGAACAGAGATAGCCCATAGAGGCATAAATTACAAGGTGTCTGGTAGTAAAACCACCTCTTCCCTATGCTCTTCTGAACCTTAAAAAACAAACATTAGCCTGGTTAATTCAGTGGACTCATCACATACAACTATAGATCAGTCTATATTTCCATGTCCACGGGTCGGATATCTCCAGTTTTGTGTTCTTTTACCCACAGTTCCCTGTCTTTGGCAGGATCCACTTTCCGAAGCAACTGATCCACAAGTTCTACTGTCTAAAATGAAGAAAACAAGAATCCAAATGTCAAGGGCACATTTCAAGCAGAGTCATTGCTCTTACACGTAGAGCAGCTATAGGCATGCCAACATGGCATTCACAGACAAGTGAGAGCTGCACATACACGAGACTTGGCGGACAACAGCCAGATCTGAATGTGCAGCCTTGTAGTGGGAAGCAGAGAAGAAGGATATTTAACATCAAGCAGAGACAGGCTTCCTGTGCCAGACATTGGCCAGTCGGTCTATGACTCCTCTCCTGCAATCTGTGCCTTACACCAGATACAACTGTATTGAGGTCAGCATGCATTTCCCATATTTTAATATTTGATAAGTAGCCAGTTTTTAATAAGAAAAATATATCTACTTCCATCTCAGTGAAATCATTTACCATCCTCCTTGCACAAAGAGAAGACCTCAAGCAGCAGTGCTTCATGCTGGGAGAGCTAATAATGGCTCATACTGGCCAAATGTACTTCAAGCAGTTGTATCTCTCCCAGCAGAGCTGTGATCCAGCAGTATGAACTGTGACAAGGATCAGAGTCCTGGAGGAGCAGGACTGCAGGGAGGCAGCACAGTACTGCTGCAGACTAACAAGCTGACTGCAGACGCTTCTCACCTGTCCTTCAACACAGGTCAGTCAGGTCAGGAGGGGCTGTCCTGCTCAGCTGAAGGGCAGTGAAGACCACAGAAACGGAACAAAAAGCAGACTTACACTTTGGTTGAACATGTCTGTCTCATGCCGCAGCTGTGTGTACTGGCACAGATGCTGCCGAATCATCTCCACTCTCTCAACTTCTAGTCTCTCAAGCTCCTAGACATGAAGAAAAACAAGTCCGTATTTTTACTTGAACCTGAGTTTGAAGACCTGGAGAAAGGATGTCACACAAAAGGCTCCCACTGAGTTCAATACTGCCCCAGGGTCATGCTTTGGAGCTGGACTCTGTGGTTGCACATTCCTCTGCTCTGCAGAGAATCAGAAACAGCAAGCAACAGCAGTCATCTCAGCCTGAACCTAATGACAGGTAAAAAAATGTCGAAACCTTTCAAAAGGCTAAAAAACTGAGACAACCAAGGCAGAGAGCGCAGCCACTGCCTTCAGAGAGGGAAGCAAGAGGGAATCTGCTTCTTGCAAGAGGTTCTGCATGCTGCGTTGCTAGCTCTAAAAGTTACAGTGATTCCTTGGGGAAGCAGGAAGCACATTGGGGTGTATGGGTCAGACTGCCCCCAGTCCAACCAGATATTGGTCAGAGCACTTTTATCTGTTCACTGGGTGATGAACTGGGACAAATTTCTCCCTTGCCCAGCTGGCGGTAAGCAGACCCCAGCAACACTTTAGTTGGAAAGGTAGGTGATTTCTATCTTTCCTTCTGACATTTTTTGCCTCCCTCTTCTGGATTCTGGTTATACTATGATTATATCCCAAAATCTGCATTTAGTCCCTCTGGTGTGGCCTCACCTTGAGTACTGTGTGCAGTTTCGGGCACCACAACATAAAAAAGACATTAAGCCATTAGAGAGCGTCCAAAGGAGGGCCAAGAAGATGGCAGAGGGCCTTGAGGGGAAGCCGTATGGGGAGGGGATGAGGACACTTGGTTTGTTCAGCCTGGAGAAGAGACTGAGGTCAGACCTCATTGTGGTCTTCAACATCCTCACGAGGGGCAGCAGAGGGGCAGGCACTGATCTCTTCACTCTTGTGACCAGCACAGGACTCAAGGAAATGGCTGGAGCTGTGTCTGGAGAGGTTTAGGTTGGATATCAGGAAAAGGTTTTTCACCCAGAGGGTGGTTGAGCACTGGAACAGGCTACATAGGAAAGTGGTCACAGCACTAACTCAATCGGAGTTCAAGAAGCATTTGGACAGGCACATGGTGGGATTCTCGGGGTGTCCTATGCAAGGCCAGGAGTTGGACTTGATGATCCTGATAGGTCAGTTTCAACTCAGCATATTCTATGGTTTTATGATGGTTCTATCTATGGTTCTATGATTCTGTGATCTAAGCAGCAGCAGTGGAAGGGAGATGCTATGGAAGTCTGCCTTTAGAGACAGACACTGTGGGGCCAAATCCTACAAACCCCGCCTTCAGAGGGCATTTCTGGTGTCCACTTACTGAGCATTACAGCAGAGTGCAACTGAAACATACAAGCCGGCAGGCTGCTACATGGCCTTCCCAGTGCTATCTGCAACTTGTTAAACTTGGGAAACATTCTTCATTACAGCACAAAAATCTCAGGTGGCAGACTATCTGCTTGGGGACGAGGATGAGCAAAGGAGCTTATGGAATGGATGGGCTCCTATTGCTGTTGCAGCTGATGTACTGCTGTTACGGAAAAAAAATAGCCCACTTTAAACTCAGACTCCCTTTTTTAGGGCACAGATATGCAGGACCATAACACCAAACCCAGTATGCTGGTGCCATATGCAGACCATGCACTGTATCTCCACCAGAAACTTCAGCGAGGAAGCAGAAATCTTAAGACCTTGACACTCTCAACTTGGTATTATTCCATATGAACTAATCTGTGTCTTAGCTGATCAGACAAAGACTGTTTTCAATATAGATTTTATATTCACGTGTATCAAGAGTTGCCTTCGAATGCTTGTCAGCCTGAGTTCCACAAATGACAAACCTGCTGTGCAGCTGCAGGCTATGGCTGCCCACTTGAGCCATCTACTAGTGCACCTGCAAGTTGTGCCTTCTCTGGGAGCAAATACAGAGCTCACATATACAGTGGAGGGAGGTGATCCTCCCATTCTGCTCTGCTCTAGTGAGACCCCACCTGGAGCACTGCACACAGGTCAGGGGGCCGCAGCACAAGAAGGATGTGGAGCTGCTGGACTGAGTCCAGAGGAGGCCACAAAGATGCCTCCTCTGGTAGCTTGTAGTAAGTTAGGCTGAGAGAGTTGGGGCTGTTCACCTGGAGAAGAGAAGGTTCCAGGGAGACCTTAGAGCCCCTTCCAGTGCCCAAAAGGGCTCCAGGAGAGCTGGAGAGGGACTTTGGACAAGGGCCTGGAGTGACAGAACAAGAGGGGGTGGCTTTAAGCTGAAGGAGGGTTAGGTTAGACATTAGGAAGAAATTCTTCCCTGTGAGGGTGATGAGGCCCTGGCACAGGTTGCCCAGAGAAGCTGTGGCTGCCCCATTCCTGGAAGTGTTCAAGGCCAGGCTGGATGGGGCTTGGAGCTACCTGGTCTAGTGGAAGGTGTCCTTGCACATGGCAGGGGGGTAAGAATGAGATAGTCTCTAAGGTTCCTTCCAACCCAAACCATTCTCTGATTCTATGACGTATCTGGCCACAGTGGCACAGATGGTCAGTGTCATTTGCATCAGTGAGAAAATGCCAGTGAAGGTAAAGAGGAAATCAGGTCTCTTATGTACAGGAACAGCCAATTTTTTCTCTCTTCTTCTGTTTTTGGGAAAATATCTGCTTCCTGGTACAACAAAGCTGTATCTTGGTGCCTAAACCCAAAGGTCTATGACAAAGGTCTGTGAAGTGCGTTACCTTCAAAAAAGCAAAATAATAACCAAATGGAGAGTTAAGCATGCCTTGTCTGAGGTGGCAATACTGCACAATAAATTGTAAAATCATGGAATACAAAAATTTATTAAGTGAATTCAGTGATTTATTATGTGTTTTTCCATGTTTTTCTTGTGCATTACTTCATCCTTCCTGAGGACAATTCTAGTGTCCTGGCCCCTAAGCAGTCCTGAACTGGTTTAATGCCTTCTGCAAAGAAACAATTATTTCTTCCTTCCCCTAATAATGAGTTTTTCTTAGCACTGAGAATGGGAAATATAATGGGAGAGATATCACCCAGTTTTCCCCACTGCATTGCACTGAACTAGCTGTGAATGAGGAATGCTGTAGGCCATTACAATTTTGCAATGTTACAGTGTTAGATGCTATGTACCAGAGTGGTGGTCACCATCTCCTCAAACCACTTTGACTGGGCTTGATTGTAAAGATCCACACAGCGCATCAGGTCATCTCCTGAAAGAGTCAAGATAGCAACACGTTAGCCTTCTCTAGCCAGACCTTAGAAGGAAACTGCAGGTCAGGTTTTGTAGAACAGACCCCGAGGGTTTGAAGATCAGCCCTGGTGGAGCTCACGGCAGTTCTGTCACATGACATTTGTTACATGCACCAGAATTTCATCTTGCATGCGCTTGATGTGAGGCAAAAAAGCAGGTGATTGGGGTGAGAAAGAATGAGGGGGAAAGACAAACAAATATGAGCATTAAGTAGTATTTTACAGAATGCCCAGAAATAGGAAAGCAAGTTACTTCAGTTAAAAAAAAAAAAAAGTCATAGACAGGAAGTTATATCTGAAAAATAAAGTAATTAAAATGGGAAATCAATAATAACATGAGTTATGGAGCTGAATGGTAGCACTCTGTAGGTGAGACTGTATTCTAAGAGGTCTCTGTTTCAAAGGGAAGCAATGCATCAGGCTCCAGCTGTTAGATGAAGTGATGCTTATTTGCAGCCTCATGCATTCTCCAGCCTCTGGAGATGCTCGATTCCAGCCGAGCTTTGGCTGCCTCCTGCATTCAGGGCAGTAAGACAAGAAGTTGTTGTTCTTTCCGTTTTTTTCTTTGTTGCAGGACTCTGCTTTGACAGAGGGAAAGGTGGGTGGAAAATCTGGAAGGCGTGTCTCAGAGATTGCTGCTTTTCAGCTAGGAAATTCTCTTAGTTCTTTAAATGAGGTTCAGTTTCGCTTTCCCTAATGGTTTGACGTCTATGTCCAGGGCTCAAATACATCTTACTATTTTAGGTGCAAAATGGTCTTTATACATAAACTGAGGACGAACCAAGCTTTAAGAACAGGACTCCATAGACCAATCAGAGCCAACGATGTAAATGCATCTGGAAGTTTCTCCTGGGCTTAGAACTTTGGGTGGCAACCAAACTCTACGAAGAAGCCAGGATTCAGGGCTCAAAGCTTGGCAATAAGCTCATCCACCCAGGAAGGGGGTGCGAAGTCCAACATGACTATGTCTAGTGGAAAGTGGTGTCCCTGCACATGGCAGAGAGGTTGGAATGAGATGACCTTTAAGGTCTCTTCCAACCCAAACCATTCTGTGATTCTATGACAAGTCTGAACTAACAGTTCCCACACTCTAGGAGGTTCCTCAGGGGCTCTTTGACATGGGGTTACTCTCCACTCGCTCGAGTGAATCTGAGCCACTGAACAGTCAGGAATGAGAAAGCCATGAAACACATGAACAGTCCATGGGAGCAGAAAGGAACACCACCTATCAGTAACCCATGGGATCATAGAAGGGCTCTGCTCTAGAGCTTTCTCTAGTCCTATCACCCACTCGCCAACAGGGCTCCTTTCAAAGCCAAATGACCACATGCTGCTTCTGGGAACCACCACCTGTGGGGGTGGGACAAGACCTCATCTGCCACGTACCAGAACGGTGGCACCAGGTGGAGAGCAGCAATGGGAAGACTCACAGTAAACTTTGATCTTCAGCTCTCTCTTGCTTGTTCAATAAGTATCCATTATAACCAACTTCTAAGGATGCAAGGAACACAGTGTCTGTGAATTTGCAGGTGAATAAAGAACATCTCTCACGGAGCATCCTGTCATGAACTCGTAACTTTTATTTCTCCTCAAATGATTGCCTATACACATGGTCACACTGTCAGTGACTCTCCTCAAAACCCAGACATGCTATCCTGAAGTTTTAAAAACCTCAGAACTCTGAAGGACCACTCTACCAAGGAATAGCTCTATGAAGGGATGAAACATGGAAGCCCTAGTTAAAACCTATTTTCAGCAAAGGTACTAATGGAGCTGGACGTATCAGCTTTGCAGATCTCAAAAAAGTTCCTGAAGGATCATGCAGATGTGGCTTGAGCCTCTGCAAAATATGCACGGGTCACAGCAAGTAGCTGTGTCCTCAGTGCAACACAGCACACACTACTATCTCCTCAGTATTCCTACAACAGAAATTATTTTAATCACTGAGTAGTAGTGGAAAAAAAGACAAAAAATTCACTTTCAAGGAAAAAGACAGCAATGGCAAGTATAATAGGCACTCACATAGTTGTGGGTGACTGTGATTTAGGAAAGAACCAAGGAACAAACTATGATTTAAGGAAGAAACATCCTCAGCTGAGCTTCTCTGAATCTGACTTGGAAAGTTACACAAACATTCTGTAATCTAAGGAACCTTCACAAAACAGAAGGAAAACTCATCCTGCTTTTACTGTTCTCACCCCAGTTATCAACAGTTTGTGACATGTGAGTTGGAAAAACTAGGCTTGTTTCTTCAGAGGATTTAATATCACAAATTTGTAGCATGGTTCACTTTGCCTTTGTAGCTACAATATTAAAAAACAAGAACCACGTGGAGGGATGGGCAGCTGCATCCCATCTTGTTCTCGTGGGGCCATGCTCATTCCCACCGCGGACGGACATAGGTACTCACCTGCCTGAGTGGACTTTCGTCTCGCCTTCTTGATTTCTTCTTCTGTCTTGTTGCTGAGCTTCACCTCTAGCTGCTGTGTTTTCATTTCCAGATCCTTCTGTCTCTCTGTCAAGGCTTTCCGGGCCTTGGAGTAATTAAAGAAGAGCAACGTGTTTTAAAGGAAAAGAACTGCCAGCTGCTTTCAGCCATCTAGGACTCCTTCACACAAGTATTTGTCAATAAAGAGTCAGTGACTTTGCATGAAATTGGATCCTAACTGGGATTCAGGTTCTTACAGCATCATGTGGGGCTCAAAGAAGTGTCCTATGACCACAGAGAAGTCGGCACCAACAAATCACAAAAGCATCTGAACTCATCGTAGATTCTTAGAAAGGTACAGGACAAATGGCATCATCAGACTCTCATGTTTCCTAACAGCTTTCTCACTATTTCTGGAAGAAAGGAGAACTGGAGCTTCTTCCCAATGTCTTAAACAGCATCATCACCAAGACACCTCTTCCATTCACTTTTCTTAGGACCTGAATTGTTGAAATAATTTCAAGTATCTTACAAAATTAGTCTTTAAGCAAGTTCTGGATTCATTATACATCTATCAGAACCTCTAACAATAGGAACTTATTTAGAAAAACTTATTCAGGTTCAGGCCAACAGTTCATGCTGTAGAAATCAAGACCCTGAGGTCTAGTTACAACTGATTACTTGAATTACCTTACTTAAAAGTTCTTCAGGCTGTTAAACATTACAAGCCTCTTAAGGCATTACTGGGTTTTTTTCCATTTGCAGTTCTGCAGGGAGAGGGAGCTGCAGGACAGCAATTGGTGAGGGGCTGAGCTCTTCTCACGCACTGCAGGCATGGCTCCTCCCTGCTCTAATTCTTTCTCCTCAAGGCTACTCTAATTCACTCTTCCCAGTGTCACTACTGAGTTTCTTTGCACATATGAGTGTGAAGAACTTACTGTTTCACAGAAAAATGTCTTCCCTGCATACACACAGCCCAATGACCTTGTGTATCCTGCAACAATTCTGTCCCTGGGCGAACTCCTGCTGATCTTTAATGAAAGCACAAGCAACCTTTGGTTTGACTGAGAATGGTATGTTCCTTTCCAACTTACACCCAAGAGCAAACCACATGAGGATACAATTTGGCAGCCGAGGCAGAAGCATCCCAATTCCTGCCAGCTGCTGCTGAGATCTTTTGTGGGTCAAACTCCCTACACCACAACCTCAGCCACCTCCTGGTTCATGTTGCTACATTACGCAGCCTATTACTGTGTGCTGCTGCTGTTTGGATTTTCTGGGTGAGGATGTTTCCTGTGAAGGATTTGTGATTTGCTGGGCAGGGTTCGAGCTGCCTTCACCAGCCATCTGCTTTTAGCCACCGCATGAGAGGATGTCGAGCCAGGTGAGCATTTTGCCTGACTGCTGCCATTCTAAGGCAAGGTATTTTAAATTTCGAGGGCAGTAGATGTGACTTCCAGATGTACACAAACAAGAAGTATTTGCATCAAATGTATTAGAAATATATCGTCCCAAATTGGAAAGGGGAGGATGAAACAAAAAGCCAGTTCAGCAGTAAGATGGTAGCCCTGCTGTAGCCCCCCATTTCCCAGATCTCAGCTAAGCAGTGAACTACGTCTGGGGCCCAGCAAAGCACAGCTAACAGCAGAAAGCCCTCAGCAGGAACAGCTGTGGTTCTTTGTGGCAGAACAGAAACTTTTCACGGGCAGCTACTTTTCTGCCCAAACCAGCAGTATCTCAGAAACCCTCCAGTTTGTTCCCTGTTCCCACCTTTTCAACTGCTGTGTAGCGGCTGGACAGGTGCTTCCGTAAGTCTGCAATGTGGTGATCACACTTCTTCATGTCTTTCTTAAAGTTCTCTCTGAAGTTGAGCAGGGGTTTCTCTACCTCACTTTGAAGCTGGTAATGAAAATAAAGGAAGAAACTGCAGTAATGAGGAGCTGGGCAGTAAGTCCTGGCTCTTCACAGAATCACAGAATTGTTAAGGTTGGAAAATACCTTCAAGATCATCAAGTCCAACTATGAACGACCATGTTCACCCCTAAACCATATCCTCAAGTGCCATATCCACATGATTTTTGAAAACTTCCAGGGACAGTGACTCCACCACTGCCCTGGGCAGCCTGTTGCAATGCTTTAAAACCCTTTCTGTGAATTTTTTTTTCCCTAATATCTAATCTTAACCTCCCCTGGTACAACTTGAGGCCATTTCCTTCTGCTGAGCAGAGCTCAAGACAAAGAGGAAACAATACACACTCTGCAGCTAAAGGCAATGACAGACAGTAACACTCCTCTTCCCCAAGAGTGCTCTGAATTAAGCTACTACAAAACTCATCCCTTTTTAGGAGACCTCTGTTAAGGGAATATTAACTGAAGGGAGCAAAAGGACAGAAATTTTGTCTTGCCCCCTCTCCAATAGATTCTCTCTTTTTACACAGAACATCAAACAACAGGCAATATCCAGAGCACTGCTTTAGGTGCTTCGATTCTGGCCTAACTGATATAACTTGCTTTAAAAAACCCAATGTACCCAAACTAAAGCCACTAACCCTGGCTGCAGTGAGGCAAGTCCATGGGCAGCGGTGCCACATCTGCATTTCTCGTATGGCGAAGTGAGATCCAAGAAGGCCACATTTTATTTATTTCTGTCAAGTATAAGGGAGCCTACAGAAAAGCCTGATTATTTAGTTGAAGCTTTTTAAGCAGTGGCAAGAAACCACTGCAATGAACTGCATCAAGACCAGACACATGACTTATCTTGACAGCCAGTAATACCCAGCTCTGACAGAGTTTGCATCATGTTCCTCTTTGGCCTTCTGATACACAGTTTTGACAGCCAGAAAACGTGCTCTGGAGGGATTCAGACATTTCATCTCCTGTCACAGTTCAGTACAGTCTTTTATTGGACGGAGGCTACAAAGTCAGCCAAGACACTACAGCACACATTCTAGAAAGGTTAAACAAGTGGAGTCTGTTTAGGCAGATGAAGACTGGCACCTTGGTGATCTAATATGGTCTACAGCTATCTGAAGGTCAGATACAAGGGTTACTGAGCCAAATTCTTCTTCATAGGGCCAGGCAAAGTCACAACAGAAAATTGAGCTTTGAGACGTGCAGGAAGAATACAATTTAAAAAAACCCCAAAAACATCACCAGAATGGTGACTGGGCACTGGAGAAGGCTGACCAGAGAGATTATGAAATCTCTGTCCTTAGAGATACTCAAATCTCAGGTAGACAGAGATGTAGCTGACTTGATCCACTGTGGGTGATAGTCCTGCTCTGACTGGGAGTGCTGGACTAGAAAATTCTGGACAAGGTTTTTCTGACAGTATCATCAGCATGGCCCCAGGCAAAAAAATAAAGACCTGAAGTGGTCATTGCCATGACAGCCTTCTTGAAGGTCTCCTCGTGTGCCTGTATTTATAGCTGGCATGCCAGGCTGTAAAGGTAGCAGTAGTGCAATAATATTTTATGTTCCAAGTACTGTGAGAGTGCTGTCACCTTCTCTGTTCTGTTCCTGACTCTCCATGTAGCAGTGGTATGAAGGACTGTCACAGAGGCTGTTCAGTGTCTTCAAGGTTGGTGTTTGTGTCTGAATACTCTCGGTGTGCTCTGCATTGCACTGCCTGCTTGTGCCAGCACTGACTGGGTTTGGTCGACTATCAATGCGAAACAGAATTACTGCTTCTAAGAATAGCTCCTCTGAAAGTAATACCAAAAATCAATATGTTTAAAAACATATTATGTTAATAAAAGGAAGCCAAAGCTAGGAACTCCCAAACAGGTATGGGAATATAGAATCATAGGATTGTTAAGGTTGGACAAAACCTCCAAGATCATCAAGACCAACCACTAACCCAGCACTGCCAGGTCCAACACTAAACCACGTGCCACATCCACATGTTTTTTGCACACAAACAGTGGGGAGGGTTTACAGGATGCTATTGGAGTTTCTGTGCAAGGCTTAAACAAAAGTAAAATAATGAAAGAGCTCCTCTACATGGCCTGCCCACATGTAAACACCACACCAGGGTGCATTTCTTCCTCTTGGAAAACAATACAGGAGGACAATGGGGAGCAAAAAGTACTTCACTAATTACAGCCCTGATGTCGAAGTTTGAGGCACAGCAGCAGGTTACCAAGGCAGTAGTTAGTTGCCTGAGTAACCTCTGCAGAATCACTTATGAACAGTGCAGAGCTATAATTTTCCTCCAGAACATGGCTGTTGTGCTGAGATATCTGCCACTGTATTGAACTTGACCACCCACAGAGGTTAACATAATGTAACAGGAATCAAGAGTGTGTCACATGTGATGGAAAAAACCCAGATAAATACCATAATTTGTAAAAGAAATCTCCTTGGGCATCACTTGAGAGAAAACCCAAAAATAACATGACATTCCCAGTGTGCTTTTCAGAAAGGCTAACGATACAAAGAAGTCAGAGTTCTGGTTCTCTTAGAGAACTTAGAGCTCCGGTGAACAACCTTTAGAATCAGATTTTCTCCTTTTTTTATGAAAAATTAAGGTTAGATGTGTTCTAATTTTCTCATCAGATAGATTAAATACACTAATTTGGGGAGCAATAATAGACAGTTTCAGTAAGAGTGTTCACCAACTTATTAATTCTTCTAAATTTGTACCATATGCATGGTGTATGCATATGCAAATGTATTTCCCCCACTACATATACTGAAGGGAGATCCATATCAATTCAGGGCAAAAGTCTTTGGAAAAGAAAGAACTACTTACCTTAGAAGAAAATTTGAGATGAACTTCTGCTTCATCAGCTAGACTCTTCTTGAGCTGAGCCCAAGCCTCTCCCAGTGTGCTGGAAGAACAGAGGGACAGCAATCAATGCCCTTTCTCTTACCCATCCTTCCCATGAGATCTGTCAGACAGATCTGGTACAATGCTTCGTACTATGTCTTGCTGAGCAAAATCATGGAAAAGGGATAACAGAAACCTGAGAAGACAACCAACCCTTGTGACCAAGGCAGAACTGTATTGGCACTGTATGTAGCAGATTTTTGAAAACACTGTTCATAACGATCTCCAGTTACAGAGATGCCACAGGCTCCACAAGCAAGATCCTTCAGTATCTTATCCTTACCATAACAAAGTTTTCACCAACGCCGTTTGTCCATTGCCTCTTCTACTTTACACTCTACTTTTGATGAACAGATTATTCTACTCCTCCTCAGAGAAGCTTTTCAGTATTCGAAAATTTCTGAATTGTCTTTTTCTTTTGGACAGATTATTTCCGAGATGATGGCAGCTGAGGTACACTCCTCCAAACCCTCTACAACAGCCTAGACTCCTCTTAAAGCATCATTACCAAAACTGCACTGTCTTCCAGTACAGGTCTTCCGGTTGCTAAACTGGTGACAGATTATTTTGTATCAGACACTCTTTCTTCTACATATCTCAATATGATTGCTTTTTTTAGACAACAGCATGAAGTTGTTGATGAATAAGCTTGTGATTCACTATAGTCAGACCCTTCTCCCACAAACTGTTATGTAACTGTATCTTTCACATCCTGTAAAAGTATAAAACCTGGTGCTTTATCCTCATTAAAATGCATTATTTTTTTTTCCAGTTATTTACTCCAGTTTAACAAAACAATTCTGAGTTGCAATCTTTTCTTCGAACTATACATACTAACCCTCCTAGCTTTGTCTCATCCCTGATTATAGTCAAGCCATTATTTATTCCACCATAGGCCATTCATTAACAAAAACATTGAAAAAAACCCCTGGACTTGGGACAAACCTTATTTGATCTCAGCCCATAGCTACTTTCTCTACTTTACTTTTTGTAAATAGTGGATATTTCTTACCTAGTTTTTTTTACTAGACTTTATTTAGGCCACCATTTCTCGTCTGCCTACAAGAATCTCCCACTGCAAAAATTTACACTAAATTAAGGGCTGTGATGCTTGAGTTACTCTTTTATTCCATCACTGAAGGAATTTAGGTTGGTTTGGCATTGTTCTGTATGCATCTACGACAACTGCTCATCACCTTAGTTTTCCAATAAGTGCTTCTAGGAAGTCTGACGGTTTATTCTACCACTTTGCAAAGGTTAAATAAAGCTGAGTGATCTACAATTCCTGGCTCCTTTTATCTCCTCCCCACACCCCTTTCAACAACAATGATATCTGACCCTTCCTGATAGCCTGAAAAATTGCCTGTCATGTGCAATTTCAAAATAATGGTCTGTCATCTCTGAAATTCCTCCAAGGAGTTGAGTTCTCAAGTATGGTGTTCATCAGCTAAACAACTTAGATTCACCTACAGAAGTGCTCCCAACATTTCCCCTAGACCCACCCTGAGATCTCCTCCCAGTGCCCAGTTATCACTGACAATAACCATTTTATCTGATCTATTTAAGAAAAGGTGGTATTTCAGCCTGATGAGCGTCTTCTACATCTCCTGTCCAGCTCCAGTGACTTCA
This sequence comes from Manacus candei, assembly GCF_025592945.1. Classification (NCBI taxonomy): domain Eukaryota; kingdom Metazoa; phylum Chordata; class Aves; order Passeriformes; family Pipridae; genus Manacus; species Manacus candei. The sequence continues at coordinate 12,570,336 of NW_026138095.1, read as the reverse complement.
ATGACCATGGATTGTATCACCTCCTGTGCACTGTGCTCACAGCAACCCAGACAGAACCATCCCAGTACCACCAATGGGTCCCATCTAGTCACCCATCACACATACATGATGGAGAGTCTGCTTATCATCAGAGGAGGGCAGATGACCCGGGAGGGACAGCCCATACTTTGTGTCAGTTCCACAGACTGCTGCACAGAAAAGCTGGAAAATGCTCAGTGAAGTGTGAAACCAGCAGTGGTAACTGCTGCTTGCACAGAGCAGTGCATGGGGTCCCCCGACTCATACCTTCTTGTGAATGAGAAGACTTTGGTGAATGTTTACTGAGTATACAAGGCTGCAGTCTCACTTTTGGTTCCTTCAAATCCTCCTGTTGGCTGACCTCCCTCCCTCAATTTTTTAAGTGGAACTTTTCCATTTCCTGGGCCTCATCAATTCCCACAATCTTCTCACTAGCCTCTTCCTGGCCCTAGCCAGTTTGGCCAGGAGGAGAAATTTCAGCACAACCTCCTTCCATTCTATCACCTTACAACCCCTCCGGGCAGAGCACCACTGGACAGTGCTCTCAGCACCCTGCACTCTGCACGGTGTCCTCTCCAATTCCCTACTTCAACATTTCTTATGATTTGGTCCTCATTTGCTCTCTTTTCATCTATTCTCACCTAGTTTCCTTCCCCTTAATTTTTTCAGGCATTCCCTTCTTCTCCTATTAGTGCTAGGAGAAAGTAAGAGGAAGATGTGGAAGAAAGTGGTTTTAGCTTTGCTTGGATCAAGTGAGCATCCACCCCTAAGGGGAAAGAAGGACGGAAACCATTGTCACTGTAGGTGCTTAGAGCAGTAATAGTCTAGTTAGCCTTCAGCAATTTCTGTCCTTGTATCCTGGAAGCTGAGGAAACACCTTGTGGAGCTTCAGTGCCAGCAGAAACACACTGTGTCAAAGCTATGGTGAGGACACTAATTTCCAGCCTTGGCTTTCAATGCTTAGAGGGTTTGTGTTGGAACAGACAGAGCTAACAGTCTCTGATCCTTCAGAAGTGTCTTTTCATTATTACTGAGAACTGCAATCTAGGCTGAATTGCATTGTCTAATACCTTCTTAAGAACTTCCAAAGTGTGAAAATAAGTGTTGTAAATAAGGGACAATCTGCTGCTTTTCTTGAAGGGTCAGACCTCCAATGAGAAGAGACTTTCTGTCCTTCCTCTGTCTGTGCTGCTTGATTGTACTGGCATTGACCTTACAGATCTACTCTCAGCAGTATATGTATTCTACATATTCTTCCATTTTCTAAGTAATTTAGCATGTATACACGCCAGTCCTGAAAGGACCTAGTCCTGGCTACAAGGACAGCATAAATACGATTGGAAATGCAATGTTTCATACATATACTCCTAAAAAATTTATCATTAACAACTCGAAATAATAAAACCAATTCTGAAACAATTCCCCCTTCCCCAACACATCCGGGGTGCTAATCTAAATAAACCTCTACTCGGTGAGAGAGCTGGGGGAAATTATATGTACCTGCGTGGGAGAAATGCCTTTTATGTTAAAATTCATCTTCTGTGAAAGTCACAGAGACACACTTACCCTTCTTCCTGAGCAGCCAAGGAATTCTGAGACAGTTTGGACAGGTTCTTAGCATATTCCTCCTCAATCTTTATCCTACACTCACATACACACAGAGAGAAAATAAAAAGACAGAAGTAAGTAAGCTTTAAGGCAGAAACCCACACACATAATTTGAAGAAATTCTCTGCATTTTAACAGATTTTGCCATAGGAATTTTTCTTTCAGTCTCCAGGGCTTGGTAGCTGTCTTCTCTCCTCCATATGCTAAAATGCAGTGGCAGGAGCAGGGCTATATGCAGGACAGCATGTGCGATAAAATTAGAATAAGCAGCTACAGTTCTGGAGAGCAAATAACAAGGACAGAGTGTTTCTGCTGTGGAACATGGACTGTCTGCAGAACCAGAAGCATGTGGTTCAGTCTGCTGTGAAACGTGAGGCTGCACATCCTTGAAGAAAAGATGAAGGAATGCAGTGATCCAGGAAAAATCCAAATGAGGTTTGGGGTGCTGGATTGCGCCTTTCTTAGGGACACAAAATGCTTCCTGCTCTGTTACAGGTGACACAGCTGGAGAAGATGTGGCAGGGTCTTCTGTCATCAGCACGTGGTGGTACAGCCCCTTCCCCTCATTCATTCCACTCACTGCCCTGTCCTTGTCTCCACTCACTCAGAGGCACCACACCAGGAACAGGACCTGAGCTCGCCAGTGGCAAGGGTGCAGAAGAGGAAAGGTATTGACACACAACCACTGTGGGAGTGGTTGCAGAGAGAATGAGTGCAGTTGTGGAGTGTGGGGACAAGGGTATGTGCTGATGGCCCAGCAGGGTGAAAAGAGCAGCTGCTGGTCCAGAGATGATGTGCATCGTGTCTGAAACCATGTTCATCTCCTCTGAGTTCTTCTTCCAGTGAAACAGTTGCAAGGCACACATGCTCCCAGGCAAAGCAAACATTTGTCTGTTCACTGGTTTTTGACCCAGCTTGCTTAATATAGCATTTTGAGAGAGCTGTGTGGCCCCTAGGTGGAACAACTCCTGATTATATGCCAATTATGTACAAACAGGGGCAAAACCTGGTTTGAAATCCATTTCTGTCCAGTGAGAAGTCAGGAGGTGAGATATTTTTGGCATGTCTGTTTGCAGTAACTAGTTGAGCAAGTGCTCTTTTGTGGAGCACATTTGAGATAAAAGGGGTCCCCCGAGATACCTAAGAGGGATCTGATATTGTGGGCTGCTGAAGTATTCTGGTGGATAGTGTGGGAGTGAAAGTGCCACTCACAGACGTTCAGGAGAGGGAGCAGGTATGTGTCCTGCAGCTGCCAGCCAGCTCCACAACAAAGCAGTTGATTGGGCAGGCACTCTGGGGGATGCAGCTGGCTGAGGCCCAAGATGATACTGAGCTTGGTATGGCACAGTACAACTACAGACCTTACTCAGGAGCTGGGGGTCCTCTTCTTCTCCCTCCCATGAGGACAAAACCAACCAGCTCCCCATGCCTGCTCTAACAAGACCAACAAACTGTCTAGTACCCAAGGCTACGCTTGGTTAGGACCTATGGAAAGAGCTTTATTCAGACACATTTCACCTGACACACTCTAAATATGCTCCTCACTGGTCCCGGCCTTGGCCTAGGCTTCAAGTTTTTCTAGGGATTTCAAGTGTTACTTGCACTGCAAGTGGATTGCACTACTAAAAGGGTAGACTGCCTGGCAAGGAGAAAGAACAATAAAAAATAACAATAAAAAGGTGAATTGTCTATTGCTTAAGAGCCCCAATTATAAGACATAAATTATCCTACCCCAGCCTGGAGTCCTGTCACCATCTGCGGCCAGAAGAGGCTAAAAACCATGATAAACCTCAAAGAGGGGAAAAAAAAATCTGCCCCTTGGCCGTGCCCAATATAAATACTCTGCAAACTCTGGATTGTGGTGACTGTGAAACACCAACATGCCATGACTCCTGAGTCCTGTGAGCCCACCTCCAGAAACTCATGTGGCTGTTTGGCAGTTATCCCACCTTCCCACCAAAAAAGCTCCAAGTTCTTGTTTCCACTAACTTGTTTGAAAACCTTCAGAATTGCACTCCCTGTATAGTCAGAATCGTTACAGGTTATAAATGCATTTTGATCCATACTGTTCTTACTTTATTAGTTCTAGTTGCTATTTGGATGTTTATTTCCTGTTCTCTTATGCTTTTTTTTTTTAAATAAAGTGCTTTGTTTTTCCCCCACTCAAACAATTTTAGTCATGCCATGTTATAATGGATAAAGAAAAATGAGAGAACTATAAAGGGAGGCAAAGATGATCTGACGTGACTGCCATGCAAGAAGAAACTAAATAAATTAAGACAACAGGGGGAACAGGGAGAAAAGGTGGTAGAGGATATATGACAGACAGCTACACAACTGCCGCTGTGGGAAGACCGTGATGATAAGTCTTTTTACACTATTTCTCCAGATTAGAAGGGAACAATGAAATTTTCAGACAACAGAAGTATAATTACTTTTCCTGTAGTGCATAGCCTGCAGAAGTATTCCACAAATTGTTGCAGACAAACAGTGAAAGATGTATACAAGTATCTGCTGAACATGGCAGAAGCTAAATAATCTGCTATTGATTTTGCACTTTCTAAACATAGCACAGCATAATTAAAAGTGAGTGGCCAAAAGCCTAAGACAGTGGCCAAAGCCTAAAACCCTCTTTGCTAATAAAACCACTACTTCTTATACTTGGAGAGACTGGTGCTTCTCAGGGCAGTCTGCAGATTTTCTTGGCTGTTTTGGAGTGCTTCCTTGCATGCAAATACTGGACCTTATTTTCACTTTAGATTTAAGTAATTCTTTCCTTCTTTCATACCCACACTCTTGATCTTTTAGTTCAGTCAATTTATTAATTACTTTCCTCTCTTTCTTGAGGTCTGTCATTAAAATTCAAAGTCTGTATTATAACCCTAACTTTGTCAACAAGAACTGAATGAACATATAATGGCTCAGTTTATGATTGCTATTTACAAGAAGCTCCTGTAAAGCATCTATTTGATAAACTAAATTTCAGTTACCTTGCCTCTTGTTGTATATTTGATGAAGAAATCTGGTTATCAACTCGTATTCCAGTTTCCCATTGAAGGGCTGTTTTTATTAGCTGGCTGAATCTGATCTCCAGCAGGTTGATTGTACAGATGAAGAGAATTTTTCTGGTCAGGAAAACCCCTAGTTTAAATGTGGGTCTTGTATTCCCCAAGGCACCTGGTGGTCATCATGAAAATCTTATCAATAGTTCTGCCCTCTTAGCTGGAGATACAGATGGTCTGAGCTCTATTTCCATGTCTAACCTCTCCAGCTCAACAGCATCCTCCTCCTTTTCCACATAGAACAATCCTGGTCCTTTGTTTCAAACAGATGAAAAATATATTCATCTTTCTATAACTCCCATCTAGACCCTCTTCACACTCAATTCCAAACCTTCTTTGTTTCCAGCACATAGCGAATCTTTTCTGTTTCTCCTCTCTAACATGTCTGCCAAGGACACAAGACATGCCCCTCCCCAGAGTCAGGGCTACTCTCCTTGCTCTCTCTAATTTTACACCAACTTTCCTTCCTCTTGAATGCACTTTGCTTTTATTTCTGTCAAATTTCATTATATATTACTTTCTTTGGAGCAGCTTTCCCCCTATTTTCCCTGGCCGCAGCTATCATAATTCTGCTTGCCTTCTCATCTTCTCCCTTAGCAAGCCTATTTCTCAATTGCATTTTTAATGTGCCAGGTAGTTCTTTCTTCTACCTCTGGTCACACCTTCTCATGGATTACAGAGGTAACTGTCTTTCGGACTGTCTTACGCCAAAGGCTGCAGAAACCACACATGAATGCTCAGCCGTGTATGTGACCACCTTTATTGCCCGTGCTACTTTCCATTTTCCCACTGCTGCCATATCCCTAGTATGAAAAAAAAGACATGAGGGAGAAAGAAAACAAACCACAAATGAAGCAACTATGTGCAAGTTCTTCCCAATCGAACTGCACACCAAACGCCAATAGAGGGGTCTGTTTTGTGGCCTAGTTCTGTTCTTGCATCAGTGTTTATTCTCATCAGCACAATCACACCATGTCTGCAGCAGCAGACAACTCAGCACCAAGTGTCAACAGAGAGACAATAACAGAGGACAGCAGCTCCTTCCACTGGTGCAACTGCATCCAGGAGAGAACATCCATCAGCGTCAATGCCCTCCTCCAGAGAGCAAACACTGTTTGTTCCCTATGGAGTGTTCTCAGGTTTTGAAAAGTCATTCTCAGGATGACTTACACTGGCTTGAACAAATGACAAACCATTTCAAATAACAGTGACTATATTTATGAGTAATGATGTCACATCACCTGCTGTACGTCTTTGAACTGAGCATCTATGCTTGTTTGGTGTTCAGTGCAATTCCCATGTCAGCAGAGCAACAGCCCATGAACAGCACTCCAGCATCTTCTGGTAGCAACATCTGTCTTTATGACTGTGGGTTCAATCTAAGTGGATCTGTTTTAGTGAGTCCAGAGGAGGCCACTAAGTTGATCACAGGGCTGGAGCACCTCTGCTCAGGAGACAGGCTGAGAGACAGACTGGAAAAGCGAAGGCTTCAGGAACACCTTAGAGTCCCTTCCAGTGCCTAAAGGGGCTCCAAGAGAGCTTGAGAGGGTCTTTGGACAAGGGTCTGGAGTGACAGGAGAAGGGCGGGCAGGATTAGATTAGATGTTAGAAAAAAATTCATGGCTGTGAGGGTGGTGAGGCCCTGACACAGGTTGTCCAGAGGAGCAGGGGGTCTGGAACAAGATGATCTTGAAGGTCCCTTCCAACCCAAACCATTCTGATTCTGCAACTAGCTTAAGTCCCAGGTGATGTCTTTTTACATCTTCCTCTAGGAAACTGTGTCTATGCTCCACGTGAACAAATTGCTTCTCTATTTTTCAGACAAAATACTTCCCTTCTAAGTATCATGACCACTCTGGTTCTTCCATGTTCATGTTTTTTCCTTGAAGCTGCAGTTTAAAACCTCGGTTCCCTCTAAACAGACAGCCTGTGTGCAATACAACTGAGACAGACAGAGCAGGAGAGACAAGTGAGAGCTGGGGAAGGCTGGAGAGTGTGGATAGACATTAAAGAAGTATTAAATGTTCATTAAGAATTGGTAGCATACCTTTTATGCAGTTCAAGAGATATCATTAATGTACTGAAGGAATATCTAAATCAGGAAAAAACAATTGCCATAAATATTTGGTAACAAAGTGCTAGTTACCTTTCTCGAACAAACTCTGCCATTTCTTTCTGCATTTGTTTCCCTTTAAGTTGCTTTTGAAGAAGAATTTCAAATCCTGACACAGTATTGTTCCCTTGTGAGTCCTTCTTATCTGCCTGAAAGAAATAAAAGGAGGTTCAACAAAAAGCTATGGGGACTAAACCCAGAAAGACGTGGTTCCCAGCAGCAGCTGCCCAGCAGTGGGGCCTGAGGAACCCTCCTATGAGACCAGCTGATGGCCACAGCACCTCAGTCCCTCTGAAAGGAGTAGCCCAACACTTTCTCTTTCCCCCTCCTCCGATTCCTTTTCTTTCTTTTTTTTTTTTTTTTTTTAATTTAAACAGGGAAGTTTACAGTTATTTTTAGCTAGCATAAAATGATGTGGGGGTCAAAGCAGTAGCACTGATGTCCTTTCTGCCCATGACCCTTCATAGCTGGTAATGTCACTGGGCAAGTGTCAGCCCCGAGGGCTCAGTTTGCAAAAAGAAGGGATCTTGGAGCCAGCACAGGGGAACTGCTGGGGCAGAGGGGGGACACTGCTGCTCCTTCCAGGGGGAACGCAGCCCTAAATGACCTTTAACGACTGCCAAGTTCGACCCTGATTTGTACTCAGAAAAATACAGCCAGTCTGCATGGATCTGCTGTAGAACAGGGTAAACCAGCAACTTGTCCCATAGATTAGCATCATACACCCCATCCTTCACCATTTGTTTCCTACACAGCCCAGCAGACCCTTTGCTCCACTGACTTCAGTGTTGCTACAAGGACCAACAGAGTTTTCTCTCTGCTGCCTCTTTTCTCTCTCCTCTCTATGTTCATATTTCAGTATTTCATTTCCTACCCCCTTCCCAACAAACAAATTCTCAGAGAACATTTCCCTAAGTACTACAGTTTTGCTGCAATCCCTTAGGTGCTGCACAATTGCCTAGAGAAAAATGCCACACTAATCAAAGCTTGAGACTGGTAGGACGCCCCACTGGTGACCAGCCAGCTGAGACAGCAGGAGGAGTGGAGCTGATGGAACAAGGAGGGCGAGCTGTGGGCATACCATGGATGACAAGGCCAAAGCAGAGGAAAGTCCTGGGAGTGGAGTTATGGGAGGATAAAAGTCTGCTGAAGAAAGGCAGCTTTAAGTAGAGTTTCACTGAGAGTGAGATTAACCAACCCAAAGAGCCAAGCAGTGGCTGAGCCCTAATAAAGGCAACCAAGAAAGAGAGGGACTTCTGTAAGACACATGCATAAAATCAGTCTGTATGCCATTAATGATTTAGGGTTCACTGGGATTAGAAGATTGGAAGGAACCGAGGAAGTTTTGTGATAATGTGACCATTTGCAAGTATGACAGTGTATTGTAGCAAGTCCCTGATATCAGCCATCACGCCAGCATTGGGGAAGCCCAACAGGACGTGCTGCTGAGCATCCAACACTGACACTTTTTTTTTAAGACGGAAACGTTTCAATAACTTAAAACAGAAAACATACAAGGAATTCCTAAAATCTTCATTGTTGACTTCTTTTGTAATATTTGTTTATTTGTAGTATTCTTCCCACCCCAAAAAAATATTTTCCAGTAGAAGAAAAGTTTTCCAGTAGAAGCCTTTTTCTATCAGCTCCACACTCCAAGGATTATTGCATCATTTTAATCTGATTTAGGAACCTGAAAGCAGAGCTGAGCATGAGAGGGCACACTCAGAACCAGACACTGAAGACTTCTCATGCTGCAGGCTGTCTTAAAACTACTCAAGTTACAAATAGGCCTGTCCTTCACAAACCTCATCCTTTAAAAACCTCATTTCTTATCTGACCTCCAGAATATCCCATGGGAGGGAGTTTTAGAATTCAAAATACAGTTTGTAACTATCTCCTTGTTTTAGAAGGGACATCCCCTGCTTCCTTGTGTATCCGTAGCTCTTGTGCTCTGGGAAACACTGAAATAATATTCCCTGTCAGCCACCTTGCTATCCCATGGACCTATGGATCTGGTGGAGTGAGCCCGGAGGAGGCCACTAAGTCGGTCACAGGGCTGGAGAACCTCTACTATGGAGACAGGCTGGGAGAGTTTGAGGTGTTCAGCCTGGAGAACAGAAGGTTCCAGGGAGACATTACAGTTCCTTCCAGTGCCCAAAGGGGTCCTAAGAGAGCTGGAGAGAGACTTTGGACAAGGGCCTGGAGTGACAGGACAAAGAAGAATGGCTTCAAACTGACAGAGGGCAGGGTTAGATCAGATATCGGGAAGAAATTCTTCCCTGCGAGGGTGGTGAGGTCCTGGTACAGGTTGCCCAGAGAAGTTGTGGCTGCCCCATCCCTGGAAGTGTCCAAGGCCAGGTTGGATGGGGCTTGGAGCAACCTGGTCTAGTGGAAGGTGACCCTGGCCATGGCAGAGGTTTGGAACTAGACAAGCTTTACAGTCCCTACCAATCCAAACCATTCTGAGATTCTGTGATTCCATCCCCTTCCTGATGCACAACCCTTCTGCCTGAGGTATTTTGAGATGTGTGGTTTGTCCTATATCCTCCCCGTTTCCTGACCCAATCCATCTCCTGACAGATGTGCTTGCCTTTCTGAACACTTCTCTGATGATCGCCCACATCTCAAGACTGGTCAGATGGTTTCCACAAGATCTTCACTGGCATCGCCAGTCTCCCTGGTACTGCCCTTACACACTGTATCTCAGCCCAAATTCTCCTTTACCTTGTGCCACAAATCAAGCTGTTTGTTCCACTTTTGTGGAAGCTCTGGAGCTTCAATATGGCATGTGGCTGGCTGCCTACTTACCCAGAAATAATCACAGTAGCTCCACTCTGAAGGTTTCAGCAACTGCTGCTCTGGCATTACGTCAGGGTGGGGGAAAGTCACACAGTTGATCTGTTAAAAAAAAAAATAAGAAAAAAAGGGAGTTAGACAGCAATGAAATTTAGCTGTTGATGAGAAATATGCAAATGAAAGTTTATATCCATGCACTTCCCATCAGAAAATCCGCAGTGAATGCATGCCAGTGAAGAAAAATTCCTTGTTGCATGGAAACAGCAGCTAAGTATTCCCAGAAAGCTCTTCTATGCAAGCAGGAGCGTCAGCTCAGAGGAAAATAAACTACCCGTTTCACATGAGGGAAACCTACTGGATTTGGAAAGCACCATGTGGGGAGTTCTCCCAGATCCCTAAGAACTGTGGTAAAAAACTTGATGTGAAATACCCTGAGCACACCCTCAACACAGAAACACAGTGAGCATCAGAAAGCACTGCAGGCACGAACGGCGTATCTCAGCAAAAAACCTCGGCTATGCCAGTCTCCTATAGGATTACAAAAAAACAGGTTATTTTTTCAGTGCACAGCCCTTCCATCTATCTCAGAGACTTTTTCAGATGAAAGTGATGGTCCCTGCTACAAGGAACAGGGGCTCTCTGAGGTCAGCGAGCCTTCAGTCTGCAAAAACCACAGCAATCTGTGAGGCAGGACTCATCACATGGTCATTAAACAATGGCATAAAAAAGCCCAAGTGCTCATTAAGTTATCGCAGTGGAACATGCAGCCTGATAAAAGCACAGTGAAGGCTAAGAGCATGACAGCTACTGCAGAACATGCTGCAGAACAACTCTGGACACAGCCAAGCCCTTCAGAGGATGCACCAGTAAGAGTCAGAGCTCACTGCCAGTTTATAATGCTTGCCCCAATTCCCTGCTGAGCAGGTCCCTAAGATCAGTCTCTCTCAGTGCACCCACAGGGTCACAAGACACTAAGAGTACTTGGGTATTAATCAAGGAACCAACAGATACTGGGGATGGGAGACTCACAGATATAATTGTATGGGTGTGGGGTTTTGTTTTGGATCAGTTAATGCTCACAGGAAATCCATACACAAAGCTGTGGGCAGGGTTAGCACAGCTGCATAGGCAGACCCAAAGGCAGTGCTTACAGGCAGTGAGTCTGCCTTTGGGCTATTGAGAGAGGATCAGAAAGGATGCGGGTGCTGACACAGTGCAAACCCCCCATGCCAGAGCAAAGCAGACAAAGCCTTTAGCTGATACAAGGCTGCTCCTACAAACCCACACTGGCTCTGCTGCCATCTGCCCAGGCTGGAGGTTCAGCAGTTTTCCTGTAAGTGATGCAAGAGCTTGCTCTACATAAATCACTCTGCCCAGAGCACGCCAAGTCCACTTCAAAACAGGCTGAGGACCCTGCACCTACACTGTCTTTGGTTGTCACCTCAGCTAGATCCTAAACCATGAGTCTTCCCTTCCAGCTTCCATCAGGCTTCAAAACTGATCTGCAGGAGGTCAGAGATCAAGGCTTTGCAGGCAGCAGCCATGCACTAGTGACCCTGCACCTCCAACCAGAGCCAGCCTCTCCAGCCAGAGCCTGTATCATCTCCAGCCAGAGCCAGCCTCTCCAGACAGCACCGGCCTCCACTGGCCACGGGGTCTCAGCAACAGACAACACTGCAAACGCCCTCCCTGTTCCCACATGTTCCCTGTCAGAAGAGTTACATCAGGAGTTACAGAACATCAGCTCAGTTCAGAGTGAGATGGCCATGCAACAGCAGCGCCAGTGCTCCCCATCACCCAGACATCTCCCTGAAGACAAGCCAGGGGACATACCACTGTAGTCACACTCAGCTGGGCTTGCCTGTGCTGCTGCAATGAGCCTCTCAGCCCCCATGCTGACTTCTGTCACCACTGCAGCCTCTATGAGAGATGTTTCACTGACGACACCTTCTATCTCTGCTGAAGTTTTCCTCTCCTGTCCCTTCCCTGCCAGCAAAGTTCTCTCAGGAAAACTGCAAGCCCATCTTGCCCTGTTTTTTTTTAGATAGGTAGGGTTACCTTCCCTTCTCCATTCAGGGATATCATGACCAGTCTTCGCGAACAAAGATTTGGGAAAGGTCATTACCCTTCGAGCCTGCGCAGTGGATTTTTTAGGTGAGACACAGTGTGTGCTGAACTGAGCCCACCCTTTAATCCTAAGGTTCATCTGCCAGGGCTGAGCGAGCTCGGACGGTGGTAGCGAGGTCCTCAGGACGTAGGTTTGTTTAGAGTGACCTTCTCTTAGATGGATGGCCTTACAGGGCTGACGAGCTCCATCTGCCCGGGGAAGTCCCCTGACCGGGAATCAAACCCGGGTCGCGGCGGTGAGAGCGCCGCATCCTAACCACTAGACCACCAGGGGGCCCCATTCAGGGATAACCAAAAAACTAAAAGCCCATGAGCAGATCTCCCCCAGGAGAGGAGCTGGCATCTGTCCCCCGGGCACAGCTGGTGCAAGCGGGGGGGTGCAGAGATGCCTGCAGGCTCTGCAAAGCTCTGGCATGAGCCAGTAAGCGCTGGCTCAACACCCCATTAGGGGACTCCTCTCTCCCCTGCCAGGAGGCTTCAAACTGATCATCCCAAATGTCTTAAAAATACTGTCTGGATACCTTCAGCAAAACTATTCCTTTCAGGCAGTGTCTGATAAACATTGGCCTGGACCACTACTGGGCTGGTGAACAAGGCCTGACAGAACACAGGCTTCACCTCGCTTCAGAGATCATCAGATCCAGAGAAGCTGTGACTGCCCCATTGCTGGAATTGTTCAAGGCCAAGTTGGATGGGGCTTGGAGCAACCTGGTCTATGTCCCTGCCAAGGGAGGACAGAGAAGTGGAACAAGATAAGCTTTAAGGTCCCTTCTAACCCAAGTCTTTCTATGACTCCTCTTATGATCCTATGAAATCCAGTGCCACTGCTGAGCATGGGCTGCACTGGTACTTGGTCATGCCTCTGTGCTGGCACAACCATACACCAGTTCTCAAATAATACCACATATTGCAGTTAGTTTTGCCTCAAAAAAATGAGATGGCCTCCAGAACCCCTGCACAATCACTGTCACATATCACAGAAGGCAAACTGACTCCCGCGAGTGAGTAATGCTGCAGCTCATCCTCACGGAGAAGGGGAGATGCAGTATTGTCAGCAATGGCAATGTTACAAGGAACCACATTAAGGTACATGGTGTCAAGACAGGTTTACGCAGCTTCTGGATTTGAGGATTTCTGTCTTTGATGCTGTATTTCATATTCACTGAATAAAAATCTGTATGATCTCACGACACCTGCATGCCAGCACTTTCAGCCACTCCAGTCCCTCCTACCTGGCAGCCTGCACGAAACATTGCCCTGAGCACAGCCATTCTGTATGCTTACACAATACAGAGCACCCAGGACAAGATGCTGACTCTCGAGAGCAGACTGCCAAGCTACAGGAACTCAGGATTTAGCTCAAGTTAAAAACAGTTAGCAGCACAAGGCAAAAGAGTTAAGGAGACTGCATGAAGTTTTAGGATGCTGGAAGTGATTCACATCTCCCCACCACAAGCACCAATACAGCACTGGTGAAAGGACAGCTACTCTGGTTTCCACTATCCTCATACTGGTGGTCTCACAAAGAATGGCTGGGATGTCCACTGTGGAAACACAGTGCTGAGTGTGCTTTGTGTTGTCCGAGATGACTTATTTCAACTGGGAAATGACCAAGTGCTTCCCATGAAGACAGCAGTGTTTTCAAGGCAGATTTCTAGGGCCCAACATTTTCACACTGGATATTGAGAAGGGGGAAAACAAGCACCTCCTAAGTGTATTTTGCAAAAGACCAGAAGACCAGGCATCACAGAATCATAGAAACATAAAATATCCTAAGTTGGATCTCTGCATCATGGCACTGTGCACCAGGACAGGGAGGTGATGTGCAGTGGGGAGCACATACAGTGGCACACAAGTTGTTCCCTACAGTGTAAAAATCTGCATAGACAAACAGCAAGGGAAATTCCTATTCTCTGCTAAAGGCAGTGCCTGTTTCACAAAAAAATAAATCTGTGTTAGTTGGAAACTGCTGATTAGTGATATCACAGTGAGTCTTAAAGTTAATTTCCTGAAGCACTAACCACAGAGTCATTGGAAATGCCCAGGTTGGGACTCGTGATGGTGCCCCACTGCAGTGGACTGAACTCCACGCATGCAGCAGGAAGAGGAACAGTGAGTATGCACATCAACAGGTGATGAGAGTAGGATTAATTCATATGTTTCTCAAAGAATGTCATCAGACTCAAAGATTTAGGAATAAATCAAACATTCTTCACTTCTCAGAAGACTATCTAGAAATGATGTTGAATTGTCTGGACAGAGTCCTGAGGCCATTTGGGTCTAGTATCACTTTTAAAAGGGAACTGATGTCAGAATTAGAAAACTAAAATGCAGAAGCTTTTGCAGTCTTACCAAAAAAAAAGAAAGAATTATTTGTGCGGTAAACAGAACTTAACCAAACTTATACCTTTCTACACTAAGTCCTAGCAGGGGCATGGAAAGTTTCAAAACTCTAGAAATATTACTAAAAACTATATATGACTGCATAGGAAATCTCGCGATCTTTCTCTCCTTTCATCACCACAGATTTGTTATATTTAAACAAGAGCTCTTGGATTTGTATTTCCTAACAGTTCTTAAACCTCTCAGGATTTCCCAGCAGGAGGGGAACACCAGGCTGGTAGTGAGCAAGACACAGCCACACACTAGTAGTGGTGAGAGAGCATGGCATTCCCCCTCTCTCTGTTCTCCCTCTGAAATGCTACTTTTCTTTTTTCTAAAAGCAAAGATAGTTGAAAAAAGCACTCTATTTCACCAGCTTAGTCCCACTGATGAGCTTCTTGACTGATGGTAAAGACAGCCAAAGCATCTCACAATGATGTCCCCATGTCTGACAGCACTAAAAAGCTTGATCAGTCCCACGAACAGTGACGTTCCCTCCACATAAGGGACCACTGCCCTTACTAATCGTGAGGGACCACACTCTCACTAGTCACATCCCTGACAGCTGGGCAGGCGCTGTGCAAGTCCAAATTCAAACCCATGGCAGTGCTAATCTCTCAACAATGCTGACTCACCAGCAAGGCCTAACAAAAGCTTGCAGAAGTTGACTATTGCAGGCGTAATTGCCAGTAAAAAACCAAAACAAATTAAAACACATATCTCAGGTAATGATGGAGTCACAGAACATGAAGAGAAAACAAGGTGTGATGACCTGCATTACATTCTCACAGACTCCACCGGGACAGCCAAGGTGATAATCAGCTTCACCATGATATTAAGCTCTCATCCAGCCTCTTCACTAACAAAAATAATGGCTGTTGTCAGCTTGCAGCAAAGGGAAATTTAACAGGGCTAATTCCCAAATATGAGCTGAGCAAATCTTCCCAGCAGCTTGTCCTTCCACCTGCCCCTGGCCATGCTTGGCACCAGAAAATCTGTGAAAGAGCCACTGGATCATGAGGACAGAAAAAGGTACAGAGTTAGAGAAGACATCCTGGTAAAAACATGGTGACAACAAAGCTTGGTGGGACACACACACATATACACACATACACACACAGAGGATCAGAGAAGCAGCACAAATTGATACATTTCTCTTGACAAGCTGTATGCCAAACTCAATGGATTAAAATACTTTTGCCTGTGTACTGATCATAATCAAATGCAATTATACTCTTAACAGCTAAATATTTCAGCTCCTATTCCCATGAGTACGTTGGTAGTCATGGCAAAATGAGCTGTTTACATTGTAGGTGACTCTTCATTATGTTTGAGACACAAAAGGGTGACAGAAGAGGAAAAGACACAGGGAGCCAGGTGAATGCACAGGGTTTGCACAGAAGCAACAAACTTTTTTGGGTTGGACATGCATATTAATCTCCTGGATTTCAAAGTCTCTGGAGGCTTTGAAGTTGCTACCAGCACTCACCAGTAAACGATACATTGCCAAGCAACATGAATAAAACAATAATAATTTGATCAAGGCCTAGATAATCAACTACATGTTTATTACATAAGATACTACATAAATAAATTAGTAGACAGCGGGTAAGCTTACTGTGCCATGGTGAACTGACTAAAGCAGGGCAACATTTTTGCTCATTTCTTCAGCTTAAAAATGCACATTATTTTTCCTGATTTCTGCACATTCACAGCACCTTAACACAGCAAAGCTGTGCCAGATTGCCTCACTTCAGTATCTTCCTTACAATGTCATCTGAGACCCCAAAAGTACAACATCCAACTCCACTAAGTCAGTTCATATTGCAAATGGAACCATTGGGGTAAAACAACCAAATGCAAAGACTGGAAGAGATCTCATAAGAGTTTGGGCACAGATAGAGGCTTGGGCAGTTTGAACTCTCCCCAGACAGGGAAGCCCAGGAATGCCTAGGCTGTGTCTAGGTAGCTTCAACATCATTATTTTGCCTGTGGTTTTAGCGCTGGCAGGGTGATGCTGCAGCTACGGTACAACAGGAGGGAAGAACAGACAACCAAAGTCCTCATTGTTAACAAATGCGTTGATTCCTTCCTATTTCAAAGGGAAGATTCTGCCAAAAGCGTTCAGGAGCCCTCTTTACTTGGTCTGTCTGTAGAAAGGTTCAGAGGTGATTCATCCCCCTGCCAAGCCAAGGGGTTTCTGACAGTATCTACCATGCAGTCAGCCCCAGGGCAGAGGGGAGAACCGTGCTGAATGTGCAGCCTCACCCTGTGCTCATCACAACCTTGCATTCATTAACGTTGTGTCAGATGCAGAGCACAGCAGCAGGAAATCCAAAGTTCCTGCACGTAGGCTGCCCCTCTTCCCATCTGCAGCACGTGTTCATTGATGTGTCCAACACATGCAATCCGAACACCAGCACTTTCCAAGTCTTGCACTATCTTGACAAGGTACTAAAGAATTCTTCAGAAAGAAACCCACACTCAGGAACACCTTATAATCAGGCAAGTTTCTTGCTCTTCAAGCGATACATAGATCTCTTCCTGAGATGATATCCCCCTGCATATTCTCCATTTAACTCTCCCTCGCCTATCGTAAATGATCTCTTCTTCAGAAATCAGCTAGCAAACCATCCAGCCTAAAAGTAGTGAGTGCACCTTGAAACTCACTGCAAAACCAGCAGACCACACATCTGCACTGCTGCTTCTTAAGTAAGCAGCCATATTCTGTGCAACCAGCAGCTTCCTAACACCTCTGATACACCCTGTTGGGGTTTCCCTTCCAAAAAAATGGAAGACTGTGTTGGTAACATTCACTCACCAAAGAGGAAACACCAGATTATTCTTCTTATTGGGTGCACATAGATGGGAAATACTCCAGCTCACACCTGCCTTCAGGATTTCCAGAAGCTGGATGTAGAAGAGGGAGATGCATTCTGAAGAAGATGGGAACGAGCTCCCACTCCTCTGCTGAAGGCAATGACACAGTGATAGTTTGGCTGCAGCCGCTGCTCAGAGTGAACATCACCTGATGTCCACAGCTTGTGTGCCAAAGGATTCCAGTTTGGAGGGAGGTTTGATGGACCAAGAGCCTCAAAGCTAACCATAAAATTCCCCTCTACAAGAAGAGGTTCTGCCTGAGCACAGCTACGGACCAAGGAAAAGCATCTGACAGCATGCTAAGGACATGCCCTGCAGCTCTGCTAACTAGATCATCCACACATCAGCTCGAGAGGCGCTGAGCAAACAGAACCTCCTAGGAGACAGGGGAAAACCTTATATTGTTTTACAGTTTACACTCCATATGAGATTTGTTTTTCACAATGCTGTCTAGATGGAGGCAATGGCTTGGAGCAAACAGCTGTTAAAATTAGCTTATTTTTCTCTGTCTGATGCATTCTACTTGAAAGCTTTGGACTTCTGCTGGAGAAATGCACGCTCAGTGACCCTGACATAACACACACTTTCTTGCTTTGCAGATGTTACCTGATGGCACGTGGGCTAGCAAATATGAAAAACCACCCTCAATGAACAGCCTTGGAAACAATGGGGATTGCAAAAAACCAAGCACTCCTGCACTTGTGCTGTGCCCTGTAGCCCAGTCTAACCCACCCTGTAACGATGTCTAGTCCCTCTGGTCACCATGTTCAGCCTATGATTTGCTCCTACCCCACTGATTTGAGTAGGCAAGGGCTGCATTTGGGGGCTTGGACATGCCTCCTCCTCCAGCCACTGTAGCCCCCAGGAGCAGCTGATTCTCCAGGAGATCTGCGAAAATGTCCAAACCAACAGATTTATACTTATTTCAAACCATACCACTCTCCCAATATGCTAATTACAGTAATAACATTTACAACAACTGATTTTGATAATCAAGTATCAAAATCACTCAAGTGTTTTTTTTCAAAAACTGTTCAAGATTTTTTCTCCCCATAGAAAACTGTACCTGCATGGCAGTGACTGACCCACTCTGCAGTCAGAGACACCTGCATGTGCACCTTTCAAATCCTGGTCTCTGCCACCAGCAACCCAGCCTACTGATGAATAAATCCACAGGTTGAGTGTGATAATATAGACAATTATCTCCTCCTTGTAGTAACATTAACAGGGATGTATAATACTGAATTATTCCTTTTGCTCTTGTGGATCTGATATCCTGACAATGCTTGCAGCTGTAAGTATGGTTATTGCCTCACCTTTATCACTGTAATTAATTTATCTATTCATTTGTTTGGATTTCCATTTAAATAAAACTTTCTTTTCCCAGCCACTTTCATTCATCTATTTTGTTTTCCTTTCTGTTTTTAATCGTTTGTCCTACATTGAGGGGCCCAGAAGTGCAAACTGTGTTCCAGATGAGGTCACCAAGCACAGAAAAGATATTAATGTCTGTAATCATGATACTGAGAACATCTTTATTCATAACATAGAATCATAGAATGGTTTGGGTTGGAAAGGACCTTAAAGGCCACCTTGCTCCAACTTCCCTGCCCTGGGCAGGGACACCTTCCACTAGACAGGTTGCTACAAGCCCCATCCAGCCTAGCCTTGAACACTTTCAGGAATGGGGCAGCCTCAGCTTCTCTGGGCAACCTGTGCTAGTGCCTCACCACCCTCACAGGGAAGAATTTCTTCCTAGTATCTAATCTAAACCTATTCTCTTGCAGTTTAAAACCACTGTCCCTTGTCTTGTCACTATGTGTTCTTGTCCAAAGTCTCTTCATTGAGTCAATTATATTTAATCAAATATTAAAAGCAAATGTAAGATTAACTTCATACTGAAACTTAAAACCTTTTCTTATACTACCTATCAGAAATCTTCATTTGGACACTGGCACACGAAACCTTCTGACACCTCTTTGAGAAAAAAATACAGATTCTTTGAGAAAAAAATAAACCTCCTGCCCTGGCAGAGCAACGATCAACCTCCGCTGTTTGTATTTCTCCAACCTTTCAGTGCTTTTCCCGATACAGAAGCTGTGGTTGTGGGGGAGGTGATCAGATGAAGTTTTTTCAGGACACCTGGTTCACAGTCTGAGGTACCGCGTTCCCTCCCGTTCATCCTAGAACCAACGAAATCAACGGGAAAATGCGCCTGGACTCCTGCCTAGGACACCGATCCCAAAGCCTCCCCAGGTTTCTTAGGGTTTAAACACCAAAATGCCGAGTGAAGGATGCTCTCTCCGCCCGCCTCCCCCAGCCCCACTGCTCGGGGAGCCGCACGGAGCCCCCGGCGGTTCCCCCCGGACCGGTCCCCCGCACTCACCGTCAGGCTGCTCTCCTTGCTCTGCCGCCGCGGTGCCGCCGGGGACCCCGGGCTCTGCGAAGAGAACCGGAGCGCATCATCACGGCCGCTCTCGGAGCCCAGCATGGCTGCGCGGGGCGGGGGAGAGGCGGGTCCCATGGCACGGCCCGGCTCGGCCCGGCTCGGGAGGGGGAGCTGGAGGAGGCACCGGCCGGCGCTCCGCCCCCCGCCCCCGCCGCGCGGGGCTGCGGGCGGCCCGGGCTGAAGCGCCGCGGGGACGGAAACCGGTTCTGCTGTGCCGTGCGACGATGGTACCCGCTGTCGGGGACAGGGATGGAGACAGTGTCCTCCTCTGCTATGGGATGAGGCGGGGACATCACACACCCCTGAGGACAGGGACAGGGGTTCTGGTGTCCCGTGGGATGGCACTTTGCCCTCCTGGATATGGGGACAGGAACAGGAATGGTGGCAGGGTCTTGCCATGCTGTGGGATGGTGACATCCACTGCTAGGGACAGGAATGGTGACAGTGTCCTGCCGTCTCGTGGGATGCCACCGTACCCCCCCTGGAGATGAGGACAAGGGTCCTGGGGTCCACAGGGTGCCATTGTGCCCCAGTGGGGACAGGGATGGTGGCAGTGTCCTGCCATCAGACAGTTCCTGCCTGCCTGTGGAATGGTGGCATTGTGCCCCCCCTGGGGACAGGGACACAAAAGTGCCCTGCAGTCCCCCCAGGCTGACAGTGCCCTCTGTCCCTGTTGCAGGGTACATGCTGGGATCCCTGGTGGAGCTCAGATGCTGTGACAGCTGATCTGCAGCACACAAGTCGCTCCTGGCATCATCACTGGGCTGTGTCGGGGACTCCCACCCCATATCCCACTGCCCAGGCACCCAGTGCTCATCCTGGGACTTGATGCCCAGCAGCAGCATCATGCCCAGCACCACACACATGCAGTTCCATGGCTGTTCTGCTGTTCCCTTGGTGGCAGCTGTGACAACCTGAACAGGCAGCACTTAGCTGCTCTCTAGGAAGCCATAAACAAGGGCTGGCCTTGCGCCCAGCACAGCACAGCTCTGCGTTGTTCTCAGTTGTGGCTTTTTCCCCCCTTGACCTGTTTCCAAGAAATGTAGCTGAGCTTGCCAGAGGGATCTTGCCAGCGTTTGTTTGCATGGTGGCTGCTACCCAGGTCTAAGAAAGCACCCCAGCAAATGCCTGGGAGCTGCTCCACAGTGGGAAACAGCCTGTACTGGGAACACACGAGGCAGTCAAAGTAAAGCAGTTTGGGATGGCCCAAAATACACAAGGAAAGGGACGGGCCAAAAAGACTTTGAGGGTGTAGAGCACAGCTTCTTGCAAGCAAGAGTTTATGATCAGATGTTTTCCCTACTAAGGACTCTTCTGCAAAAGCTGCCACAGCTTCCAGGAAAAGCAGGTTCCCAAGTGGGCGTGGACACAAGCTGTTCTGAGAATTAATGACACCGACAGCCAGTTAAAGATTCAAAACTAGTTCAAAGCAGGTTCAAAGTAGGGATGAAGCCAGGACTTCCATTTGGAAAAACCTGTAATAAAGGACCAATGGAAAGAAAATATCATGGAGACGATGAAGGGAATGAAAAAAGTCATGAAAGGGATTTTTGACAGGTTGATGGTTGAGTCATTTGAGCAAAGCAGTGCATAGCACTGAAGGGCTGAGAGCTGGAGTTGTTCAGCCTGGAGAAGGCTCTGGGGGGATCTTAGTGTGAACTTTCAGTACCTGAAAGCAGCATACAAAAAGTTGGAGAGGGGCTTTGGACGAGGGACTGGAGTGATAGAACAAGGGAGAATGGCTTCATACTGACAGAGGGCAGGCTTAGATTAGTTATTAGGAAGAAATTCTTCCCTGTGAGGCCCTGGCACAGGTTGCCCAGAGAAGCTGTTGCTGCCCCTTGATCCCTGGAAGTGTTCAAGGACAGGTTGGACAGGGCTTGAAACAACCTGGGATAGTGGAAGGTGTCCCTGCCCATGGCAGGGAGTTGGCACCGGATGGTCTTTAGACTCCCTTCCAACCAAAACCATTCTGTGACTCTGTGACTCCCCACATATCTCAGATGTGAATTTGACTAAAAAGATGTCTATGAATTCGAGTGACTCAACATTGTAAAAACAGAAGGTGGCAAATGTTGCTACAAAGGAAGTTCTGGAGGAGTCAGTTAATCTGACCTGTGTTTCAAGCCTACTGAAAAACCATGAGGGTTGGATACCATGAGAATTTTTTTCTGCACAAGGATTAACAAGGGTTTTTTGAAGGAAGTCACACCCTACAAGTTTATTTGGGTTCTCTGAGGGAGTCACAGCAGACATGTGGACAGGGTGTCTGATAAGTTTATAAAATGCTTTTGCCCTAGTTAAGGTGCTCACTCTGTCTCCAGCCTGGGCAAAGTGCTGAGAGAAGCAGCAGCATGGGCAATTAAGTGCAAGATGTTTGATGTGGAACAATCAGGGAGTCAAAGTGCTGGACTGTATCATGAGAGATGCCATGAACCTAAACCAGAAATACTGACCTAGATGAGACAGACCACCTGAGGGCCAGGCTGAAGGCCACCAGTTAGAAGGCAGTGTTCGAGAAAGGGGGTTGAGGCAAAGAGGGGCATTCGGCAGACAACACACGAAACAGGGAACATCAGAAAGACATTGATAGCACCAAAGCCACACCCACGTGGCAGCAGCACACCAGTCAAACATGCATTTCCCCGTGGGTATTTAAGGAGTTGCACTGCAAAGGAACTGGGGGAACGAGTGGGTGAGGAAGCACAACCCAACTGGAGTGCAACCCACCAGCTGTGGTAGTCACATGGTAATATGGTGATGGCAGAGACCGAAAAGTTTCATGGGAGGAGCTGGAAGAGGGCCCTGTGCTGCATCTGCAGACCTGCTGGGAAGACTCTCGCAGGGACATGATGTGGTGCAAGAAAAAGTGCAGAGATATTTATTGGAAATTTGGACAAACAGGCTGGGGGAGGCTGGCTGTCCACGGGTTGTAGGTTAGCCCAGGGTGATGTGGTGGGTGAGGTACTGAGGAGGGGCTGTGAAAGGACAGGCCGGAGTAGATGAAGTCATTGAGAAAAAAGCTTTGGACAAATTCTTTCTGTATACTGTCTTTGGGACAGAAAGCTGGAGCTGCAAGAAAATACAATGAGGTACAGACATGGGCAGACGTGGGAGTGTAGAGAGAGGACTGTGCTGGACACAGGCCCAGGCTTCAGGCTGGAGCGGCAGGAAAATTTGTAGGGTTGTTACTAGTGACTGAAGTGGCCTCGTGGATTTTTCAGAAAGGAGTCATGGGACAGAAAAATCCAAAGGGTCTTGGCATTTTTTACTGTTTTACCAGCTGGACACAAAGACTAACTATTCCACATGCAACAAATCTGTCTGATCTGACAGGTTCTAAAAGAAGATGGCTCTTGACCACCTGCTCTGGGTGGATTCCTAAACTACTTAAGTGAAGACCCATTTATTCTTGGATACTGTTGTTTGGCTTTTTCCCAAAAACTTACCTGGGGATCCCCACTGGCTTTTCGGAGGCTCATATGACCAGAGTCAAGCTGGTGTACCGGAGTCCCAGAAATGTAGTAGCCATTCACTGTAAGAACAGATGGAGAGTCATCAGGATTGCTGCTGGTAGCAAATAAAAAATTGCACATTTTAAAAACCTATCTCATAACTCAATATGCAGATCTAGATCACAGTGCCTTTTCTGATTCAACAGTGTTCACTGCCTCCAGCCTAAGAAACTATGGATGCTTCCCCCCATCCCAACAGGCTGGCAATGTGAGCCAGACAGACCCCAGAACCAGACTCTGCAGAAGGACAAAACAGGCAGTTGCCCATGGGCCCACTCTGTGCTCAGGACCCTGCAGTGGGCTCTTATCAGAAGTTATGACAGGAGTTACTGAGCTGGAAAAAACCAAGAAAAAGACACCTCCAGACTCAAACCAGTACCCATGGCACTGTTTGGTAAAATGATGTGTTTGAACAAATGGGATATGTTGCGCTGGTTTTGTGCAGCCATGTTTTGCTAGGGGGCATGCTACAGGGACAGTGTCTCTGAGGAGTTGAGGACCCATGGAGAGAGGAGTCCACACTGGAGATGGTTTGCTGGCAGGACTTGTGACCCATGGGAGACCAATGCTGGAGCAACTTGTTCCTGAAGGACTGACCCCATGGGAAGGACCTATGCTGGAGCAACCTGTTGCTGGGGGACTGCGCCCTGTGGGGACCAGTCTGTGAAGAACTGCAGCCTCTCACTTTGGAGAAGTTTGTGGAAGACTGTCTTCTGTGGGAGGGACCCCATGTTGGAGCAGGGAAGAGTGTGAGTCCTCCTCTCCTGAGGAGGAAGGAGCAGCGGAGAAAATGTGTGATGAACACATCCTCCATTCCCCAACCCCCTGCACCACTGAGAGGGGAGAAAGGAGAGAATTGAGGAGTGAGGTAGAGCCGAGGAAGCAGGGAGGGGTGTGAGTGAGGTGTTTTAAAATTTAGTTTTATTTCTCATTACCCTACTCTGATTTGATTGGTAATAAATAGGATATTTTCCTGAGTGGAATCTGTTTTGCCCATGACAGTGATCAGTGAGTGATCTCTCTCTGGCCTTATCCTGACTGACAAACCTTTTCTCATAGTTTTTTCCCCCATTCAACTGAGGAGGAGAGTGACAGAGTAGTTTGGTAGGCACCTGGCATCCATAAAAGGCACTAGTTTAATGGATTTGGGTTTTCACATCAAGGTGGCAAGCCTTGTAAGATGTTTATGTTTCATGTATGCAGCTGTAGGTTGCCATTTCTTTTTTAATATACTGAGCAAAGAATAATGCTCAAAGTACAGTTAAAACAAGATACTCAACTACATTACAGATCCTTTGTTTACAGCAAACTGCACAATTTTCAAGCAGATTTTCCACTCAGATCTGCTGATAAAGAGGGACATCGATTTGAAAATTTCTATGGAAAACATCCTCTCGCCTGCATTATTTACAGTCAGCTGGCAGCAACGAACTTTACATATAATACTTTTTATTCCAGAGTAACTTTTGCTTTGCTCTGTCATTCTGCAGTACCCAGAGCTTTTCAGTACAGTTATGCACCTGATTCTGTTACTTGATTTCCTGCAATCTCCAGTCAGAACAGAGGTGATGTGGTCAGCCCTGTTGCTATCACATGCTAAAACACTTCTCTGTGTATGGAAGAGCATCAGCCAGCCCACGTGCCTCTGCTGCTATTTAATTTCCCTGCCCCATCAGAAAGCAGGACTGGGAAAGGGCTTGTTGGGCTACCTTTTGCCTCTGTGTTCTGAGGGGGAGCCACCTCAGCTCTTAAGCAGACACTTCAGACACCCAACCAGAAGATGGACTGGCACGGAAACAGCAGTCAAGAAGACATATCAGAAGGGAAAGCCCCACCATGTTTGCTCTGCTACACTCTCATGACCATGTAGCCTGGAGAAGAGAAGGGTCCAGGGAGAACGTAGAGCCCCTTCCAATACAGAAAGAGGCTATAAGAGAGCTGGAGAGGGACTTTGGATAAGGGCCTGCAGTGATAGGACAAGGGAGAATGGCTTTAAGCTGAAGGAGGGTAGATTTAGATCAGATATTAGGAAAAAATTCTTGGCTGTGAGGGTGGTGAGGCCCTGGCACAGGTTGCCTAGAGACACTGAGGCTGCCCCATCCCTGGAAGTGTCCAAGGCCAGGTTGTATGGGACTCGGAGGAACTGGTCTAGTGATAGGTGTCCCTGCCCATGGCAGAGGGGTAGAACAAGATGGTCTTTAAGGTCTCTTTCAACCCAAACCAGTCAATGATTCTATATGTACATCAAGTCTACATCCCACTGTATCACAGCATTTTCTTTTGCTTCGCTGAGTAGCAGAGAAGCAGATTCACATATTGCATAGTGGTCAAGCACATCATCAAACACTACCTGCAGAACTCTTCTGTGACACAGGGCTCTTTGGAGTCCCAGGCACACTACTTGGCCGCTCCCAGGTTGTTTCTGTTGAAGGGAAACATCAGCGTAAGGGTGATGGAGGCCTTGCACACATACCAGAATTATGACAATTACATACATACCTGTGAATCTGACCCTTAGTGTCCTCTGAACCAGACTCTCACCCTGTGAGGAAGATGCCTGCACCTCCCTGTACTTCCTATCTCCTCTCATCTCTTCCTGCTGTAGCTGCCAGCTGGGATGGGTGGAGACAGAGCAGACTGGAAGCTGCATCACTGGTTCTTCCAGTGCAGGAATGCCCAGGGCATCACTGCACTGACAGCCTTTCCAGGTGGCGTTAAATCCAGCCCAGAGTGGGCCCTACCTGGGGCCTACAGCAGCATCGTGATGTGTGGCTGCAGCAGCCGCAGCACAGTCAACCTGGTCCTCAGCCTGGGCACAGGGACCAAGTAGTGGCACTGCCTCTGCCTGCTCTCCACATGAAAGGCAGGTGTGAGTGACTCACAGATGTGGTTTCAGTGACATATACACAAGCCGAGATGCTTTCCCCCCAAAAAAAACTATTTCCTGTAGGAGGCATGTCCAAGGCACGAGGGACGTGCCAGGGCAGAGAAGCCCAAAGGAGCATGCGTCTAAATGGATAACGCTACTGGTTAAGAAAGTCACATGATACCAGGGTATAAAGGGAAGCGCCGAATTTGAAATAAACCTCTTTGTTTCACCACCACCACGAAGAGTGTGTGTTTTCCTTATTACATAAGGACCCGTGCCCCTACATATGGCGCACCCAAACTTGGGACTTTGGACTTATATTAAGTCAGTTTAGCATATCCTGAATCAGGTAAAAAACTCAGTAATTCCAGTATCATCTCACTTATTTCGAGACGGGAATTTTCACCGAAAAAAACACAGACATCTTTAAGTCGTTGTCTCAGAGCGTCTGAGAAACCCAATCCTAGTTTAGTGAGCTCCAAAAATATTAGGAAAAGTGCACAGGAATGAAAAGAAGAAAGAAGAAAAGAAAAAACCAACAGATCGAGGCAGTCAGAGAGGCAGAGTGGGGTCCAACATACACCGGAGCGGTGAGTCAAGCTGAGAGGCAGCGCCAACATCCCACGCGGCAAGGACGTTTCCCTAAGCGGTGCCGTGTCCGCAGCTCGGAGACCCGGGCGGCGGAACACCTTAAAACTGCCGGGGAAGCTCCGCTACCCACTTCTTGCCACGGCTCGACCATGTGCATAAAAGCGGCTCCGCCGCTGCCACCTTCTAACATCCTCAGCGCCACCACCAGAAACTGCTGCAGCTCACTGCTGCAACCTGCTGCTTCCTGCCGACCCCTGCCTGTCTGTGACGACAACGTAGACCCTCCAAGCCGAGGAAAAACCACTCAGAAGCAGCGGAGACCCCAAAGGAACTTTTCGCTGCTTTTCGCCGCTTTTTACTGCCAGACCAGCGCTAGGACCGCCCGCCGCCACGCACCCGCCACAGCCACCCGTCGCAGACGCCACGCGCCCGCAGCCACCGCAGCCCGCACCGACGAGCCTGCCGCAGCCGCCAAGAAACAGCGCCTCCGCCACCCACGCGCACCCAGTCGACCAAGAACCGGGAGAAGCCAGCAAATAGACAAAGACTTTCCAGCAGAGTACGTCTACAGCTCCGAGACTTAAAGGTAAAATGGGAAATTTTTTCTCCACTGAGATATCACAGGACACAGATGCACTGGCTATCCTGCTAAAACCATATCATATACAAACCACAAGGACGGAATTAACAGAATTGTACGCTTTATTAAGGCAGCTGTCCCTGAACTGCCATTAGTTGAAGCCCTTCACATAGCAATATGGGACAAAATAGGAAACCTTATAAAACTGAAAGCCCAGGGGGGAGACCCCCAAGCTAACAATGCTTTTCCAACCTGGCAAGTCATAATGTCTGCACTAAGCAGAGCACACGAACGGACAACACATGCATCCAACGCCAACACACACACACCCCCGCTCACACTGCTGGCAGCAACCCGACTTTTAGGTGTAGGAGCTCAAACACACAAAGTCCAGCGAGGGGAGGGAGAAGAGCTGTTCGTAACTTAAGTTTCGGGTCAGGGACCGGGAGCCAAGGGGACGCAAATCGGCAGGAGAGGACGGGGCCTGTGATGTGATATCCCAGCCCATGGGACCAGCGCAGAGGGCCCCGTAATAGCGATGGGGGGGTAACCCAGCATATTTACCACCCCACACCGTGGATGATCGCTGACCACGTGCCCAGGGGTGGGTGCCACCGTCTTGCCCGCCACATGGACCAGAAACTGACTTGTCTCTCCCGGCCCCAGCGCCGCCCCACCCATAGGCACAAAGGGGGAGGTAACCCCGTCCCCTCGCTGCCTCCACCACCCACCACCACCCCCCCACAGGGAACCGGGTTCACTGGGGCCACAGGGGGGGAGGAATGGGGGGATGAGGAGGAGGAATCCAGGATGGTTCTGCCGGGAGGGAGTAAAGTAGCAAACAGGGAAGGATCAGTTGATAAGTATGCCACACGATTGGAAGAAAACGTGTGGCTGGCCGATTTTAGGGAGAATTGCTCTGCTTATGCCAGTGACCCACAGGCAGGTGTAACAGCACATCTGGGGAGGGCTTAGTTGCTTAGCAACCTTTGGTACCCCAAAGCAGATTAACACTAATAATAAATCGGTTTCACTTCCTATCAAATAGGAAAATTCTCACGTCACAAGCATTCCACACTAACCCATAAGACAGGCAATTATTGCAAGAGCACATCACACACTGAAACACATGTTCAATGAACAACAAAAAAGGGGGAGAATCTGTGTAGCCATAGTAAAAAACTATGTATGTTATCAATTTTTTAAATTGTGACAGCACTGAAAGAAGTGGGTATGAAAAGCAACACAGGCCTCAGGCTTGTGCCTCCCCCGAACCACCGATCATGGTAAGAAACTTGAATTCAGGGCAGTGGACAAGACCGTTAGATCTCGTCACTTGGGGATGAGGCTACACCTGCGTGGCTACAGGAAAAGAACTGGTGTGTTAAACCCTATTTAGGTACACAATCCAGCAGCAAGAACCAGAGTAACGCAGAAGTTATAAAAGAGTTATATTTATGTTTCAGGTTTCAGGTTTACATTAAGAGATGACCAATGTGGTAAAAAGCAGTCTGTAAAAAATCTGTGAATGTGTGTGAGATGTATGAGTGGCAGCCGCCAATGAATGAGAAGAGTGAATGAATAAAGAGAGTTGTTTGACTGGAAAAATATTAAAACACAAAACACCTCACAAAATAACATTACCCCCGCCACAAGGTCACTTTAAGAAAATTTAGTTTTGCTAAGCTTATCCTGTTTCTTAAATAAAGTTGAACTCCCCAGTTATTTAAAAACCCTCAGATTAATAAAGGGTATAAGTTCATACATAGTTGGGCTAAGGCCTTTAGGTTAATAAAGTTATTTCTCCAAGTTGCACTACCCTTTAGGAATATAAGAAGGTTTTATAAAGTTTACCATAGAGATATAAGAGGCCAAGTAAGAGATGTGCTGGGTCATTGCAAGCTTTGGTGGTTTACAATGTACTGTTCTAATTGTTTGCACTGTTGTTTTTGCACTGTTTTCGTGACTTCCTTAGATATTTAAGAGGGGGGTGATGTAGGAGGCATGTCCAAGGCACGAAGGACGTGCCAGGGCAGAGAAGCCCAAAGGAGCATGCATCTAAATGGATAACCCTACTGGTTAAGAAAGTCACATGATATCAGGGTATAAAGGGAAGCGTCGAATTTGAAATAAACCTCTTTGTTTCACCACCACCACGAAGAACGTGTGTTTTCCTTATTATATAAGGACCCGTGCCCCTACAATTTCCCTGGCAAATTTCCTTTTTACCACACAGGTCATTTAGCAGCTGGGATATGCAAACGTCTGTCACACCAGTGACACTCCAAAGACTGCTACTGCTTCCCTCCCTCAGTTGCCTCTGTAGTTTAATCGTTCTGCTCGTTTGCTCACTGAATGGAAGGTTATTTTTGACCATATGCTAAAGACAGAAGATTTAATTGCAAATCTTTGTAAAAGTTCTGAACAGCAGACGGTGGAGTGAGAGCAGCAACTTCTGTAGAAGTCCAGCTAGAAAGCCCAAGCCTCCATTCCTTTTGAATTAACATATCAGTTCCAAATCAACTAAACAATACTGACTGCCAGATGGTATCAAATAAGAAAATAAGCAAGTCATTGTAATCAAGTCCAAGGACTACTTTGACCACTTCATGTGAAACATTTGATTCCCCAAATCTGAACCAACGACCATATAACCCTGCCAGCGTCTGAAATCTTGCATCTCTGTCAGTATTTTGGATGGCCATGGTCAAGTGGTGATGGAGCAGGGGAGGCTGAGAGAGCTTTTGGTGGTAACAGTTTAGGACTGGCAGTCAGACCCTCCCTCAAGGCATATAAGGCTTCCTGTCCTGGGTCAGTGCTTATTTGGGCTCCAAAAAGGATGCTAACATGCTTCAAGAACCATAAAAGGCCTATTTTTACATATGCATTCATGCACATATGTATATACATATATGTATATATATGCTTATATATATCTATATATCTACATGTATGAATGTATATACATACATAGAGATGTCCTCAAGGGTTGCATTAGGTTCCTTATTTCAGGAAAGGAGTCAGGATACAGATTCCAAATGGAAGCAGGTACCTTCCCCCCCCATCCATGATGCCCCTGGGATACATGCCCAGCCCTCCCCTCACCCCCTCCCCAGGTCACGGCACACACACAGAGCCACAGCTTGCAAAGAAAAATACTTTGAGCTTTTTTTTCCCCTACAAGTGCATAACCTGGTGAACTAGAAGCTTTAATGAATCATGAAGGAACATTTAAATTTTAGTCTGTTTTTGTGAATTGGGTAGTAAGTAAATAAATTCCATGCTAGGTCAATGAGGAAGAATTGGAATGTGTTTTAACTAAACAGAAGCAAAATCAAATGCTAAGAATTGTCTTTTATGAGTCAGCTTGTCTTGCCTTAAAATCCACAAGTGCATGGTTAAATAATGACAAATTCCAGTTTACTTTTATTGTAATGCAAAGATAAACAATGCAGTATGCTACCCATGTTTCTCATAAAATTTTTCTAATGTAAATTGCTGATTAATGAGTAATAACAATAAATGAGTTGACTTGAAGACAACTGTTTCAAAGACTGGTTTCTGGAGATCTGTGGGGAAGGGCTGTGATGCCCACTGATGCTGTGCCCCAGTGCAGTCAGTAAAGTAATGTGTTTTTGTCAGCACTAACTTTGACATTAGCAGTAAAGAAAGTTACTTTCATATTTGGCTTGGGGCTTTTATGCAAGCGTATCTGCCTACAGTATTTTTGTGACCATACAGATGAATGTACCTAAAAACCTACCAAATATATTTGAAATGTAATTAATCAGTTAAAATTACCAGCTGCTTCTTGTAACTGGTCTCTGTGTTGCCTGCTGTGGAGCTGCTGTGCAGTGCCTCACTCTCCCCCTCTGCCACACAGAAAGCCCAGATACATAACTTGAGGGCAGAAATTTCACACATCAAAGAGCAGTGCCCAGTGGTTAGCAGATTTGTGAATTCAGCGTCTTGACAAATTTTCCAAAATAAAGTGATCGTGGAGTTAAGCACATCAAAAATAAAACAAGAAAGTGCTATAAAATGCATAAAATAGAAATAACATCTTTTATTGGGTAGGAAATGAAAAGAGCGAGAGCGTTTTAACTCTATTTATTTTGGGTGCTAGGAGAAAAAAAAGTCCACTTCTGCGCACAGGGTAACAGGATTATTTCAGCAGCCCAAGCAGGGATAATCTAGATCAGGACTGCACTGCTGGAATGCCATCTACTGGAAGCAGCTAAATTTACCAAGGTAGAACTGCAACATTACAAATTTCTCTGCAGCTTAGTCACGACTAGAAGTGAGAGTGGGGATTACAAGTGAGTGGGGGGATGACTTTCTTCCACAGCAACACAGGAAAGGCTTGTTGAGAGATAATGCACTGTCTGACACAACCAAGGCAGAGACTCATCTTGGAGCCTTTGATCCTGGTGCTTGGAAAATCTGAAGGCTACTTGTAACCCTGTGGTAAAACAATGATCACAGCTATTAGGAATAGATTCAATATTGGCCTAGAATTTTATATCCCTCCCAATTTTCCAGAGAGCATGCTGGAGTCAAGCTAAAGCCTTGTACTCTAAGAGCGCAATTTAGCACTGGCAGACCAACACCAACAAGTTCTGCCCTCTCTAATCAGCCACATGTTAATTAGTTAATTTAGTTGGTGAGGGGAAGGAATGACTAGTAGCTTCTTTGTCACCCTCTGGACTGGGAAGGAGGTTTGTCAACAAAAAGAAGTCCTACAGCCCTGGGAGATATTCAAGGCCAGGGCTTGGAGCCATCTGGTCTAAGTGCAAGGTGTCCCTGCCCATGGGACACCTGCAGCTATCCCCTGCAGAGGCTGGTACAAGGTGCCTTCCAAACCAAACCATGTGGAATTAGGTACTGAACAGTAAGGCAGAAGAAAACCACTTGTGCAAACTGAAATGACGTAGTAAGAGTTAAAATGGTTACATGATCCAAGCTACACTTGCCAATGGAACCAGAGAGGGTTTTCACAGATGTGGTTAAACATTTCCTACCAAAGGAAAGTGAAAACCTCTGGTGTTTGGGGGAAGAAAGTTCACTTTGCATCTCTTTGGCACAATGAAAAATGACATGATGTGTCAGGCCTTCAGAGAGCCACACATTTTGGGATGTCATGTTAGTCAAGAAACACAGTTCGTGAGGAGGTCTTGAGGCAGACGATTTTTGGGATCAAAGTGTAGCATATGAAGTGTGGCAATGGATTTGCCATATGCAGGATGGAAGAAGTCCTCTCAGAGATGGACTAGTGAAGAAAAAGAAAACAGCTCAAATGTTATAGAAACAGAAGTTTTTAATGTGGTTTAAACATGTTTCAAAATGGTTTCTAGTATTTTCTGCAAGATCACTGCTTCTTCTTCCCGACACCCCCTGTGAGGGACTTGTCTCTCATACAGGAGTATCCTGGGAAGGTGTCCTGAGGTGTTTCTCATTGGTCCTTGTTAACCCCTTCCTATTGGCTGTTGACCCCTTACCTGATTGGTTTTTTCTGTGTGCCCTTGAACTTGGGATTGGCCCCCTTTTGACCCTCCCAAAAGCCTTATAAACCCCTTCCCCACAATAAACTTCCTCTTTCGTCCTTCCCTCCCTGGTGGTTTGTGTGGGCTCCTTGCGGGGTCGCCGGCCACGTGCGGGGCCGGGGGGAAGGGCATTCCCCTCGCAGGTAATGGGGCTGGCAGCCTAAGGCCTGGAGGTCTCCCCCATCCAACTAATCTGCCGTAATGAAGAAGAAATTTTTTGTCCTCTTTCCATGAATCCAGTAGGACTGAGGTCAAAGCAGCTGCTTTCCAGTCTGAACATACAACATCAGCCAAACATCAAGGCTTTCTGTTCCAGCACAATCCCTCACAAGTGTGCTTATATTGCTTTCAGGAATGGATTTAGTACCTCTTCCATAGTGTCATGTGTAGTTCTATTTTAGGAGCTAAATGCTCCACAGTTTCATTGTCTAAACTACAAGAATGGGGCAGATCAAGCCAGAGGACCTCCGAGTCTCCTTACTGTGCAGACCTTTCCTGGTCTTAAGGATCTGTAGCAGCTGCCACGTGTCTCCCAACTACTGGTGCTAACTCATGGCTTTGTAAATAGGTTTGGAGCTTGTTTTGGCTTTAAGAGCAATAAATTTGTGATGCTGAGCAGCTCCAAACCCAGTTTCTGCCCTGAATAACCCGAAGCTATGCAGGCTGCACAGGCCAAGGATGAACATGCACAGACAAGGATGAATAACAGCAACAGAACATGTCCCTCATCCATGCCACAAGAAGAAACCCTGCAAACTTCTCCCAAACTGTTCCTGAAAACAAGAAGAACTAGAAGTCACGTTTGCAGAAGGGTAGAACAAGTCTCCACAGCCTTACATCATCTCTTTTGGGTTCACTTTGCTCTTGCCAATGGCAGAGAGGAAACACCTGCATGTGCAATTTGCAAACCTTCCATAGCCCTCCTCTGCTTCTCCACTGCATCTCCATAGGCTCTCAGCAAGGTCTGGGGCCTGCCTGATTGGTTGGCCTTGTGAGTCAGAGGGGAGGGCAAATAGCCCTGCTTTGGAAAGGTTTCCTTTAACAGCACAGTACCACACTCCCAGCCCAAAACCTCCCATTTGCCTAGAGCCATGACACTCCCAACCTCACCTCACCAGCCAGGAGCAGAGACCTGTCAGGGGTCCTGCACCTCATATCCCCTTTCTGGCTAAGATCTTCCTGACATTTGTGATAAACTGGGGTTTCATGACACTTCATCTCTTGATATTGTGTGTGGGAGAAAAGAGCCCAAAGGAATGGCCAGTGGAGCATGGGGGTTTGGACATGTAAGGAGGGAACATCGCTTGCAGTGCCCTGAGACTGGTGTGAACCATACAAAACTTTTGAAGCAGAGGAGAGTACAATGAAAATGTTTTCCTCTTGTTCCAGACGATGAGTAGCACAAGGAGATTTTGTTTCTTGGAATGAGGAGGCCTCACCTCTGCATCAGTTCACAGAACTGACTCAGACCAGACCTGACCTCCTGCAGACCCTATAATATACCATATGGGATTCAGTACTGCAGGGCTCACTGAACCAAAATGTGGGAGCACATTTTTGTCTCACAGCTTCTATGCAATGCCACAGCTGAGAGCACTGGAACATTATGATGTTGCAAGCTCAACTATTCTTTCCTAAGACACATAATACTTAAGCATTGTAATCACATAAAAAGGATTAAATTGAGAAGCACCAGGTGCAAAGGAAACCTCCCTACTGCACCACTGTAAGCTAGACCTCAATCAAGAATATGAAAGCAATTTTCGTAATACTGCAATTCACTGGAGGATTGGAGGAAGATGACAGACTAAGTAGGAGAATTTTCTGCTCTGTGATCACTCAGTGATATTTGCATTTTCACTGGTGCTGTTGTGAATGGGGAAGGCAATTGGGTGAATGGTCAGAGAGTGGTCAGTTCTCCAGAGGAAGTACATCCATCCTGACAGCCCAAGCACAGCCTGGAACAGTTCTAGCTAAGGATGGCACTAAGGCTATTAATTACAGTTGGTCATTTTGTAATTAATTCCAACCTTTACCAACCAAATCTTGAGCTCTTTATTTTCAGAGAATAAACAAGAAATTTTATCTTTGCTTGGTTAGAAAGTGACCTCAAAGTGAACTGAAAGCTATTTCATTGAGAGAGATGACCCAATAATTTGGCTAGACTGGCAAGTTCCTGGAGCTCCTGCCCAGCACACCTCAGAGCTGGGGTGCAGGTGTCAGCCCGGGGCTCAGCAAAGGCAGATGCCTTACAGTGACTCTCTCTGTGAAGAAAACCAGTGCCGTAGTGCTGAAAAGCAGTGAGGAATTTCACCACTTGCAGACAATTCTTGACTCTTTTCGATTACTTGCTGGACCCAATGTGGGAGATCAGTGGATAGAAGGAATACAACCACAGCCTACTGTCTAATATTTTCTATCTCTCTGAGTTAGTTAAGAAACTTGGAAGGATTTGGTCTGTGTGATGATGGGTTTTTTTCATGCCTCACCAGCTACAGTAAACCCCTACTCCAACTAAACTTATGAATTGCAGCTCAGAGTAAGTCATCTATGGAGACACAAAAGAGATGTCAAGCATTTTTATTACATGTTTTTTCTCATACAGATAAAACTTCTAGTAATGGTTTCCCTCTGCTACAGGATGCCCTAGCTAAAAGGTGATATAATAACCTGTCCTGGTAAAGTGGCCTAAAACCTAGAAGAACAAAGTGTGTCTCACAAAGTGCTGGAAATAGCATTATTATCTCTGCTAAGCCTGCAATGAAAGCTTTGCTTTTGTCACATGGTGTTTGCAAAAAGAAGGGCATGGCACAGGTCCCAGTAATCATTTTGAAAGATCAAGTGAGGGCTCTTGCCAGCAGCTTTTCCTGTGCAACAAGCACCTCTATGTTCAACACACAGACAGAAGAATTCAAGAACTCTTGGATGGTGCCTGTCTCCATGGTGTGTCTTTCAGGACTGAGGTTAAAAGCTGTATGGCAGCCTCAGTCTCTTTTTTACTGAACTGCCTGTGGGATGGAACTGCATTTCAGTTCTGACACCGCAACTCCAGCTGAACTAGTTCATGCAGTACCCGGTACTTTGCTTTCAGCACTTGTGAGCTTGACTCTCATGTTTGATGCAGGTGCAGAGAGATTTGCATTGGTCACTTCTGCCCACTTTTCTTGTCTCTTTTCATTAGGTATAAGGATGGAGGTAAAGGCCAGGGTCCTGGGAGGCCCATGTCTGTGAGGCCACTGTGCAGATGACCGTGTTGCAGTTCAGAGGCTCATGCATGAGCTGGTTGTTTGGGCCTTTTGAGATGATACAGCTATAGGTGACCCATATGGGATTCACTACTGCAAGGCTCACTGGACCAAAATGTGGGAGCACAAGGACGAAGGAGCTGCTGTCCTGAATCAGGAGGGCCCTAGGCCTCTAATGGAGAACCTCAAAACATGCAGAAGTCCCTCTGAGTCTCCGTGCATATTCTCTGACCCAGTGAGTGTCCTAATGGCAACAGTGTCACATACGAGCTGACTACAACCACTGTTACCTGCCCAAGCGGTGCCAGGCACTGCTCATGACAGCAGCCATGGACGAGGAAGAAGAAGGATGAAGATTGGTGGAGTTTCCAGCTGTGGATTCCAGAGGGCCTTCGACATGTTAGGGCTTAACCACTCAGACCTGCATGTTTTAGCAGATACTGGTTTGAGAAATTTACTTGCAAGACAAAGACAGCACCATGCTGAATGGAAAGAACGTCCCTGGAAGTGTTTAAGGCCAGGCTGGATGTGGTCCTAAGCAAGTTGGTGTAGTGGGTGGCATCTCTGGCCATGGCAGGGGATTTGGAACGAGATCCCTTTAAGGTCCCTTCAAACCTACACCATTCTGTGATTCTATGACGATGCTCACCAGCCATAGGATGTTAGGAACTTCAGTGAAGAAAGGTGAAGGGTAAATTAGGATATGATGGAAAGGGCACCCAGGAGTACAGAAACAGAAAAGCTGACTGGTGATACCAGGAGGATACTATGTAATACATATTTTCAGGCATATCACGAAAATTTTCCTAAAACTCTGAAGTGCTGGACTTAAGATTCTTTTCAAGGAAATGACCACTTTTAGCTACACATTTCAGGACTGCGCCAGAACTTACTGTTGCAGGTGGCATTTTACTAGTGATATTTGTCATTATAAGAATATATGGACCTTAATTAGAATCAAGGCAACGTGAAAGCAGAATTCCTGCTTTACAGGAGACAGAAAACTGTTTAGTAAATGGGAAGGACCTAACACCACAGACAAGAAAAGGCTGGAAATAAGAACACATCATCTTAGGTTAACCTCAGCTGTGAAAGCAAGGTGGCAGCAAGCCACACACACACTAGTGTCATAAGTACATAAATCATCTTTAATGTGACAGACAAGGTAGTTGGAGTGCTATTGTTTGACTAATGCAAGAGGTATTACAGCTGCAGCCCATCACAGAATTTCTTCAGCATAATCAAATATTTTCCTGATGAATCTACCACCCACACACAATTGTAAACCCCTCCCACAGACACTGAGCAACTTGTTAACCACATAGTAGCTGTGCATTCTGGGCACGTGGTGCTTTGAACTCAGCAGGGCAGTGTGATCCTAGGGTTCCCCTTTCAGAAAACATACAAAGGGCACCCCTGCCAAGCAGGCTTGAAGCTTTTTCTTGTTCTTTTACGATCCAGGTTATGTGCGGTATCATCTGCTCTGTCCGCTCCCTTCAGCGTTACAACAGTCTCATATCTGAAAAGAGGATTAATGGGGTGTCAAAGCAGAGGAGATTGCTCACCCCAGCTGTCTTAAAGATGGGTAAGTATTGTCCATGCTCAGAAGATGGTTTTAAGAGGCTATGTGAAGCACACAATTCTTTACACCTTTCAGAGACTGGAGAGCATCTTCACCTTTCCACCTTGCCTGCTTCCCACCTTCTCTGCCCCTCTACTTGTTCTACCCGAGGTCTTTACGTCCTTCCCCATCACTTGTGCCCATGCATTCATGTATCCTCTCAGTTTCAGTCACTACAAAGAACTACAACTATTGTCAATGAGAAAATGTCATACTAGGGAGTTACTTCTGAAATATGTTTCAGATGATGTCAGTGTAACCCTGGGAAAGGGGAGAGGCTCTGCAGGGAGTTGCCAGCAGTTCTGACACTACCTGAACCAAATATGAAGCCCTGTAAGGAAATGCAGGCAGGGGAGAACAGTGCTATTTTTCTTGCTTTGGGTTAGAAGCCCACTGCCAAACCCCCAAAACAGCAGCAGGCAAGTAAACATAGTTATTTCACAGGAACTGGCAGGTAAGAGATTTCCAGGGCAGAAATGATTTCACCTTACCAGCACCTACCTCCAAAAGACCCACAGATTGTCCAGATGTGCTCAGGGTTGAATGCAGATGTCCACACTCTCTCTATCTTCCCTCTCTCCCAGATAGGATTTCTTCCTGTTCACAATCTTCCCATCAGCTCACTACATGAAAGGTTTTGAAAACTTCCCACATAGTGATTTTGCAACACAGAGCAGCCTGAGGACATTTATTTCTTGAAATTCCAGCAGAACAACAAAGCTTCTCACTGACTTGCTGCAATGGTACCTGTCTTGGAAGGGGACGGACAGGGACACCCCTTTGCACAGCCAGACACAGGCAATCTCAGCTGGATGGTGACAAGGACACAGGCCCTGAGGGGCCCGCAGCACTTCACATAAACACCAGTTGGCTTTTCTTTAGGAAGATCACACACAACATCACCTCACCAGAGTCACAGGTGGAGATGGAGGAGTGTGCAGAAAGCACTGGGACATTTATCAAGGACTCAAGACAGCTCACCTGAAATATGAAGGTCACAAGAAAACTGGCAGCTTCTGGAGGCCTTATTTCACAATTGTTCAAACAGGTCAACATCAGGCCTGACCTGAAAGCCCAAGGAGAGGGTGGTGGGCAGCTGGCCTCAAGAGATGAAGCCCACCACTGTCTGCTGGGGTAAAGTCAACACAAAGGGCAGCAAAGTTCTGGTGAGGGAGGAACAACAAATAGCCTGTGTTCATATTTTTCCTGAGGCAAATAGGGGAATTAAATGGGCAGCCAGCCTGGCTCAAAGGAAGCATGGGAGCTGGGCATAAGGGTGACTTACATTCTCTCCAATCTGTCTGTGCTTTTCTTCCCCTGGCCTGCAAACAGGACCCCTAACCCCCCCCTGTCAGGATGTACAAACCCCCTTTTCCCTCAGTCCATCAGCTGCCATCACGTCCAGCTGCCAACATGCTCCCCCAACCTTGGGAAGCAGGAGCAGCCACCCCTAAAAACCCCTCTTGGCCACGGGAGGGAGTCAGCCAGGGAAGGGTGGGCTGCACACCATGCTCCTCTCACCCAGAGTCACCAGCACCACGGCTACAGCCCCAGATTCCTCTGCAGGACAGCGGGAGCTTCAGGAGATGGGGACAAGGGGGTCAAGCTGCTTACACACTTCAAACAACCAATTCCTCTTCCCTTGGCTATGCAGTGGATGTGGGAAAACATGGACTGAGCACATGTCCTAGAGGGCTTATGGTAGTGCAAGGTGCTGTGTGCCTGTGGGTGATGCTGTGACTGGAGAAAGAACGGAAGCATGGGCTTGGAGAGAGCCAAACACTGGCTAGGAGGAGATTTTAACATCTAAAACTTGATGGGTAAAATAGCTAAGGCAGAGTAGTATTGTTCCCTCCTCAGAGTAACTACTGGTCTCCCATTCATTGCAATAGGAGCAGAAAAGTATCACCCCCCTCTCTCTGCTCTCTGCTCAAACAAACTGCACACAAAATGCATTTTTGCATTTTGGCATAGCTCAGACCTAGTAGTTTCTATCACGTAGAGAAGCTTTCTGTAGGGCTGACAGCTTTGTAACAATGAGCTGCAGCTCTGGCCAGCTCTAAGCCATATGCTTTGGCTACCTTGAATGAGGCCAAATGTGCTATGGGGAAGGTGGTCTCCTCCCTGGGACATCCCCGAGGCTGTACTGGCAGAACCTGCCTCTCCTTTCCATTGCCTCCCTCCAGGCTCCATGGGGGCTCCTGGGTTATTATTAGGACTTATGCAATGCAGGTATCTAAACACATATTTCTTTCCTCAATCATTAGGATGCCAGCAGGTCATATTTCTTGGGGCTATCTCAAACCATGACAACCTGTCAAGACTTCCTGCTTCTGGATAAATACTTTTGCCTTGGTCTTTACAGTGTAAAACAGAAACTTTTGCCTGTGAGGGTGGTGAGGCCCTGGCACAGGTTGCCCAAAGAAGCTGTGGCTGCCCCATCCCTGGAACGGTTCAAGGCCAGGTTGGACAGGGCTTGGAGCAATCTGGTCTACTGGAAGTTATCCCTGCCCATGACAGGGGATTGGAATGAGATGTTCTTTATGGTCCCTTACAGCTGAAACCATCCTGCGATTCTATGACTCTGTGATTTGCAGAGCTGTTGGCCTGGCCTTCCAGCTCCTGCTATTCAGGTAGCCCCCCAGGAACACTGCAGCTTTCCAGACACTGAACCTCCCCCAAAGAGATGCCCCTCTTCTGAAGTAGGAGTACATGTGCAGATGTGTGGATGCATGAACATACAGCTGGAACTGTAGAAATGAGGTGTGGTATTTTACAGGTGTCCCATTCATCCTACACACTGATGGGAAAGAAAACCAGGGTGGATATTTTGGATGTGAAGGGAGGTGTGTTCACCATATGACCTGACACAAAGAGGCTGTTTGTTCAGCCCTCTCTGTGCCTGCTGACACCATCACAGCTTACTTCTCTGGAGCAGTAAGGGGCGATAATCCCATACAGGGAAACTGAGGAAATTTCTTAAGTTCTCCTTCAGTTCTTGGCTGTGAGCTCAGGTCTTTGTTGAGGTTCATGCCAGAGCCAGCTTTACCTGTCTGGGGAATAGGTATTGTCACTGAGGCTCTCCCTAAAGTCAATGAAGAGAGATTGGCACTTATAGGGCAAAGTTCATGTTAGCTATAGTAGACACCTACATCAGGAAAACAATTGAGAGGTAAAGCTAACTGTTTCTTTTCATGGATAAATGGTAAGACTGGAAGATCCTGTTCAAATGGAGTTGTCTACCCTGCAGTTGGTACCTTGTCAGGTGAATCAAACTCCACCCTGCTCAGACAGCAACAGAGACGGTGGAACCTATCTAAGGGCAGTGAGTATCCAAGAGGCCAGTCAGTGCTCTGGACTTTGGTGGCAGAAGCCTGACAGCTCATTATCCTTGCTTGATGTAGTGCCAGTTCTCAAAAGAGAGTGCAAACAGGCACTTAACCCTCCAAATCCCGGTAGAGGGATCCCAACTCTTCTTCTAGACGGCACAGCGCTCCTTGCAGAATTAATGATGCACAATGAGGCCCATAAGTGCTACAGGGAAGGATCTGCCAGACGTTTGAGAGTGGCTCGCCATCTCACTCCTCTTTCTTATGTTTTGACATGACAAGCTGGGATGTCTCTAGATGTTGCACAAGACAGATGCCAGGCATTCAGCTATAATGTAACTGGTGCAGA
Organism: Manacus candei; assembly: GCF_025592945.1. Classification (NCBI taxonomy): domain Eukaryota; kingdom Metazoa; phylum Chordata; class Aves; order Passeriformes; family Pipridae; genus Manacus; species Manacus candei. The sequence continues at coordinate 12,529,259 of NW_026138095.1, read as the reverse complement.
CTCAAACTTCCTCAGCAAGGTCATACTGAGAAAACCTAAAGTATATTGAAATTGTCTTGGGATTCATTGTGCAGATTGTATACAGGTCAGAGGCCTTCACAATGGTTTTAGGATTGAACCTGTTTCAAAGGATAATAAATGTGGAGTGCTTATCTGGTGGGACCACCAAGTGGAGATAGACAGGAAAGTGCTGTTTGTCATCTGGCTTATTTACCTATGGAAATCTGTTTGTTCCACAGTCACCCCAATTCTTTCATTACTGATTTTCCTAACTTCTTTTTCCCACATAAGAACACTGTCTCATAAATTCTTTTTCTTTCTTATTAAAAACCAATTCCTTATGTTTTCCATGTAAAGACAATGAAAATTAGACCACACAACAACTCACATGGTGGAAATATTATTATGGTCAGGTAAGATGTATGGATAACACAGGCAGATAATCATAATGTGGAAAGACACTAACTGCTGGAAACAGCTGACAATAATAGCAATGCCTCACAAGAAGGGAGGGTTCTGTTGTATTTTGAAGGCTCAGAAGAATCAAAATGTTACTTGGTCCTAAAATCCCATTTCCCTCCCTAGGAAAGGGAGCACATACTTGAGTTCAGATTTATGAATAGCTCAAGCACAAAGAGAAAAAAACCAAAACCTATTTCATTCAAAAAAAAGAATTCTGCACTGCGTGACGAAGAAAGGAAATGGTGAGGTAGAGATGATGCAGCACCAGGCATGGTCCAAAAGGTTAGTTGTTGGACAGACAGGTCCCCCAACACCTCTTGTCTATAGGAGGAGGGAGCAGAACTACACACTGAGCTGCTGGGGAGCCGCTCAGAGCTCCACCAAAACTTGTACAGCTTTTGCTTGCTGACCTTCTTCAAAGACTGTGTCCCCTCCCTGCTCCCAGCCACACTCCCATCCCAGCCGTTGGGACTGCATGGTGTGGAGTCTGTCTGCTGCTGCATTCCTGGCTGATCCTGCCTTTCCTTGGAAAGCTCGAGGGCAGGACTGTCCAGGGAGGAGCAGGACCTGTCCCAAAACATAGTGGGAATATTCAACAGAGCTGCACATGAAAAGAAGCAAACTAAATGTTCCTCTGAACTCATTAAGATTCTTCGACTTAGACAACCAGAAAAAGTAAACCAGCAGATGAGTGACAAGAGCCTAGTTAGATGTGTTGAATGTAAAAATTGGGGAAATATAAAGATACCAAATAAAGAACAACTCCCATGTGAGTCCCAGACATTTGTCATTCGCTACATTGATAAATATTTTTCATATAGTTTAGGCTTTACGGACTGAAAAAACAGGCTCGACAGGGATTTCTGTCCCTGCTGTGTGCCCCAGAGCAAGGCAAACATGAATTTTCATGGTTTTGCGTAACCTGCTCTTAGAGACCTCCAGTGATACAGACTCCCAGGCAACTCCCTACTCCCACACTCCGCTATCTCAGAGAGCTTGGAAGGGTTAGTTGTTGCAATTGAAGTGTGTTACTGCATCTTCTAGTGATGACAGGCATTGCATACAGTCTTCTCCCTAACGGCATTTTATGCACTTAAAGCCTGCCTTCACATTCTCATCCACATCTTTGCTTTCCCAGGGCAGACACCCCCAATCTCTCAGCATTTGCCCACAGGCTATGTATTCCACATTTCCCATAATTTTTCTGCTCTCTTCTGGGCTTTATCCAACTGACTACCATCTTTCCTGAAGTGTAGAGTCCAAACAAGATAAAATATTCCAGCTGAGGCTTTATAATTTCCTTGTAAAGTTGGAGGCTTACTTCATGCCTCACAGACAGCACTCCTATTTATATAATGGAAAATGCTAGCTGGTTTGTACTAGAACAACACTGCTGGCTTGCACTCAGCTTTAGATCCTCCAGAGCCCTGACATCTTTGTCTGTAAACTGTTCCATTGCCTGTCTTTGTCACTTAATTATTTCCGATGAAATCTCTGATCTTAAGTGCATCTTTACTGAACAGCATCCTATTCCAGTGTGATTGTGAATTCTGAGCCTGTTCTGTGCAGCACACCATGTTCTTCCCAGCTCCAGCTAAAAGTTATTGTTTGAGTAAGTGCTCTCAATGTCAACATGCCATTCATTACTGGAAATACTGACTAGAACGAATTCTCAGGCAGATCACTGCGGGGTTCCCTTCAGTACCAACTACCCTTTGACAAGGGACCATTGATAACTATGCTCTGAGAATGATCTGCCAAACAGTTTTGCATGAGTTTACTATAATTTAACTATGGTCCCCTTTTTGTTTTCCCTCCAACCAGCTTTCAAACTGCCTTTGCTGCTTTTAAGACCTTTTTTCCTAATCAATGAACTGTCCTTCCTTCATGCAGGGCCCTGCTCACAGACCCTGGCCAGAGGCTGGATAAATGTTTAGCCACAGTCCTGCCCCATGAGAAGGCCCATACCTCCTCTCACCCTTGCTTTTCAACGATGGAGGTGCTAAAACTACCACGAACCTGCCAAGAAAGGCTGCTCTTGATAGCATCCCCTCCGTAGAAAGACAGTGGGTGCCGGCAAGGCCCCAGATTGGGGTAGAAGGATGTTGTGCTGTGCTCTCACCCAACCCAGGGCTCCACCACAGTCCTGAGCTGGATGAATCCCCTCACTCTGCACCGGAATATGCCTCCCACTGACTGGCAAGGCAACTGGTTGGGCACCCAGGACAGCTGGAGTGCTGCATGTGAAGGACATGCCACTCTGAGGATGTCCAAATACATCATTTACATGAACAGACAGTGAACCCAATGCCTAGAGCTTCCACATATGCTTACCAAACCGCTGTGTGACTGTCTTCCACCTCACGCATGAGAGGCCTATGATGGAAGGGACAACCAAAGAGAGGATGCATGATAGCAATGCCTAAGGGATATGTATAAAAAGAAAGCAAGAGTATGGATCTGTGGGTTCTAGGAGACCTTGCAGAGTGCTGTTCAACCTAAAATGCAGTGCTATGTTTGCTGTCTAACAGTAGCCCTAAAGGAAAAGCCAGAGTGGAACACTCCAGCATTTACTGCACTAACTGCATTTAGTGGCAGGTCCAGACTGGGGCCATGCCTCTGGACTCTAGAAAAAGTGGAATCAGAAACAGCGGGCAGTAGGACGCTGTTAGTGGGGGCTCAGCAGCTGCATCCATGGATGGAAGCAGCTGGACAGGATCCCCAGGGTGCACACAGCACATGCGCAAGGCAGAGCACGAAGGAACTTCTGGGGAGGCTCCAGCTGAGAGCTGAGGATACTGCTGGATGCTCTGTCATGGAGAGGAATTCCTTCCTTCCTTCCTGCCTTCCTCCCTCCCTCCCCCTCAGTCCACTGGACAGCTCTGTGCTGCTTCTAATTATTATTAGTTTCTCCTCTCAAATTTCCACATGTTAGAGTAGAAGTAGAGCGCCTCCTACCTCTACTTCAGCTCCACTGCCTGGCTTAGCCTCAGTAGGGAGGAGAAGCACAGAGAAAACAATACAGAAAAGCTTTGATAGGAAGGATATTCTAAGTTATTTAAAATAAGAAGGGAAAAATGCATAAAACCAGTCTCCACAGCAGCTAGAGAGACTTGCTGTAAGCTAGAAGAATAAACAGTCATATTTATTAAAAAAAAGGCTACTTAAAGTACAAGCCACTGTAACAAAAGCTGAAGTTGTACAGTCTCTTTGGACAATTTGGTACTTCAGCACCTGGAGAAGACACCCTTGATTCGGCACAGTGATTCTGATCCACATTCAGATTCTGCACCTGGAAATGGATGCAAACTCCGTAGAGCATTTCAGAGGAGCCTGGGAGGAGCTTTGGTCGATGACAGATACAGGACCCTTCCACGACAGTTTCATGTCTCTTCTTGCTGAATAGGAAGTTTTCTAGATCCTGACAATGGGAGCCAAGATATACACAGGGACATGCCTAATCTGCTCTGAAGTCAGAACCTCCTTCCACTTTGGAACTGAAAACCAAAGTCCTCTTTGACAGAAGGCTCCAAATGGAGAAGAAGAAAACCTCATTTTTCAGTGTACAGCAGTGTAACAGGGTCCCTGGAAACCCTTACAGCCCAGTGTGTCCCAGTGTTTTGCGATATGTCAAAGTGTTCACCCCTCTGAGCCACTGCTCCTGCTACTCAACGCAGCAGAAGGCCCTGGTAGGGATGAGCAGACAGTGAACTGTCTGAGGTCCCTCCACTGAAACATCTACCCTAACCTTCATGAAACAGTGCCTTGCTGTTATCTAAGTTGCCCTGAACTCACCTTCCAGTGCAGCTATGTTACTGTACAATTCTAATAAAATACTTTATACGCAACATCTGTTTTCAGCAAAGCAGATACAGATGCTTGTGGAAGCCAGAAGTGAAAAAAAAATAAGAGAACCACAATTAAACAACTTATACTGAAAATAACCAGAAAGTTCTTTCTCGTTCCCTTACTGCTCTGAAGTGCAATCATCTCCTGGCAGGGTGTTACACAGAGCTTCCTTCTCCAAGCACACCTTGTGCCTTGTTGCATCTGCTAAGGGGAGCCCTTGCATGAGAACACATATTCTTGGCTGGAGAAGGATACTTCTCAAACCCTTTTAAGGGGCTTCAGACAGATTTAATCTTTCACTCTGAATCTCACAGTATTCATTCCTTATCTAAGAGACAGTCTGGTCATTTGTCTTCATTAAAATAAGGATGCCTTCACTCCCTTGGAGATGCAAATAAGTCTTCCTCAGATAGGAGGAGAAGGTCTAGAAACACTTTTCGATCAACCCTCTCAGTAAAAGAGTTGCCTGGTTCCTGGGAGATCTGAGAAGTGGTTGTGACCTTACAAACTGAGAGTTTTGCATCAACTGCTGTTGGTGGGTAATGATGAGCAGCAGACCTTTAACTGCATGGATCACACTGAAGGCTAGCCAACTGGCTTCACCTGACCTCTGAGTGTCACTAGACAGTGATACCTCTCTAAAATGCTTCAGCATACTTTCATCATCTGGTGATAGCTATGGTAAAGAGAAAGCATCCTAGGAGTACATCTGCACCTTGAAGGAGAAGAGACCTGGCTCCTGCTGCTGAAACAATGGTGCTATGGAGGCAAAGCAGGATGGAGGCCCATGAAACCCTGGGACAGAGATGTCTGCTGGCACCATATCCTTGTGCCAAACATTGCCACTGTTTATCTTGGTACTCCCAGCAGCAGCTGCAGCAGTGACAGGACAAATAAGCAGTTCAGACAAGTCAGCAGGTGCAGTCAGAGAGCTGTCCAGTCTTTGAGACTGGCAATAAACATTACCCATGCCAATGCAGCTCTACCACAGGAAAAATGGGGACTGCAGGTTTATAGTGTATTGTCTTTGACTTAGAATACATCTTGAGTGTCAAAGTGCAATCCCACTGTTAGCCTCACATGCCAAACTTGACTTTAAGGTGACTGCATGTCTCAGTAGGTCCAACTCTGCAGCACAGTCAAGGAAGAAAGTGCATCAACATGAGATTTGACCAACATGAGCCTACAGATAGTCCTGAACTACAAGTTTTGCAGGATCAAAAGTCAAAGCCAATTAGTCAGATTAAATCAAAACAGTGTCCAGACAGCTGCCCATGGCAGGACTGGATAAGGCTTCATCACACACTTCAGCAGAGAGGTCTGAAGGTTGCATTCTGCTTTGTCTGAAGCCTAGATGACACCACAGGTGATACTTTTTTGGCATATAATCCACTTTGAGGAAGCACAGGCATTTGAGATCCGTCTGATCATGCCATACAGCCCAACTAGAGCAAAAATACTCTCAAGTGATATCACCAAGCCGATAAACTAGCACAAACCAGTCTCTACACAACTAGAAGACTTTGAGGCAGCAGCATATTCTAACTGAACAGGCTGAGAGCAACTGAGCTTGCCAGGAACGCTAACTAAGCTGGAAGTAGTCGAGGGGTCAGAGTGCCCCTGTACATGCTGCAGGAGATTCCTATTGTCTCGTGAAATGCTACAGCCCTCGCGGAAGTATGGGAGGCTCAGAAATGCTCAGAAATTCCCTATGCCCAGAATAGGAAACAAGAGCACGCGATAACTCCAAAGCCAGTTGGGCTGAGGATTACTCTAGTGAGAAGATTCTCATCTAAACAGGATTTGAATAGGTGCTCCCTAAAGCAAAGATCAGAATACAGAAATCCCACTTCTACCCTCTCTTACATGCTGTTATTCTGAGAACCATATTTCCTGCTGCACAACAATTCCATTGTAGTAGCTGAGACCACAACCAAAGGTTTGGGCTGAGACCACAACCAAAGGGAAAGACTGGTTGGAAGTGATCTCTGGAAGTCTTCAGCCCATCTATTCATTCTGAGCAGGTTCACTGCTAACAACAGATCAGCCACAGCTCTGTCCAGGCAGCTTCTGAGATTTCCCAAAGATGGAGATTCCACCACCTCCCTAGTCAGCCTGTGCCAGGGTTATCATCCCTTCCTAGAGAAAATTGCTCTCCTGATTCCTGGCCTGGAGCTCCCAAGCACAATGTGGCTATTGGCCCTTGTTACATTTCTTGTAACTTTTATGAGGAAAGTACAAAGCTACCTGACGTTATGGAGAAACTTAGTCCAGGCCACCCACCTTTCTGGGGTAGGGTCCCTGTGGCAAGAGCTCTTATCACATAAAAAAGTCTCTGCCTCTCACTGCTTTTATCTGGCCTCAACCCAGTGAGTAAGGGTCCATTCCCATGATGTCTTAGGACTGAGTTTAATCACCTCCTCTCCTCACCCACCTCTGGATTGCAGTGGGGATGGGGTATCTAACTCCTGCTGATCTCCTCAGCTGTGCAGAGGATGCTGCCCATCAGCCAGAGCAGACTGTGCTTGAAAACAAAGGTAGGGTTAAATTGAAATGTGCTTTCTGGAGGGAGGGTCCTACAAGATGTTCATGCATTGAAATCTGGTAAATAATGACTTGGCCAAGTTCCAGGCCAAGGGCTTCTGAAATAAAACACAGTCCCAGAACAGACCATGAGGTGCACTGGGACAGCCCATGGCTCTCCTTGTAAGCCAGGAAGAGTAATGCGAATGTCATTTCTGATGGCTGTAACTCCGTTGTTAACAACTGTCCTCTTCTTCCTTGTCATTCTGGCATTCTTTTTGCTAAAGAAACCTGGTTTTTGCTGGTCACAAGTCCCTGTTTTGCAATGCTGCTTTGAGCTCATAATGAGAAAAGCAGGTAGACACAGAGTCTTAGGTAAGCCAGAGGTGGTACAAGTTTGACAGGTCTTGAGCAGTTGATAAGATCGTGAGTTAAGTCTGCTTCTCTACCAACATGACAGTGAATAAAACACACAAGTACAGAACTGAAGACTCTGTCTGTGCTGTCCCATTACATTTGTTTTTCTTCCCTTGTCTTCATGGGCAAGCTGAGTCTGACCAGTTCACTATTTCTGTTTTGCTCAGTGGTGCTTTAGTGCTAGTGCTTTAGTTCTATCAAGCTACTTCACATGTATGTATCTATAGACACAGAAATATCTCCAGCTAAAGGGAAAGAAAATAGGGAATGTGGAAAAAATTATATCCTCAACAGTGTTTCAAATTCTAAAACATTAATGATGGGGGTATTTCTACTTTACATTCTCTGTCTTTTGTAAATGCTTCAGATGTCTTCTGATGGTCAAAATTAAGATGACAGATGATCATAAAACTAGATCTTATAATTATTTTCTTCCACATGGTGCCAGGGTCATATTAATTCCTTTGGCTCTGGGCCTACTTTGTCATCAAAATCAACTTGAAAGACGATTTCCTGCAGCAGATTTGTCCTGCTAGGCTGAAACATTTACTGAACCCCCACCCTCACTTACCATTTGTGAAGGTGTTCACATAGTACCTGCGGCCCTGGGGAGACATGTAGCTCTGCCAGCCGGGGGGAAGGTGGCCATTCAAGGTATCTTCTCCTGGCTGAGGAGTTGCCTTTCCGGGTTTCTGATGAGAAATGAAAAAACCCAACCATTAAGTCAATATGAAGATAATGTAAAGTCTAACCAGACACACATCTGGAAAGGGACCACCATGTGGTTTGGCATTCTAGAGATTCCAATACATTCAAAGACTTTCAGTCCATTTCTCCCCTCATCTGTCTTAGCTTCACCCAGAACATGAAGCAACAGTCCCTTGAAGCACTGACTACACAGACCACCCTTTGGGACAAAAATGAACCCCTCTGTATTTGATGTCCCAAGAGCACCTGGACTTGTCCAAGAAAATGGCTCTCATTAAGCAGTAAAATGCAAAGCATAAAATGATCAAGTGTCTGAGAGAGAGAGGCAGGCACCTGGTCCTCATTTACCTTCATGTGGATATACCGGTGGGTCAAAAGCACTGGTCATGGAAGTGCATTCCCAATTTATTTTACAGGGGCACCATCACCTTCAGACAGTTCCAAGACTGCAGAGCCATTCAGCCTACAGGAGTGCTGAAGTAAATTTATCAGGATGCTGACTGTATACTAATAATGCATGTAATTAACAATGATCTAATGTAATTTGGATCCATATCATCCAGATACAAGACCATTAGGATCCAGATTACTAAGAGTGATCCATATAATTAGGAACAGCAGGAGATGAGCACCAGGCTGCCACCTGTTCTCCAGGCACACACACACTGCTACAAGGGTTCAGGTGCCACATCTCAGCTGTACATCTCTTCATCAACTCAGCTTCAAGTTTCAGTTTAGCTTCAGGGTGCGGGAAAAGAAAGAGGTGAAGCTGAAGTGCAGGTAATCGTCTGCACTACATCGCATCACTTGGATTATTCCCTTTTCCAAGTAATTCTACTGGTTCCTTGGTAGCTTGGGATTTAAAGCAGCTGCTTGATATGAGACTGGCAAAGAGGGCTTCATTACAAAGGAAGCGTGAACCCGGTCTCTTCACCCAGGAGATAAAGTGGATGGCCAAAGATTGCCAATTGCAACCCCACAGGGCTGCAGCTATGGAGACAACAGCCTGCTCCTGGTTCACACCCAGGGAGCTCCAGTTCACCTTTCTATATTCCCTATGGCACACCAGGCATGTGAGGCACTCTCTTTTGTCTCTCTGTTTGTTTCCATTGTCTTCAAAGGAAGAAATGCAAAATAAGAAGGAAAAATATGTTAAATTGAATATTTATCCCACAGAAGCTAGTCTCTATCCAGGAAATGCCTTCCGACATGGTGGGAGGCAGGTCTGAAGCAACTGCATTACATTCACAGTCTCTCTCCATCTTTCTTGCAGGTTCCCTTCCTGGAAGGCCACAATGAGGTCACCCCAAAGCTTCTCTTCTCCAGGCTGCTAAGATATGCAGAGAAAGTAATATCAGAGGGAACAGGGTAGCCCCAAGCTACTTTTTGAGCCATAAAACTAGTCTCTCTCCTAGCATGTTCCATTGGATAGCAGAGTGCTGGAACAAATCCTGAACTCCTGAACTCTCTCCATCACAGGGCTAATGGTCCTCTGTTATTGTCTGCTAAAGCACACTGAGGAAAAGTAAACTCTGCAGTAGCAGTATACCAGCTCTTGAAGGATATGGCAGCAGGTTGGGTCCCTTATATTCCCTGCATGGATCTCTGGCCTTGAAAATAACAAAGTTATTCCAGAATATCTCTGTTCTGCATGAAAGCCTCCTAAAGAAGAATTTGGGATAATCCAACCCTGGGTTCTGTTTCAGAAGATCTAGATTTCACACATTTTTGCTGCACACTCACCATTTCTGTACTTAACACATATTTTCCCTTCTGGAACTGAAGTCCCTCCATTCCCACTACCCTTACTTCTTAATGTGATCCTAGAGCAATCCCATGTGCCCAGGAGGTCACAGCTAGGCTCAGCTCACTTTAGGGGCCCATGGTATTCCTCCATTTTGCACAGTCAGCACCAGTGTCCTGCAAGGACAGACACTACCAGTATGCTTAAGGGAAGCTCTAAATTGCCCCTACATCCTTTGAGTCACATTTTCAGTGTTGCTTCATGTCTCCCTGACCGACTGGAGGAAAAGCAGAGGTCTTTCACAGACAGGTGCCATGGCTACAAATGTTGGATGGAAATAGTGTAAAGAGCAATGTTTTAGCTGTAGTCCCTGCCAAAATGTGTATCACTTGAAAAAGCACACAAAGCATTATGTTTTGCAATTGATAATACTATATTTTTTAGTTACTAATACTTTTACCTTTGCTTCTGATTCACCAGTCAAGAAGTGCCATGAGCACAGCGATCTCTATCAATGATGGTCAAGAGAACTGAATATATAAGGGAAATATCAGCACTGCCAAATGCTGAAGCTCTTGAAAGCAATGGGGAAATAGTTTGCTTGTATGTGCGTGTGTTGTGGTTTAACTCCAGCCAGCAACTCAGCACCACGCAGCCACCCACTCACTGCCTCTCATCCCTGGGATAGGGAGGAGAATCAGAAAAAAAGGTAAAATTCATAGGTTGGGATAAGAACAATTTAATCATTAAAATAAAAGACGATAATGAAAAACATAATAATAATAATAACAATGATGATGATAATAACAAAGAACAGACAGATAAGAAAAAGAGAGAGGAATCAAAACCTAAGAAAGACATGTGATGCACGGTACAATTGCTCACCATTTGCTGACCCGTGCCCACCCTGTCTGCCAGCAGCATTCAGCCCCTCCCAGCTAACCCCCTCATTTTATACACTGGGTATGATGTGCCCAGTGTGGAATATCTATGGTGTGGAATATCCCTTTGGCCATTTTGGGTCAGCTGTCCCAGCCATGCTCCCTCCTGACTCCTTGTGCAGCTCCTTGCTGGCACAGTATGGGACACTGGAAAGTCCTTGACTTAGGAGTCATCACTACTGAGCACCAACTAAAACATCAGTGTGTTATCAACATTATTCTCACACTAAATCCAAAACCCAGCTACTAGGAAGAAAACTAACTTAGCTGAAGTCAAGACAGCATGGAGTATGGATGTGTGAATCTCTTCTCTTTGATTTAGAAAGGAATGTGATCCTAAATACCAGCTCACTATTAGATTGGACTTTATCATCCCATGGAGACTGCAGAGGAAGATCCACTGAATGCTGGGACCACTTCTGTGTTAGAGCCCCTAACTTGTCCCAGTGCAATACTCTCTCAACAACAGTTGAACTCCGATTCCTATAGCAGCTCTGGGGGGGAAAGAGGAACTGAAAATGGCATAGGGGAGAAACTGAAGAAGAAACAAAACTTGGCTTCATGCAGGTCTTCCCACCACCCTGCCTGTAGACAATCATAGAATCATAGAATGGTTTGGGTTGGAAGGGATCTTAAAGATCATCCCGTTCCAACTCTCTGCCATGGGCAAGGACACCTTCCACTATCCCAGGTTGCTTCAAGCCATGTCCAATCTGGCTTTGTCCACAACTTCTCTGGGCAACCTGTACCAGTGCCTCACCACCCCCACAGTAAAGAATTTCTTCCTAATATCCAATTTAAATCTAAGTTTAAAGCCATTCCCCCTTGTCATATCACTATAAGCTCTACGCTCATTGTGTAGGAGCCCAGGGGATAGATAATGTGGGATGATGGGATTTGGGATAGATGCATGTAGGACTGGGCTCTATAATGCATCACAGACTAAGTACCTCATAGTTATGGCACACGCATGCATCCTTTCAGGCGTGAGAGTGCCACAGAGGCCATAGAGGCAGCACACTGTCCCTTCTCTGCCAAAAGAGGAGATCTGAGGAAAAGGAGAGACTTTCTTGCTCTGTTTTTCTCGGTAGATACAATCATCCCAGCCAGACTATCTGCAGTTCCTTCTTCTTATATCAGCACAGTAAACTGGAACCATGTTTGTACACCCATATGGGAGAAGTTTTGGCTAAGCTGGCATGTGATAACAGGCAATCCTGTTGCAGGGACACACCAAGGACAGGGGCCATGAGACTGCACAGGGAGGGGAGGTAACTGGGAGATGGTGTTCAAGAGCCCAGTTCCACATCTGGCACAGCTCCACATCCAGCACAGCTCCACAGCTGGCACAGCACCACCAGACAGGCTTCAGAGCTCTACCAAACCCAGCTCCTACCAGGGTACACCCTGTGCCCAGCCATATATAACAAGAAAGTGCTTAGAGGGACCTGTGCATAGAGACATCTCTTCCTTAGACAGATCAGCAAGACTGGGCTATTACTTCTATTTATTGCTCCTATTTTAGGAGAATTATTGCCAGGATAGTTTATGAGAACAGTAAATCCCAACAGAGGACATCTGTATGGAGAAGAGGTTCCCTATCAGCAGAGAGCATTGTGAACCAGCAAAGAGAGACCAGCAGACAGGCACTGGAAGTTGAAACTAGACAGGGTTGGACTGAAAAGAATCTGCTGATCATGAGGGTAAGTATCAAGTGGAAGAGTTTACCAGGGAGCTGTGCACTTCTAGTTCCTCCATCGAGATTAAGTGACTCTTTCTGTAAGTTCTTCTCTATTCCAATAAGAGAAAAAGTCAGGACCCTGAAACCCCTGCCCCAGCTCAGGCTGGGTGAGCTTGCAATCTCTTCTGCTTTCCAAACCTTCCAACTCCCACAGTGCCTTTGAGCTGAGAAATGCTCAGAGCACTCCTCTCACTGTCACTTCTGGGAGTGTCACCAGCTGCTCTCACCGTGGTGGTGGACAGGCAGATCTGGACACAAAAAGGATGTCTGCAATACACTGTTGAGAAAACAGGAAACTTGAACAACGTGAGAGCAGAGGACATGCAACCCCAGTGAAATCCTCCTGCATCTGTGTTTGATGCCTGGAAAAGGGATCAAAGTGTCTCTCAAAACATTCAAATCCAACAACACAAGCACTTCCCTCCTACAAGATTTCCTAGAATCAGAATTCCATGTATCAGGGGTAAATGCAGGGGTAGACAAGAGCCAGCCACCCAACAGGTCGCATTCTATATGACAAACAATGGTTTTAATTTGCTGTCTTCAGAAACACAGGCATAGGATTCTTCTGATAAATGCACAGCGGAGAAGAAACAGAAATGAGCAGTAAATGCAAAAGACATCTCAAAGCAGAAAGGCACTGGAGCTCTTCAGCACGAAACCATGCAACAGAGAGGTGGCAAAGGTAAGCATGTGGAATAAGAACAGATCTGTGGGATTAACTCACCTAGTCCAGGTCAGCAGCACTGACAAGAGGCAGAAGGATGGGCTGCTTAGGGCAGGGCACATGAATCTGACCACTATCTGTGCCCCTTCCCTTGCATCCATGGGTACTGGATTAGGATGTCAGGAAGAGGGGGACAACCCATGTGGGCAGGAGAGCCACCCCACAGCATCACAACCCTGACCAGGGAACAGCGTTTCATCTCTGGGCTGCTAAAAACAGATGGTCTAGAAGCATATCTGAAGAGAAGGACAACTGAATCAGACATCCCAGATGTTCCATGCAAAGAAGAGCAGCAGCCAGGGCCTGCCTGTAGGAGCCCTGACACCTGCTGCCTGGTTGGGCTGGCTCAGAAGAGGGCAGAATGGCCAGTAGGGAGGCAGTGGGGTGCCTCTCCCACTCCTCCTCTTCTGACTTTCTGACTGTTTTCTTTTTCTTCTCTTTCTTGGTCTTCTTAAACAAGTTTATAGCAGCCCAACTCATCCTGTTCCTTTGGAAGACCACCTGGCAGTGTGATCCCCTCCCAATGGTGGAAAAAAGCCAAACAAGATTTTATGCAGCGAAGTGAGGCAACAGGGGATTCCACACATCAGTTCAACGCAGGCTGACTTGACCCCCTGAGGCAAGTTCTGCCTTGCTCAATAGAGGAAAATGACTTCCCATTTTCAAACTGCAGGAAATCCCCCTTCTCCTTCAAAGAGGGGTCCTGGGGAGGAAACATCTGTGCTAAGCTCCCTTGAAGATGTGTCAGCTTTCACTGTGCTCCAGCAGAGCTCAGCCCAGGGTCACTTTCCAACACACAACCCAAGGAAAAGTAAAACAATCCCAAACCCAAATATTCAGGCCCTGAGCAGTCTGATCTAACTCTGAACAAGGGGTTGGACCAGAGACCTCCAAAAGTCCTTCCAATTTAAATACTCCTATGATTTTATGATCCTGTTTCAGCAGAGCATGCAGCCTTGGAGCAACTGAAGAGGAGTATCTGGGTGTGGGAAAGGACTGGAGTGCAGTGTCAGCACACTCACCTGCTGCTGGCACCGGCTCAGTCACACTTGCTTCTGCTGCAGACCCAGAAGCACAAGGAAAGGCCACATAGCCCAACTGAGCAGCTGCCCTGCAGTGTCCTGCCCAGTGCTGGAGGATCATCTTGGACAGAAAGCTGGGCAAAATATGCAGGGGAAACTCCCTCTAAGGAACGATACAAGGACAAAGAAGGTAAAAACGACCACAGCATGAACCTAGCCCAGAACAGCCTCTGTCCTGTGGGGAAAGGCTTTCTCTGCACTGATATTACTGAGCTTATGTTTCTGTCTAGCTGCCATTTGTATGAACACTGAACCTGGAAAAGGTGTGTGTCAGTCCCAGGGTATGGAGCAGAAAAGGTAGACATAGAATCATAAATCACAGAATGGTTTGGGTTGGAAAGGACCTTAAACCAACCTCATTCCATCCCCCTGCCATGGGCAGGGACACCTTCCACTAGACCAGATTGCTCCAAGCCCCGTCCAACCTGGCCTTGGACACTTCCAGGGATGGGGCAGCCACAGCTTCTCTGGGCAACCTGTGCCAGGGCCTCACCACCCTCATAGGGAAGAGTTTCTTTCTAATAATTAATATCTGTCAGTTTGAAGCCATTACCCCTTGTTAATCCAGGCCCTTGTCCAAAGTCCCTCTGCAGTTGCCCGGGAGCCCCTTCAGGTTCTGGGATGTGCTGTATGGTGCAGTAGGGTCTGTCTTTGACCTCAGCTGATGCTGCAAACAGGATTTGCTAAGTGAAAGATGTGCACGAAGACCTTTGGTGACAGGGATGCCAACACCAACACTCATATCCATCCCAAGTCTGGCATAAAGATCTCAGCACTGAGAAGTTCTCAGAGACCCTTCCAAGGCCGGGCACGGGCATGCCCCCACCAGCCTGTGTCCTGGCTCAGGGGAAGGCCCGGGGCCCCTCACAAACCCCTCAGCACTACCCGCAGCCTCTCTCTCCCTCATACTTTGAGTCATTCTGTATTTTTTTCATTTTTATGCAATCTTTCTTGCTCAACATTTGGTTTCCATGGAGTCATATAAACTGTGAAACAGATTTATATATAGAAAGTGGAACAGGCCATATGACCAGTCTCTGTTGTCATGGCAACCAGCACGGCTCCCCTTGGGCTGAATTGGATGGCACATGGTTGATGGGGACAAGTCACCCCCCCTGGGTGGCCCTGCGGGCACCACACTGCCTGTGCCATTGCCCTCCAGCCCTGCTGTGCCATTCCTCTGCTCCAGGCACTGGCCTTGGCTCCAGCCTCCTGTGACACCAGCCCTTGTCCCCACAGAGGACAGTGCTTGTGCCTGTGCCAAGTATCAGGGCATCTCAGAGCACTGCCAGGTTGAAGCTGTGGGCTGAGATATGCCCAGCACATACCCACATGCCAGTCTAGCAGGACAGCTCTCATATTTCCCAGTCTTAAAAATCTCCTTGCCCTAATAAGTCTCCTCTGTGCCATGCAAGTCTTCTTCACTCCTTCTTCCTCCTAAAAAACTTCAGCATCTCCATGCAGCTGCTGTTTCCTTGGATGCCATCTCTGCCACTTTTCTACCAACCCACTGTGGCTGTGACCAGGAGAACCTGATGGCCAGCTGTCCCAGAGCTTGCACCCCTTTCTCTTCCATTTAGTTCTGGAATACAGTGTGTATGCTTCCCACCCAGCTCTGCCTGCTCTCCAGCCAGATCCACAGCTGCCAAAACCCTCCCTCCTCTCCCGCCCAGGTCCCTGGCTGTGGTGCAGGCATGTGTCCAGGACTTTGCTTTAAGGTAATATCCATGAATAGCACCGTGTTAGCAGAGAATAAGCCTTCTGGGACTTGTATACTTTTCTCTGCCAGTATCCTAAATGAGAGAAAAACAAACTGTTTCTGAAGCATACGTGACCCAGGGAGACAGACTGGGTGATGTTTTCTGCCTTGGTGCTGTGTGAGAGACCAAAATGGGTGGGAAGAGAAATTCTCTGACCTGTGAATCCCACCTAGACCCCTTCAAAACAGGGGCTGTCAAGCCAGAAATTAAAAATCTGAGTAACTCCAGTGCAGCTCAGTCCTCTCCCTTCCTTCCCAACGCATGTCTGGTACACAGAGTCATGTGCCAGACTGGGAGAAGCCACAGTGCTGAGTTGCAGCTGAGCCTGGCCCATGTAGTGGCTAGTGTGGGACTCGTGGCATCAGGTCTGGT
The DNA here is from genome assembly GCF_025592945.1 of Manacus candei. NCBI lineage: Eukaryota > Metazoa > Chordata > Aves > Passeriformes > Pipridae > Manacus > Manacus candei. The sequence continues at coordinate 12,512,933 of NW_026138095.1, read as the reverse complement.
CCAGATCCTACCCAGACGATGCTCACTCCCTGGCAAAGCAGCAGCTCAGGGAGTGCTTGGCAATGGCTACCAGCGGGTTTTGGCTGAGGAGGGAAGCTATAAGAAGTAGGAAGGGTAAGAAAGATGGGCGAGTTTTTAGATTCAGTGTGGGGAAAGAGCATGGGAGTAGGGCCCTGATGAGTGGTTAGCAAGAAAGAGAATAAAAAGCCTTTGACAGCAGGGATTTGCAGAGTGGCAGCTGTGAGAACAGTCTGCAAAGGACAGCCCAGCTGCCAGCCTTCTTACCTCTCACTCTGCCTGAGCTCTGCATGGTCCCAGTGAGTTTACCCCTTTCCTGTGCTCCCTCCTCTGTGTGCTCTCAGGGGTGTGCAATCCTGTGACAGCATTCAGCACTATCTGACAAGGGTGCAGAGACCTGGTGCTGAAAGAGCAACCAAGAAAGGGGAAATGAAATACCACCCTCCCAGCAGGTGCCAAAGACTGTGGGTAGCCAGCTGGAAGTAGTGTCTGTTCTGAGTGAGAAAGTCCATCTAGAACACATGGCTGCATGCACATGGGCATACCTACAAGGACAATACACCCACAGGGAGCCCAGGAATCACCCTCAGAAAAATACACATTTGTTTTCCCTTTCTGTGCTAATAGACAACAAGTCATTTAATGTACAAATCTGTCTAGTTCCCTTTGAGCAGCCCCTCTCCTGTTATCCAACTGAGCCATGCATGGACAGGTGATGGCCAAAGTGAGACTGGACAGGAAAGAAGCTGCAGGTGACAATATATGGCAGCAGCAAGGAGCTGGCACTGCTGGGTGGATCTTCTACAGCATGGCCTGGGAAGGCCAAGGAGAGGTCAACTAGACAGATTGCTGTGATATTAGGAAAATTTTCTTCACTGAAAGGGTGGTCAGGCATTGCAACAGGTTGCCCAGGGAAATGCTGGAATCACTGTCCCTGGAAGCGGTCAAAAAATGTGTAGATGTGGTGCTTAGGGAGATGGTTTAGTATTGGACTTGGCAGTACAGGTTGGACTTACAGGGCTTTTCCATTCTCAAGGAATCTGTGATTCTATGAAGGGCCCAACACAAAGGAGCACAGAGGAACAGCAACAGAATGCAGAGGGAGGATGGGAATTGAGATATCCTAATCCCCCAAACACAGCACTCTGCCTGGAGCCACCCCTGTGATGAGAGCCATCAGCCCCATTGTCTGGGGTGAAAATCATCACAGTGAGTCACAGAAAATACTCTCTAGAACATGCAACAGACTGATACTGGAATGCAGGGAAAGAGTGTTTTGGTATTATACAAGACAAGGGATGGTTAGGGGTAAAAACAAAGGCAAGGGAAGGGAGGAAACCAGAGAAGGGTAAGAGGATTCAAGGAGCCAGTCACACGTAAATAGGCAGTTGGTGATCAGATTCCTCTGTCCATGCCCTGACTGATGACTGTGGTCCGTCCTGTCTAAGGCACCATGTACTGAGAAAAGGCAGATCTCAGCATCAACACCTGGCCTTGGAGATCTCTGTGGGATGCCAGCACATGAACCATACAGAAGTTAAGGGGCCAGTGCAAGAATGCCAGGAAGGACTGGGTTGGTACCTTTTACCCGTTCCCAAGCACATCTGTGTCCAAATGCCCCCCTCAAACCTGGAGTAATCCCTCCCAGCAGCCAGTTTCTCTGTAGCAGTCAAGGAGTTTTTTCTGAATTCTCTTCCCAAAGAGAAATACAGGAGTTAGCACTCTCCCATTCCTCTGTTTTCCTTTCAGCACCACTGTTTCTTGCTGTTCAGAAAGTTAACATTTGGAATCTGATTTGCTAACTAGCAGAGCAGGTATAGGCTCTGGAAGCCTAGGAAGGTTCATGTGCCAGAACACAGTCAGCTTGGGTTACCAACAAGCAGCACACTGAGTGCCCTGCCCTGCTACCTTTCTATCATCAGAAAATGAAGCCATGCTGTCTCCCTACCACAATGTCTTGAAATAACAGGATGTGGCCAGCTGAGACAAAACTGATTTCTCAAGAGATCCAGAGCTGCCACGAGCACAGTTTCATGTTTCTATGCCAAAGCTCTGCATGCTGCTCTGTACAGCCCACTCGGATATGACAGTTTGACATTAACTACATGAGTCATAGCCCCAACCCCTCAACGGGAACGGAGACCCAGAGCTCTGTCACAGGCTGCCATGAGCTGGTTCTCCTGGACACTAAGAATTCCCCAAGCAGGACTTATCATGTCATGGCTTGGTAGGGTAGGAATGGGCAGAAGAAGGTGAACGGCTGGGGATGAGGCAGCACCAGGCCTCCAAGAACCCTAGGCTGGATGTGCCCTGTGCCAGGGCAGCCTGGGAGCAGGCAGGAGCCTCCTCCCCTTGTTGTGGGACCCCTGTGCTCCAGCTCAGGGGGCAACTGCAGTGTGCGATGCAGGTTGTGCCCAGGGAGGGGCATGGTTGGAGGCCCTGGCAAGGGGGGACCCTGAGACTCTGCTGGAGCCAGAGAACAGCAAGAAATCCTGGACCCAAAAATAACCATGGGGTATGTGGACTGTAAGGTAATAAAAGCCCAGGGATTCCTTTGTTCAGGGTCCCTCCCCAGATCTGTTCCTGTTGCTGTACCCCACTCAATTATAAAGTTATTTTTTTCCCCGAAATCACATGCTTGGGACTCTGCTGTGGAGAACCCGGGGTAGAGAAATTTCTTTACAAGCCTCAGCCTGCTCAGAGGGAATGTCTCTGACACCAGGATCTGGTACGAGGCAGAGCACCAGGGCCAAGCACTCTGAAGGGCTGTGTTGTGCTGGGCATCTGGGGACAACAGGGCCATTGTTGAGCAAACCTTGTACTGTCAGAGTCACCCACAGAAGCACAGAGAGTCACAAGGCCAGATCAGGCCAGCTGCAGCATTACTGCTTGTCTCCAGTTTGAAATGACCTGCTGTGGGGACAAATTCCTCCCTAAGTGACTGTGGAGTGTGGCACACTAGCAAGATGGGTCAGAGGCCCGAGAGGTAGCCAAGAAGCTGCTTGCTCTAGGTGCTCTGCCCTGGAAGGGTGACTGGAAGCAGTTAAAAAAAGAAACTTCCCACAGACACTTAAATTCACTGTCTGACCCCTCTCCCTGGGCTGTGGCATGGAAAAGGTGGGCAGAAAAGTCACCCGCAAAAGGTTTGGGGGCAAGCAAAGAGCTGGGCAGCACTGCTGCCTTCTGGAATCCTCACGTCTATGAGTGCAGCTGGGTTTGCAGAAATGGAACATCTGGGAATAATGCCAAATGTTTTTCTGTGGGGCCTCCAGCCCATGCGCTGCAGGAAGCTGGGCCTAGCTAAGCGCTCTCTCTACCTGCACTGACACAACACACTCTCACTAGCCCAGGACGAAGACCAAGGCCCCCCACACTCACCTGCATGCAGGAACATGTCCCCTCCCTCTGGCCAGGGCCAAGAAGCACTGATGGCTTCTTGGGATTAGATGCAGTGTCAGGCTTGGGTATTTCACGAGACATTGCAGTAAGCTACCAATCACATGCACAAAGAACTGCAAGGGAGCCCCAAGCCACTCTGGAAAAATTTCTTCACTGAAAGAGTGGTTAAGCACCGAAACAGGTTGCCCGGGGCAGTGGTGGAGTCACCATCCCTGGAAGAATTCAAAAAATGAGTAGACATGACACTTCACGATATGGTTTAGTGGGTACGGGGGTATTAGGTCAAAGGTTGGACTTGATGATCTTGGACGTCTTTTCCAACTTTAATGACTCTGTGATTCTAAGTATCTGTTTAAATAGGACAAAACTTGAACAGAAGCCTAGCAGAAATGAAAGAATGGTAAAGAAACCTGTGCCTTGCTTGCTTTGCAGGTCTTTCAAGTCCACTCATGATCTCATGCATGGATCTTCTGTGTTGTACCACACCGCGCATTGCTCTCCTGATCCCTAGAATAAATCCCTCCTGGACGTGTGGGCAGGGGGCCCTTGCCCCCGCCCCCGTGAGCTCCTGTGGGCTGCCTAGTTGTTTGCTGACCCCTCTGCCAGCCCTGGCACTCCTGGCAACATGGCAGCCTCTGGCGTTCTCCACAACTCCCAGGAATCACAGCATCTCTTTCTGCAGCATCCTCTGCGATTCCAGCAATTGGATGCAATTCCAAACAATGCAATTCCAGAATCCTCTCTTCCTGGTTGTGCCAGTGCGTGCCTTTACGTGCTTCATTTCTCATACATCACTGTGGTTTTAAAAAGCCCAGTTCTACTGATGTGTTCTGCAGTTTCCCAGACACAATAAAATCACTTTATAACAACTAATAATTAGTATTCTTTTAGGAAGGAAGGGATTCTCCCTCAAATTATAGAGACTCTCCCACATGCACACACATGCATGCATAGCAGAGCTAAGGTGCAGCAACCTCCACCCTGCTGCAGACATCTGCAAAAAATGTCTATTTACAGAAACATTCTGGAGCAAGTAACATATCTGTAAGTTAGAAAAGCAAGTAAAAGCATAATAGATAAGTTTCTGGTCAGCTCTCTAGAGCTACTGTGTTCTCCTTCTCAAGAGAATTTAATGAAAGTACATTCTGAGATTGTCCAAATAATGATCTCGGTTTCTTGTCTGTACTTATCATAAAATCACAGATTGCTTTGGGTTGGAAGGGGCCTTAAAGCTCATTCCATTCAAACACTGCTATGGGCAGGGACACCTTCCACTAAACCAGTCCACTCCAAGCCCTGTCCAGCCTGGCCTTGGACACTTCCAGGGATGGGGCATTTAATTATTTATCTTTAACTACTTTTAATATTACTTTAAATATCATTCTATCTTTTAGGAAGAATGTTAGGACAAGGTGCCTGAGAATCAATGATCTGCATTTATGATAAGATAATTTTATTATAAATATTATCTCAAAACCTATGCAATTAAAAAAAACTGGAGTAGTTAACTCAGATTCTGTTTCTGGGCCCAGGTCCTAAGCAAAGCAATTAATGTTTTGGCATATTACAGCTACATTTTCCTCTACTTTAAAATGAAATTTGCTTCCCCCTGTTGCTGTCGTAGGGCAGATTCCCAAATAACACTCCTTGCTGCTTTTGCAGGCAGCCTGGATGGGAACCTTTTACTTACAACCACCCTCAGTTTTTCCTGAATGATGTTTTCCTGCAGAGGAAATATGTCCTGCAGGCCCCAACCTGATATTGCCTGGATTCAGTGGCCCTCCATGACCAAAACTTTGGGAATGTCAGATGCAGAGAAAGCAATGAAACAGCCAAGATACTAAGTGCTGCCAGATGCACATTCTTGCGCCCTCCCTCGTAATCTCTCTCAGGCATGGGGAATGTGACTGTTGTGCCTGTAACTCCGCAGCACAGCATACTCACACAGACATACCACCGTTATTTTCTAGTTTTGCTGCTGCTACAAATCTTAATAAATGAGCAAAAAAACCAAACAACAAAAGGAAGCATGGGCAGAAGGCTATTCCCACAAGTTGGCAAGGCTGAACAAGGCTGCAGGAGCCCCTGTGTGGAGGCATGGCTCACCCTGGATCTCCCCCCGCCCACTGCTGTGGTCAGATGGACAGACAGTCAGATGGACAGGTAGATGGACAGACAGCCACCACTGGTCCAAAAGCAGGGCCATGTGCCCATCCCCGCTGGCAGGACAGGGTGGCACGGGAAGGACTGGGGGCTTTAGGAGCAGTGCAGAACACTTGCTCCCCCTTGCAGCTGGGACACAGACTCCTGTTGGGCTCAGCATCCTGCAGGGTGAGCTCTGCTGACACCTACACTTGCTGCGTGTGCAGCATTTTTCCAGTGGCCCCCTCTGTAAAAATGCCTTTGTACCCCAACAGAGGACTGAGATATTGCTAAGGAAAATCCTCCTTCTGCACCAGGCTCAGCAACTCTGGAGGTTGCTCAGGCAGGACATGTTGAGCATGACCACAAGCATCTTTGCTTGGCTGCCCCAACCCTCTCCGACTGGAAGGAATGGAGAGCCACACCAGAGCTGCCTGCTGGCACCACTGAGACCAACTGGAATGCGACATACAAGTAATGCAGCACCCTGAAGATGCCCTTAGTGGGCAGAGCAGCAGACGGTCTCCAATGCTCTGCAAGAACCACATGGTGCCCTCTCCCCCCTGCTCCTGGAAAGGACCAAGCTGGTTCACATCAATCCAGCAGCACCAAGTGCTGTCTGCAGCTGCTGCTCCCTCTTCAGCACTCCTGCACAATGGGTCTGCTCCTTTTTCTGGCCTTTCTGTCTTGGAGGAGGACACCTGCAGAGGACACCTGTGTGTTTCTCCCTCATGGAACCTTCCCAGGACTGTAATGTGAGCAGTCATCTCACAAGACAGGCGGTCCTCGGTGAAGTGGATGCCTCTTATCTCTGGTGTACATTAAAGGGTATGTTCATTTTTACCTTCTAATTAGTGGCCTACCTCTGAGCATTTGAAAAACTTCCATTTCTTGTCCTCATAGCTACTGCTCCCGGCACTCTGCATGCTGAAGGGAGCTCAGGTCTCATTTGCCCAGTTTACCTCTTTTTAATGAAACTCCACCATACAAACATTTCATCTGAGAAGAAGAATATCCAGGTCACTACATCTGTGCAGTGAAATTCATTCAGTCCTGGGATGGCCCATATACAAGAATAACACCTAAAGCAGCACACTGCCAGTGGAGAGCAGGACTGAGACAAGGGATGGCAAAGGCAGACCTCAAGGAAAGTGGTAGGAGACAGCGGCAGCTGAGCAGGTCCAGGTTAGGGAGACCCACTGGTGGGAGATGATCAGCTGCAAATGGGACAGACACGTGCAGAAAAATGGAGCAGTCAGAAACATACAGGAAATATCAATTCAATATTCAGCTTGGAAAAAATGCAAGTAGGAGAAAACCCAGAGAGCAGGGGCAAAATCCCTGGTAACAGTTATTGATGAATTTTAATTCACTCCATGCGGTAACTGAGCATCCTCGGAAGAACACAATGAGTTTCACTGGGTCCTCTCCATCCCCTCTCTTTTCCCAGTCCGCCTCCTATCCCACTAACAGTGGTTTAAGGAAAATGAATAAATTGGCCATTTTAAAACTGCCACATTTCCCTTCTAGATCCTCTGTTCTCTTCTGAACTTTACTAGACTTCAAACTCCCAATTGGATGTTTATGAGGATGCATTTTTGCATCACCTCAAATTTGTTTATGCAGCAAAAAAGGATGGAGGAAGTTTTATTAAAAAGTTCAGTGTTAAAGCATGGTTATACCAACGGTCAGTTAGTAGGTGAGTGGTGTGCCTAGTAACGTGGAAGTTTTGTAGGAGGTGGTGGTTGCTCCTGGCATGACTTCCATGGGCCCCGGGAACAGCAGCCCAGATTGTAAACTGCATTGTGGACACATCACCTAAGGTTGCCTTTCTTTCTCAAGCCCAGCTTTTCTGTTGGTGACCTGCTAGTCAGTGACGTGCACCACTGATGAAATATGTGACTACACTATAACCCTTTGACACAGGATGAGACACACAAGTACAGAACTCAGTGCTGAACTCACCTCCAAATATCATGTTTTCTGTGCAATTCACAACTTTTGCTGTTAGAAGATAAGTGAGCTCCAGCCTAAGCGCGCTACCTACAAAACCAACAAGCAAAGAAACTGCCTATTACCATAACAACAAAGCAGAAATGTAATTCTAGCTTTGAGTTTCTGCAGCTATACCAAGGGCACCAGAGACACCAAGCCTGTGGGACTTAATTTCTATTAGAGATAAAGCTCATCACAGAGCAGAGACCAGAGTGTACTCGTTTGGAGGAAGGCTGGCAACTGAATCCCTGGGACTATCCTGCCGTGAAGATGCATTTCCAACATGGTCCAGACACTGTGACCTGCTGCATACTCCAGACTCATCAAGCCACAATGTCTCTCAAAGCAGATAATCTATTTGTTTGATTGCTCTACATCTAGCAAGTAAATCTTGTTTATGGAATTGGGCATTTCAATATCTATCTTCCTCTTACATCCATTACAGGACATTCCTTCAGCACTAAATCTGAATAATTATAATATGGAAACATCAGAATTCATTGGGACCGGGAAGCCCTTGTGCCTGGTGCTATGCATGTAATGGAATGAACCTTTTAGATTGTTTTCAAATTAAAAAAAGCTGTCAGTTATTCTTATAACAAGTACGGAAGTGTAGGTACAAATGCAGACAAAAATCAGCAGAAAAGCATTAACAGTAACAGGAAATATTCTGTAAATGTGCATTAAGAGGAAGACCAAGTAAAGGAACCAGTTGTAGCTCAGCAGAGAAGGAGAGTACCCATAGATGTTCAGGATATTAAAAAAAAGTCGTCCGTTAATAAAGAAGTCATCCATCCATCATCAAGTGGCTGTCACAGTTAATATCATCAACAAAGATCTTAGCCTGCAATAGGGAAGGAATAAGTTGGAGAAGTCTGAGATTGATAGATTCATTCTAAGACTTGTGAAGAATTGGCTAACAAATCTCAGAGCATTTGCTCATCATCTCTGAGAATTCATAGAAAATCGGAGAGGGAGAATTCTGGCAACACGGATATTGTCTAGCTTGGAAAAATGGGAAAAGAAGGACACAGTTGTGGAACAACTACTTGAACTCCAGTTTCTAGAAAAATAACTGAATAAATTATTTAACAACATTTTTAAGGACCCACAGCAGGTAACAAGGATATAATTAAAAGCCTACATCATTTTGTCCAGAATATGTGTATTAAACCAATCTGATCACCTGCATGTGGTTGAACACCAGCCCCCAGGTGAAGATGGGGCTGTAGAGGCGTCAGTAGTCGTACACTCTCCTAAGGAGACACAACTTACTGGGAAGGAAAACAAGGCAGCAGCCCGAGAAACATGGACTGGGTGAGACCTCAGCTGGAGCTACCTGTCAAGTTTTGAGCTTCACTCTATAAGATATGAAAAAACTGTCTAGTCCGGATGAGAGTGAAAACCAGAGATCTAGAAAAAATACCTGAAAGGAAAAAGTTGTTTAGTACAGGCCAGGAACGAGTAAGAGGGGAGTATCTCAGATATGTCATCAATCTGCTGAAAAGAAATGGGGTGGTTTATTTTCCCATCCCTCATAGGAGCAGGAGGGAAGGTTCAGGATGGAGGTGATACTGAAGCCACGCTATAGGTTGAACTTCCTTAAGAAAATACCAGATAACTATTTATAAGAAATGATCTAAGTATTATTGAGCCTTTCTGGAGCAAAGGAGTGAGCCTGGGACTATGGGATGAAGAACATCTATGTTCCCTAGGCAGTTGTTTCCAAAGATCACACTATGCTGACATTCCACTGTGAGGTGCTTGGAATAGATGCATTTGATATGAAAATAGAAATATCATTTAATGTATGACATCTTGTATTAAAAAGAAAACAAAATCTAATCTGAGAAAATGCTACTTAGCAAGGGTCAACACCTGGAGCTGTAAGTTAAGAAGAACTGGGGTGGGGATGATGCAATCTTTCTGAAGGCATTCCCAATTAAATCTTTAATAACAGTATCACAAATCATTTTCATCCACAGGTCTCTGATGCTTGACTTATATGATTACTGAGAAATGGCTTAACTCTACCTCATTTCTGCTCTATTGAGGGGAATTTCTTATGATGGTAATGGGCTCCGATGTCAGAGCAACAATTTAGACTGGCAGTGATTGGGAAAAAGGTTCTAGAGACCCCCGTGATGTGGTGATCCTGGTATTTAAGAACAAATACAAGTGATTCAATTACCACCAACTAAATCAGTAACAGCTCCCTGCAGACACCCAAACCAGACTATTTCCAAACGGGTGTGGAAGACCTGTGTTTGGTTTTGTTCATCAATCAGTTCTCAGATCAGCCGTGTTTCCCTTGCATCCAGACAATTTTCCATACATAACACAAATGCAAGAGGGTTTTTCCAACTCACTCTAAATCATGAAGTCAGACAACCTTCTGGGCTTGTCCTGCAGCCCTTCAGAAATGCCAGTACTTGACTCACACAGATGCAACGATACTGTTTTTGAAAAGACCTGAAAGAACTCAGACAGAGGTCAATGGGGTCACAAATAGAAGCCTGTGCTGGATTATTCAAAGGATTCTGTGGATCAATGACCTTGGATCCACACTAAGTATGCTGGGCAGAGAGGTCTCTGTCAAAGCCCCCAGGTACTGCAGCACACATGTGCCTGCAACATCTGAGGGTTTCTGCAAGAGGCTGAGATGTGGAGCTGCCCATGTCCCCTCCAGCCCAGTGAAGGCACTGTCCTGCTGCCCTGCACTCCCCCATCATGCTCCTCATCTCAGCACTTGGCACTGCCTCTGGCCTCACATGCACTTACCTGGACATCATCACCTCAAAGAGGCATAAAGAAATCATTCCTAGACTATAAACCCTCTCCACATGAACTGCTGCAAACTTTCACATGTGAAGAACAGCAGCATTTGCAGTTGAGGTATTTTGCAGTCTGGGACTGCAAAAAAAAAATTAAACCTAGGCAAAACAAGAAAGTTCGATCGAGTCTGCTGATTACATCCCACTGCTTTAGATGGGATTTTTAAGGCCATGGGATTTTTAGTTCATGTGCTTTGGTGAAAAAACCAGAAGCCCATTTTTAACCTAGATCTGATGCAGAAATACATGGTCAGAAATTTCCTGGTAACAAACTGCTACCCTGTGGAGAGCAGAACAAAAACAGAGTATTGCAGCACAGCTTTTGGTACAGCTAATCCAGGAGTCATGGAAACACCCTCTCAGTATTATCCAATGCACCAAACTCCTATGGGGTCCCCTCTGTCAGGAGCCTGTCCTGCTCACGACACCTCACCCTCTGTACCACTTCCCCTCCGAGACTTCCTGCAAAGTCCCCAGGCCAACCTCTCTATGGCATCCGTGGGACTGCACCCTGCTGCCTGAACACTTGTGTTGGGCTCAAGCTGGGGAAAAAAAAGCTTTTAATTCTGGGAAAATCATTTTAATTCAAACCCAAGAGCCACTTTCTGTCTTGTAAAAACGTATTTGCACCTTCCTGCTCTGTTGCAACAGTGTTGTTTGTGGAGGAAGGAATGGGGAGCCTGAGCACAGCCTTGCATTTGCAGGCAGGTCCCACCTCCTGGACACCAAACCTTGGCCTCATGTCTAGGAAAGAAGCAGGATGACGCAGAACAGATGCTGGATTCAAACTACAGATTGATAACAACACCCCCAGGCTCCTGCTCTCTGACTTAGCAAGAGAAGAACGGTTTGGCAAGACATGAAAACTATATCTCAGTGCAGCTCCTTGTGAGGATTGCCATACAGCCTGTTTGAGCACAAGGCTCTTGCCTCCACTCAGGACTGCAGACCTCACCTGAGCAGGTGCCCACAGCCAAGCCAGATGGGCTGGTGCTCTGATCACTGGGGAGAAAAAAAGGACCCATCTCCTTCAGCCTGGATATCTGAAAAAGCATTGGGAGACTCTGATCTCAGAAGTTCCTCCTCCTCAGTTGGCTACAAAGGAATCGAGTGCTTTGTCTTTTTGAAATAAAGATGAACTTGTTCTTCAGTGTTTGCATGTTGGACTGAGAAGTTCCTGCTCCAGGACTGCTCACCTGTCCACACTGGACCATCACAGCGGAAACAACCCTTGAAGCTTATGGGAAACCTGCTGTCCCCCTGGACACTCTGTGCTGGCTCTTCCCCTCTCTGACAGCTCCCTAAGGCAGCAGGACAGTCATGGCACAGCCCAGCAGTTCCCATGCTCCCTGAAGAATGGAGAGGTGGTGCTCGACTCCACTCAGAGGAAGAGAAAACTGAGGCCATGTCTATCAGCCTTTGAGCTGCTCACCTGCCCCAGGAAGTTGGTGGTTAATCCTTCTTTCCCATTAACTATAAACGAGTTGGTGGACATCAAACACATACAGCCCTCCTACACAGCCCCATCAGGAACAGTGGCTGCCAGGAGGAGTCCTTGCCCACATCACCCCCAGGACTTGGCCTTTTCCACGGGTGAGCACTGGGCAGCTCCTGCTAGGTTTAAACCAACTCTCATCCCCTTTGGAGAAATCAGCATCTCTGGCATCATCTGTACAGAAGGGCTGGATAACTCTCTCCCGAGAAGTGGAGATGACCTGCCTTAGTAGAACACCTACATGTTAGAGACCAGGTAGAGGTCTGGCTCTGATGCCATCTGCAACACCTTCCGATCCGTGTGTCCAAACTGCTTCAGCCCCCACCCAGAGAAGAACAGGACATATTCAGCATCCTGGCTGCTGTAGCCACAGGGGAAAAAATCCCAGGGGAGTCACTGAGGTAGCTGACAGCAGTTCCTGTCCCCACCCTCAACGTTCACTCTGAACAGGCTCTGGTGCTCAGTGTCCCCATGAGCTCATCCCACACAGAAGCCACCCCAGGAAAATATCAATGCTGAGAGCTGGACTGGTGCCCAAAGGGAGGTTCAAAAGGGCCTTCATGGGGCTGCTGCTGAGTGCGGATGGGGTTAAGGAGGCACAGGAGGGTTGAAGGGGAGGCCAGAGCAGCTCAGCTCTCCACCATCACCATAGGCCTTCACCTGTCACATCCCAAACACCCTTCACATGGCTCTAAATATCACTGTGCCTGTTGCTGAACGGTAAAAGTGAAAGCTTCCTGACAGCCTGGGATCTGCAGGATCACTGTGCCTGTGGCATCTGTACATGAGCTGCCCTCATGTGCAGTCCCCACAGACCAGTGCCTGTCTCCCCCACCCTCACTGGCACTTCAAAGGTGTCAGCAGTGCAGCGGTGCTTCTGCCACAGAAGCTTTGTGTTGTTCATTCCAAGTTTCTGTAATTGACTGGATTAAGGAAAAAAAGTTGGTCTCATTGTAGAAGTAATTTTTTTGGTGAATTTTGCACAGCTGCAGGATCTCACTATGTGAAGAAAAATAAAACCTGCTTTATGTGTGGGAAATGTGGGAGGTTATCCTGGTTTTGGCCTGATTCTAGTAAGTTGCCGTGCATACTTAAACGTATTGAATCCATGGCCTAACTACTCAGTATGTTCTGAGTACAATAATGAATGTAACATTTCGTGATCTCCAATGAAAGAGAAAAGTCTTCAGACACGAAACAGGGCTGAGATCAAAATTAGTGTTACAGGAACAACTTCCAGATCTTGCTTGCTCTTTTCCGGAGTGATATATTTAACTCCTTCAGCTGAAGATATTGCCTTCCTACTGCTGGAGCTGCAGCCTAGCAGAAACAGGGGAAAAAATAAACAACAATGAAGATTCATAAATTTTATATACTTTAATTAGCTATTAATACGTTTCTCACCTTGAGAATAAAATGTGGAAGTTGTCAAGGAAGGCATCATCATAAATAAAGGAAAAAGCTTACAAAAGAGGAAAAAATTGTGTCCTACATTCTGATGATCAGTAATTCAATCATACTCCTTGGAAATACTCTCACAATCACCACTCCCCGTGGAGCAGAATAAGACATCTTAGAGGTACAGGCTATCAAAGGTCAAGCTGCAACCTTATTTGTTAAAATTAGCAAGAAGAAGGAAAAAGTAAGCATTTTTAAGGATTGCAGTTGCACTGCATTTCAGATCATAAGAAGCTGGAGGATGTCTGCCCTTCAAGCTGCATGCCACCCAAACACAGAGACAATGACAAACTGTTACCTAAAAACATGCTATGACCCCGTCCCTGGCAGGCAGAACCCCTCATGGCAGCTGTCCGATGCATCTAAGCCAAACAGTCGTGGGGCTATAATGCTGCGTTTCTCTGGGAGGGTACAGGTGTGCACTCCAGGCAGGTACCACCAAGAGGTGCACTGCTAAAACGAGCAATGCAAGAACCTCCAAGGCCTCCCTCACTGAGAGCAATGCAGAGGTCAGTAGCTAGCATCACTGCTATTTCCAAGCAAAGGACTAATGACTCAGATTCATTTTGACTCTTCCAACGGTGGGATGTGTTGGCGGATGAAGGTGCACAGTGGTTATAGTGTGAATCCTCCAAGAAAAGACAAAAACAGCAGAAGACTTGGTGGTGAGGAGGAACCATCCCATCCCAGAACAGGGAGCAGAAAGCCTGGACTCAGTAAGTCACATCAACCTCCCCAAAACACTTCCCTCCCATGGGGAGGAAGGAGTAAAGAAAGGGCTTTCAAACTCTCTTTAACCATAGCTGAACACTGGATCCTCCAACACTGAAAGCAAAAGCAGAAGTGAATGTTGGGATTTGTTTGTTCCAGGGCCTGACTCTGGGCTGGAAACAGGCTGGAGATTATGAGCATCTCTGTAAAGGCTGCCAGGACACACACTCTGACCCCAGTGAGGAAATTGGAGCTTGGAGCACTCTTGCCCCTAGAAGGCAGCAGAAGAGCCCTCTGGCTCTAACAACATTGCATAAATCAGGAACACACACACAAAGCACTAATCAGTGCTAACACAGAGACTACAGCTATCCCTGCTAGTGTGTTTCTGATCCTAGAGTCACAAAAGAGGCATTTCCAGAGATCCACATCTTGCCTAGCAAAAAGCCACTTTGTTCAGTGCAGCTAGCTTTGTTCCACATGTCACCAAAATCACTGTCTTTCGGCTGTAAGTCTGAGAGCTGTGATGCTGCACTAGACCCAATGCCTGCCACTCAGTGTTCCCCTCCCACCAGCCCTTCTGGCCAGTACCAGCAGAAAATCCCACCTCTGAGATGTCCCACCTCCAAACTGACAAGATTCTTGAGTGGGCTATCATGGACATGGTGGAAGATGCCCTGTTCTATCCTACCTCCTATGATGAGGCAGGCAGTATCCTGCTTGGTTCGCAGCGGGCAGCACAGAGCACTGGCCACAGTGATCACAACATGCTGGGAATGGTGGTTTGCACCAGCAAAATCTCCTCACCAACATTTTCAGCACTGCCAGCAAGATGCACAGCAGAAGAATTTGCTATGGTCCCATCCCTGAGATGAATTAGAGCCCATGATTATGTTTCTGGCAAGCACCGAGAGAAAGCTTTGTCCCTCACCAAAGATATTCAGCCTCGGTAAATGGTGCTGGCCAAGAGCAGAGGAGTGAGCTGGACTGAGGCAGTCCCCCAACCCTGGGGCAACACAGCTCAGAAGAACTGTGCACAGGGGCTCACTGACTCATAGTCACTGCAAAATTATTTTTCAAACGAGACCCATTGATAATTTACACATGATTTCTTTTTGGAAATATCTGAAGTTCTATTTTTCATCCCATAACAGACTGAGGTTCAACTCCAGTCTTCATCTGGTGCCAGTTATCACTGTGATCATCAGCAGTTGCAGTGCAATGCGACAAGTCACAGGCTCTCCTCTATATCTTGCTATTGAGAATGATTACTTGGCCTTGGGTAATGAATTAGTCCTATTATACAGCAGCTGGTACAGGAGAAGCAAATCTGCTGCTCAGGCAGCTCATTACATGGGCAGGGCTGGAACTGCTCAGCCGTGTGCTGCACACACAGACCTCAGCAGCATTTTTAAACTGAATTCTGCACACAGTTCTCCAGGACTGCAAAACAAACTACATCCATCAACCCAGTTTCTGTCTGTTACTTTCTGAGTTAAGCATTTGCTCACCCCTTGGAAATACAATTCCTGTTCTGTGCAATTTCTGCACAGCACTTTGCCATATCCGTATCAAATCCAAACTCTGTTAATTCTTCATTTGCTGTCACCCTTTGCAAACTCCATCACTTCTCATCTACATTTTTTCTCCTCCAAACTCCTCCATACCAATTATTCCTTCTACCCCACTACCAAAATCTTGCCAGATCTTGACACTGCCTCTTCTGTGACCAAACCTCACTTCTGTAGCAACTGGAACTGCTCCTGTGCTGCACCAGCTTGTTGCTGTGGGTCAGGCTTTGTGGCAATGGCTCAAGGAGGAGCATGTGGGCACACAGCAGCTGCAGGGTTTTGTTTTGGAAACATGACTAAAGTGCTAAATAAGTGAATTAGAAAGGATCAGGAAGACAAAGCAGATCCAGTCAGCCAATTTAAAAGAACATTCTGAAAGTGCTTATAGAGACCACAGTAAAACTAAGCAGAATGACAGAATATACTCAATTAGCAATGCTATAGCCGTGGTGGCATAAGCATCTGTGTTCGGTACTCTTGGGAGTGCTGGTGATACCTGCTGTTACACCAACTATCACAGGTATGCTTGTGAAAGTATAAACTCCTTTCTGTGAAGACTGTCAGGAGAAAAGAAGCAGTCAAGGAGTGAGAAAACTACTGTGCAAAATAAGAAATAGGTAAGCCAAAAAGACAAGGAGCAGAAGCAAAAAAGAGTGAGTCTTCCTCTAATCAAAGGTCAGCCACAAAGGTCAGATGATGGCACTTGCTCCTCAGACAATTCAGGAAAAGGAAAGTGAGGTGTGTTGAATATATGTTCAAGTTATACATGACTATTTACATGAACTCTGGTAAGTCTTCAAAGAAGAGGTAACAACACAAGAAACAAAATACACTAGTAATAAATGTGAAATATTACATATGGAGGTAATAGTTGGAATCTGACAGGTACTTTTTATGTCCCAAACAATATCCACCAGCCCAAAGATTCTTGTTCCATCCCTCAGTCTTCCACAAAAGCCAGTCTCTTGTAGCCCAGGTTGCTGCTCCACATTAATCCCTTCCATGCTCCCCATTCCACTGCTGCATTTTCTCAAGCAGTCTCAGGTCTGTCCCTGGCTGAAGGGCTCTGAGGACCAGGAGCAGTGCCGAACTGCCAGAACTACACTGCAGGTGCAGTAAGCAACTGCATTTAATCCTGAGCTAACAGATATTAAGGAAGTTTTTATCGGGATTCCAAGTAAAAGATAGGGGCAAATCTTGGAAGATGAAAGGAGCGGCTTGGGACTTTTAATTATGTTGTGATGTGCCTCTGATCCCTCCTCACCCTCACACCTTTCTACCTTTTTCTCATTGCTGGGCTCCCCGAGAGTGAAAGAGCATTTCAAAGACCAACATTCAGTGCTAATGGGACAGCCTGACAATTCCAGGCTGCATATCCAGCCCAGAGGAGCTCCTGCTTTTCCTCTCTGTGATGTGCTAAAGCCTTGCAGATTGTCCCTGCTCTGGCAGCATCACCCACCAGTGCTACCCAGCTCTGGATTCAGCAGCTGGGCTGGGCAGATGCTCTGCAGCTTTACATCAGCTGTGCCCCCTCCTTGCTTAAAATCATAGAATATCTCATCAGAGCACTCTGTAGAACAGCCATGGAAAACTCACATACCTTCATTACAGACCTTGCTCTGATCCATTCTATGATACAAAATCCCAGGTGCTCCCGAGACTTATTATTTCTAATTACCTATTACTGAGGGTTTTTTCCTCCATGGAAAACCAACTTACAGGGCAGAAGAGAGGCACAGAACTGATCAATAGGGCATAAGAAGTGATAGCAGGCAAAAGAGTTAATGTTGAAATGATTCTGTTCCCAGGGACTGCAGAAGCAGAGGTCCAGGAGGCCACTGCAAGTGCCATAGACCTGGGAAAGCCCCGGGAGATCTGTGTGATAAACAAACACGGTGCTCAAACAAACACTGGAAGATCACAGTGCTTTTGCTGCCAGCATCGCAGCAGGAATATCTGTGGCTCAAGAATAGTCTGCACAGTCTACTCTTACCAACTATGAATGTAGGAAAAGTGCCAGATAGGTCTCAAATGATGTCAAAGACAGATTTTTCAACCTTTGGGTCTGCACTTGTTGAGGACCGCAAAGATCAGTGACCAAAGACATCTAAATGTACTCCAAATGAGCCTAAATGAACTCCAAAGTGCCTCTACTGATGACTGAGTACTGAGGGGACTGCTCACAAATGCTGACAAAGGTGTATGTGAAAAGACACTGGCCTGTTCCACTACCAGATATGTTCTACAAAATGCAGAGTGGCAGATTCTGAGCAAGCCATGGCACCCCTTTCCAGAATTTATCAGCAAAAAAGCAAACCACAAATGTACTAGGCTAATACAAAAGCTATTTTGATAACACGATGTGGAAAACTGGATTACTAGTACAAGCAAAAAGCTTTCTCTGCTATTCCATACACCTGTAAAAGGAGTGCCTCCCAGGGTGGTCACCGTGGCAGGTACAGAGAAGGTACCATGGCAGGCAGTGCTGCCAGGGAGTCTATATCCCAGGGAGCATACAGCCTGCTCTCCCTCTCAGTCACAAGCGCACTTTTGCAGGTATGGCAGGTATGCAAGGTGCTCTCCCTAACCTCTGGCTGCAGGAGCTCTGCAGGTACAGTGCAAACCTGCTTACAGCCCTGCCACATACCAACCCTGTACAGCAGGTCCTCTCAAAAGGTAATGTTTTACACAGTGGTGTGACATAAAAAATTCCAAATACACTAAAGCATACTTATATTTTTCAAGATAAACACTCGTTGAAGCACACTGTTCTTGGAAAACAGTGGCTGAGCAAACAGTTGCCCCTGGTTTCACGCTGTTCTGCACACTAAGGGGCTCATACCAATAAAAGGAGTGTGACATGTAATTAAATACGGCCAATGACACTTTCAAGTAACATGAACTGATGACAACATGCAAAGCACAGTGTGGGGACCACCAAATCCATTATGCTGCTTTCAGGTTTCCCCAGGTCCTCTGTCCCTGCCTGCTAACATGAGCCATGCAGGATTACTTGAAATGAGCACACAGGGAGCAGCCACCGTGCCACAGCCCCAGATTTTGGGAAGCTTCCAGCAAACCTGCCATGTGTGCTCAGGGAGCGAGGCACAGCTCAAAAGTGCTGGATGCTGAAAAAGCTGCCCAGAATGAGTGCTCCCTGGAAGCACCAGAAATCAAAGACAGAAATATCAGCGCCTTATGTCAAATATTCCAAGACACAAGTTAGCAGTGCCTGGCTCCCTGCGCTCTGCTGAGAGTGGGAACAGGATGAACACAAGCAACGTGAGAAACTTCCACGGCCCCAACTTGTAGTGTGGTCACAGTGAAAACAACCACAACAGTCCCAAACACTTCCAAAGACAGATACTATCTGCAATGCTGCAGCACCACATACTTGCTGCTGTTGTTGTGGGACTTCTCCAAAACAGAAGAATGTCCTATCTTTGGGATTGCACTTGGTGTCAGCAGTCAGTGAAGTAACGAAACCAACTCCTGAGCCCATAGTCAGACACTTCAGATTCTGAAAATGCAGCACCAGGGTGCATTACCGATAATAATGGGTTCCATATGCATAAGCAATCATGGAAGATAAGGTATCATAGAAAATAAAACAAAGGTTTAATCTGGTTAGTTAAATGACCAATTAATTCTATCTGATCATTTATTATCACAAAAGTAAAAGTGAAATAAATAAGTAGAGAAAATCAAATCCCATCAAACAGCCAGAACCTTCTGGTCTTGTTTCAAAGCCAAATTTTCCATACTGGACACCTAAATAAAGTTTTGTTTTTAGAAAATAACAAGTATCTGGCATCTTCTCATTATTCCTATTGTGTCTTTTTAAACTACATTTAGTATAAAGTGCTGTGTTTGTGGCACAGTACTCAAGGCACTAAAGGTGCATTTTGCACCCAAGCTGGAAAGGGAGACTAGAATTTCCTGCACACATCGCTGTGTGTTTTTCTACGGGACATGTGCCCCATTCAGAGCACAGAATGAACTGGGAATTCTTTAGGAAACTGAGAAATCCTCAGGTAAGTCTTCAATGATCCACATTTTTCACTGTCGCTCTATATCCACCCTTTCCATGCAGGTGCACAGTAACTCAATCTTTCACATTAGAAGGCAGTCATTTGCAGGAAGATTGTGTTTAGACTCTCTTTGAAACCACCAGGCTGTAAGATGTCCTCCAGTTTAGGCCTCCCATGAGGATATCTTTTAGCTAAGGATAAAGAAAAAACATCTTTATAAATTCTGTCCTGTGCAGTTTCTGTAAGGCCAACAGTGTGACTGTTCTCACCTGCTACAGGTGCGGCATCCATGAGTCCAGTTTCTGCAACACCCCAACTTATGCAGCAGACAGAAGAGCTCACAAAAAGTGCCACAACTATCTTTGTAAGACCCTTCCGTTCACAAATTTTGGCTATTTATGGCACTACTCAGTTTTTATATTCTACTATAACTTCAACAGTTTGAGACAATTATCACCAGATACATAACAGACATCACTCTTATAGGAGAGGGATTGTGAACTGCAGCATCACATCTCCTTCACATTCTCCTGGGGCTTTAAATTCCCCCAGAAAACTTGATTGAAGAGTGATTTTCTGGCAGCACAACATAATTTCCTCCCCCTTTTATATTTGATTTCATTCACATTTGCCAGAAATGTCAATGGTCAGATGACCACAAGTTTCAAACTCTGAAAAATACAGTTACAGAAAGTCAGAGATACAAAAAAGACACCGTAAAATTAAACCGCAAGGCAATCCCACAGGATTCTCACTGTCACTCCTGTCTCACAAACGCCTCACTTTAGACAAAGATTTGCTTTTAAATCAGGCAGAGCAAACCACCTTCAGCACCTTTGAGTACTGAACTTTGAAAACTTCGCCTTTCCCTTGAGACAAAACCCACAGCAGCCTGCATCTACAACAATGCCAATCTCCCCCTCTGCCTTCCTTAGGGAGTCATCCCTGCACCAAAAGAACAAAAACCATCCTTCTGCACACCCACGGGAGATGCCATCCCCACTTCAGCCATGGTTGCTGCCCCAGCACCATCTCTCAGGGGCAGCAAAATGGCCAGAACACTCAGGAGGGTGCCACAAGCGTCCCTGGGCAGGAGACAGAAGTACCAGTCCCACCTTAGCAGTGATGCTCTTCCCCAGTGCCACCTCTCAGGGGCAGCAGAACAGCCAGGATGCTCAGGATGGTGCCACAAGCATCCCTGGGCAGGGAACACCAGTTCCAGGCAGCACCAGTTGCTTAGCTTGTAGCACCAGAACAGGTGTCCTGAGCACAACACCGTGTGCACTCCCTGGTTGCAAAGAAGGGTTCAGCACCCACAGCCTTATCCCACTGGATTAAAGACCAGATTTCCCTCCCATCAAACAAGACTACAGATATGAACATTACTTCCTCCATGGAGTATCCTTAAAAAAAAAGCATCCCCTTGGTCCTTGTGGTTCTCCATGAATTTTATGTTAAGCTGATTTTTGAGTGGGGAGATGAAGGAATGAGAGAGCCTGAGATAACAAACTCCAAGAATGTAGAAGAACCTTCTGAGAAAGCAAAGTACCATCACTGTGTGCAGAGGATACGGGCATCCAGGTGCTCTCCATACTGTCCTTTGTACAGTCACCAGGAAAAGCTGTTGCAGCAGCTACCAACATCTCCTCCCTTTCAAGTGTATTATACACATTATACAGCTCCCATGATGGCAGACCAGCTCCAGCAGCTGCCTGTTCCAGCACTTGCTGTGGCAGCACAGCCATCCCATCACAACACTGGTGCAGCAATGCTTGCTTCTGGGACTGGTTGGATATTTTCAGACAAAATGGTTTGGGTTTTTTCTTCATGAAAATATGCTTCCATCACTAAGGTGAAGAAAAAAATCTCTCTAAAAATAGGGGTTTCTTCATAACAGTGTTTCACAGAAATGTTCAGAATGTTGTCATGAAATGGAATTCTCCCTGCTCATCAGCTGGCAGGTTCTTGTTTCTCCCTTAGGACACTGTCTCCTTGGATCCTATCAGCATATGACAAGATACAATTTGGCACAGAAATCCTCTACACATTATCTGCTATTACAAAATAAATTAGAGGCATTATAATTTCTATGTATTCCCATCACCCTTTTTCTCTGACTCCCTGGGCACAACGAAGGAAGCAGTCTGTGCTATGGCAGGCCATGCCTCCTGCAGCTGGATGTGCCTCAGCCTCCAGGTTCAAATGTTTGCGCATCTGCGCATCTGCGCATCTGTCCATGTGGCAGCTGTCCCAGGCTGGGTTAGGTGAGGTGCATTACCCCTCGAGCATTACACAGTCGTGGAAGCAATGAACACTCTGTAGAACATGCACAGGTCAAGCACAGCACAGGGAGAAGGGCACAATTCCTTCCTTCCTAAGTGCCTCATGGTTCTGGTAAATCAAGCTGTGTAAAGTGCAGACAAGATCAGTGGCAGCTTGCAGTCCTACTCAGTCCAGCATGTCCAGTCAGATTCCAAAGCCACCTTCATCCATGCTGGAAGTGCACGCTGTACTTCGTACAGAGACTTACATCTGTGGGATGACTGAAGCTATAAAAAGTGCTGACAATTTCCAGCAAATTTGCATGTGTTCCTGCTGCTGCTTATGTAAGTGATTTCTAGCTAGCTGCAAATACAAAAAGCAAGGCCCAAAATAGCTTTAAAACAAACCACTTGCAAATGTGACTGAATGACACATCTCCCCAGCCCTCCAAAAATCACTTGTCTAGAAAAGGCAGCCGCAACAGAGATTTCTCCAGAGGGTCCCATGCTGGTCCTCCTGTAATACACACCCCGGAGGTCTAACACCACCTCACTCTCTTGACATCTATGTTGCCCATAAAGTTTGTCACAAACTGAAACAACTGAGCTTTGCCCTAGGTTGCTTTTAGGTCTGGATCTTTCTACACGTATCATCATCCCAAGCATCTGTGATGCAGGTGGGGTAAGGAGGCAGCCAGTCTTGGGGTAGGAAGCATGAGCTATCAAAAAATCCCTCAGTGTATTACGCACCACACTCCATTGGCTCTACATCAGTGTTCACCACAGCAGTGCTGGCTTCTCGCCTGCATCTGCACAGATTCCCTCTTGCACCAGGCTGGGAAGAGCAACTACTTAACCTGGGACTGCTGACAGTCTGTAGCTGTTAATCACCAAAGGAGGGGTGAGTGTTGAAGCTGATGGTATCTACTCAATGGGATTCCAAGCATTGCAGATCAGCTTGCACAGACCAAGATCAGTCAAAGCAAAACCAGCTGAATTTGGCAGCAGTCTTCAGGATTCCTCTGGTGTCCACAGATTCTCATGCTCAGGAAATACTGGTTAGGGACCATTTCTCCATTAACCTACTATCTGCAAGAGCACAACAGTATAAGGAACAGTTACTTGGTTTCCCAACACAAGAAAGACAAGGATATACTGGAGAGAGTCTGGCAAGAGGCCACAATGATGATTAAGGGACTTGGAGCATCTGTCATACAAGGAAAGGCTGAAAGAACTGGGACTGTTTAGCATGAAGACAAGAAGGCTCAAGAGGGATATTTTGAATGTGAATAAAAACCTATAGGGGGACACCAAAGAAAGCAGAGACTGACTGTTCTCAATGATATCCAGTGAAAGGATGAGATTCAATGGGCACAAATTAAAACACAGAAAATCCCTTTAGAGGGACACAAGAAAAAACTGTGAGGGTAGTCAAACACTGGAACACATTATCCAGAACAGCTGTGGTGTCCACCCTTGCACACATTCAAAACCTGACAGACATGTCCAGGGAAGCCAGACTAGCTGATCTCTGAGGTTCTTCCAATCCAGTGATTCTGTGAACAAAACCACAGCAGCCTCCCCAACTTCTCCCAACCAGCCCAGCCTCAGGGAACCCATTCGGAACCCCACCATGGAGCTGATACCCTCCCTTGCTCACTTTGCTCTCTGTTTTTGATAGTCTTTTGATTTATGCTAGCCCTTTTGCTTCATGACAACAGTATCCTCTCCAGAGCTCACAGAGACATGTCGTTTCTGGCTCATCCTTACCACATGGTCCTCCAGCTCTCATTGTTTCCATCACTGCCCTGAGCACGAACCTCCAGCCATCATTGTTTTCCTATAACCCATCACTGTGGGCTTGCAGCAGCCACAGGAGCAGGAACCAAAGGATGCCAAATGTCTTTACCTCTCTGTGTCTTGCTTGCACCACACTTCCAACATTTTTGGTTCTTTTCTTGATCTTCTGTGATGAATGAATTGAAAACACATTTTTGCTAGCAAGAGAACTCGGGAGTTGGCAAAGGTAACAGCTCTCAGGAACACCCATCTCTGACACTGGGTTTTGTTTCCTGCAAGCCATCTTCACGGTTTTCTCAGAGCTGCCCAACTCTTCATTTGCTATTACAGCCTCTTCAGGTTACCCACCAGCCATGCCTATCCAGTTGTCTTTGCAAGAGCCAAGAGCTACCACTCACTGTGAGGGTACACAGTGGAGTTGCCCCATCCTCAGCTCCTGGAGGAACCAGCTGGATGATCAGTGCTGACAGCTCCAAAGCCTGGCTGCCTGTGAGGAGACGCAGGTGCTGTTGGTGCATCAGGTTCCTCCCAAATCAGTGATAGCATCGGGAACAGTCATTTCTCCTCCTTCATCCGGCAGGAACCAGCACGTCTCAGACTGGCTGCTGAGCCACCACTCGAGGGTGGGAGAGAGTCTGCTCTCTGCTGTTCTTCACACCTTTCTCACTTCCCTCTTTCAGCTCCGGACCAAAACTCAGCACAGACTTTAGACCAGCTTTGTCAGAGGAGATGCCAGTGCTGATAAATGTGAAGACCTATGAATGAGAATATCCAGCCTTTCTGTCTAAACGCAATGCACACTTCAAGTCACAAAGGCTCCAGAAGGCCACCTCCTTTTGGTAGCTCCCAGTCACTCAACAGACTTTACCGAGAGTAGAAAGGGTGTGTGCCATGTAGGGCAAACACTATCAGCCCTGGTAAGCCTTGGACAATGCCGCAAGCCACATTCAGTCACTGCTGTGGCAGAAAATGCAGCTAGTTCTCCTTTGGGCTCCAGAGAGAGCACAGGTACCTTCTGGAGTGAACTGGGTGTAGGGAAATGATGGCAGGACAAAGGGAGGGAGTAACATCTTCCTCTTTCAACAACAATGTATGGTTAAGTTCAGCTCAGGACATAGCACGGAACCTTACTGAAGGGCCAGGGCCACCCAAAGCCAATGCAAGGGCTGGCTGGTACAGAAGGGAGACTCATGGCCATGGCTCCATCTGAACATGCACTGTCATCACCTCCCTGAAGCCAGCTCCAATGTCAATGTGACTGGGTAGGGACTCGGATCAGAGAACAGAGAAGAACAGTATTTCTATTGTGGTGTCTTTCAGCTGGATCAGGTCCCTGAGGAAGCTGCATACCTGCACACAAGGGAAAGGCCACCTGTACACAAGGGAAAGGCTACCTGCACAGAGCCATGATAGACAGACATACACAGAGCTTCCTTCTTCTATGTGCCAAGTACCTGTGATCTACTGTGATGTGTGCCAAGCACCTCTGATCCCATAAATTTGATAAATTTGGTTAATTAGCTGTCATTTGACATACTTATTAACTCCAGCTTATAGTCCTTATTAGGTACCATCTCCGGAGTAAAGGAAAACATGACAGAGCGAACATACTCAGCACTTGCCATCTTTCTTGCCTTCTTCCTGAAGGTTTGCTCAAGAGAAAAGAGGCCAGGCTGTATAGACAACTGGTCTTCAGCAACGTTTTCACTGGTACCTGAGCCAAGGGTCAGAAGGGCACATGTGCGGGACTGCAGGCACTGATCTGAGAACAGTAGAACTTGCTCAGACTTAAGCAGGGAAAGGGGAATTTCCGAGAAGATGAGAAAAAAGCAAAGTTATGGTGTTTGCAGAAGTGATTCCCCCCTGCCTTTGCTTAGCAGAGTTTGTCACATCTCATGATACACTTTGCCTCAAACAATTCCTAAATTCCTGGTTAGATGTGCAAATATTTCATCATGGCCAGGCTTCGCGAACGAAGATTTGGGAAGGGCTCTACCCACGTTTGTTACAAGTGCGCTGGTGGCTAAAAAGGCCAGTACGAGACAGGCACGTTCGGTTGCAAAAGGCACAGCAGAAGGACTCCTTAGGTGGTAAATTCTGCAGGGCACGATTCTTTCTGTGTTGTCTTTTCTCCTTAAGGGTGATCCTGCATGCGTTCTCAAAGGAAGCAGCAGCGTTATAGATGGTGTGTCTCCAGACCTTCCGATTGGAGGCCAGAGTAGACCAGTTATGTTGATCAATATGGCCAAGGCTGAGATGTTGTTTCAGGGAGTCCTTGTATCTTCTCTTCGGGGCTCCTCTCATGTGGCAGCCAGTGGCAAGTTCACCATAAAGCAGGGCCTTCGGGAGGCGGTGGTCCTTCATCCTGGAGATGTGCCCTGCCCAGTGCAGCTGTGTTCTCAGCAACATGGCCTCAATACTTGTGACTGCTGCTTGTTCTAGAACAGAAGTATTAGTCACATAATCTGACCAGTGGATGTTTAGGATTGTACGGAGGCAGCGTTGTGAATTTGTCAAACTACAAACATTCACATATCTCAGTAAATGATCTTGTAGGTGGCAAAACTGCCAAACAAAAGGACTCCCACATTCTAAAACTAACAAAAGAAATCCCAAGTGCTTCAGTGGTGCGGGAAATCCCTGGACTCACTCTTGTAGCACTAAGTGGGCAAGTTTTACTCCTACTTTCCTGTCTGTCCAGGTAATAATGACAAACAGGCACCCAACAGAAACATCACAGATTTTTTAATTTATTTGGACATGAGAAACCAAAAGACAATGCCAGATCTGTGGGCAAAACGTCCTTTTGCACAGAATCTTTTACTCAAAGAACATTGCTCTACATGCAACTGGTGGGCAGGTTCCTGCCCCTCTGGATTCCCTGGAAGGTATGCATGGAAAATCTGGGATGAGCACTGCCAGCCTTGCATACAAGCAAAGCAGGCTGGTCCTTAGGAACCTGGAGGACAAACAGAAGCTGACCTGAGAAACGCTGTGCTGCTAATGGCTTCAGCCCAGTCACTGCATGGAGATGCTCCCAGAGACTGTTGCCATACCCATATCCTCCAAATGACAACAGGGCATGGCCAGTGAGGGAAGGACTGAGGGGATCATGGCAGGTTCTTGCTTTGGTGCACAAGATGTTTCAGATTTCACATGCAGAGATCATGAAGGCACCCTTCATGGACATATATTTTACACTCTCATTGTGTCTTGTTTGCATGGGACAGAAAACAATAAATATGTTCAGGTACAAGCAGTCCTGAGGTGGGAATCCAACTGTCACCCCAACTGTTAGGGCCCTGAAAACAACTAAAACCAATAGAACTTCTCAGCATTGTGACAGAAAGTCCATGACTTTTGGGTCTGAGTGTCTGACCCTAACTCTGCTGGGGCTCCCTGAGCCATGCCACACATATGGTAGCAAGGTTTCTGCAGCCAGCTGGGGAACTGCTGCAACAGAAGGGGAGAAGAAAATAAGAAGACTCCACAGAGATCTTAGAGCATCTTCCAGTACCTAAAAGGGCTCCAAGAGAGATGGAGAGGAACTTCAGACAGGGGCATGGAGTGACAGGACAAGGTGGAATGGCTTTCAACCGAAGGACGGTAGATTTAGATTAGATATTAGGAAGAAATTCTTTCCCATGAGGGTGGTGAGGCCGTGGCACAGGTCGCCCAGACAAGCTGTGGCTGCCCCATCCCTGGAAGTGTTCAAGGCCAGGTTGGATGGGGCTTGGAGCAACCTGGTCTAGTGGAAGGTGTCCCTGCCCATGGCAAGCAGGGTGTAATGGGATGATCTTTAGAGTCCCTTCCAACGCAAACCATCTTGTGATTCTATGATTCTATATCTGAATTACCTCTTCCACAACATAAAGCCATGAGACTTTCAGTGAAAAGAAATGAAAGGGAGCGGGCGGGGGAGAGAGAGGGAGTGTAACTTGCCCAGCATCTGGCCCTCGTGAGTGACTGGCAGGGGCTGCCTCACCGCAGCCACTGACTTCTGCTGCTCTTTACCGATTGTGAAAACCCAAGTGTCCGGACCATCCCACAGCTCGCCACGCACCTGAGCCCTGCTCACGGCTACGACTGCGGGTACCAAATGCTCTACCTGCCGGAGCGGGACCGGGCAGGCGGCTCCCCCTCCGAGCGCCGCAGATTCTTACAGCACCCAGCAGCCTCAGCCGGGGCACCTGCCCGGGGCACAGGGCACAGCGATGCCGAGGGGGTCCCCAAGAGCAGCGCCGTGTGGGCCGCGAGGGCCCCCCCAGCACTGCCGGCACCCCCGCGGGACATCCCCGGGCCGCCGCTCCCCGCCGCCCGCTCGGCGCGGCCCCGGTCCCGGCCCCAGTCCTACCTCCAGCAGCTGGACGTAGCTGGCCGGGAACCAGCCTCGCAGCCCGTCCTCCTTCTGTCCTTCCCACCAGCCGCCGTCTGGCACCTGCAGCACCGTGATCAGCTCCCCCGCGGCGAAGTGCAGCCCTTGCCGGTGCCGCTCCCCGGAGAAGGGGTACAGCGCTTGGCAGCGGGTCCCCGACATCCCGCCGGGACGCCCCCGCCGCCCGTACCCCGCAGGGCTGCGGGAGGGTCCGGCCCCTCCGCTCCGGAGGGCCCGCTCCGCCTGGGGCCGCGGCGGGCGCGGGCAGCGCGGGCAGCGGGAGCGGAGCAGCCTCGGCGCCCACGGGCACCGCCGGCTCGGGGTGGGGCGGGAGAGGCGGGACGGGAGGAGGGGGAGGGGGGAGGAGAAGAGAGGGAGAAGGGGGAGGAGGGGAGAGGGGGAGGAAGCAGGGGGAGGAGAGGCCACGCGGGTGCGCAGAGCGATCCGCGGTTGTGACATTCGTGTCGGCAGGACAGAGAGAGAAACCGTGTATGACTCTGAGAGACAAGGGAGAGACACCGTGTGTGTGCGAGTGCACAGGAAAAATCTCATGCGTGTGTCTGTGTGTGACAGATACTGTCCGAGGACCACTCTGTGCGTCACCGGTGTGCTCGACACACCTCTGTGTGTGTGCGCGCGCGTGTGTGAGGGATACTGTGTGTAAGGGACAGACGCTGTTTCATCCCGTGGGTGCGTTGGTGATACCCACGTGTCTGTGAGAGGCACCCGTGTGTATGACAGTCACCATATCTGTAACAGTAAGACACTTGTGTGTCCATGAAAGGTGCCACGTGAGACACTGTGTCTGAAGAGTGTGAAACACTGTGTGCCTGTCTCCTGTCTGTGAGAGATGGTGTGTGAGGCACCATGCGTGTCATAACACCAGCGGTTATGACCCCCTGCGTCTGAGACACTGTGTCTGGATTTGTAGAGACTCATGTCTGTGTGAGACATCTCTGAATGTCTGAGACACTGTGTGTGCATTTGTTACACGCACTCAAAGGCGTGAAATCCGTTTTGCCTGAAAGACATTGTGTGACACATCCAAGCATGTGTGAATTGTGTGTGTGACACATCCTCAAGTGCATGTGTCTCTGCAACACTCGGTTGAGTGCACAACTTGCTTCATGTGTGCATCTGACTGCAGCACATGAGACACCTCTGTGTGGCACTTCTGTGTCTGTGAGAAATGCACTGTCGGGGGATGTGTGACATCCTCATCTGGGTGACACTTGTACATATGTGTGTGTGAGTCACCATCCTGTGTGAATTTGTTTATGAACACCCACTGTGCACAACCTGCTCTGGGTGTGCCTGCCTGCCTCACTCTGCAGCATGTGTGACTTGTGTGTTTGTCTGGGTAAGTCACATCTGTGTGCGTTCACGTCCTGATTTTGCTCTTTACCAGTCCTGTGTTTAGGTGTGTATGAACACGTGTGTGTGTCTGTCCAGGTATGCACATGTGACTCACTGCATAGATGTAATCTATACCTGTACAAGGACAGGTATAGATGCGTGTGTATGAAGCCCAGGCACATATGCATGTGTGACCTGCTGCAGGGTGGGCTGCCTGACCCACTACACTTCCTTGTGTGTGTGAGAGAACATGTGCATGTTGTGAAACTTGCCCACAGAGTTCTTGAGGTCTCCATGTGCGCAAAGGCATACCTGCAAGGCAGAGTGCCTGGGCTACATCTGGTGTGTTCTTTATGGGATATGTACCTGTGTGTTTGTGTATGAGAGTCTCACAAAACTTTATGTGAGAAACTCAACCTTGTATGAAAGTGTAGAGATGTTTGCTTGTGCAGGAGACACCTGTGTGCATGTGAGAGACTCCTTTGTGAGTGTGACTCACAGGGGTGCATGTAAGCACACACCTTGAGGCTCAGCTGCCTGTGCCATCTATGTGTGGCTTTCCCTGAATGGGTAGGATTTGCTCACACAGGAGACTGACCTTTATGTGTGCTTATGGGACAGCCATGTGAGATCCAGCTGCATGTGTGCATCTGTGTGGTTGTGTGTAAGCTGGCTGTATGTGTGTCTGTGTACACCTGTGCACAAGACACTTGCCCCTGATCTGTAAGTATCAGTGACTGGTGTGACTCACTGCACCACAAGTGTATATGAGGGTCTTATCCATGTTAGTGCAACCTGCTGCACGGTGACCTGCACACATGGAACCCATCAGTAGTATGTGTAGCATGTGGAGGACAGGGAGAGTCTTGCTTCAGTATGTGCAAGAGTGTCGTGACATACCATGACATAAATGGTAGCAGAGGATGGTTGCGAACCATTGGGGGAAAGAGATAAGAGCCATGAGGCTTGTGATAACAGAATTTTCCAGACAAAACACAGACTGTACCATTGTAGTGAAAGTAAGGCTATAGTAATGTAAGTTAAGTATTAAGAGTAGAGTTAAGTTTGTGATAATACTATATTGATATGTAGTAGAGAGATTTTGGTTATATTTTAGTTTATTGAAGATTGCATGTTGATTAGAATTTTTTTTTCAGTTGTTGCGATATGTTGACATTTCGCAGGAGCGAGGGGTGGAGTGTTGTCGTGGTTTGAACCTTGTTTTCCCCCAGAGGCTAAGAAAAGTGGTAGACCCCAAGGGGTGGAAACCCCTGGAAGTTTTGGAGTTCTGTCCAATGGGCACTCCTGCAAAAATGTCAACGTCCCACAAGCTCACCGGAGGAGCTGAGTTGTAGTTTTGATTGTTGTTGTAGGAGAGGTGGCCATGCTGTAAAGCCACGAGGAAGGGGCTCTGAGCCCCTTGGGCCCTCTGGGGCCTCCCAGCCCCTGGCTGGGGGGCTGCGGGGACCTGGAACAGCATAAAGCTGGGCTAGGTGCCTGTAGTTATGCCGGGAGATGTTTTCTCCATGGGCGCAGAGCAGCAGCCGGCACTGACCAGAGAAACGGTGGCAGAGAGCCAGAGATAAGAACCTGAACTGAAGGAGCAGCAGAAGCAACATGCAGCACCAGAGAAAGGACTCCTGGAAAGAGAGCTGGGAAAAAAGAGAGCCAGCAGCCTGAGAGACAGAGTTCTGGGGGTAAGACTGTACCAGCCCCCCAAAACTCCTTTGAAACCTCCTGGAAGTAGGAAGATGATGGACTCTTACTTGAAAGAGCCTTGAAGTGCGACATGCACTGCAGAAAGGAGCTAGAGAACTCCGAGAGGAATGCGAGGGGAGTTGACCTTGGCTCCCCCCCTTGCACTGCTGCCACGGTGGCAGCCTGAGGCAGGGCACAGAGGCCCTGCAAGGAGCTGAGTCTCCTGGAGATACCAG
The DNA here is from genome assembly GCF_025592945.1 of Manacus candei. Taxonomy (NCBI): domain Eukaryota; kingdom Metazoa; phylum Chordata; class Aves; order Passeriformes; family Pipridae; genus Manacus; species Manacus candei. The sequence goes on along the minus strand of NW_026138095.1, from coordinate 12,481,553 downwards.
ACCGTCACGAAGACCCTCCTGTGTCTTCGTGATATGACGTGGTGATACGACCTTGTCTGGGGTTACGAAGCCCACGGAAGACCCCTCGGTTGGAGGCGATGGGGCCGAGAGAGAGGCTTGGATACCTCCCTCGTGAGTGCTGGCAGAAATCCAGCTATCAGCTGCCTCATGCATGTGAAGAAGACAGGCTGCTGCCTCAGAAGATGCTGCTGTTCAGAGACTGAAAGGGATCTGTCCTTCTTTCCCTCCTGCACTTTTATTTGGAGGGGAGAAGAGATCTGATCATTGTAAATACATATGTCATGGTAGAGATAGTTTGTGATCATGTGTATAATGTGATATGGTATTTATTTGTCATTGTAATATATTCCCTTTCCCCCACTTTGAGTCTGGTGTGTTTTGTCTGGAAAAACCCATCTCACAATAGGTTGAGATGTGGGAGGGGGGAATGGAGCTAGGGAATTGGATTTTGGGGCTATCTCAAACCATGACATAAAGTCACACCAGCATACGTGTGGCAGGGATGGATCTGCCTGTCTGACAGCCTGCCATCCATCATCCTTTTGTAGTCAGTTAATGGAGAGGGGAACAAACCTTATGTTGAGTTCCAACATCAGTGAGATGAATGGGTCCTTCTCCCTGCTGACTGATGGGAGCCAGCCATGCCCAGCAGATAAGTCCATGTCTCCTCTAAAGCTCACTCTGTAGATTGCCTCCAGGCACTGTGTGTCTGTGGAGGAGCAGGAAAACATGTGTCTCCTTCCAGTGCATTTATGAGACCCTTTGGAGCATCACAAGCGCATGAGCACTGAACTCAGTGTGCATGTGTTTGAGAACCTTGTTGGTCCACAGGAGAGGCTGACTGCAGTGCAGGGGTTGTGACTGACTCCAGAATACACATGGGTAGGACGACACTTGTCTGTGTACACATCACTCACTTCACTGTGTGTGACAGTCCACTGGAAATGTGACAAAACCTAACAATGTGTGCAGCTCACGAAACTTGGGATGCATCATTTGCCTCAGTCCAGTGTGTGTACCTCCCGACAACAGCAGGCACTTCTCTGCAGGCTGGGGAGATCCTCCATTTGACAATGTGTGCTCCTGTACAAGCTACAGTGTATTCATGCATGCTGCTCTGGAGAGCGTGAGGTCTGTGCCAGGTATTCTCCCTGTGTACATTACAAAACGGTCTCCATATTCCATCATGGAAACCATTCAGTTGTTGTCCCGTTCTATTACCTGAGAGTCCCGTTTGTATGCTGCACATTTGGGTGTACAGCTGTTCACGTGACTGCAACCTCTGTGTGATGCTCCTTGCCCATCTGTAACTCTGTCACCTTACACGTGTCCATGACCTACTGCAGTGCGTGACAGTCAGGTGTTCACCTGCCTGTGGCTGTCTGTGTCTGTGCAACTCACTTCAGGGAGCAGGTGCTGGGGCAGGTCCTGCATTTTGAGGCACCTGCATCAGCTTCTGTCCCAGTGGAAAGGTCACAGGTGCCTCTGTGAGCCACTCCACAAGTTCTGCAAAATTTTGTGGTGTTGTGCTGGGAGATCAGTCCTTTTCACAGACCCCATCTGGCCACTAACTGCTGTTCCTAAGATTCAGATTTGTTTCTCTTTCACCTTTTTTTTTTTTTTTTCCATGGAGGAAGAGCCTCCAGTTTCTCCTTTTGATTTGTTCTTGCTTTGCAATCACTAATGAGGTGTGAGTTCAGAATTACCATCTTTGTGCCCATAATGTATTATCATGTGTGTATCTCCCGGCTTGGGGCTGTACAAGCTTTTTATTAATGTAACACTTTAATGAAGTATTTTTATCTCTATCTCCTTCTGGAATTTTAGAAATTCACAATACCTGTTTCTCTGAAATGAGCACTCAGGTAGCCTGACTGTAGCCTTTCTCCTATATCTTTCAAAAGGTGACTTTCAATGTAGCTGTCCTTCATTTAGACAGCAGCAATCTGAGCTGAGCTCTTCAAGGTTTTTTCTTTCAACAATTTTCAGACAACTTTCCACAGTTCTATTTTTGATTCTCTGAATTGTGGTAAATTGTTTAAATCATCCCCTTTTGATAAGCATTTAAGCTGATAACTGCTGATCTATGATCCATTATGTGGTATTATCATACCAGCTGTGCCTTGCTTGGCAAAACCTCACACACCTGATATCATGGCACACATCCAGGTACATCTATCAGCGGTATTCTTAACAATGCCATTTACAGAAGGCAAGAACTGAAACCAAAACAAAATCTCATATTTTTCTTCAGCATATACAAACCCAGCTTTGTTATATTGCAACTCGGATCCAAATAGGTTAGAGCTTTCACGTAAAATAATGAAGTTTAGTTTAAATTTCGCTTTTCTTATGTTTGATGTTAACAGTTGATATGGTTTGAAGCTGGCTCCCTGCCAAATCTCCAAACCTTACCACCAGAAGTCCCCCCCCCCTCCAAACCTCAGGGAGAAGAGGGAGAAAAAAAAACTAAGAAAACCCGAAACGAGAGAGAGACAACCAAAGTGAGATATATAAATATATTTACACTTATATACAATTAAAATATACAATTTCACAAGGGAAAGGGAAGGGGGAAGGGAAAGGGAACAAAACTAAAATAAAATATATATATATATATATATATATATATATATATATATATATATATATCCCAATTAGTGACCCAATATCTAACAACTAAAAAGGTTAGCAAAGAAGATAGCTCACTACTCCCCTGGGACAACCGAGAGTCACTCCAGAACGATCGCCGGCAACCTCTGTCTCCCAAGGTCGGCAAGGCCTAACCAGGCCTCGCTCCCCAACACGGCAGACCCGACAGCAGGGAACCTGCCCCTCCAAACCGCCAGAAGGAAAGAGAGCGAAGGCCTCTCCTCCTTTCTTCTTATAATCTGGCTTACGTAAAAATCGTAGGGAATACTGGGTAAATCTGGGCCCTTCCTTGGTTACAAACTGGTCACCAAGGAAGGCCTAGCCCAAATCACCACAACAGAATACTTCAATGATGTTTTCTTCAGTTTATTCTCTGATATTTTTTCCTCTGCTTCCAACTTGTTGTTTTTTCTTACTGTCTCCCTTTCTGATATCTTTGCAGGCTCCTGTCCTGCTTTGCTTAAACTTTCTTGTTGAGAAAGCCTCTAGCAGAGTTGCAGTCCTAGTCCACTCCCTGAAGCAACTACAAACTTCAGCTTTTCAGTAGGCAAGCCCAAATGTAAACACTAACTTAATTTTTATTTTAAAATTTCTTTCTAAACCTGTTACTACAACTTCACTTTGGCTTGTGTATGAATGTCCTGTCTGTAGGAAGAAGGGCTCTGTTCCTCTCAGAGGATGCCTTTTAGCCACTGGAGGTAAATATCTCTTGAACAGATCCTTATTTCATTGTGCAGATGATTACAGCTGTTGGTTTCTCTTGAGTCACGTCTGGTCCTTCTCCTCAACTTGCAGGATGGCTTTACTTCCTGCAAGAAGACCAGCTCTTGCCAAAGGCTTGGATCCATGTTTGCTTCTGCAACATGAAATGTCTGTATTGTGAAGGATGTTAGAGGGGGAGAAGTTTGCTATCTATGAGGAAAATTATTTCTGAGCATAGGCAGCTTTTTTATCTAGCATAAGATACCAGAGCCAGAGTCATGATGGGATGTAGAAGCCATCCCAGAAATATGGAGATTTACCACTTCAAGGGTACCAGGCACTGGGACGGACTGGTCTGCTTTCAGTCTCAGCCTTGTTTCCTACCTTCTGTTTCAGCTCAGCTAAAGCATTCAGCGGGATGCAGGTGTTCCCTGGGCAGTACACAGCAGGTCTGACTGGATATTCAAAACAATCCCTCTGTCTGCAAAATCTTTCTGAATTTATTTCCTGAGCCATCACAACTGTCATACTCACTCTGCCATCTGTTCTAGGAGGGTATTCCACTTAGCAATAAGAAACCAGTTCTGAATTATCATATTCTGTTTTAGGGTGAGATCTTGAAAGGGCCATTTTCTTCCTGTCTATCACCAAAGAGCCCTGGGTGAAGACCTCAGTCTTGGCCATCTAACTTTTTAACAAACCTTAGTGTCAAGAAATGGTTATCTATGAATGAGAAAGAGCCAACTTCATATAACACTGCAGAGAGCCTCTGCTATGGTCATCCAGTCAGAGAGAGCCTATTCCATGATTTCACAGCTTGTACCTGGGGCTTAAAATGACACCACTAAAACAAGCCCTGTACAGATGGGCAGATTCCCTGAGGAGGGACCTAAGAACATCTTGGGAGTACCAGAAGAAGGTTCACACCTGACAGCTGTAGGAAAACATTTGACAATCTGTCTAGCCCATGAAAAAGATCTGAATTACTCCAGCTGTCTCCACTGAACAGATCCTGCAGAGTGCACAATGAGAGAGGGTTAGCATAGGTGCACGGAAAAACTTTTTAACCATGATGAACTGGAGATTCGCATGAATAATTGACAGGCTATACCTGTTTGCAAGAGACAGCAGCTTCAGGTCTCATGAGGCCAGCAACAAGGAAAGAAAGAGACTAAAAAGAAACCACATGTAGCACTGGATCTTTAAATTACCTTAAAAGTCTAAATGAGTAGCAGAAATTAGTTCCATTGTTGGAGAGGAAATGTTCTGAACCTGTACACAAAGCATACTTTCAGTTGTTAAAATTCTTAAAAGCTCTAGCTTTTGGGGGAAGGGGCCATTTCGATGCTCTGAACGGCCAAGATACAAGAACGGATACAGGAGCTCAGAAGGAAATTTCATCTGGTGTCCAGTCAGCGACTCCTAGAGAATGCATGGGCTGAATGAGAGCAGGACAGCACACAGCAGTGCTTCCTGTGGATATTCGCCAATCATCCACAAATTGCAGGTCAGGGATTTCCTAAACAGATATCTCGGGTATCACACTTGGAAATTTAGGCATCCAGGACCACAAATATTCCAAGTAGAGGACTCAGATTTATGAGTCATGTTCATATGATCAAATATGTGATTCAAACATGAATTTTAAAAAGTGCTAAAGGATACAGAATGGTTTTACCTTTGACTTCTGCCTTCAGAAGTTTTTCAGGTGGCTTTGCTGAACTTGGAACTCCCCCAGTACACAATCAACTCTGAAAATGAGATCAGACGCACGGCATCCTGCCTGGCTGCGGTCATAGTAAAACTTTGTGGTATTCCAGGGCAGATTTAGTCATCTTTGTCTTAACAGTGCCCAGAGCTGTATCAACTATTTTAGAGTCAGACATAAATGTAGTCTCTGTCTATAAATGGACAGTGATATTACATGAACAGCTTGTGGTGATTCACCTGAGAATAAACTGGATTTGCCTGCCAGGATAATTCACCTGGAGAGATGACTGCTTCCATTCACTTCCTTTCTTGGAAGTAGGTTGAGAATAACAAACCGTTCCAATAACATCAGCCTACTTCCAGTCAACATATTTCCTACTGAGAGGCAGGGCAGGTCCCACCCTGTTACGTGACAGGCACATACTTGGTCATAGAAATGTGACTCATAACTCTGACACTTCGCCTCAGAGTTAGGCGTCAGCAACAGCCAGTTGTCACAAAACCCTGTTTGAAAGGGTGATGCCAAGCCTTCTCTCCAGCAGTTCAGTGTTCATCTCTCTTTCCTTGAGGCTCTGAACAGCCTCAGTTACAGCTGTTACAGCTCCTATTAGCTACCTACAGAATTTCAAATGAGAGCTTCCCTCTGTCCATCTCGCTGCTATTCCTCTTGCTGCAAACTAAACATGCAGGACACTTCATGGTGGTCAGGATGCTCACAAAGAAGAGGACAAGCCTGACTTTAGACCACCTCAATGATTCCTAAACATTTATTTTTGTTAGAGCAGATGCTGTGGCCTTGTCATCTCTTCTTCCAGATCTATAAACAGTAGGTCATTGAATGTTTAAGGTTTTTGGGTTTATTGAATGTTTAACTTTTTCATGCTAAATGGAAAAGTCATTGAAAGGAAGAAATTATCTATAAATTGTATAATTACAGTATAAAATAACAAGCAAACCGTGACCACTTGGATTTCAGCTTCTAAGTGTTATACACCAGTGTAAGACAAATAGTTCTGGATAGGACTGTACAGTTTATTATCCCGTTTCCAGCAATATCTTATAGCAGAAGTCTAGGGACAAGGACAGTTGCAGAGACACATTTCTGAGAACATCCTCTTTATTTGCAGCAAATGATAGCTCAGGTCTTCTGCCATTAGAGGAGGTATCATTTACACTATTTAGGGTAGTTATTTTAGGTTTTGAGCCCATGCAAAATTTTGGCACCCATAAAATTCTGTAGCAAGGGTTTCCAGTGCAGGTACTATATTTTAGAACCTGTCCCTTGCCTGTTTTATCTGTTCAACCCACCCCCAATGACCTAAGAGTTGCATTGATGTCCAAACCTAAACCATTGAACAGAAAATTATGTGCATATGAAGATGTGGGCATGACCTACTTTCAGGTCCCTTTTGACCTGTCCAAGATTACATGGAGAGGCACTGGAAAAGCAGGAAAACATCCTAAGAGGACTCTGATGAAAGCACCCAAACCAAACATCCTTCTCTCTGGCTTAATATCAGTCTTAGTGGGATGATCTGGGCTTGCCATATAATCTGCAACAGCTCGCTGGGTCCAGAGCATCTGATCTTCTCTTTTGATCTCATGGAGAACTAGGCTTCTGGCCATTTAAGAAGAGCAATCCAACCAGGCAGCCCTCTGGCCAAACTCCTTCAGGGTGTGCTAGTTTGGACATTGGTATTTCCCTGACACTAAGCTTTCCTCTTCGGCATGAATTGCTCATTACTTGAATTCCATCAGGGATTTCTTATGTCATGAAAGAGTAGAGATTCTGCCTGACCGCACTGAGCAGGACTGACTGCTTTCTGTGGATAAAGTTGTTGATCTGTGTGTGTGTGCGCGCCTGTATCTGCAGGACATAGATGTCTCCGTGTTTGCCTCTCAATGGTGTCTCTGTTCTACAACCATCTGTGTATAAAGCTGCTATTCTCTCATGAACAATAACTCATACAGGAAAGTCTCTAAGAATTAGGCAAGAACTATGTTCATCCCAAGTAGTACTGAAGATGAGGATCCAATCTCATAAAGTCTTGGAAACTCAGCATTAGTTTTCCCTTGAAAGCTTTAATCTTTAAAGTCTGCTGTTGCTGACACATTTAGAATCAACAGATTGGCAGCAAACTGTCTCTGTAAAGGGTGTTGCACATCCACCACTTGCCTCAGACAAAGACCCAGCAGAGCCCTGTTCACTGTGGCCAACCTTTTCCTCACTCCATTTTCCAATGAGGATCCAACTAGCAACTCGTCCATCTCCCACATTCTTCTCAGCCTGCACAGAGGACTCTCTCCAGTCCCTTTGCTTATGTTTCCAGTATACTCTACTTCTCTGCCAACAGCAGTGGATCAGTGGGAAAAAGTAAGGTCACTATTCCTGACCCCCTGCAAGCTACACCTGGACCTTGGGCTGCCCAGAAGACTCTGAAGCTGGCTGTAGGGAATATCTGAGGCAGGGATCCATACTGGTATCAAAAAATCACAATGATATTCACTTCAAATATCTAGTGAGGTTTGGGTACTCAGTTGAGAGGAAGGAAGTATCCAGAGGATTTTATCAGACAGTCTCCTGTGGTCAGAATAAGTGCAGAAAGAAGAGTTTCTAAAAATTAAGTGTGTTTTTCTGACTAATAGGGATGGTTCTAATTTGTGGCTCCTTGTCCAACATCACAGAAAGAAAAGATAACAGGGTTCTCATACTCCAGTGCCTCAGAAGGGCAACAATCTGGGGCTGAAGATGACCAAGAAAATTTAAAACAAATGGTGACATATCCTAATAATGTAATTGTAAAAAAACTCCAGATATGTAAACCGTACATAGAAAAAATACATAAAATAAACAGTTTTTCAATTGGATTAAAATTTACTGGAAATTTTATTATCAGATATTGAAATTTCTCAAGGATTTTGGGTGTTTAAGCAAGGGTCAGAAGTACCAATAGATGAAAGGAAGCATGCTCCTGTGAGTGAAGCTGAGTGGTTGGAGATGGACAGAATATTAAAATTAACAGATAAAATAAGAATCACAGAGTGGTTGAGGTTAGAAGGGAATGCTGGAGATGACACTGCAGGTGATCTGGTACAAATACCCTGGACAAGCATGGCCTCCTAGAGCAAGTTAGCCAGGATCATGTCCAGACAGCTTTCAAATGTTTCCAGTGATGGAGATTACAAATCTATGCTGTAAAAATGTCACGGAAAAAAGACGTTGACACTGGAATCACCACTTTGAGGACTTACAGGCTGAAGTAGGTGATTTGAAGTAGGTGGCTCACTTGGACAGTGTGTGAAACAGAGGCTTCATTCCCATGCTGTCCTTCCCTGACCACCACCCTTCCCGCTCCCTGCATGGTCCTGACCTTCATGTGCCTTGTACCACATCAGTGGCCTTTCCAGTGAATTGATCAGTCCCTAAACAGCAGAATGCAACTTGCTTCCTGCTACATTAGTGAGTCCAGCTGAATGAGTGAAAAATGTACATTGAGGTCCCATCTCCTACTCCAAGCAGGGCTGACTTCAAAGCTGGCTGAAGTCGCTCAGGGCTTTGTCCACATGTATCCTGGAAATCCCAACGATGGAGATTTTACAACTTCTCTGGGCAGCCTCTCCCAAGGCTGCAGCACTCTCCTGGTAAATAATGTGCTCCTTTTGTTGAAAAAGAATTTCCCTGGTTTGCAGCACGAGACCATTGCCTCTCATTCTTTCACCTGCAGGAGAAGCTTGGATGCATCGGAATTCTCACCTCCCTTTTCAGTAGTGTCTCTGCAATGAGATCCCCCAGCCCTCCCTTCTGCAGGCCAAACAAACCTAACCCCCATCTCATCTCCTCACACGGCACATGCTCCTGCTCATCAATACTGGGGCTGTTGTTGGAGCCTCTCCAGTGTGTCAACATCTCCCATGTAATGGGGGAGTTTTCTAAAAACTGCACAGAATACTGCAGATGCAGCCTCACCAGTACCAGGCAGAGGGGAATAATCACATCCTCCATTTGCTGACCACTTGTTAATGCAATCCCATGACTGTTGTTGCTGCAGGGAAGCACTGCTGACACAGGTCCAACTTGTTTTCCACAGGAATCCCAAGGCCTTTCCTGCAGGGCTGCACCCTACAATCAATCCCCAGTTTGAACTGACGCATGGAGTTGTTTTGTTCCAGGTAGAAAAAATAAAGCGATTTTATTTTTCAGAGAATAAAAACAAATATATGAGGTGAATTAGACCAAATTTATCATGTCATTAAACAGTTAAACCCTCATTCCTCTCATGCTGAATGTGATACTAATACAAATATGGAGCAGTGGTGGTACATGGTAGCCCTGTTTCATACCTGAGAAATCTTAACTTTCTGCAGGAAGTTCTGATGTCAGTCACAGACATAAGCAAAGGGGCTGTAACTCAGCACAAATTACCCTTTTCCTAGCAAAAGGTCCTGCAGGCTTGAAAGAGAAGCTGGTAGGCCACTGGAATGAATCCCACTTCTATCTGTTCCCCTAGGACCTCAAAGGAGGAGCAGGCACCATTCCTAGAGGGGATGAGCTCTGTGTGTGCATGGTGTGGTTTTAAATCAGCATTTTAATCCTTCTTTTGACTTTGCAGATAGGCATACTAGCAAGAATTATCCTTTGTATACATTGAGGTAGGACACAGCTCCAGCTCTTGTAATCAACTAATTTGTTACTGTTCTAAAATAAAGAGTTTTTTATTTCCTACAAGAAGAGATAATTTATATCTCATGTTACCTCTGGTTCAACTAAATGAAAAATGGTACATTTCTTGTTCTTAAAGAAATAAATAAAGTTTATTTTGAAAACCCACCAGTTATCCTATTTCAATTTCCTTCCAGCTTTCCATGTTTTTTTTTGAGACAGACTCTTTTTTTGTCCCCTTCTGTTTTCCAGAATTGCCTGCTTCTCTTCAGAATGTTAAAACACACCTGCATATCCTATAAAGTGAGTGCAAAGAACTAAGCAGAGAGATATAGAAAAAAAAACCACTGAGCTGGGTACAGTCTAGAGTTGCTACTGGAACAGCTGAGCACAGACCTCTGTTCAGGCCCTTGCCAGGCTCTGGAGGCTCCACACCTCTCTCCTGCCTTCTCATTGTCTCTGTGTGGAGATACATGGCTGAACAGGGAGCAGTTTCTGAAGAACAGATGACACGAGTGTGTGCTGTCATTTTTAAGGTGGCATGGTCTGTGGTCACAAAAGGAAGCCAATGAAGCTAACAGGCTTCTATACTGAAACACTCCTACAGTGAGACAAGTGATCCCACAGACTGCTCCTTCCTCCTGCTGCCCAGTGTGCCAAGGCACAGCCAGTGCTGGCTCCTGGGCCATGCTCATGCATCTGGGCACCCCACTGCCTCTCCCTGGGGTAGATATACTGGGACAAGCAAAGGACTCAGAGGGCTCTGTAGATCTCATGACAACTACAAAGCACATCTAGAAGCTTCTGGGAATGCAAAGAAATTTTCAGACAAAGGCTTTTCTTTCAGCTTTATAAATATGTTTTCAGCCATCATCATAATGGATCAAAAAATAGCCCCAAGAACACTCCCACAGAACAAAACTCCCATGCAAGAGCTGTTTCTCATTCTTTCCATTTTTTCTTGCTTTATGTACAAATAAGATTATTGAGAACAGGTCTGTACTTAACAAAAGGATAAACCCTGCTAATCTACTGATTTGTCAGCTAGCATTTTGCTTATCACAGCACTGTTTGTTGGCTGGGGCAGACGTGGCCCCAATGTGCACAGCTGCGCAATGAAAACTGCATCGTGTCATGTGAGAGTGTGGGCAGAACATGCAGTTTGGGGGGCTGGAAAAAACGACTGTTCAAATCACAGACTGCTGTGTTTGTGATCTGGCTGTCCACATCCATCTCTGACAGCACACAATGCCATGATGGAGAACATGTAAGCCAGAGCCAGTGATGGCAGGTAGCCACGCAGCTGGGAAATGAAACAATGGGATGATTTTTGTTAGCTTGACAGGCAGAGATGGCAGACCACTGTCTGATGGGGCGTCAGCAAATAACACACCGGAGAGCCTCGACCAGCACAAAGGACTCTGAATGCGAACAGGACGAATGGCCACTCAGGATGCACATGGACTACAGCCAGCAGTGATGACAGGGTATAAAACACAGGAGGATGACAGAAACTCAAATGGAACACAGTGTAGGGGAAAAACTGATGCAGATCCATACACTAGGAGAAAAGAATGACACAGAAGGAAGGGCCACTGAGTGCTGAATGTGAATGGGAGAAGACAGGAGCCTTGGCTGGGGTGACCAGTGGGTGTGGGGTGATGGTACTGGTGCCTGGAGACAGAAATGGGACCGAGAGCAGCCAGAGCCACTAGCTGTCACTTGGGCCACCCAGCTGAGCACAGCCACCCGGCACAGCCCGGCATGACCACGGCCCTGGAGCCAGCACTGGCTGTGCCTTGGCACGCTGGGCAGCAGCAGGAAGGAGCAGTCTGTGGGATCACCTGTCACAGTTCAGGAGCGTTTCAGGACACTTCACAATGAGCCCCTGGAGCTGTCGGTGTGCTTCGAACACTGTGTCCTCTCCGGGACAAGGAGGAGCACCTCAGCAAAAGCCTGTGCTGGGCACCGCGGCCAGACCATCCCCTCCCTCCCTCGTTCCGCTCCCGGGGCGGCTCCGCCCATGGGGCGGCAGCGCCGGGGCCTCCCGGCGGCTCCGGGGGCGGGCGGAGGCTCGAGTCTGACCCCGCTTCGGGCGGAGCCGCCGGCTGCGACCCGGGCGGGCCCACACCCCCCTCATCCCGCACACACCCAGCACACCCCTTACCCTGCACAACCCTCACCCCACGTTCCGCACACACCCTTCACTCCGCACACTCCTCCCTCACGGCCTCGGGCCGGCGGTGCCGCAGCGCCCCCGTCGCCGCGCTCGGGCAGAGCGGTTGCTCCTGGCGGGGCTCCCGCCGCGTCCCGTCAGCCCCCGGGGCGGCTCGTGGGGGGCTCGGCCGGGCCGAGCCGCGCTTACGGCAAAGCCCTCCCCTCATCTGCGTGTCGAGCAGGTCGCCTGACTCGCACTGTATGGAGGAGATCCGCTCCGTGCCCCCTTCTCCCGCCCCTGCATGGAGCGGGTGCTCTCCACTTCCCTCCCTTCCTCAAACACACCACGGCCCGCAGCGCGTACACACACGCATAAGACACACAGACACACACACAGACATACAGAGACACACGAACAGGCGCACACAGACACACACAGACACACACAGACACACAGACACACACATACACACACAGACACAGACACACACACACACACACACACACACACACACAGACACACACACACACATACACACACAGACACAGACACAGACACACACACACACACACACAGACACACACACACACACACACACACAGACACACAGACACACACACAGACACACACACACACACACACACACACACACACACACACACACACACACACGCGCGGTGTCGGGCGCTGATCCCCACTCACACCCTCCGCTCCTGCCAGATCCTCAAATACGCGCTGCCCGGAGGAGCCGCTGTCCCAGTCCCCGCAGGGTTATGCCAGGGACTGCTGCAGAGGCAGCAGGACAGAGCAGCTCAAGACCCTGGTTACAGCTTGACAGAGATCTTCTCTGTGTTTTCCCTAATTCACCGTTAGCTTCCCTCAACCAGGAGAGTCAAAACTGAGGAAAAAAACCAGGAATGGGCTCCCCATGCCCTAGTGAACCACTGGCAATCCTGCTGCATCCAGTCACAAACTCTCACTGTCCATCTTGTAGTGAATCAATACTCCTTACAGTCACCTGAGCATTACTCGGGTTTATTTTTATTTCTCACAACTTCTACTTAGGGTTGGCTAAATGTATTAGCTACACACACACCTGGTTACTTGAAGAAAGTAGTGAATTACTTGAAGAAAGTAATGGGTATCTGCTGGATACACAGAAGTCCATATCGGGAGGGAGCCTGCCACAGCTCTGGTCATGGACCTCATTTCTCTGATTTCTAAATATAAAAAAAGGAAAATAATGTAGAGGATATTGGAGCAACTGAATTATTTGTGGACTTGTTTCAGGTTTGTGGCTATTGCAAATGTACTACCATTTTCCTGATGAAGAGCTATTATCTCCCAATTCTGCTGAAAGACCTGAATTCTTAGAGGTGATCATATTTGGTCTGACTCTTGGGAGTCACCAAAAGGACTTTCAAAACACACTGGTTTTGAATAAGTGCCAGTTTTTGGCCTTGAGGTCACTCCAGTGAAAGAGTGGGAGGAATACAGCTATGGCTGCATTCAAGGTGTTTGGGCAGAGGCCTTTGTGACACTGGCTGCATAGGAATGGTCCCTTTCTGCATCTCTACAACTCACCGGGCCTTCAATGTCACGACTTTTGGCTCGTAACTTGTTAACCTGACATTCGGCAATATCAGCTCGTTCTTCGGCCTCTTCCAGCTCGTGCTGGGCCTTGCGGCATCGCGAGAGATTGACGTTTGCCTGTTCTTCCTGGAAGTCAGACAGCACTGTCGGTGACACAGACACAAATGACATTGCCTTGTTACCATTAACACCCGTGGCTGTGCCACAGAAATGTCACCTGGTTTAGCCTCACAGGTACATACCTGCATGGCCAGTACCCTGTGCATTTCTATGTAGTACCCGTTGGAGGGCAGGCAATTAGTCCTGCTCAGTTCCAGCTGGGAAAATTGGCTTGTGTGGCTCCAAAGGTGCAAGAGTTCCAAGATAATTATAGCTACGCCCACTCTGTTCTGAGCTGTCTTTATAAAATAAAGGATATTCAAAGGCAGTGGCCATTGTTGCCCTGTCAAACTGAGTATTCAATTATTTTAATGAGCTAGAGAGCCCAGACCTTTTGGAAATCTGTACCCAAGGCCACTGAAAAAAGACCTGCACTCACAGCTTCCTCAGCCTGTTTCTTGTATGCTTTCACTTTTAACTGCAGCTTGTCCACCAGGTCCTGGAGCCGGAGAATATTTTTCTTATCCTCTTCAGACTGTAGGAAGTGAAAATCATGTCAGCTTTGGAACATGGACTGAGGTCATCCACATAAGAGGGCAGAGGATTTGCAATACCTGGTAAGTGAGCTCCTTCAGCCTTCGTTCGTACTTGCGAGCTCCTTTCAGAGACTCTATTCCTCGTTTCTGCTCAGCATGAAGCTCATTTTCTAACTCATTAATCTGAAACACAGAATTATGGTGAAGATAGCAAGCTGCCGAGAATGGCTGCTGATCCTGCTGCAGGATCCTGGGAACCAGAGTTTTGCAGATGAAGGCTGCAGAGAAAGTGGCAGACAGAGCAGGGCAGATTCCCATAATTGCTTCTTGGGTCTAGACTAGCTAAAAAATGCTCACCATGCTATGTTAGTTGTGACATAGTGTATGAATCCATAGTTATTTATAAAAGGATATAGAAAGGTAAATTGTGCATACTTAGAGCATTTATAATCACAATTAGGCTTAAATCTGTCAGAGAAGAGGAAATTGAAACAGAGAAGGGAGGATCTATCAATATTCACCAGGTAAATGGTGAAAATCTGTTTCATTTGTTATCTTTGACTCCAGCTCATCCTCATGAATAGTCCTTAACAACCTCCCAATGCTCCATCCCTCTTCTGCAATGTGTATGAGAAAAACCTGAATTCCAGTGTTTTTATTTCTGTGTGGATGTTTCCTTTCAAAGCCAAGAGCACCAAATTCCCAATCAGTTGTGCTATATTTTGAAACAGAAACAGCTGAAGAGCACAATAAGTGGGTCAGGCAAGTAGTCCACCTAGCCTAATGCTCTACTTCTGAGAGTGGCAGCAGCATATACTATTTAGGGACAGCATGGGAACCTGGCTGCTGTCTACTCCCTTCACACTTGTCCAGTTTCCGTAGCCGTTAGATTAGAAGTGTAAAGTGTGGCATATCTATGCCTGTTCCCTTAAGTATGTCTGTAAACCTGCTGATTTCTACTCCCTTTTTGAGCCTTTTACCACCTGCCTCTATAGGCTCTCATGGCAGCACATTCCAGAATTTCACTGCCTACTTTGTAAAGTACTTCCTTTTTTTTTATTTTAAACTAATCTCCAGGTGAAGATGTCCTGGTCTCTTCAAATAGCAGTCCTAGTCTTGTTTGTCAATACTCATAAGGCTTCACCCCCAGATCCTTCTTGAGCTGCAGAGAACAAAACTACACATGGTATATTTAATATAGTGGCAAGGATGCTCTCTGTCTTGTTCTCAGCACCTTTCCTAATGAAGCCCAAATTATTTTCTCTTTTAGGTCTTTGCTTCTACTGCACATTGAACAGTTTCTGAGACCTGTCTTGGATGAGACTGCAATCTCCTTCCTGTCTGGGCAGTATTTTTTAGTTCCAAGTTCATTCCCAAGTAAGTATGCTTTAAATTATTTTTCCCTAGACAAAAGTTACTGTCTATGTCCACCTTATATTTATCTGCCCCCATTTTTGCCCACTCAGTGTTTATGAGGTCATTCTCAAGTTCCTTGCCCACAGTGCAATGTTTTTCTACTCGGCGTAGCTCTCATCAAACCTGCTGGGAATACCTGGGGCTGTCCCTGTTGCCACCCTCACAAGAGGTTCCAGCAATCAAAAGCCCAGTCAGAAACTTCACCTCAGGCTACCCAAGTCTTCACCATACCCTTGCTTCTAGTTTCTGGAGTTGCTTCTTTCCACCCTTCAGAGCCAACTGCTCGGCTTCATCCAGACGGTGCTGCAGGTCCTTCACTGTCTGTTCCAGATTCCTCTTCATCCTCTCCAGGTGGGCACTGGTGTCCTGCTCCTTCTTCAGCTCTTCTGCCATCATGGCCGCCTGGTTGTAGGGCACAGTTGTGTTACAAATACGCCTCCCCATCCTGGCAGTTCTGTGTCCCTGGAAGCAAGACCCAGCTTCTCACTGGTGTGTGGCCCTGCAAGTTCTCAGTCAGGGCCCACAGCTGTGCTAAGGATCTGTCATACAAAGAGGATCATTGTTCCTCAAAGTCTAAAACCACTTCACCTTGGAGAAAGGCAGGGTTGACATAAAGAAAAAATTAATTAAGGCATGCAAATGGCTTGGTACCAAAGTTTTATTTTTTAAGTCATTGAAAATTAGGGATTTTGTGAAGTATCACCAGCTAGCACTCTGTGTCTCTGGGCTCCCAAGTGATTATGAGTGTCTGGCTATTTGGTGCCTAAATTTGCCAGAGGCAGACTACTAAGCAGTTTTTGCCAATGAAATGACCCTGAGTACCTCAAACTGCACTGAAAAGCTTGTGCCTGCTGAGATCCTCAGGACCCAGGATGGGTAGCTGTTCCCAGTGTGGCAGAGCAGAGAGGTCAGGGGGACATGCAGCACTGCAGGACTAGACACTGGTGCACCAGGACTTGATGCAATAGTGTCACTATTTTCTGTTTCATTTTCATATACCTGTCCTAGATGGTCCTAAACGTTGGTAGTTCTGATGCTGTGAAACTGTAGTCTTATTTAAATGAAACATTTATATTCTCTCTTTTTATTTCTTACATGTCTAGCATTTGTATAGAAGTGTGTATGATTTTTGTCTTAATTTCTGCTTTTCTGTACTGTGTCTAAACAGGCCTCAGTCCAAATAACTCTTTTCCTATTGCAATTTTGCCACCATCTGTTCTATCCTGTCTATTACATTTATTCTGGAAGCAAAAGTGAATGGGTTTGGGAAAGGGGAGAGGAGATGCCTCTTCAATACAGACTGCTAGCAGGACATGAGGACCATTTCTGAAGGGATGTTCTGTGGCAAGCAGTGGGGCAGGGCTGTCCATGTGGGAGGAATTGTGTGTCACAGATACTTTCTGTTGAAGAATTGGTTCTCCTCCACGTGATTCATACCTTTCTAAAGTGTAAAAGTGACTATGGTAGTATAAAATGAAAGGGAGGCAAGCAAGAGGACTCACATCTGTGATCGCTTTCTTTGCTTTCTCCTCTGCATTTCTGGCTTCCTGAATGCTGTCTTCGACTTCATTCTGTAAATGAGTAATGTCCACTTCCAGTCTTTTCTTGGTGTTGAGGAGGCTTGTGTTCTGTTGGGACAGTCAGAAGACAGGTCATTCCCACGCCATTTGTGCCACTCCCATATGCCTATGGTAATCTCCTTTACTAGGAGATGCCAAATACCTGCGAGTGGAGCAGCTGCACTCGCTCACTGGCATCTGTCAGCTCCTGCTCAGAAACCTTCCGGGCTCGCTCGGTCTGCTCCATAGCAGCTCTCATCTCCTCCATTTCTGTTGTCATCAGATTGTTCCTACGCTCCACCATGGCAAGCTGCTCTTTCAGGTCATCATTCTCTCTCAAAGCATCATCTAAATGGAGCTGGGAATCCTTCAGAGGGGAAAGCACCATGAGACTGAGAGGCAAGCAGAGTGAATGGCAAAGACCTGTGGGACAGAAGCCTTGTGATCCCTACCTTGAGTTGCCCTTGCACGGCTTTAAGGTGCTTCTGTGTCTCTGCTACCTGACAGTTGGCATGCCTCAGCTGTATTTCCATGTCATTCAGATCTCCCTCCATCTTCTTTTTCAGCCTCAAAGCATCATTTCTGCTTCTGATCTCAGCATCCAGCGTGGTCTGCATAGACTCTAATACCCTCTGGTGATTCCTCTTCAGCTGTTGAATTTCCTCATCTTTCTCTGCAATCCTTCTATCAATATCTGACTTCACCTGGTTCAGCTCCAGCTGAACACGTAAGATTTTTCCCTCTTCGTGCTCTAAAGAGCCCTGTCAGGGTTGAAATATCATTTGTCTCTGCAGTGTCCATTGGTGGGAAATGCCCTTGCAGAAATGTGACTCTTTGCAGCCAGCAGGGCAGGTGTATTTGCCTTACTGTGGACCTTTAGAAAAGGCCAAGTACTGAAAAAACTGCTATCACATACTCAAGAGTCACTGTACCTCATCTGGATATTAAATGGTAATTTAGGAATAATACTCCTTAGGGAAATGCCTCCAATACCACAAGGTCTGGGCACTGAGGGCTATTTTGACACTGCAGAGATAACAAATCGTATGAAAACATAAAATAGGACAGCCAAGCCTCCTGCCAGAAGCAGCTTGCCTTCTCTTGCACCTCCATGATGAATTCTGCTTAGGGACTCTACCCTTAGTCCCATTCCAGTGACTGTGTGGGCATGTTCCCCTTCCACACAGCCTTTTCCCTCTGGTACTGGTGTCATCTAGCTTCAGCTAAAAGGAGTTAAAAGCCTGAAACTGGCTCTTTACAACCAGTGGACAGAAATAAGACATCCAGAGAACGAAACAGTTGATGTAGCCCTGGCATCCCTTTTAAGAAGAAACTCTCCAGAGATGCCTGTTTCTCCTTTTTGCTTCTAGAATCAGCCTATGGTGACTAATTCAGGATTAGATTGATGACATTTAGATGCATAAATTAGAGCAGATGGATTTCATGCCCAATACCTCTTTCTCCTACTGCCCGCCCATCTAGTGAGATCTAGAGATGTGCCAGTTGTTTTATACTTCTTTTTCTACCTAAGGGAAGTTACAGAGAAAATAAAGTGAGGCTCTTCTTAGTGGTGGACAGCAAAATGACAAAAGGCAACAGTCAACAGTTGGTACAAGGGAAATCCTGACTGCATATGAGGATAAAAGTGTTTTCCCATGAGAATGGTGTTGCACTGGAGAAGGCTGTCCAGCAATAGTATGACATATTCATCCTTAAAAATTATAAAGATCAATTACACAAGGCTTTGAGCAACCTAATGTAAATTCAAAGTGGGCCATGTTTTGACCAGGAAGTTGGACTAAAGACCTCCAGAGATCCTGTCCAACTTAAGTTAATTCTGTTTTTGAGGTATGCCGTAGGCATACCGTGGACAGCTCATGAAGTGCTCTCAAAGACATTTTGTGGAGAATCAGATGTGGTCATGCAGAAGTATAAAATGTTTTCCAAGAGACAGGCAGGGCAGATAGGGAATAGAAGGCAGAACCCAGACAAGAGGGAACTGAAGGAGCTACAATGTGACCTGGAATGGCAAAAAAAAGTAAGATTTGAAGCAATGGAGAACTGAGGGATAGCCAAAGACAGTAAGGAAGACAGAAATCATGGAATTGTGGGACCTGGCATACAGCCTGTGCCAGCAAAGCATGACAGTGTACCAGTGTACTCCAAGATTCAGCTGATCCCCAGCAACCTCTTCATGTTCATCAGAACGCATGTCCTGTGAACTGACTCCTCTTTAAACATGTTACTGACTCCCACTCATTCGAAGTGGAGGAGCTCAAGAAATATTGTCTTAATTTTCTTCAACATTCAGCTTGCTTTGAGCAGGGGGTGACATTGAGAAAACTTGAGTATTGGTTAGACCTTCTTGGAATACATCCTTGATTAATCTGACTAGAAAACAAAAATTATCAGTGTTTTGAAGTACAAATTACTTTTCTTCAGCTTTCTATGGGAGCAAATTCAAACAGATGATGTAAAATGAACTCAATTTTAGACTGGGACTGAGGTTTTTTGTGCATGGTAGTACAGCAAGGAATGCCACATTAATATGGAAGAGAAGCAGATCCTGAGCTATTTGGTCTGTCTGTGCTTTCTTGCTGCACCTTTGGGACAGTTTAAGGATATCAGGAATATAAAATATATATTTAAATTTTCCCCATTCTTGATTTCTTTGAAAGCAAGCACCTTATTGAGGACACTTACCTCTGCTTCTTCTAATGCTGCTTGTAGGTCACACTTTTCTTGCTCAATTTGCTTCTTTGCTTTCTCCAGCCCATGATTTGCTTTTCCAGACTCAGCAATCTGTTCAGTCAGATCAGAAATTTCCTCTGCAACCAGAAAACACATACTCATCTCATCTTAGATAATGTTATCAGTGGCACCTGCAATTGTTCTTTGGCAACGGGAGTGACAGAAGAGAGCTGATGTAATGGGATGAAGCAGTGAGGAGAAATCACAGAATCATGAAATCACAGAATATTCTGAGTTGGAAGGGACCTACAAGGATCGAGTCCAACTCTTCAGTGAATGGGTAGGGTATTGAACCTGTGACCTTAGAATTATTAGCTCCAAGATTTAACCAACCGAGCTAATTGCACACTTCTCTCATGTGCAATCTTTATTTCTGATAACCTGCTCAGTGTGCAATTTGAACACAGTTCAGTGTGCAGTTTGAAAATGAGAGGGACCAACTGGAATGAGCTCAGAAAATAATGTCAACTTCCTCTGGGTAGTGAAATTACATCTCCAGAGACAGTCCCCAGTGACCATTCAGCTCACAAAAAGGATCTGAGTTGTATTTCCTTTGTATAGATAGTTTGCTTATTAAATGCCAATCCCCTGTGCCACAGCTGCATAAACCTCCAATAATCAGGAGACAGATAACAGCCCTCCAGATTTTTTCTAGTGGCAGTGACTGACTGAAGTAATCTGAAAAAACTTAGAATCATCATAATTTCTGTCTATTCAGTTAATTTGGTCCCTATCCATGTGTGGGATCATGACGGTGTGAAGGAGGAGGAAGTAGGATGCTGTAATGAGCTGTAGGCATGTGTTTGCAGGTGACTTTATGATCAACTGAACAAGAAAGAAACTTGCTACCTTTATGGAAAATTATAAGGAACAAAACCTTGGGAAGAGGCAGAGTTCTGGTAGTCCAGAGATGTGGAAGCACCTTAGGGCTCATGGTGAATTCCTGGTGACAGATATCTGAACTTACGCTGGAGGTTCTTGTTCTCTCGTCTGACAGTCTCAGCCTGGTCAAGCATTTCTTCATAGGCATTCTTCATCCGAAAAATCTCAGTGCTGAGAGAGCGAGACTCCTTCTGGGCAGCTTCCAGCTCAGCCTGACTCTCCTGGTACTTCTGCTTCCATTCAGCCACGACCTGGAGTAACAGAAGCATAAGAATGACCTGTTCTGCAACACTCCTGTCTCTGCACCTTTACAAGAACTCAAGAGGCATGACCTATCTTGCAGTCTTTGGCTTTAGACTGTTCTCTGCCTGTGACAATCAACTCGCTGTGATACATACTCTGGCTGTTTTGGTGGAATCTACTTAAATGTGCCTCTTCATCCAGCACTAGTGCATGCCCCAGACTCTCAGGCAGGAGTTTGATGGGACACCAGACTGGACACTGTGGTTGGTCTGAATAAGGATGTGTGAGCCTTTGTATTACTGCAGGAGCCAGTGGTCCTGTACTCAGGAGAAGACTCCAACAAGAAAGGCTGGAGTCTACTGGTTCTCTCCTGAGTTTGATACCATGGCTCTGTAAGACATCCTTTTTAGTACAGTCACTTAATTCTCTCACACAAGGCTAGACCAAGGCACAGGGGTATGCAACATCCGTAACTTGGTCCAACAGTGTAGATTCTTTTAAATATTAGTAAAGGCAATGCAGGCTGGAACATTACATGACTGAAGCTCTGCCTCACCCAAATACAAGGCTGGCAGACTAGCACCAGGCAAAAGTCAGGGCTTGATAGCTGACGTGTGAGTACTTGCTCAGTCTGCTTGACCAAAGACTACATATGGATCCTGCCAGTCTCCCTTGCAAAGATTTCATGCTTTCAAAAAGCTATCAGAAGGCTACTTCATCATTTGTTGCAGTCATCTGGGTTTACTTACACAGTGACTTTATCTTTACCATATGTCATATTATGTGGTCCTTACCATAACTTTGCTTTGGGTAAGATGCAATTTATCTTACTGTTAGTGTAGAACTTTGATAATTTCAGAATTTGTCCTGGCCTATCAAATATCTAATGATGTTCAGATCTGGCATGGTCTTTTGAATGAACCTTGTCAAAATTCTTCTGCTTTTTATCAAATGCTGCACAGACTGCATTTGACCTCTCCAGGTCAATCATCAGGTCATCCACTTCCCCCTGCAGCCTCTGCTTTGTCTTCTCCAGTGAAGCACACTTTGCATTGACAGCCTCAATCTGTTCCTCTGAGTCCTGCAGGCGCTGGGCCAGCATCTTCCTGCAGAACGAGAAAATCACCACTGAGAAAAGGAAAATTCTGACCTCAGAAAACGGACATGAAAGGCATTGGAAATGGGAGAGCAACATAGAACGCTGTGGTGCTAAGGGCCTGGGGTGACACAGCACTCTGGAGTGGTGCATAGGAAGGGAGAAAACGTACCCAAGTACATACTGTACCAATGTGGAGAGGGACCAGAAATACACTTTCGATATTGGCAGTGTAAAGAATGTGATTTTTCAACTACTATGGTTAGTTCAATAGTTAATGCATTGGAATTCTCTTATGTAGACACTCTTGAGCCTCGACCTCTACTCCTCCCTTAAATGTCTACTCACTCTGCTTTTCACTCCTAATACATTACAAAGCACACTGCTCTACATATTCCCACTACAGGTGTATTCTGTATTTCCTTCAGTTATACTCATTTATACTTAAATATCCTTCTACTTGTTCCAGGCCATCCCACTCCCCACATACTTGGCCTCCTCGAGCTCCTCCGTGCGCTGAATCGCGTCCGTCTCGTATTTGGTTCTCCACTGGGCCACTTCGCTGTTGGCCTTGGACAGGGCGCGCTGCAGCTCCCCCTTGGCTTCCTGCTCCTCCTCATATTGTTCCCGGAGCAAGTCACAGTCGTGGCGAGCGGACTGCAGGGCGTGGGCCAGGGCGTTCTTGGCCTTGATAGTTAAAATGATACAAATTGTCAAAACGCTAACAATGTGTGACTGCATTTTTTTTACTACAGTTTGATCAAAGCTTCGCTTCATATCTCCCTGCTACAGTTGCTAGAGCAACAGAAGGAACAACATGAATAGCATTAGGGACTCTGTGTTTCAAACTTGATGCTATTAAACAAGGTCAGATGCTTGTCCATCTTTTCCTGGGACACCACCTCTCAAACATATCTGCACCAAATGCTTCAGGAAAAGATAGAATAAATCCAGCGACAGATAAGGTGAAAGCACTCCTGCTCTATTTCCTTTTTTTGGCTGCTGCTGTTTGCTTTGCCTCAAGGATTTTCCAGTAGCAGTAAGGCAGACACACAGAGCTGATTTTATTCACTTCTCTCATGTTTTTGAACTTCAGAAGTCTTGATGAGAAGGACTTAAACTTTCTTCCTTATTTAATTTCTGATGTCTCTTCTCTATATTATACCACAAGGCACAGTTCAAAATTTTCACTGTTCTGATGTCACCACCTTTCTCTGAGGAGAAATCTAATTTGTTTTTTTAGTGCATTTATTTATTTTACAAGTTGTCGGTCCAAATGAAAGCAAGTCACCTTATTTTCTTCCTCTAGTTGCCTCTTCAGCTCTTCAATCTGCTGAGTGAAAGCATGTTTGCCTCGAGTCAACTGAGAAATCAAGGACTCCTTCTCCTCCAGTTGCCGAGTAAGTTCACCTAACGAGAAAAAGTTGATTTTTTTAGACAGAGATATGAGACATAAAACAAATGAATGAGAGCAGCTAGCCGTGTGGAAAGTGATTACAAGATATAATGTGGTAAATTGAAGGGTTAGAAGCAATATCATTCCCACCGATAGGAGAATCTGTCAAAGAGAAATGCTGTGCTGGCATCAGAGGAAAGAAGATAAACTGATCACAAACTCACACATTCATTTTGATTGACAGTTCTTCTTTTGGTTTGGTTTTATGTTTCCTTGGGTGGCATTTGTATGACTGCCACCAGGAGGAAATTCTACATTGTGAGTTTTGTTCAGATCACTGAGTAATGAACATGTTACAAAATACACAGGCATTCAGGCAGCATATTTAAGTACTTGACACGGGAGTATTACATCTCATCAGGGGACATACCATTCTCAGTCTGTAGGCGTGTTTTCTGTGTGTTCAGATCATTAATTAGTCGCACATGTTCGTCATCTTTTGTTCTGACTTCACTGAACTGGTCTTCGAGAGCTCGGCACATCTTTTCCAGATTGCTCTGTGAAGAGACAGAAAGCATCTCCTTCAGCTCATCCAGTTGTTCAGAACAACAATGGTAATGATGAGAAACATTTCTTCCCGTGCAGCAACCTTGGCTTTGGAGACAGACTCCACGTTACTGGCCAAGTCATCAATCTCCATCTTGAGCTCGCTCTTCTCCTTCTCCAGCTTCTGCTTGACGCGCTGCAGGTTGTCGATCTGCTCCCCCAGCTCAGCTGTGCTGTCCGCGTGCTTCTTGCGCAGGGCGGCAGCCGTGGCTTCGTGCTGCAGCGTGGCCTCTTCGAGGTCCCGGCGCATCTTCTGGAATTCTGCCTCCCGCTTCTTGTTCATCTCCACCTGAGCTGCCGTCGCCCCTCCTGCTTCTTCCAGGCGCTCGCTGATCTCCTCCAGCTCCCTGGACAGGTCAGCCCGATGCTTCTCTGCTTTAGCGCGAGAGGTTCGCTCGGCCTCGATTTCCTCCTCCAGTTCCTCAATACGGGCCTGAGAGAGTTAATTGGTTAAAAGAGGACTTCTGAATAAACAGATTTGAAATTATTATTAAGGAATAAAGAGCAAACATTCACATCCATTTATAGAAGCGTAGAAAGAAAAGCACCATTAGAAACTTCACTGAATTGGGTCCTAGGACATGCAATATTCAGCTTTGGAACAACAGTGAATGTAAAATCTGATACTTCATTTTATGTTACAGCTCAGAATGGATTTATTGTTTTGTGAAGAAATTAGAATTGCACTTTTCTGAAGAAATAGATGTGGTGTCACTGGAAAATGTAAACCAATGCAAATTTCTTGAAAATTTTCCGAAGGGCAAGCCAGAACAAAACAGTGTCCCTTCTCCATCAGCAAACAGGATGGAAGAGACTTTGAGATGAGCAGTCATGGCATAATAGCACTGAAGAGAGCTGTCTTCTGGCTCTGCATTTAGAAGGTGATCTTTGTCCTGATCATGACACATTATGTCACAATCTGTTGTTTCCTTAGAAAAGCCATTCTCAGTGGCATTTTTAAAGCCTATAACAGTCTTCACCTAAAACATTTCCTACCTATTTATGTATGATTAGAGACCAGAGTCACTGTAAAAGTGCCCTGAGATGGGAACAGCACACAGAGTCCATATTAATGGTTATTCATTTGAGAGAAAATATTTTTGTAGAATGGTGTAAGAATAAATATCAATTAATTCTAAGAAACTTGTTCTTGCTATTAGAAGTATTAATAACTCTTTAGACTTTACCTGAAGCTCCTTAATTTTCTTTTGCAGCTGAGAACTTTGAGCCTGTTCATCTTCAATTTTACTTTGCAACTGGCTAATTTCAAAATCTTTTCTGTTAAAGAACAAGAGGGCAAATGCAATACAGTTAAGATAAAACCTGAATTTCAGAATTCAGAGCATAAGAAGTCAGTGCAATACTTTTTTAGCCTGTCATCCATCTGTTGCTTGTCATTTTCCAGATCCATGACGGAATCCTGAAACATTTTCAGATCACCCTCCAGTTTTCTCTTTGCTCTCTCAAGGTCCATTCGCAGTTTCTTCTCTTGTTCCAGAGATGCTTCAAGCTAAAACACATATAATATACTTTGAAACACATAAATTTTACTTTGAAAGTAACTATTCTTGTTTTAATAATCTAACTAAGTTGGAAATCGATGCATAGAGAAAACAATCAGATTATCTCCACCTGTGCTACACTCTCATTGTGAGATCAGAGCTGCCATGGTGATTTGATTTCAGTCATTGAGCTGTCCACAGCTTGGCTGTGCACAGTAGAAATAAAAGTTTTTTAAAAAAACAGAAATTAAAATTTTCCAGTGGCTGCAGTCTCTAGCATACAGACCGCTAAATATGGACGAATTCCCAGTATTCATAACTTCCTGGAGTATATGCACACACAAATAACTGTGTAGCAACTTTCAAACTGTCACAGGTGTCCTGCTCCAGCTAATGGTTTAAATCAGGTTACAGAAGTCTACAATGCTGAAATGCCCAGTGATGAACATGAAAAATGTACTGCATTCTACAATTCCCTGTTAATTAGCTGAAATTATTAGAGCTGGCTCAATTACTTTAGGTGTTGCTTATACTCCCAATTACAGATTTCTAGTCTCTTCTAATATGTTAGAGCATCTATATACAGGAGTTGAAAACTTTTACTTACATCATCTACTTGCTGCTCCAGTTTGGTCTTGGCTTTGGTGAGTGTGCTGATTTTGTCTTCCTCAACTTGCAAGTCATCCAGCGTCTGCTGGTGGGCTTCCTGCAAGGCCTTTTTCTCCTTAGTGAGTTTAGAAATATTTTCATCCAGAGTTGCCATCTCTTCAGTAAGATTCTTAACCTGTCAGACAGCCAGCATCCATACTATGAAGGGATGCCTTGAGAAATGGCACACCAAGAACACAGTGAGTGCATCCTTGCAAGCTCTTGCATGAATGTAGTCAACTCTCCACAGTATGTTTATATTGATTGTGATGAGGGCAGCAGCAAGTGTCATGCCTGAGGGTCTGACCTCTCTGGTTCTGCTTGTAGGAATTCTTGCTTTAGTTATCTTTGACTCCCAGCCCTATCCTACTGAATTCTGTAGTGGAACATGTTCTGGATCTTCACTTGCCTCTGAAAGCATTTCCCACTGGGATTTACAAAAGCCCTCTGAATTGCTCTTGCTCAAGAAATGTCTCTCCTGCATGTGATATTTTGCTATGAAAACAGCTGTAAATTCTCAGCAAGTCAGGTTCTTTAAAAAGATATGATCAAGTGGCAAACATAACCAAAGATATGTTAAGTTTTCTGTAAAACTGAAAGAAACACAATGACGTGACAAAAACCCTTATGCCTGTGGAACAAGCAATCACATGTTTAGGGGAGGGGCTTCTAACTGGGCTTTGCTAGCTTTATCTTGGAAATTCCTTGTACTTCAATAGAGCCTTGCACATCAGCAACCTTATCTCAAATGCATCAGGTCTGTGCATTAGCCTGCCTAATCCTTGCTTCCCATTTGTCACATTTGAATGGGAAAGCCTGACAGTAAAGATAAGGAAAATCCATGCTGCTAAGTGTGGAAATGGCCCTGATATCCTATAGGACACTCCCTCATCCTAATACACACCACTAGCTAGATTTTCTCTAGGCATTAGTGTAGCAATGTTCAACACATCTGTAATTGCAAACAAGATCTGGTATTGATCTCAGTAATGGCAGTGGAGGGAACTCAACATTGTAGCTACAGCTCTGCCATCATTGTTTCTACAGCAGGGCAGAACACTGTCCCCACACACATGGACTTTTGAATTCTAACATATATAACTCAATTCTGTTTCTTCATATTGATTGTAGAGATGTACATGTGCATTTCCTGGGAGATAAGTGAGTTAATGACCACTTGATATAGACCGTCCTTGCTACACTGACAGTATGAACACCACAAATCAGGAAGGACTCTCGTTGTATCATCAGGTCAATGGAAGGGAAGGATATCCTAGCTGAAACCTGGTCTTCTTAAATACATCATAAGAAAACATTTAACATCTGCAAAATCAGTTCTTGTGCATGTGAGAAAGAACCAGCATAGCTGTTCTATGCTGAGTTGCTCACAAGCATTGTAGTCCTCCATTATGCACAGGAGACACAAATATACTGATTCCTTAAGACTGCAAATAGGCAAATATGAAAATTCTCTATAAAGCACCATAACAACCTCTTAACTCTTTTTGAACTGTCACAGAAAATACATTGTTCCTAAGAAAAAATTAAAATTTTAACAGAAAAAATTCTGGCAGCTGATTTAGTGAGAATACCTCTCACCCATGCCTTGGGCGCATCTCACTTCTGTTCAGAACACTTAAGAATGACTACAACTTTCCACAAAACTGACAACTGTCTGTGAAAACTGTCTGGGGAAGAATAATTCCCCAATTTCTCTGTCACCTTATTCTCTGTTGCATGCTTCTCCTTTTCCACTTTGGCCAGAGTCATTTCAAGATCATCAATATCTTTCTTCAGCTCGGAGCACTCATCTTCAAGTTTCCTCTTCTTTGCTGTCAGTTCAGCATTTGTCTCCTCTTCATCTTCCAATCTTTCATTCAGTTCTTTAATTTTAGCTTCCAGCTGGATTTTACTTTTAATGAGTCCTTCACATCTCTCTTCAGCATCAGCTAGATTTTCACTCTCCTGTCAGAACATATTGAATGCTCATTATATTTATCATAACAATGACAAAAGGCAACAAGTTCAAGTTCCATATCCACAAAATTGATTGCACAAGTCAGGGCAGTAATGCCTGTGATTCAATCATGAGGAAATTATCCTGTTCAGCCATGGCTAGGAAAGAGGAGTATAATCCCATGGTAGAGACACTTCCTTTTAGCTGGTCAAATAGTTTGACTACAATATCATACAATAGACTCACAGGGTTCAGTCGTAACAAGGAGCTTGCAAGGATTTAGTAAGATAAATAGGTGGACAGAAAACTGGAATACTACCATCATGGAACCATCGTCTTAGATGTGGATTTGTATAACATACAGCATTCAAAGTCAACTTTCATAGAACAGTAGATGAGTCTGTCTTTAATAAGCTCCTTTAACTCTAATGATATGTCAGACTGTCTTTCCCCAGTTTATTCACATGAGCCTAATCTGGTTCCCATCATTCTTTAATCTCTCAGCCAAGATGGGTCAAGCTCAACCTAGATTGTAGCCTGCAACTTTCACTATAGCTAACATTTTGTGACACATGATTAACAGATAAAATTTTGTCTAAATTAATGCTACTTTGATGTATTCTAGGCAGAATACGAGGACAGGTATCTGCTGTCTCCTAGGACGACAGAGGGCACCTGCAGCAAGGTCACAGATGATATCAAGTTGTGTGGGAGTGTTGAGCTGCTGGAGGGCAGGAAGGCTCTGCAGAGGGATCTTGACAGGGTGGATCGAGGGGCCAAGGCGTGAGCTTCAACAAGGCCGAGTGCCCGGTCCTGTTCTTGGGTCACAACAACCCCACAGAGTGCTCCAGGCTAGGGGCAAAGGGGCTGGAAAGGTGGAAAAGGACCTGAAGGTGTTAGTGACAGGAGCTTAACATGAGCCCAGGTGTGCCCAGATGGGTATGAAGGCCAGGAGCACCTGGCTTGTGTCAGCAATAGCGTGGCCAACAGGACCAGGGCAGTGACTGACCGCTGTGCTGGCACTGCTGAGGCATCTCAGATCCTGGGGTCAGTTTTGAGCCTCTCACGACAAGAAAGGCATTGAGGGGCTGGAGCATGTCCAGAGAAGGGAATAGAGCTAGGAAAGGGTCTGGAGCACCAGGAGCAGCTGAGGGGGCTCAACCTGAGGAAAAGGAGGCTCAGGGTGGACCTTATTTCTCTCTCCAGCTCCCTGATAGGAGAGGGGAGCCAGGGAGGGTTGGGCTCTGCTCCTAAGTGACAGGACAAGAGGAAACAAGCCTCAAGTTGCGCCAGGGAAGGTTCAGACTGGATCTTAGGAAGAATTTCTTCAATGGGGTGGTCAGCATTGGGACAGACTGCCCAGGGAAGTGGTAGAATCACCATTTCTGGAGGTGTTCAAAACTTGTGTGGATGTGACACTGAGGGACATGGTTTAGGGTTGAACATGGCAGTGCTGGACTTACTATTGATGGACTTATTTGATGATCTTACAGGTCTTTTCCAACCTCAACAATTCTATGAATTAAGGTGTTAAATTGAAGTCCCAAATGCTTGTAAACTGGGTGGGTTTGGGAGAACAGAGCACTGAGTACCAGGAAAGGTACAAAGAAACTCAGAAAACTCAGTGAGGTTAAGTTCTGAAGAAGGATTCAGATAATGAATCTGATGTTTAGCAGATACAGGTAAAAGCTTTGACATGTGAAACAATATAGGACTCTTGCTGAAACTCAACTGATTCAAAAGCACATGACAACAAGTGACAGGTCCACTTGCACCAGACTGCCTTTGGCCTTGGTATTACCTATTAGAACCTGACATGTGCAATTTCAGTCTCTGTCAAGCAGTATTCCAGAGAAAAGCAGTTTGCACAGATTCAGTCCTGCCTTTGACAGAAAAGCACCCCTGTCCTGGCTCCATGTTTAATGATCAGCAGATGTGGAAACAGCATATATTTCATCCAGAATCAGACACCACTGTGAGAATCACATTGTATATACTGTGGGACGTCTGATTCTTCCACTGGTGATTGCTTAATGGTAAAGTAGGTTTATCTAGGAGTCCAGTTGGAACTTCCTGTAACTGGTGTTAATTTATGTGCTTTGTGCTCACTTTGCTTAGATGTAAGTGAAAAGACCAGATACAAAGCATTGTTCCTTTTACATGTCTATTTATGAAGGACAATGGAAAAGGGAAGGGAAAGAGCAGCAGAGTAAGAGGAAATGGGGTGAATCTGAAAATGGAAGTTACTCACAGACTGGACCTGAAGCTGTAGATCATTTTTCTCTTGCAACAGGGTCACCATTTTTTCCTCCAGTTCTTTCCTTTTTGCCTCAGACTTTGCAAGCTCCTCCTTGGTTTTCTCAAACTCCTCCTTCATGTTGGCCATCTCCTTCTCAGACTCTGCACTCTTCAGCAAGGGCTTGATCTTGAAGTACAGCTTCATCCAGGGCCAGTGTTTGACATTCATGAATGCACGAATGTTGTACTGAATGATGTAAATGGATTCTCTGAAAACACATGAAAACAGTTCATGAGAGTGTGAGACTTTAACTGGAAACATACTCTCATTATTTACCACAAAGACTTTTCTTCGTCACCTCCCTCGCTTTTATTAAAGAGTCATTTCTAGGCCCTTATTGCAGAATGGCTGGTTTGGTAACTTGAATGACAACTATGTCATGATACATGAAGGAGAAATACTCCAAAACAGACAAACTTCTCTGGCATATTGGCTGGCAGTCTCTGAGACTTTCCTCAGTCTTAAGGAAAATGCAAGTGCTCAGGTATATACCAGAGTGAAAACTGAATCCTTGAAGTACTCCTGCTGAGATTACAAATCTAGCAGTTTCTGTCAATTGTAGAAACAGTAGCTTGATGCTTTTGGGGTTACTCAAAATAGCAAATGTCATATTAGAAATTATTAACAGAAACTGAAAAAAAGAAATTTTTTAATGGTATTGAATGCAAAAAGATGTTGATGCTCAAAGTTCAAAGGGAGATTTGACAAATCCTTGCAGGGAAATTCAGTAAGTTATTGAAATCTTAGAAACTATGTGTGGCTCAAGAAACATCTGAGCTAAATATATGCTGCACAGTATTACAAATAAAAGCAGCTGGTTGGCAGAGCATCCTGTACATTTACGCAAGCCTTACTCCCCCTAAAGCTTTCACTTGTCGACAACATTTGAGAAAGTTTGCTTGACTTGCCTAGTGCTGCCGCTCCTGCACTCTAAATTTTGCATGTGGAATAGCTGAAAGTATGGAATTGAAAGGATGAAGTACCTTCTCTGTACAAGGTAGAATTGTTCATCTTAGATGATGGAGACAGGAAAGGAAATTAAAGAAAAGTAGAGCAGAGTGGTCGTATGTCATTCCTTACAAAACCAATGTGATCCAGTGAAATGATGAGACAACATGTTCAAATCAGACAAACCTTAGCCCTTGTTCAGTTGTCTGTTTCTGTCACAGGGTTCTTTAAATGTTGAAAACAGTAAGTGCATTTCTGGAGAAAAGGTTTCTAGTTAAATACTAAGTATCATGGTCCAGCTGCATGATCTAATTGCTAAACAGCCACTGCTAGAATTTGTGAGGCTGTTGTGAGGAAGCTGTTAGTTTATAATTGCTTTGTTCCCACTTTCTAAGGTTCTTCTCCAATGACAGTTTTTTGTCTGAGACCATACACTGCATTGATGGACCCTTGGTCTGACACAGTATGATCGTTAGTGTTTTCTTATATTACCTTCTTGAATTCATCTTTTTAAATTCAATTCTCATGAGGTACCCTCTGCACATAGCTTGTGTGTGAGTGATCAGGCTCACGAGCTTCTCATCTCTCATCTCTTCTAGGAGTCCCAGAAGACCTGCCTTGAAAAACACCTATAACATAAAAGAGAGTCAAATAGTTTGAGGCTTGGGTGGATACGTGGCTATTGACAGCTGATGCAGGGTAGTACAAGTCAGTTTTGGAAAAGTAAAGGTTTAACAGCTGGAGAAATTTTGTGTCAGTATTCAAATCCTCAGTGTTCCTGTGATTCATGACAAATCGCTCTGTATGATCTAATCACATTATTGCAGTGTTGTTTAGTGGCTGCTCCAGTGTAAGTCATGAAGATCTAGCTCATCAATAGTTATTAAATTAAAGAGTCAACTTTCAGCTTAGTACTATATCCTACTCTGTCTCTTTGCTGTACTCCACCCTTCTCTGTCAGGCTCAAGATTTGGTCTGTAACTTTCTTAGAACTGGCTTGAGAAGCATACATGGTGATGCCATCTAGAGGGATCTGGACAAGCTCAAGCAGTGGCCTATGGGAATTTCATGCAGTCTAACAAGACCACCTGCTGGTGCTGCACTGGGGTTGGAGCAACCCCCGGGATCAATCCAGGCTGGGGGATGAACAGATGGAGCCCAGCCCTGGGAGAAGGACTTGGGGGTGCTGGGGGGAGAGAGGCTGGACATGGCCCAGCCCAGAAACCCTCCATGCCCTGGGCTGATCCCGCAGTGTGGGCAGCAGGGGAGGGGGGGATTCTGCCCCTCTGCCCCTCAGGTGAGACCCCCCTGCAGAGCTGCTCCAGCCCTGGGGAACAGCACAAGAAGGACATCGACTTTTGGAGTGAGGCCAGAGGAGACACTGAGATGATCAGAGGGGTGGAACACCTCTGCTTTGAGGAAAGGTTCACAGAATTGGGTAACCTAATTGTGGCCTTCCAGGACCTGAAAGGAGCCTACAAAAAAGATAGAGAAGGACTTTTTACAAGGGCCTGGAGTGACAGGACAAGGGGGGAATGGCTTCAAACTGAAAAAGAGTAGCTTTAGAGTCGATATTAGGAAGAAATTCTTTCCTCTGAGCATGATGAAACACTGACACAGGTTCCCAAGGGAAGCTGTGGCTGCCCCTTCCCTGGAAGTGTTTGAGGCCAGGTTGGACAGGGCTTGGAGCAACCTGGTCTAGTGGAAGGTGTCCCTGCCCATGGCAGAGGGGATGGAACCAGATGACCTTTAAGGTCCCTTCCAACCCAAACCATTCTATGATTCTGTGTGTGTTTAGTAGCGGAGGTGGTTGGGTTTGTGTCCAGAGATAGCACTGCCTTGGTTGTGCTGACGAGAGAATCAGTGTCTCACCTAACACTGCTTTGGATATGGAAGATAGACTTTGTGTACCTAAATCCCCTGAAAAATAGGACTGTCCAAACTTGTCTGAGCCTGTCTAACATGCACTGATATAAATGTGTTCAACTGGCAGGGGAAAATCTAGTTGCAGCCATGCTGGATCATTCTGGTAGTGTGTTTCCGAGGGCTGGCATTACTGCCTCTCACACAGGAACCAGACAGGTTTTCTGTACTCCTTCTTGCTAGTGGTGTACTTTGTTTATAATCATCATGAAGGCTGGTTTTGTATTCAATAAATACTTTCAACAAACAAAATATTTTGCCATTAATTATACCTACTCTTCAACAAGGGCTTTACCTTGGTGTGGCCAAATTTATATTGGTTGTGGTCAACATCAATGGAGGAAAGAAGCTTTTCTGAAGCCTTTTTGCTGTCAATGAATTGGCCTTCTGGAATGGCTGAGGCATTAAGGATCCTGTACCTATAATGAGAAAGGTTGCAAGAATTGGTTGCAAACAGGGTGAGGAAAATAGGATTCATTGTATAGCATGAAATATACGGAAACTGAGCTATCTCAAAGCAGCTGAATATGTCATCTGAAATCTAGACCGTGTTTGCTGGCTAAACAGAACGTGATGAAAAGGGGACACATCTATAGAGGAATCTGTCGGGTGTGTATGCTGTTACATATAAAATTAAGGCACATACTTAAAAGTGTCTGCAGATCCAATTAGGAAGAAATTAGTGAGAACTAGTCAACCTCTTCTCAACTTGTTTTATTAATCAGAGGAATGCTACTCAAATTAGAGTTGAAGATGAATTAAAATTACTGACAAAAATCAACTATATTGCAAAGAGAATGCAGATTTGCACATCTCACAGCCTCTACAGTTGTACCAATGAATCCTTGAGTGGACTGAAAATGACACAGTATTGTTTTCTAAATGCTAACAGCAGTCAGCATTTTGCAAGGTAACTTAATGATTAAGGTAATCCTGTGTCATAGACAGGACCACCTAATCCTTTTAAAGGGGTTTCTCAGATACATCAGTATGGATTTGTGACTGTACATGGGAGCACTTATTCTCAAGTCTACCTTGAAAAAAATATGTAAAATCACGACAAGGATAATAGTGCGGTGAGTTTATTCTCCATTTTAGGCTTCCATTGTCATTCCTAAAGTACTTTGTCATTCTGGACCATAGCCATTATGGATAGATTCCTTCATTTATCACATCAAATTGAGATTTGACAGTTGAGACCAGCTAATCCCTTACTAAATATCAGGGTGAGGGCATTTTCAGAGAGATCTTGGGTCCTTTTCACACCAGTGCAGCATAGAAGATTCTACTGTTACATTTAATTATAACAGCAGTCAGTTCTGATTTAGCACTTTATAGCAACTGAGCCCACACGAACCTGTTTAGTTGTCTCCATTTTAAAGACGAGGAAAACAAGGCACGGGATGCAGGCCAGGGACACAGCACCGGCAAAGCCTTGGGTTTCTGAATGCTCAGTCAGTGGGGTGAGAGGAGGCTACACTGACATGTATTGATATTGTATCTGCATTCTGTGAGACTTCAAAGAGCAGCCTATAATGGCACTTTATTCTTTACACTGCAATTGTTTTGCATCTCTTTGAATCATAGGGCATTGCCTTCAGTTTAGAAATTCTACTGGTTCTGACGTATCAAGAAATCTCTAGTCTGGTCAGAGAGGGAAACGCTGGAGTGACCTCTGACAGTATTAACAACTTGGTTCCCTCCAATGCCACTGATCTAGTCTGATTCAGAGGGTGTCTCTCCTATCATGTCACCTGAGCTGTGTGTTTACTCAGGCCTTATCTTAACAGGCAGTAATAACTGAAGACCTACCGTTGCTTAAAGTCCGCATAAAGGATTCTGCTTGGAAAACCCTTCCTGCAAATTCGGATGCCTTCTAGAACCCCATTGCACCGCAGCTGATGCATCACCAGATAATGGTCCATTTGACCTTAAACAAAATACATCCATCATAATTCCCTTTTGCTTCCAAAAAATCTTCATACGTATTAGCATTCCAGAATGACCTTTCTTTTTTTTTTTAATAAAATTCAAGCAGCTCTTGGTTAAAGATGCAGGAAGTGCAGACAGAACATGCCTTCAATTCATATAAGTTGCAGAGAGTTGCTTCACTGAACTTTACTAAGAATGTGAGGGCTACCAGTGCCTGTGTAAAAGCATAAGGCCACATTTTTTAAAAATGGTATGACAGTGCTTTAGGAGACCAGCTGAAAAATCTTCAACAGCATCAGCCTTCTCACTGGATGTAGGCAAAGATGGCACCGCGTAGTGTAGTGCCCTCCGGACAATTGGCTCTTCATGTTCTTTAAGATTTTACAGCTAGATTCCCACACAGGAGTGGAGAAATAGGTTACTTAAAGCTCTTAGTCCTTCTGTGGACTTTAAAAATGGAATAAAGTTCCTTCTGCTAAAAGATCTATTGAATATAATAATCAAGTGTATTACAAAGTACAACTGGCAGAATAAACTCTCAGAATCACTTTGTTATGTAGAAATTCCCACCAGCTTCATTATTACAGAATGGTCCATACACTTAACTTTATCTTTTCTGTGTAATCAATAAAGTTTTACCCAAAGAAGCTGTTAGAGAAGTCAATCATAAGCAGACTAAAAACAGGCAAAAATCAGAAGATGTCCAGTTTTCTTTCCTTCATGTCACCATCCCTAATTTGAATCAGATAGTACTACTTTTCTTTTAAAAGGCAAAAGTCAAGATTCCCTTTGAGTCACATCTGTCAAAACAACCAACCCAACATTAAAATGATAGATATATCTGGCACCATCATCCATTCAAATATGCTTTTCTATTGTAGTTGGTTTCCTTAATTCCCTCCTTGCACCTTCTTGCCCGTCAAGACCCTAGTGGGATTCCTCTTTCTTCACTTTTGGATATGAAGTGTGGACGTTTCCATTAGGGCTCATTTGTTGTCAGTGGAGTGAAACAGTTTCTTCTAGAATGTGATTCATCTCATCCTAAGATAGATGTATATAAGCAGCCAGATGAGTCATACTTTAAAATGCCAATTTAAAAGGCCAGCTTCTCTCCACTGAGTTTGTATGAATATCTGAAATGTGAATGTTACACATGTGTGTTGCTTAAACCTGCTTGTAGTGTTCAGGGTTACAAAGAGAGACATAAACAAGAAAGGTAGATATTCTCAAATTCATTTTTTGTTTCCTGAGCAGATGCTAAGCTCCTGTTTCGGGCTACTCCTGTTGCATCCACTACATTCTAACAGTGTCTACCTTATCATTCTAACACTATCAGGTCTCATAATGGTTAGGCTCCTATAACTCACCCTGGCAAACTCTTTGCAAGTACTTCAATTTATTGAACCACATGACAATACTCCCAAACTTGACTATTCTCAGAAACTAAATTATTTGTGAGTTAAAAAAAAAATAACTTTATATCAAAATGCTTTCCAAGTGCTAGCAGCACACAGCAGCTTGTACATGGAATTCTACAAATGACATATGATTTCTTTGACAGTTCTCCTGTTCAGTGAATCAGATCCTAACACTGGATAATTAGGAACTGTTAAGTGGTCTTGAGCTGAACCCAACAGTTCTGAATGATACAGTGGTCCCTTAAACTAGGCATTTGTTAGGGATTTTCTAACACTGTTACCCACAATAGACAATTTTATCAGTTGTAATCAAGCCCATCTTTATCACCTTCAGTTCTGTACACACACTAGTAAAGATGGCTAAGTGTTGTGGACCAAAATTTTACAGTCACAGTAGACAACACAAGAAAGTTCCATTGGTTACTGTCTCGCAGGCCAACCCCCACAAGGACTTCACATGCAAAGGAAGCTGTTCAGAAGTTGGTTTGGAAGCTAACCAGGCTATTTCCCATCAGTCCCACATTTCAGAGTATAATGATGGACTTACCAGGTGTCTTGGTCTCATTAGGAATCAGGCAACGCACAAAATGAGGATGGGTGCTTCTCAGGTTAGTCATCAACTTGTTTAGATTTTCCTGTGATAGCACAAAACAAGGGTTTCAGCTTCAAGCTACAGAGCTTTTGCATTCTTATTCAAATGTCAAGGAGTTATAGCATCACAGAATGGTTTGGATTGGAAGGGGCCTTTGAAGGTCATCAAGACCAACATCACTGTCCTAGGCAGGGACATTGTCCACTATCCGAGGTTGTTCCAAACCCCATCCAACCTGGCCTTGGACACTTCCAGAGATCCAGGGGCAGCCACAGCTTCTCTGGGCACCCTGTACCAGTGCCTTACCACCCTGATAGTAAAAAAAATATCTTCCTTCTATCCAATTTAAACTTATCCTCTTCCAGTTTAAAATCATTGCCTTTTGTTCTGCCACTACAGCCCCTGGAAAAAAGTCTTTCTCTGTCATTCTGATAAGCTCCATTATATGTTGAAAATCCAGAATAAAGTGTCCCTGGAATCTTCTCTTCCCCAGGCTGAGCAACCCCAACTCTCAGCTTTCTTTAAAGGACAGATGTTCTAGCCCTCAGATCATTTTGTGGAATCATGGCTCATATAAAAGGAAATTCACATACTCTGAACACAGCAGACACTGTCTGGAAAGAACCTCCTTTCTTCTTAGCACCTTTCTTGCCACCACCAGCAGTATCACCTTGGAAGAAGTAGATGGGAGGTGAACAGTTAGAATTAGCAGCATGTTTTGTAGGCCTCACCTTTCTGTCTTTGGCCATAGGCTGATAAAATACTCTAATTTTAAATACTGAAACATTGCTACATGAGAGTTTAGTGAACCAGTGCTAGCTAGTTGTTGATCAGTGTATGGTGTATTAGATTTCAATGTAAGATTTATGTTGCACCACAGTGTATATGGCTTTGCTGGTATGGAACAGTGCGGCCTGACATAAGTTTTCTAACAGTGTACTCTGTGCTACTAGTCACATTGCTTTTACTATTACCCATAGCCCCATTTTTAAATTTTTTTTTGATTAGGTGAAAGACCACAAGAATGTGACTCAGCAGTGGACATTCATTTATTAGTGCAGTGAAGTCTTCTTTAGAAAAATCTGCTAATCCAATGTTCCAGGTGAAGAATACAGTTCTATTGTGAGTTATGGCAGACCCGAGATGGGAAGCAAATTATAGTCTCAGGAATTCAAGTCCAAGTCTCAGCAATTCAAGTCCAAGCATCTCATATTTGCTACACCCTTGAAGCCAATTAAATTGAGATTTAATGGAATCTTTCTGCTCTGAATTTCACACCTTATCCAAAATTTTATCTGTACAACCTATGTTCTTGTCTTCCTGATACTGATGGTACCTGCAAGGTTCAGAGCTGACTCGTCCCCAGTATCCCCTAGGGGCTCGCTCAGGCACACTATATGTCAGCCAAGCTGTCCCCAGGGAAGCCTCCATGCACTGTTGTCTTGAGTCTCAAACCCTGCTGTACCTGTGCCTGACTTTTTGCTCAGCATCCAGGCTGCCAGAATATTGGGATTTTGTTGTAGAAATCTGGGTGGCCATTTTTGGTAATGCTTACTGACTGTCCGACTTGATAGTCTTCTAAAACAAAAAAAAAAGGCAAGATATTGGACTGCTTTCTTATGCCCATAGAGAACTTCTAAATTATATTCCCCGTCTCTCATTTTCCCTTGCAAAACCAGGACTGCTCAACTGGATATGAAATAGTTCCATGGTCTCCTTTTAGTTCTTCCAGCTCACCTCAAGAAACAAAACTCTGTCTCCAAAGACTATAAAGTGCTTGCACTCTGCACATGTATTTTGCACCTGTCTAGTGGCTGGGTAAACATGATGTGATTCACAATGCAGTCAGGAAACATACACCTCCTGTCACTTGGCGTCGGACTTGCTACACTTTACTTCTCTGCAGCACAGCTGGTGTCTTAGTGTTGGCATATTTGGATAGACACCAGAACAAGGTCACATTAGGGGATGGTAGCCTACGGTATATCAAGAGAGAAGACTTTAGTTGATTCTTCCCTTATTGGTCATCACTGAAAAATCACTTACCTGTTTCTGCACCAGCATAATTAGAAAAAAGGAAAGACAGCAGCTTCAAGGATGATTTCTGATACAGCCCCACCACCGTTTCGTTCAGGGGGTCCTTGTTCTTGTCAAGCCAGCCACAGATGTTGTAGTCCACTGTGCCAGCGTAGTGCACCAGGGAGAAGTGGGCCTCAGCCTTGCCTTTGGCAGGTTTGGGCTTCTGGAAGTTGTTGGACTTGCCCAGGTGCTGGTCATAGAGCTTGTTCTTGAAAGAGGTGTCAGTTGCCTTGGGGAACATGCACTCCTCTTCCAGGATGGAGAAGATACCCATGGGCTGGGAGAAACATGAATACATGAAGCAAATAAGGGTTGGGGAGGGGAGCCATTATTGCAAGGAGTAAGGGTTGAGGTTCACCTTAC
The DNA here is from genome assembly GCF_025592945.1 of Manacus candei. Taxonomy (NCBI): domain Eukaryota; kingdom Metazoa; phylum Chordata; class Aves; order Passeriformes; family Pipridae; genus Manacus; species Manacus candei. The sequence continues at coordinate 12,441,812 of NW_026138095.1, read as the reverse complement.
TGTTAAAGGCAGTCATTAAAGGCTCCAAATTAACATTGTGTTAATGTTAATTTGTGTTCCTTCCAACCCAGCAATGATCATAAAAGAAGTGTGTTCTCCTACAATGAAAAGATTACTTCTACCTTCTCAATGAGCTCAATGCAGGCAGCCAGGTCCATCCCAAAGTCAATGAACTCCCACTCAATTCCCTCCTTCTTGTACTCCTCCTGCTCCAGCACGAACATGTGGTGGTTGAAGAACTGTTGCAGTTTCTCATTGGTGAAGTTGATGCACAGCTGCTCCAGGCTGTTGAACTGCAAATTCAAAATATAAAGAAAAGCCAGTTAGTTTCAAGCAGTCCTCAATAGGCAAGGGTACCTAGGGTAACTCACATCAAAAATTTCAAAGCCAGCAATGTCCAGGACACCAATGAAGTGCTGCCTGGGCTGCTTCGTATCCAGCTGTTGGTTAATGCGAACAACCATCCACAGGAACATCTTCTCATAGACTGATTTAGCCAATGCACCCACTGAGTTGTACACCTGTAAGAAGTGCAGCCATGGCAGTTACAAATGTTGAGTTAGCTTTGAAGTTGAAAGAACTGTGTGAAGAAATTGAGAAACCGATCAGGTGTTTATGTACCTGTTGGACATTTTGCCCTTTAGTTACATATTCATTCCCGACTTTCACCCTGGGATAGCATAAAGCCTTGAGCAAATCAGCAGAATTCAGACCCATCAGGTAGGCAGCTTTGTCAGCCACTAGGATTAGAGACAGCAAATGCATTCAAAAGAGACAAAGAAAGGTGTTGTGGTCTGCTGGGATGTTTCTGTCACAAGAAGTCTACTTTTGGCACTACTCAAATGCACCTATTGTCAAGAGAAGCTCCTCTCCAGTCCAATGGAGAATATTCTCCCTGCTCCAAAGGCAGTGTATAAGCTGCAGATCACTCCTGTTCCATGCCTGGAAGCCTGCAGCAATGCTTACGCTTTATGTCTTTCTGTTTCCTTGTAGAGGATAAATTAAATCATTGACTTTGTGGAACTTGCAATAAACCTAAAAAAACTAGTTTCTGGAAGGGAAAATATCTTTCAAAGTTTTGGGCACTTTATGGGACTGTGTTACTAGCTCTCTCCTGGAGCAGGTCACAAGCAAACTCTGCAGTCAGCTCTACCTTCTGTGCTGTCTGGTTCTGCCTGCTCCTCCCGCTGCTTCTGCTTGAATTTCATGTTCCCATAGTGCATGACAGCCCCTGTCAGCTTGTACATCCCCACCTTCTCATCGGGGCTGAAGCCCAGGATGTCCGCGGCTCTCTGCAGAGGCAATGGGCAAATTGGGAAAGCACAAAGGCTGATGCACAGGTGGGGTTTCTCTCCCTGCCCACACCGAGCGTCCAGCACCATCCCAGTCCCACAGCACTGGGATGTAGGCACTGGGCCCCAGCTGGCCAGGCCTGCCTGGCTGCTGTGCTGGTGGAGGGTGCTTGGCTGAACTCACATCTGTTGCCAGCAGCTCCTCACTGTCGTCAATACTGGCAACTGTGATTTCTCCTTGGCTCACGTAGGGGAAGTCATAGGGGTTGGTGGAGATAAGGAGGAGATCTGCAGGGATATGGGCACCTTTAGTGGAACTGGGGCAGGTCACAGTAGAAAGAGAAAGCACTCACTGAGCCATGTCCAGCACTGCTAGCACTCACCAATGAGCTCTGGCTTCTTGTTGGACATTATCTGGTAAAAAATATGGTAGCTCCTTTCACTGGCCAGCTGAAAAGTCACTCTGGATTTCTCCAGGAGATCTAACCAAAAGAGAAGTGCCATTAGTCTCCTGATAAATTTGAGATTGTAAGTGCACAAGTTCTGCTTGCACTGACTTGCTCGAACTCACAGGTTTCAATATCCGCAGAGGCCAGCTTGCCAGTTGCTCCAAAGTGAATCCGGATGAATTTTCCCTATGAAGCAGTGCAGATCAACCCATTGGTTATGACAACCAAGGAATGAGACTTGTATTAAATATCTGTATTCCAACAAATCTGAAATGAACTCACAAAGCGTGAGGAGTTGTCATTCCTCACAGTCTTGGCATTGCCAAAAGCCTCCAACAGTGGGTTGGCCTGGATGATCTGATCCTCCAGAGTTCCCTAGTTACAGGACAAAATGCTTCTTACCAACTTTACTACTGGTTAATAACGAATATTGCAAAAGAGATATTACAAACAGATAATTTTTACATATCACATGTGATTTTAACCTAAAAATTAGCAGAGTTTTTAAGCACTCATCAGCCAACACTCGTGAATATTGCCATTGGTTTCAAAGTAAAGACTGCTGAAAGAAAGATCTGTGTTTTATTTGCTTCTTGTACCTGATATCAGATGTTGGATATCACATACAGAGTCACTGCAGTGCAGCTCAGGGCCATGACAGCTAAAGAAAATGTGAAGATTCTGGAAATTTTTTTTAAGGTTATTTGAGCCCAGGACACACAGAAAGAGGTACATCCTTTGGTAGGAAGCATCTACCAAGGAGAATGTGAAGTTTTGCAATTGCATTCAAACAACAGCAGCCTTTCAGGATGCAGTAATACATCTCTCAGAATGCTTTGAAAACAGTGAGATATGGACAAAGCCTGACACTCAAACACCAAACTTAGATAAGTAGAGAACAGGGACTCTTTGATTCCGCCCCCCCCCTCCCCGTGTTACTTCTGAAGGAATGTTCAATATGTAAAGTTTTGATACTCTATTGTATCTCTCTTTGCTAACTGCAAAAATATGGGTGGAAAAAAAAAGCTTCTGTGACATTATGTCTCTCCTTTTTTGTGAGATACAGTCCAGGAAGCAGAGTCACTGGTGTGCTTAGTCACACTATTGCTACAGGCATTAGTGCCACAGGCACTAGAGTGTCTCTAGCAAAGTCATGATTGATCCTACATAGTCACAGCATGAAAGTGTTGCCAGGGATAATTTCTGAAACATATGGAAAAAAAGAATGAGGAAAAAAAAGATAAATCGGTTTTTATCCAGATGAAAGAGGAGCAGCACTGCTGCAGTTACTGCATCTTTGTGAGTGTACTGCTCAGTGCAGCCTTGAACAAGTTGCAGTGGAGAGGGAGTGCCATTCTCAGCACTGTCTGCAGATGGCACAGCAGGTTTAAATTAGTTTTTGTTAGTTCACCGTGAAGATGGGAACTATAGAATTAAGGCAACACAGTAGAATATGAAGCTCTGTATCTTTTTTTTTTCCCCGATAAAAAAATCCTAAATCCATAGAGTTAATTTCAGCTTTCTAAGTGAACTTTCTCGGGAGAGGGAGAGGGAGAGGGAGAGGAGAGATGTGTGTCAGTGCAGATGACTACACCAACATCAAACCTCTTTTTAGTTCACAGCTGTTAACCAGGGAACTACCATGGGAGAATTGTAAGTGGATAACAGCATGGAAGAAGACATGGCAATTCTTTACACAATTTCATTCTGGAGTCCTGTGTGATGATATGCTGGAGGCTGAGGCAGTATTCTGGGGAAATGCTGTTACATGCATCCCTTATTCCTATACCCCTGCCCAGCATCTGATTTCAGCCTCTATCTGCGATAGAATGCTGGGCTACAAAGAACAATAACCTGAGTGTTTTGTTTAATGTTCTTATGAAGAGGAACGTACTATTGTCACCGAGATTGGAATACTAAAAAAAAATAGAGTATTCTGTGAATTAACTCAGAAGAGGACAGAACAGGTTGCTGTCAGTCTGAGAGCTAGGTGATATTCCTTATATCAGACATGGTCTGCACATCTCTCAGCTGTCTCAAAGCTTTTCTGAGATCAGTCCTGGCATAGTGAGCAGCTGATGAAAGCTGAGCCCAGGAGATTCTAACATGCTGCTGATGGAAAGACTTCTTGTGATGAACTTGCCTTGGCCATAACAACCCATCAATCACAGACACCTGTCTTTGAGTGCGAAAAGAACATTCAGCCTTGGAATCTCCTTAAGTTCCGCTATGCCCTTGGGTACTCAAATAATGTGCTGACACGTGTCACCCCCTTTGATGCACATACCATCTCACAGGCTGTGGGGTCATACACTTGTGCCATAAGGGTGTTTGTTACTTGCTCGGTGCGGGGGAATGAAGCCTTGCAAATGTACCAGTGGGCTCAGATTGCAGCAGCTGTGCTTGCTTTCTTGCAAGGGTTCTTTCTGAGGTTACTTTCTAACTGTCAGGCAAGTAGTCCGAGCTGTCCCAAATCTGTCCCTTTTCTTATGCTGCCCTTCAGGGCTATTCCATTGACCGCAGGCAGGAAAACAAGACTGTGGAAACTACCACCTGATGCAATTGAAATGATTCTTAACTTCAGCACAATCACTCTGGAGTCCAGAGTTCCTGTACTTCCCTTGTCAAAAGAAATGAACCAAGGCCCAGGAATGACACAACTATGTGTCAGTGGGAACTGACTGCTCTCTCTACACCTGCAGCCACTCAAGTGCTGTGGATGTGGCTGATCTCAGAGGATGCTGATGGGTAGGTACATAGATGGACAGCGCACAGCGAAAGTTGCTGTCTAACATTGTCTTTCTCTCCCTGGTGAAGACTCCTGTGTGTAAATGGAGACTGGAGAGAAACTGAGGCTTTGGCCTTTCCTACGTTGACAAAATGGTCTTATAAGTAGAGTTCAGAGGGATGGAGGTTGGGTAGCAGGGGTAAGCAAGCGTAGGTATGCTCAGGCTGTGCATCCTGACAAAGCTGCACACACTTTCTGGCTTTTGACAGTCCTGCAGCCCCAAAATACACATTGGTACTTTTTGCCTGTGGGCACAGTGTGGGCAAATGCTAGAAGGGGGAGCTGATGTCATACCTGCATTTTGCCGGGCTGTGGATCTTTCTTCTTCTCACCAGTAACTGCAATTGTTGCAAAGTACTGGATGACACGCTTTGTGTTCACAGTCTTCCCGGCACCGGATTCTCCGCTGTTGAAGTAAAAATATTAATTATTACAGGAAATATTTTCACTTTTCTGTCAACTCTGTCACTCATACCAAAATATACTCACGTGATAAGGACTGACTGGTTGTGATGATCTGAAATCAAAATCGCAGAAAGAGCTGTTCAAATGAGATGTGGAGGGCTTCTGTTCCTCTGGTACAACTAACTCACTTCAAGGGAAAGAACTATATTGTATCTGTATTTATCACTTTGTTACATGGTAAGGTAAATTCTGCATTAATGTGCATCTGGATTTCTTTTTGTTCAGAAAAGGTGAAGCAGCTCAACATTTAACTTCAAGCAATGATTGTTTATAAGGCTTCCCACTTAATCTTTGGTTTTTTTATATATAGACCTTGGCTTATTTACTTGAAATCAAATTGTTTGCTGTGTTTCTTCTTTACCATTTCTTTATGTTCCTTACAAGGAGAGGTGGCACAAAGCCATACAGCCAGCTACTGCTTTTCCTTCATTATCTGACAGCTCAGAGGTCCTTAAGATGTCACAGGCAGTCTGATCTTGAGTTGTGTTGGAGGACTATGGGACCACTGAGTAGACTCTAAGAGGCCTAAAATATCAAGTGTTCCTTGACCAAATGCATATCAGGTTTTTCCACTCTTGCCAAAAGACTCACCAGTCAGCATGAACTGATAGGCATTGTCAGAGATGGAGAAGATGTGTGGAGGGGCCTCCTGGCGCTTCTTGCCTCGGTAGCCAGTCACCACCTCCGGGTTGTACACGGGCAGCCACTTGTAGGGGTTGACAGTGACGCAGAAGAGACCCGAGTAGGTCTGCGAGGAAGGGACACAGCACGTTGGCTTCCCCTGGGCCTGGCAGAGCAGTTCCTCCAGCTGCCCAGAGGAAGCTGCTGCTGCCACTTACGTAGATCATCCAGGCTGCGTAACGCTCTTTGAGGTTGTACAGCACAGCGGGTTCATGGAGGTGGGTCATCATGGCCATGTCCTCGATTTTATCAAATTTGGGAGGGTTCATGGGAAAGACTTCATCATCCTTTACAGTCACAGTCTGACAAAAATAGAAGGGAACAAGAGGAGGAGAAATCTGAAACAGGGAAGTACCTCAACTGAATGATCACGTATGAGTTACAGTTGGTATCACTTACCGTGTCATCACATGTTTTAACTGTGACTTTGCCACCTTCTCTGCTCTGTATGGTAGCTTTCACATACATTTGCTTATCATCCACTACAAAACAGGCTGTCTTAGCATCAAATGGGCGGTTCTGGGCTTCAATTCTCTCCTTCTCCGACTTCCGTAAATAGGGAGCAGCTTCTCCAAAGACTGCCATCTCTGCATCCGAGCTCATGGCTGCAGTTGCTCTGGAAGAATACAGAAAAGCATCAGTGCCTGTGCATTTGTAATTTATATTTATCCAGTCATGCTGAGTGACTAATAGACAGAGGAGGGCTAATCAGGCACTTAACTTCTGCCTCAGTTTTAAGTATCTGCTGAAGAAGTGCTAATAAAGAAAGTTCCTTTTGTAGACAGAGGTGTATTATCTTTGGAGACATCCCCCTTAGATGGGATGCCTGTGTGCCCAAGAGAGGGCAGAGAGAATATCAAGCTAGAAGTCTTCAAGAGCTGGCCTGTTCTATCTTCATCTGCTACTCAGAAAGCTGCACAGCCACATCCTTCTCAAAGCCACACACACAGGGCCACTGAGATTGTTTCATTAGACATCTAAAAATTTAGATGCAAGTAAGATCTGTAAGTTGCACAGATTGTCTCTCACACGAGATTTCCAAGTGGAGATATTCCTAACACCCTTCTGGTTTTTATGTTGTAATACCACTCAGGGGAAATTCAACTGGTTTCTGTCTATACCAAGCAGGAACAAATTGTGAAGATCAGTCATTGCCAATCTAGAAAGACAAACCTGTTTATCATATATACGAAATATAAAACATTTTTTCAGATCTGTTGCAAAATTAGCCAATAAAGGAATATCATATATTACAATAATAATTAGTTATAATTAGCAATAATCATAACATAGTATTAGGTAATTAACACAATATCTAGGTAAATATGTGATATGACATTTCAAAGAATTTAAATTACAAAGTACCTTTTAGTTTTAACATATTATATAGACTAATATTAGTTATGAATCACTAAAAGATAATTAATGTGTACCAATATGTGTCAGACATTATCATGGATTTGTCTAGTAGAAATATTTCAAAAACTGCTTTATGGTCAGTTTTATTTTACCTTTTTTTAAATACCTAGTAAAAAACTAGAAATAGCAAAAACAGAAATAATGTGGGCAGGAACTAGCTTAAACAGAAGCATAAGCAGTCTAATATACAGGTTAGAAAAAAAGTAATACAAAAATTCCAAACTCCTGCTACTTCATGTGCTGTCTGATGCACTGTGAGACTAAAGAAGAAAAAGGATAGAATTGAACAACTCTGACGTGTTGGCATCGCATTACAGTACTGAAACTGTCAACATGGAGTGGTTTTATGTGTAAGAAAATGATGAAAGGAATATGAAGGCATTTGTAATGCTACTTCTGGACATGTTGTAGAAGTGTTGATCTCTCTCAGCAAAAGCTATCTGCTATGGATCTACACCCTGCAATGACTTTGAGGGACTGCCTCTCACAAGAGCTTTTAGCATCTAGGAATTTCAAAGCACAAAATCCAGAAACTTTAGCTTTCTTTGGAAGTATTATTCTATGTATACAGAGTCCAGAGTCTTTGCCTATTTGAGCCTGCCTCTGAGGGGCTCAAGGAAAGCAACATGAAAGAGAGAGAGAAGTCATTTCACAATGTCCATGCAAAGGTGAAGCAAAGCATCAGAAAATGCCAATACATTATCAGAAAATTCCTCAAGGGGCACAGTCTGTTAAACTACTGAATGTCTTTGACAGGAGATAGTGTAAAATTTAATCTTTCTCCTGAACAGAGAAGGTGGCATTCTCTGGGAGAATAATGCATACTCCATCCCTTTCAGCTCCAATTTCAGTGAACACTTTTTGGTTTTAGGATAGAACGCACTTGTGTGGAGGGTTCCTTCTGTGCTCTGCTGAACTCTCCCTGTCACCAAGTTACTAATCTTCCCCAGGAAACCTAGAAGGAAATGGGCATACTAAGTTCTCTGTAAAGGTTACTCTTTCGACATAAATGGATCTGTCTATCAGGAAGGAGACAAGATAATTCTGAACTTTGTTCTGGTTTGGTGCTTGCATGATAAGTCAAAATCAGTAAATAATGTTCTAGATCTTCCCTCAGAGGCAACTAACACTTGAATTGTACTTTGAGCCTCCTCTTTGAACACAGCCCCAGTTTCAGGCTTCCAGCTGTTGTGTAGAGGGAAGGGGATGAATTTTAATCATCTATAAATCCCAGAATGCAAGAAGATATTGCTGTCTCTGTCTCCCATGCCCTCTTGGCTAAGCTTGACCATCTGTAACTTTTCTTTCCCAATAAATGGAGTATTCCTACCTAGAACTGTGAATATATTGATTAAAATAACATGTAATCTTTTCAGTGACCGTGGTTCTATGTCACTCTCTTTTGCACCTGCCCTTGCCGTTGTCTGGGTGAGCTTCACTCATTGCTCAGGATCAATTAGCAAAGGTATGTGTTATTTGTTAAACCCTTACCTTCAGAGAGCCCACGAGGAAATATGCCTCAGTACCTGTGTGGAATGGTTAAAGAAAGGACAGAGAGAGTTACATCAAAACCAGTCCGTAGTCTTAAGCGTATGCTGTATCAAACATTTCTACACCCTCTGTAGTCTCTCCAGACAGCTGAACTGCACACAGAACCCTACAGCTCCTTAGCTGGAGCAAAATCCCACAAAAAATCTTATTTTCCTCCCCACATAACTGTGAGCTGCTAAAAACAAATCTAATGTCCAGGAAAAGAATGACTACTTTACATATATAATCCCAGTCAATTTCATCTGCCTTCAGAGTTAGTTTTCCTGTGCTTTTCATAGGACTTTCAAAGTTTGTCTAGAAGGCCCTTCCAAGAAATGGCATGCTATGGTTCTTCTGCTTCTGCTTGTGCTGCCACACTGGAGTGGTTTGGGTTTTATAACCTTGACATGGCATGAAAAGCATGACCTGGAATGTTAGAGGTGAAGAATGAGAAGAAAATCCCCCTACATATTCCATGTCTTTGTGGAGCTCTAGAGATATGGTCAGAGTATGAAGCAAGCGGATGGGACTTACCCTGAGATGCTGAGGTAACAAATGATAAAGCTGCCTTCAGCTGTGGCTCTTTATATGTAACCTCCTGCCCACGCAGCATTAGAGTGCTCTATTTTTGGTCAATAATAATTTACTCTTTAGTTGTAAACGTGTTGAAGCTCTGATCTCTCTGCTAATTACTCAGACACAGGATTGGTTTTAGGTTGTATTGAGTCAGCTGCATGACCTGTTCTTTTCACATTGCTCTGTGCCAGGACAGAGGATGGAGGCACCAAAGACAGCTTTGATAATGCCAAGTAAGGCAACACTTGGGTCCACGCTGCCAGAGGTTGCTTTAACCAGCAGAATGGGGTTTTTCTAATTGTACACCATTATTTTTTTACAGATATAATTTTAACGGTTCCCATCCTATCCTCTCTGTCTATCTACACTGATAGAGAAGGAGGAAGATTTAGTGAGGGAAAATTTTTCTCTCATTCCATTTTTATACCACTGTGTGAGGCACTGACAAGCCTTGAATTTGGAACAAAGTGAGACAACTGCCAGCTTATGGAGGACAAGACAGACTTGTAGTTCTGGCCTGTAGGTTTGCAATATCTGGGGACTGCAGACATGCTCAAGGTCTCAGCCTTCAGGAAGGAGCCTGACTTCTGTGCCACTCCCCCATCCTGCAGAGGATATCATGGAGCAAGCTGAATGTCAAATCGCAGTAACTTGCTCTGTAAGGGGATGTAGAAGGAGAGTGTCTGGTGAAGGGCTGGTTTTTGACACCACAAAGGACAGTAAGAAAGGGAGGAAGCCATAACTGAGAACATACTGGAATACAAACCTGCCTCACAAATGGTAAGGAAGGAGGTGATGTGGACCAAACCTGGTCTGTCACACTGCTTGATGAAGGCATGTGGGAGTGTAAAAATGTTTATTTCAGCAAGCTTATCAGATCTGGGACCTTGTCTGTAGGGAAACTAAGGTAAAAGGGGAAATGCTAAACAAAGTATAAAGACAGAACAGGTCTGTCAAAACAAATATGGAGACAACAAGAAGAAACAAACTTCACCAGTAACACTAACTGATAGGCTATCAGGAAACTACAGATGCCACTTCCAGAAAGGTCAACTGGGCTTCACCACTGATAAAACTGTGAACGAGGGGAGATCCCAGACAGGGGTGGTGTGGGTACAGGAACTGACAGAACTGTATAAACCCTGAGGGGATGTGCAGGACAAGGGGGAGCAGAAAGGAAGGAAGAGAGGAGTAAACAGGAAGGGTGTAAACAGGAGCCAGTCAGTGTACTTGTCTGAGCACTATACCTGATCAACATGGTCTGCCCTGTCTTCTTACATATCAATAAATCTTTTTTTAACTATCTCTTCATATGATCTCACTCTCTGTCCTGCATGTGCATGCATCAACTAAGTGCCGGCTACTGGTGAGGCCTCTGTGTATGTGTGAGTAAAAACGGGTGCTATCTGCTGGAGCCAGGCTGGGGACCTCCATGGCATGTGGTGTTAACTGCTGGAGCCAGAGAGGTCTCAGCATCAGCTACTGGATCAAGTGGGGGTCTTTAACCTCTGGGCAGTTGTGTGGGTGTGTTACTAAAACCAGTTTACTGGGAAGCACTGAGGTGAATGAGGGGTTTAATGCCATGGCTGGAATGGGACCAGAACTAACAACCCCAAGTGCCTGGTGCTGGCTGCTGGGAATGGGTGGTGAGCATCTGTTCCTCCTGAGTCCTGGTGTGTATGTGTGCACTCACCAGCAAACCTTAAGCTGGACCATCTGGTCAGTAGGGGAGCCTTGGGCCTGAGCTGGGGTATCGGGCAGGTGGGGAGCCTGTGCTGGTGTGTCCAGGGGAATCTGTGAATAGGAGGTGCCTGTCGGATGACTGTGGGTGCTTGTGTGTGTAAGCATCAAGCTGGACCAGCAGGCAAATAGGTAACTGGAAGGTGGGTTAGAGGGCTGAGGTCTGAGCCAGGACAGAGGTGCTGTGCTGGACCTAAAGGAGCTGCAAATGTGCATGTGCTTGGGAACCTGGTGAGTAGGTCTGTGTGACTGTGCTGGTGACTCCTGTGTCTGCCAGTCCCTGAGGAGGAGGGGATGTATCTGCGCCTGTGTGATGTAGGTGCTGTTGGCAGCATCTGGCTGTGACAGTCTCTTTGGCTGCTTGTGTCAGTGTCCTCTGTGTGTGTGTGTGTGTGTGTGTGTGTGTGTGTGTGTCTAAGTCTGTGTGTGTCTCTGGGGCACTTGCTCAGCTTTGCTACTGTTTGAACCCACTGAAGAGACAGCTGTGTCCCTCAGCCTGAGCAGAATCACTGGGTCCATGGGCACTAGTGGCCAGGCAGGTTTACTGGGCTGGAGTGGCTGGAGGATGTGGCTATGTGTTCTAATGTCACTTAGCATCCCCCATCACAGAGATGCAATGGTTTTGGGAGCATGTGTGGGAGACTTATGCTTTTGACAAGCATTTACTGGAGCACAGCTGTGTAGCAACTTCCTGGGTTAGGGGTGTTCAGGTGGAGACTTCATTCACAGAAATGCGCTTGTTAGACATGGTGATGGCTTTTGAGTCAGGATGTGCTGCCTGACAAGTCATAATTGTAGAGGAGGAAATTCCATTGTCAGGAATGGAGGAATCTCCCCAGACAAGCAGTACTTGGCTTAATATTTTGAGAGGAAGAGCTATTTTATCTGTATGATTTCTTCTGACCAGTGATAGTCAACTTGGACCCCATTTCTGTGTGTAAAGTCTGTGTGGGATTAATTTTTTCTCATGGGCATAATTTCATGTTTATTATTATTAATTTAGCCTGCAACTTTAATTAAAAGATAGTTAAATTGAAGAAAGCAAAGAATGAATCTCTCCTCCCTTTCTCTTGAAGCTGCTTTGATATGAAGAAAAAGATTCCATAGTGTTATGAGTTAGAACAAATATGAGAAAGCCAGAGATAACCATGGCTCTGTAGAATCACCACCAGGGAGGTCCATTTCTGATATTTAATCTGCAGATGCTTGCTATAAAATATACATAGAGGCCTTTGAATAAGGTTTAGGATGTAGAGCTGAACAGTAGGTTGCCAAGTCATCCTGTGTCCTAAGCACTCCTGGAGAGTACTTTTTTTTTTTTTCTTGGACATTAGCAGGCATGTTGAGAATGTTTAGCTGTTCCCACCTGGGCCCATGCAGAGGATGAGAGCCCTATGGCTACAGGAATGAGCGCTTGGGATCTGCATTCCTCAAGCAACATTAAGAGTTGATTTCAGGACACTCACAGCTTAGGAAAATACTCTTACCATTAGATTATTTTGTACAGGAGATGAGGTTGGAAAGTAGATTTGTCATCATTACCTCTTCTTTATTTTAAAGGCAGAGGAAACATTTGTCAGAAAATTGTTTAAACATTAGAGACCATGAAATCTAACCACCTCTTTCTGGAATGACCCAGAAAGAGAATGAAATGTCAGACGCATTGTTGTCATCGCTTTGTGTTGGCTGGATCTGGGGAATGTCCTTGCTGCATTTACACAGTTCTTGTTGGCAGTTTGTTTTGGAAATGATCATGGTGCCTATGATTTAGCTACACTGTATAGGAAGCAAAAGCATCTATATTGGATTCTGCTGTAGAAAATGGATTCCTGGAATGTTGAGATGCATCCTATTTAGGCCTTTTCTCTTGCTTCTTGAGTCTTTTTTAGTGTGTTTTTCAATGTTTTTATTACTTTTTCTTTTTAAAACAGAGTTGTTTTCAGTCTCTCACAGTCTGACCTGGAGTGTGAGCACAGACCCTGTCTGAAATGACAATGACACACTTGGATGTGGAGGAAATATTGTTATTGTATTTCTCTTACCAATCATTGGGTATCAAACATTCAAATTAGCTGTGCCGGTTGCAGCACCAAAATTAAAGGCACTTTTTACTTTTTAACAGTCTCAAGACCTGGTTTTGGTACCCCACATCTGTGTTACAGACTGTGTTCTTCATTATTTGCTACACGCACTTACATTTGCATTTTAATTATGTGCTCTTTAGCTTAAGTATACTGGAACCATGATTGCTCTTTGTCAGAGACTATCTAGTCTTTTATATCTGATTCTTTTGTAATTAAAGTGATTTTGCATTTTCTCCTGGGTAAAAAACCCAGTAAAACAGTATGTAATGAAGAACCAATTCTTTCCAAAGGCACTGGTGACCCTATACATTCAGAATCATTTTGACACCTATCAGTTCAGCAAATTTGAATCTGTGTAGTGTGTGCTGATCTAGTCTTGTGATGTTCCAGCTTACCAAAATACATACAAATGAAAATTAGTAGCAGATATATGTGTTATTATTATTAATGCTTTTAACAAGAAAGTATATAAACTCAGGTGGTGGTGGTAAATGACCCATGATTCAGACCCATATAAAAGAGTAGACAGCACAATGACTCTGTAAACACTGGTCTTTGTACTTTTCTTCAAGTGTTTATTTCGCCAAACTCTTTTATGAAGCTTTCCAAAAGTACTATATGCCTTTGCTAACCTGTTGTCTATCTCCCCGTCAATCTTACCATCTGAGGAGATGAGGCTCCCTAGGTAATTAAACTGCTGGACTGATTTGAGCTCTGATTCACCAATGGTGATATGGGGATGATGGAAGACTTCCTGAGGTGCCAGTTGATAGAAGATTTCTGTCTTCTTTAAGCTGACTTCCAGCCCAAAGAGCTCAGCAGCCTCAGCAATGCAGGATGTTAAATGCTACAGAGCTGCTTCTGTGTGAGCAACAAGGGCGTCATCGTCAGCGTAAAGCAACTCCTGGACAAGATGGTTTAAGGTCTTACTATGGGCCTACAATCCTAAACATCCACTGGTCAGATTATGCGAATAATACATCTGTTCTAGAACAGGCAGCAATTATGAGTATTGAGGCCATGTTGCTGAGAACACAACTGCGCTGGGCAGGGCACATCTCCAGGATGGAGGACCAACCACCGCCTCCCTAAGATCGTGCTCTATGGTGAACTTGCCACTGGCTGCCACAAGAGAGGAGCCCCGAAGAGGGTCCCTGAAGCAACATCTCAGCCTTGGCCACACTGATCTTCATCGCTGGTCTACTCTGGCCTCCAGTCGGGAGGTCTGGAGACACACTGTCTGTAACACTGTTGCTTCCTTTGAGAACGCACGCAGGATCACCATCGAAAAGACAACGCAGAAAGAATCGTGTCTTGTCGATACCATCCAAGGAGTCCTTCTGCTGTGCCTTTTGCAACCGGACTTGTCTGTCTCGCATTGGCCTTTTTAGCCACCAGCGCACTTGAAGCAAATGTGGGTAGAGCCCTTCCCAAATCTTCATTCACAAAGCCTGACCATGATGATATAAACTCATAAATATCAACACAGTTTAAAGCTACCTTAAAGACAGTGCAAATTACTGGATTTAGTTTGTCATATCAAGTATTCCAGTGTTTGTCTCAAATCGACATCAATATGATTAGTCTATTATTTACAACACTGTTATAAGTGTTGCAAATATGCATATTATTTGTAGAATTTTAAATTGCTAGCTGCCTACTGGGGTTTTCCCAATATTTCAAGATTTACTGAAAATTGTTATCAGTTAAGCTTCTGCAATTTAGTGTTTGCTTGCCAGGCTGTGAAACAAGTTATTTCAGAAGAGGCATGCCGAAGGAAATGACTTGAATGGAATAAGCTCCACCTGAGGAATGACTAAGTACACTTAGTCACTTTCCAGTCTGAAAAAGATTCAGTGGAGAAAGTAATATATCTGAAATATCTGAAAAATCCTGAGTGCCATAGTCATATTCAGTGTCTCTTTTATGTAAGAACTGTGCAATGGCAAATGAAAGCAGGATGACAGTTCAAAGCAGGTGAAAGTTGTACCAGAAGGCATAATGGATGGCACCTACACAGGGCATCTGACTGCAAGGGTCAGTGAGAATGGTTTCCCCAAAAGAATGGGGGAATGAAGGAGAAGCAATAAGGATAATCCTCCAGCATGTCTCAGAAGTCACAAGTGTTTGGGAGAGGACCTGGGCTCATGAGAAGCAAGGGACTGGAGGGGGTGCAGATGATGAGTTTCAGGGATACTATCAAACCACAGATTGTGCATTTCTCCCCCAGCCAAAAGGAACTACCCTTACAGGTGATGGCAGTCCCAGAGTTGTGATTGCTGCCAGCACACACAAAGAATCTTTAAATAGAACCTCTTCTGTTGTTTTGACAAAAATTCATTCTCTTTTCTTCAAAAGTGATGTCTGGCACTGTCTCTCACAGGACTGCTTTACTGTCTGTAAAGCAGTCCTATACCTCTGCACACTATTTATTATGCTTCTAGAATACAGAAAATAAAACATAAGTGCTTCCACCAAACTAGAATGGTAGGGACAGGTCCATGACATCTTCAGGGCACACTGTATCTTCTGTCTTTGTCTTAGGTACACTCTTGTCTGAAAACTAGAGCAGGAAAACCAGAAGAATCCTGCAAGGAAAGAGAATAAACCAATAGGAACACATTTGTCCAAAATGGCCACAGGACATTGAGTTGGGGTCTGGAGGCACAGAACAGCCTGGGCTGTACACTCCACTGTGGCCCCAGAAATCAGCAGCCTCCTTGTTCTTGGGACTGTCCTTGTGAGGGACTCTGTAACTGGTTGGCAGAGCATAAGCAGGGTTTTCCAGCACTTCTCAGTATCTCTTCTGACCCAGGGTTAGTCATTCATGTCCTGATGAAATTCAAATCTGGTGATGCTGAGAGAATGTGGGAAGTCATGTTTTGGGGTACTCTCCTTACACGGTATATTACAGAGCAATGAACAAACTCGGAAGCAATCTCAGGAGGAAAATTATTTTCTAGATAAGACAGATCCACATTTGCTGCTTCTTTTTGTTTTCCAGAGCATATAGTTGTCTTTTAAGATTGCTCCCAAGTTCCTGGATATAAGTGGGCATCAGTGTTGCTCCCAAAGAAGTTTCCCCTCTTGGTAATCACCCAATGGCCCATTATCTTATAAGAACAACTCCAAAGACAGGGAAAGGCTGTATGTGTGCCCTTGAGCTTGCTAACTTTTGGGGCCATCCCAGTAAGGCACTGAGGAGCTAAATGACTCAGGGATCTCAATGTCTACCTTGCTTCCCATTGTATGAGTGGGGGAATAATGTCTCCTTTGGGCAAACAAAATATAAAAGACTTCTCTTGTGGTCAAGTAAAAATTTTCACTTCTAGTTAGATAAGCTGAACCTACAAAGTTTAAGATGAAAAAAACAATCAACCAAACCTGCTGCATGTAAAGACTTGGAAAACATTAGTATCAGGAAAATTCTGGAAAGCGCATTTTAATTCAGGTAAACACACAAGGTAAGTTCTAGAAGTAGTGGATGAGCAGATATAGATAAGATATTGATGTGACTGGTCTATTGTCTATCTTGTTTAATGTATTGTTGATACTACTTACTTCATATATATGTATCACAGAATCACAGAATATGCTGAGTTGGAGGGACCCACAATGATCATCGAGTCCAACCCTCAGCCCTGCACAGGACCATCCCCAAGAGTCACACCCTGTGCCCCAGAGGATCAGCCAAACCCTCCTGGAGCTCTGGCAGCCTTGGGGCTGTGCCCACTGCCCTGGGGAGCCTGGGCAGTGCCCAACCAGCCTCTGGGGGAAGAACCTTTTGCTGAGATCCAACCTGAGCCTGCCGTGACACAACTCCAGGCCATTCCCTGGCTGCTGTCCCTGGTCCCCCCAGAGCAGAGCTCAGTCCCTGCCCCTCCTCTGCCCCTCCCCAGGAAGGTGGAACTGCAGTGAGGTTTCCCCTCAGTCTCCTCTTCTCCTGCTGAACACACCAAGTGCCCTCAGTGTCCTCACACACCTTCAAATCAAGGCCCTTCCCCATCCTCCTTCCTTCCTTTGGACACTCTCTAATGGCTCCATCTCTTCCTTCCATTGTGTCCCCCTAAACTGCCCCAATGTTGAGGTGAGGCCGCCCCAGGGCAGAGCAGAGCGGGACAATCCCCTCCCTGGCCCGGCTGGCCATGCTGGGCCTGATGCCCCCAGGACAGGGTTGGCCCTCCTGGATGCCAGGGCACTGCTGACTCAGGGCCGACTGGCCACTGACCAGGACCCTCAGGGCCCTTTCCTGGCACTGCTTTCCAGTCTGTCCGTACTTCCAGGGTTGCCCCATACCAGGGGCAGGATTCAGCACTTTCCTTTTTTGAACTTCATATGCTATGTAGATGTGAATTTATCAAAAGCATGAGTATGGATTTTTTTACAGCAATTTCTCTGTCAAGGAAAGGGCAACATTTATTGTGGCAGTCTCTAAACATGCGTTGTACCAACTGATTCATCTGCAGGGTTTCTGTAAATTCTGCTATTCATGAAATTCTGTAAATTCTGCTATTTGCAAAGGTTGGCCAATCACAAACATCTTCACAAGTTCTCATAATTCTGGCTTTGTCAAACAATATATGATACATAAATGTCAGTCTGTTTCAGGAGCTGAAAGGTTAGATAGCATGTCAAGCACAACCTCACAAATTTTTGCATTTGATTATCTTAGGAATTCTTTGCTCTTTGTGGATAGAAGAGTCTTTGTTTTCTCTGTCCTGTGTGTCTGGCAGGAATCTTCAGTTCCTTGCAGTTAGTGCAGGATGCACACCACACCTGTTCATAGCACTAAATAGCTTTGATCCCATGGCTGTTACCCAGGATCTTTTCCATGGGATGCTCATGAAGAGATCATTTTTCTGGTACAAGTGGCCAGGGAAGCCAGCCTGCCATACCAAGTCCCTGAACCACTAACTGAGAAGCTTCTGTGTCTCCAACTGTCTGACACTTTGGGGACAGATAGACATCTAGGTCTAAACTAGTGTACCTATTTACATGTTTCATACCCACAACCCTTTCCCTGGGCCTTTAGGCAGATACATATTTGTTCCCAATAGCATCACCTTTCAGACCTTTTGTCTTAATATTGTGTTGCTTTTATTGCAGTACACCAGGAAGAATGAAAGGGGAAGAGGGGAAACTATCTTCTTGTTGTCCCCCATCAATTTACAAAGCTTCTGAAAATGTAATTTTTGTTGTGGCTTTAGCCTTCATGTAGGAGTCTTCTCTTACATCCTCTGTGATGCAAAGTTGCCTGGCCTTCAAAATCATTAATCTGTATTAGTAATTCTGTAAGTTTGGACCATATCCTTCACTGTTCATATTGGTCTCTGAAAGCCACAAAGGTATTCTCTCATACACATTATTAATGTTCATTATGGGATAAAGACTGTTCCATGTGCTTTAAATTATGTGTCTGCAAAGTTGTAGGGGACTGGTTCATTCACAAGATGCAAAACTGTGACATGACCCACTGTGATTTATTGCCATGGTAAGCCCACAGATTAATTGGGTAATGTTCTGTTTTATTGAAAGCTTTTTGGTCTTCAGTGTACTATTCCATGGACAAAAGAGAAAGAATTTCTCCATTGCTCTTCTCAGGTTAGAGTGTGATTTTTAAGCTCAAATGATCAGTGTTACCAGAAAACCTGCATATACATGGAGAGATGCATCTTCAAACACATTTTTGATCTCAGTAAGGGTTCCTGAATTTAATAGAAACAAACGTTTTGAGTTTTGAAAATATGTGTTAAAAAATCATATTTTGAGCGTGACTTTAAATGATACTCTTTTCTAATGAAAGTACAAAGATAGTTTATATAAAGGGAACAGAAAGATAATCTAAACTTGTGTCACAGGTTTGAAAAGAGTTGTTGGAATTTTTCCCTAGAGTTCCCTCCCCCCCATCTGTTTCTTCCGAAATGGGGGCGTCGGGTGGGATGGAACAGGGCGAAGCCGCATTTGCGCGGGAGCGGGGAACGGGGAGGTTCCCTGGAAGGGCGGCTGCCGGGGGCACGGCGAGGGAGTCTTTTACTGGGAGGTTTTTGGCTTTGTCCGCCGACCGGGCACAGCGGGGAGCCCGTTTTCGGCCACCTCTTTTTCTTTTCGTGAGAGGAAGTTTTTTTGTCCCACGGGACACCTCGCGGAGGATGACTAAGAGACAGAGAGCGACCCATCTCAGAGCGATGTATTCTGCCTTCGGGACTGCCTGTGGGACAAAGGACTCCATCGCTGGCTGTGAAGCCATCGGCAGCTGCGGGCACACGTGGCTGTGAGCATCTCTTGAGCTCCCGGGACATTTTGCCTTCAGTTCCGCCCCCCTCCCCGGGTTGCCGCGGGTTTCTCCCCCCTCGCCCTCCTCCCCCCCCCCATCCCCCGGGGAATTTGGACTTTGTTTTGTTTCTTCTGAAAGTTTTTGATTGCACTATTTGTTGTTTATTCAGATTTATTAATAAAAAGCTGTTCTTTTCCTTTTCCACACTTCCACCTGAAGTTTCTTAATTTCTAAATTGTAATCTTGTTAAACTAAGACAACTTGTCAAAAGTGTCTGGTATTGCATGCTGATTTTCTGCATCACTGAACATGAGTTTGACACTGCACCAAGGCCAAGTAGAATTAATGATAATCTTCGAGGCATTCCTTTCTAAAAATATATTTGCAAGGTTTTTTCACAGTTGTCACCTACCCCCAGCCTAGGAAAGCTGCTCTTGTAATACTGAAACATGGACTTTGAAGATGCCTTTCAGCTACTACTGCAAAATGATATATACTGTCTATTTGAGGAGAAAGGAGATCTCTATCCTAAATTAATTTTTCTATCTTTTTTTCCCCAGCAAAAGCAGGGATATGATCATATCTTCAGATTGTTTCAGCGGTTGCAAAGTTGGCAGCAATCTATATTCTATGCAAGTTCCTGGCAAGAACTGTTTATTACCCTGTGAACTGTGGGGCTATTTCCCCTTAAATGACAGACCTTCTACTTCCTTATGCCCTTTCTGAGGCAACCAAACTAGAAAACAATTCATTACCAAGCCATCCTTTGTACCTTGCCACAGTGAAGTCAAGAAAACACTTTTTTTTCCTCCAGGCCATTCTGGCAACAAAAGCAGAAGTAGAGGCAGGAGCAAATGAAATAATACAGGTTGTTTGCTCCCACTTACAGCTGGTCCCATACCTGTACTGTCTCCTTCTTTAAGAGCAAATTATATTTAATATTTGGGATGTTTCGTAGTAGCAGCAGAAAAAAACCCAACCAGTGTTGAGATAAAAATGGCTTGACTTCCATGCCAGAATTTTTCAGGTACTTGAATGATGAGGGTTGTACATTCTGCCTGTTGCCAAGTAGACAACATGAATAGTTAAAAGTGGCCAAGACCAGAGGGAACTTACGCAAGATTTCAAAAAATGCATGGGAATGTAACATCTGAACTGTTGGCTGTGATGTGTGAACTTTTACTGAAGCTGCCTTGCTTTTGGAGATCTGGAATTTGTCTAGTAGAATGCTAATTTTTAAAGTGTTTTAGAGAATTATGACCGAGTAAACCTGGTACCAGTACTGGAAAAAGAGTAGAAGCTAATAATGAGTAGAATTTGAAACACAGTGATAATTATAACATACTGAGAAAAATAGCATTTATAAAGGGGAGTTGTACTCTACAAAGCTTGTAGAGAATCCAAATATGTGGGTAGGTGGGAAAACCAGCTGGTACTGCCTTAATGAATTTTAGCCATATGAGAAGGTATATCACCTTTCTTAAAGAAGCTAAGTTTGTGTCTGTGTTGTTATATAAGACAGTTTTGAGCAGTGATCCTGGACAAGGACAGGCTGATAATCCTGCTGCAGACAGTGTCCCTGGGGATCGTCTCTGAGTGTCCAAAGTGGCTTGATCTGAAGCAAATCCCATGAGCAGCTATGGGGGAAGCTTGGTCCAGCAGCTCTATTTATACATATATTGCATTAGGGCCCAGCACAGTCCTCCTGTACTGCCCTCAACGGGCTTGGTGTCCTCACTCTCCTTAATTAACCTCACAGGCCTCCCAGGTACTGTCCCCTATACCCTTGCTGTCCTTCTCCGTAGGACCTGCAAGCAAGTTATGAAAACAGATATCGTTGTGTACTGAGTAAGGATTACCAGGGTGTCAGAAGGACCTTGACTGGTGTTAAAGACTCCTCTGTTTTTTGTAAAATATATTCTACGTCTGGGACATCAATGTTGTGCTTTGCTTGAACTGTTTCAAAGTAGGCAGTGTAGAGAAGTGACCTTCTGACACAGCAGGATTGCTTCTCCCTGTTGCTCTTTCACCACCCACACCTGCCTCACCTCTCCCTTCAGTGTGACAGCAGCCAGTGCACAGCTGCTCAGGTCACGGGGCTGAGACCAAGGCCCTGCCGTTCTCCTGGCCACTTGGACAGCCATCCAGTCCAAAGCTGCTCTCCAAGGCATCTCTGTGGAGCCAGGCTGAACCCAGCTCCCTCTGGGACTGCTACTCTCCTTGCTATGAAAATAGCTGGGAGGATGGGTATCAAAAAGAGTGGCATTTGTGAAATGTGCTATACTTTTCTAGTTTTCAAAACAAACAGAAAACTCCATAATGTCCTTTCCTTCTACATTTAATGGGGAAGAGCCTGCACCAACTCTTTTTAGATCCCTTCCTGGTCTTCCCAGCTGAAGTATTTTGAAAGGACTCTTGGATACTCTTGTAGCAGCAATATAGCAAGCTCAGGATTTTGGAGAAAGATATAACATGCTCATGCAAAATATAACATCACTCTCAGCCTGAGAGTGACACAATTGGTGCAGTTCCATGCCCTTGGGTCCTGTGGATGTCTTCCCAGAGCATGTGTGTACACCCCGTGGGGCAATTGCAAAGCTACACTCCGCACGTTGTTGCCAGTGCTCACAGGCACTATCCCCACATTTGCAGTACTTACAGCTCCAAGTTTAATTGTAAAGAAAGAATTTAAAAGGTAGGGTGTAGAGACAAGGGAGGTCAGAAAAAGGCAAAAGCCACAAAATCCTTTATAAGGAAGGTAATGATGAAATTTGCACCTTTCGTCCCTCCTATAGTGTCCCTATGTGAACTGAAGCCCTATTACTCTATTTGTGAACTTTGTGAAATTAGAAACTCTTCTGTAAGTTGAGGACACTCATTGGCAATTGTTAGTACCTCTGTAACTCAGCTTCCAACACACGGTTTGCAGAGAACCTGGCCTCAGCTCTCTGATCTCTACCTGCTTTGTAGTCAAGGTACTTAGGACTTGATCTGTGGTGGGCCAACAGTTTTTCAAAAGAAACCAACTCATTGCAAAGCCAATTTCCACACCAATCTTCACATACACAATATTGTGCATGTATTTCTCAGTCCATCACCCTGGTTAATCCAGGATTTTCCCTCACAATATTTCAAAGGTTTGGCAAATAATTCTGACAGATAGAACACATTTCAAAAAGGATCTATTGCCTTCCTCTATTGGGAATACTGGATCTGCTGTTTTGGAAACACTCAGAGCCCAGCTGTCTCTTGTTGTCTGTGCCAGATGTTAAAGGAAAATACATCATGCTAGATCCAACAGTCTGAGAGAGGTTAGGCTTCAGGAACTCCATGTTCCCTGTAGCAAGGCTCAAAATGTGCTCTCAGGAGGCACAAACACACACAGAGCAAATGTATGTGCCCTGTACGTGCGTTTGCATACATAAATACATCTATCTATATAAAAAGAAATATATACATATATAAATAAGTGGAGGACAGTGCAATGATCAGGCACAGGGCATGGTCACAAAGGCATGCTGACCAGCCTCTACTTACACATCATCAGTCCTTTTTATCTCCTTACACCTCTAGTTTTGTATATTTGTTCCTGCCCAGATCACCTACCCTCCTCCTCTTCAAACCTTTGGTTTATCCCTAAAATGTCCCATGACTATCTCTTTCTGCTCCCAATGTCTCTTCCCCTGCACCCCTCGGCAGCAGCTCTCCTCAGTCAGAAAGGAGAGCTGCTCCCTGTGGCTCATGGGAGTGGGTTTCACACCTTGTGTTGCGTCAGGGCATCCCTGGCCAGGGTGCTTGTTCCTTGGGAGTCCCCACTGTACCCTGTGCTCCCCTGGACTACAGAAGTGCCTTTGATGGGCTGATGGCCTCCTGTGATGGGCCTGGGAGTAGCTGGGCAAGGTGTTATTTGGGCTTCTCCTCTTGCCGTGGTCTTTCAGTGTTGCTTCGTGGGTGTGCAGACAAGTTGTTATCACATAACCAACACAGATCACCCAGATGTTGCCCCCAAGCTCGCTGGGATTCCTCTGGGGGACAACACAGCATGGAGGTGGAAGAGAGACCTTAGGAGGCACGTATAGATCTTCCATGATATTTTGGGATTCATTCCTCTGACTGTCCTGCTATAAGAAGTTGCTGGGGAAGGGTCTGGAGCACAGGTCTGATAAGAAGCACCTGAAGGAGCTGAGGGGGCTCTGCCTGGAGAAAAGGAGGCTCAGGGGGGACCTTCTCACTCTCTCCAGCTCCCTGACAGGAGGGGGGAGTCAGGTGGGGGTTGGGCTCTGCTTCCAGGAAACAAGTGACAAGAGGAAGCAGCTTCAAGTTGTGCAAGGGGAGGTTCAGACTGGATATAAGGGAGTATTTCTTCCCTGAAAGAGCGGTCATTAGAAGGCACTGGAATGGGCTACCCAGGGAAGTGGTGGAGTCACCATCCCAGAAGTGTTAAAAAAACATGTAGGTGTGGCACTTAGGTACATCATGGTGGTGGACCTGGCAGCGTTAGGTTAATGGTTGGACTCAATTATCTTAGAGGTCTTTTCCAACTTAAATGATTCTGTGATGCTATGGTGTAAGATATTCCAGGGGTGGGATCAGCTCCTCAGTCAATCCCAGTCTCTGCAGCCCATCATACCAGTGGGGATGAACCCTAGCTGCAGCCTCATGTCTGCAGAGGTTCAGCTAAAGTCAGCCAGGCAAAGAAAATGTCACAGCTGAAGCAGATTGAAGCCTTATTTTCTTTTTTTCTGTAAAAGCATTTGTAGAACTGAACCTTTTCCACTCACTGCTTTTGCTTTCCTTCAGACTTAGCTGAGGCATGTTGGTTGTGGGGCAATGGTTTTAGCTATTTAATGTTTGTTGTTGGAAATGTTTGTCCAGACTTACCTCGAGGTACTGCCTTGTCCTGCAGTGTTCTCTTCAGGGAGTCTTGACCAACAGCCCCTGTCAGTCTGCCTGTGGTGCACAGGGGCAGAGCCAGGCTGGGGTGGAGGTGGAGGTAAAAAATTATCTGCTTGACTCAGGCAGGAAAAAAACATCGTGAAAAGGACCCCAAATGCTCGAACGGTTCCTTGGCAGATTAGAGGGTTTCTGAGCAAAGAGGCTCCTACTGCTTTTCTTTCCATGGGATGCATTAAACCAGGACTTGTCTGCATGGTACAAAAGCTGCATGCTGATTTGTCATCTTTTTCTTTCTCCAAAAGGAACTCGATAGCAATCCTTTTCACAGGTGACAATCAATCCCACAAATGTCCTTTCTCAGGTGTCTGACATGTGACTCTGGGAACACATTTGGAGATATTGTGATGCTTAACTAGAGGACTCCTTCAGGGCAAGCTGTCCTGTACAGCTGTAAAGTCCATATCAAAGCCTTGAAATTGAATACTAAGAAAAGTGACTACTTTTGACCTTGATTATATATCAGTAATGAAACAGTAACCTACATTTTCATGTTATTGGCTTGGTGCTCACAAAAATAGTTTTGGAAATTATGAGTGTGTGTATGTGTATGTATGCATGAATTGCCTTCAGTAAATACATCAGTATGTGATCCTGGGCACATGTACAGGCTGGGCAGGAAATGAATCAAGAGCAGCCCTGGGGAGAAGAACTTGTGGATGCTGGTGGGTGAGGCTGGAAAACCCCTTGTGTGCTGGGCTGATCCCCCAGTGTGGACAGCAGGGGAGGGGGAGATTCTGCCTTTCTGCCCCCTCAGGTGAGATCCTCCTGCAAAGCTGCCTCCAGCCCTGGGGGCCCAGCACAGGAAGGACGTGGAGCTGCTGGAGCGAGTCTTGAGGAGGCCACAAAGATGTTTAGAGAACTGGAGCCCCTCTGCTCTGGAGCCAGGCTGGGAGAGCTGAGAGTGTTCAGCCTGGGGATGTGAAGTCTCCAGGGAGACCTCAGAGCCCCTTTCAGTGCCTAAAGAGGCTCCAAGAGAGCTGGAGAGGGACTTTGGACAAGGGCCAGGAGTGACAGAACAAGGGAGAATGGCTTCCAATGGAAAGAGTGTAAGTTTAGATTGGATATTGGGAAGAAATTCCCTGTGAGAGTGGTGTACCGGGATGCTCTGTCTTGATACGTCTTATCTGCCTTGGGCCTAAAATACAGTGTCTGTGATGAGTTACTGCTTTTAGTGTTGAATTGTGTTAAAACCAGCCTGGTTCACCAGACTGCAAACAACCCCCCTGCTTTTTGAAGCAAGATTTAACAGATAAGCTGCTGGCTGGCCTGGGAATATGTGACTGGCAGTCAATTACTTTATAACTATAAAAGCCCAGTCCAACTTTCATATGGTAGATTCTTCCATATACTTTTTTTGAGTGTGTGGAGCTTCTCCTGTGAAGCAGAGATACCTCTTCGTGGTGAGTCACATCAATCTCTACTTACTGATTATTTCTTTTTGCCAGCTTTGATACAATTGCTTTAATACAATTGCTTTGGTACAGTGCACTATATCACTTTATGCTATACTATACTCTACTAGTAGTTTTTTGCTTTTATACTGTGTAGTAAATAATTCTGATTAAGATATTTTATCTGTTCATTTATCATAATAAATAATTCATTTTATATCAATATATCTGATTTGCCATCATTAAGACCTGTGGGACAAAAGTGGTTTAATCGTGACTCTATAATTCCTTAAATTTAAACTGTGGACAAAATCTGAGGCTGAGATTGGATCCAGACACACCGAGGCTCCTCTCTGAGAAGGAGTTTGGAAAGCAAAGGGGTCCTTTCTGCACCTCATAGCTCAACAAGAGGGCTTCTCTAAAAAACTTTGTCTAAGCCTTCCACTCCCCTGGGACAGGTGGAGAGGCCCTGGCACAGGTTGCCCAGAAAAGCTGTGGTTGCCCCATCCCTGGAAGTGTCCAAGGCCAGGTTGGACGGAGCTTGGAGCAACCTGGGCTAGTGGAAGGTGTCCCTGCCCATGGCGGGGGTGGAACAAGATGACCTTCAAAGGCCCCTTCCAACGCAAACCATTCTGTGATTCTAGTAATTCACACATCTATCTTAAAACCTTGGAAAGCCTATGAGGAATTTAGTATTTCCATCTTCAATCCTAGTTTGAATAATACTCATTAAATAGAAACTAAAGGGGAAAAATTACTGAATAGCTCTCAGTCACTGAATGCTCTCTTTCATGTGTCAAACTAAGAATCAGAACTGCGGAAAACAACTAGAAGTTATATAAACTAATACATAATCAGAAGTGACTGTCAATTGAACACTAGTCATAATTCTCTCTGTTACTCACCACTCCATGCTTAGAAAGCTTAATAACTTTTTTTTTTTAAATAGGAAACAGGAGGGTGATGAATGACTGACAAATTATTTGGAATGATGGTCAGTTCTGAGACCTGCAATACTCTTTAGTCCATCATGGGTCATCTACCGCCACCACCTGCGACTCCTAGAACGCTTCCATCAATGCTGCCTCCGTACAATCCTAAACATCCACTGGTCAGATTATGTGACTAATACTTCTGTTCTAGAACAAGCAGCAGTCACAAGCATTGAGGCCATGTTGCTGAGAACACAGTTGCGCTGGGCAGGGCACGTCTCAAGGATGAAGGACCAACCACTGCCTCCCTAAGATCTTGCTTTATGGTGAACTTGCCACTGGTTGCCGCAAGACAGGAGCCCCAAAGAAAAGATACAAGGACTCCCTGAAACAACATCTCAGCCTCAACCATATTGGTCATCATAACTGGTCTACTCTGGCCTCTAATCGGGGGGCCTGGAGACACACCATCTATAACGCTGCTGCTTCCTGTGAGAACGCACGCAGGATCACTCTTGAGGAGAAAAGACAATGCAGAAAGAATCGTGTCTTGCTGGATATTCCACCTAAGGAGTCTTTCTGCTGTGCCTTTTGCAATTGGATATGTCTATCTCGTATTGGCCTCATAAGCCACCAGCGTGCTTGTAACAAACGTGGATAGAGCCTTCCTAAATCTTTGTTCGCGAAGCCTGGCCATGAAATGAAGAAGGATGAAAAGTTCACTGAGAAGTGCAATGGCTTTAATGTTGGTCTGAAACAGTGGTGTCTCAATGGCAAATGCAGATGTGTTGTGGGCTAGATCACTTCTCTCAGAAAAAGCCAAATGAAGAAACTACAAACAGATGTCTACTGTGAGGAAAGTTGTGTTGTTTATCATAGCCTTCAGCTCTGGACTTCAGCTCCTGTGTCTTTGGACACAGCAGAGAGCACCATAGCCTCATTGTCCAGTTAACACTAAGGAATGAAAGGAAGAGATGTAGAAGAAAGTTTTAGGGTATGGCCCAACTCAAAAGGAAGATAATTGAATATTCTTGGTGCTTGTGAACTCTGACAAGTCATCAGGTTTATCAACTAATCAAACAAAGAGAGGGACAGGCCCATGTCACAGCAGTGAATTGCCAGCCCTTCAGTAATGCAGTCATCCTTTGCCAGATTAGCATTTTCTTTGGTATTCTACAGAGACTATTTTGACATTTTTCATTGTAGACAACTGATTTTATTTTTGAAGGCATAGCTGTGGATCTGCAACAGGAGTAGTTGATTTGGTTTCTTCAAGTATCTTATTTCCAAGTGGAATATGAAAAAATCTTGAGAAGGTCTCACTGGTTCAAATATCTTCAGACTGGGGAAGGACAAGTCCTCTACATATTAGATTATGACAGAGAAAGTGACACCTATTTCTCCTTGTTTTTAAGAGGTGACCATGGGTTTCTCTGATGTTTAATGATATTTGTTGTAGGGATAGGTACAATTTTGGAAGAATTCGTGATGGAAAGCTAGAACTCAATTTCTCTCAGGAAGACTGTAAAATGCCTTCTCAAATGGGTTAAATGTTTTTTTTCCTTCCTTCTGTATTTCAGAGAAAGTCACAGGGAGAAGCTGTAAGATATCTCCCTGGTATGCAGGGAGATAACATGTTTGCAGACACGTACAAGGCCTCGTCAAGCCAGAGAGTGTGAGGGAGGAGAGAGAGAAGATACAAAAAGAAGGTGGGGCATTGCTTTTTTCCCTGGGGGCCCGGTGCATGCAGCATGTTAAGAAAGGGTCCTTGCATCTGAAATAAACCTTTTTTTAAATTGGTCCACTGCCTTGACATTTTTGGGAAGAATACCTGCATATGTTTTACTTTATATTGTAAAGAATGAAAACACATGTTTTGAGTGATGCCAGGCTGGGCAAAGTTATCTGGATTATCCTGTAGACTACATAGGAGGTAAGTGTCTGCCTGGCCAAGTTAGAAGATTCAGGGGAGTTTTGGGAACAGAATATAGACAAGGAATGACTGACTATATAAGGGTGCTGGTGTGCTGCCCTGGGAATGTTGGTTTGCACATCACTTTCATGAACAAAAGATGAAAGTAGACCTCATTTTAGGTTTAAATGTACTCTAAACTATGTTCCAAAGTGGCTTGAAGGATTGAAAAAGCTTAACTTGAAATAATGATCAAAGATTAAGCTGGATTAATGGAAGATGCAATAAATTCTTATTCTTTGGACAGAGCAATTGAGTTAATATCTATTGTATTCCTAAAGCAACTGTTATAAGGGATTATTATATTCTCTTGCAAAGAAATAATGACTTGCCACATTAGGAAGTATTAGATGAAATTCTATGGTGAGAACAAAGCAGGATGTCGGATTAGACCACTTCGACAGTGGCTGAAACACTTTGAAAATACCTGAAGCAAGATTTTTAATTGAATAAATAAGTTTAAATAAGTAAGGAAAAATGTAAATATAGAATAAGAATAAGAAATAAGAATAAGAATAAAAAATAAGAATAAAAAATAAGAATTCGGGGTAATGATTAAAATACAACACTTCTCATTATTTAAATGGGAAAAGCTCTACAATTTTTATTTTCTAGGCATTATTTATCTAGATATTGATGAAGGACTAAGCAGTGATTACAAAATAAAAGTGATAGAATGTCACATTTTTGCAATTCTCTCACTTTACAGCACTGGCGTCATTTACTCTTCACTTTCTGCCCTCTTGCCAATTTCCCGGCTCTTCACTCGGAGCTTGTTGACCTGTGACTCTGCAATGTCAGCCCGTTCCTCGGCTTCCTCCAGCTCGTGCTGGATCTTGCGGAACTTGGAGAGGTTGACATTGGAGAGCTCCTCCTGGAGATATGAAGAAACATAAAATAGGCTTTAAAACATTTAATGATAGTCCTACTGTAACACTGCCCTTAACATGCTGTGGCATTTTCCTTTTTAATAATGAAAAATACCCCTAGGACTATGAGTTAGTACGTAATTATCTCTAATACTTCTAGAGGAATCCAAGGAAATAGCTTAAATGCTAAATGTTTAGATGGTTAGTAAGACATACCAAAAACCTAGCTCTAAATATGAAGTGCTAGTGCACTGTGGAATTTTTGAATTATTATATATAATTGCAGTTATTTCCATTAAATCATTTTCCAGTTATTTACTGCCATAAAATTATATATTACAATTTTTGAAGGTGATTTGTTTTCTGCTAGGCAGAAATATGAAATAAAGAAAATGAAAGGAAGCAGAGCCCTACTCCCACAATGTTGAACATGGTTTGAACAGAAGGGAAAACAACAACACACAATTCCACATCCACCTAGAAAAAGACTGACTTCACACATCAATACTCACAGCCTCTTCAGCTTGTCTCTTGTAGGCTTTCACCTTCATTTGCAGCTTGTCCACCAGATCCTGCAGCCTGAGAACATTCTTCCGGTCTTCCTCAGACTACAGAGAATGGCAAGTAACAGAAAACCTTGTTTACATCATTCTCTAAATTTCATAAATGTGAAACAGAGGGAATAATATAGTTTATGGAACACTGCAGTCCAGAAGGACAGGTGTCAAAATCCAGTTAACTCCGTCATTGTCTGAGGTATAGAAAGAAATCCCTCTGGAAGGCAATGTTCCAACGTTTTGAGACACTGTTCTACCAGGAAGGCAATGCAAAGAAGCCTCCAGCCTTACCTGGTAGGTGAGTTCCTTCACCCTCCTCTCGTACTTGCGCACACCCTTCACGGCTTCAGCGCTGCGCTTCTGCTCAGCATCAACCTCCCCTTCCAGCTCCCGCACCTGCAATGAGAAGCCCGTCCCTGCAGCTTCCCTGGGGGTGTCTCTCCAAGAGATGGGGTCACTCATGCACCAACACAGCCCTACTCACCCTGGCCTCCAGCTTCTGGATTTGCTTCTTGCCTCCCTTCAGAGCCAACTGCTCGGCCTCATCCAGACGGTGCTGCAGGTCCTTCACTGTCTGGTCCAGGTTCTTCTTCATCCTCTCCAGGTGGGCACTGGTGTCCTGCTCCTTCTTCAGCTCTTCTGCCATCATGGCCGCCTGAGCAGAGCAAAAGGTCAAAGCCCTTGTGGGGCTGGAGACATTTTGGGGAGAATACATCCCCATCAGCAATGAAAGGAGCCCCGACTCACATCTGTGATGGCCTTCTTGGCCTTCTCTTCAGCATTGCGGGCCTCCTGGATCGTATCCTCCATTTCACTCTGAATCTGAGAAATGTCTGTCTCCAGCTTCTTCTTGGTGTTGATCAAGCTGGTGTTCTGTTGAAGGGCATGAACATCACAGTTTTGGTTTTTTTAGCTTGCTTGATATAGTATCATATCAATGTTGCTGTGGTCTCAGAATTTCCTGACTGTTTAGAGCATTTGGAATGTCCCTGTGACTAAAGTGTCTCCCCTGGAGACTATCTGAGCACACAAGTAAGGTAGAAGCATGGGAGCCATCGTATGCAGCTTGGGAAAAAAATCAGCGCACACACTTTTCCAGCAGAGATCTCTTTTAGTAACTTAATGAATACTTCAGAAAACAGGACGCTCTTTCTCGAAGTTGAGCCTCCAGTGGTGACTGAAATAAAGCACACAAGTGTTCTCCCACTTACCAAGAATGCCATTTTTCACCAAAGGACCTCACCTGGGTATGGAGGAGCTGCACACGTTCACTGGCATCCATCAGTTCCTGCTCAGCCACTTTCCTCGACCGCTCCGTCTGCTCCAGGGCTGCCCGTAGCTCCTCAACTTCAGCCTGCAGCAGGTTTGCTCTGCGCTCCACCATGGCCACCTGCTCCTTCAGGTCATCCTGGGTCCTGAGAGCATCGTCCAAATGGATCTGCGTGTCCTGTAGAGCCATTGAAAGAAATTATAAGCAGATTTAGAGGTGTTGGGGACTGAAATGATCAACCACAATGTTTCTCCCTAGGCAATTTCTGTTTAACAGACCTTGAGCACAGCCTGTGTGTTTCGCAGGTTCTTTTGTGCCTCAGCAGCCTGGCGGTTGGCATGGCTGAGCTGGATCTCTATTTCATTCAGGTCTCCCTCCATCTTCTTTTTTAGCCTCAGGGCTTCATTCCTGCTCCTGATCTCAGCATCCAGGGTGCTTTGCGTGGACTCCACAATTCTGAGATGGTTTCTCTTCAGCTGGTCGATCTCCTCATCTTTCTCTGCTATCTTCCTGTCAATCTCAGACTTCACCTGGTTGAGCTCCAGCTGCAGGCGCAGGATCTTCCCCTCTTCATGTTCCAGGGAGGCCTGGACAAAAATAAATCAGAATACTTTTCTTGTGACACATGTTGAACCTGAAGCTTTGAGTAAAAAAGAATGCCGTGATTAGATAATATCTCTACTTTTATACAACCTCTTTTCCTCTTTTGTCTGGAAAGAGATAAACAAGATAGAAATCCAAGACACGTAAGAGAGCAATAAATAATGCTGTATACCTCAGCTTCCTCCAGAGCAGCCTGGATTTCAGATTTCTCCTGCTCAACTTGCTTCTTGACTTTCTCCAGCTCATGAATTGCCTTTCCTCCCTCCGCAATCTGCTCCGTGAGGTCGGAAATCTCCTCTGTGGGAACAAAGACCAATGGCTTGCTCAGGCCCAGAGCAGAATGGGAAGGGCCCTGTCCCACCAGGGTGACAGGCATCTTTGCAGAGCTGCAGGCACAGACCCCGCAGCAATGCTCAGCTGGTGAGAAAGCCCATCCCGGAGCAGAGGGCCAGGGACTTACGCTGCAAGTTCTTGTTCTCCCGCTTCATTGTTTCCAGGTGGTCCAAGGACTCCTCATAGGCATTCTTCATCTTAAACAGCTCCGTGCTGAGGGAGCGAGACTCCTTCTGGGAGGCC
The DNA here is from genome assembly GCF_025592945.1 of Manacus candei. NCBI lineage: Eukaryota > Metazoa > Chordata > Aves > Passeriformes > Pipridae > Manacus > Manacus candei. Next base: position 12,409,388 of record NW_026138095.1, on the reverse strand, counting down.
TCCAGCTCAGCCTGCGTTTCCTCATACTTCTGCTTCCATTCTGCCAGGATCTGAAGAGAAACGGGGCGTGAGTAGGGATGTGGCCATCCCAGGGGGAGGCTCTGCCCAGGAGTCCCAGGGCTGGAGCCCAAAAGACCTTGTCAAAGTTCTTCTGCTTCTTGTCCAGAGCAGCGCAGGCAGCATTGGATCGCTCCACATCAATCATCAGGTCCTCCACTTCATTCTGCAGCCTCTGCTTTGTCTTTTCCAGGGAGGCACACTTGGCATTGACAGCTTCGACGTGTTCCTCTGCATCCTGCAGGCGCTGTGCCAGCTTCTTCCTGGGAGGAGATAAGCACAGTGGCAGCTTAGAGCTTAGAAGAGAGTCAGTTCTGCACTGCCATGAGAGGGCAGTTGATCACTTTGGGGGTTTTGAGCTGAGCACTTTTCACAGATCCTAAAGGATCTGTCCTTTCTGTGTGCATTAGGCCTGTCTTTGCACTTCTAGCCCTAAAGCCTATGCCTTCCCTTCCAATATACACTTTTTTTCTCCTCCCTTCTCTCCCCTTCACCACAAAGACAGTATACCCCTGCCTTCATCCTAACCCTGTCTCAGCCCACTCAGAGACTCCCATTTCCCTTGACCGCTCTCAGTCTTCTGCAGTCATTTCTCATCCCACTCCCCACGTACTTGGCCTCCTCGAGCTCCTCCGTGCGCTGAATCGCGTCCGTCTCGTATTTGGTTCTCCACTGGGCCACTTCGCTGTTGGCCTTGGACAGGGCGCGCTGCAGCTCCCCCTTGGCTTCCTGCTCCTCCTCATATTGTTCCCGGAGCAAGTCACAGTCGTGGCGAGCGGACTGCAGGGCGTGGGCCAGGGCGTTCTTGGCCTTGGGGAAAAACAGCAGTGTGAGAGTGAATGGAAATATCCTGCAAAATTTCCTCACTGAAATGTTGATGGACATTGATTCTGTTGTGAGTGATGATGAACTACTGAATGAAAATGGAAAATCTGGGAATCTGTAGAAGAATTTATGGATAGACTACAGGGAAGGGGAGCAAAACTACTATGGGAGGACTTGGACTGAATTAAACAAGTGTTTTTTTCCTTCCTCTCATCTTGTTGATTCTACAATTTCATATGTATCTGAAGCTCCTCCTAGACAGAAGGAGTCCAATGGATAACTCAAATTTGTAAAGCCTTCTCACCTTTATCTCTTCCTCTAGATGCCTTTTGAGTTCCTCAGTCTGTTGGGTGAAAGCCTGTTTGCCTCTTGACAGCTGAGAAATCAGAGCATCTTTCTCCTCCACCTGGCGTAAATATTCACCTGAGAGAGTTCAGATGAGTAAAACAACCTTGTTATGACTTATGTAGAAGTGTTAACCTTGGTAATTAAATGCACATATAAAATATTTTGAGTAAAACAAAATTTTATTTATTTCATGTATTCCTAATCACTGATATCTACCCACATCTCTTACTATGCCATAGTATTTACTTAAAGGCAAGAAATGACCCTGTGTGTAAAATCCGGCTAGTCTTACTCTTTGTTTGCACTAAGCCCTGTGTTCAAGCGTTGAGCTTACAGATTGAGTACTACAGTGCCATCCAGAGGGCTTATGGCCCATAGTAGTCTCATGAGATTTAACAAGGCCAAGTGCAAGGTGCTGCACCTGGGTTGTGATAACCTCTAGTATCAATCCAGGCTGGGGGATGAACAGATCAAGAGCCACCCTGTCCTGGCCATATGTGCTGGGAGCTCAGAAACCAAACATGTCCTGGCCTCATCCCACAGGGTATGCAGCTACTCCGCTCTTTGAAACTTCACCAGGACTACTGCATCCAGCTCTGGGGTAGCCAACACAGGAAGGACATTGACCTCTTGGAGTGAGTCCAGATGAGGTCATGAAGCTTCTTAGTGGGATGGAGCACCTCTGCTATGAGGAAAGGCTGAGAAAATTAGGATTGTTCAGCCTGGAGAAAAGAAGGCTCTGAGGAGACCTTATTGCAACTGTTCAATACTTGAGAAGGCCTATAAGAAAGATGGGGACAAACTTTTTATCAGGGTCTGTTGCGGTAAGACAAGCTGAAGGAGGTTCAATTTAGATTAGATACAAGAAATAAGATTTTTCAAATGAGAGGGGTGGCACGGTTTGCTTAGGGAGGTGGCGGATGCCCCATCATTGAAACATTCAAGGTCAGGTTAGATGGGGCGCTGAGCAACCTGAAACAGTTAAAGTTGTCCCTGCTCACTGCAAGGAGGTTGGACTAGATGACCTTTCTACCTAAACTATTTGACGATTCTACAATGTGGTGTACATGCTCAGGTATATCACTGTCCTCTTCTGAATGTCTCCTGGGAAGCAGAAGGTTATGAGATAGATGAATTCTTTGAAACACCAGTCATATAATCATAAAACAGTCCAGGTTGAAAGGGACCCTGAAAGGTCATCTGGTGCAACCTTTGACGGGAAAGGGAGTCTAGATGAGATTATCTAGCATCCTGTCTGGTCGTGTCTTGAAACCCCCTAGTGATCACTTAACCAGCCCCTGGGGAGTTATTCCAGGGACTAGTTGTTCCAGTCCCTTAAACATATTATTGTTCCTGTTCCAGGATGACTGTATCTCTCTGGTTCTGGGGAGCCCAATATTCAGCACAGCAATCCAGGCATGGCCTCACCTGTGCTGAGTAGAGGGAAGGATCACCCTCTGTTAATCTGCTGGCAATACTCCTAATGCAGCTCAGGATTCTCTCAGGTTTCTGTTGGCTGTCTGCATCACAAGAACGCTTTTCTGGCTCGTGTTCAACTTAGTATCTTTCAAGAGCCCAGGTGATTTGGACTCTTTTTTAAAGGAACCAGGTCATATAACACAAATATTCTCTTAAAAACACAAATATATTACCAGATTCAGTTTGTAACCGAGCTCTCTGAGCACTAATGTCATTAATTGTGCGCTGCTGTTCCTCCTCCTTTGTCTTAATTTCACTGAGTTGATCTTCTAGGGAGCGACACAGCTTCTCCAGGTTTGTCTATTTGCATGAAGAACAGAAGGAAACATGATTCAACTCAAGTTAGTCAGAATCTCAAACTGAAGCCAGACAAGGCCCAGAAAGTAAGTAGAATCAAAATATAGGTATAAAATGTAAATATAGGTCAAAATATAGGAATAAATGAAAGCACAAAGAACCTTGCCAAAACTTAGCTAGGATGCACTGCCAGCACTTAGAGATAGAGGAAAGATGGTACTGTACACTAGAAAAATGCTAGAAAAATGCACACACGCCCAACCTAAGTAAGATAAGGGGGCAAAGTGGGGCCTGAGTCCAAGAATCTTGCACAATACACCATTAAGTCTGCCAAAATCAAGAAAGTTGAAAAGTTCAGCCAAGGATGAGGAGTAAAAACGACCACCAGAGGATGAAAAAACAGGAACGACCATCCTGAATTCTCTGCCTAGACTCCGCCTATTATGAATATTATAATCAGATGTTGCAATTATATGAATATGTATGTAAACATGTTGCAATCACCTGTAAAAATAGTATAAAAACCTGTAAATTCACTGGAGAGGCAGAGCAGTTTTTGTCCAATGCGAGCTGGCTGCTCTCCAACGTTGCTCAATAAATATACCTTGCTGCTTAAAGACTAAAAATTGTCTCTGAGCAGTTCTCTGCGCCTTTTTTGGGGCAAAATTGGCATCAAAATCTTACAAATGAAAAAAGAAATCAATGATTTAGAAGTCAAAATATCTCAGTTAAATTACAGACATTTCTATGAAATTTATGTCCTCGATTCCAACATTTGTATATGCCTTGCCCCTTGCGGGGGGATGAAATAAGATGATCACTAAGGTCCTTTCCAACCCAAACCATTCTGTGATTCTATATTTAATACATATGCAAATTTTTATTAATATTATTACTGTACTAGTATTATACAATAATCTATTTTCAACAGATAAAAAGGATGACGGGACACTGTAAAATGAGGAAGGAATTTAAAATTCTATACGCTGTTTAAAAATTATGTCACTGAAGTATTTAAGGGAGGAAAAGAAACATAGGAATAAAAAGGAGAGGGTAATTTCCACTCTATGAGCAATTTCTGTTTTAGGGGAAATTAAAAAGCAATAAGGTCAATGTCTTTCATTTCTGTTATAATATTCTGAACTAAGAAATGAGAACCCACAGATCCTTAGATTAGGTGTTACAGTTTTTTAGATCTCACCCAAAGGATTAAAAAATTATTATAAAAACACAGAAAAGTATAAACACAAAGTCAAGCTGCAAAGTGCAATTATTTATTCTAAAGTATGACTTCAATTTCTATGTTAAAATATAAGTACTTCATTATGTTTGAATTAATGAGAAGAAATATTTGTGTACCTTGGCTTTGGAGACAGACTCCATGTTACTGGCCAAGTCATCAATCTCCATCTTGAGCTCGCTCTTCTCCTTCTCCAGCTTCTGCTTGACGCGCTGCAGGTTGTCGATCTGCTCCCCCAGCTCAGCTGTGCTGTCCGCGTGCTTCTTGCGCAGGGCGGCAGCCGTGGCTTCGTGCTGCAGCGTGGCCTCTTCGAGGTCCCGGCGCATCTTCTGGAATTCTGCCTCCCGCTTCTTGTTCATCTCCACCTGAGCTGCCGTCGCCCCTCCTGCTTCTTCCAGGCGCTCGCTGATCTCCTCCAGCTCCCTGGACAGGTCAGCCCGATGCTTCTCTGCTTTAGCGCGAGAGGTTCGCTCGGCCTCGATTTCCTCCTCCAGTTCCTCAATACGGGCCTGGAGAACACGAGGGACCCTTCACGCCCGTGCCCTCCTCCTCCCTGAGCCGAGCCTGGGGCAGGCAGGGGAAGGGCAGACACTTGCCTGCAGCTCCTTGATCTTCTTCTGTAGTTGCATGCCCAGGGCTTGTTCATCCTCGATTTTGCTCTGGATCTGGCTGATTTCAAAGTCTTTCCTTTGGGCAAAGCAAAGTGGGTTACAGCTCAAAGGAAAAAGACAAGAGCTGCAGCCCAGCACTGAGGTGTCCCAGGGCCACACTTACTTCTTCAGTTTCTCATCCAGCTGCTGCTTATCATTCTCCAGATCCATGATGCTGTCCTGGGCCAGCTTCAGGTCTCCTTCCAGTTTCCTCTTGGCTCTCTCCAGGTCCATGCGCAGTTTCTTCTCTTGCTCCAGGGACCCTTCCAGCTACACAGAACAAGGCCATCAGTGCTCCACCAGCCAGCTCAAACTCCATACCTGTCTGTTCCTGCTGTGTGTCCGTGGGCTTACATCGTCCACTTGCTGCTCCAGCTTGGTCTTGGCTTTGGTCAGTGTATTGACTTTGTCCTCCTCTGCCTGCAGGTCATCCAGGGTCTGCTGATGGGCCTCTTGGAGGGCTTTCTTCTCTTTTGTCAGCTTGGCGATGGTCTCGTCCAGGGCTGCCATCTCCTCTGTGAGGTTTTTCACCTTTAGGAAGAAGGGAGCAAGTGTAAATCAAGGAAGTAGATACAGAAGTCCTGGAAGAGCACGGGGCTCTTTTCTGGAGTGTGGGTGAGATTTTCTGCCTCGTACCTTGTTTTCAGTGGCGTGCTTTTCCTTCTCCACCTTGGCCAGTGTTAGCTCAAGGTCATCGATATCTTTCTTCAGCTCTGAACATTCATCCTCCAGTTTTCTCTTCTTGGCTGTCAGCTCAGCATTGATTTCCTCCTCATCCTCAGCCCTTTCAGTCACTTCCTTAATTTTGGCTTCCAGCTGGATTTTGGTTTTGATGAGTTGGTCACACCTTTCCTCAGCATCAGCCAAACCATCAGCTTCCTACATGATTCATTTAAATGGAAAAATTTTCAAATAATTTATTTTTTTCACTTATTTTCAAACAGTGACATTATATTCTCAAAGCAGCTTTACAATCTACTTTGTAGGTAAAACTCAAAACTCTGAGAGTACCTATTTGTTTTACACTGCCTCCATCCCCTGAAATGAAGGAATATATTATCAAACATTTTTAAAGTCTTTAACTGCTCATTCAATGCCAACATTCATTTGAAGATAGAGCCAAAAATCAGGTCTGGCAGTGTGTCCATTGTATCCTTGCATCATTACACTTCTGTTGCGTTTTAGTGGACTGGAAACTGGCAAAGAGCTCCACTGCAGAGAGCCATGTAGGCGCATTTTTTAAGTTATGGTGTATAAAAACTGAATGTTAAACCCTCAAACATTGTCTGAGAAAATCTTATTGAACTCTTCCCAAAAGATTCTCTGAGCATGAATTAAATTTTTGGTTTTGGCAAAATTTTGTGATAAGATCACTGTTTCACAGGCATGTTTCTAGCACTTGTGGTCAAGAAGAAAAGTTTGGAAGGGCAAAAGATATTTACTTAGGGCAGTTCCAATCACCTGCATTTAGAGGCATTCTAAGATGTAAGCTACTTAGAAGCAGTCTCTGTTTTCTACATACCACCTGTTCTTTTTGTCTTTGCTCTAGTAAAGAGCAGTGATGCCACCCGAGCAGAAGAACTTTTAAAGCTCAGCAAAATAGCTAGGTTGAGTTTTGTCTCCTGCAGATTTAGGTATTTGCCATGATATCAAGTTGCAGTCCATTTAAGCAAAAATTTTTAATTTTTGGATTAATTGTACCATACTCTAAAAGAATGAGTTTCTTGGTGCTGAAGATGAAGAGCACCTGAAGGTACTGGTGAAGATGTTCTTTTAGGCTATAGACATCAAAATGTCATCACATGAATCCAAATCCTAGCTTGTAAATACAGTTTTAAGGGCATTATTGTTGCTACCTTTTTATTTCCAGAAAAAAAAGGAAAAAGTCCACTTTCATCACTGTTTTTCCTGAGGAGGTAAGGACCATAAATGCCAGAGAAATTTCTGACATTTTCAGCCCCTCCTATTCCACCTGAATCCACTTGTGATTCTCCAAATAGAAGGTGTTAAGAGGACCTCCAGACTACCTTTATTGGTCAGGTGATAACATACCACAATTAAGTAATATATAAAGTGATAATTTATATATATATGTATATATAGGTATATACATATCTATATACATGTATAGATGTATATATATACATATATACATCTATATACATGTATAGATGTATATATATACATATATATATACAAATGTGATAATATATAAAGATGTGATAATTGCTTCTGTAAGTCAACAAGTACCATTTAAAATGACATCCTGTAAACTGTGCTATTTGCTCATTGGAAATTGATTATTTCTCTCAATTTAAAAGTGTAAGGAAGCAGCTGCAAGAGTTCATTGTAAATGTATTATTATTATGCAGATTTTCTATGTGGTTTTCCTTCCTATTTTATAAAATACATGTATGTTTCTACAATAAATACTGGTTTTGGATAATGTGTCTATTACTGAGACATTTGGGATGATTTTGCATAGGTTGCTAAAAGACAAAAACATGAGCAATGCTCACAGCCTGCACTTGGAGCTGCAGATCGTTTTTCTCCTGCATTAGAGAAGCCATTTTCTCCTCCAGTTCCTTCCGCTTTGCCTCAGACTTTGCAAGCTCTTCCTTGGTTTTCTCAAACTCCTCCTTCATGTTGGCCATCTCCTTCTCAGACTCTGCACTCTTCAGCAAGGGCTTGATCTTGAAGAACAGCTTCATCCAGGGCCAGTGTTTGACATTCATGAATGAACGAACATTGTACTGGATGCAGAAGATGGACTCTCTGAAATGTAATAACAAAATATATTATGGTACATATTTTAAAATCTATAGAACATATTTAATTGTATATATTAAGATGGATAATGTGAAGTTCTACATATAATACTTTATAGTTATCATCCCATATATATCTCTGCATAAAATATTTATCAAGTATTATTAAATATATATTTCTTAATAATATTTAGTGCACATTTAATATATAATATATATATTTCCACAGAAAACTTTCTAGTGTTATGTAAAGTATCAACTTATATGGACAGTTTTGGAGTCCAGGTGTTTGTTTCACTTTCATGACCAATGAAAAGGAACACCTACAGAATTTTACTCAGGCCCTTCCATGAAAGTTATCAAAGGGAAGAGAATACTTTTCTTGTGATAGAAATATATGTTTCTCTTCTTTGATTAAAGCAGTGACCTAAAATAGTTAGCTTACACTAGATATTGAATTTCTGGACATACATACAGTGTAACCACTTACTGAATTCATCAAAAATTAGTACAAAGTGTTTAAAAAATATTTATTTCCCTAAATTGGGATTTTACACTGTTTCATCTATTTTCAGGATATACATCTGTATTGGTAAACTGAATTAAAGGGAAATAAATAAGATTTGATGTGAAGAAGCTTATTTTCAATTTTGTACATGCCATTAGTATCTGATAAGAATCGTCCCAGAAGGCTAAGTATCTACCTCCTCTCCATCATTTTCTTGAACTCCACCCTCATCAGGTAACCCCTGCACATGGCCTGTGTGCGGGTGATGAGCTGTGCCAGCTTCTCATCCCTCATCTCCTCCAGGAGCCCCAGCAGCCCAGCTTTGAAGAACACCTTAGAGAGGGAATGTTGCAGCACATCACTGTCAGGCCGGGCAAAGCACAGGCACTGAGTGAGTGAGGGAATGGGGGGTTTGTACCTTAGTGTGTCCAAATTTGTACTGGGTGTGGTCCACATCGATTGAGCCAAGGAGCTTCTCGGAAGCCTTCTTGCTGTCGATGAACTGTCCCTCTGGGATGGCACTGGCATTAAGCACCTTATACCTATCGCAGGAAATTGAATATGGAGGTCAGATTTCTGAAAGCTCAATTAAACCTGTACCAACCAATGCCATCGTTAAAATTCTCTGAAGGGGGTTCAAGAGTGGAAGAGAGGTGAATAAATCTGAACACTTCCATTCTCTAGAAATCACACTTTCATGGCTAAATTTGTTTTTAGGAAAAACTCTGCATTTCCCTTAGTCCAGAGATTTTTTGACACAGAACAGATAATGATTTCTGTGGGTAAATGCTGACATATTTCTCATGTTATCTAATCTCTAAATGAGAACTTTTTGCGCAAGAACAAAATACGTGGAGAGGTGAAGAAAATCTCAATCCTAAATAGTGGCAGCGCATGTTATCTGAGTATTTTCCAGCTGGTATAGAACAAGAAGCAAGATACTTTCATTTTAGTTGGTTTTCCAACAAGTTAGTCTAGAATGACTCGTAGTGTCTTTATTCATATTTCTGTGCTGATGGCTGAAAGTCACCTTACTTTGCTCTCCGGGTGCTTAAGTCTAAAATAGTCAACTTCATTTCTGGATAGTTACTTAAAAAAAACTTTATCTCATACCAGAATATGAATAAAGGACAGGAATAAATAATTGTCCTTTGAAAATATCTGCTTTTATCATTAGCTATAGAAAGAAACTGGATGACTAACTTAGACAATTAACTTTTGTATACCTAAAGGTAGGTATAAATGATAAATGATCCCATAATCCTCACAGTACTTAGAACAATTAGGAAATGCACATTACTCAGCATTTGGGGATATGGTGGAAGGTGGATGATATTTAGTCTGACCTCTGTTTGAAATCAGCATAGAGTATTCTGCTGGGGAATCCTTTCCTGCAAATCCTGATCCCTTCCAACACACCGTTACAGCGCAGTTGATGCAGCACCAGCTCATGTTCCATGGCACCTAATAAATCACAGGATGAATCTGTATTTCATTTTACTGCACAGAGAAGAACAGGTATATCACAACTTTGAATTTTAACAACTTACCAGGTGTTTTTGTTTCATTAGGAATAAGGCATCGCACAAAATGGGGATGTGTGCTTCGCAAATTGCTCATCAGCTTGTTTAAATTTTCCTTTGGAGTAAGAACAAAGCCACAGGTTTAAAAATGTCACTTACACAATCTCAATATTAGATGGAGTAAAAACACTGCAATAAAACCATGATAAGCATATTTTTTATAGAGCTTTTTGGCAGTTCTGAAATAATACTTCTAAGGATTCAGTAAGAATCCTTTATTAGAAGCACATGTGTTTATCCTTCTGAACATAAAGATTTTGTATATTAGATCAATCTAAAGCTTTTTTGTATTAAATTTTCTGTATTTTTTTCACAATGTGGTAAAATTAGAATGATTATTCTACAGTACCCGGAAAAGAGCTGAGACGGTCTGGAAAGAAGAACCCTTCTTCTTGCCACCCTTCTTGCCACCACCACCACCACTCTCTAAAAAATAATATATTTTTTAGAAAGAAATGAACAACAAAAGCACAAAGAATCTGAAAAACCTTGTGTGTTCATCTTAAAAAATCTAGTAAAAGTAATAATATGATCAAAATTTGCAAATGCATACAGTGGTTAAAGTTATAATGGGAGACAATTTTTTTCAGATAGAAGAATGAAAATCAGTGACTTAAAGCCGAAGTTCAGAAAATGCAATCAGGAAACAACATGTAACATTTTGTATAGAATGACATTTAAGGAATTAAATTAATAGCTAGTGAATACACCAAATGCAGTATTCATGTATCTTTACAGCTAAGGGTATGCATATATTCAGCAGCATGCTGATATATTTGACTGTATTCCCTGAAGTATTTGGGAATGGCCCATACTGCATAAATCTGGTTTCTCAGCTAGTCTGGGTAATGTTGTAGTAGAGCGGTCTGGTTTTAAAACCTACAGACCTATTAAGGTCTCTAGGGAATTGTAATATCCTTTGTTATACTGAGTTCCAAAAAGTAGATGAGGTTTTGGGTTTTCAATTTTAGAAATGTAAGTATTATTGTAAAATATTATTACTTTTTTTTTTCCCCTATACATTATGGGAAAACTGATTTTAAAGAAATCACCTGCTTCTGCCCCACCAACAGAGGCAAAGAGTAAGGCCAGGGTCTTCAGGGATGATTTCTGATACAGCCCCACCACCGTTTCGTTCAGGGGGTCCTTGTTCTTCTCCAGCCACCCAGTGATGTTGTAGTCCACTGTGCCAGCGTAGTGCACCAGGGAGAAGTGGGCCTCAGCCTTGCCTTTGGCAGGTTTGGGCTTCTGGAAGTTGTTGGACTTGCCCAGGTGCTGGTCATAGAGCTTGTTCTTGAAAGAGGTGTCAGTTGCCTTGGGGAACATGCACTCCTCTTCCAGGATGGAGAAGATGCCCATGGGCTGGGGGAAATAGCAAGATGTGAAGAAAGTGTGTAAGGAAGAAATGGAGGCAATGTATGTAAGAGAGAGGAATGGAAGATAAACATTATACAAAAAAACCCTTCTCATAATGTGTAATCTTATGTTTCTCCAGAAAGGGCATTTTGTTAGTGCATATGCCATCAGTTATACAAAAAAAACCAAGCTCCCCCATAAGGATTGGGGTGGTGATGTGATAAAGATCTAGCATGTAGAAATTCATTATGTACATGTTAGGTGAAAATGGAAAACAAAATGAATGAAAGTAGTAGCATTCAGATGTAGGGAAGAGCTTACACTTCCTAAATGCTCTTTCTTTGAAACAAGACAGAAAACAGAGGTTGCTCAGGGTATTTACTCACTCAGCACGCATTCAAAAAATACACACCTTTGTGTATGAACTTCGGAGTGGTGACTAGGACTGGAATTTTTGTCCCATGTAAATCATATATACAACATGACAGAATCCCATAGGCAGTGAAGTAAGAGACAAACGAAAATGTATATGAAACACTTGGAGTTCAGAAAAAATACTGGTTTGTGCTGCATTAAGTGTGTGTGGTCTAATTGGAGCATAGAAGATTCTTGTTACATTTTATATCTGGAAAACTATTAAGTATGTGAGGGCCAATAACCTTCTCAATGAGCTCAATGCAGGCAGCCAGGTCCATCCCAAAGTCAATGAACTCCCACTCAATTCCCTCCTTCTTGTACTCCTCCTGCTCCAGCACGAACATGTGGTGGTTGAAGAACTGTTGCAGTTTCTCATTGGTGAAGTTGATGCACAGCTGCTCCAGGCTGTTGAACTGCAGAATGCAAAGATTTACTTACTTGTGAATTTCCAGGAACATTTTCCATCTTCCAATAAGTTTTATTTTTAACCCATTAAGGTCTCCATGATTGGGATCTTTAAGTTCCAGTGCTGCTCTAATATATCTACCCTTTCAGGCCCTTGCACCATCTGAACATATTTATGAGCTCTGAAAAGATTTGCAGAGCTTAATCCAAGTCCAGCTTTTCTTTTATTTGAACTTTTGTACACCACCAGTCTATTCCCAAGCATTTAGAAGGAATCTGGCTTCAGCATTAACAAAATCTTTCTTCAAGAAAGATTTAACTTCCTCAAAATCTCTGCTATTAATTAGCAGTTGTTCAATATCTTCATATCAATTTTCAATGCAATTTTCACTTCTGCGTGCAACAACAGACATCTACAAAAATCTGCAGCCCTGTGGGATACTATATACTATGGAAAACCAGAAGGATGCCATTCCTACAGGAATAGCAGGATTAACTAGTAAATAAAAATAACCCATAACTAAAAAAAAGCACAACCCCAAACCCAAAAATATTCCAATTTCCTAATGCCTGTTCCAGGAAACTTGTAGGAAGATCCTCCTCTTACATCAAAGATCTCGAAGCCAGCAATGTCCAGCACACCAATGAAGTACTGCCTGGGCTGCTTCGTGTCCAGCTGTTGGTTGATGCGAACAACCATCCACAGGAACATCTTCTCAAACACAGACTTTGCCAGGGCACCCACTGAATTGTACACCTAAGAAATTGTTGAAGGAAAGTTACCATCCACAGTAAAAGAAAAAGTTCAAAGTTTTTAATTCAAGTAATTTGTTTTCTATCATCACTTGTGTCTTACTTGCTGGACAGTTTGGCCCTTGGTCACATATTCATTCCCCACCTTGACTCGGGGGTAGCAGAGGGCTTTGAGCAGGTCTGCTGAATTCAGACCCATCAGGTAGGCAGCCTTGTCAGCAACTAGGGAAACAAGTGTAGAGCAGGATCAGATATTAGCTCTCCAGTGGATGTGTTTTTGAGTAATTAAGAATCATTTCTGCAGAAGCTACATATATATTGTCGTGTTTGCTTATTCTTCTCATTTAATCTATATTATTCATAAAAGCAAAGATTATTCCAATACCTTTATGCTGAAAATGCAAATTTTGAAACAAGTGACTAGACAGACAAAAGGGCTGAGGACCAAGAAAATGGCAGATCAAATAGTCACAATTTCTGAATAAAGAGAATAGGAAAGTGGTTGGTATTGAAATACACTGTACTGAAAATTGTAGTTAGTGAAATTCTACTATCACTGGAGGGGAAGAGAGAGATTAGTGAGGTATTATGCCAAAAGTATGAATCTTGTACTACTTTCATAGTGGGACCATATTCTCCCTAAAGATAAATATCACACATGTAAGTGTTTGCCAGTTCTCATTATATCTGCAGTTGGACTAGTAAATACAAGTATCACAGTACTGCATATATTCTGTCACCACTTTCCAATTTGCTGCCTGTCCTGTCTCACAGTGAAGCTGATAGCAAGCACCAGTACGACTTACAGAGTTCTTCAACGTGAGAAGGCCAAACCTCATTATATAAGGTATATACACAGATGATAATTTCGATCTTTTATTTCATTTTATGTGTTATTTGCGACTAAGTATTTAAAGTACATTTTTCAATAGAAAAATTAACGTATGAAATAAGAACAAAACCGGAAATAATGTTTTGCTTCACTTTTGTAGACCAATTCCTTTATGTGTGTGCATATACATATAAGTGTGTGCATATACATATATATATATACATATAACTCTTTACTGAGGTTATATTCAAGTAATAATTTGTAGCTTATTCTGTTACAATAGAAAAGAGCTGCTCCTGGTTCTGTGTCATGTTTGGGAAGCTGCCATTCAAGACAGCAGCAGAATTTGCTTTATTTCTGCCTGACTCCTACTCTGTCACTCAGTGGAACTGTAGTCACTGGACTTAATATTTTGCATCGCTCAAAATAATCTGCAGCTTCCACTGAGTTGTGTTCCTCCAGAGAACAGTGTGTCTGGTTAGGACACACTTCTACAATACTGGCACTGAGGAAAGGCTGAGTCAAGGATTCTGACCCTGAATTGCTGCCTGTATTTTTGTGAGTGTTTGGTGTCTACAGTGCTTTGGTATATGTTGCGCTGGTACCTTCAGTGCCATCAGGCTCTGCCTGCTCCTCACGCTGCTTCTGCTTGAACTTCAGGTTCCCGTAGTGCATGACGGCCCCTGTCAGCTTGTAGATGGCTGTTTTCTCGTCAGGAGTGAAGCCCAGGATGTCAATGGCAGTCTGAAAAAAGTGTCACTAGAGTAAGTACGCCAGCTGCTAAAGGTCAGAGAAATAAAAGTTCACCTAGAAAACTTCTGAACTTACATCCGTGGCCATCAGCTCTTCCTGGTCGTTAATGCTGGGAACAGTGATCTCACCTTGACTCACGTACTGATAGTCATATGGGTTGGTGGTGATCAGTAACATCTCTGAAAATAGGGACAGAACAGACATGGGTCATATGCAATTGGCACATAAAGGAGTTAAATGCCGTGACCTTTGCCTGGAAGAGTTAGTGATCTTTCCTACCAATCAGCTCTGGCTTCTTGTTGGACATGATCTGATAAAAGATGTGGTAGCTTCTTTCTGCCTTGAGCTGGAAAGTGACTCTGGACTTCTCCAGCAGATCTGGCAAGGATGGCAGGACAGAGTTAAGCACAAGAACTGAGGAAGGCTGGAAGGAAGGGGATCAGGCCAGGAGGGGCTCTTACATGTTTCAATGTCAGCAGAAGCCAGTTTGCCTGTGGCCCCAAAGTGGATTCTGATGAATTTACCCTGAAAGCAGCAGAAAAGTCAATTGAGATCTATTTTACCAATCCCGACTGCAAGAATATTTGAGTCAATCTCAACTGTTGTCCCAGGTAACAACTCACAAAGCGCGAGGAGTTGTCGTTCCTCACGGTCTTGGCGTTTCCAAAGGCCTCCAGCAGTGGGTTGGCACTGATGATTTGATCCTCAAGTGTCCCCTAAAATGGAAATCTTCTTGTCATGATTTAGCTCCTAAATAAATTTGATAGTTTCAGGTTCCTACTCCTGCAGGGACCTCACCTGCATTTTGCCTGATGTCTGCTCCTCCTTCTTCTTGTCCCCGCTGGCTGCAATTGTTGCAAAGTACTGGATGACACGCTTTGTGTTCACAGTCTTCCCGGCACCGGATTCTCCGCTGTCAGAGCAAGGAGAGAAGCAGAGAGCGTGTGGTCAGGCAGGAGGGGCCCTGGCCCTGGGCAGCCCCTCAGGGACCCGAGCAGGGGGTGTACGTACGTGATCAGGATGGACTGGTTCTCCCGATCTGGGGAAGAGGCAAAATGAGAGCTGTGTTAGCAACTGACCTTATCAGGGAAACTCTGTGAACACTTTTAAAATGTCTTTTTGATGAAATCACCCTGAGAGCCACTCACCAGTCAGCATGAACTGATAGGCGTTGTCAGAGATGGAGAAGATGTGTGGAGGGGCCTCCTGGCGCTTCTTGCCTCGGTAGGCCAACACCACCTCCGGGTTGTACACGGGCAGCCACTTGTAGGGGTTGACAGTGACGCAGAAGAGACCCGAGTAGGTCTGCGAGGAAGGGACACAGCACGTTGGCTTCCCCTGGGCCTGGCAGAGCAGTTCCTCCAGCTGCCCAGAGGAAGCTGCTGCTGCCACTTACGTAGATCATCCAGGCTGCGTAACGCTCTTTGAGGTTGTACAGCACAGCGGGTTCGTGGAGGTGGGTCATCATAGCCATGTCCTCAATTTTGTCATACTTGGGAGGGTTCATGGAGAAGATTTGATCTTCCTTCACGGTCAGGGTCTGTCAGAGCGCAGCAAGGGACAAGCATGTCAACTCAGAGCCAGAGTGGGAATAAAAGGCTGTTTACAAATCTTACATGTTACCCACCTCTCCCCCTTC
Organism: Manacus candei; assembly: GCF_025592945.1. Lineage (NCBI taxonomy): Eukaryota > Metazoa > Chordata > Aves > Passeriformes > Pipridae > Manacus > Manacus candei. The sequence goes on along the minus strand of NW_026138095.1, from coordinate 12,393,478 downwards.
AGTCTTGACGGTGATCTTCCCTGTTTCCCTGCTCTGGATTGTGCTTTTCACATAGGATTCTTTTGCATGTACCACAAAGACGGATGACTTGGCATCGAAAGGCTTGTTCTGGGCCTCGATTCTCTCCTTCTCTGACTTCCGGAGGTAAGGAGCCGCCTCCCCAAAGATGGCCATCTCGGCGTCTGTTGACATGGCTGCTGTTTACTCACTGTCTGTGAGGGTAGAGAACACATTACAATAGTGCCTTATGGAAGAAACACTCCTAGAGTACAGTAGATTGCTCTGCTTTAGGTATTGACTGAATTGCCACTTTTTTTTTTCTGCTGCTTCAGAATTCTCTTAGGAAATTTTATTTCTTTTCTTTTTTTTTGTGTAGTCAGATCTTTAAGCCTACTGGGCAATTGCATTTACAGAGGAATGGTTTCTGTGTTTTGTATTTGATTTTGGTTTGGGATTTTTTTTCATTTGTTGTTGTCATCATCATGGCCAGGCTTCGCGAATGAAGATTTGGTAAGGGCTTTACCCAAGTTTGTTACAAGTGCGTTGGTGGTTAAAAAGGCCAATACGAGACAGGCACGTTCGGTTGCAAAAGGCACAGCAGAAAGACTCCTTAGGTGGTATATCCAGCATGACACGATTCTTTCTGCGTTGTCTTTTCTCCTCAAGGGTGATCCTGTGTGCGTTCTCAAAAGCAGCAGCAGCATTATAGATACTCTATCTCCAGACCTCCCTGTTGGAGGCCAGAGTAGACCAGTTATGTTGATCAATATGGCCAAGGTTGAGATGTTGTTTCAGGGAGTCCTTGTATCTTCTCTTCGGGGCTCCTCTCAAGCGTCAGCCAGTGGCAAGTTCACCATAAACCAAGGTCTTAGGGAGGCAGTGATCTTTCATCCTGGAGATGTGCCCTGCCCAGTGCAGCTGTGTTCTCAGCAACACGGCCTCAATGCTTGTGACTGCTGCTTGTTCTAGAACAGAAGTATTAGTCACATAATCTGACCAGTGGATGTTTAGGATTGTATGGAGACAGTGTTGATGGAAGTGTTCTCGGAGTCACAGGTGGTGGAGGCAGATGACCCATGATTCAGATCCATATAAAAGAGCAGACAGCACAATGGCTTTGTAAACACTGATCTTGGTACTTTTCTTCAAGTGTTTATTTCGCCAAACTCTTTTATGAAGCTTTCTGAAGGCACTGTATGCCTTTGCTAACCTGTTGTCCATCTCTCTGTCAATCTCACCATCCGAGGAGATGAGGCTCCCTAGGTAATTAAACTGTTGGATTGATTTGAGCTCTGATTTACCAATGGTGATATGGGGATGATGGAAGACTTCTTGAGGTGCCGGTTGATAGAGAACTTCTGTCTTCTTTAAGCTGACTTCCAGCCCAAAGAGCTCAGCAGCCTCAGCAAAGCAGGATGCTAAACGCTGCAGAGCTGCTTCTGTGTGAGCCACGAGGGTGGCGTCATCAGCATAAAGCAGCTCCTGGACAAGATGGTTTAAGGTCTTAGTGTGGGCCTTCAGTCGCCTTAGGTTGAAAGGGCTTCCATCAGTACGGTATCGAATGTAGATACCGTCCTGATCATCAAGGTCTGCAGTGGCCCTTTGGAGCATCCTGCTGAAAAAGATTGTGAATACGGTTGGTGCAAGAACGCTGCCTTGTTTCACACCATTGGTTATTAGAAAGGGCTCAGAAAGTGCATTGCCATATCTGACTTGGCCGTGTTGATCCTCATGGAGTGAGACGATCATTTTAAAGAACTTGGGGGGACAACCTAAGTGTTCCAAAATCTGCCACAGACCTTTTCTGCTCACAGTATCGAAAGCCTTGGTGAGATCAACAAAGGTTACATAGAGACCTTTGTTTTGTTCCCTACACTTCTCTTGCAGTTGTCTGGGAACAAATACCATGTCTGTGGTACTCCTGTTGGCTCTGAAACCACACTGGCTTTCAGGTAGAATTCCTTCTGCTATAGTGGGTATTAGTCTGTTCAAGAGTATTCTTGCCAGGATTTTGCCAGCAATGGAGAGCAGAGTAATACCACAGTAATTTGAACAGTCTGATTTAACTCCTTTCTTCTTATACAATGTGATGATGACTGCATCACGAAGGTCTGATGGTAGTTCACCTAGTTCCCAACAGTACACCACAAACTCGTGAAATTTAGCATGGAGTGCAAGGCCCCCATGATTCCAGACTTCAGGTGGAATTCCATCAACCCCAGCTGCCTTGCCGATTTTCACCTGCTGTATGGCCTTAAGGGTTTCTCCTAAAGTGGGGGCAGTATCCAATTCATACTTCACCGGTTGTTGTGTGATGGACTGAATAGCTGAGTCTTGGACTACACGGTTAGTACTGAAAAGAGTCTGAAAGTGTTCAGACCATTGATTCAGAATGGAGGTTTTATGTGTCAGAAGAGTTTGACCATCAGCACTGAGTAGAGGACTTTGGGCTTGGTATGTAGGCTGTATGCGGTTTCAGGGCTTCATAGAATCCTCTGTGATCACCTTTCATCGAACCAGTCCTTGTTCTTCTTGAGGGAAAACCCTAAGGATTTTTCAGAGGACTGCAGGATGCTGTTTTTAATATGGTGCCAAAGTGTTTTAGGAGAGGTATCTGTAGAATCCATGGAATGGTTTTTGAGCCTAGTTTGAAGATTAGCCTGGAATTTGTTTCTCACTGTGGCTGATTGGAGATTGTTAACTTGGAGTCTCCTCCTTGGGATACTGCCCCTTTTAGGTTTGAATTTAAGATTGAGGTTAAGTTTGTAGTGCACCAGCCCATGGTCTGTTTGGCATTCTGCACTGGGTATCACACGGGTATGGTGGACATCGCGGACATCCCTCCGACGCACCAAGACATAATCAATGAGATGCCAATGTTTGGATCTGGGATGCATCCAGGTTGTCTTCAGACTATTTTTCTGCTGAAAGATAGTGTTAGTGATGGTGAGCTGTTGCTCCGCACAGAATTCTAGCAGAAGTCGACCATTATCGTTGCAGTTTCCAACACCATGCTTGCCTAATATTCCTTTCCAGGTTTCAAAATTCTTTCCTACTCTGGCGTTGAAATCACCAAGGATAATGATCTTATCATCTGCAGGAACCTCCTGGGTAAGGCGGCGCAGGTTCGTGTAGAATTTATCTTTTTCAGCAGGATCAGCTTGGAGAGTTGGGGTGTATATACTAAAGAGGACAACGTGTTGCTTGTTGTGTAGTGGAAGGCATAGGGAGATAATTTGGTCAGAATGACCTGTTGGCAGATTTTCGAGTTTAGGAACAATAGAGTTTTTGATCATGAAGCCGACTCCCGAGAGATGCTTTTCGGTTCTGGGCTTACCTGACCAAAAGAGTGTGTAACCGGCACCATGTTCTCTGAGGCTGCCTTCCTCGTGAAGGCGAACTTCGCTGAGAGCAGCAATGCCAATGTTGAGACATGACAGTTCATGGGCAGTTAGGGCAGACCGACGCTCAGGACATCCCCTATCTGCCGAATCGAGCATGGTTCTGATGTTCCAGCATGCTAGAGTTAATTTGGGTACACCTTTGGAGGCAGGTGTATGCCTTTGTTTTTTGATCTTTGTGTGACTGCATTTGTAGAAGATGTCACTACAGGGCTTTGCAAATGCGGGTAAGGCCTTCGAGCCTGCGCAATGGATTTTTAGGTGAGATGCAGCATGCGCGGAACTGAACCCACCCTTTAATCCTAAGGTTCATCTGCCAGGGCCGAGCGAGCTTGGACGGTGGCAGCGAGGTCCTCAGGACATAGGTTTAATTAGAGTGACCTTCTCTTAGATGGATGGCCTTACAGGGCTAAGTGAGCTCCATCTGCCCAGGTTTAGAGTTGTCCTTCTCCTCTGTGTGCTCCAAGGCTCCCCTTCTCATCTCCCATGAGGGCACAGTCCGCACTGGCGAAGCTCCCCCTCTCTCTCCTTTCCACACCTGGGGCCGGGCCGCGCTGCGCCCCCACGTGCCAGGCTGGGCCAAGAGCCGTCATTTGTTGTATTAACAGGATAAAGAGATCCTTCCCAAGGTTCCAAACCCTGCACTCAATAGATACTCCCAATTTTGTAATTGTGAAAGCCTTCTCATATAATTTTTCTTTATCACCTTTCAGAGAATGTGATTTGTTTACAATAAAACACTGTAAGAGGCACAATACAGTGAATATGTACAGAGAAAGTATTATTAGCACTTCTTATTAAGGACATTCCTTTTGGATAAAATAGTACAAGTTGTAAAATATTTCAATTATTTCACACATCCAGCAAACAAAGCTGATTATTCTATTTTGTAATAAAAAAGCTTGAGTTCATTCACTACTTTAAAAAAATCCAGCCAATTAGTATCTGATTGTTATTGCCCAATAATTGTCTCGACTGTATTGTCTTGACTTTCATACAATTGTGAAGCTGGAATTTAGGTTTATAGCGGTCAACATGCTGGAGGGAAGAGAGGTCATCCAGAGGGACTTTGACATGCTGGACAGGTGAGCCTGTACAAACATCATGAAGTTCAACAAGGCCAAGAGCGAGGTCCTGAACCTGGGTCAGGGAAAACCCCGGTATCAAACTAGGCTTGGAGATGACCAGAGGGAAGCACCCCTGGGGAGAAGGACTTGGGGGTGCTCATGGGTGAGAGGCTTGACATGCCCCAGCCGTGTGTGGTGGGACCCAGAAACCAACACAGCATGGGCAGCAGGGGAGTGGGGGACTCTGCCCCTCTGCTCCACCCCACCTGAAGTTTTGCCTCCAACTCTGGGGTCCACAACATCAGAAGGACATGGACCTACTGCAGTGAGTCCAGAGGAAGCCAGGGAGATGCTCTGAGAGTTGGAGCCCCTCTGCTCTGGAGTCAGGCTGGGAGACCTGGGGGTGTTCAGTCTGGAGATGAGAAGGCTCCAAGGAGACCTTAGAGCCCCTTCCAGTGCCTAAAGGGGCTCCAAGAGAGCTGGAGAGAGACTTTGGCCAAGGGCCTAGAGTGACATGACAAGGGGGAATGGCTTCCAACTGAAATAGGATGCATTTAGATTAGATATGAGGAAGAATTTCTTTACAACAAGGGTGGTGAGGCCCTGGCACAGGCTGCCCAAAGAAGCTGTGCCTGCCCCATCCTTGGAAGTGTTCAAGGCCAGGTTGGATGGGACCCTGAGTAACCTCGTCTAGTGGAAGGTGTTCCTGCCCACAGCAGAGGGTTGGAACTAGGTGGTCTTTAGGTTGGAACTAGGTGGTCTTTAGGGTCCCTTCAACCCAAACCACTCTATGATTCTGGTCCAAATGATTTGGGGTTTTTTTAGTCTAATGTTATGTGTGTTCATCACCTACAATTTGGATTTTGAATAAATCAAGAAGTTGACTTCTTTATCAATACTTTCACCTATGGCAGATGTCTAGGTGAAAATCAAGTGACTGGTTAACTTTTCCTTGAGAAACATTTTCACTTTGATTGCAGAAAGGATATTATGGACTTAGAATATTTTTTAAACTTTTTTTCTGGACCCTTTACCATTTAGTAACCTCATTATTGCAGTATGGCCAGCCTAACAGAAACAATAGTTTAACAATGATCACAGTATTTTTGTACACTATAAAATTCATTCTACTCAATGTTCCCCTGCTTACATGTAAAAAAAATTGCTTTGCCTTCTCTGCCAGCAGAGACTTCACGACACAAATAGGTGCTATCAATTCAAACGAATGGTACAATTTCCTGACATGGCTTTGTTTTTAACTACATGTTTTTTCCACTTGATTAATGTGTTATAACTCAAATGAGACCATTTCACAAAATAATTACATATAGTTGAAAAATAGTCCTAGTTTTTCAACTGCAATTTTAATATTGCCTATAATACCTATAATACTCCCATTTTCTTACAAGATTCCTAACAGGAATCATATAACTATTCCTAAGACGAATAACATTACCACATTACAGATATTAGTATATACTATGTCAGCATATATTGTGTTATTATATATTGTAGTATATTAGTTTATATTATGTATATTGCATACATATTGTACATTGTGTTATTTTATAGACACTGTAGGCTTTTATCACAATATATCCTTATGGTATTATTAAAACGTATAATATATATAGTAGGTCAGTATAAATTATGTTAGCATATATGTATGCAATCTGTGAGTATATTGACTTTTTAAAGAATTAAACTATTTTCTTTTGACTGTTTTGAGTTTTCCTGAAATCAGTGCTATGCTAACTCTCCTCCACTTATTCAAAGCATGCTAGTTATATTCCTTACACATGATTGCTTGTTGGTATTTTATAATTTTGAGGGATATATTCTAGTGACAATATTTGACAAAATTAATATAAATTAAGGTAAAAAAAAAATTGTGAGCAGTTTATTTTCCTGGGTGCAAATCTTTAAAACTTCGAATTTAGTTGCTATCCCATCTCTCTTTTTCCAGTTATCCCAGTAGGTATCATCCTTTCTTCAGTTCCCTGTGATTACAAATATTTACCTATATAATTATGTCACAATTATGCAATATATTCATAGGCAGAAACAAGCCTATAAGGAAGCTCAGGATGAAATGCTTGCTTTAATCACTTTGATGTTTTGATATGCAAAATTCTAACCCTGTTCCTCCAGCTTCCATGTGAAAAAAGAAAATATTAACATTATTTAAATATGTATGTCTTTTCCTGTTGCTTCACAGCCAGTGCCAGTTACCCTTGATGTTTGAGGTAAATGCAAAAAAACTCACAAAGTAATTGGAAACTGCTTTCTGATGGGGTATTTCTTCTTAGGACAGTTTCTCCAGGAAACTGGTCTCTACTGAGATTCCTGGGAAGAATGTAGGCAATGCAGCAGTGATCAGTACTTTTAAGATCACTGTCTTTAAGAATCTTGTGATAAAGATATCAGCAATCCAGCCCAGTTCTCGTACTGTATTTATACAGCGGACATAAACATATTGAATACAGGGATTACCAGCATACCTGCATAGAATCCTTGCCTTAGAGCAACTCTGCCTGCCCCTATAGAGTGAATAAATCAAGATCTTACCTTTTGTGAGACAAGCTGAATGGGTTGTAGATTGGAAGCTGGTCAGTATTAAAAAAGAGAATTAGTAACTTCCTTCTTACTGCTGCACCCCAGACAACATTTATAGACTGAAAACATATGGATGCCTTGAAACCAGATTGAAAATCCCAGCTGACACTGACAGACCCCCACTGAATAAATGTGAGCATCTATAGGAATGCACTGGTGCTTGTGGAATGCAGGGCCAGTTTTCCTTCATCCCCCACTTCCCCAGTCCCAAGTCCCTGAAACTCTTACCTTAGAGGTTTTTGAGGAAGGACACGACACACTGATCCCAGAGTACTTTTATAGAATCTGATCTGCATATGTAGCCACCACCTCTTCTTTCTTAGGTCAAAACATTTTTGGCAATCTTAACTCCTAGCAAAATTGCCATTTATATTAGAAGTGAATGGATATAATTAGACATAGCAGGTCTGTGAATCAATGTCCTATAAATAATTTGACAAGAGAGCCTGAGAAGGGGGGGAAGTGGGAGGGTGTGCTAAAAGAGATGAAAGGGGCTACATTGGTTCTGTAATCCATCGGATGCTGACTCAAGCAAAGAAAGTGAAGAGTAAGAGACAGTGTGTTCTAGTAGGAAACTTGTAAGGATGGAGACATGAAGGCACAGGCTTCTGTCTGGTGCAAATGCTCAGAGTCCTCAATGTGGAAAAACATAAGGGGTCCTACTGAGAGGCAGGGTCATTGCTAGAGGAAGAAAATCCCAGTGCAGGAGGAAGCATCTGAAAAGGAACAGAAGTCACAGGAATGAGAATCAGAGGATGATAAGAATGACTGAGGAGTAAAATGGATCAAAGCCAAAGCAAGGGAAGGGGGGAAGAATGAGTCTGAAAGTAGTGATAAGGATATGTGAATAAGGAAGAGCAAGTAAATAGGGGTTTGATTTCAATGGAATAACAGCAAGTCACCATGGACACAAGGAACAATAAAAGAGCAGAAAAAGTTTACCTTGAGTTAAAGATAAAAGCTTCAAAGACTGAAGTCACTGAGTTAGGTGCCAGAGGAAAGACACAGAAATCCAATTGTGATTTTTGGAGCTGAAGAGTTTCAAAGATCACATGAACGGGACTATGGAACCATTATATTGAACTTAAGACCTATATCCCATTGCAGTAGGGAGAGATAGGTGCTGTCTCAACATAGGGTAGTCATTCAGCACTACTTTTTCTGCATAAGTGTACCAGATGGAGGGAAAGGTTTAATAAATTTACAGAACAGAAAGAGTCATGTACTATGTTGGTCTGAAAGAGAGGCAGTTATTGTTAGAGGGAGCTGAACCCCATTCTAGTTTGTGTAAAAAGCCAATGTACTGTGCTGATTCTTGGTCGTTGCCCACCCAGATTAAGGAAGGGGTTACACATCTTCCATATTCACAAGATCAGAGTGGTGAAGAGAGCAGTGAAATCCTTTGCTTTACTGAGAAACAATTTCATCCCTATGCAACAGATCTTGATTTGTGGTTTTGTTTGTTTTTCTTCTGTTTTCTTTCTTTTTTTTTTATGTACTGGTCTTCACCTTCCAAATTACAGTTCCTACCACAAAGAAGTTTGAAGTGAATCACATCTCAGCAGCTTCATCTGGTCCCACAGTGTTTTGCCTCCCCAGCTACAGTACCAGTTGTGCTCCTCTCTCAGCATCTCCTACTCAGAGGTCTGGATAAGAAAGTGAGGAAATTCCTTCCTCCTCTTCTCTCAGCTGATTGTGTCTCTGTGATGGCACTGTAATCCTGGGGGTGGGGAGAAGATTAACAGACATCGGCTTCACATTTGGAGTAGATTCCCACTGAAGAGTAAGACTGAGTCCTATGATTTAACCCTGACAACTAAATCCTTACCTGAGTATAAAGCAGCATTTCTTTCATGTGTTTAATGCAGTTATGTTGTCTGAGAACTGGAATTCAGTATGAGTTTCAGGTATTTCAATGACTCTGTACGTTGTCTCATTTTGCTGGTGCATGCAGTCTTTGACCTGGATTAAAATTGGCTACAAAGAAGAAAAAAAAAAAAAAGGAAAACCTCATGGTTTTCCCACAATCATATATAATACTGACATAAAGCTGATGGTTGCCTAAAAGCCTTGATTTGTAAGATTTTTTCAAATAGAAAAAAAATAACCCATAAAGGTTTGAAGGCTCAAAAGAAAATAGTTTTCCAAAGGATTTTTCAAAATTACATGGAATTGAAAACTTCCACGACCTGTAACATATTGCTTGATCTGTTTTCACTTATATTTTCCCTTTCTTTATTTGCCTTTATAGTCCCAGTCAATATAACAGAATACAAAGTGAGCATTTTTTTCTATCTGTATGTATTTTTGATATTGTTTTTCCTTTCTGTCATTTTAAGAGGAAAGCTTTCTTAATTTGGAAAAAACTTTGTAGTTGACAAAGAAAAATTGAAACTGTAACTTTCTAAATTAGACAAACTTGGACAAACTGCAGATATGTAAAAGCTGAAGGTCAAGAAAAAATGAGTGTATGTGTGCATGTGTATCTGGGGGATTAAGTTTTGTATAAAATTAATTTTACTACCTTTGCTAGTAAAAGAAAAAAGTGAAAATTAAACTAGGCAAATTGTGATAGCTCTTAAAACTGCAGTATTTTTCTCCTCAAAAATGTCAGGAAATCCTTTGCTTTAATATAACAATTTTGTTTCAATCAAGCAGAATGAAAGTGGCCACAACTTTTTAGAGTCTTTCACAAAAGGCATTTTAGCTTTTTTTCTGCCAGCTATAATATTCTCTCAGGGTTTCCTCTTGTCTACCAAATCCAGTGGAGCTCCCTCCCTATGCAAGTATAGCCCTCCTGCTGTATATATGCATTCCCTATTTGCTCAAGTCTTCCATCACCAACAGCCCTTCACACACACCATATGCATATGTTCCTACCTGGGATCCAGGTGTTGTAGATCCTGCTGGCATCAGAGCTCAAGTTAATAAAAACTGGAGAATGACCCAGTTGTCCTAATGTGGTTGTCTACCTTAGAGTGACCCGAAACATGTGCTTGATTCTAATAGTATTGTCTATCAGGAGCTTAAACATTCAGCTCACTTACCTACAGATTCATTTGGGCATGAAGATGACTAAAAGTAGGTATTTGAGTTTGGAGTTGAATCGCACCCACACATGTAATAAACCCAAACCTAGTACTGAGCCTCTATCCATCACCGAAATTCCTCTCTCCCTGTGTCCAGTTCCTACTGATTTTGCCTCTTCTGTCATTCTGAGGGTGTCCACAACGGCAACAGTTACTGAAGCTAAAATTGGTGCACGTCTGCTTGAGAAAGGAGAGGCAGCAGTTGTCTGAGCACAGAGGAACCTATAAATCCTTCTAGAGCGGCTGCAGAGAAGTGGCAACCTGAGCAGCCTCTTCAGTCAGCTCTCAGACCTGTTGAAAGGTGGTGGCTTCTTCAAAAGGAAAATGTTTAAGGTACCTAAAATAGAAAAACTTTGCTTATTGATCTTAATGGCAAAAATTATGCCAGTAAAATTTTCTCCTCTGTATTATAAATAGTTCATACTTTATAGTGTTTTCAGTTTGGGCTAACAATGCAGCTTTCCAAGAAGTCAACATGATAAATTGTTGATAAACACCAGCCAGAAAGCAATTGCAACTGATTGCTGAGGACGTTCATTAAACAAACTAGTGTAAACTGAAAGGACATAAAGACTAATGATACATTCCTGAAAAAAAGGGGCAAAAAAGTATAAAGAGAATAAAATAAATTATTTCACATTTTAGGTATATTCTAGAAGTCGTCTGGGTCTCTACTGATTCACTGATACTTTCCTATCTGCCATCACAGTGCTACATAGGCAATGCCATTTCTCATTGGTAGAAGGAAGGACTAAACAAGTATCATGCCCCAGTATTGTTCTCCATCTACCACCTCTGCCAGGCTCACCCCATGCTCCCCTCCCTCCTCATGCTGCCCTGACACAGAGGGTGCAGCCAATCTGGATGGGCACCACGTCTGAGCAGAGCACCTCGGGGGGCAGGGGGTCGTCTGTGGGTCCCAGCGGTGTGGTCAGCAGTGCAGCACGGCCACAAGGACAGCCCTGCCATAGGGTCAACCCTGGCACAGGAACAGCCCTGGCACAGGGACAGCCATGCCAGAGGGTCAGCCCTGGCACAGGGACAGCCATGCCAGAGGGTCAGCCCCGGCACAGGGACAGCCCCGGCACAGGGACAGCCCTGGCACAGGGACAGCCCTGGCACAGGGTACAGCCCTGCCAGAGGGTCAGCCCTGGCACCGGCGGGGCCTCGGGCCCTCAGCCCGTCCCGGCCTGCAACAGCTGTGCCGCGGGTGAGGCGACCCGGCCAGAGCTCAGGAAGGTGTCGAGGCAAAGCAGGGGGTGACCGAGGCTGAAAAATAGGGAAAAGAGAAAGGGAACTTTGAAATTCCCAGAGAGAGGGACGGACCATCGAAGGAGCTTTTAAAACCAGCTCACGGCTGGCATTCACTCGCGTGCCTTCCTGCACTGCCCCCGCCAGGGCCCCTGCCCTGGGGCGCCGGCCAGGGGTGCCCATCGCTGCACGGCAGGGCTGGCGCGGCTACTGCGGGAGCCTCCCATCCCTCCTGCTTTGCCCGACCGCTCCCGGCGTCCTCTGCTCCCCTCCCGGCCCCTTCCGCTCCCCTCCCGGCCCCCCCTCCGCGCCCTCCCGGCCACCTCTGCTCCCTCTCGGCTCCCTCTGCTCCCCTCCCATCCCCTGCTTTTGCGGTGGAGAAGCTGGATGTAGGTGAGCAGCTACATGGGGAAATAAAAATGATCTATCTCATGATGCACAGCCAAACGGGTAAGTGTATTAGCAGAACAAAGTTCTGCCTCTTCTGCCTTGTCGGCAGAGGGTCCCTTTGGTTACTGCAGCTCCTGAAGCTGGCTCCAGGTGCATTTCCCTCTGGATTATGGCCTGTGTGGTAGGCAGGAGTGTTGTGGTGCCCCAACTCCAGCCGAGATCTGTCCCCACAGGGTTTCTGGCTCAGCACGAAACCCTTGGATGGCAGGGGAGATGAAATGTACTGTAAGAGCAGAAAAGAGGCTTTTCCTGCTCAGCTCAGCTCAGTTCAGTTCCCTTGTTCACCCTGCCCCCTTTCTGAAATGTGATTGATACCAAAAACTGTGATGTGTTCCTGGAGGTCTCTGATGAGCCCTTGGAATAGCAGGGCACATGGTAGTACAGTGACACATCCTGAGATGGGCCATGAAGTGGGGTTGTGTTTAGTGTTATCAGTCACAGGGAAGATGGGTGCTGCTCATACAAATAACCCAAAGGGTTCAAGGGAGCACCAAAAGCCTCAGAGATGCTCAGCTATGGTGGATCCTGAACTGTGGTTTCTAAAACGGGTGGAGTAGTGTCCCTTCCTAACTTCAGCTGTCTTCTGCTGCTCAAATATTATTTACATGTTTTATTAAGAACCCTTAGCATTTTAAAGCAGTGGTTTTACGGCACTTGAAGGATTAGAAAAGATATCCAAAAGGGACACATGAAGGTCAGCTACGGATTGACAATTCTGGTGGGATGGTCGAAGATGTTTAGCACATGCTTTAAATAAACAGCAAGTTTGAGGTAGCTGCTAAAGCTTGACCATATGCCAAAAATACCAACCAAGTCAGTCTCACACTGTGTCTTGGCAAAAACAAATTTATCAGTAATAGGAGTCCCTATTCAGCTTCACTTCTAATTTACTAGGCACTTAGACACACTGAATGTGTTCCAAAGCGTGATCAGTAGTTAGGGACCTTACCTAACCAGGGCTGTACTTTACTTTATGTTACATTTTCAATCAACATGTAATTGTTGAATGTCTAGTTCAGCTTAATGCAAATATTATATTCTAGGCTGTTCTTAGGAAAATGAACAGGCCCAGTATGTTGAAAATGGCAATAAACAGGCAGAAGAGTCAGGCTGTGGACAGAGTGGAAGGGGTGAGCCTAGAAAGGCAAGGGAGGGCTTGACTCAAATTATAAACAGAATCTGCAGCCTTACCTATTTTTTCCTCCATAGTCTTTTAACTGTGCATTCTCATTACTTATCCCACATGTGAATGTGTATGATTTGTGCTATGCATGAAGCAAAATAACTTCAGAGAAAGTGAGTGAGGATATCTCTTCATGCCTCTGCCTCACCACATTGTTTGGACTGCTTGTCAATGCTTGGAGTGAAATTTGAGTTTCCCATACCATTAAACCTAACCAAATAAGTTTATCAATTAATAAAAATGATATATGTATATACACATATTTTAATATATATATATATGTGTGTGTGTGGGTGTATGTTAAATGCTTCAGGAATATTTTTCCTTTTATTTTATTTTTTTTTCCGAAAGTATTGATCAAAATAACTTGGAAGAATGTAGTCTTAGTCCATCAAAGAAGTGCATACTTCTCATTGCAAGAGGAATAAGAAATCTATATAATTGTTACTATTTTTCATGCACTTTTAAAATGCAGATGTAAAAATGTAATGCTCTTTGACATACTTTTAAATGTAATGAATGCTAGAATAAAAAAAGCATGCACTGTTCATATGCAAAGGTCTCTACTGTATTTATTACCTACACATAAATGATAATTACAGAAGAAAGCAACACAGAGGTTTACATTTTATGCATGCCTCAGGTCACTTTTTAGCTTTGGGAACCTCATTCCTCCTCTGCTACCTTCTTATGAAACTCCCGGCTCTTCACTCGGAGCTTGTTGACCTGTGACTCTGCAATGTCAGCCCGTTCCTCGGCTTCCTCCAGCTCGTGCTGGATCTTGCGGAACTTGGAGAGGTTGACATTGGAGAGCTCCTCCTGTGCGGGGAGAGGGAAAACAACAGACAGCATGTGGACATTTAGTATCTGAAAACTGGGCAAAGAAAAATTCAAATGCCACAGCTGGACTAGCAGAGCAGGTTCACAACCAAGACAAGAAGCTGTTCAGGGAAGAGAAAAGAATATTGCAATGTCAAAAAGACCATGGTCACACACAGCATGGTTACACACAGCATGGTCTAGGCAGAGTTCATGTCAGAGTCCTCAATAGGCAGACTGGCAGCTGCGTCTGACGCCCAGAGTAGGGTGTGAAGGAAGAAACAGAGTGGGAAATGAGGCATAGAGCAAAACAGAATTGGAGAAGGATAGTTCTTCCCAAACCCAGAAAGTCTTACTCTCACATTCCGTGTTGTGTCAAAACGTCATCATGTTGCATGAAAGCAGTCAAGGTTTCAAAAAGATGAACAGAAGAAAATATCAAAACAGAATTTGACAAGAAGGAAGTCTGGTTTGCTCAAATTGGTACTTACAGCCTCCTCAGCCTGCCTCTTGTAGGACTTCACTTTCATTTGCAGCTTGTCCACCAGATCCTGCAGCCTGAGAACATTCTTCCGGTCTTCCTCAGACTACAGAGAATGGCAAGTAACAGAAAACCTTGTTTACATCATTCTCTAAATTTCATAAATGTGAAACAGAGGGAATAATATAGTTTATGGAACACTGCAGTCCAGAAGGACAGGTGTCAAAATCCAGTTAACTCCGTCATTGTCTGAGGTATAGAAAGAAATCCCACTGGAAGGCAATGTTCCAACGTTTTGAGACACTGTTCTACCAGGAAGGCAATGCAAAGAAGCCTCCAGCCTTACCTGGTAGGTGAGTTCCTTCACCCTCCTCTCGTACTTGCGCACACCCTTCACGGCTTCAGCGCTGCGCTTCTGCTCAGCATCAACCTCCCCTTCCAGCTCCCGCACCTGCAATGAGAAGCCCGTCCCTGCAGCTTCCCTGGGGGTGTCTCTCCAAGAGATGGGGTCACTCATGCACCAACACAGCCCTACTCACCCTGGCCTCCAGTTTCTGGATTTGCTTCTTGCCTCCCTTCAAGGCCAACTGCTCGGCCTCATCCAGACGGTGCTGCAGGTCCTTCACTGTCTGGTCCAGGTTCTTCTTCATCCTCTCCAGGTGGGCACTGGTGTCCTGCTCCTTCTTCAGCTCTTCTGCCATCATAGCCGCCTGAGCAGAGCAAAAGGTCAAAGCCCTTGTGGGGCTGGAGACATTTTGGGGAGAATACATCCCCATCAGCAATGAAAGGAGCCCCGACTCACATCTGTGATGGCCTTCTTGGCCTTCTCTTCAGCATTGCGGGCCTCCTGGATCGTATCCTCCATTTCGCTCTGAATCTGAGAAATGTCTGTCTCCAGCTTCTTCTTGGTGTTGATCAAGCTGGTGTTCTGTTGAAGGGCATGAACATCACAGTTTTGGTTTTTTTAGCTTGCTTGATATAGTATCATATCAAGCAATTTGCATAACTTTTCTTATATAGTTTTTGCCATCAGGTCACATTCTATTATAATGGAGCTGCTGCAGTAACTGTCAGTATCTTAGATATGATGTGCTTCAGTATTTCATGAATGTCCTTCATAAAGTCTTTCCTAACAGTTTCTTAGGTAACAGAAGAAATTTAGACTGAAAAATTAAAAAAAGACATGATTTTTCCTTACCATTTTCAATCTAGTGATCACAAAACTTTGAGATGGTTCTATTGAATACTTATAACGACATTGTTAAACTTAATGACAAATGTCAATGTATTGCTGTTTTGTTATTGGTCAGCCGATGTTCGTCTTTAAAGTCTCAAATGGAAATGTTGAACTCAATGGTGTTGAACTCAAGTAAGTAATAGAGTAAGAACGTCAGATATCTCTCTGAAATTATTACTTTTAAGGTATCTACGCTGTAGTCTACTGAAATTCATTATATCTATGTCTGAAAAGACAGTCTTAATATTATCTGTTACCTATTACTTCTTATTTACTGTGAAATTACTTCATTTTACAAAATAATGTTACAGTTCAGCCAGTCTTCAGTGGCTGGATATGTAATTTATATGTATGGAGCAAAAGTATAAATACTAAATGTATTTATATACTAACCTGGCTATGTAGGAGCTGAACTCTCTCACTTGCATCCAGGAGCTCCTGCTCAGCCAGTTTCCTCGACCGCTCCGTCTGCTCCAGGGCTGCCCGTAGCTCCTCAACTTCAGCCTGCAGCAGGTTTGCTCTGCGCTCCACCATGGCAACCTGCTCCTTCAGGTCCTCTTGTGCCCTGACAGCATCATCCAAGTGTATCTGGGTATCCTGGAAAGAGAGTCAAGACAGATTGTGAGGTGTGTATTTTCTATTTTCCTATTTTCTGTTTTCCCACCAATATAGAACTGACAGAATTGCACAACAGGAAAAAAATTTAGTTGTGTCAGAAACCAGTCATCGCATGTTTAATTACGTCATACCTTCAGCACTGCTTGTGCATTTCTCAGGTTCTTTTGTGCCTCGGCAGCCTGGCGGTTGGCATGGCTGAGCTGGATCTCCATTTCATTCAGGTCTCCCTCCATCTTCTTCTTCAGCCTCAGGGCTTCATTCCTGCTCCTGATCTCAGCATCCAGGGTGCTTTGCATGGACTCCACGACTCGGAGGTGGTTTCTCTTCAGCTGGTCGATCTCCTCATCTTTCTCTGCTATCTTCCTGTCAATCTCAGACTTCACCTGGTTGAGCTCCAGCTGCAGGCGCAGGATCTTCCCCTCTTCATGTTCCAGGGAAGCCTGAAAAAAGTATAAAACCCAATTAATTTAAAAACAACCCCAATGTCAACAAGTTTACATGAAATATCATAAAGAATAGTGTACAGCAAGAGGTCTGAGACTGCAGGAAAGGAAAAGTATACCCGTAGATCCAAAGATTTTAATGGTATGCAAAATCTCTGCTTCCTGTGCCTGGAGTTAATTCTCAATGTATATCATTTCATAAATGTCACCTAAAGTCACCTAACTGTGTTGTAACTAAACAATTAACAACAGAAGGCTGTACCTCAGCTTCCTCTAGGGAGGCTTGCAGTTCAGATTTCTCCTGCTCAACTTGCTTCTTGACTTTCTCCAACTCATGAATTGCCTTTCCTCCCTCCGCAATCTGCTCTGTGAGGTCGGAAATCTCCTCTGTGGGAACAAAGACCAATGGCTTGCTCAGGCCCAGAGCAGAATGGGAAGGGCCCTGTCCCACCAGGGTGACAGGCATCTTTGCAGAGCTGCAGGCACAGACCCCGCAGCAATGCTCAGCTGGTGAGAAAGCCCATCCCGGAGCAGAGGGCCAGGGACTTACGCTGCAAGTTCTTGTTCTCCCGCTTCATTGTTTCCAGGTGGTCCAAGGACTCCTCATAGGCATTCTTCATCTTAAACAGCTCCGTGCTGAGGGAGCGAGACTCCTTCTGGGAGGCCTCCAGCTCAGCCTGCGTTTCCTCATACTTCTGCTTCCATTCTGCCAGGATCTGAAGAGAAACGGGGCGTGAGTAGGGATGTGGCCATCCCGGGGGGAGGCTCTGCCCAGGAGTCCCAGAGCTGGAGCCCAAAAGACCTTGTCAAAGTTCTTCTGCTTCTTGTCCAGAGCAGCGCAGGCAGCATTGGATCGCTCCACATCAATCATCAGGTCCTCCACTTCATTCTGCAGCCTCTGCTTTGTCTTTTCCAGGGAGGCACACTTGGCATTGACAGCTTCGACGTGTTCCTCTGCATCCTGCAGGCGCTGTGCCAGCTTCTTCCTGTGTTAAGCACATTTCGTTGTATGAGAGCAAAGGAGAGGTTGTTGTGTGTGGTTGATGGGCTTTTCAGAACAAGATGTTTTACCACTTCAATCGTAACTAGAGCTCACAGTCATCAATCAAGGAGAAATTCAGTTCTGTGTTGTTTTTCTCAACAGTGTGGTTAGCCACTTCACAGTCTGTGGTCCACATTCCTTTTCTATTTGTCTACATACTAGATTGTTTCTCTCTGTCATTCCCTGCCTCCTAAACGTTTACCTGTGAATATTTTCCCCAAACCACGTGCATTACAGAATTTATTTGCTACTCTCCTTTTACCCAACCCCAAATCAGAAGACTGACTTCTTCCTGAATATCACAGTGGTCTCCTCAATTTTCTGTTTTTAGTCTCTGCCAGCCTTCCCCACCCTGCCCACGTACTTGGCCTCCTCGAGCTCCTCCGTGCGCTGAATCGCGTCCGTCTCGTATTTGGTTCTCCACTGGGCCACTTCGCTGTTGGCCTTGGACAGGGCGCGCTGCAGCTCCCCCTTGGCTTCCTGCTCCTCCTCATATTGTTCCCGGAGCAAGTCACAGTCGTGGCGAGCAGACTGCAGGGCGTGGGCCAGGGCGTTCTTGGCCTGCAGCAACAAGAGTATTGAGTCACAGACCAGAAAGATCCTGGGAAATCGGACTGAGTATTAATTGGACACTGTATTATTCTTCTGTGCAAAATGACAATGGGGACTGACAAAGAGAATAATGGATAAATTCTAGGGAGAAGCTAACATGAGAAGAGAAGCACTAAATTACCTAAATGGTTTTTTTCCCTGTCTCATCATGATAGCTCAGTAGTCCCATAAGTATCTGAACTGCCTCTTAGAGAGGAGGGATCTGATGGACAGAACAAAGTATGGAAAACCCTCTCACCTTTATCTCTTCCTCTAGGTGTCTCTTGAGTTCCTCAATCTGTTGGGTGAAAGCCTGTTTGCCTCTTGACAGCTGAGAAACCAGAGCATCCTTCTCCTCCACCTGGCGTGAATATTCACCTGGGAAAGGTTGCGGATGCACAAAACTTTTTATTGCCACTGATGACGCTACTGTGGACATTTGGGGCTGTAAAACCAAACTGTTAGCAGTCCTTGCTGAAACTTATGATCCCATTTCAAGCATTTCTTATTCGAGGGGAGACAAAGAATGTTGGAAAGAACATGTGGCCAGAAGAGTAATTTTTGCAATAACTCTCTGAGATTACTGATCTGCAAATGTAGATGTGTGTTTCTCACCTGACTCCGTCTGCAGACGAGCTCTTTGAGCATTGAGGTCATTGATCATGCGCTGATGCTCTTCTTCCTTTGTCTTAATCTCACTCAGCTGGTCTTCCAGGGTGCGGCACATCTTCTCCAGATTTGCCTGTGGAGGTCACAGAGAATGAAAGAAGATTAGGATCTAGACGCCTTCTTATTCGGAAGAGCAGGACTCTAAGCAGAAAAACATGAACAGACTTGCCAGGTCTGGACTGTTCCTTGGTGTTAGAAAGTAAGAAACACAGCTCCATAGAGAGACAGGGAGTTAGATGGTAACCAGGCCATAATTTGAAAAGACGTATTTCAATGGAATTAATTTCCAAGTGGTTTTCAGTCTGTTTTTCCATACCTTGGCTTTGGAGACAGACTCCATGTTACTGGCCAAGTCATCAATCTCCATCTTGAGCTCGCTCTTCTCCTTCTCCAGCTTCTGCTTGACGCGCTGCAGGTTGTCGATCTGCTCCCCCAGCTCAGCTGTGCTGTCCGCGTGCTTCTTGCGCAGGGCGGCAGCCGTGGCTTCGTGCTGCAGCGTGGCCTCTTCGAGGTCCCGGCGCATCTTCTGGAATTCTGCCTCCCGCTTCTTGTTCATCTCCACCTGAGCTGCCGTCGCCCCTCCTGCTTCTTCCAGGCGCTCGCTGATCTCCTCCAGCTCCCTGGACAGGTCAGCCCGATGCTTCTCTGCTTTAGCGCGAGAGGTTCGCTCGGCCTCGATTTCCTCCTCCAGTTCCTCAATACGGGCCTGGAGAACACGAGGGACCCTTCACGCCCGTGCCCTCCTCCTCCCTGAGCCGAGCCTGGGGCAGGCAGGGGAAGGGCAGACACTTGCCTGCAGCTCCTTGATCTTCTTCTGTAGTTGCATGCCCAGGGCTTGTTCATCCTCGATTTTGCTCTGGATCTGGCTGATTTCAAAGTCTTTCCTTTGGGCAAAGCAAAGTGGGTTACAGCTCAAAGGAAAAAGACAAGAGCTGCAGCCCAGCACTGAGGTGCCCCAGGGCCACACTTACTTCTTCAGTTTCTCATCCAGCTGCTGCTTATCATTCTCCAGATCCATGATGCTGTCCTGGGCCAGCTTCAGGTCTCCTTCCAGTTTCCTCTTGGCTCTCTCCAGGTCCATGCGCAGTTTCTTCTCTTGCTCCAGGGACCCTTCCAGCTACACAGAACAAGGCCATCAGTGCTCCACCAGCCAGCTCAAACTCCATACCTGTCTGTTCCTGCTGTGTGTCCGTGGGCTTACATCGTCCACTTGCTGCTCCAGCTTGGTCTTGGCTTTGGTCAGTGTATTGACTTTGTCCTCCTCTGCCTGCAGGTCATCCAGGGTCTGCTGATGGGCCTCTTGGAGGGCTTTCTTCTCTTTTGTCAGCTTGGCGATGGTCTCGTCCAGGGCTGCCATCTCCTCTGTGAGGTTTTTCACCTTTAGGAAGAAGGGAGCAAATGTAAATCAAGGAAGTAGATATAGAGTGGGGCTCTTTTCTGGAGTGTGGGTGAGATTTTCTGCCTCGTACCTTGTTTTCAGTGGCGTGCTTTTCCTTCTCCACCTTGGCCAGTGTTAGCTCAAGGTCATCAATATCTTTCTTCAGCTCTGAACATTCATCCTCCAGTTTTCTCTTCTTGGCTGTCAG
This sequence comes from Manacus candei, assembly GCF_025592945.1. Lineage (NCBI taxonomy): Eukaryota > Metazoa > Chordata > Aves > Passeriformes > Pipridae > Manacus > Manacus candei. The sequence goes on along the minus strand of NW_026138095.1, from coordinate 12,372,935 downwards.
CTCAGCATTGATTTCCTCCTCATCCTCAGCCCTTTCAGTCACTTCCTTAATTTTGGCTTCCAGCTGGATTTTGGTTTTGATGAGTTGGTCACACCTTTCCTCAGCATCAGCCAGAGCATCAGCTTCCTATTAGGGAAACATAGTTTCATTCACTAGTCTCAGGTATTTGCAGCTTGGTGTGTCCAGCAAAGGAAAAGAAATATGGAATTACTCTTTTTTTACACAGTATCAGAGTACGTTTTTATTCTGATTATTTTTTTTGCTTTCATTAATTATTCTCTCTTGCTGTTGTTAAAGATAAGATGATAGTATCCAGTATTACTTTTTCCTAAGAGATTTGATTACTTTCTCTGGAAATTAAGAACTGAGTATAATTGTGTACAGATTTGGGGGTTGTTTTTTTTTATCTCCCTAAAATCCTTCTTTGGCGATACTGACTTTGAATAATTTTTTTGTGCCAGATAAATTGATATATTGTCTAGATGCAATTAATAGTTTCGATTTGAACCTGACTTTTTTTTGAATCTGTGAAGACACAAGAATAATGTTTAAATATTGCCCAATCTTTTGATGACAGAATCACAGAATGAGCCGAGTTGGAAGGGACCCACAAGGACCATCAAGTCCAACCTCTAGCCCTGCACAAGACCATCCCCAAGAGTCACAGCGTTTGATCTTCCAATGGAAATTGGAGGCACACATAGGCCTGCCAGAATGCTGGGGGGGTTTTGTGTCTTCCTGGAATAGTGGTTGCAGAAAGACAGGTGACATTACATGTATCATAAGAAATGACATAAAGCATATTTGGGCAACTGATTGAAACCAATGGTGTCAGAGAATTGCTCTACAGACTCTGTTAACTGTATATACTAAATTTCCAGTGATTACAGTTGGACCTTATATTGTGAGCTTTTATGGAGAAACAGACTTATGGGCTTACCATGCTTGAAAAGTCCTTCCCAAGCTGGAACATCATATTATAATGTTGACACTGAGTGGTCTGAATTTTACCTTTAGTGATTCATATTAAAATATTTTCTAAGAAAACTTATTGTGTAGCATGAGAGTTATGTACTGTGAGAATACCTGGAAGAAACACAAATAATACTTACAGATTGCACTTGGAGCTGCAGATCATTTTTTTCTTGCATTAGAGAAGCCATTTTCTCCTCCAGCTCCTTCCGCTTTGCCTCAGACTTTGCAAGCTCTTCCTTGGTTTTCTCAAACTCTCCCTTCATGTTGGCCATCTCCTTCTCAGACTCTGCACTCTTCAGCAAGGGCTTGATCTTGAAGAACAGTTTCATCCAGGGCCAGTGTTTGACATTCATGAATGAACGAACGTTGTACTGAATGCAGAAGATGGACTCTCTGGAGCATAATTCACATGTACAATGAATATTTTCAGTTTGAAAAGTGTCAACACTTTCCCTCAAGCACAGTGAGTTTAACTGAAGACGAGGAATGCGTACCTTCTCTCCACCATTCTCCGGTACTCCACCCTCATCAGGTAACCCCTGCACACGGCCTGTGTGCGGGTGATGAGCTGTGCCAGCTTCTCATCCCTCATCTCCTCCAGGAGCCCCAGCAGCCCAGCTTTGAAGAACACCTTAGAGAGGGAATGTTGCAGCACATCACTGTCAGGCCGGGCAAAGCACAGGCACTGAGTGAGTGAGGGAATGGGGGGTTTGTACCTTAGTGTGTCCAAATTTGTACTGGGTGTGGTCCACATCGATTGAGCCAAGGAGCTTCTCGGAAGCCTTCTTGCTGTCGATGAACTGTCCCTCTGGGATGGCACTGGCATTAAGCACCTTGTATCTGTGGAATTAGAGGAAATGTGAAAGAAGGCAATGTCAAGTCATAAGGTTATAATGTTTATTGAAACCAACATCAGTGTTGCAGCAGAATCAGGCTGAGGAAATTGGAATTTCGTCCCTTGTTTAGAGATACCCTTATCATGAGGGTAACAAAATCAAGGAAACTTTTCCGGTCACAGATGAAAAGAGGACGCCGATCTCCAGTCACTTCAATCTATATCTTTTTTACTTAAACTATGTTGTAGAAAATTGCTGCAGAGGAACATTGTCACTATGTGTATAGGCAGAAAGCCTTGTCCCCTGGAACTTGCAGCTGATACAATGACCAAAGAACTCTGAGAGAGTTTGTAATTTTTTCCTGAGAACATATTGAAACCACATCCCAAACTGCTGGTTTTAATCTTGTAATCAGTGACTTGTGTTGCTCTACTGTGCTTCCGTACTCAGAGACCCTGGCAAAGCTCAGTTGCGTGATGGACAGTGGTCGGTGAGGACACCTGACACTCTTAATTTCTCAACAATTTCTCTTTTGCTAACCATGAATGTTGCCTTTGGTTATGCATTCCAACTTCTTCCTTTCTTTCGGTTATAATTGGAAGGAGTTTGCATTAAAAAATATCCAGAAGTGTTAAAATATTTAAGATGTAAGACTTCTTCAACAAAGAATGGGAAGCAGAAATGAGACTGACCTCTGTTTGAAGTCAGCATAAAGGATTCTGCTCGGGAATCCTTTTCTGCAAATCCTGATCCCTTCTAACACGCCGTTACAGCGCAGCTGGTGCAGCACCAGCTCGTGCTCCATGGCACCTGAGCAAATAAGAAAACCATTTGATACTTCATGATAAAGCATAGAGAATAATGGCTTTATCAGACTATTTCTTCTCTGAACTTGGGGTTCTTACCAGGTGTTTTAGATTCATTGGGGATGATACAGCGCACAAAATGGGGGTGAGTGCTCCGCAGATTGGTCATCAGCTTGTTCAGGTTTTCCTGTGGGTTTATGCGTAAAGATTTTTCATTTAGAAATGGTACTTCTTTAGTTATACTTCCAGATGTGAGTAAAGTCTTGGAAGGTGTTAATGGGTTTGCAATTCCCAACTAAAGCCATCTGAATTTTTCTTCTGCCTTTCACTCTTGAGCATGAGAGAAAGTCATGTGTTTTTATGAGACAGAGGGATACATGCACTGAGCCAGGACATCTATGGAGAATGGTGACTTGTTGTTCATAGCAAAAAGCATAATTTTGAGTAAAAGATGATTCTTTGTAATCTCCAGATCCTTACTGTGTGGAAAACACTATTGATGTGATCAGAAAAAAACAAAAAGAGAAGAGGGACAAGGACCGTGTTTGCAGAGAAGGCTGGGAAAGGGAAGCTTAATGGCCTTAGATGCTACTTGTGAAGATACATTTGACAAAGATTGAGCAGGACATGACAGGAAAGATTCCCTGTTCAGTGAGAATGGGGGTCAGAAATCGTAGAACAAAGGTATGAGTGGCAGGCCCTGCAGCACCCCTTTGTAGAAGTGCTTTTAAAAGCAAATCCAGGAACTATATCTGACTTTAGCTATCAGTTTTACTAACTAGGTCCTAACACATATCAATTTAGCCCTGGTTTGGAGCAAGGGCAAAGCTGTTCAGGCAAACACCTCTTTCACAGTGTGAGAAACTGTTCAGGGTGCTGCATACTAGTTACATATCACAAGTGCAGAAACAAGAGTGTTTCAGTCTGCCTTAAGCTCTGCCCATTGGTAGAAAGGTAATTGGCTTTGGCATTTCTCTATTGCCTTGTCTTCATATGTAGAATCGTGTGAAAGCAATGTATTAGGTATTATGTCTTATATATTATCATGTGCAAATGCACACACATTTGCATGTGCGATCAAGGCTTAAGATTCCCTGAGGCAGGTACCCAGATCGACCATTGTCCTCATATGGCAAAGGGAGAGGATGAAGAGCTCGATCCTGCCAACCAGTGTACTTGTAAATAAATAAAACTGTAGCCTGAATTAAGTACTTTTTCCAGCAATTGAAGAAAGGCAAGATCAAGATGTATCTTCCTCAGCTGGCCTCAGCTGACTTCCTGTCAGCTCTTTTATGAATAACCAGAGATGTTCTTGATGCAAAAAAATTTTAACAGGTGCAGTGAAATGGCTTTGTTGCCAAAAAACCAAAACCAACCAAACAAAAAAACTCAGGAAAAAGTAGAGAGAATGACTTTTGTACTCACCCTGAACAGAGCTGACACTGTCTGGAAAGAAGAACCCTTCTTCTTGCCTCCCTTCTTGCCACCACCACCACCACCACTAGCCTCTGAAGAACACCAAAAAAAAAAGATGATTTTATAACTTTTGTAGAACAAGTTTGTTCATATATACCAGTCATGATAAAAATGGAACCTAGAAAGCAATAGAGTCAACACTCAATCTGAAGGAACACAGGACCAAAGGTATGTGATAATCCGAGGGACGATAATGGCTGAGTGGAAGGCCTGAAATACATTGGATCTTTTTCTTTATTAATAAATTCAAGCGAGGGGAGGCTCTGCACAACGTGCAGTTTCTTTACAACACTAGCTGATATTCATGGCTCTGGTCATCATGGCCAGTCTTCGCGAACGAAGATTTGGGAAAGGTCATTACCCTTCGAGCCTGCGCAGTGGATTTTTTAGGTGAGACACAGTGTGTGCTGAACTGAGCCCACCCTTTAATCCTAAGGTTCATCTACCGGGGCCGAGCGAGCTCGGACGGTGGCAGCGAGGTCCTCAGGACGTAGGTTTGTTTAGAGTGACCTTCTCTTAGATGGATGGCCTTACAGGGCTGACGAGCTCCATCTGCCCGGAGGAGTTCCCTGACTGGGAGAGTGCCGCATCCTAACCACTAGACCACCAGGGGGCCCCTATGGCTCTGGTAGAATCATTAAATAAATATGAAAATATGAATTTCAGAGAACTGACCTGCCTCTCCTCCAGCAGAGGCAAAGAGTAAGGCTAGAGTCTTCAGGGATGATTTCTGATACAGCCCCACCACTGTTTCATTCAGAGGGTCCTTGTTCTTGTCAAGCCACCCAGTGATGTTGTAGTCCACTGTGCCAGCGTAGTGCACCAGGGAGAAGTGGGCCTCAGCCTTTCCTTTGCCAGGCTTGGGCTTCTGGAAGTTGTTGGACTTGCCCAGGTGCTGGTCATAGAGCTTGTTCTTGAAAGAGGTGTCAGTTGCCTTGGGGAACATGCACTCCTCTTCCAGGATGGAGAAGATGCCCATGGGCTGGAAGAAGCACAAGGAAGAAGGAAGATGTGAAAAGGCAGAAAGACTGACAGATGAAATAAATTCCTGAGTGGGACAATATTACTGCTCTCAGGGATTGTTCTTCCACTCAGCAAATTGTAAAATAATCTAAACTTATGTGTTTGCAATATTTACCCTTTCCATCTACATCTATAAATATATATAAAATTAATGCATTTCTGAAAATACTTCACATTGTGAATTACAGAAATACCTTCTCAATGAGCTCAATGCAGGCAGCCAGGTCCATCCCAAAGTCAATAAACTCCCACTCAATTCCCTCCTTCTTGTACTCCTCCTGCTCTAGCACGAACATGTGATGGTTGAAGAACTGTTGCAGTTTTTCATTGGTGAAGTTGATGCACAGCTGCTCCAGGCTGTTGAACTGCACAGTTACAAATAGAGATTACTATTAATGTAAATAGAGTAATAAAGAACAGTGCTGGCTTTTTGTACCAAACACAGGAGGATCTGCCAGTGTTCCTTCTTTACTCATCCAGGAGTTTGGAATTTCTGCTAGTGTGTCTCTTGGCTCAAGCTAAACTTTCTCCATAGATTTATGACCCTAGAAGCTTAGGTCATCTCAATGATTAAAATTTATGAGTTTTGATATCTACTAGACTGAGTTAATTCAGTTACAGGATCGTCCACAGCACAACAGTGTATCCAACATTTTCAAATGCTGATATCAAAACACGTCCTAAGCCTTCTAAGCACAAATTTTTTCTGTGGAACTAGTGTCTCATTATTAGGTACCAAATGCCATCTTAGTCTACTGCTTGTAATAGGTTGAAAAATTGCCCTTAGAGATTTCCACTGGCATATGTGCAACACAAAAATCTATTCCCAATTAAAAACCTGTTGGAATCATGATGCTTTAGATAGAATATGAAAGGATCAAACCATTTATGAAAAAAAAAAGGGAAGTACTTCAACACATAATAGAGTTACTTCAAAAATCACAGTGATAAACTCCTATTCCTTACATCAAAGATCTCGAAGCCAGCAATGTCCAGCACACCAATGAAGTACTGCCTGGGCTGCTTCGTGTCCAGCTGTTGGTTGATGCGAACAACCATCCACAGGAACATCTTCTCAAACACAGCCTTTGCCAGGGCACCCACTGAATTGTACACCTAAATGTAAAACAGAAGGCTTGTAGTCTTCATGCAGCATAGAAGAGAAAGTCTAGAGGATTTGTCAACAGAACGGGGGTTTTGTTACCTGCTGCACTGTTTGGCCCTTGGTCACATATTCGTTCCCCACCTTGACTCGGGGGTAGCAGAGGGCCTTGAGCAGGTCTGCTGAATTCAGACCCATCAGGTAGGCAGCCTTGTCAGCAACTAAAGCCCCAAAAGTCAATTGTTAATGTAAAAGTAGACCTTAGTGTTTCTTAAAAAAATTATCAAAAGGAAATTCGAGTAAATATCAAATTATTAGTAAAGATAAAAAACATATTAATGGAAACATTCTTTAGTAGTCACTGGACTTAATATTTTGCATCGCTCAAAATAATCTGCAGCTTCCACTGAGTTGTGTTCCTCCAGAGAACAGTGTGTCTGGTTAGGACACACTTCTACAATACTGGCACTGAGGAAAGGCTGAGTCAAGGATTCTGACCCTGAATTGCTGCCTGTATTTTTGTGAGTGTTTGGTGTCTACAGTGCTTTGGTATATGTTGCGCTGGTACCTTCAGTGCCATCAGGCTCTGCCTGCTCCTCACGCTGCTTCTGCTTGAACTTCAGGTTCCCGTAGTGCATGACGGCCCCTGTCAGCTTGTAGATGGCTGTTTTCTCGTCAGGAGTGAAGCCCAGGATGTCAATGGCAGTCTGAAAAAAGTGTCACTAGAGTAAGTACGCCAGCTGCTAAAGGTCAGAGAAATAAAAGTTCACCTAGAAAACTTCTGAACTTACATCCGTGGCCATCAGCTCTTCCTGGTCGTTAATGCTGGGAACAGTGATCTCACCTTGACTCACGTACTGATAGTCATATGGGTTGGTGGTGATCAGTAACATCTCTGAAAATAGGGACAGAACAGACATGGGTCATATGCAATTGGCACATAAAGGAGTTAAATGCCGTGACCTTTGCCTGGAAGAGTTAGTGATCTTTCCTACCAATCAGCTCTGGCTTCTTGTTGGACATGATCTGATAAAAGATGTGGTAGCTTCTTTCTGCCTTGAGCTGGAAAGTGACTCTGGACTTCTCCAGCAGATCTGGCAAGGATGGCAGGACAGAGTTAAGCACAAGAACTGAGGAAGGCTGGAAGGAAGGGGATCAGGCCAGGAGGGGCTCTTACATGTTTCAATGTCAGCAGAAGCCAGTTTGCCTGTGGCCCCAAAGTGGATTCTGATGAATTTACCCTGAAAGCAGCAGAAAAGTCAATTGAGATCTATTTTACCAATCCCGACTGCAAGAATATTTGAGTCAATCTCAACTGTTGTCCCAGGTAACAACTCACAAAGCGCGAGGAGTTGTCGTTCCTCACGGTCTTGGCATTTCCAAAGGCCTCCAGCAGTGGGTTAGCACTGATGATTTGATCCTCAAGTGTCCCCTAAAATGGAAATCTTCTTGTCATGATTTAGCTCCTAAATAAATTTGATAGTTTCAGGTTCCTACTCCTGCAGGGACCTCACCTGCATTTTGCCTGATGTCTGCTCCTCCTTCTTCTTGTCCCCACTGGCTGCAATTGTTGCAAAGTACTGGATGACACGCTTTGTGTTCACAGTCTTCCCGGCACCGGATTCTCCGCTGTCAGAGCAAGGAGAGAAGCAGAGAGCGTGTGGTCAGGCAGGAGGGGCCCTGGCCCTGGGCAGCCCCTCAGGGACCCGAGCAGGGGGTGTACGTACGTGATCAGGATGGACTGGTTCTCCCGATCTGGGGAAGAGGCAGAAAAAAATAGGTTTTATAAGCAAAGAACAAAAAAATGCTGAATATTACAATGATAAGAAAAAAGAAGTTGCTTTTTTTATGTCTTTATTTACTCCTAAGGAGATTTTTTTCAATTTCAATTCCTTGCAAAGTTATTTGCACCCTTTTCTTACCTCTGAACATATACTCAGTGTTCATGATCTGAAATTAGAGAGGTATGGATTTGATGGGTGAACTGTTACATGGATAAGGAGTTGGCTGGAAGGCTGCATCCAGAGGGTTATGGTCGAGTTCCATGTCCAAAACTTTAATGAGTGGTGTCCTCCAAGGATTTGCACTGAGACCAATATTGTTTAATACTGCATACATAGTGGGACTGAGCACACCCTCAGCAAATTTGCAGACCACACCAAGCTGAGTGGTTTAGTTTATAAACCTGTGGTAAAGGATACCATCCAGGTGGACCTTGCCAGGATTGTGAAGGTGGCCCATGTGAACATCATGAAGTTCAACAAGGCCAAATGCAAGGTGATGCACTGAGGTTGGAGCAGTCTCCAATATCAGCCTAGACTGAGGGGTGACTGGCTTGAGAGCAACCCGACAAAGAAGGTTTGGGGGTACTGAAGGATGAAAAATTGGACATGAACTGGCAATGGGCACTTGGAGTCAGAAAGCCAATCCGATCCTGGGCTGCATGAAAAAAAATGTGGCCAGCAGGGGAAGGTAGGTGATTCTGCCCCTCTCCTCTACTCTTGTGAGATGCCTCGTAGAATAATCTGTCCAGATCTGGGGTTGCCAGTGCAATACAGACACAGACCTGTTAGGGTGGGTCCAGAGGACACTATGAAAATGATCTGTGATCTGGAACATCTCTCTTATGGAGACAGGCTGAGAGAGTTGGGATTGTTCAGCCTGGGTAGAGAAGGCTCCAGGGATGTCTTATTGCAGCCTTTCAGTCCTTAAAGAGGGCTTATAAGAAAGACAACAACTTTTTACCAAAGTTGTAGTGACAGAACAAGGGGTAACAGTTTTGTAGACTCAAAGAGAGTAGATTTTATGATGATGGATGTGAGCCGCAGTAACAGGTTGCCCAAAGATGTTGTCAATATCCTATCATTGGAAGTGCTCCAGGACATGGTGGACAGAGCTTTGAGCAATGTAATCTAGTGGAAGATGTCTCTACAAATGTCATAGGGAAGGACTATGTGATTTTTAAAGATCCCTTCCAGCACAGGCCATTCTGTAATTCTATAATGCTGTTCCATGGACATTGAAGACCCTTGAAGAACCACATGTTACTTCTCTGTACCACTCTATGGTCTTTTTTTCCCCTGCATACAGTAAATTGTTTTAATTTTCTACTGCACAGACTGGTTTTAGAGCAGTAGAGAAGGGGAGAGTAAGGACCCATGACAAAGGAATCCTGATGATGGGTAATACTTCTGAACTCAATAGCACAGAGAAAGAAATGAAAAGGTGGAAACAATACATAACCTTATTTCATTTTTCGTTACATGGTTTTGTCAAGACAAATCTGAACAGTTCTATTATTGATGTTTCCTGTGGCCCTTTGATGAATTAGATCATTGGACAGAATTTCCACATATTTCTATGTATGTGGATTTCATATCCTGTTCACTTTCACTGCTTCATTACAGACCTAATTATATTCCTTGCTCCACCTAGTCCATTGTTTGTCTTATTATTTTTCCTGACACAGTATCAGGGGTACTGTACATCCCTTTTAGAAATACCGATGTGAAAAAAATCCTGTTTAAATTAGAAGTTAATAATGCCATGGCTGAAATAAACCTTAATGACCTACTTAGATGTTATCATCAGATTTATCAGGGAAACTCTGTGAACACTTTTAAAATGTCTTTTTGGTGAAATCACCCTGAGAGCCACTCACCAGTCAGCATGAACTGATAGGCGTTGTCAGAGATGGAGAAGATGTGTGGAGGGGCCTCCTGGCGCTTCTTGCCTCGGTAGGCCAACACCACCTCCGGGTTGTACACGGGCAGCCACTTGTAGGGGTTGACAGTGACGCAGAAGAGACCCGAGTAGGTCTGCGAGGAAGGGACACAGCACGTTGGCTTCCCCTGGGCCTGGCAGAGCAGTTCCTCCAGCTGCCCAGAGGAAGCTGCTGCTGCCACTTACGTAGATCATCCAGGCTGCGTAACGCTCTTTGAGGTTGTACAGCACAGCGGGTTCGTGGAGGTGGGTCATCATGGCCATGTCCTCAATTTTGTCGTACTTGGGAGGGTTCATGGAGAAGATTTGATCTTCCTTCACGGTCAGGGTCTGTCAGAGCGCAGCAAGGGACAAGCATGTCAACTCAGAGCCAGAGTGGGAATGAAATGCTGTTTGTAAATCTTACATGTTACCCACCTCTCCCTTTTCAGTCTTGACAGTGACCTTCCCTGATTCCCTGCTCTGGATTGTGCTTTTCACATAGGATTCTTTTGCATGTACCACAAAGACGGATGACTTGGCATCGAAAGGCTTGTTCTGGGCCTCGATTCTCTCCTTCTCTGACTTCCGGAGGTAAGGAGCTGCCTCCCCAAAGATGGCCATCTCGGCGTCTGTCGACATGGCTGTGGTTTATGGCATGCAGCAAGGCACTGCGCTGGAGTAGAGGCAGAGTGCTGAGGGAAGGAAGAAAGTCCTTTGTACCAGAGACCTGAGTCTTGGTAGTTTTCTGCTCTGCCTATTCTTACAGTCTACCTCTCTGTCCTACCTGCTTTTCACCCTAGATGTCTTTTAATTTACTTAGGTCTTAAAGAAGAAAGATTTCTTTGATTAAGGTTAAATTTTTTCTCTCTTATTGCAGTTTATGTGTTCAGTTCAGATCTCGTGGTGTTTCAGTAAGCTATACAGAAAAGTTGCATTGATGGCACGGTCAAGACTATTCTGCAGAAGCAGAAGAAATACCAAGAGAAGTCATCTTATCGAAATTATGAAAGCCCACTTGTATTGTTTCTGTCTTGCCCATTTTAGACCATGTAATTTTTATCAACTATAGAGATGGAGCAACATAAGGAAGAAGATGTGGAGTAAGCAGAAGCAGAGGTATGAGTTGTCCATGCAAACATTTTTCCTCAGTTATAAATCAGACTTTGTCTCCTCCATTTGTTCTGCCTTTTTCAGTTCATGCTAATCTTTTAAGATTAACTTGTACCAAAAGAGGAAAATAAAAAAAAATTAATAAAAAACATTCAGAGGGATTTGACAAAATCTTAACTTAAAATGTGCTGGTTTTTCACCTTTTCTTTCCTGGATTTTGTTTGCATTCAATCTGCTTTTAAGAGTTCTGTGCGTAAGAGGTCAATTATTTCCCAGCAGATACCAAACAAATGTGTCCAACCCAGTTATGAAAGGAAATTTGCTCTTTTAGACAGCACAGGTTAGGTAGAATTGCACTGCATTAGTGTGCATAGATGTAAAGGGGTATGGAAAGTGGCCTTACAGGTGCATAAAAAAAGCCAACTTGGAGTCTATTCCTATAGAGTAGGTAAATCAGTCTTACCTCTTGTGACACCAGCTGACTCTCAGGCTGGAAGATGGTCAATACTGAAAAAGAGAAATGCAACTTGCCTCTTATCTTTGCACAGACTCCAAAGGATAAGTCATAGGGGAAAAATATGCTGGTGACTTGAATGCAGTATCAAAATGTCTATTGATACAGACAGTTCTTTAAGGAAAGCAGTTCTACAAGCAGTAGGAATGCAGTGAGATTCTGCCAGCACCCAGTCCTCCATACTCTTACCTTTAATCTTTCCACAGAGACAGAACAGACTTGTCCTATGAGCACTTTTATAGGTTCTGGTTTGCTCATTCAACTCCCTCCTCCTCTTTCGTAGGTCAAAAAATTTTTGGCAAAGCATTGTTTGGCAAAGTAGACTGAGTACATGATTCCCATTCGGGCTCGTGGATATATTTAGAAATATCTGAAGTGTTCCTAGCTATGTGAATAAAAGTCCTATAAATATTTTGACTTGGAATCTGGAAGGAGGAAATGCTGTCCAGCAAATAGAACAGTAGGACTGGGTCTTGGAATTGTTGGCTTCTCTTCTTGTTACTATGAATTCCTGTTTGGCATATAAGATTTGTGTGTCTCAGAACTCAGCAGCAGTGAGAAGGATTATTATTACAAGAGCTTTGGAGAGATTCTCTTCAGAAATATTCTGGAAAGAAGGAATAGGAACAATCCAGTATGGTCTAATTCTAATACTGGACAACCATATCATGCTTGTGTTACTGCATCTATTTACAACTCCTTAGTTTTTTGCTGGGTACTTTCAAAAGATCAGATTATCCCCCTTGCTTCATACATTTATTTACATCGTTTACATTCTTCTGAAGTATTGCCTATTGGCTCTGATTTGAAATTCAATTTTAAAGGTATTATTTTACTGCTCTCCATGCTTGGCTGTGCTGGTTTGCTCAAACGTGTGTCCAGCAGAAATTTCGTAGTGTCACATGAACAGGAATTCCTTAGGATGCATTTTACATCCTTCAGCCTTTAGGTGTATCGGGAGCTTTAACTTGGCAATCTGCTGCTATTGTAGAGATCTTGGACTGCGACTATAGTTACCAAATGAAAGAATGGGATTAAGGTCACAAACACACCTTCTCCAGCCTTCCCAAGCACAAACACAGACTCCACAGAAATGTAGAGAACTCCTGGGAAGATTTTCATTTCCTTTGCAAAGAGGTACATAGGATCTACTATTCTAAGTTCTTCCATGGAGCTTGGATGAGGTGCTGTGATTCTGTACCATATTCTGAAGACTCATGTTTTCCCTCAAACATCAGGGAGTTGAAGCACTGTAAAAAGAGTCAGAGAGAGTGACCAGTCTTCTCAACTCATTGCTCTAAAAAACTTTTGTGTGCTTCCAACTGCATGTATGACTGAGACTTCTGAGATCAAGAATTCTTTTGAGGCTACCAATGTCCTTCTGCAAAATAAATGTTGAGATTTTATAATTTCTGTTTCAAAGGTAATATTGTGTGTCTGTAGAATTTTCTTTGAAGAAAACGCCATCCTTTAGCATACAAAACAGGATAAAGGGAGAGAAAGAGAGATTTTCCTTTCCTCTTTCCTCTTCTACTGCATTATGTAATTGCTTAACAAAGAATAGACTTGGTTGTTCTTTATATATCACATGAAATTAACTCCAAGATGGATCTGCAATTTTTTGATAAACATGATTGTTGACATAATGTGTTCCAAGTTGTGTGGGAACTGAAAGCTTAGCAGCTGAAATCCACATAGCTGAAAGAAACTTCCCATCCAATATCCACTTTTACCGTTATTGCTGTGTTTATGGATCTAGTTGCAGCTGCAAAATGATTGTTTACATTTCGGTTTCCCTCCTGGGTCCTCTGCACATGTTAATTAAAGAGCATGACATGGATGCCAGTACACTGGTTCAAAGATCACACTTGCAGTATATCATTCTCTCTGTCAGTTTGGCATCTTGTATTTTATTTCACCTCCTAGAGTAATGGAAATCAACTGGGAAGGCAACAAATTCAAGAAGTTGTAACAGATAACTTGTTCTTCTGTTTCTTTCTGTGCTAGAAGCTCGATAATGCTTGGGTTTTGTCTGCCTAGTTCAGGAAATAGCACTTCGCATGTATTCTTCCCACAGTGAGAACACCATCAGGTCCCAAAGCCATTCTAGGGCTCTGAGTTTTGTTATGCCTTGCCTCTTCATGTTCTGTGAATTTTCTGAATATTTTTCCGTCTTCTTGACATCTCATGAGCCCGTTAAACTCCAGACTTTTTACAGAATTTGTTAAACTGGGATGGGATACTGTCAACTTGGGCTTAAACCACTTTCTTGGGTTTTCAAATTTTGGAAAAGATTGCATAAAATTTTTTCACTTGTGGATGGAAAAAAGATTCATACCTACAAAGAGGTGATGGTTCTGTTTGTCCTGTGATTGGTTATGAAGGTGGACTTCATGCTACTGGACAAGTCATTGACCTCAGTCGTCAACTCACCTTTCTCCTTTGCCAGCTTCTGCTTGATGCTTTGAGGGTTTTTGATCCCCAAATTCACCAGTCTGCAGTAGAAAAAGAATAATAACCCCATAGGACCACAGAAGTGTCAGTGATAAAGGACCTCTAGGGGTCCCTACTCATGTTTTCAAGTCACAAAATCATCTCATCTCTCTCAAAAATTTGTTGCCATAGTGCACTATCCACTTACTGAGAAAAATTTCAAAGTGAAAAGAATTTTAAAATTATAAATGAAAACTACTTTTAGTCTAGTCAATACTTTGCATTGTGTTTAATGTTGTTTAGTTCACCTTGGATCTAGAGGAGTGAAGTTCACAGATGGGAACAACTACATGGTTCATCACATTTTATGGTTATTTTTTGGTTTATCATTTATAAAAATCTGGATGAGGGGAAGGCTGTGGATATAGTCTACCTGGACTTCAGCAAAGCCTTTGACACCGTCTCCCACAGCATACTCCTGAAAAAGCTGGTAGCCCATAGCTTGGACAGGGGCACGTCTGTGCTGGGTTAGGAATGGGCTGGAGGGCCCAGAGAGTGGTGGGAACGGAGCTGCATCCAGCTGGGATCCGGTCACCAGTGGTGTCCTCAGGGATCAGTGTTGGGCCCAGTTGTATTTAATATCTTTATTGATGATTTAGGTGAGGGGATTGAGTCCACCATCAGCAAATTTGCAGATGACACTAATTTGGGGGGGAGTGTCGATCAGCTGGAAGGCAGGAGGGCTCTGCAGAGGGACCTGGACAGGCTGGAGAGTTGGGCTGATTCCAAGGGGATGAGGTTCAACAAGGCCAAGTGCCGGGTCCTGCACTTTGGCCACAGCAACCCCCGGCAGCCCCCTGGGCTGGGGACAGAGTGGCTGGAGAGCAGCCAGGCAGAAAGGGAGCTGGGAGTAGGGATGGACAGAAGCTGAACAGGAGCCAGAGTGTGCCCAGGTGGCCAAGAGGGCCAATGGATCCTGGCCTGGACCAGGAACAGTGTGACAGCAGGACCAGGGAAGTGATTCTTGCCCTGTACTCAGCACTGGTGAGGCCACCCCTGGAGTGCTGTGTCCAGCTCTGGGCCCCTCAGTTCAGGAAGGCCATGGAGGGGCTGGAGCAGGTCCAGAGGAGAGCAACGAGGCTGGGGAAGGGACTGGAGCACAAGTGCTGTGAGGAGAGGCTGAGGGAGCTGGGGTTGTTGAGCCCGGAGAAGAGGAGGCTCAGGGGAGACCTCCTCACTCTCTGCAACTCCCTGACAGGAGGGGGGAGCCAGGGGGGGGTTGGTCTCTTCTCCCAGGCAGAGATCAGTAAGACAAGAGGGCATGGTCTTAAGCTGTGCCAGGGGAGGTTTAGGTTAAGTATTAGGAAGAAATTCTTTACAGAAAGGGTAATCAGGCATTGGAATGGGCTGCCCAGGGAGGGAGTGGATTCTCCATCCCTGGGGGTTTTTAAGATGAGACTGAATGTGGCCTGGGAACCACGGCAGGGTTGGACTTGATGATCTCGGAGGTCCCTTCCAACCCAGTTGATTCTATGATTCTATGATTTAAGTGATTAAGTGATTTTTCATCTTGCAGTAATAAAATGATTAAGTAGACAAGGCATAACTGAAATTATCAAAAAGTTTCTAACTGGCAACTACAGGTTACAGTGTTGCATGGAGTCAGCAGGAATATGGACTTGATACCACATTTTACCTATCTCAGCAACTTTCTCCCACAGGACTAAGAACGGCAAAATAGATATAATTACATAAATAATTTATTATCATAGTTTTTAGACTAAAAGATCTCAATCAGAATTATTTACTACACAGTATAGAAGCTGTAACTACTAGTTCAATATAGTGCAGTATTTTTGAAGCAATATTGAAGTAATATTAAAGTAACTATATAGAAACTAGCAAAAACAATTATTGAGATTGATGTTACTCACCCAGACCAACAACAATGGCCCAACCTCTTTCACTGAGCCTCGAGGAGTGACCTTGAGGGGCATCCCCACTTGAGGGAGGAATGTCCACACACACTCTGAGAAGGGCTGTGTTAGAAAACCCTCCCACTGAATTGTGGGACTGGGTTTTACAATGTAAAGGGCTGGACTGTCAGTCAAGTGTCTCTGGACCAGCTATGCGAACTCGGTAGGTTTAGGTAAATTGTAATCTGTTGGTTCCTTTTTCAGGTACTTTACCAGATCTGCCACATCTTCACCTCCCTATCAGGATGCTTAACTCTGAGACTGATGACTCAGACTGGTTTCAGCTTTATTCAACACCAAAAGTAGCACAACCTCCCTTCTCCATTCCCCACTGATAGCTTTGCAAATGGGATGTTGTTTGAGATGTTGTTTGAGATGTTTTACCCCCACTCCAGGCAGAGCATCGTGCTGCACTTGTTTTTTTCCTCTAATCTCTATTCCCTTTTCTGATATTTTCTGCAGTTTACTGTTTTACCAGTGCTACTCTCACAACTGGTATTCAGAAACAGTTGTTTTAGTCTTTTAAAGGGAGGTTTCCAGACTTCCAGGGTCCAATAATCTCTGTCCAGGCTCTTTTGGATATTACATACAAAAGGCTTAAAGTTTTAATGTCAGTTTTAGCTTTTTGAAGATATTTGAAATTACAGAGTAATTATGCACGTTTAGCAGAGTGATATAGTAGAATATGGAAATCACAGGACAAACACAATGTAGCAATTACAATATACAGAAATGATTTCCATTTGCCTGACAGATTTGGTGACCATCCATATAGGGGCTGCAGCATTGGTGGATTGGATGCTGCTCACAGAGAGTTGTGGGTAATGGTTCACTGTCCACGTGGAGTGACCATTGGGGTCCCTCAGGGGTCAGTCCTGGGACATATCCTGTTGAACAGCTTCGTGGGGAAAAGGACAGTGGGACACCCTCAGCACATTCAGTGACAACACTGAGCTGGATAGTGCAGTCACACGCTGCAGGGAAGGGATGGATCCAGGGGGACTTGGACAGGCTGGGTCTGTGCTCATGGAATTCAACAAAGTGAAGTGCAGGGTCTTACACCTGGGTCAGGGCAATCCCAGACACACCAACAGGTGGGGCAGAGAAGTGATTGAGAGCAACCCTGTGGCGAAAGACGTGGGGGGGATGAAAAACTGAACATGAACTAGCAGTGAGAACTCACAGCCTAGAAACCAATGGAATCCTGGGCCAAAGAAGCAGGGCCAGCAGGGCAAAGGAGGCAATTCTCCCCCTCTACTCTGCCCTTGTGAGACTCCAACTGTAACAGTGTGGCCCCAACATAAGAAGAACATGGAACTGCTGCAGCAAGTCCAGAGGAGGCCACGAATTTGATAAGATGACTGGAAGGCATATAAAGACAGGTTGAGAAAGCGGGGACTGTTCAGCCGGGAGAAGGTTGTGTGGAGCACCTTCCAGTATCTGAAAGGGCCTACTGAGAGACCAGAGACTTGTTGTCAGGAACTGTAGTGAAAGGACAGGGAGTAATGGGTACAAATTGAAAGAGGAGATAGATATTAGGATAGGAGGAGATGGATATTAGGAAGAAATTCTTTACTATGAGAGAGGTGAGATACTGGAACAGGTTGCCCAGGGAGGTTGTTGACGCTCCATCCCTGCTAGTGTTCAAGGCCAGGTTGGATAAGGCCTTGAACAAGTTGGTCTAGTGGGCGGTGTCCCTGCCCATGACAGGGGAGGTTGGGACTAGATGATCTTTAAGGTCCCTTCCAACCCTTAACATTCTGTGATTCTATTGTTACCAGTCTCTAGATGCTGAGCATCCCCAGTAACTAGGAAGAATTATGTGGGTTGAAGCCAACACAAGCCTATTTAAACAAAATTGTTTGATTTTTATACCCTATGGCCTGAGCCTTATACACACACATACCCCACACCCCCTTTTTCTTCCACCCTGCCTGGTCTGACTTGGGAGGATTATACTTTCTACTGGTTCTTTTAGGGAAGAACCAGTTGTGCCACTCCATTGATACAACCATTAATCCAAAGCAAAGGTTCCCTTAAGGTTAAGTTCAGCTCCCTTTAAGATAGCTACCATCACTTCCTGTGTTCTGCTCTGAGCTTCTTGAGCACATCATCCTTTCTGACTATCTCTGAGCCTTCCTCTCTCTGGGGGTTTGCTACCACTTACACAGACTGTTGCTTGAAATGATATTATTGAATAGCTGTCATGGTATTTTATATGTCTATTCAGAAGGACCTTGACAGGCTGAAGCAATTGGAAGAGAGGTATGTCATAATACTGAACAAAGGGAAATGCAAATAATGGGCACAGGTGGTGTCGGGTAGGTACAATCCAAGGGAAGTTGACAATCCTGGGAGTGAGGAGGGGTGTATGTGTTTGTATATGTAACCAGGCAAGTGGAAGACTAGCAGTTAAATGAAAAAGGAAATCTTTAAAGTGGTGAGGTAATAGCTTTTGTTTGTTTGTTTGTTTATTTTGGTTTTCCTCTTACAACCCTGGAAGGCCACCTTTTTTTGCTCCTGTTCCTCTTGTCCAGTTCCCTTCAGGCTCTGTAACACTCGAGCAATTACGAATTTAGTCCTGAATTATGAGGACATAAATGATATCCTCCAAAAACCACACCACAGGTGAATGCATTTGCAAATCCATGGCCACTAGTTAAGTGATTTTATGACATGGATTTATTTATGTGACTGTTGTGCAGTCATGGACCATATGCATTTTATACAGTGTCTTGTCACTGAAAAGAGCAAGGGTAACTCTGTGTGTACCGGGGTTTGGAGTCTACAGATTTTCATACTAACTGTGGTTAAGACTGAGATGGATTTTAATTGATCCCATGGGGATTAAAACCCATGCTATTAGCCATCCTTTAAGTCACAGTCACCTCAGTTACAAGTACTTATGAGTGAAAACTCAG
Organism: Manacus candei; assembly: GCF_025592945.1. Classification (NCBI taxonomy): domain Eukaryota; kingdom Metazoa; phylum Chordata; class Aves; order Passeriformes; family Pipridae; genus Manacus; species Manacus candei. The sequence continues at coordinate 12,354,058 of NW_026138095.1, read as the reverse complement.
AGTTGTGCCAGAGATTTGATTTGGGGTCATGGGTTGAAATATAAATCTTAGTAGAGGCCATTTGTCTTTGTGTAAGACAAATATACCTAAGGAGTCAGTTGGTCCTTGTACTGAGGACTTCAAAATCCCATGTTATTGACATAAGCTTTAACTTAAAATATCTATGAGATATGTAAACTGTGTCTGTATCAAGGGGTGGAATGTCTTGATCCTGACCAGGAGACCACTCTAAGTGGAGAAACCAGTGACCACATCACAGTTAACCTGAGTGTGCCCAGGCCCATGCTGAGCTCTACTGCCCATCCAGCACAAGCCTTAGGGCTGTGCTGTGCATCACAAATCTCTTGGCTGCAGGGCACACTCAACCAGGTCATCCCAAGGGAGGACCCTGCGGGCAGCTCCCTCTCCATACTGGTTATTGCACCACCTGCACAGTCTTGTCTGAGAAGCTCTCATGTGGACATTCTTTATGAATAGAATTGTGCTTTTAAAGATAATTGTAGTAGCATGAATGACCTGAAAACAAGGAACCTCTCCACAGATTGGCTCTGTGCCATGCACCATGGGAAAATCCATCCTGGGTCCATTTGGAGCTAGGGTTCCCAGCATCTCAAGGGATTTACTCAGCATCTGAGTTGATTTTTTAGTCTGCCTGTGTTGGTTCTGGCCAAGACAGGGTTAATTTTTGCAGTAGCCATGAGGAGACATGACCAGGACCTAGAGGTTATTCTGTACCACCTAACATCGTTTCTAGGGGCAGGGGTAAGTATTGATGGAAGGACATGGACAGATGCTCACAGACCCTTAGAGTCGGCAAAATGTCGGCTTTATTAGAAGAAAGACAAAATATATAGTGGTTATGATGCTTAGTTCATGTTCACACTACGTTGGTTACATAAGGAAAACATACTCTGCTGTCCACTGCTAATTGGATCACAACAGGTGGTCATAGGAGATGACAAAACTTTATTCACCTGCCAAAACTCCTCCTTGGCATCTGGCCTGAATCCACCTTTGTTCTAACTTCAGGTCCTGTAGCCATCTTAATGGCGTAGTATTTTTTTACTGTCTGCACCCAGCCATGCCAAGGCAATACACACAGAAATGCAAGGGAAATTGTTCACACAATTTCTATCCTGTGACAGGTAAGGGACTCTCTTCCAGGAAGAAGGGCTTCTTTCCAGCTGAGCTGACATGGCAGAGGGAGCTGTCCAGTATTGTGCCTCCAATTCTCCTCCCCAGAGCAGCACAGGGGAGGGCAGGGGGAGCACGTAGTTGTAGTGGGAGCACTAAACTGCAGAATACCATTCATAAACCATGACTCTATCTTATCCAACTGGGCTGTTTTATTAAGCCACTTTTTGTTGGACCTTTCTTATTGAGATCCAGAAAGAAACCTGCATTGTCTACTCCCTCCTGCCTGCCCCCCCATCCTCCTGCAAATCTGCGGCTTGTTCACACCTTCTCACCTCAGGCCATGATTTCATCTTGAGTTACTGTGAAAGTTCTTCTTTGGAGGCTAATTAGAAAGAGCATGTTCTTTCTCAGAGACAAAAATAACTATCTAACTAGGTGTGCTAGGACAATTTACTTAACTACCTACCCTCCTGGTGCAAGCGAGGTGGTATATTAGGAAGTGGGAGCAGGACAAAATGATTTAGATTTACCAATCCAAGTGCAGATAAAAAAGGGGCTATGACTTTTTCCCAGCTGCTTTATGGTCTCTGGAAGATAAACTCAGATAAAATAAACAATGTGACCAGTGTTTGTTATGATGGTCTTCAGAATTTGGAATTCTAAAAGCAAGTAAATTTCCAACTTGGCTTTCTTCAAGTTCTTGTTAGTTCTTTCTCATTCTTGTCTGCTGACATAAGTTCCCAGAGGGATTTGCCTCCCATACAGATTCAACAGTGTCCCTAAGTAACTACTATTACTTAGGATAAGTCATGCCAGTCTCCTTCCTCTCTTTCTACTGTAGGAAGCAACATACTCTCGCCAGCCTCCCGTGACAGAGCCATAGGTGAGTATCTCCTGTGAGATTATGTCAGAGACCAGCTTTGGCACTTTTAGATATTCCACATGTGGAGGGTGTTTAATATTTAATATCAAATTTCCTTATTTGAAGATGTTTGATGTTGCAGGTGATTTTGATTCAGCAGTGTGATGGAATCAGAGTACAAACATAACAGAGAAATTGCGATAGAGAGGAGGATCACAAATCAAATGTGATCCCTGTTACCCATTTCTACATACTCACCATGGCTGAGTGGCACCATGTGCTGGGAAGGAATGACCTTCCCATGCTGCTGAGAGAGTTGTATAAGGACTATCAGGGCAAATGGAGAAGAGCCTGGCCGAGCAGCTGCACTAATGGGCTGGTGGATGTGGCCAAGGTGGGGATGCTGTGAGACTCTCTAAGTTTCCTCTGCCCTTTCCTGAAATGCTGTTCTACCTCAGGTACTCTTCAGCATCACCCACTCACACAGCTTTTCTGTGAGACTTTGCCAGATTTTAGGCTTGCACATGTGCGTACTTTCTCAAAACTTTCTGAGTCTTTCACAAGGAACCAGCTTTGGAGTTAAAACACAGCCTGTAGTTGGATTTGAACTAGTTTCTGACAGTGGTAAATAGTGAGCAGTCTGCTCAGCTCTGATCTTTCATCTCACAAGCTTTCTGAAAGAAGGCTTAGTTAGATGCTGTATTATAAGCTATAACTCAGATTTTTCATTATTCCCTTCTCCCAGCAGTATGTTTCCTGTAGTTCTACTGCAGGAAACATTATTGCAGGCACATTTAGAGTCTTATGGAATGCGTTGCTTGGGAACCTACAGGAGCAGCCGACTTTCTTCTTTGGGGACATCATGTTAGAATAGGTGATGTAAGGGCCCCCAAAGAGTGTAGATTCTTGATACAAGCCCAGTCTTTGTCTGTGTTATTAAACTAAAACTGTGGCACAAGCTCTTCTTTGACCCAGAGGCCAGCAAAGTTAGTCTCTGACATTAAAGAACCGACGGATACTCTGTAAGTCCTGCCTTGTTCTGCCAGAGATACTTGTGTGGGCAGCCCTACCCACTGATGGTTCCTGGCTCAATTATGCTGGTGTTGTCTGAACTGTAAGTGGCAGAAGTCGTATGGCAAGGAGAAGAACATGTAAGAGTTGTGGCCAGTGTTTTTTTTTTCCTCTGTGATACACAGAGACATGAAAATTTATGGAGATGGGAACAAATCTCAGTACAGAGTGTCTGGGAGGATAATGATGTCGCTTCTGTAGACATGGTATAATGAAGATGGACCACTGCCCACTGTCCTAGGAAGTCAGAGCAGAATTGTAAGTCAGCAGTATGACCCTAATATGATCAGGAGTTTGAAATAGTTATGGTACAGCTGAGGAAATGTTCAGGCTGCTATGTGAGCCCCTTCGAAATACTGAATGTGACATTTGCCATTTCTACACAAAAAAAGAGACTTACTTAGGCTGGAACTGATGCAGGGAGAAAGGTGATCTAGAAACTAACTACTGACCTGAGAAGTAGCAAAAAAGAGCTTGGTCTGTGTAGGATAGTCAAAACCAAAACTTTCAGGGAAAAAGGATATATGAGGAGCACTTTTTCTAGTGGAAGCAAAGAGTGTTTTGGTCTAAGGAACGGCTAACAAAAGCACTGTAATACTGCCAAGAATATAACATGGTCACAAATAAGTCTAGGTGAGAATTTGGTTTCTAAAGACTGTTTTGTAGTCTTTGGGGAACCGAGAAGATCAGGGGACTGGAGCACATGGCGTATAAGGAGAAGCTAAAAGAGATGGGTTTATTCAATCTGATAAAAGGAGGCTAAAAGGGAGATCTTACCGATGTCTACAGCTATCTGATATGGTGAGAAAGAGTGGACACAAGCTGGAATGTGGGAAATTCAGATTAGATATAAGGAAAATTATTTTTACCATGATGGTGATCCAAGTCAGGAACAGGTTCAGAGAGGCCCCATCTGTAGAGGTGTGCAAGATGTGACTGGACAAATCCCTGAGCAATCTGAAGTAATTAGACCTACTCTGAGTAGGGTGTTGGACTAGAAGACCTCTGGACATCCTTGCAATCTCAGCTATTCTGAATGATTTTATGATCCCAGCTAGAGAGCAGGCTAAGAAGCACAGCAATAAGCAACATCCATTTGGTTTAGGCATTGCTGCATAACATTGCAGGCTGCAGGACAGACATGCAATAACAGCATGGCACACCCAAGTTAGCTTGTATCTCGTCAAATAGCATTAACTCTGAGGTTATGGGCCAGGCACTGGAGAAGAAACTCAGGATCTATGATGAACTCCAGCAGTTTTGCTTATAGCGCTGCTGGTGTGTCCCACTGCCCATAGCAGCCCAAGTGGGATTTGCTCAGCTGTGAGCAGGCCAGCTGTACTGTGATCACACGTTGGCGTCTGAACCCAGTGAGCTGTGGCTCAGCCCCTGGGATGGGTTGCATGGAGCATTTCACCTCCCAAGTGCCTCTGGCACTGCCTGTGCAAACAGAGGGATGTCCTGGCTCCAGAGCAGCAGCCCGTGGGCTCCAGGCTCTCCAAGTCCTCTTTTCAAGGGGGACCTCCCTGCCTTGCTGCTGCCCTTTGGCTTGTTGTGACAGACATGTCAGCATGGCAGTTGCTCTGTGTTGACCCAAAGGCCAGCCCAGCGCAGTGTCCCCTGGCAGTGACTGTGGGCCTTGGTGGTGTCTGAGGCTGACAAAGTACAGGAATGAGGCAGGAAGATGTGCTGAGGCTTTCCCTGAACTCTGCCCCATACCCCAGGTGCTCCTGGCTGGCACATCCCAATCCTGATGTCTTTCTTGTGCATGGGATCAGGAGTCTGGACCTGGTTCTCCTCCCATGGATTTGTATGGCAGCTTTTTGAATGAATGGTAACATTCAGGAGCCACTGTTGGTGGTGAGGAGCTGTGCAGATAACTACGAGTGGTTTGAAGTGTCCTATCCTTCTGTGTTTGGCCACCAGCGAACTTCACCTGATGCCCCTACTTCTTGTGCAGGGTCATCCATTCACTCCCTCTTGTTGTCCTATCTAGATTTTACAGACCTTATCTTACATCTGCTGGCTGCCTCCTCTCCAGCTTGAAGGACCCAAGGCTGACTGTGCATTTTCAGGTGCTAACATTTCAGTTGCCTGTGTCAGCTGACACTAAATGCTCTTTCCAGAGGGAGGGACAGTGTGGGGTGCTTGAAAATATCTCGCATTGTGATTCATGTTTGTGTTGAAGAATTGAAAAAGTTGTCTGTCTCTCCAGTGTACATAAAATCTATGATGTTCTCAAAATGAACTTGCCTATGCTGGGGTAACCCAGTGGAGCCTGACTTGGTGCGAAAATCTCTTGGCTTAGCAATTCCAGTACAAACACATCTCTGATGACCCCAGCTGAAGGGTCTATTTTTATGACTATTGATATCACTGCTCTCAGAGGTCAAATTTCAGAAGAAAGAATCTAATTTTTCGCTGACATTGTAAAATTTGAGGGGGAGGTTAGAGGTCTCTGAAGCATTTGGCTCCACCAGCTGCAAAGGGAATATGATCTGAGCCAAATATAAGAACTCAGGGATTTATACATTTGTTTTAGATGTTAGAAGTTCATTTAAAGTGATAGTTCTCTTCATAACCATACCCGCATATGCCTGTCCCACACCATTCGTGGTATTCTAGTGTTTGTGCTCTGTATTTGCTTTGCCATTGCTGTACAGAGTCTAAGCCTTCTGGGGAGTGAATATCTATGTGACTGTATAGATGGACTAATTTTTAATCAGAGAACTATGAACACTGTTGATTCTGGCCACGTTCATTGTTTTTTTTAATGTTTCATCCTCCCAGTTGTCACATAAGTATTTGAAACCACATTCATAGGTCTCTCTGATGAGGAAAGAGGCTCCTGTGACCAGAGAGTACATGTTTTCCTTTCCTTAGGTGATCAAATTGGTCCACAGAGAGCGATTTCTACACTGTTGTTTTTGCATTGGGGATGAAATTATTTCCTCCTTTGGCAGCAGAAGTTCGGCTGTGAAACTGCTGAAAAAGAGTCCTTGTATCCTGTTGGACTAACTTCTACTGTTTTCTGTGTAATACAACAGGAGGAAGGTCTCCTATGTGGCATCACATTTCTACAGGGAACCAGGATCATCATGTGTTTGGCTCATGAGAAGTGTTTACAGTATGTTCTCTGAGTCTTCAATATCAGGGGTCTTCAGAGGCACTAACTCAGAAAAAATGTGGGATAAAATTTTATACCACGTATCTGAATGTTATGGAAGATTTCATTTAACAACTTCCTTCATGCTCAAATTCCTCCTGTTCAGCCAGGAATGATCCATCAGTATCAGAGAAAATGGCATGTGCTCCCTGGTCACAGAAACATTGCAGAAAAGGGAGCTGTTGACAATGTATTGCAGAGACTGGAGAAGACTGGACTGTAGTTGGCAGTGTCTTGCATTTAGCTCCAATGAAGGTGCAGGGCTTCCAGAAGTTCACTCTTGCCAGAGCAGCAGTTCCATTGTCCTCAGCTGAGATGTCCATGCAGCACTTCCTGCCAGTGGCAGAGGGCACAATCCACAATCCACGAGGAAACAATCCACATATTCAATGGCCACTTGGATTGTTTGGGAACAGGCTGTGGCATGGCATCTATTACACGGTGGATTATCCGCATAACAAGGAATTTTGGCATGTTAGAGTTTGGCTTCCACATTATGCAAAGCATTCAGGCTGCTTCCAGCACAGGCCAGCTGTGCAGTGTGGTAGCAGGGAGGTATGCACAGAGTTCAGAGCCAGGACATGGTACAGGCTGGGTGCTGACACTAGCCCAGCTTTGTCTTCTGAGAGTGGAAAAGGGAAATTAGTGGTTTGACCTCAAGACTCACAGGAGAAAATGCTGGAAAGGTGCTTCCCGAATTGTGATGGTCAAATTATTAGGCTATATAACTGTGCAGGAGTGTGTGTATGTGTGAGAGTGTGTGTGTCCCTGTGGCAATGAACAGGGTTCTCACATGCACCTGCATTTTCTATTGTCTGGACCCAAATGCTGTACCATCTCTTCTGCTGGGAAATATCCTAAATGAACAAACCTAGTTGGCCTATGGCAAAAGAGTTTTACTAATAGTTCTCTGGGGGCATAGTGGGCTGGACACTTTGATCACAAACCACCCTTCTGGTTGGTTTCTCTTTTATTTTGATCTATGTGCTTTTCATCAAGCTTCCTCCTTGTCAGTGCTGAGCAAGTAACATCTGTGACTAATACAGAAAATAGGGAGGTTGGTGCCTTCCCAGCCAAGTCAGCCAGGGGAACTTGCGAAATATGCTTGTCATTCACTTGTTGTCTCAGACACTGCCAGAATATTTTGAGCAGCAAAAACCCCTGCAGCCCTGCTAGCTGGAGGGGATCAGCTGTCAGGCTGGCTGTCCAGTGCTCAATACTTGACTTTCCCCACTTCCCAGTGCTCAACACCTGACTGTTTTCCACCTTAATAGCAGTTTCCTTGCTGGATTTGTTCCACAGGCTTTCCTGACAGATAACAGGGCTGAGTCTGGCAATGTGACTGAGACAAGTCTGCCACAGTTCCAAATCCAGGTCCAACCAAGTAGCGAGGCTGAGCAAGAATTCCCAGAAGGCACATGCAAAGAGAGAACACATATGCAACTCATATGCATATGTACATATACAACACATATATACACATATCAGCACAGGTGAACACACTCAGCACTCACAGCAATACCAATGGCACAAATGGCACTTGTCCCCTCCAGGGCGGTTCAGGGTGAGAGCCCAGTAGTGTCTATGTAGATGCTCATCTGTACAAGGGGAACCTGCCAGTTCCTGGGCACAGACATTCTGTGTGCCCAGTAGCTGTCCCTGGATCCCAGTCTCCCCAGACCACATGATGTGTTCCTCATGACTTGTACAAAGGCAACTCTGGGAATCCTTCCTGCAAAGGGACTGGAGAGGTGTTAGATGGCTGAAGGAATGGGAGCCCCTTCCTGCTGTTTGACCACCTACTGCCACTGTACAAAGCAACATTTTGCTGCATTGTTTATGAATATCATTTATATAATTTTTAGGGTGTGGCTCAATATTTTCTTTTACTGTTAACAACCATTTTGATTGTTTGGTTGGTTGGTTGGTTTTTTTGTGCAAAATACTAGCTTCACCAGCTCCTCTGAGTTACACCTTGTTAAAACATGCAGAAATCTGCAGCCTGTGATTTTTCCAGAAGTGTTTTGTATGTCTGGGCTCCAGCAGCTCCAGTTCTTTGAGGACAGTAATTTTTTTGCAGTTGTCACCAGATTTGTCATTGTTCTGGGCTTGCCTTTCTAGAGGGGAAGACAGGTGTGCTACTGCTTAACTGTACTGCCTGATAGGTCAGTTGCTGTCATTCACGTGGATAAAACTCTCCCACATTTTTCAGCAAGAGCTAAATGTCTGGCTAATGAAAAGGAGAAATGAATTGGGATTGCGCATTCCTTCCCTTATGTTGGACTTGACTTTGGTGCTTTCCTGATGAAGGTCCCATTTCTGTCATTTGGAGACAGGGTTGGTTCTTGATATGTATTGACATCTGACTTGTGCCTGATACCAAAAATACTATGACATTGCTCATTTCCTCAGTTCAGGAAAGGAATTGACCACTTTGACCCTGTTCCATTCCCATATCTGTGAGTTAGAAATCAGAGCCTTTGGCCATGCATCTAAAGGTATCCTACTGGATTTTCTTTCCGAAGTCTTCTGTGACAATGTTGTCAGGTTGCAGAAATTGCATAGCAAATTTGTGCTGTGGCTGCACTGTGCTAAACAAAATTTTTCTTGGTGTCAGAAAATCACTTGGCAATGCAGGCCTATGTTGCTCTTCAGCCCAGAGATTGTACCTTTAATTTCTGTTACATTTCATTTCATAGAGAATCTAATTCACTATTTTTGTTTTATTTATATGTTTTCTGTTTGAAATTCTTTCCTAAAGTGCAGTTCATTTTGATTTCTTACTGTACCCCATAGTGTGGGATTCTGTTTTTTGTTTGTTTGTTTGTTTGTTTGTTTCTTTTTGTTTTTTGTTTGTTTGTTTGTTTGTTTTTGTTTTTTGTTTGTTTGGTTGGTTTTTTTGGTTTTGTTTTTTGTTTTGTTTTTGTTTTTCAGTTTCTTGTTGGGCTACTTATCCCTATGTCCTTTCTGAGGTTTTTCTGCTGAAAACCCATTCCTACCAATTGTTCCCAGATGCTTATCAGGATAGAAATCCCTGATAATATTAGTAACATTAATTTGAAGATATCTGAAGCTGATCCACACCCCTTACTTTAATTAATTCTGATAATGGCTGTGAGAGGCTTTGGTAACAATATTGGTTAAACAAATTATCTCAAGCTTCTCTGTGTAGAGAAAGAGTTCTTTCTGGTACTGCACCTGAACTGACTAAAGCAACAGACAAAGTTCAAAATAACTTTGCCAAAAAGAGGGAGCCTCGTAGTTTCTCACAGTCTCTTCCACTTTGAATTTTCTTTACAAATGAGCTGCCTACGTTGAATCCTATTGTACAAGGAAAGATCTTAGGCCTGGAATGAAAGTAACAGTGGTGTGGACAAATCTTTCTCATTTGAATAGAAAAATGAGTTACTATCAGTGGGCAATTCTGTTTTCCTTGATAACCTTCTAGATATTTTCTTTAGATCTGATCAAGCACAGTTCTGCACTGGGCAGTAACCTTAACTGAATTTCCCTGCTCAGTGTGAGCACTGCAGTGCCCAGCATTGATGAGGACACTTTTTGGCACACACTTTGTTTTTATTCTCTAAAAGCTGTGCTGGTACTTATGCAGTGTAGTTTTTTTCCTTCTGCAGAAAAAAGAAAAAAAAATGGTGGTCAGATCTTAAATAATCTATGGATTATTCAGTGCGACACTTCATTTGAGGAACATTCCCCATGGGATTTGCAGCTTGCCAGTGCTGTTGTCAGCCATGCTCTCAGTGTGAGCTCTGTGGACCTCTGGTGAGCCCTCTGACAGGGAGTCCTCAGCCCCTGCTGCAGCAGCATTTCTGCTGCCCTCTGTGTAAAAGGAGAGCTGCCAGGAATGTTAACACCAAAGAAACAGAATTGCTCAAACACCAGTCGTTCAGAACATGGCTTTTCATCCCAACACTTCCCAACATTAAGATGCAGCTGGGCACTGGACTCTGGAGATGGCAGGACAGACTTTCCTTAACCAAACCTCCCTTTCTCCTGTTGACTAATAAGATGCATGGATTTGATGAAATACATGCTTCCCTGCAGGAAGGGTCTAATCCTAAGTGGTGTCACAGTGCTACATAGTTCAAAATTTCTGCATAAGACTGGAGGTATTAATTGATTTTTGAGGAAAACAGATTGATGGAACAGAACCACCACATACTTAAAAATATTCAGGGGGAGACATACAGAATATGTACTGGGCAATTTTGGCCATGGCAAAGGTAAGCTAGCATTCCTGGGGCTAGAACTTATTTGGGAAGACTGCCCGGTGCCATGCATCAAAGCGTGGAGGGACTCTGGAGTTCTTTCTTTCTCCTGATTGTACTCTTAAGGCTGCTTCAAGGCTAATTTTTTCAATGCATTTATGGTATAGCTTAATGGTATAGCATAGTCTGTCACATGATTATGTTTGATGTTTCACACTTCTGTCTTTCAGAAAAGAGAGAAGGAAGAGAGCAACTGGGACTCCAAGGATATCTCAGCATCACTTAACTGTAAAATGAAGAAGAAGGTAAAAAATAATACCTGGGCAGGGGCTTAGTGAATATCAAAGTTGCACAGTTACTTAGGCTCCTCCTATCTTTCCAGGAAGCACCCATTGAAGAGAACTGGAGAGGGGGCCCTGGATGAGGACACAGCCTGGATGAGGACATGACCTGGATGTCCTTTCTGTCACTCACCAAAGCAGCTGAAGAGCTCCTGTTACAGAACAGGTGAGTGGGTTGAGAAGGCTGCGTGGTGTCTGGGTAGGATAGTCAAAAAGAGAGACAACAAGTGGTAGAAGGAGTTGAAGATGGAGAATGATTTGGATGGAAAGGAAATCAAGGTTTTTGAGAAAGCAACTAATCCCAACAGCAAATGTCTGAGAATAGTGCTGAGCATTTGAAATCACTGAAAGATAACAAGTGGCGGAAAGGCAGCCAACTAATCTGGTTTTGATACCTTGCTTTTGAATGCCATAAATGGAAGGAACATGCATATCATCCTTGTTTGAGATGTGGCTGAACTCCTCTTAGGAATTGTCACATATTACTTATGATCCAAAACCTGTTTGCTTTTGTGTTCTGTATTAACATATAGAATACCTCCTGACTGAAGAGTAAGGTGCAGGCAGTTACAAGCAGAACTATTGTGCATTATCTTGTATTATGCTTTTCATGTCCACTTCCCCCTCACTTATGCATCCACAGTCTCAAATCGCTCCTAGGAAGAAGAGGTTTTTCTCTGTGTTAATCCTATGTCTTCTTGATTCATTTCAGTGGTTCTGTATTGCAATGTAGAGGCAGGGACATAGTTCAGCCTTCATTAAGGCCAGATTTTTGGCTACCAAAAGCAGGTGTCTTTCAGGATGGGACAAAGACTAAAAGGTGTTTTGGAATACCAAGAGAGGAGGAAATTCTGAACATTTCCAAGAGCACTTAAGGATGGGAAAACTTTCTGCCTAGCTTAAATTCTAATACTCTGTTCACTGACTTATGTGTCTGCCATGAAGACCATCACATTTAGACTCTACCTAAAAGCATTACCAGCTTACAAAGTAGTTGAATGTCAATGGAAGGCCCAGAGTGTGAACCCATTCTCTGCTCTCCAAAGACTCTACCTATACCACACTCTACCTGTTCCACATTCTATCTCTACACTCTACCTGCCCTTCCAGTCCCCACCAGCACTTCTGCTACCCCAAGGTGCCCCTAGTTCAGTGTTTTAAGCTGTTTCTTTCAACACCACTGCTCACAAGGACTTGGGGTGTGAGGATGCACCAGACACAACCTGCCTGCCCCTCCTTCGGTGCCAGGACAAAGCAGAGACTCAGAGAACAGATCTGTTTCTTGAGGCACTCTGTGACCCATCAAGACAGCCATTGTAGGGCAATGGGCATGAAATGGGTGAGTGGACAATGGGTTCACAAGAGCAGGGAGGATTCCCCTTCTGCAGACTGTAGGTACCGCTGCTACAGTCTCTCCCTGCATCCCTTTGTTCTTCTTATCACACCTCTGTCCAATGCAGCCACTTTTCAGCCCCTGGGAACAGCAGCTACTCACGCTGTGACCCAGATACTTGAAGAGGGCTGATGTTGTAACTTGCAAACACTTTCTCAGATGATCAAAAGCAGCAGAGTTGAAGTCCAGGGTCAGGTACCAACAGCCAAACGATGTTAAATTGATGGCTCTCTTCCTTTCTCTTTTTCTTTTTTCCTTCCTTCCATCTCCACTCTTTCTCCCCTCTCCTTCATCCAGTTCCTTGTTCCCCACCTCAATTTTTCTTTCCCAGTCTTGCTTTCTTTTTAATCTTTCTCAATCTCTTCCTCCCTTCCCCTCTTTTCTGTCTTTTTTTGCATTTCATTCTCTTTCTCAATTTCTTTCTCTCAGTTGCTCCTGACCCCCCTCATCCTCTTCTCTCCTCCCTCTCCCTCCTTTGTGTCTCTGTTCCTTTCCCTCTTTTGCTCTCTGGTCCCCTCCTTTTCTGTCACTGGGGAGGAAAGCCCTTTCTGGTCAAGGCACTGTTCCTGTGGCCTGAGGGCACGGACAGTGAGTACCTGGAGAACTGGAAAGCTGGATCTGGCATTATCAGCTCAGTTGGTGAGAGCATGGTGATGGTTAATGCCCAGTTGTGGGTTTGATCCCTGTCCGGGCCATTCATTTAGGAGTTGGACTCAATGATCCTTGCAGGTCCCTTCCAACTCAGAATATTCTGTGATTATTGTAAGGAACTTCTTTCTTAAGGTCAGAGGCACATTTTAGTGCCTCTTCTAAGATTGATGCCTCCTATCTTTCATGGCCAAGCTGTTTAAGGTCAGAGAACTCCATAGTCCACATGAGGCAGCAGCTTTAGCGGAGCTCATCAGCTGCATCTGTTTTAAACCTTCTCTTAGAGATGTTCCTTTATGCCTGCAATGGGCCCATGTTTTTCCCAAGATCAGTTACCTGTGCATCAGCACATTTCAGGGCACAAGCAGTCTGACTCCAGAAATAGTGTGTTGATGCAAAATGACTCCTGTTCTCCAGCTAAGGCAGCAAATCACAAAGTGAGGAGAAACTGGTTTTCCTTAACCCTCCCTTTAATATTCCACTCTGATTCCAGAAAGTCCTTAGCCAAGCTTTCCAGGATGGCTGGTGGCAAGGCCAGGTCAGCCCAGTGCAACGTGTGGGACTCCTCAGCCTTTCCCACACATGCTGTTTGAAGCAGATAATTGGCCCGAGGTGTTGTCATTTAAGGAACCTGCAATGTTACCTTTCATCAGTTGAGCATTTAGGAATAAATCCTTGGACCATCAGCTGAGAGATGAGCCCCAACAGTTTCAAGCGCTCCAAGTGCATCATGATTTTTCCACAGTCAGACCAGGCTGTTCATTTTGGAGGGTCATTATAACATTGTCCAAAGGGAGCAGGGATTTTCGGCATCAACTTATGGTTCCCAAAGTTGTTGTGATATTTGCTAATCAGTCAGCAGGTTTAAAAAGGTATCCAAGGTTTTCCTTCTTTGGTGCCCAGATCTCACTGTCACGGATACAGTTTTCACAGCTTCACACATAGTGATGCTATCTCTGAGGAGCATCACGGTGACACAGGAGTCAACACGGGGCATCATCTTTTCCTAAATATATTTAGTTGCTGCCATTTAGCAAACTGCTTCCATATTTAGTTATAACATGGGAGGATTCCCTGTGTGTAAACCTCAGCGTGTTTAGGAGGAGGAGGACCTCCCAGTCCTGAATGCTGTTGCTGCAAAACAACTGTGTCAGTGCAAAAGGTCGTCTGACATTTCCAGCTCCCTTGCCGAGTTAATTTACAGCTCCTTAAGTACTCCCTGGAAATGCAGTGGTGCAGAGCTGGCCAGGAACCTTGAGGGACCTGTATGTGTTCCTGTAGTAAGAGCCAAGTCTCATTTACCATTTCTTGTATCTGCTTGTAGAATCTGCCCTCAGCAGCTCTGGGATGTGCCAGGTCTATGAATGGCTTCTCTGTATATGCTGTGCACATACACCTGTTCTAGATAAATGAAGCTCTAATGTGAGTGTCATTGTGATGTCCCAGTGGCTGCAATGTCTTTGCTTCTGCGTGGAGGCACTGGTGTTCCCCAGACTTCCTCAAGCTGCACAGCACCTCAGGGCACTGACGAGAACAGTTGGGGCTGGGAGACATCGTTGCTGCCTTGAGGCTCTTCCTCTTGGTCAGCTTTTCCTCATTTTTGTCTTGTTCATACATTACATTCTGCAATGTTACTCTATATGGGATGAATAAAAAGCCAGTGACTGTCAGCTACTTCTTTCCACCCAGTGTCAGTTCACTTATGCAGCAAATTTCCTATGTTGATGCAAAAGGCAGGTAGGAAGCACTGGTTGGCAGTGCAGAGCCATCAGGTTTAGTGATTCCCTGTATTCTCAGGGTGTCAGACTTGGAGATTTCTTTATGGTTTCATGTTACAAGAGTTGTTCTCAATTCCAGTTTTAGAAAAGTAAAAACAAGTTCCTCTTGATATATATCCTTGTAAACTTGTAAAGCATAGGTTTACAATTACTCTTCTTATAGAACTTTATTTATTTAATATTTATTTATTCTAGCTTCAAATCACAATTCTATTGCTAGGAAACACTAATGCAGTGCAAAAAATTTTGTTTGCTCTCATGTCGATAACTGTTACTGTAGTAGCAGTACTGGACCTTCTGAATCTTACTCCAGAAAATTCAGGGGCTTATTCCTGAAAATTAATTGTTTGAAAACAATCAATACTTAAATAACTTTAGAATTAAATTGTAACTACTGAAAGCAGTGCTTGGATGAGCATGTAAAAGAATCTATGGCCTTTATTCTCTACATATGACATGGTTATAAAGACTCATGGCAGAAGGAAGTGACAAAGAGTTCATATTTTTGCGGCCCTCAGGTCACTTTGCTGCCTCGTGGCATCCTCACTCTTCCTCTCCTATTTTCTTGCTGTGAAACTCCCGACTCTTCACTCGGAGCTTGTTGACCTGTGACTCTGCAATGTCAGCTCGTTCCTCGGCTTCCTCCAGCTCATGCTGGATCTTGCGGAACTTGGAGAGGTTGACATTGGAAAGCTCCTCCTGTGTGGGGAGAGGGAGTTGGTGGTGAGGAGCCCAGGGCAGAGATTTCACTCCTCCTGCACCTCGGCCTTGTGGGGCTGCAGCTCTTCCCTGGGGGGAGACACAAACCTCCGTCCCCCTCCCACCACTGCTCACATGTCAGCTCACCCCAACCTCCTCATCCTCCCCTTCCCAGGACCCCTCTGGGAAAAGCATCACCAGGACTGTGTCATACATGAGGAACAGCTTTGTCACTTGGATTTGTCACTCGGATTTGTCACTCAGATTTGTCACTCGTGTACTTATTCTGCCACTTGTTTGGTGCTCATATGTTCGTGGGGTGTATCTGAATGACAAAGACCCTAAATGGTACAACTGGTGGTCCCTGGCATTTTCCAAATTCTGATATTCATCTCCTCAACACCTGTGTGACACCCACAGAAAGCAACACTTACTATTTCTCCAAGCAATACTTACAGCTTCCTCAGCCTGTCTCTTGTAGGATTTCACCTTCATTTGCAGCTTGTCCACCAGATCCTGCAGCCTGAGAATATTCTTCCTGTCTTCCTCAGACTAGAGTGGTTGATAAACAGGAAAGAGTGAATTATTGCTTTCTGCACACCAGAGAATAACATTTACCCGTGGAGTCCAGGTGAAAAGCTTTTGTTTCCTGGAATGAGGGTGCATCAACGCAAGGAGGCCTCCAGCCTTACCTGGTAGGTGAGTTCCTTCACCCTCCTCTCGTACTTGCGCACACCCTTCACGGCTTCAGCGCTGCGCTTCTGCTCAGCATCAACCTCCCCTTCCAGCTCCCGCACCTGCAATGAGAAGCCCGTCCCTGCAGCTTCCCTGGGGGTGTCTCTCCAAGAGATGGGGTCACTCATGCACCAACACAGCCCTACTCACCCTGGCCTCCAGCTTCTGGATTTGCTTCTTGCCTCCCTTCAGGGCCAACTGCTCGGCCTCTTCCAGACGAAGCTGCAGGTCCTTCACCGTCTGGTCCAGGTTCTTCTTCATCCTCTCCAGGTGGGCACTGGTGTCCTGCTCCTTCTTCAGCTCTTCTGCCATCATGGCCGCCTGAGCAGAGCAAAAGGTCAAAGCCCTTGTGGGGCTGGAGACATTTTGGGGAGAATACATCCCCATCAGCAATGAAAGGAGCCCCGACTCACATCTGTGATGGCCTTCTTGGCCTTCTCTTCAGCATTGCGGGCCTCCTGGATCGTATCCTCCATTTCACTCTGAATCTGAGAAATGTCTGTCTCCAGTTTCTTCTTGGTGTTGATCAAGCTGGTGTTCTGTGCAACAGGAAGGACATGGCAAGATTTTTATTCTAAGGTCTGCAATAACAAACCTACTGCCTGAGCCAAGTCTTTCCCGTTCCATCGGCAATCGTGAATGTGGAATTCTTTGTACAGTGGTTGCTTACGTAATGCCAGTGGTGGGCTCGGGTGATGGACACTGAGCATGCCTTTCCTGGCGGACAGCAGTAGAGAGGCCATTCTAGTACTGCCTGTCCCCTGGTATATTCCAGCTCTCTGGGTTTGTTATGTGTCAACACGGCTGCCTTTGCTCCCTGCCCTGACCTGGGTATGGAGGAGCTGCACACGTTCTGTGGCATCCAGGAGCTCCTGCTCAGCCAGTTTCCTCGACCGCTCCGTCTGCTCCAGGGCTGCCCGTAGCTCCTCAACTTCAGCCTGCAGCAGGTTTGCTCTGCGCTCCACCATGGCCACCTGCTCCTTCAGATCGTCCTGGGTCCTGAGAGCATCGTCCAAATGGATCTGGGTGTCCTTGTAAAAAAAAAAAGACAGATTGGGAGGCATATTTTTCCTATTCTTTTATTTTCCATTTTAATATCAATAAATAAATGACAGAATTCTAAAAAAAGGAAATTTTTTAGCTGTAGGAACAAGCTGAACCAGCCTGCACCTGTGGATTCAGTTAATCAGAATCAAAAAATATTTTGATCAAGTATTTTTGGCCTTGATTATGTTTTGACAAAGAGAGTGCTGTGTTCCAAAATCGGAAAACCACTTAATGGTCTGCATGATAATGTGCATGGTTTATACAATCACAGAATGATAGTGTGTGAATGTGTGAAATCAAAACATCAGGTCACCAAAGTCTTGGGAATTATTGTTAACTGAATGGCAACACCTGGTGCTGTTTACCCAAAGAGGTTAATAAAAGGGGACCACAGAGGTCTGTGGAGAATCCTGAAAACTGAATGATGTGTTTGTGCAGTCCCATTCCTTCATCGTTGATATTCAGCTCTGTCAGAAACCAGTGAGAACCTGGTTTGTTGTGCTGTACCTTGAGCACAGCCTGTGTGTTTCGCAGGTTCTTTTGTGCCTCGGCAGCCTGTCGATTGGCATGGCTGAGCTGGATCTCCATTTCATTCAGGTCTCCCTCCATCTTCTTCTTCAGCCTCAGGGCTTCATTCCTGCTCCTGATCTCAGCATCCAGGGTACTTTGCATGGACTCCACGACTCGGAGGTGGTTCCTCTTCAGCTGGTCAATCTCCTCATCTTTCTCTGCTATCTTCCTGTCAATCTCAGACTTCACCTGGTTGAGCTCCAGCTGCAGGCGCAGGATCTTCCCCTCTTCGTGTTCCAGAGAGGCCTGGACAAGTGGACACAAACATGGGGAACACTGATAAACCTACTACTTGCTTTCTAGGGAATTAGAGAATATTCCAGGAAATCTCAGCTGGCTGCCCTCTGCAGCCAGAACAGAGCAGAAGCAAGGCCCTTTTAGCATTGTTTCTGCCTTGCTCACACATTTAGTGCAGACAGCAATGATTCTGGCCAGGTACCTCAGCTTCCTCCAGAGAGGCTTGCAGTTCAGATTTCTCCTGCTCAACTTGCTTCTTGACTTTCTCCAGCTCATGAATTGCCTTTCCTCCCTCCGCAATCTGCTCCGTGAGGTCGGAAATCTCCTCTGTGGGAACAAAGACCAATGGCTTGCTCAGGCCCAGAGCAGAATGGGAAGGGCCCTGTCCCACCAGGGTGACAGGCATCTTTGCAGAGCTGCAGGCACAGACCCCGCAGCAATGCTCAGCTGGTGAGAAAGCCCATCCCGGAGCAGAGGGCCAGGGACTTACGCTGCAAGTTCTTGTTCTCCCGCTTCATTGTTTCCAGGTGGTCCAAGGACTCCTCATAGGCATTCTTCATCTTAAACAGCTCCGTGCTGAGGGAGCGAGACTCCTTCTGGGAGGCCTCCAGCTCAGCCTGCGTTTCCTCATACTTCTGCTTCCATTCTGCCAGGATCTGAAGAGAAACGGGGCGTGAGTAGGGATGTGGCCATCCCGGGGGGAGGCTCTGCCCAGGAGTCCCAGGGCTGGAGCCCAAAAGACCTTGTCAAAGTTCTTCTGCTTCTTGTCCAGAGCAGCGCAGGCAGCATTGGATCGCTCCACATCAATCATCAGGTCCTCCACTTCATTCTGCAGCCTCTGCTTTGTCTTTTCCAGGGAGGCACACTTGGCATTGACAGCTTCGACGTGTTCCTCTGCATCCTGCAGGCGCTGTGCCAGCTTCTTCCTGTGTTAAGCACATTTCGTTGTATGAGAGCAAAGGAGAGGTTGTTGTGTGTGGTTGATGGGCTTTTCAGAACAAGATGTTTTACCACTTCAATCGTAACTAGAGCTCACAGTCATCAATCAAGGAGAAATTCAGTTCTGTGTTGTTTTTCTCAACAGTGTGGTTAGCCACTTCACAGTCTGTGGTCCACATTCCTTTTCTATTTGTCTACATACTAGATTGTTTCTCTCTGTCATTCCCTGCCTCCTAAACGTTTACCTGTGAATATTTTCCCCAAACCACGTGCATTACAGAATTTATTTGCTACTCTCCTTTTACCCAACCCCAAATCAGAAGACTGACTTCTTCCTGAATATCACAGTGGTCTCCTCAATTTTCTGTTTTTAGTCTCTGCCAGCCTTCCCCACCCTGCCCACGTACTTGGCCTCCTCGAGCTCCTCCGTGCGCTGAATCGCGTCCGTCTCGTATTTGGTTCTCCACTGGGCCACTTCGCTGTTGGCCTTGGACAGGGCGCGCTGCAGCTCCCCCTTGGCTTCCTGCTCCTCCTCATATTGTTCCCGGAGCAAGTCACAGTCGTGGCGAGCAGACTGCAGGGCGTGGGCCAGGGCGTTCTTGGCCTGCAGCAACAAGAGTATTGAGTCACAGACCAGAAATATCCTGGGAAATCAGACTGAGTATTAATTGGACACTGTATTATTCTTCTGTGCAAAATGACAATGGGGACTGACAAAGAGAATAATGGATAAATTCTGGGGAGAAGCTAACATGAGAAGAGAAGCACTAAATTACCTAAATGGTTTTTTTCCCTGTCTCATCATGATAGCTCAGTAGTCCCATAAGTATCTGAACTGCCTCTTAGAGAGGAGGGATCTGATGGACAGAACAAAGTATGGAAAACCCTCTCACCTTTATCTCTTCCTCTAGGTGTCTCTTGAGTTCCTCAATCTGTTGGGTGAAAGCCTGTTTGCCTCTTGACAGCTGAGAAACCAGAGCATCCTTCTCCTCCACCTGGCGTGAATATTCACCTGGGAAAGGTTGCGGATGCACAAAACTTTTATTGCCACTGATGACACTACTGTGGACATTTGGGGCTGTAAAACCAAACTGTTAGCAGTCCTTGCTGAAACTTATGATCCCATTTCAAGCATTTCTTATTCGAGAGGAGACAAAGAATGTTGGAAAGAACATGTGGCCAGAAGAGTAATTTTTGCAATAACTCTCTGAGATTACTGATCTGCAAATGTAGATGTGTGTTTCTCACCTGACTCCGTCTGCAGACGAGCTCTTTGAGCATTGAGGTCATTGATCATGCGCTGATGCTCTTCTTCCTTTGTCTTAATCTCACTCAGCTGGTCTTCCAGGGTGCGGCACATCTTCTCCAGATTTGCCTGTGGAGGTCACAGAGAATGAAAGAAGATTAGGATCTAGACGCCTTCTTATTCGGAAGAGCAGGACTCTAAGCAGAAAAACATGAACAGACTTGCCAGGTCTGGACTGTTCCTTGGTGTTAGAAAGTAAGAAACACAGCTCCATAGAGAGACAGGGAGTTAGATGGTAACCAGGCCATAATTTGAAAAGACGTATTTCAATGGAATTAATTTCCAAGTGGTTTTCAGTCTATTTTTCCATACCTTGGCTTTGGAGACAGACTCCATGTTACTGGCCAAGTCATCAATCTCCATCTTGAGCTCGCTCTTCTCCTTCTCCAGCTTCTGCTTGACGCGCTGCAGGTTGTCGATCTGCTCCCCCAGCTCAGCTGTGCTGTCCGCGTGCTTCTTGCGCAGGGCGGCAGCCGTGGCTTCGTGCTGCAGCGTGGCCTCTTCGAGGTCCCGGCGCATCTTCTGGAATTCTGCCTCCCGCTTCTTGTTCATCTCCACCTGAGCTGCCGTCGCCCCTCCTGCTTCTTCCAGGCGCTCGCTGATCTCCTCCAGCTCCCTGGACAGGTCAGCCCGATGCTTCTCTGCTTTAGCGCGAGAGGTTCGCTCGGCCTCGATTTCCTCCTCCAGTTCCTCAATACGGGCCTGGAGAACACGAGGGACCCTTCACGCCCGTGCCCTCCTCCTCCCTGAGCCGAGCCTGGGGCAGGCAGGGGAAGGGCAGACACTTGCCTGCAGCTCCTTGATCTTCTTCTGTAGTTGCATGCCCAGGGCTTGTTCATCCTCGATTTTGCTCTGGATCTGGCTGATTTCAAAGTCTTTCCTTTGGGCAAAGCAAAGTGGGTTACAGCTCAAAGGAAAAAGACAAGAGCTGCAGCCCAGCACTGAGGTGCCCCAGGGCCACACTCACTTCTTCAGTTTCTCATCCAGCTGCTGCTTATCATTCTCCAGATCCATGATGCTGTCCTGGGCCAGCTTCAGGTCTCCTTCCAGTTTCCTCTTGGCTCTCTCCAGGTCCATGCGCAGTTTCTTCTCTTGCTCCAGGGACCCTTCCAGCTACACAGAACAAGGCCATCAGTGTTCCATCAGCCAGCTCAAACTCCATACCTGTCTGTTCCTGCTGTGTGTCCGTGGGCTTACATCGTCCACTTGCTGCTCCAGCTTGGTCTTGGCTTTGGTCAGTGTATTGACTTTGTCCTCCTCTGCCTGCAGGTCATCCAGGGTCTGCTGATGGGCCTCTTGGAGGGCTTTCTTCTCTTTTGTCAGCTTGGCGATGGTCTCGTCCAGGGCTGCCATCTCCTCTGTGAGGTTTTTCACCTTTAGGAAGAAGGGAGCAAGTGTAAATCAAGGAAGTAGATATAGAGTGGGGCTCTTTTCTGGAGTGTGGGTGAGATTTTCTGCCTCGTACCTTGTTTTCAGTGGCGTGCTTTTCCTTCTCCACCTTGGCCAGTGTTAGCTCAAGGTCATCGATATCTTTCTTCAGCTCTGAACATTCATCCTCCAGTTTTCTCTTCTTGGCTGTCAGCTCAGCATTGATTTCCTCCTCATCCTCAGCCCTTTCAGTCACTTCCTTAATTTTGGCTTCCAGCTGGATTTTGGTTTTGATGAGTTGGTCACACCTTTCCTCAGCATCAGCCAGGCTATCTGCTTCCTGGTGGGGAGACACAGATTGTATATGTTTATCATGTTTTGAAGTTCCTCTTCTATATCTTTTATCTTACTAAATTGACAGATAGAAAAGCCATGTCTGAAATTGCCTTTCCAATCAAATAGCTTAATGTTTTCAGGTTTTCTGTCTGGGAAATGGATCTGCAAATTCTCTCTTTGGAAGCCTTCGATTTTTTTTTTTTTTTTTCTTTCAAAATTATTTGTCATGATTTACAATTGTGAGAATATCTCATGCACTTCAAGGCATCACAAAAGTGATCGTCTCTGTCACTAATTTTCCAATGAAATGGAGTTGCAAGCTTTTTGCTTCATACATACCAATCAGTGACTTTCCTTTCTTGAAGGTGTTTTTAATTTTTTTTATATGCTCCTGCAGGGTACATGGGTTATTGTTAATAATAAATCTACCACCTATTGCATATGTAAAAAATCCAGCTTGCAGGTGCAAATCATTGCAGTACTCAGAAATTAAATATTTTGCTCGATTACTCATTCACTTTGTTATTCTGCATTGTACTAAATTATGTCTGAATAATACAGAGTTATGAATTGCCTACTCAGAGATGATGGGTTAATATTATTATAAATACATATGTTCTCCAAATTTTATATACAGGTTTTACATGAAAGGGTTATGGATTAAAGCATGATGGATAGGACTCAGACAGCCGAGAAAGGTTCAATGTCGGCCTGCAGCAGGGTATATCTACCTGTTTCTTTTCATTTTCCAAGGGAAACACAGTCCAATACCTTGAACAGCACAAGCCTGGGACGTGAGACTATAGTTCCAAAGCAGGAGCTCTGGCTTAATTCCTTTTTAGACTGAGGAGAAATTCCAAGCCATATTTCCCATATCCTGGGTGAGCAATTATCCATTTGTTATTAAGTGGCTGAATTTACAACCACCAATTTGAATTCTAGGACTTACTGTCCAAAGTCCATTTGCCCTGGTGAGATAGAGCTACTGCCTGCAGAACTCACCTGCTCAAATGGAGCTGGGGGGTTCAGGTACAATCTTGTCCTGAGTATTTAATCTTGGCTATTTATAGATGGTGTCTATCCCAGAAAGCAGGAACCCTACTCCCACTTGTAGCTCCTTGTTTCTTCTACTAGCTGAGTTCACCATGCTATTGTAAGACACTAGTTTTTCCAGCTTTATGTTCAATATGATCCATAATTTAACAAATAACTAACATCTGTTCATTAAAACAGTTAGGACAAACCTTTCACTCCCTTCTTTTCTGCCGCCCATCTATACTCAATCCCAGGGAAATACCCAGGAACATCCCTTTGTCCTGACCACCCTTTCAGGATGTAATAAATATATCCAAAACATACTGAACCTGGGCAGTAGCTGCAGGTGAGCCAAAACCAAAACCAAACTGTTCCAGCTCCCGCACCCACCCAGGGCTCAGGTGCCTCCCAAGGCCCCAGCCCGGTCGAGACTCTCCAGCCCCCCACTTGCCACTGGCAGCTGCAAGAGAGAAGACCTGAAGAGGAGATACAAGGACTCCCTGAAACAACATCTCAACCTTGGCCATATTGATCAACAGAACTGATCTACTCTGGCCTCCAGTCGGGAGGTCTGGAGAAACACCATCTATAACGCTGCTGCTTCCTTTGAGAATGTATGCAGGATCACTCTTGAGGAGAAAAGACAATGTAGGAAGAACTGTTTCTTGCAGAATTTACCACCTAAGGAGTCCTTCTGCTGTGCCTTTTGCAACAGGACCTGTCTATCTTGTATTGACCTTTTTAGCCACCAGCGCGCTTGTAACAAATGTGGGTAGAGCCCTTCCCAAATCTTCATTCGCGAAGCCTAGCCATGATGATGATGAACATCTGTTCATAAAAGACCTGTCTGACCACCTATGTGTGAAAGATAAGCCTTTTTTCGAGTGGAAAATAAATGGTGATACTCACAGCCTGCACTTGGAGCTGCAGATCATTTTTCTCCTTCAGTAAAGAAACCATTTTCTCCTCCAGCTCCTTCCGCTTTGCCTCAGACTTTGCAAGCTCTTCCTTGGTTTTCTCAAACTCTCCCTTCATGTTGGCCATCTCCTTCTCAGACTCTGCACTCTTCAGTAAGGGCTTGATCTTGAAGAACAGCTTCATCCAGGGCCAGTGCTTGACATTCATGAATGAACGAATGTTGTACTGAATGCAGAAGATGGACTCTCTGGAGCATAATTCACATGTACAATGAATATTTTCAGTTTGAAAAGTGTCAACACTTCCCCCCAACCACAATGAGTTTAACTGAAGACAAGGAATGTGTACCTTCTCTCCACCATTCTCTGGTACTCCACCCTCATCAGGAAGCCTCTGCACAAGGCCTGTGTGCGGGTGATGAGCTGTGCCAGCTTCTCATCCCTCATTTCCTCCAGGAGCCCCAGCAGCCCAGCTTTGAAGAACACCTTAGAGAGGGAATGTTGCAGCACATCACTGTCAGGCCGGGCAAAGCACAGGCACTGAGTGAGTGAGGGAATGGGGGGTTTGTACCTTAGTGTGTCCAAATTTGTACTGGGTGTGGTCCACATCGATTGAGCCAAGGAGCTTCTCGGAAGCCTTCTTGCTGTCGATGAACTGTCCCTCTGGGATGGCACTGGCATTAAGCACCTTGTATCTGTGGAATTAGAGGAAATGTGAAAGAAGGCAATGTCAAGTCATAAGGTTATAATGTTTATTGAAACCAACATCAGTGTTGCAGCAGAATCAGGCTGAGGAAATTGGAATTTCGTCCCTTGTTTAGAGATACCCTTATCATGAGGGTAACAAAATCAAGGAAACTTTTCCGGTCACAGATGAAAAGAGGACGCCGATCTCCAGTCACTTCAATCTATATCTTTTTTACTTAAACTATGTTGTAGAAAATTGCTGCAGAGGAGCATTGTCACTATGTGTATAGGCGGAAAGCCTTGTCCCCTGAAACTTGCAGCTGATACAATGACCAAAGAACTCTGAGAGAGTTTGTATTTTTTCCTGAGAACATATTGAAACCACATCCCAAACTGCTGGTTTTAATCTTGTAATCAGTGATTTGTGTCACTCTACTGTGCTTCCGTACTCAGAGACCCTGGCAAAGCTCAGTTGCGTGATGGACAGTGGTCGGTGAGGACACCTGACACTCTTAATTTGATAGTTCTTACCTCTGTTTGAAGTCAGCATAGAGGACTCTGCTGGGGAACCCTTTCCTGCAAATCCTGATCCCTTCCAACACGCCGTTACAGCGCAGCTGGTGCAGCACCAGCTCGTGCTCCATGGCACCTGAGCAAGGCAGAGCAGAGCACAAAGGAGTGGCACGGATTCCAGTGTGGAGGGGAATGGATGTCAGAGCAAACCCTCTTCCTACTTGAGCATCTTACCAGGTGTTTTGGTCTCATTGGGGATGATACAGCGCACAAAATGGGGGTGAGTGCTCCGCAGATTGGTCATCAGCTTGTTCAGGTTCTCCTGTGGGTTCATCACTTAGTGAGTATGTGTAAAAAATGTGTAAAAAATGACCTTTCTTGTTTTTTGAACTTAACACGAAAGGCCCATCAATGGAGAGGCTGAAAGTTGTCGACTGAGAATACCTCAATCAATAGCTCAGCCTCCTCTGATTCTGAACGTTAAACATCATCTTGTGGGATAGGTATCAATCCAATGAAGGATAGAAAGTGGGCACTTTTTATGAGAAAATTTACGTTTACCGTGAGCGCAAGTTTAGGTCTTTACACAGCCATTTTTAATTCCATAATATTTTTATTTTTATTTTTAATGATGGTCTAAAGAGAAGTCATATGTATTTGGAATCTCTTTTGATTGGTCGATTAGTTGTGGTTTTTTGCTTTTTACCGTGTCTGAACCAGTTAAAAATGCAGAATAATTCTTTGCATAAATGAAAAGAATTTTTTCCATACCCTGAAAAGAGCTGAGACAGTCTGGAAAGAAGAACCCTTCTTCTTGGCACCTTTCTTGCCTCCGCCACCACCACCACTACTGGCCTCTGATAAAATGAAGATAATGAAGATAAAATCTGTTGCTTTGGGAATCAGTTGCTGTGCATCAAAGAGATGACATTTCAGAGAACTGACCTGCCTCTCCCCCAGCAGAGGCGAATAGTAAGGCCAGGGTCTTGACAGATGATTTCTGGTACAGCCCAATGACAGTTTCATTCAGGGGGTCCTTGTTCTTCTCCAGCCACCCAGTGATGTTGTAGTCCACTGTGCCAGCGTAGTGCACCAGGGAGAAGTGGGCCTCAGCCTTGCCTTTGCCAGGCTTGGGCTTCTGAAAGTTGTTGGACTTGCCCAGGTGCTGGTCATAGAGCTTGTTCTTGAAAGAGGTGTCAGTTGCCTTGGGGAACATGCACTCCTCTTCCAGGATGGAGAAGATGCCCATGGGCTGGGGGAAGCAACAAAAAATAACAATGATAAAATACGGATCTGCCTTCAGAAGGGGACTGCAGGGAGACACAGGAAACTGAGAAATTAATGGATTTTTCGGATAAAAAATGGATCAAATCTTTGTCAACTTTTGCACTCTTGGTTCCAGACAAAATGTGAATTTGTGTCTGACTAATCCATTTCGTGACTGGTAGTGTCACAATAATCAAACAACATTTTCTGAGTAATTTTGAAACTGATGAATTGAAAGATGATTTTTTTTTTACATTAACGTTTTGTGATTTGTATAGTCAAAGGTGTCTTACTAAAATTGACCTTATTGCCACAGATTAACAGATCTTTCAACTACGTCCTACTCTTGTTTTTCTGAAAATATATCTGTCTTTCTGTTCCTATACAAGAGGATGTTGCTCAAAAACAGTGTCTGCTTATAGTGATGTTTTTATTGATCCCTGTTAAATCAGTACTTTTTTCTGTATGCATCTATTATTTTTCTTAGAAATTATGTTTCAGAAATCATAGTATTAATATGGAAATCATAATATTGAAATTGTGTCTAGATTCCTCAAAAGAGATCTTTCATCTTTGTAGTCTAGAAAACAAACCTACGGAGAATCCTTGTCATCCAATTATGTGTGATTACATTAATTTTTCTATTGCCATACAAGAAAAATTACAGTTAGCTTTTTTAAAATGCATAGCAGTGCAGTTAATGGATAACCTAAAGGTACTTCATTTGTAGCCTAATTACAAAGGTGCTTAGAACTTACTTTCAGAATACATGCAATATTTGAAATAAAAAGACACTTCAAATAGAAAGAGCCAGAAACATAAATGGATAATAATAGATAGGTTTGTGAAGCATTAGAGCAAGAAAAAGTAAGGCTAAAGAAAAATCCTGAAATTCTGTCACAAAGAAGGTAACTAAATCTTAAATGTAATCAACACACCTTCTCAATGAGCTCAATGCAGGCAGCCAGGTCCATCCCAAAGTCAATGAACTCCCACTCAATTCCCTCCTTTTTGTACTCCTCCTGCTCCAGCACAAACATGTGGTGGTTGAAGAACTGTTGCAGTTTTTCATTGGTGAAGTTGATGCACAACTGCTCCAGGCTGTTGAACTGCCCAAAGACAATGCAAAGACAAGATTTAGTTATTCTCCAGAAGGGCTCCCTGTATAGTTTTCTTCTTCGCACTCAGAATCCCATCTCAGAAACCCATGCAGGGATGCCCAATTAACACAAATATTTTTTTAATGTTAAAACATCCAATTAACTATTTTTGAAGGTTTTTTATTTGGTTGGTGGGGTTTTTTTTTTGCTTTGGTTTTTTTTCTTTGCTATTTGGATGATGTTTAAATATATTATTTATTTTTAAATAAAATTCCCAAATTATTAGGTAGTCTTATCCCTATCAAGGCACAATTTACATCACTATTTTTTCCTCATATTATGTGCATTTTCCTGTTACCCTAACAAAAAAAGTTAGACATTGCCAGTGTTTCCCATTCCTGTCTTGGATTCAGATACATTTCACAAATGTCTATAGAACTTCTCAGTTTCAATTAAAACAGCTGATGCACTCTTCCTGATGGAATCACCCTTTGACTCTTAAGAAGCAAAGGATATATATTGCTCTCTTTTTCCAAAGCCTTGGCAAACTGTGGTGTGAGACTTAAGTCTACCTTTCTCTTCTTACACTCTGTAATATTGTATCTTGGATATTTATGCATTATTTGTCAGTGGATCTTTTTAATAATAAGTTCAAATTATTGAAAAACTGCAAGATTTGTGCTAATTATATAAAAGGCAGATGCTTCTTCCTTGTGTATCGCAAAAAGCTATTAAACGAAGATCCATTGAAGCTCACAGATTGCTCTGGAGAAAAAGCACTGACATATACAAGGAAGGAAAACATTTCCAGAAAATAACAAATTTTCCAAGTAATGCAATACTAGTTTGAAATTGCAAGTGAATGGAATGTTTGAAAAAAACCCCCTACAATAAGCCTCCAGCTTCAGTTGATGCCTAACTGCCTTTTCAAGATTATCCTGTGATTTCTGTGTTCCTTACATCAAAGATCTCAAAGCCAGCAATGTCCAGCACACCAATGAAGTACTGCCTGGGCTGCTTCGTGTCCAGCTGTTGGTTGATGCGAACAACCATCCACAGGAACATCTTCTCATAGACAGCCTTTGCCAGGGCACCCACTGAATTGTACACCTAAAATAAAGAAGAATAGAGCAGAAGGAAAACAGTACACACAGTAAGAGAGTAAATTAAGATAGAGCTTCCCAGGCTGGTTGTTACCTGCTGCACTGTTTGGCCCTTGGTCACATATTCATTCCCCACTTTGACTCGGGGGTAGCAGAGGGCCTTGAGCAGGTCTGCTGAGTTCAGACCCATCAGGTAGGCAGCCTTGTCAGCAACTGAACACAGAGAAAGGGAGACAGTGACAGAGGAGAAGTGATAATTGAAAGTAGATCTCCTGTAAGATGTCACTGTAGGATTCAGCAGTGAAATTTTTTGACATCCTAAAGGGAAATTTAGAATATTTTGGAAGCTGAGATTTATATCTTTGTGAAAGTAAATTATGGCAAAATACCTGAACGCCAACTGCCAGCTATGTAACCGATTCTGTTATTGAGAATTCTAGATTTTGCTGATACCTTCAGTGCCATCAGGCTCTGCCTGCTCCTCACGCTGCTTCTGCTTGAACTTCAGGTTCCCGTAGTGCATGACGGCCCCTGTCAGCTTGTAGATGGCTGTTCTCTCATCAGCAGTGAAACCCAGGATGTCAATGGCACTCTGGCAACAGAATCAGACAAATAAACCTCTAGGCCATTAAAAGGAACTTTCACCACACCAATATGCTCTGTGACACTCACATCTGTAGCCATCAGCTCTTCCTGGTCATTAATGCTGGGAACAGTGATCTCACCTTGACTCACAAACTGATAGTCATATGGGTTGGTGGTTATGAGGAGCATGTCTGTAAAGAGGAATAGGACATATCTGGGTGTGAGAATGAAGATAAGTGTTGAATATATTCAGATTTTATCAAACACTTTATAATACTTCCTACCAATTAGCTCTGGCTTCTTGTTGGACATGATCTGATAAAAGATGTGGTAGCTTCTTTCTGCCTTGAGCTGGAAAGTGACTCTGGACTTCTCCAGCAGATCTGGCAAGGATGGCAGGACAGAGTTAGACCTGACAAGGAACACTGAGGTAGAAAGGGAGGAAGGAATGGGACCAGATCAGGAGGTCTCTTACAAGTTTCAATGTCAGCAGAAGCCAGTTTGCCCGTGGCCCCAAAGTGGATTCGAATGAATTTGCCCTTTAGAGAGGAAAGAAAAAAAGGCATTTTTAAATTTCACCAAGATGTTCTTCACAGACGACAGGCTTCAAACATAGTAGTTGTTTGGATTTTATTTCTTCTTTAAAAAAGCAAAACAGGACAAAAACAATTCCAGGAAACTCTCTATACTGGCAATACTAGGGTAAAGATTGGAGCTTTATTACCAACTATTATTTAATGAATAACTGTGAATACACGGGAACAAGAAAACAACAAATAAAACCTTTTATTGGGTCATTTATGTTGCAATTCAAACAAGATGAATCTAGTGAAGGCCATTTTTTAATCAGAGAGCATGCTGTGAAGGTGGATTTTGGTGGTCTAAATGTTAATGGGATTTTTTTGGTCTTGTGGAAAACAGAAGTGACCTGTTACTTTCTGAGTTGCGGGGATAGATATTATAGATATTTAAACATATTTCAATTATGCCCCTTTGTGTGCTGTATTGTACTTCCAAAGATGTATTTTTAATCTGAGAGTCTAGTTAATTTCTAGTTGTCAAAAATATGAGGAAAATATTAGTTCAATGAATACAGTCATCTGACTGTGACACTTCAGAAGTGACAGTATCTGTTCTGACATTCTTGTTCCCTCATAAATGATGAGTTTTCTCATCAGAAACTCACAAAGCGCGAGGAGTTGTCGTTCCTCACGGTCTTGGCGTTTCCAAAGGCCTCCAGCAGTGGGTTGGCGCTGATGATTTGATCCTCAAGTGTCCCCTAAAATGGAAATCTTCTGATTTAGCTCCTAAATAAATTTGATAGTTTCAGGTTCCTACTCCTGCAGGGACCTCACCTGCATTTTGCCTGATGTCTGTTCCTCCTTCTTCTTGTCCCCACTGGCTGCAATTGTTGCAAAGTACTGGATGACACGCTTTGTGTTCACAGTCTTCCCGGCACCGGATTCTCCGCTGTCAGAGCAAGGAGAGAAGCAGAGAGCGTGTGGTCAGGCAGGAGGGGCCCTGGCCCTGGGCAGCCCCTCAGGGACCCGAGCAGGGGGTGTACGTACGTGATCAGGATGGACTGGTTCTCCCGATCTGGGGAAGATGCAAAAAAACCCAAATTTTATAAATAATGTCGAAAGACTGAAAATTAATTCAGTAAATGTAGGTTATGACATTATACCTTGTTAAACCTAGTCCATTTGGCTTATCATTTTTCCCAGCACACTATCTCTGATACTATATTTCCCTTTTAGAAAGACTAATGTGAAAAAATCCTGTTTAAGGTAGCAGTAATTAATGCTATGGCCAACATAAAAGTCTAATGATGTATTAGGAAAATATTAGCATATTTGTAAGGGTAATTCTGTGAATGCTTTTAAAATGTGTTTTTGATGGGATCACCCTGAAAGTCCCTCACCTGCATAGCATGCACTTAAAGGAAACAAACAAGCAGAATGTCAAAACACCTCACAGAGTGTAGAGGTGTCTTTCATTTCAAACAGTAGAAACAATGTTATGAAGATAGTAAACCCCATAATGAATGTGTGTGTCAGAACCATGAAAGCTTTGAAGAAGTCCCTTCATATTGCTGAGAATTTAATGGTCCAAGATCTCTGAGATAGACAGAGCCACTCACCAGTCAGCATGAACTGATAGGCGTTGTCAGAGATGGAGAAGATGTGTGGAGGGGCCTCCTGGCGCTTCTTGCCTCGGTAGGCCAACACCACCTCCGGATTGTACACGGGCAGCCACTTGTAGGGGTTGACAGTGACGCAGAAGAGACCCGAGTAGGTCTGCGAGGAAGGGACACAGCACGTTGGCTTCCCCTGGGCCTGGCAGAGCAGTTCCTCCAGCTGCCCAGAGGAAGCTGCTGCTGCCACTTACGTAGATCATCCAGGCTGCGTAACGCTCTTTGAGGTTGTACAGCACAGCGGGTTCGTGGAGGTGGGTCATCATGGCCATGTCCTCAATTTTGTCATACTTGGGAGGGTTCATGGAGAAGATTTGATCTTCCTTCACGGTCAGGGTCTACCAAGGAAACAAAAGATCCAAATATGTCAACTGAAAACTCAGAATATGAATCAAATGTTGTCCTTCAGGCTTGTTTTTCGCTCACCTCTCCCTTTTCAGTCTTGACAGTGACTTTCCCTGATTCTCTGCTCTGAATTGTCCCTTTCACAAAGGATTCCTTTGCGTGTACCACAAAGACGGATGTCTTGGCATCAAAAGGCTTGTTCTGAGCCTCGATTCTCTCCTTCTCTGACTTCCGGAGGTAAGGAGCTGCCGCTCCAAAAATGGCCATCTCAGCATCTGACGACATGGCTGCACTGTTTGTTGGAGCTTGTCAGCAGAGAACACTGTGGAAGAGCAGATATGTTACTCAAATCAGTCAGCGTTTTTTGTTGCCACACAGTTATTGATAGGCTCGAACTGAAATAGAATGTGTGATTTAGGAAGACTCTCAGGCAGTTGTTGGTTCACCTTCCTGTGCAATCAGGACAAATGTTGGATCCACATTCCAAGAGCCTTTTCCAGTGAAGTTTTTATTATGCCCAAGAATTGATATTTCTCAATATCAGTCCCTCTGCATCCCAGTGTAATGTCTGATGACCAAGTTGGTGACTTTTCCCCCCTATTTATTACCTAATTAAAATAGCTGTGGCTGAAACCCATGTCTTGTTATTCCTCAGCCTTTCACTCTGCCTATCTGAGAAGACTCTGACTCTTTCTACAATATACCCACCTCCTTTTTGTTACAATGTTAAGATAAGAGTAAGATAAATACTTTTTAATTTCATCCCCAGCTTAGACAAACCTCATCCTCTCCTCATACATAATTTTCTCCTATCAATGTTGGAAGTTCTCCACTAGGCTCACTCCAGAATGTCACTGTCTTTCTTGACACCAGGAAACAGCAAACTGAACACAGTGCCCCAGATCTGGGAGCTGAATGCAGGGAAAGAATTGCTCCTGTTTACCTGATGGCTATGCTGTTCTGAGTGTCTGACCATGTGCTGTTGACCTTCATTCCTCCAAAGGCACGCTCTGACACATGCACCAGGCTACAAGACCCTCTTCTGCAAAGTTGTTTTCCAGACAAACGAAAGCCAAGGTATCCTGTTTATGGGGCTATTCTTTCTTACATATGGGACTTTACACTGCCTTTTCTAAAATTTGTGAAGTTCTTGTTGGCTCCAGGATGAAGTCTTTTGGGGACCTTCTCCAGGATAACATTGCTTTGTAGCATATTCACAAGTCCCTCTTGTAGGAGGCATGTTTAAGGTACAGGGGATGTACCAGGGCAAGAGTGCCCAAGGGAGCATGCGCTGACATAGATAACCTTATTGGTCAAAGAAGTCACATGGGTTTAAGGGATAAAACCAGTGCCGATTTTGAAATAAACTCTTTTTGTTCACCACCTCACAGGGAGTGTGTTTATTCCTTATTATATAAGGACATGTGCACCCCACATATGGCGCACCCGAACTTGGGACTTTTAAATCTATATTAGGTCAGTTTAGCATATCCTGAATCAGGCAAAACACTCAGTAATTCTGGTATCATCTAAATTCTTTCGAGACAGGAATTTTCACCGAAAAAAACACAGACGTCTTTAAGTCGTTATCTCAGAGTGTCTGAGAAACGCAATCCTAGTTTAGTGAGCTCCAAAAATATTAGGGATAGTGCATAGAAGAAAGAAAGAAGAAAAGAAAAAGCTGACAGATCGAGGCAGTCGGAGAGGCGGAATGGGGTCCTACATACACTGGAGGTTTGAGTTACACTGAGAGGCAGCGCTAACATCCTACGCGGCAAAGACTTTTCCCTAAGCAGTGCCGTGTCTGCAGCTCGGAAACCCGGGTGGCGGAGACCTTAAAACCACCGGGGAAACCCCGCTACCTGCCGCTTGCCACAGCTCGGCCGTGTGTGTAAAAGCAACTCCGTCGCTGCTGCCTTCTAATATCCTCAGTGTCACTGCCAGACCCCGCAAAGCCCGCATCGGTTTTCTGCCTAGCAGAAACTGCTGCAGCTCACCGCCACACCCACTGCCCCTGTCGGCCCTGCGCAATGCTTAAAAGCTGCACTGCGACCCGGCTGATCCCCCCCATGCCACATTCAAAACCTACTGAAACCGAGTCAAACGCGTGCCACGCCGCAACTTACCTCTGCAGCACCAGAACCCCGACACCACCCAGCGAACTTCGGGAACCCCAGAGCCGCTTCCCACCGCCATTGGAGAGCCCCGGAGCGCCACCGCCGCCAATTCCGCCCCGCCCCGAGCCCGCCCCGCCCCAAGCCACCCGCACCCGCCAATCGCCTACCACCTAGTGCCCGCCGCAGCCTGCCGCTGACACGTGCTCACACCCGCCGCAGCCCGCGCCCGCCCCGCCGAGCCCTGCCACCGCCACCGACAAACAGCGCCTCCGCCACCCACGCGCACCCAGTCGACTGAGAACCGGGAGAAGCCAGCAAATAGACAAACACCTACAGCACACCTACAGCACGGAGAATTAAAGGTAAAATGGGGAATTTTTTCTCCACTGAGATATCACAGGACACAGATGCACTGGCTATCCTGCTAAAACCATATCATTTACAAGCCACAAGGGCAGAATTAAAAGAACTGTTATGCTTTATTAAGGCCGCTGTCCCTGAACTGCCACTAGTTGAAGCCCTTCACATAGCAATATGGGACAAAATAGGAAACCTTATAAAACTAAAGGCTCAGGGGGGAGACCCCCAAGCTAACAATGCTTTTCCAGCCTGGCAAGTCATAATGTCTGCACTAAGCAGAGCACACGAACGGACAACACATGCATCCAAAGCCAACACACGCCCCCCTGCTCACACTGCTGGCAACAACCCGACTTTTAGGTGTAGGAGCTCAAACACACAAAGTCCGGTGGGGGGAGGGAGAGGAGCTGTTCGTAACTTAAGTATTGGGTCAGGAGCCAAAGGGACGCAGGTCGGTGGGAAGGGATGGGACCTGTGATGCGATATCCCAGCCCATGGGACCAGCACAGAGGGCCCTGTAATAGCGATGGGGGATAACCCAACATATTTGCCACCCCGCACCGTGGATGATCGCTGACCACGTGCCCAGGGGTGGGTGCCACCGTCTTGCCCGCCACATGGACCAGAAACTGACTTGTCTCTCCCGGCCCCAGCGCCGCCCCACCCATAGGCACAAAGGGGGAGGTAACCCCACCCCCTCGCCACCTCCACCACCCACCACCACCCCCCCACAGGGAACCGGGTTCACTGGGGCCACAGGGGGGGAGGAATGGGGGGATGAGGAGGAGGAATCCGGGATGATTCTACCGGGAGGGAGTGAGGTAGCAAACGGGGAAGGATCGATTGATAGGTGGGGTTTGTGTAGAGAGGAGGCATTACAAGTGGGGGACTTGCAAGTAACAAATGCATGCCCCATTGTTATTGGCCCATGTCAGAACCGTCGATTCCAACCTTTACCACACCAACTAACAAAAGAACTGAGACAACTAATAAGGGAAACTGGAGTGTCCTCACCTAACACCCTTGCATTTTTAGAGACTCTGAGTTCCACCTATATTTTTATGCCACACGATTGGAGGACCCTACTAAAATTAAGTCTTACTAACACCCAGTATAACATATGGCTAAACGATTTTAGGGAGAATTGCTCTGCTTATGCCAATGACCCACAGGCAGGTGTAACAGCACATCAACTCACCAGGGAGGGTAATTACCGTTCAATAGACTCTCAAACTGGGTACAATAGGGAAGTATATGAGGTAATAGCTAAACATGCAATGTGGACTATGAGGAAATTACCTACATCAGACAGAGATACCAATTTATCATTTACAAAAATAATGCAGGGCCCAACAGAACCATACGCCCAATTCTTGGATCAGTTGCAATCTGCCTTAGATAGGCAGATTGAAAATGAGGAAGCCAGAGAAATACTTAGTAGGCAACTGGCTTCTGAGAATGCGAACTCTGACTGTAAAAGAGTTCTACAGACCCTTCCCAAAAGGGAGAGCTGTAGCGTTGCAGAACTGGTTTGTACCTGTCAAGGGGTTGGCTCAATGGCACATCAGACTGATTTATTGGCAGTAGCACTGAGTGCCCAATTAAGAGCACAGGAGGGAGCCAGACCCAAAAATGGTTGTTACATTTGTGGTGCCCCAGACCACTTTCAAAGAGATTGTCCTAGGAGACTCCTAGCAGTGGCACCCTGCAAGCACCCAAACGCAAAGAGGGTGCCAAAAAACTGGAGGTGAGGGGCGCTGTCGCACGCCCCAATGCAGCAAACAAATGCGACACAGGGGAACAGGCTGGCAATTTGTGCCCCCCCACCTCAACCAGCACTTTGTGCCCCTCCACCTCAGCCAGCGCTGGGCTGGACCTATCCAACAGGGACACAGTCTTCATAACTTCCACAGAGGTAGTGCTAATCCCAACTGGGCATTGAGGTCCCCTTAGCCCAGGGGTACACGCAGTACTGATTGGAAGGTCCTCCACTACCAAAATGGCTTTATTTGTGCTGCCTGGAGTGATAGACTCAGATTCTCATAGTGAGATTCTAATAATGGTCTGGACCCCTTCCCCCCCTGTTTCATTCCAAAGGGACAGAAAATCGCTCAACTAATCCCCTTCTACAGTGTGTCGCCTGCAGGGGAGGGGGAGAGGGAGCGGGGTTCAGGGGCCTTTGGCAGCACAGGACACCCACAAGTTTACTGGGCAACAGCCATCACAGCCACACAGCTGCTCATGACATGCCAAGTTAATGGGCACAGATTTACAGGCCTTGTGGACTCGGGAGCCGATGTTTCCATCATAAAGGACTCCGAATGGCCACTTGACTGGCCCACTGTTTGCCCAGCTGCAACTATTCAGGGAGTGGGAGGCACACAAAGACCCAGACAGAGTGCCCAAGTACTCACTGTCTTGGGACCGGAGGGACAATTAGCCAAGGTAGTTCCTTTTGTTGCTCCCATTCTGTGTTCAGTCTGGGGGAGAGACATTCTCGGGCAGTTTGGCACAGTAATGCAAATTCCTCCTGCAAGCAGCCAGGTTTTTCAATAGGAGCCATTGGTCAGCCATCCCAAGCACCGATTAAGCTGGTCTGGAAAAGTGACCAACCGGTCTGGGTAGACCAATGGCCTATGAAAAGGGAATGGCTTGAGCATTTAAAAAAGCTTGTAAGAGAGCAGTTAGAAGCAGGACATATTGTGCCAACAGATAGTCCCTGGAATACTCCTGTGTTTTGCATCCCCAAAAAAAGTGGAGAGTGGAGGATGCTACAGGACCTAAGGGCAGTAAACGCAGTCATAGAATCGATGGGAGCATTGCAACCAGGACTGCCTTCACCTGCTATGCTCCCAGCAAATTGACCGCTAATAATAATTGATTTAAAGGACTGGTTTTTTTACCATCTTCCTACACCCTGAGGATGCGCCAAGGTTTACCTTTTCCATCCCGACCTTGAACAATGCACAACCCATGCAAAGGTATCACTGGGTTGTCCTTCCTCAGGGGATGAAAAATAGTCCTACAATATGTCAAACAGTAGTGGCAAATGCTATTCACCCCGTCAGAAAGCATTTTCCCTCTACCATTATCTATCACTACATGGGTGATATATTAATTAGCATGGCCACAGAACATGAACTGCAAATTGTTGTTACTGCTCTGACTGATGCTGTCCAAGAAGCAGGATTGCAGGTTACGCCAGAGAAAATCCAGTGATCGTAGCCCTGGACTTATCTTGGATGGAGGATCACACAGCAAGAAATTTCCCCACAGCCACTGCAGCTCGAGGTAAAGGACACTTTACATGAGTTGCAAAAACTCCTAGGAACCATAAATTGGTTAAGGCCTATTTTAGGCATAGCCACAGAGGAGCTACACCCTCTATTTGTGCTGCTAATGGGGGACTCCAGCCTAACGTCTAACAGGTCTCTGACAGCAGAGGCAAAGCAGGCATTAGACATTTGTGCCAAGGCAATAGAGAATAGGCAGGGCAGAAGGAGAAATCCTGAACTGCAAATCTGCCTGGCCTTAGTTCCCAGCAGGTACCAGCCATTTGCATTGTTTCAGTGGGATCAAACTGAGAAAGACCCGCTGCTAATTCTGGAGTGGCACTTTCTGCCCCACACACCACCTAAGACTGTATGGACCATTAACGAAATGTTTGCTAAGCTTGTCATTAAAGGCAGAGGACGACTGCAGGAGCTGGATGGAAGGGATCCTGCCATCATCTACATCCCAGCTACGAAGGACAATTTGGATTGGATGCTGGCTGAGGATGCAGGATTCCAAGCTGCCTTGGCAAGTTTTGATGGTGACATTTCGGTTCATCTCCCTAAGCACAGATTGTGTGCAGAAATCGGTAATTTACCTTTAAAGGCCACTACCAGATGCAGAAATGAACCAGTAAAAGACCTCACAGTTTTTACAGATGCATCTGGGAAAACACAAAAAACTGCAGTGACCTGGGTAAACCCTGATACAGGACAATGGGAACGAGAGGTACAGACCATGAACCAAGGCTCTGTGCAGGTTCTGGAACTGGCTACCATTCATATTGCCTAGGGGAAATTTTCTGAGCAACCTGTTAATATTGTTACTGATTCTTGTTATGCTGCAGGGTTAGTCTCACATCTGGAATGTTCGTTTCTTCGAGATGTCTCTAATCCTCATCTTTTATTTGAAATGCGTTCTATTTGGGTTCTTATCAATCACAGAAAGTTTGATTTCTACATAATGCACACCAGATCTCACACTGACATGCCAGGGTCAATAGCTGAAGGGAACCGGGAGGTTGACAAAGCAGCAATGTTTAACATCATACCCAGGGTCCTAGAACAAGCAAAATTGTCCCATTCATTTTTTCATCAGAATGCACGCTCTCTAAAGAGACAATTCAAAATAATGATTAATCAGGCTCGAAACATTATCATGACATGTCCAGACTGTCAGAAAATCACACCCATGCCATCTCAGGAAGGTGTTAACCCCAGAGGGTTAATGGTAAATGAGATCTGGCAAACAGATATCACACATATCTCCGAATTTGGCACATTACAATATGTACATGTCACCTTAGACACACATTCACAATATATAACTGCTGCAGCACACACAGGTGAGAAAGCCAAGGATGTAATGAGACACTGGTTCAGTTGTTTTGCTACGCTTGGTACCCCAAAACAAATAAAAACCGATAACGGACCGGCATACGTCTCAGAAAAGGTAAGAAATTTTCTGTCAGAGTGGGGAATTTCACATATCACAGGAATCCCACACTCACCAACTGGACAGGCAATTGTAGAAAGGGCACACCGCACACTAAAAGAAATGTTAGCTAAACAAAAAAAAGGGGGAGAATCCGTATAGCCTGCAAGAACGTCTGTGGAAAGCTACATATGTTATCAATTTTTTAAATTGTGACAGTGCTGAAAGAAGCAGGTACGAAAAGCAGCACAAATCTCAGGCGTTTGCCTCTCCCAAACCACTGGTCATGGTAAAGGATTTGATTTCGGGACAATGGACAGGACCCCTAGATCTTATGACTTGGGGGAGAGGTTATGCCTGTGTGGCTTCAGGAAAAGAACTTAAGTGGATTCCTTCCAGGTGTGTAAAACCCTATTTAGGTACACAATCACAGCAGCAGGAACCAGAGTAACACAGAGTTATATTTATGTTTCAGGTTTACATTAAGGAATGACCAATGTGGTGAAAAGCAGTCTGCAAAATATCTGCAGTGTGAGTGTGAGTGAAAGACAGCCATCGGTGAATGAGAAGAGTGAATGAATAAAAGAGTTGATTGAATGGACAAATATTAAAACACAAGACACCTCACAAATAATATTACCTCCACCACAAGGTCACTTTAAGAGAAATTAGTTTTGCTAAGCTTAGCCTGTTTTTTAAATAAAGATGAACATCCCCAGTTATTTAAAAACCCTCAGATTAATAAGGGTTATAAGTTTATACACGGTTGGGCTAAGGCCTTTAGGTTAATAAAGTTATTTCTCCAAGTTGCACTACCCTATAGGAATATAAGAAAGTTTTAAAAGGTTTACAATAGAAGTACAAGAGACCAAAGCAAGCGATGTGCTGGGTCATTGCGAGCTTTGGTAGTTTACAATGTACTGTTCCGATTGTTTGCACTGTTGTTTTTGCACTGTTTTCGTGACTTCTTTAGATAATTAAGAGGGGGGTGATGTAGGAGGCGTGTTTACGGTACAGGGGATGTACCAGGGCAAGAGTGCCCGAGGGAGTATGCGCCGACATAGACAACCTTATTGGTCAAAGAAGTCACATGGGTTTAAGGGATAAAACCAGCGTCGATTTTGAAATAAACTCTTTTTGTTCACCACCTCACAGGGAGTGTGTTTATTCCTTATTACATAAGGACATGGGCACCCCACACCCTCTGTTTGATGTCATCTACCCACTTCCTGAGGATGCATTTCACACATCATCTGAGCTGCTAGTGGTGATGATAGATATCAAGCTCCAGCACTGAAATCTTTCTAGTACTGATGTACTCTATAATGTAATTCAAATTTTGGAAGGTAACAAAGGAAAGATTTGTATTTCTTTTTACCTTTCCAGACATATACATAACTTTGGGAAATGGCTAAGTCACTTACACCCTGTCAAGGTGAACAGGGCAACTTCTAAATTCTAGGACCCCCAATTCCTCCTCAAAAATACCTCTTTTCAGTTAGATTGATGGGCCCCAGAAGATTGGAGATTTCACCAGGAAAATTTTAAATGAAAGCATTTGTGGAGGAATGCTGCTGGGATTAAATGCAATAGCAATAGAGCAATTGCAATTTTTAAAGCTCAAAGCTTTAAATAATGCTGTGAATGTTTTGTGTCCTTCTGCAAGTAAATATTAAGTGCTGGGTTCCAAATCAGTGAGGCCCCATGCACAGGAAGAGAACATTCACACCACTAAACCATAAAGATATTAAAAGCTTTGCTTGCATATATACAAAAGAGATAGATGAGTCCAGAAGGTGTTCTGAGGACTATCCAGTGCATAATGGCTTTTGCTGATACTCTGAATCATTTGCTAGAGTTGTTTGCTTCTTGTACAAAAACATTTAAACTGCTCGTCATTGTAACATCAGTCTTTGAAATAAGCTTTGCACCTTTTTTCTCTGTGTCAGTCAACAGGGAGTTTTAGGGACAGAAACAGTAAGTGTGGAAGCTAAACAACTACATCCTTCTAGAAACTGCCATCCTGCTTGTCCTCTAGCCATACTGATGGATGTTGCCTTCTTGGTTTCACACTGGCAGACTTTCCTACTGTTGAAGCTATCTGTTCTGTTGGCTGTTCTAGTCTGTGCTAGCTGGATCCCATTTGCTATCAATTTATGTCCTTTAGATGTGTATTCTTAGAGATACACATAAATTTGTTTTTGGGTTTAAATGGAGAGATACACCCAGGTCCAAATTAGAAATAATCCTGTCTGTGGACAACAGAACTGTTTCAAAGATCTATGAAAGTCATACTGGAAATTTTAGAGTTTTGTTCTGTGTGAACAAAAAAAGACTTCCACCCATCCCCTTCATGTTCCATTGTCCAAAATGTTATTGTTTAAATTATAGTTTACTTCCTATTTGATTTCATGTTTAAATTTTACTGTGGCACTCACCTTAACTCAATTCACTGATATTTCCTTGGCAAAGGTACAAATCTGTTGCAAGTGACTTAACCCCGGGAAGCAGTGTGTGAGCAAGTATAAGGACAGATAATACATTAGATTAAAATACTGCATGAGCAGTTATTTCTTTGTATATTAATTGTTTGTGAAAATAACTACAGGCAAATCTAGAAATCTTAGTTTAATAATTTATAAGTCAAAGCTGGATATCTAAATGCAATACTGAATTTCTAAAGGAATACCACATGTCCAGAAATAGAAAGTATCTGAAATCCTAGGAAGTTAGACAAACAGAGAGGTTTATTAGGTGTCATGTCATAACTTTTAGTTACCTAAATAACCAAAATGTTAACAAACATTTGCAGAAGTCCTAGTAAGGTGCAGAACCTCTGCTTTTCTCTATTTTGTTTCATAGGAATAGGAGAAGTACATCCCCCTCCTTTTTCATGTGTTTGACTAGTTGGTTAGTTACTTTTGCATTTTTTACCAATTTTCCTACTAGGAGGCCCACATGCAGATTATAACCCTGCAGTATCATCTGAGAAGTATTTTCATTTATATTTTTTGGCCAGTTTCATATACAGTAATACATATAATTTATTAAAAGTCTGTAAGATTTTGATGTAGTCTGTTCTGTTGGCTGGCTCTATCTGTCTGGACTTCATGCCAGAACAGATCATTTACCTCACTGTTCCATAATTAAACATGAGGAATCCCCAAGAAACATTTCCTGGCATGTCGTCAGGAGCTAGTGGCTTCAAGCACAGCCACTATGGAAACCTTGTTTGCCATGAGCAGCCTCCCCAGCTATCAGCATGTTTCCTTTGCCATAAAGGAGCAGTGGCCAGGAACATATGGACATACAGCAATTGCCTACAAAATTTTATAGAAATTTGTTACCATGAAGAAATCTGTTTACAGAAATCTTCCACCTTTTCCTCTGTTCCTTAAGTCTGAGTAAATTAGATTCTTACCTCTTGTGCTAGGAGAAGAGCCTTGCAGACTGGAAGATGATCAGTGCTGTAAAGCAAAAATGGCAGATTCCTCATTACTGCTGCACAGAATTCCACAGACAGGTCTCAAAGTGGAAATACCAACATGTTTTATCTTATAGATATCAAATCCTTGCAGGTACAGATACAGGACAGAAGGGCTGAAGCGGGACATCGACTGCAGGGAAACTGTCCCTTTCTGCCAGCCACAGACATGCACTTACCATAAAGTTTTCTCTGGAGACAGGAGAGCACAATTTCAAGAACACTTTTATAGAGTCTGGGCAGTGCATGCTGCAGATGCCTCCTCTGTCTTTGGGCAAAGCATTTTTGGCAAACCTTGTCTTTGGCAAAGCATTGTCTGGCAAACTGAATGAACTGAAAACTGGAAAGTGATGTTACTGGATATAATTAGAAAATTTTGGTCTCTGACTAGCTATGTGAAAAAATCTCCTATAAATAATATGAGAAGGTTCCTAAGACAGGACATGCAGCTAATGATGACCAGAGGAATGAGGGTAACCCCTAGTAACTGTAAGCCATAGATGCTCCATGAATCTGAGCTAAGGGAGCAGGGACAACCATTCACTGGGCAAGCACAGTGACATTTGGGTGCATACCTTAACTTTTTCTGAGGCCAATCTAAGTCTGATGACAGTTATCCTTTCACAGAGCTCTCTACTTACAGATCTTGGATATGATATGTGGATTTAACTGTTATCTGCACTGCTGAACTCAATTAGATTATTAAATACTACTCTGTTTCACTTCGTTCAGTTGTAACATAATATAGCACAGTATGTCAGAGAGAAGAACTACCTTGAACTATTATAAGTGCTCTTTACATTGTATTCCATCTTTGGATATAAATATAAAATAACATTCATCTGTGTATCTTCCAATATTCTGGAAATCCAGAGTTCAGAGATTCATAGCAGGACCCATGACTGTGTTCAAGAGTCTTTGCTAGATTGTTGTTCCTTTGATTTAATCAATTTAAGACCAGTTTTGCTTTTTGGCATTCAAAGATCTCTCTGACAATGCTATTTATAGATTAAATAAATTGATTGAAAAATCTTTACTGTAGTGGTGCTTA
Organism: Manacus candei; assembly: GCF_025592945.1. Taxonomy (NCBI): domain Eukaryota; kingdom Metazoa; phylum Chordata; class Aves; order Passeriformes; family Pipridae; genus Manacus; species Manacus candei. The sequence goes on along the minus strand of NW_026138095.1, from coordinate 12,310,735 downwards.
TTTCCCCGTCAATACTTAATTCGTCCCACACTAGAAAAAGAATCAACAATACCTCTTCACATAACAAGGCAAATAGTACTAATCTATCTTAACTCTCCTTGTACAGAAATCACTATTTAGTTCTCATTATCTCTGACATTATCCTCTATAATTTCTAGTTTTACATTCTTTCTCCCATGATCTGACAACATGCAATGTTAATACTGCACTACCATGAATCTGAACACTGTCCATACTCTATTTGATAGTTAGGGTTGCTTTTCCTATATAGATAACTTTGCACTCATGGGTATTTTTTTCTCCAGTGTAAGTATCACAGACTTGTCTCACAGCTATTCTAAATTTACTTTTTCCCACCAAGAATAATTTTTTGTCATCAAGGATATTCTTGAGATATGTAGACGTGCTGTCTCAGTTTAATGAGACTGAAGTGTTTTGCTAAGGAGGATGAGTTATGAGGAAGACCAAACTTGACTGCGGAGCAGTTTAACCAGTCACGTCTTACGCCATTGGAATGGTGTTTGTCCAGTCCACCAGATGTGGCATAAGCAGTTGGAGCTGTTTCTTATTTTATGTACTTGGACATTTTCTATTACTTGTTCACTGACATTGTTCCAGGCATCACTCAATTATTAGCTACAAAGAATAAGTGCTGTTTTGCAGATCCCTTTGGCTCAAAATCTGATCTAAATGAACAAGAACTTCAGTGTTTTTCACATCTTGCAGCACCTGGCTGTTTTACCCATGAGCATCTTGCGTAACTGAAGGGAGTCAACGCCATTTTTGTTCCTCAGCATGAACTACATGGTTGTAAAGTAACATAAATATGCATCTCCTACCATCTAGGCACAACAAATATCTATCCTTTCAGGGTCAGAAAATAGGGAACAAGAAGCTAGCTCTTGTTAATGAGGGATATATGGATCAATAGCTTCCTTTGCCTCATGTTTTGCACAAAAAGCCTGGAGGCTTTGGAAAGACTGAGAGGCAGAGAGACCAGGTGCTTCAACAGTTTTGGCAGATGGTGTCTTGCAGGCTGAAATAAGCTGAATGGAAGTGGTGACCCTCTCACTGGCTGAGGGAAAGACTGTGGATGTCATCACCTAGACTTCAGTAAGCTCTGGGGCTGGAAAGTTGCTGGTGGGAAAGGACCTGGAGGTGCTGGTTGACATGAGCCAGTGGGTGCCCAGGTGGGCATGAAAGCCAACAGCATCCTGGCTTGTACTAGCCATAGTGTGGCCAACTGGATCAGAGCAGTGACCATCCCTTTGCTGGGCATTGTTGAGGCACCTGCAATCCTGGGGTCAGTTTTGGGCCTCTCGTGACAAGCGAGGCATTGAAGGGCTGGAGCATGTCCAAAGAGAACAGAGCTGAGGAAGAGTCTGGAACACCAGGAGCAGCTGAGTGAGCTGGGGGGCTCAGCCTGGAGAAAAGGAGGCTCTCCCTCTCTACAACTAGGAGAGGGATTTGGTCTCCTCTCCCAGGTAACAAGTGACAGGTCAGGAGGAAACAGCCTCAAGTTGAACCAGGGGAAGTTTAAATTGGATATTAGGAGAAATTTTGTTGTGGAAGGGGTTGTCAAGCCCTGGAAGAGGCTGCCCAGGGAAGTGGTGAAGTCACTTGGAGGTGTTCAGAAAACATCAATATGGCACTTTGAGGTCACAGTTTAGTAAAAACATGGTGATGGTGCTGGGTTGACGGTTGCACTTGGTCATCTTGAAGATCTTTTCCAAACTTCAGGATTCTATGAAACAGTATGGATAAGATGGGTTACTATCACTAGTAAGTTTGAACTATCTGGAATTGCTGCTTTCCAAGCAAAGGGAAATCCTTTAGGTGTCGCCTTGAAAGCTACGGAGAAAGTACAAATATTTCCAGGGGAGTAATCATCTCACCGAAGGCCTTCTGCTGCATGTTGACTGCACCCTTTCGCCTACCAATGGTATATGCTGCCATCAGCATTTACTCCCTGTATCACACCCTGATCATTTATTCACTCTACATAGGAATAGTTTTGCCTTAAGCTTTCCTGCTTTACAACCTCTTTTTCCCCCTCAGAATATTATTGTTGACACCATTTTGCTTAGATGAACCTCATAACCCATTTTTCTGCTTTGTCTTGCAGTGTCAAGCCCAAGGAATTCTCTGTACCTGAAACATGTCATTTCTTCATAAAACATATCTCTACTATTTTGTTTCATTCTTCCCTGGTACTACATGCTATGCCAGGTCAGGTTCCTGTCTTTTCTCTGACATTTTGCAGAAGTTCAGGAATCCCAAAGGCCTCATATGTGAAGGACTTCTGTTAGTTGTGCTTGAAAAAGTGATTGTGGCTTTCTCATCTTTTCCTGGGAAGATTCAGTCAGATTGATGAGCATAGAGCTGCCATAGCTGCTGTCTGTCCCTGCCAGTCACTGTTTATGTCCCTGTCATGGTTTAACCCCAGCCATCAGCCAAACCCTGCGCAACTGCTCACACACTCACCCCCAGTGGGATCGGGGAAGGGAAAAAGGTAGAAAAATTGTGCATATAAAGACGGTTTAATAGGGAAAGAAAAAGCTGTGCATGCAAACAAAGCAAACCAAAGAATTAATTCACTGCTTCCCATGGGCAGCAGACATTCAGTCATTTCCAGGAGTGCAGGGCCCTATCACATGTAACAATTACTCTGGAGGACAAATACCATCACTCCAAATGTTCCCCTCTTTTTTCCCAGCTTTATATCCTGAGTATGATGTCATATGGTCTGGAATATCCCTTTGGTCAGTTGGAGTCACGTGTCCTGGCTGTGTCCCGTCTCAGTCTCCCACGCACCCTCAGCCCCTCTCCAGCGTGGCAGTACAAAAAGCAGAAAAGTCCTTGGATCTGTGTGAGTTCCGCTCAGTGATAACAAAAATATCCTTATATTATTGACCCCGTGTTCAGCATAAACCCAAAACACAGCCTCATTCCATCCACTGCGAGGAAAATTAATCCCCACGAAAACCAGCACACTCCCCATTGGATAAACTTAGGTATTAGTAAGATAACTGTGACAATCTACTGAGAAAGTGCAACAGCTTATGTCTGATGAAAAAAGGAGATTTTGTTCTCCCTATTTTTCCCCCTGTTCTTCATTTTCATTCAGTCCTGAAAAGGGAGGAGTTGGAGAGAAGTGAGGTGTCCCACGGTATGCAGATACAATTTGCCATTTTGGCACGCCTCATCTTGAGGAAGTGTTTCTTTGGGTTCAGCTGGAGTCAGAGAGGTTGAAAGGTCAAGTCAGGGTAATTTGTGACACTGACACAGCAAGCATTTAGGGTTTTTTCCTAAACCTGCTGAAAAAGAAGAAAGGCGTAACATTTATCACTTGAAACTGATTCGTTAATTTGAGCAATGTTACCTTTCATCTTGCAGTTCTGTTAAGTGGAGTTAAATTCTGTTAAATGTTTAGGAGGATCTGCACTGTTATACACAGAAATGTAGCTACCACTGTTTTTTCATGTTTCCACACTTGCATAATTGAGTTGTGTACAGCGGAATAGTATTGGGGCAGCACTGAGTTACCATGTTTATAAAATGCACCTGGGAAAAAGGTGTTTAAAGAGTGCGTCAGTCCTTTCTTATGAAAAATATCTAATAACACAAACTTCAAAGCGAAAAGAAAAGTAAGTGGTTCCTGTCAAATGGCAGACTTTACCATTCCCAGGCCTTCCTCCTCTTTATTTTTCTGCCATTCCTGTTTCCATATATCTCTATAGGGTTGGAAGAAAAACACAGCCCAGCTGAAAGAGAAGAGGTAAAATGAAAGACATGCATGGAAACAGACTGTTATGCTCAGAAATGCAGCTTGGGCAAAGCACTGGCGTGCTGATATTCCCCGTGGGGGAAAGGGAATTCAGGCATCCTGACAACAGATCCTTCATGAGAAGATCGCAGAATGACAGAACCTGATCCAAGCCCTCTCCATGAACAGGGCCACCTAGAGCTAGTTGACACCCGGAGCCAGATCATGCAGCTGCTTCACCTTCTCCCACAGCTTGTAATCCAACTGCTTCTCACCCATGTTCTGTGATTATTGAAAAGAGTGTAAGAGTAAGAGGCCACATTTTAGTGCAGATTGAATTGTGCAAGGAAGTGGAAATGTCTCAAGAGTGCTTGTCTCTGATCCCTTGACATTCCCCTTGGCACACTGGAGTCCTAGTGGTTGTTCACACTATAGGAGTGTGATGAGGAATACATTTGGTGCAGGTTTCTCAGCATGCAGCTGCAGTGGAACTGCAGGTTTGGCTCTGGGGAGAAGGAACCTGAGTCAAGAGGATGTGAACTGCCGGCAAACTGCTGACCAAAGGGCCAGGGAGCTGTGGCCCAGTCAGGTGAGGGACCCTCAGAGGCACAGCAGGAGCCAACAACCCCCAGACTTTCCCATGCTTAGACTGTGAGGGCATAAAAGCCCAGGGGTTTCTTTGTTTGGGGTCCCTCCTCAGAGGCAGCAGCTCAAGCTGTTATTTTGTTATTGCACCATGATTAAATTGAGGATCAGGATGTGTGAGATTCTGCTCTGGGAAATCTGGGGTGGAGCCGGTGAGGTCTGACTCTGTGCATGGGCAGGGAGCAGCTACACAGGGGCCTTGGACCCAGCTCAGGTGGTAGAGTGTGACTGACAGAGGAGCTCCTGGAGGGTTGGACAGGGAAGTTTCCCCAGTGAAGAAACGTAAGAATAGCTGTATCAAGATCTTCCTAGCCTAGAATCTTGTCCCTAACACTTGCCAAGAAGAGATTCTCAGTTAGAATACGTGAAAATAAGTATGTAGAGGTCTTGCTGAGAACATTCCCACAGCCTCTCTGATGTGTTGCTAAGAGATTTTCTGAGTCCGTGACAGTATCTTTATTTTTACGTCTAAACCCAATTTTTACACTATGAATTTGTCGATTTCCTAGCACTGCATAGTTGTATACCAGAGGAACATGTACATCACTTTGGTGCAAAACCTACTATATTCCATAGCAAAAGTTCTGTTTTGTGACCTGGTTAAAAATAGAAAAAAAAAGAAAATCATAGTTCTACAGTTTCAGCACAGTAAAGGATATGGAGATTTGACTGAGATGTAGACATAGGGCTATACGTAGTGTCTTTATTTTTCTAAATCTCCCAGAAGAACCAGTGGTTCTTGACACTTTAAAAAGGCTCTGCCTCTACAGGGACAATGATGGGGCAATGCACACAAGGTCTTCAGCCACCCCTGGAACTGGAGGTCTGATCAATAGTACCTCAGAAGTCATGTAATGGAATTGTCTCTACACTTGCTTAAATCCAGTTCACAAAGTTATTTCTACAAGTCTGAAGTCTACAGACATGTCTTAAATAAAAAAAAAAGAAAAATAAAGAAGAAAAAATAGGGCAGGTGTTGCTGTCGGAGAGCCACAACTAAGCTTCCTGCTCTTAATGACAGAAAGAAAACATAAAGAATAAGGTTACAGATGAGATGAAAAGTAGTAATTATGTTAGGGCAAAAATGCATGGGATTGGTCATAAATATAATCATGATAAATCTGAGAATAAATACTGAGAATGTATTTGCAAAAAAAACTGTAACAAGTTAATGTTAAGAAATGGAACCTCCCAGGCGGGGGCATATTTTCTCCAGCTTGAAATGAGGACATGTAAAAACTGTGTGTTGATTTGGTGTTAATTTGACTGCAATCTCTGGGTAAGAAAGTAGGCATTTTTTTTCTATTTTGAGGAACTGAGAAGTTGCAATCACCAAGCCTGAAGAGCATTCTGGCATAAATAAGGCACAAATCACTTCCTAGAAGCAAAATTCTGATTTTCCTGAAATATGTGTCTACTGAAGGCTAAAATGAGAGTGGAGATGATAACTTGATCCATATGAGCTGTGTGATAATGGAGTAAATACTACTCTCCTATATAAATTCTGAAGTAAGATAAGAACTTGTTAGTAGCAAGGCCTGAGAGAGAGAGTTCAGGGCATCAGAGGAAGTCACAGGAGTGCTGTAGCCTTCACCAAGAGGCAAGATGATGCTGAGTGCATGAGCTGACATGGTACTGGCACAGTATAAGACCCTGATGACACCTCCTCAGAAATACTCTGTACAATCTCGGCCAAATCTACTGGAGGGACAGCCAAGACATTCTTCAGCCTCAAGTGACCTGATATAGGAGCTGCTTGCCAAACCTCTGCTCTGCTTCAGACCTGAGGCAATGTGCTGCAGAGTCACTATGTCTGCCACACATTTGTGCCACCCTGCTTGCTCCTGCCTCTGATAGGATGCTTTGCTGGCCCCTCAGAACCCCCAAAGGCAGTGGAACGTGTTTCAGGTCTGCCATCAGTCCCAGCCATTCATCTCCCCTCTCCATGATGTGCCAGCCTCATGTGCTTCCTCCAGATCTGCTCCTCGCTTCTGGCCTTGGCCAGCACCCAAGGGACACTGGTGAGCCACACACTTGCTTTTAGGTGGAACAGATCCCTGCAAATCCATCCAATGGAGTGTTGCCTTCCCAGACTCTGTCTCAGGCACTTCACATGAATCACTTGCCAAATTCAAAACCAATGTCAGTCTGAAGCAACTCTCAGCTGGAGCCAGCATTACCTGGCGCCAGCATTACCTGGAACCAGTATCACCGAGCCCAGCCTGTGCTGCTTTGCCCAGACAAGGAGAGGCCCCAGCCAGCCCTGGCTCCAGCGGCTTTCCAACCACTCCATGAATGCACAGAATACTTTGCCTGCCAGGTGTGCACTCTGCCCAGAGCCACAAGCAGTGGCTGGGACTGGCACTGCCTGTGCTTGGCTGCTGCCAGTGCAAACAAAGGGGTGTCCTGGCTCTAGAGCAGGAGCCCCTGGGCTCCAGGCCCTGTGTCAATGTATAGCAGTGCCTGCACACACCTTCTACACCAGCTACTGCCTTGAACCAAATGCCCTCCCATCTCTTCTGCTACCTGCGCTGACACCTGACAGTGTGTGCAAACACATCTTAATTTCACTCAGAAAAGTACACTTTACAGTGGTTTTCACTTTGACTGCCTGTTCTCTTCATCTGGACCCAAGAAATGTTGCAAATGAACAAATAGTCTTCTGATGACATATTGGGCTGGACACTTTGATTACAAACCCACTGTTCTGGTTTGTTTCTCTCTCTTTTGTTTTGACCTATTTGCTTTTCATCAAACTTCCACCCTGTCAGCACTGAGTAAGTAGCACATATGGCTCATATGGGAAAGAAATAGGGATGTGGTGCCTTCCCAGCCAGGTCAGTCAGAGGAACTTGCCAAATGTGCTTGTCACTCACTTGTTGTCCAGACACTGCCAGAATATTTTGAGCTGGCAGGCTGGCTGTTGGGTGGGAAGCACTTCTTTCCCCACCTCCCAGTGCTCAATGCCTGACTGTTTTCCACCTTAACAGCAGTTTCTCTGCTGGATTTGTTCCAGATCCTGGCTGTTCTGATTCAGCTAGATCAGGAATGCCACAGCTCCTTTAACTGGACAGTCTTATCTGAAAAAGATATTTTGGCCTGCCTTTGACAGACTGCCTTTCATTCACTTTTCCTTATAATGTGGATTCTGTTGCAGTGTTAGCTCTTGCTGAATGTCATGGTGTGTTTCCCAACCCTCTGGACAGTCATTCCTCCCCCAGACTTTGACATTCCCAGGTCTTCCTCCAGCCCATACGTGATATGCGCTTGTGGTGTATGAAGGCAACTCTTTAAATCGTTCCTGGAGGGGGACTGAGCAGGTATCACCTCAAAGTATGGTCCTACTAGAACAGAAGTTCTCCCCAGCTTGTCATTTGGCCCCACCGAATGTTGAACTCTGGCCTGGTCACTGTAATGGCCACAACAGGAGCACTGCATCAGAGACACTCCAGAAAAGGGAGTTTTCAGTAGGCAGTGCACTGAAATCTTGGGATTCACAGAGGCATTGAAGGCTGGAATGACTTCAGTGATGGTGTGAGAATCTTCTCCAGCCTCACTGAGAATTTCTTGCCATTCTGGATCATTTAGTCAGTCCACATTTGAACAAGAATGTGGTTCAGACAGAATAGGGGATGTAGGGAAACTTTGACTCTTTTGCCTACAGAAAGAAATTACCTTTGTTGTCATGAAAGTTTACTTATATTTTTGATAGAGGGTTTTCACTACATGTGCCTGAGCCTTGGACTTCCTAAATGTAACTCCCAGCCCAGAGAAAACTCCACAGAGTAGAATGTGATTAATCTTAAAGGTTGTCAGGATTTGGTGGGCAGTAATGTTCTGTTTTGATGGGAAGCAGATGCTTTGTCTTAGTAGAGAAGGAACCATGCATGCATGTATGAGTTAGGAGCTGATATCTTGCGTGGTAGAAACGTTAAGGTGTTTAATGTGGATGTGTCCCGAAGGAAGAAGAATGTTTAAGGATACCCTGGGCAGGGTAAGCACTTCTCAGTAGCACACCTCCAGTGCACTGTTCTTTGTAGTCTAAGGTTTGTTCTTGCCTGAGTCGTGTATTTGCATACTCTGCATTATCAATTGTCTCCCATCCTTGGAGCCAAGACCATTAGTAGAAGGGGTAGGAAGTGTCAAACAGTACAAGTGTCAAACCATACCTGGAGTATCATATCCCACTGTTTAATATCTTTCTTCAGTACCTCACCTGGTGACCTAAGTGCCACAAGCCAGCAGGGTTGGTAAGAACTCACTAGGACCTCACAAAAGGAATGTGCAACCTTGACCTGTCCTGTCTTGCTGAAAGGGTGATGCCAGTTTTCATAACTCCATGTGACTCTGGGAAGGAGGGGATGTGTGTTGTCGCCACAATTGCAGAGGCTGCAGAGGTTCTTGGCAGGAGAGTCTCCTGGGTGCAGAGTTGGGCCACAGGTTGGCACAGACATCCCGTTTTGTCTCCCAGAGGCACTGCAGTTAAACACTCTCAACTGTCACACAGGGAGCAGTTTTATATGTAACACATGGCATGGGAAAATTTATGTGCTGTTCCCTGGTGTAGCAGCTGTCAAAGAAATGCAGAAAAGCATGATGGAGTAACTAACATTGTAAGAAGTTTATTGGCTGCTGGTTGCTTTCTATCTATGTGACACAACCTATTTATCTTTTCCTTCTCTGCACAGCTGTTGATTTTATAGATGTCTATCACACCCTCCCTCAGTCATCTCTTCTTCCATCTGAAGAGGTACTTGTGTGAGGGCAGTTCTCTTTTTCTGATATTACTTGAGACCTTTCTCTGCACTGTTTAGTAGTCTGATTACCAAAACTAAATTCATTGTTCAAGCTTTGGGCACATGAAGGAATTATACCATCACATATTCTGATATTTCATCAGTGATTTCCATAAAAATCCTGTATTTCCATCTGTATTGTCAATCTGCTTTTTGAACTGTCAATTCAGAAAACCTTTATAAATATACAGAGATCTTCTCCATGGAAAAACAACAGTTTTGGGATGTAGAGAAATTATTAACTTATAAATCTTAAATACCACTAGCCTAAATTTCAGCTGACCTGTTAGACAATCATCCAATTATTCTGTATCATGACATTCCTTGCAATTTTTGTGTCACATGTAAGACTTGCCATGATTTTGTCATTTTCTTAAGTCCTTTTTTCCCAGACCATTATGCATGTTGAACAACACAGGTCCTAACCCAAATCTCTGTGGGATTCTGCTAGTGGCTTCTCACCTCATCTAGGCATTTATTTCCATAATTCATGTCATGTCTTTTCATTTAAAAGGTAAATATTTCTGTCCAGTCAACTGGCAACTTTTATCCATGTTATGAAGAAGCATCTGTGTGCTTTCCAAAATCTCATCATACTGTATTGACTGGGCCATTCTTTTCCATGTCCCTGTGCGTTCTTTTGTAGTCAAATGCATTGTGAGACATGGCTTTCACTTTCAAATTCTGGTCTTATTCTGGTTTCTACCAGTTTGTCTTACACAGACATCAGACAGATGGATCTACTTCCCCACAATCAGAAGAGTTTCAGAAGTTCAGTAACACAGGTACAACATTTTATTTTGTTGCTACTAAACATGATTTAAATAACAGGTCACTTCTATAAAAATTAAAAAAAAAAATCATGTTTCTCTGTATATAAAATTTGATGCGACAGATGTGTTACTGTTCAATATTTTCTCCTACAATCTGAAGTATCCAGTGAAGAACTTAAGTTAAGAGAGTTCCATGCATTTTTCTCTATTAATAGATGTTCTTTCTGGAAACTTCCTCCCTTCTGAAGTAGAAACCAGCACAAATTATTTAGAATTTCTGCTTATTTTCCTCTAGTGCTATTTTCATACTTCAGTTGTTAGTGTTTCTCTCACACAGGCCTTCTGCTCACAGAATGCTTATAATGGACATATAAATCACAGAATTACATAATCATAGAATGTTAAGGGTCTTAAGGATCTTAAAGGGTTTTAAAGATCATCTAGTCCCAAATCCATGCTGCCATGGGCAGGGACACTTTGCACTAGATCAGGTTGCTCAAGGCCTTACCCAAGCTGGCCTTGAACACTGACAAGGTGGAGGCATCCACAGCCACCTTGGGCAACTGGTTCCAGTAGTATATAGACATATATACAGACATATATCGGTGCTTGAGATAAGACAGCTTTTAGAACCCTTTCTCACACTGCAACAGATTAGTCCCAATGAGGCAGTTAATAGGATCACTCTTCAGTGATATTTTTTGTCATTTTCAAGGTTATTTTTGAAGCTGTCAGAAATATTTGTGCTGAACACTCAAACGACCAGATAATGTGCAATAAGCTGTGCAATAAGCTGCATCAAAGAGTTCACAGACAGCGAAGACAAACATAGCAATATTTCCATTTGAGTTCTGTAGTACTTTGAATTGTCTGATACATCAGATATTTTGTTAAAAAACATTCCCCCTGGGATTTGCAGCTTGGCAGTGTTGTTGTTCCTCTCAGTATCTTCCTCTCAGTTCCTCTCAGCCACACTCTCAGCATGAGCAGGGCATGCTGGAGGCATCAGTGCACCCTGTGGACTCCAATTAACTGCCTGACGTGGAATATTCAGGCTCTGTGGCAGCAGCATTTCTGCTGCCCTCTGTGTAAAACGAGAGCTCCCAGGAGTGTTAGCACATGCTGAAAAGAAATGCTGATGTTCTAATCTGCTAGAGCAAAACTTCTCGTCCTTACCCTTCTGTTAAGACATAACTGGGTACTCGACCATGGCAATGGTAAGGACATACTTTGCTTATAAAAATCAATAAGAATCAGATCAGACTGAAGTAAAGTGTATTTCTTGCAGGCTGTTTGTGTGTCATACTGTGGCTGACATGATGTGTTGCCTGGCAAAGGAATGTGTTTTGGAGATCTATTAGACATATCTAATGGAGAAATCTATGCTGGCCCAGGAAAAAGAAGTAGTGGGAAACACGAACTGCAATCTGGAAGAAAGTTACTAATACTCATTAATGAGGGCCTTGAATGCATCCTCTGGGATGAAAAGCAGCTCAGGATGTTCATTGCATGGGCTATGAGAGATGTGAGATAAAACCCCAAATCCACGGACCTAGAACACAAGCCCCAGGATAGTGCTGTTGGTGAAATTTGAGGGGCAGGGGTTTTTTGTTTGTTTTGGGTTTTATTTGTTTATGTGTTTTCTTTTTGTTTTGTTTTGGGTTTGGGGTTTTTTTTGTGTGAATGTGTGGCTTTTCTCTCTTTAAGTCCTCTCCCTCTGTTCTTTGTGGTTGCTATGGTTGTGACCTTGCTTCAATTCACGGAAATCAAAGCAGTTACCTCTCCTGGTATGGAGTGTTGGAAGTTACGGTTTTGTAAAGGTGATGCTGTTCTTTTCCAACAGGGATTCCAAATGGCTTCCTGAAAAGCTACAGTGACAGGTAATCTGCAGTTAAGGGGAAGGTGTCATTTCACTGAGCAGAGGAAGGTAGAAACTGTGAGCAGGGATGTTGGGATAAACAGTTCTGGAAAGTGCATCACAGTTGTCAAATCATCCTCCTCCTACCAGAACAGCAAACATGAGAGGATAACACCTGAGCATTGTTTTAAAAAAAGATGAGGGTGATATAGAGGATACTTTTTTCACCACACACTGGAGCTCCTGTGACATAGAAGATTAGTAGGGTGGAAAGACTGAGAAGCCAGTGGGAAGAAGAATAATGCCTGGAAATGTCTGTGATGTCGGAAAGCAAAGCAGAAATGACAGAAATCAGTGTTCGAAGTTTAGTATTAGAAAGAGAAGACAACCAGATTATGAGGTATGATTCATGTATAATAGAAATTCAAATATCTTTGGATGGAAGTATATTAGCTTAATTTTCAAGCCTGACTCTTTTGAGGCTATAAAAGGAAGTTAGACAGACATTGCATCACTTTTGCAACAACCTTATGTATGAAAAATCTCAAAAAATCATAGAATTGTAGAACAACTCAGGTTGGAAGGGACCTCAACAGATCATCTGGCCCAGACTTTCATGGGAAAGGGAATTTAAGTGAGATTATCTAGCACCTGTTCAGTCACCTTGTGGAAACCTCCAGTGATGGAGACTGGCCTTAGGCCATCTGTTTCTCTAAGAAGATTGTTCCAATGAATGTTTTTTCTGACTGTAATAATTTCTTTCATAAATCAAGAATAAACTTCTCCCAGTGTAACTTGCACCCACTACCCTTTGTCCTTGCCATGTGGCTCAGAGCTTCTGCCCTCATTGACACACCCTTTAAGTACTGGAAAACTGTGATGAGGGCATGCCCTGAGCCATTTCTTCTCCAGGGAGAAAAGAACTAACTCTTTCAATCTTTCCTCATAAGGCAGGTTCTCCAGTACTTAATCTCTGTGGTCTCCTTTAGACCCACTCCTCTGTCCATGTCTTTCTTGAACTACGGAGATCATAACAGAACACAGTAATGCACAAGAGGCCTGACAACTGTTGAGAGAGTGGGATAATCACTTCTTTAACTGTGCTAGTAATACCTTATGAATGCAGTCCAGGATCATATCTTCCTTCATTAAAATAAGAATTTTGATTCTTTATTAGGTCCCAGAGAGATTTTCGTTTGTATGTTGGAATATAATGTCATTGCTCTGCAGGACACTTATGCAAGTGCTGTGCACAGGTTGGAGCTGTGAGGAGAAGAAGGACTGTGACCTCACTGCTCTGTACTTCAGAATGTATGTCAAAGAGTTAACTGCTTTGGTCTCCAAGGAGTGTCCCACACTCTACCTGCCCTTCCAGTCCCCACCAGCACTTCTGCTACCCCAAGGTGCCCCTAGTTCAGTGTTTTAAGCTGTTTCTTTCAACACCACTGCTCACAAGGACTTGGGATGTGAGGATGCACCAGACACAACCTGCCTGCCCCTCCTTCGGTACCAGGACAAAGCAGAGATTCAGAGAACAGATCTGTTTCTTGAGGCACTCTGTGACCCATCAAGACAGCCATTGTAGGGCAATGGGCATGAAATGGGTGAGTGGACAATGGGTTCACAAGAGCAGGGAGGATTCCCCTTCTGCAGACTGTAGGTACCGCTGCTACAGTCTCTCCCTGCATCCCTTTGTTCTTCTTATCACACCTCTGTCCAATGCAGCCACTTTTCAGCCCCTGGGAACAGCAGCTACTCACGCTGTGACCCAGATACTTGAAGAGGGCTGATGTTGTAACTTGCAAACACTTTCTCAGATGATCAAAAGCAGCAGAGTTGAAGTCCAGGGTCAGGTACCAACAGCCAAACGATGTTAAATTGATGGCTCTCTTCCTTTCTCTTTTTCTTTTTTCCTTCCTTCCATCTCCACTCTTTCTCCCCTCTCCTTCATCCAGTTCCTTGTTCCCCACCTCAATTTTTCTTTCCCAGTCTTGCTTTCTTTTTAATCTTTCTCAATCTCTTCCTCCCTTCCCCTCTTTTCTGTCTTTTTTTGCATTTCATTCTCTTTCTCAATTTCTTTCTCTCAGTTGCTCCTGACCCCCCTCATCCTCTTCTCTCCTCCCTCTCCCTCCTTTGTGTCTCTGTTCCTTTCCCTCTTTTGCTCTCTGGTCCCCTCCTTTTCTGTCACTGGGGAGGAAAGCCCTTTCTGGTCAAGGCACTGTTCCTGTGGCCTGAGGGCACGGACAGTGAGTACCTGGAGAACTGGAAAGCTGGATCTGGCATTATCAGCTCAGTTGGTGAGAGTATGGTGATGGTTAATGCCCAGTTGTGGGTTTGATCCCTGTCCGGGCCATTCATTTAGGAGTTGGACTCAATGATCCTTGCAGGTCCCTTCCAACTCAGAATATTCTGTGATTATTGTAAGGAACTTCTTTCTTAAGGTCAGAGGCACATTTTAGTGCCTCTTCTAAGATTGATGCCTCCTATCTTTCATGGCCAAGCTGTTTAAGGTCAGAGAACTCCATAGTCCACATGAGGCAGCAGCTTTAGCGGAGCTCATCAGCTGCATCTGTTTTAAACCTTCTCTTAGAGATGTTCCTTTATGCCTGCAATGGGCCCATGTTTTTCCCAAGATCAGTTACCTGTGCATCAGCACATTTCAGGGCACAAGCAGTCTGACTCCAGAAATAGTGTGTTGATGCAAAATGACTCCTGTTCTCCAGCTAAGGCAGCAAATCACAAAGTGAGGAGAAACGGGTTTTCCTTAACCCTCCCTTTAATATTCCACTCTGATTCCAGAAGTCCTTAGCCAAGCTTTCCAGGATGGCTGGTGGCAAGGCCAGGTCAGCCCAGTGCAACGTGTGGGACTCCTCAGCCTTTCCCACACATGCCGTTTGAAGCAGATAATTGGCCCGAGGTGTTGTCATTTAAGGAACCTGCAATGTTACCTTTCATCAGCTGAGCATTTAGGAATAAATCCTTGGGCCATCAGCTGAGAGATGAGTCCCAACAGTTTCAAGCGCTCCAAGTGCATCATGATTTTTCCACAGTCAGACCAGGCTGTTCATTTTGGAGGGTCATTATAACATTGTCCAAAGGGAGCAGGGATTTTCGGCATCAACTTATGGTTCCCAAAGTTGTTGTGATATTTGCTAATCAGTCAACAGGTTTAAAAAGGTAATGATGGAGCTGGAAATGCTTCTCCATGTCTTCACTGAGCCACAGTTGCTATATGCTGATTTTTGAATTAAGCTTTTATGGTTGTTTGTTGATTTGTTTTTTTAAACAAATACATGCTTTAGGGCAAACAAAATCTTCTTAGGAAGGATTTGTCTGGAAAGAAAGAATCCCACTTATTTCTTGGGACCATATGTGGGAAGGGAAAAGGAGAGCAGTGATTTCCCTTTTTTGGTGCCCAGATCTCACTGTCACGGATACAGTTTTCACAGCTTCACACATAGAGATACTGTCTCTGAGGAGCATCACTTACAGTGACACTGGAGTCAACACAGTGCGTCACCTTTTCCTAAATATATTTATTTGCTGCCCAGCAAACTGCTTCCATATTTAGTTATAACATTGGTGGATTCCTTGTGTGAATACCTCAGCGCATCTGGGAGGAGGAGGACCTCCCAGTCCTGAATGCTGTTGCTGCAAAAACACTGTGCTCCTTCCCACCTCCCCTCCAACAGCTCCAGCTCCCTTCCCCAGCAGTTTCACATCTCCTTGAAGTATTCCCTGGAAATGTAGCAATGTAGAGCTGTCCAGGAACCCTGAGGGACTCACAAGTGTCCCTGTAGTGTGAGAGAGCCAAGTCTCTGTACAACGGTAAAATGGGAAATGATATCTGCATGTAGAACCTGCCCTTGGCAGCTCTGTGATATGCCTGGGTCCAGTGCTGCCACAACAGTGGTTCCCTGTTTTAAGTCCTGCTTCTTACCTTGCAGGAAATAGCCTCTTGTTTAAGACTTCAGAGCAGCACACATTGTGTAGATTACTTGTTTCTTCTCTGTCCAGCCCTAATGTAGTCAGTGTCTACATTCCACTTACCATTGCTGCAGCAGTCAGACAGGTAGGACACAGTTTGGCATTATTATCTATGTGGTTTTTCCTCTGTAAAGTGTTAGGTTTTGTGGTATCTTTAAAGTGATAATGTTTTCAGTATTATTCCCACTTGCATGATCAAAACCAGTTCCTTTGGCTTTTTGTATCTATACATAACTCTTAATTGTTCCTTAGCACAAAAGCTTATATATTTCAATACTGGAAAACACTCTACTGTACTGAAGCAGTTCCCAGCTCATTCTGGTGGCTCTATATGTTACATTGGTTGGGGTTTATCCTTTTGTTCACACTTCTACCAAGCTGTTCAATAATCTTAATTTCATTTACAACAGGAACATTCTGCATTAATATCGCCTATTCTAACAGAGAAAGTAAGAAACTGCAATGTCCTCTTACAGAAATAATACATTATTAGTTTTGTTTTGGAATTGACTGTTAACAACTTCTGCATGAAGCTACTAACAAGGCTGCCTGACCTTTAAATCTCAGTAACAAGCCACTCTCTAGAGTTCCTGGCCTTCACCTGCCTTGTTCAAAGGGGACAGCACCTCAGTCTTTGCATTAAGTTCCTCCACAAGGACTCAGAGACATCCAGGTACTTCTGGGGCTACAAATGTTTTTCTTATGGGGCAACTTACCTCTGAATACCACTTGCCCAAGTGGTAATAGGACCGGCAATGAGAACCTCTGAGTACTGCAGCCAGAAAGAGGCAAAAACATTTTTGCTGTGCCAAGACAGGAAAAGTACTTGTCCTGCCTTTGTCCTGGTTCTCTCCCAGTATGAAAATTAAATGAGTCTTATTCCCTCCTTGGTAATGTATAAAGACACAGTGGAGAAATACTGGAGATGGGATAAGTAAAGCTCTGCTGCTACCCAAAGGTTAAAGTGAAACAAAATATTTAATTTGAAAATCCCCCGAACTTGTGTAACTGGAGGATTGAATTAAAACAATCAAAACCATTGATTCTGCTGTGTATGCAAAGGAATCTATATTTTTTATTCTCTACATATTGACATGGTGATAAACACTTCTTGCAGAAGGAAATGACAGAGGGTTCACATTTTGTGCAGCCCTCAGGTCACTTTGCTGCCTCGTGACATCCTCACTCTTCCTCTCCTATCTTCTTCCCATGAAACTCCCGACTCTTGGCTCGGAGCTTGTTGACCTGTGACTCTGCAATGTCAGCCCGTTCCTCGGCTTCCTCCAGCTCATGCTGGATCTTGCGGAACTTGGAGAGGTTGACATTGGAGAGCTCCTCCTGTGTGGGGAGAGGGAGTTGGTGGTGAGGAGCCTAGGGCAGGGATTTCACTCCTCCTGCACCTCAGCCTTGTGGGGCTGCAGCTCTTCCCTGGGGGGAGGAACAAACCTCCGTCCCCCTCCCACCACTGCTCACATGTCAGCTCACCCCAACCTCCTCATCCTCCCCTTCCCAGGACCCCTCTAGGAAAAGCATCACCAGGACTGTGTCATAAGTGAGGAACAGCTTTGTCACTTGGATTTGTCACTTGTGCTCTTGTTCTCCCACTACTTGCTGCCTGATTATCAGTGTCACTTATCAGGCTGAGAAAGATCCTGAAGCATTCTGCTGCTGACTATTAGCAGAGATTCAGGAACTTCTCAGTGAGTGAATGTGGCCCCTGGGTTTGTTTGCTCTGACCTCCCATATGAAACAGGCTGTAGAACTTGCCTCAGTTCATCCCCGACTGCAAAGTGCCCAGAGTTCACCAAGGCCTCATGACACAACAGCAAAACAGTGAGGCCAAGGCTGTTGTGTCTCGGGAGTTTCTTTCAAGCCCCTTTCCTGGTGTTCAGCCTCATTCAATGCCTGTGCTGCCCCAATGGAAGGTGGCCCTTGCCCATTCTTCCAGCAATACTTACAGCTTCCTCAGCCTGTCTCTTGTAGGATTTCACCTTCATTTGCAGCTTGTCCACCAGATCCTGCAGCCTGAGAACATTCTTCCTGTCTTCCTCAGACTAGAGGAGATGGTAAGGAGGAAGGAGAATGAATTCCTGGTTCTGCATCACACAGGGTTAGGAAATCCCCTTGGGGATGGTGTGTGCAAAATGAGACTTGCTGTGAGAAAACTCTGTCCAAGCCCAAGGAGGCCTCCAGCCTTACCTGGTAGGTGAGTTCCTTCACCCTCCTCTCGTACTTGCGCACACCCTTCACGGCTTCAGCGCTGCGCTTCTGCTCAGCATCAACCTCCCCTTCCAGCTCCCGCACCTGCAATGAGAAGCCCGTCCCTGCAGCTTCCCTGGGGGTGTCTCTCCAAGAGATGGGGTCACTCATGCACCAACACAGCCCTACTCACCCTGGCCTCCAGCTTCTGGATTTGCTTCTTGCCTCCCTTCAGGGCCAACTGCTCGGCCTCTTCCAGACGAAGCTGCAGGTCCTTCACCGTCTGGTCCAGGTTCTTCTTCATCCTCTCCAGGTGGGCACTGGTGTCCTGCTCCTTCTTCAGCTCTTCTGCCATCATGGCCGCCTGAGCAGAGCAAAAGGTCAAAGCCCTTGTGGGGCTGGAGACATTTTGGGGAGAATACATCCCCATCAGCAATGAAAGGAGCCCCGACTCACATCTGTGATGGCCTTCTTGGCCTTCTCTTCAGCATTGCGGGCCTCCTGGATCGTATCCTCCATTTCGCTCTGAATCTGAGAAATGTCTGTCTCCAGCTTCTTCTTGGTGTTGATCAAGCTGGTGTTCTGTTGAACAATAAATATTTTGTCCAGTTAGTTCCAAAAGAAAACACTTATTTTAGGAATGTATTGTTTCAATGTAAAGTTATCTTCTACATATCTAATATTAAGATTCTCCTGATGCATCTTGTGAGGTCATACACAGCTAGATAGCAGAGAGTTCTTAAAATTTGAAGAAGCCCTTCTGACTTCTGATGCAATCCTACTCATTTACCTATAATCCATTTCTTCATAAAAGTTTACTAATTCTGGTTAAGGTGAAGTTTTTTTATCACAACTGTTGATTTAAGAATTTCCACAGCTGAATATCTGTAAAGGAAAAAAAAGGCTCATGGGTTTTTGAATCTCATGAGTCTAACCTGAGTGTGGAGGAGCTGAACTCTCTCACTGGCATCCATCAGTTCCTGCTCGGCCACTTTCCTCGACCGCTCCGTCTGCTCCAGGGCTGCCCGTAGCTCCTCAATTTCAGCCTGCAGCAGGTTTGCTCTGCGCTCCACCATGGCCACCTGCTCCTTCAGGTCATCCTGGGTCCTGAGAGCATCGTCCAAATGGATCTGGGTGTCCTGTAAGAGAGGAAAGAGAATTTAAAAGGCATCACAGCACTGTCGCAATTGCCACCAGTCCAGTAATTACTATGGTAGTACAATATATATAATTAAATATTTATATGAGGTATTATTGTCAGTAAATGCACAGTATCGAAGAATGTGAGCAGGAAGTTGATTCATGGTATTGCGCTCTGTCCCGGGCTGAGTGACAGCCCTGCCTAAATTTTAGGCTGTGCAACGGGAAGGCAAGCCTGAATTCAAACTCTGACTGACAATACTTCCAAGGTAAAGGAAGCTGGACCTTTGTTCCTGCTTGGGGCAGCAGAAAGAACTTACCTTCATCCTCTGAAGTGCTGCTATGTAACAGATACTATGCTCTGGGGTTGAAAAATGAAGAGCACGTGAGTGACAGGATCCTACTATTCCGTGTAGGCTTTAATGATACTGCAATAAGGCAACTTATAACCATCAAAAGATGGCCCTCAGAGCAAAGGATACAAAGTACAGGTGGCAGAGTACTTTCCTCCAGTCAGAGGAAAGGATTTAAGAAGGAGAAGAATGACTGAAAAGGTGAATGGGTGTTTATCTGGCTGTGTAGCTGATGCCATAATCAAGGTTTTGGCTTCTATGATCATGGGTATACCTTTGAGAAACTCTCTCTGTTGGGAGTTGATGAGATTCACCTGAGCAAGTAGGGCAGGAGGGTGTTCACCAGTAATCTAGCTAGAGCTTTAAACTAGACTTAGTAGGAGAAGAGAATGGAGTTTTGAGTTAGGGAGAAGAGCCAGGGCCTGCTGATGCATTAGGAAGCAACAGGGATATGTTCCAAAGGACTTAGGGTTCATTCCTCTAAAAAAGTGATAACTGAGGTGCCCCTATACCAATGCATGTAGCATGGGTAACAAATAGGATGAGTTAGAAGCCCCTGTACATCTAGAAAACTCTGATCTAATTGCTGTCACTGGAGCCTGGTGGGACGAATCACATGGCTGGAGTGCTGCATCAATGGCTATAAAATGTTCAGAAGGGACAATGAAGGTACAAGGAAGGGGCAAGGAAGAAGGGGTGGGAAGGTGGTGTCTATGGATTGTTTGCACAGAGCTGTCTTTCAAAAACAGTGATTTGTCAGGTTGATAGCTTATGAGTAAAAATTAGAGGCCAAGCCAACAAAGGAAACCTTATGGCTGGTGATTACTATGAGGATCCTGACCTATGGGAGACTTGTAACCAACTATCATAACTTCGACTATTGGAAGCATCGTGTTTCCATGACCCAGTCCTGCTAGGAGACTTGAATCACTTTGACATCTGCTGGAAAAGCAGCACAGCAAGCTGTAAGCAGTCCAGGAGATTCCTGGAGTGTATGAAGGATAATATCTTCATCCAGGGGACAGGCTGCCCCACTGAAGAACTGTTACTGGGCCTGCTACTTACCGACACAAATGAACCAATTAGAGATGTCACAACTGGTGACAAACTTGGCTGTAGTGATCAACCCCTGGTGGTATTCATGATTTTGAGGGGTCTGGGCCAGTTGAAGAGTAAGGTCAAGACCCTGAATTTTAGGAGAGTGGACTTCCTGTTGTTTAAGGAATTACTGGGTGGAACCCTGTTGAGAAACTACCCTCAAGAATAAAGAAGCAGAAAAGAGTTAAGAACATTTTTCTTAGAGTGCAAGAGCTCTAAATTGCCACTTGGAAGCAGTCAGGCAAGGAAGGCAGTAGAACAGAGTGGCTGAGCAAGGAGCTCCAGAACAAACTCCAGTGTAAGAAGGAAAAGCATAGGCAGTAGAACCAGGCACATATATCCTGAGAAGACTATGGAGATGCTGCCTGGATGTGTGAGGACAGGCTTACAAGAGTCAAGGCACAGTTTGATCTGAATTCCTGTTTTTTAAAGTTGAGTTACTCCCATTGAGTACTGTGGGCAATTCTGGGCCCTGCAATTAAGGAAATATATTATGAGACATAAATGCATTTAGAAGAAGGCAGCAAAGCAAGAGAAAGCGCTGGAAGGCATGTTATCTGAGGAGTGGCTGAGGACATGAGGGTTGTCTGCTGACAGGTGACCTCATTGCTCTACAGCTTTCTGAAGTGGGGCAGAACAGAGAGAGGTGCTGATCTCTTCTCCCTGATATCCAGTGACTGCATGTTGTGGATCCGCCACCACTGGAAGTGTTCAAGGTCAGATTGGATGGGACTTTGAGCTGTCTGATCTACTACAAGGTGTTCTTGCCCACGGCAGAGGGGCTGGACTAGATGAACATTGTGAGTCTCCTTCAACCCAAACCATTCAATAAATCAGTGATTCTATGAGATTCCTATATGCACATCCTTAGCTTAACATACCTTGAGCACAGCCTGTGTGTTTCTCAGGTTCTTTTGTGCCTCGGCAGCCACACGGTTGGCATGGCTGAGCTGGATCTCCATTTCATTCAGGTCTCCCTCCATCTTCTTCTTCAGCCTCAGGGCTTCATTCCTGCTCCTGATCTCAGCATCCAGGGTGCTTTGCATGGACTCCACGACTCGGAGGTGGTTCCTCTTCAGCTGGTCAATCTCCTCATCTTTCTCTGCTATCTTCCTGTCAATCTCAGACTTCACCTGGTTGAGCTCCAGCTGCAGGCGCAGGATCTTCCCCTCTTCATGTTCCAGAGAGGCCTGGACAAGTGGACACAAACATGGGGAACACTGATAAACCTACTGCTTGCTTTCTAGGGAATTAGAGAATATTCCAGGAAATCTCAGCTGGCTGCCCTCCGCAGCCAGAACAGAGCAGAAGCAAGGCCTTTTTAGCATTGTTTCTGCCTTGCTCACACATTTAGTGCAGACAGCAATGATTCTGGCCAGGTACCTCAGCTTCCTCCAGAGCAGCCTGGATTTCAGATTTCTCCTGCTCAACTTGCTTCTTGACTTTCTCCAGCTCATGAATTGCCTTTC
Organism: Manacus candei; assembly: GCF_025592945.1. NCBI lineage: Eukaryota > Metazoa > Chordata > Aves > Passeriformes > Pipridae > Manacus > Manacus candei. Next base: position 12,288,651 of record NW_026138095.1, on the reverse strand, counting down.
CTCCCTCCGCAATCTGCTCCGTGAGGTCGGAAATCTCCTCTGTGGGAACAAAGACCAATGGCTTGCTCAGGCCCAGAGCAGAATGGGAAGGGCCCTGTCCCACCAGGGTGACAGGCATCTTTGCAGAGCTGCAGGCACAGACCCCGCAGCAATGCTCAGCTGGTGAGAAAGCCCATCCCGGAGCAGAGGGCCAGGGACATACGCTGCAAGTTCTTGTTCTCCCGCTTCATTGTTTCCAGGTGGTCCAAGGACTCCTCATAGGCATTCTTCATCTTAAACAGCTCCGTGCTGAGGGAGCGAGACTCCTTCTGGGAGGCCTCCAGCTCAGCCTGCGTTTCCTCATACTTCTGCTTCCATTCTGCCAGGATCTGAAGAGAAACGGGGCGTGAGTAGGGATGTGGCCATCCCAGGGGGAGGCTCTGCCCAGGAGTCCCAGGGCTGGAGCCCAAAAGACCTTGTCAAAGTTCTTCTGCTTCTTGTCCAGAGCAGCGCAGGCAGCATTGGATCGCTCCACATCAATCATCAGGTCCTCCACTTCATTCTGCAGCCTCTGCTTTGTCTTTTCCAGGGAGGCACACTTGGCATTGACAGCTTCGACGTGTTCCTCTGCATCCTGCAGGCGCTGTGCCAGCTTCTTCCTGGGAGGAGATGAGCACAGTGGCAGCTTAGAGCTTAGAAGGGAGTCAGTTCTGCACTGCCATGAGAGGGCAGTTGACCACTTTGGGGGTTTTGAGCTGAGCACTTTCAACAGATCCTAAAGGATCTGTCCTTTCTGTGTGCATTAGGCCTGTCTTTGCACTTCTAGCCCTAAAGCCTATGCCTTCCCTTCCAATATACACTTTTTTTCTCCTCCCTTCTCTCCCCTTCACCACAAAGACAGTATACCCCTGCCTTCATCCTAACCCTGTCTCAGCCCACTCAGAGACTCCCATTTCCCTTGACCGCTCTCAGTCTTCTGCAGTCATTTCTCATCCCACTTCCCACGTACTTGGCCTCCTCGAGCTCCTCCGTGCGCTGAATCGCGTCCGTCTCGTATTTGGTTCTCCACTGGGCCACTTCGCTGTTGGCCTTGGACAGGGCGCGCTGCAGCTCCCCCTTGGCTTCCTGCTCCTCCTCATATTGTTCCCGGAGCAAGTCACAGTCGTGGCGAGCGGACTGCAGGGCGTGGGCCAGGGCGTTCTTGGCCTGCAGCAACAAGAGTATTGAGTCACAGACCAGAAATATCCTGGGAAATCGGACTGAGTATTAATTGGACACTGTATTATTCTTCTGTGCAAAATGACAATGGGGAAAGAAGCTGGGACTGACAAAGAGAATAATGGATAAATTCTAGGGAGAAGCTAACATGAGAAGAGAAGCACTAAATTACCCAAATATTTTTTTCCCCTCTCTCATCATGATAGCTCAGTAGTCATTTAAGTATCTGAACTGCCTTTTAGAGAGGAGGGATCTAATGACAATATCCTGGGAAATCTCTTCCGATGAATTAATTTCACACTTCAAACAAGAATGCTCAAAGACTGTTTGCAATGAAGGGCAGTTGGAAGCCTGGAGGACTAAATCCACTAATCACACTCGCTGCAGAAATGAAAACATTCCCCCAGTATGGCTTGTGCTAAGCATATCCTGCCCCCACTAGGTAGTGTGACGTTATGAGTGTTTTCAGTGGCCAGCTGTAGGAAATCAGAAATTACCTTAATTTCTTCCTCTAAGTGTCTCTTGAGTTCCTCAATCTGTTGGGTGAAAGCCTGTTTGCCTCTTGACAGCTGAGAAATCAGAGCATCTTTCTCCTCCACCTGGCGTGAATATTCACCTGGGAAAGCACATGAAAAGGAGGCACTCTGATCGTTATTTGTGACTCAAACAAGCTGTTTTAGGAGTCCCATCACACACAGGGGAGTCTCTCTCTCACCTGACTCCGTCTGCAGACGAGCTCTTTGAGCATTGAGGTCATTGATCATGCGCTGATGCTCTTCTTCCTTTGTCTTAATCTCACTCAGCTGGTCTTCCAGGGTGCGGCACATCTTCTCCAGATTTGCCTGTGGAGGTCACAGAGAATGAAAGAAGATTAGGATCTAGACACCTTCTTATTCGGAAAAGCAGGACTCTGAGCAGAAAAACATGAACAGACTTGCCAGGTCTGGACTGTTCCTTGGTGTTAGAAAGTAAGAAACACAGCTCCATAGAGAGACAGGGAGTTAGATGGTAACCAGGCCATAATTTGAAAAGACGTATTTCAATGGAATTAATTTCCAAGTGGTTTTCAGTCTATTTTTCCATACCTTGGCTTTGGAGACAGACTCCATGTTACTGGCCAAGTCATCAATCTCCATCTTGAGCTCGCTCTTCTCCTTCTCCAGCTTCTGCTTGACGCGCTGCAGGTTGTCGATCTGCTCCCCCAGCTCAGCTGTGCTGTCCGCGTGCTTCTTGCGCAGGGCGGCAGCCGTGGCTTCGTGCTGCAGCGTGGCCTCTTCGAGGTCCCGGCGCATCTTCTGGAATTCTGCCTCCCGCTTCTTGTTCATCTCCACCTGAGCTGCCGTCGCCCCTCCTGCTTCTTCCAGGCGCTCGCTGATCTCCTCCAGCTCCCTGGACAGGTCAGCCCGATGCTTCTCTGCTTTAGCGCGAGAGGTTCGCTCGGCCTCGATTTCCTCCTCCAGTTCCTCAATACGGGCCTGGAGAACACGAGGGACCCTTCACGCCCGTGCCCTCCTCCTCCCTGAGCCGAGCCTGGGGCAGGCAGGGGAAGGGCAGACACTTGCCTGCAGCTCCTTGATCTTCTTCTGTAGTTGCATGCCCAGGGCTTGTTCATCCTCGATTTTGCTCTGGATCTGGCTGATTTCAAAGTCTTTCCTTTGGGCAAAGCAAAGTGGGTTACAGCTCAAAGGAAAAAGACAAGAGCTGCAGCCCAGCACTGAGGTGTCCCAGGGCCACACTCACTTCTTCAGTTTCTCATCCAGCTGCTGCTTATCATTCTCCAGATCCATGATGCTGTCCTGGGCCAGCTTCAGGTCTCCTTCCAGTTTCCTCTTGGCTCTCTCCAGGTCCATGCGCAGTTTCTTCTCTTGCTCCAGGGACCCTTCCAGCTACACAGAACAAGGCCATCAGTGTTCCATCAGCCAGTTCAAACTCCATACCTGTCTGTTCCTGCTGTGTGTCCGTGGGCTTACATCGTCCACTTGCTGCTCCAGCTTGGTCTTGGCTTTGGTCAGTGTATTGACTTTGTCCTCCTCTGCCTGCAGGTCATCCAGGGTCTGCTGATGGGCCTCTTGGAGGGCTTTCTTCTCTTTTGTCAGCTTGGCGATGGTCTCGTCCAGGGCTGCCATCTCCTCTGTGAGGTTTTTCACCTTTAGGAAGAAGGGAGCAAGTGTAAATCAAGGAAGTAGATATAGAGTGGGGCTCTTTTCTGGAGTGTGGGTGAGATTTTCTGCCTCGTACCTTGTTTTCAGTGGCGTGCTTTTCCTTCTCCACCTTGGCCAGTGTTAGCTCAAGGTCATCGATATCTTTCTTCAGCTCTGAACATTCATCCTCCAGTTTTCTCTTCTTGGCTGTCAGCTCAGCATTGATTTCCTCCTCATCCTCAGCCCTTTCAGTCACTTCCTTAACTTTGGCTTCCAGTTGGATTTTGGTTTTGATGAGTTGGTCACACCTTTCCTCAGCATCAGCCAAAGCATCAGCTTCCTTGTGAAAAAATACAGGAAGGATTATTTAATGCTGAAGGAACAGATGTGCATTTCTAAGACCTTTGGGATTATTTTTTGGAAAAAGTTACTGTGCAGTTATATTACAAATTACAAATCTAGAATAAGATTTTCATAAATTTTATTTTTTTTCAGATTTTTAGATTCATCAGTGCAACCCTGTGTAGGTACCTTGCATTTCACCTTATTTATTTCGTGTGTATTATAAAGTCACTTAGGTTCAGTTTTCCTTTCTCTTTAGAAAGTGATTGTTTATTATGATGTACTATATTCAAATTTATGTGGAAGTACTGAGAAATGTAAATAACTCTACCGTTGAGGAAATACTTGAAACTTGAATTAGTAACTTTATACCCAGCTATTGCAGTTAGTTGACAGTAGAATAAAATTCATCTTTCCTCAAAATAGACATTTCAACTCATGGGTGTTGCCAAAATGTTGTCCATCATTCTGAGAGGCCAAACTCATTCTTTAGATTAAACTCCACTTCGCAGTAGTGAGACTGAATGGGGAAAGAATGTAGTCTGAATTTAGTTACCTGGTATTAGGCTTAAAATATTTTATAAGAAAGCTTAGTATGCAGTTTGAGAGTCCTATAGTAGGAAAGAGTTAGATCTTATTTATCTATTTCCGCTATAAAGAAAGGTATAGAAAAATGTTACTCACAGCCTGCACTTGGAGCTGCAGATCATTTTTCTCCTGCACCAGTTTCACCATTTTCTCCTCCAACTCCTTCCGCTTTGCCTCAGACTTTGCAAGCTCTTCCTTGGTTTTCTCAAACTCCTCCTTCATGTTGGCCATCTCCTTCTCAGACTCTGCACTCTTCAGCAAGGGCTTGATCTTGAAGAACAGCTTCATCCAGGGCCAGTGTTTGACATTCATGAATGCACGAATGTTGTACTGGATGCAGAAGATGGACTCTCTGAAGCATAATTCAGATGTGCAATGAGTATTTTCAGTCTGAAAAGTGTCAACACTTTCCCTCAAGCACAGTGAGTTTAACTGAAGACAAGGAATGTGTACCTTCTCTCCACCATTCTCTGGTACTCCACCCTCATCAGGAAGCCTCTGCACCTGGCCTGTGTGCGGGTGATGAGCTGTGCCAGCTTCTCATCCCTCATCTCCTCCAGGAGCCCCAGCAGCCCAGCTTTGAAGAACACCTTAGAGAGGGAATGTTGCAGCACATCACTGTCAGGCCGGGCAAAGCACAGGCACAGAGTGAGTGAGGGAATGGGGGGTTTGTACCTTAGTGTGTCCAAATTTGTACTGGGTGTGGTCCACATCGATTGAGCCAAGGAGCTTCTCGGAAGCCTTCTTGCTGTCAATGAATTGTCCCTCTGGGATGGCACTGGCATTAAGCACCTTGTATCTGTGAAAAGAGGAAGAGAAGGCTACTTTTTCCCAACCAACGCACAGGAGCCACTAAACCCCGCCAGCTCATATATAGCTATTTTTGACAACAGACTGAATGGACCTATGAATGGACCAACAACACTTTTAATGATGCTGAGAAGTGCAGTGCTCTTACCTCTGTTTGAAGTCAGCATAGAGGACTCTGCTGGGGAACCCTTTCCTGCAAATCCTGATCCCTTCCAACACGCCGTTACAGCGCAGCTGGTGCAGCACCAGCTCGTGCTCCATGGCACCTGAGCAAGGCAGAGCAGAGCACAAAGGAGTGGCACGGATTCCAGTGTGGAGGGGAATGGATGTCAGAGCAAACCCTCTTCCTACTTGAGCATCTTACCAGGTGTTTTGGTCTCATTGGGGATGATACAGCGCACAAAATGGGGGTGAGTGCTCCGCAGATTGGTCATCAGCTTGTTTAAGTTCTCCTGTGGGAACACATGATCACATGCTGCAGCTTAGATTAAAGAAATTTGCTTCTGCATGCTTTGTACCTAGATGCCAAGGAACTAATATAATGGATCTTAGGAAAAAGAAGCTTTCAAATTCAAAATTTAGATTTAAATAAATCTTCTATGTACTTTTCATTAAAAAATATTCTCATAAAGGAGTTTAAAATTTTTCACCTTATTTTGGAGTAAGTAAAATAATACTCTGCAAATATTTTATGACAAGCCTTTTGGAGATTAATACTTCCATTACATGCCAGATTCTGAAAAATGTTTTTCAAAAAGAATGTGAGTGAACTCCTATTAGAAAGTCAGAGGATCAAATGAAGACTGGATCCTAAATTTGAACAGAAAACTACTAGAAAAAAGCACTTCATACTTATTATTGTTCTTCATTCAAGAAATGTCAGAAGGAGAACCCAAGTGTATATAGCTCAGATTTGACGCTGTGTTCATTTCACTTTATAGACAATGAATCCATCCTTTACCCGGAAAAGAGCTGAGACAGTCTGGAAAGAAGAACCCTTCTTCTTGCCACCCTTCTTTCCACCACCAGCACCACCACCACTAGCCTCTTAAAAAAAAAAAAAAAGAAAAAAAAAAGAATTTTTAGATATATTTTTTTTTATTGCATCTTTAAGTATCACAGAGCTTGAAAAAGAAAACGAAAAAATAACCTGTTTCTGCTCCACCATAGGAAGCAAAAAGTAAAGCCAGGGTCTTGACAGATGATTTCTGGTACAGCCCAATGACAGTTTCATTCAGGGGGTCCTTGTTCTTCTCCAGCCACCCAGTGATGTTGTAGTCCACTGTGCCAGCGTAGTGCACCAGGGAGAAGTGGGCCTCAGCCTTGCCTTTGGCAGGTTTGGGCTTCTGGAAGTTGCTGGACTTGCCCAGGTGCTGGTCATAGAGCTTGTTCTTGAAAGAGGTGTCAGTTGCCTTGGGGAACATGCACTCCTCTTCCAGGATGGAGAAGATGCCCATGGGCTGGAAGATAGTTCAATAAAAAAGAGAGACTGCCTGTAGAATAACATGACTATGACTTGGTTTCAAAAGGAAGATAGTAAAAGACAGTAAGCTGAGAAACAAACTTTGCTATTAAGAACATTTCTTTCTGAAAAGTGAGTTTAAAAGATTCACCTGCTTGACTCATACTTTGTCACAGTGATTTAGGAATGGTTTTTATTCCAGAAACCATGTTAAAGATCAGGAGGAGAAAAAATATATTGAAAAATAGTTTTCACAAATGTGAACTATTTTGCATATTTATTATGCATTGCATATTTACTTCTGCTTTTGAACTTTCAATCAATTCCCTAAATTATATGGTACTACAAAAAATCTCAGTTTCTTGCTCTCAGACATCAGGCATTGACTGTGTTGGCCTGTCCTTACTTGCTATGGACAGGCTAAGGACTTGCTATGGACTTGCTAAGGACCTTAATGGTCCTTACCTTGCTATGAACCATACAGGAAAAAAATGTATTGTTCAGATAACTTTATTCCAGAATCTTAAGAAAATATTTTCATGTTACTGTAGGAGCTGCTCTGTGTTTTTGGAGATAATATACTTTAATCAAGCAAATGGAGATACCTTCCATGTAGAGAATGTGAAAGAATTACTTCTACAGTTTTCTCTGGACTTTGTAATATCTATTATGCATAATTAGCAACAGATAAAGACATATTTCAACAACTAAAACTAAGAAACTAAAAGGGGAAACTTAAAATAATGTGTTCCTGAAAATGCAAGACATTTACAAGTCAAAATGTACCTTCTCAATGAGCTCAATGCAGGCAGCCAGGTCCATCCCAAAGTCAATGAATGTCCATTCAATTCCCTCCTTCTTGTACTCCTCCTGCTCCAGCACGAACATGTGGTGGTTGAAGAACTGTTGCAGTTTCTCATTGGTGAAGTTGATGCACAGCTGCTCCAGGCTGTTGAACTGCGCGGTGGAAAAACCCCACAACAACCAACCCTCGTCAACATGCACAGTTCTTGATCATGCCTTTATCAATCTTCTCAGTTAAAACACAACTGTATTATCACAACCATACCATAACTGGATCTATATGCAGCTTCACAAAGAAATACCTACATAATGAAAATGGGGGTTTATTTCAGAGCAGATATTCCTAGTGAATCTACTAAAAATCATAAAATACTTTGGCAATTTTTTATTCAGCCAAAAAGGTGTGCTCTTCAGACAAGGTGTGCTCTTGTCTCCAAATTTAAAAACTTGATCTCTCTGGTTCACATTCCTTGGTTCTTAAAACAATTTACACATCTTTAACCTGTTATTAGCTCAGTTGGTTAGAGCATGGTGCTAATAATACCCAGGTCATGGGTTTGATCCCCATATGGGCCATTAGCTTCAGTGCTGGACTCAATGATCTTTGTGGGTGCCTTCCAACTCAGAATACTCTGTGATTCTGTGCTATATTTGTCAATGGGTCTCCTAGTTCTGCTCTAGAAGCTCTTCTATAAAATTATCGTAATTATGTTGGTTTATTTAATCTCTAAAGTTAAGCTCAAACTGTTATATCATAATGCATAAAATTCTTTTGAGGATTTTGCTCTCTGCTATAAAGGAAAATGATGGGATTTTTTTCCCCATAAAGTTGCAAATGACTAGCATGTTAAGCCTTCAGAGGAACATCGCTTGCAAGTCCTCGGATATAACAATCTCTCCCTGCAAGAGTAGTCCTCAAAACTGGAATCCTTACATCAAAGATCTCAAAGCCAGCAATGTCCAGCACACCAATGAAGTACTGCCTGGGCTGCTTCGTGTCCAGCTGTTGGTTGATGCGAACAACCATCCACAGGAACATCTTCTCATAGACAGCCTTTGCCAGGGCACCCACTGAATTGTTCACCTAAAGCACAGAGAAAGGTTTGGAGGTTACTACACACAGCAGAGGAGAATCAACACCAACCATCAAAGCATGTTCCAGATTATTCTGTTTTTCCTACCTGCTGCACTGTTTGGCCCTTGGTCACGTATTCATTCCCCACCTTGACTCGGGGGTAGCAGAGGGCCTTGAGCAGGTCTGCTGAGTTCAGACCCATCAGGTAGGCAGCCTTGTCAGCAACTAAGTAGAAGGACAAGAAGATAGAAAAATTAATATGACATGCAGCACTTTGAGTGATGAACCCTTTGCAAAACAGCTGCAATATTGAATGTCCCTGTGACCAAATTCTGCTTACTGGATCTCAGAGGAGCCATGACATAGTTATTAAAAAAAAAAATCTTTATTTTGAAACTTAAAAAGTCTTAAAAGAAGCATCTAGAAGCAATGTACTTATTAAAATTCATACTAGTATTCATTAGCAATTTTACCCTAGATAATAAGTGGTTTATGAAGTAGAAGTCCTAATACTCAATATAATCCCTCCATTTTCTTTAAAGATCAACCTGAAACAAGTTTTTTAAAAATCTTTCCCTTCTCACTGGGTTTGAACACACTGAGCAGGCTGTGCTAATTCAGAGTGGTAGCTCAGGAGAGATTTATGGGCATATATGCAATTGATATTGCAGATAATGATTAGGCAGTAATCAAAAAAAGGCTGTATTTTAGATGGCAGTTTCATGCCTATATACTATTTCACTTAAACACATCTGTACCATTTTCTTTCTCCATCTTCCAATTATTGAATTACTATTGCTACTTCTATTCTAATAGGTCAGCCAAAGATTTTGCTGATACCTTCAGTGCCATCAGGTTCTGCCTGCTCCTCACGCTGCTTCTGCTTGAACTTCAGGTTCCCATAGTGCATGACGGCCCCTGTCAGCTTGTAGATGGCTGTTTTCTCATCAGCACTGAAGCCCAGGATGTCAATGGCACTCTGCACCAGGAACAGTAAAATAAAAGCTTTGTCTTGGAGAGATGACAATAGGTACAATGTTCTTAATTGGTACTCACATCTGTGGCCATGAGCTCCTCCTGGTCGTTAATGCTGGGAACAGTGATCTCACCTTGACTCACAAATTGATAGTCATATGGGTTGGTGGTGATGAGGAGCATGTCTGAAAGTAAGAGGGGATATACAGGCTTATTTTAGTCAAGCAAGTAACGGTGTTCAGCAGTCTTCCTCCAGTTATTAATTCTTCCTACCAATTAGCTCTGGCTTCTTGTTGGACATGATCTGATAAAAGATGTGGTAGCTTCTTTCTGCCTTGAGCTGGAAAGTGACTCTGGACTTCTCCAGCAGATCTGGAGAAAAAATTTTAGTTAGAAAAAAGAAGAAACAGGAAAAAAAAAGAAAGTAAAAAGAAGACGGGAAGAAAAACAGGTAAGGCAGGATAGATATTTGGATGAAAAGATGTTTTATGGATAGACAGGTGAGTAGATGGATTGTTCAGGAAAGTGTCTTACATGTTTCAATATCTGCAGAAGCCAGTTTTCCTGTGGCACCAAAATGAATTCTGATGAATTTGCCCTTTAAAGGAATTAAAGTGTCTTAGGATTTACAACATAAAAAATATCACTGAAATGAAGAGTTCTTCCATTTATTCCACGGGGCACAAGATTTCTACTTAGAGACATTCCACTATTAACATAAAGTTGTCTTTTTCATTTTTGACCAAAAAATAATCAACAGTGGCAAAACTATATTTTGTGTAGGTTGAATGTACAAATGTGAAAGAATGTGTGGGTTTCATTAGAGAAACTATTCTAACGATATGCTGCACACAGAGAGCAGTTGCCCTAATGATACGAAAACAGCAATTTAAGTAGTTCAGCTGCTTAAATCTGTATTGCTAATAGACAATTTCACTTGTGGTTAAATAAATTTGAGATAAAGCTACTATATTAAATTAGAAACTCTCTCCCATTCCTTCCTTCCTTCCTTCCTGAACAACAGAAAAGGATAACTGACATAAACTTCTATTTCCTATGTTTGAGGAATCATTTTGTTAAGCAACTCACAAAGCGCGAGGAGTTGTCGTTCCTCACGGTCTTGGCGTTTCCAAAGGCCTCCAGCAGTGGGTTGGCGCTGATGATTTGATCCTCAAGCGTTCCCTGCAGGGGGAAAATTATTGATGGTTATCCTTTCCAAAAATCATGTCAGGAACAGAGGAAAGCATTGGTGCCAGCATGTGTCTATTGATTTACCTGCATTTTGCCTGATGTCTGCTCCTCCTTCTTCTTGTCCCCGCTGGCTGCAATTGTTGCAAAGTACTGGATGACACGCTTTGTGTTCACAGTCTTCCCGGCACCGGATTCTCCGCTGTCAGAGCAAGGAGAGAAGCAGAGAGCGTGTGGTCAGGCAGGAGGGGCCCTGGCCCTGGGCAGCCCCTCAGGGACCCGAGCAGGGGGTGTACGTACGTGATCAGGATGGACTGGTTCTCCCGATCTGGGGAAGAGGCAGAAATACAGTACTTAAAACTCAATGAACAACAGAGAAAGAATGAAACATGGTTAGGTAAGTTAAATGTTTTGCCTTATGTCAGATTGACTTAAACAAAGAAACAAACACCCAAAACACATCACTGTGTGCAGAGGTGTCTTTCCTTTATAAGAGTAGAAACAATGTTATGAAGATAGCAAACCCCACAATATGAATTGTGTTTTAGAACCATGAAAGCTTTTAAAAAGTCCCTTCATATTGCTGAGAATTTAATGGTCCAAGATCTCTGAGATAGACAGAGCCACTCACCAGTCAGCATGAACTGATAGGCGTTGTCAGAGATGGAGAAGATGTGTGGAGGGGCCTCCTGGCGCTTCTTGCCTCGGTAGGCCAACACCACCTCCGGGTTGTACACGGGCAGCCACTTGTAGGGGTTGACAGTGACGCAGAAGAGACCCGAGTAGGTCTGCGAGGAAGGGACACAGCACGTTGGCTTCCCCTGGGCCTGGCAGAGCAGTTCCTCCAGCTGCCCAGAGGAAGCTGCTGCTGCCACTTACGTAGATCATCCAGGCTGCGTAACGCTCTTTGAGGTTGTACAGCACAGCGGGTTCGTGGAGGTGGGTCATCATGGCCATGTCCTCAATTTTGTCGTACTTGGGAGGGTTCATGGAGTAGATCTGATCATCCTTCACAGTCAGGGTCTGTCAGAGGACATGCATGGATGTCAGCTAAGAACCCAGAGTGGGAAGAAAATGTTGTCCTTCAGGCTTGTTTTTCACTCACCTCTCCCTTTTCAGTCTTGACAGTGACTTTCCCTGATTCCCTGCTCTGGATTGTCCCTTTCACGAAGGATTCCTTTGCATGTACCACAAAGACGGATGACTTGGCATCGAAAGGCTTGTTCTGAGCCTCGATTCTCTCCTTCTCTGACTTCCGGAGGTAAGGAGCCGCCTCCCCAAAAATGGCCATCTCGGAATCCGAAGACATGGCTGCACTTTGTGGAGAGGCTTGTCAGCAGAGAACACTGTGGAAGAGCAGATATATTGCTCAATTTTGTCCAAAATAAGCACTTTTTAGTAGAATAAAAGATGTGGGGGGAAAGAAACTATATTGATACCCTTAATAGCCTTTTGGAAGGAATTGAATATTTTTGCTTTGGTGGATTTCAACAGTTATGGAAAATGTGAAAATTATATTCTGGGAAATTATTTGGCTTGTGCTGAAATCACATTTAAAATAACCCATAACTTAGTATTTGGTATTCAGGGAATGTACTGTGTAATAAAGGACCTCAAAAATCCTTTCAACTGCTTAGGTATTCCTAAAATTAATTTGAAATTATTATAATGCTATTTCCTCCCAAGTGATACTAATTCACAAAGCTTAGAATGCTTATACTTCACTGTTTGGAATATCATACTGAAAACTCAAGCTTCTCAGTGGCTTAGTTTCAGTATTTAAAACATTTTTATAATTGTATTAAAAATACAATTTTTTACTAATTTTATTGACTTCTTGAATCCAGGCATAAATTGCAACAATACCAAATGCAAAAAGAAGAGCAATACCTTTTCAGACCACACTGAGATAGCTCCTTTTCTAGTACTTCCTTTTGCTTTTTAAAACACAAAGTTTACAACACAAAGTTTCAAAGCTCAAATCAGAAATTTAAAAATAAGGAATTTTAAAACCAGTATTAATTTCTCTGAACTGTTTTTTTCTTCCCCCTGTCCTTCCCCCTCACTCTGAGAAAAAAAAAAACAAAAAACAAAACAGTAGGCAGCTTAGGAAAACATTTGCATATCTCTTTCTATATGGAGTTAGGTACCTGATATTTACACAATAATATTGTGCTACATTTGTACTAAAATGAGAGAATAACAGGATAATTCTTTATTTGTGTCTGGAGGAACAGGTAGTGGCTTCCAGAGGAGGAGAGCTGCAGCTTCCATTTTTTGAGTCAGAGACCAGGCAGAGCAGCACAGGGGACAAATAGCAGTGCTGTGTTTTACACAGGTGACAATCAGATCTTGGTTGCTCACATTACAGCTCTTTCTACTCTTACTGCTTTAGTGATTCCATGGCAAATTTTGGACAAAACATCACATTAATTCACATGTTCTGAGACAAAATATTGAATTTTACACTTTTCCTACGGTGTTCTTCTTGGTCAAATTCTACTGCTGCACCAGCAATGATGGGAAGGCAGTGCACCTCACTGCCTGCTAGGGGAGTTAAGCAGAAGTAAAGAATGTCCCCATGGGGATTTCCTGGTCTGCCATGAGTAGTCAGAGACTTCAAACACAGCCACCTTAAGAATGGACCAGATGATCTTCTGAGGTCCCTTACAACCTGGGCTGTTCTATGATTCAACGATTCCCTTGAAAACCTTACCAGTCTTAGGTACCCACCATCCTCTACTGTTGACTACAGTGTACTTGAAAATATAGGGTGAAACTATGACCATTCACTCAGCCAAACAGAAACCCCACCTTCTGTCTCTGCCCTCTAAGAATCAGTAAATCAGGTTCTTACCTCCTGTGACACCAGATGGGTGGCTTGCAGGCTGGCAGCTGGTCAGTGCTGTAAAACAGAAATGGCAGTTCCCTCATTGCTACTGCACAGAAATCCAGAGTGAAAACGTCTAGATGCCTTGAGAGCAGGTTTATAATGGAGTCTCCTCCTGGAGACGAACACTGGAAGCAGCAGGAATGTCGTGGCACATAAGGGCACCATCCCTTCCTGCCAGCCTGCAGACCCCCCTCACCTACCTTGGAGCTTTCCCTGGAGCCAGGGCAGACGTGTCGCGGGGACGTTTTATACGATCTCGTCTGCAGATGCTACAGATGCCTCCTCTTTCTTCGGTCAAAACATTTTTGGCAAACATTCTTTGGCTAAGCATTGTCTGGCAAACTGAACTAAGGGCATAATTGTCATTTGACATGACTAGATATAATTAGAAAATTTTGATGTCTTACTGACTATATGAATACAGCTCCTATAAATAATGTGACAAGGGTGTTAAGGAGGGAATCCGGACAAGTCAAAGCACTTGGAGAACTTGGATTCAGGACTTATGGATTCTATTGCTGGCTTTCCCACCGACTCACTGTATGACCCCGGGTGGATTGCTTGGTATGTCTGTGCCTCAGCTATCCCAGCTGTACAATAGGAATGTCAGCTTTTAGCTTCCCCTGTTGATGGTGTGAAGCTTGTAAGAAATGCCTAAGAGCAACACATTAGGCAGGCTACTAAGAGGGAAGTATTACTAAAAGTATTTGACAGATGTGCTGGTAAGATCCTGAAAGTAAGGGAGTAATCTGGGTCCTGCAGTGTGATAGTGCTGGTGACTGAGAGTCACATGCATGGCAAGATGGGACAAGGGACAAAGATTTGGTCACAGAAATAGGAGGGTGGGGTGTAGTTGAGCTACTGGGCTGGGTCTCAGAGAGAGATGTAAGGTCACTTGTGATACATGATGAAGACCTCATGTGCACACTGAGGCAGATATGCCCATCTGTGCACTTGAAATTGCAAAAGAAGTGGGAGATTCTCCAAGAAGGGTTGTTACAAGCCTGTGCATGAATTTGTGCTAAGGGGAGTGGCAGATGTGATGTGATTTCTGCTATGTAGATCAGTGCAGCTGAACAATACATGTTCCTCTTTTCTTAATGATGTTCTAATTCATCAGAAAGTACCCATATTGGCAGCTCAGGAAAGTTGTTTCTTATGCCTTTAATCTGCATCATAGGTAAAAGAAATCCTTGAGGTAAAGATTTGGGCCTGTAGAAATCTATGCCATTTGAATGTTAATACTCCTTTTGACAAGGAATGGTTACAGCACATTACAGAATCTAGAAACAACAAATTTATTTTTTTTCCTGCAGGAATTTCTGCTGCTGCAGAATTCAAGAGCCTTTCCACCATCCCAGAGCTCAGCTCACACACTCAGGGAGCAACTTAGATAGAGATTTGCAGTCTTCAGTTTATCCTTGGTGCTTGACTCCAATTCTGCTAACATATACAAACCATGGTCTCAGTTGAAAGCCTGTCTTCCATCTGTGTGCTCCCACTGTCAAACTACCTAACCAGGAAGAAAACAAAGACCCCTTCAGCCCTTCCCTACCCACAGCTCCCAGAAAACAATAGTTTGCAGGCTGGCATTTTGCTTATTGAAAGAGGCCAGCGACACAGGGCCCAAGTTAGAAAAAGGATGCATGACATACAAGGTAATACAGAGCATCAGGCACTTCCTTGTGCATGAGGAATTTGTTCCAAGAAGGGCTCTGACATTGCAGCACACACATTTTGGGTAGTGGGCCCCAACTCAGAACCCATGTCTGTTCCGAACATATTCCATGTGGTCCAGCACTGCAGAATGTTATTGGTCCTGGCTGAGAAGGGGACAGGAGCACCTCATCATAACAGAGCATAGCTTTAAGAAGGCCACTTGATGACCATGGATGGCCACGACCTCTCCCAGGGTGTGAGAGCAGAGGGTTTTCTCCCATCAGGTTGGGGAGGGAGCTCTGGACTCCCATTCCCAGAAAAGGTGTAATATAGAATCAAAGAGTCACAGAATGGTTTGGATTGGAAGAGACCTTAAAGATCATCCCAATTCCAGCTTTTCTTCCACGAGACTGGCAGGGACACCTCCTATACAGTGTTGCTCCAAGCCCTGTCCAAACTGGCCTTGGACACTTCCAGGGATGTGGCCACCATAGCTTCTCTGGGAAACCTGTGCCAGGGCCTGACCACCCTCACAGGGAGGAATTTCTTCCCAATACCCCATATGGCCGTGCCTTCTCTCACTTTGAAGCCATGCCCCCTTGTCCTGTCACTCCAGACCCTTGTCCAAAGTCCCTCTCCAGCTCTCTTGGAGCCCCTTTAGGCACTGGAAGGGGCTCTAAGTTCCCTCTGGAGGCTTCTCTTCTCCGGGCTGGACGCCCCCAGCTCTCTCAGCATGTCTTCATAGCAAAGGGGTTCCAGATGTTGGAGCATCTTTGTGGCCTCCTCTGGACTCACTCATGCACGCCCACATTGTTCTTATGTTGGGGGCCTCAAAGCTGAATGCAGTGTTCTAGGTGGGGTCTCACCTGAGGGGACACAGGGCCAGAATCCTTCCCTCCCCTGCCAGCACATACATCTAGGACATCTTGAGCTTCTCATCCAGTAATACCTCTAAGTCCTTCTCCTCAGGGTTGTTCTCAATCCCTTCTCCACCCAGCCTGTACCTGCACTTGGGAATGCCCCAATCCACATGCAGGACTTGACCATACTGGTCTTCATAAGAGTTCACATGGGCCTACCTCTTCAGTCTGTTCAGATCCCTCTGGGTGACACCCCTTCCTTCCAGCATAGCTACCACACCATGTGGTTTGGTGTCATTGGCACACTTGCTGAGGGTGCCCTTGATCCCACTATTCCTGTTGCCTACAGAGTTATTAAACAGCTCTGCTCCCAGTACTGACCCCTGAGGAATGCCACTCATCTCTGGTTTCCACTTGGACACGGAGCTGTTGACAGCAAATCTTTGAGTGTTACCATCCCTTATCCACCAAGCAGTCCATCCTTCAAATCCATGTTTCTTCAGTTTAGAGACAAAGATGTCATTTAGGAAAATGTCAAATGCTGTGCACAAGTCCAGGTAGTTGACATCAGTCTCTGTTCCCTCATCAACCAAATCTATAACACCATCACAGAGGGCCACCAAATTTGGCAGGCACGATTTGCCCTTACCAAAGCCATGTTGGCTGTTAGCAATCACCTCCGTATTTTCCATGTTCCTTAGCTTAGTTTCCAGGATGAACTGCTCCATGATCTGCCAGGCACAGGGGTGAGACTGACTGGACTGTAGTTTCCCAGGTCATCCGTAATTCCCTTTTTAAAAATGGGGGTTATGTTTCCCCTTTTATAGTCAGTGGGCAGCCATGACTTAGATATAATGGGTAGTGGTTTAGCTGTTTTCTCTGCCAGTTCCGTTGGGACCTGTGGATGGATCTCATCAGGTCCTATGGACTTGTGCATCTTGAGGTTCCTTAAATGATCTCAAACCAGATCTTCTCCTACAAGGTGGTTCTTCATTCTCCCAGTTCCGCACTTTGTCTTCTGCAACTCAGATGGTGTGGCTGGAGCACTTGCTGGTTAACATAGAGGCAAAACATACCTCAGCTTTCTCTATATCCCAGGTAATGAGGTCACCCGATCCCTTCCAGAGAGGGACCACATTTTCCTATCTTCCTTTTATCACTAACATTCCCAACTTTTCTCTGTGCCCTTGCTCTCCCTGGACAAGTTTAATCCTATCGTGGCTTAAGCTTTCCTCACCTAATCCATGGCTGCTTGGATAATTTCTCTATATTCCTCCCAAAGCTCCCAGTTCCTGCTTTCACACTCTGTAGGCTTCCCTTTTGTGTTTTAGTTTGTCCGGGAGCTCCTTGTTCATCCATGCACACCTCCCAGCATTTTTGACTGTCTCCCTCTTTGTTGGGATGCATCACTCCTGAGTTATCCCTGAAGAGTCCAAAGTCTGCTCTTCTGAAGTCCAGGGTAGTGAGCTTGCTGTGCACCCTCCTTGCTGCCCCGATGATCTCTAACTCTACCGTTTCATGGTCACTGCAGTCAAAGCTGACCTGCAGCTTCACATTCCCCACCAGCCTCTCCTTCTTGGTGAGAACAAGGTCCAGCACAACACCTTTCTTTATTGGCTCCAATATCACCTGAAGAAGGAAGTTAATGTCCATGCATTCCGGGAACATCCTGGATAGCTTATGCCCTACTGTGTTGTCCCTCTAATAGATATCAGGGTGTTTGAAGTCCCCCACGAGGTCCAAGGCTTGTGTGAATATTAGGCCATTCCTATCTGTCTATAGAGTGTCTCATACACTCAGTCTTCGTGGCTGGGTGGTCTGTAGCAGACTCCCACTATAATGTCACCTATCCCTGCCCTTCCTTTAAGCCCTCAGTCAGTTCATCATCCAATTCCCAGACAGAGCTCTATGCATCTGGTTAGTCACTGACATGAAGGGCACCCCCCTACTCATCCCCCCTGCCTGTCCTTCTTAAAGGGTCTGTACCTTTCCAATAGGAGCCATCCCACCATGTTTCCATGATGCCTATAGGATCAGAGCCCTGCAGGTGCACATCTCTAACTCTTCTTATTTTTTGCCTGTGCTGGATGCATTTGCACAGATGGGCCCCTGATGAAGCCAACTAGAGTGGCTAGAATTCCCTTGTGCTGCTCTTCAGATGCTCTCTTGCTGATCTACAGTCCCTCTTCATGCTCTGGGTACCTCTTGCTGGCCCTGGAAAGGCATTATCCTCTGTCGGCAACAGGTTGAGTATCATGTGGAATGACAGAATGCCTTGCATTGGAAGGGGCCTTCAAAGATTGTCTGGTCCAACACCCCTGCTCTGGGCAAGGACATCTTTCACTAAATTAGGTTGCTCAAAGTCTCATCGAACCCAAGCCTTGAACACTTCCAGTGGTGGAACACCTGTAACTTCTCTGGGAAACCCATTCCAGTGTCTCACCACACTCATCCTGAAATATTTCTTCCTTATATCCCCACCTAAGGAGTCCTTCTGCTGTGCCTTTTGCAACCGGACCTGTCTATCTCGTATTGGCCTTTTTAGCCACCAGCGCGCTTGTAACGAATGTGGGTAGAGCCCTTCCCAAATCTTCGTTTGTGAAGCCTGGCCATGATGATGATGATATCTATTTGAAATTTACAGTTTTTCAGGTTAAACCCATTGGTTTCTTATAAGCCTGCTTTAAGTATTGAAAGGCCTCAAAGAAAGTATCTTTGGAACCTCTGTCATTGCCAGGCTGAACAATCCCAATGACCAAATGTGGCACTTAGAACTATGGCTTAGGAGCATGGTGGTGTCTGGTCAAAGGTTGGACTCTGTGATCTTGGAAGCGTTTCCCAACCCTAATGATTGTATGATTCTGTGAAGTATGTCAGCCTTTCTTCATAGGAGGGATGTTCCTGCTCTTGGCCCTCCTCTGTAATCACGCTAACTGGTCTGGGTCCTTCTTGTGCTGGGGACTCCAGAGCTGGATGCAACAATGCAACACTGTAGGTGGCATCTCACAGATGGGAAGAATCACCTCCCATCACCTGCTGGTCGCGCTTCTTTTGATGGATATTGTTGGCTTTCTGGGCTGCAAACACACCTTGTTTGTTCATGTCCAATTTTCCATCCACCAATATCCCTGAGTTCTTCTCTGAGTAGCTGCTGTTGCCTTTCTGTTAGGTCCTGCTCTCAGTGGCACGTAGCAAGTCTGTCCTGTGCAGTGCTGTCAAGCTGGGACAAAGAGCCCTCGGGATGTGCCTGGATCACCAGGGACTATATTGAGAGCCTCTGAGTGTGACTTTGGGGACTGAAAATCTTTGCCTTCCCAGTGGCCAATGACAAAGCCAGTGTACTCAGAGAGCACTTCTGGGTTTTTGCTGTGGTGCTGTGCAGGATGTGGACCCATCCTTGTCACAGGAGTGCAGCACATGGCCAGGCAGCTCTGGGCAGGCTGAGGGAAGATCTGGTTTGAACAGCAAGTGCTCTGTGAGTTGAGGGTTCTCTAGGGGTTGATGGTCACTCAGCACTGCTTTCAGGATGATAATCATGTCTGTTCACAAAAGAGATTAGAAAACAAGAACCTTCTATGGAATTGGTCACAAACCCAAGGTAGCTACTCACATGTGAGCCAGGCTGTGGGAAAGAATTTCTTCCTTGCTCCTTAATGCCCTCTCAGTACTCAGATGACATTTCCTCCAGCTGCAGATCATTCCAGCTTTATTTAGTTGAAGGTTAAGTGGGTTTGGCCAGTGTTCCTGGGTTTGGCCTGTGTACCCTGTGTGCTTTCCACAGCTATATAGCAGAATACATACATATGGAGTTTGTGAAGTTATTGCAGTAAGGGTACATGAAAGATATGTCCAATTCCCAATTTTACTTAAGGAAAAATTACAGTATTGTGTACATTTCTGTGTAGTATATTATGAAAATCAGGGAAGATAACTGAAACAATATTCATAAAATTCTGACAAAATAGTGAAAATATTACATCCTTAAGTGCAGTACGCAACAGTCCTACTATTTCCATATGGAAGTATATATGGATATTCAGGTCTTAATTCTCACATTGCTTTACAACTTTTCTGTACATGAGCAACATGCTATTTCCTGATATATTTCACAGTCCTAAACTCTGGTGACACCTTCTATTGTTACAAATAAAGTTACAGTGGTTTTCTGTCTTTTCAAATACTCAGAATACATTGATTATATTTTACTGAATTGTGTTCTCGAATTCAAACTATAGGCAGCTTTCCCTGCTGTGATTGTCTTATGTTGTTCAAAAACAATGCAAAAAGAATTCAAAGTTATGAAGAAGTTTTGGTTAGCTTATGAAGCCTCACACAATTTCTACACATTGACTGAAATGGATTTGGAGGAAGTAATGACAATTTCAACTTGATGATGTGTATATGCTCTCAGGCACAATGTCAAAGTCAGGTAATTTTCAATGTACAGAGAGAAGAACATAATTATCTGTGCTCTGCCAAGGAGGCTGAGGAAAATGCCTATGTACTGAGCTCATCTCAAATATGAAGGTTTGTCATAAAACAAACTGTTTGTTGCCTGCCTGTTGCCTTTTCCAGAAGCCACATGGTCTAGTGCAGCACTGACCTGTCTTCTCAATGTGACCTTCAAGAGAGCCTTTCAAGGCTCTTTTCAGGTTACATCAACAGCTGAGAAGATCACAGATTCCCACTGCTGCCAGGACTTAGTGGAAACGCAACAGGCAATGGCTGGAGAAATTAATTCCTTTTTATGTGTTTTCTCTGATATTAATGTCTACTGTTCTTTGCCACCACTTGCAGGGTGACATGTATCTGATAAACACAAGGACTGACTCCAAATCCCTATAGCTACAAGTACTTTTTTATGGAATAATGATATGATACATGATATCATTTAAATAATGATGGCTTCAATGTCAGAACAAAGAAACAACATAATAAAAGAGCTGGAATGCAAAGCTGAATTCACTGGTCCAGATTTATCTTATTCAACCTTGTGTGGTTGACAGATGTTAAACTCATCATCATCTATAAGGTCCAACAGACCAGGAAGACAAAAGGCATGTTCAGCAGCATAAATATCCTTCCACTGTGAGCATGATAAAGGAAAAAGGCATTACTGTGTTTTTTACTAGGAAAACTTTCAATAGAAAAGACATTTGAAAGTCTTAGTTGTTTCGGTGGACTATCATCAGTCCTTGCAAATCTGGTCTTCTTGGTCTCACAAATCCCAGCTGACTACTCCTAGTGACATCTCACAGTATATTTCATGTTCTAGAGGAACTCCTTTGCTGACATTAAATTTGAGACACTGTAAAAATAAAAAGAAACATGTTAAAATTTTTATTTTTTAATTTGCCAATTGTCTCCTATCTTCATCTAAATATGAATACACAAAAAGGGATAATTCTTCAGCTGATATTTTAGTACTCAGCTGTAAAACACCTTGTTCATTAAAAGAAAGAGCTTTAGACCATCGAAAATGTTATCAGCTTTTGACATTTTGACTAAACAAAACATAAAGAATAAAGGAAGAGAATTTAGATGAAAAATGTAAGTGATTTACATATCTTGCTTGAAAGTGCATTGGTTAAATCATTCCAAACCAGCATGATTTCATGAATGGCTTAGATGCATATCAGAAGTTTGGCAGATGATACAACCCATGACATTAGCACAGGGTTGCATAAATCTTCCAGGAGAAGATTTATATATTAGCAAAAGCTTTGCATGGACATATACTGTCATTAGTGCTTTGAACTGAGAGAACTCACAAAGGCAATAGAAATACAAGTAAGAAATACTGAAGAGTAATTTAGCAGAAAAAGTCGAACTAAAGCATATGGAAAAAATAACCTGAAAATTCTTAGGTAATCTTTGACAAAATACCAGTGAGGCTTTTTTTTTCCATCTCTGCTCTTTGTTCACAGGATGAGGATTTCCAGAAGTAAGTTCAATGAACAATATCAAATAAAATAGACTAAATAAACTAAACAATACATTCAAGTTTTGAGGCAAAGTGGGCAGGGAAAAGTAATGTGGATTATATTTATAGAGGTCCAAGATGGAAATAAGCATCAGAAGAACATCATGGAAAATCATTGGATATCCAGGGCTTTTGTACCATTGAAAGTATCAGTATAGATAGAATTTCTTTAGTTTTCTGCAGCTTAATCAAAGAATCAATTATAGAATGGTTTGGGTTGGGAGGGGTCTGAAAGAGCCTTGGACAGGGACACCTTCCACTATCCTAGGTTGCTCCAAGCCCATCCAACTGGGCCTTGGACACTTCCAGGTATGGGGCAGCCACAGCTTCTCTAGGTAACTTGTGCCAGGGCCTCACCACCCTCACAGGGGAGAATTTTTTTCTGATATTTAATCTAAATCTCTTCTGTCTGTTTAAAACCTTTATCCCTTGTCCTGCCACTTGGTATGGTGAAATCAAAGAAAATTTGTAACCAGAGTGTTCTTCTGTAAGAAGCAAAAATTGCCCAGACTCATGTTCAGTCACTTGTCCACTCACAAGAACATACCCTGAATAATCTGAGCGATTCATCCTTTGTGGCAGCTTTATCTTCTTTCACAAAGCTGACCTTTCTCCCACTGATGACTAATTTATATTTACTGGCATATTGGCCTATAAGCTTCTTACAAAGAATCCAAAGTCCTCAGTTCTGTTGGTTGTCTCCTCTAATTTAACAGATATTAGTAAATTACACTGGAGAAATGTCCGGTTTGTAATGTCTTTGCAGTGCACTGCACTGTGCCAGGGGATGGCTGCACACAGGGGAGGCCAATCACTTATTCTGACAAACCATTAGCTGATTTCTTGTCAAGCTTTTAACCTGTGCCAGCTACAATTCTTCTAAATAGATTTGAAGGCATAACTGGACAGCTGGCATTTTCTGGGACCATTCCCAATAGACCCTGCATCCAGCCTCACCATTCTGGATACAGAAATAGTTTACTTCTGTAAGTATAAACAGTCCTGTGCCAGTTGACCTAAGTTCCTGGACATGTTTAATTTGCTAGTGTAGCTGTAGTGTTCCTCTGGAAAGCTTTGGAGGAGCAACAGTGAAATCTGTCCCTGGGAAAGGAAGGACCTGCTGGGAGAGGCAACAATACCTTGATGGAAGAAGGAAATTAAAAGTGATTGTGCCTCTGTTAACTTTTTGCCAATGTTTCCATCTCTTCAGGTCTGGACTCCACTAGAGATGAATGCAAAGCAGAGCAGAGTCAGAAGAGAAGAGGCAGAACAAGGGTAGACTCTGGCTACAGGCAGAGCAACAAGGATTGGGCAAGGCTCTGCGGTGCTGACATTCCCATGGAAGAGGAAGGATTTTGTTGGGCTGAAAATAAATCCTTCTTCAGACGGAGAGGCAGCTGCCTCACTCTCTGCCATCCCTTAGCAGTGGCTCCCCCTCCCCCATGTTCTGTGACTGTGAATTCAGGAGTAAGAATCACATGCCAGCAAGGCAGCACAGGTCAAGTGGGAAAGTGGAGGCATCTCAAGACTGCTGATCTGTATCCCATTAGGACACCCCGTCCTGCAGCCCCCATCCATGTTTTTTCTTGGTGCTATTCATCTCATGAACTGGAAGGCTTCCCTTTGTGCGTGGATGAAGAGATAGTGGTGGAAATAACACACATTTTGAATTACTTCAGGCTTTGTAAAACTGTGTTTTCATAATATATCTTATCTCATTTGGAAGCTGAGGATGGGGTGGACAAATGGGTGGTCGTGACCTTTGAAAATCGTCTAAGCTGTTCCAGGAGTAGAAATCATCAGCTAATTAGTATCTGGCTGGCAGTTGTTAACCTCAGTACCCCTGAGGTTCATAACAAGGCATTTATCTTTCAAAATCTTCATCAATACCCTGTGAGTGAGTCACAGACTGCATCTTTGGCAAATTTGCAGGTAACACTAATCCATGGGAGTGGTTGAATATGGCCAAGATTCAATCCAGGGGGACCTTGATAAACCTGAGGATGAGACCAATAGAAACCTCCTGAAACTCATTAAGTAGTGCAGTTTTCCAGCTGGGGCAGAATCACACTGTGTGGACAGGGAAGTGTCTCAGCAGCAGCCCTGCTAGGGAGGATGTGGGGGTTTTGTGAGAAGCAGTTTGACTCTAAAGCAGCAGTGCTTTCTCATCCTGAGGAAAGCAAATCCCAGAGTGGGCTGCATTAGGAACATTGTGTCTAAGAGACTGAAAGAAGTTACCCTCCTGTACTTGGGGCTGCTGCAGTCACACCTGGAATACAGTACTGTATTTTGGGCTCTGCAGTTCAAGTTGGATGTGGAGAAACTGGAGTGTGTCCAATGAAGCGCTACCAAAGTGGCGCGTGACCTAGAGCACGTTACCTGGGCTACAAGCTCCCAACAAGTAGAGGACAATGACCTACCCTTACATGTTCCACCATTTCCTATCTACACTTCCCTCAAGCCCTCTGCTCCTTTGGTCAGAATGTGTCTGCCCATAAAGAGTGGAAAGCAGCATGGAGTTAGAGGTGAGTCTGTAACTCCATGGTCTCTTCTTTGCTAGAGAGACTGGATTCATTCACAACTTCCTGTTGGTAGGTAGAAGTTTTAGGTATTTCCAAGAAAGCAGCTCCATCACAAGTAATGGTGACTTGGGAAGACAAATACCATAATTCCAAATGTCCCCCAACCTTCTTCCCTCAGACTTAATTGCTGAACATTATATTACATACATTATATGGTATGAAATACTCCTTTGGTCAGCTGGGGTTATCTGTCCCAGCTGTGTCCTCTCCCAGCTTCTTGTACCCCCTCCAGCCAATCTACTGGTGGGGCAATGTGAGAAGCAGCAAAGCTTGGCACTGTGTAAGCACAGTTCAGCAATAATACAATCATGCCTGCTATCACCAACACTGTTTTAATCACAAATCCAAAACACAGCCCCATGCAAACTCTATTAAGAAATTTAACTCTATCACAGCTAAAACCAAATCCATAACTTTTGGTGCAGAAAAGAGATGCTAATAGAATAATAGAATCAACTGGGTTGGAAGGGACCTCTGAGATCATCAAGTCCAATCCTTGATCCGCTACCGCTGCAGTCACTAGGCCATGGCACTAAGTGATGTCTCATTTCTTTCTTTAAGGTGCTGCAGTGGAATATCCAAGCCTCCTGTGTAAACACACCTTTTTGAAGCTCAGCAGTTACCACAGTCTGTCCCACCAGCTGAACTGATAGTTGAACTGTAGTCCAACTTGATGCCCGAGGATTATGTTATCAGTAGTTCCTAAACTGTATGAAATTGGTGGCTGTTCCTTGTTTAAACTAATGACAAGAATTAACTTTGCTCAATGAAACAGGTGAGCTGAAGCTTTCTCACCTGTTTGGGGACTTTGTGGTCTATCTGTTTCTTTCACCTAAGTTTCCTATTGCACCTCTTTCTGACAATGTTTCTTTTGTCAAATCACAATAAATTACAGTAAATATCTCTTCAGCCTGTGTGAACCCAGCCTCTTGCCCTTTGTCCATAGATGAGCTCCAGAGATGGTGTGTCTGCACATTAACTTGAATCCAGTTCTAGTCAGCAGAGCAATTTAAACCACTCCCTTCTTGGTTACAGGAAGGTCCTGGTACCAGATTTCTTCTCACTCTGGAAAAAAAAAAAAAAGCCTCAAAATCCCAAACCTACTAAACACAGCAGGCAGACACTCCTGGATTCAGAGCAAGACATAGCCTTACAAGTTCACAGTTCACAAGAACACAGAATGGCAGCTTGGTGCTGATCTGTTCCAGTTGCACAGGGAGACAAGGCTGAGCTCATTGGCCTGCGCTGCCTGTGTGTGAGGATGCAGCAGCAAGTTAAACCTTTGGGTGTGTCCTTTGGCATTGAAAGTTGGAACCAATGACAGGTTCCCATCCCCTTTCACGTGAGAATTATCAGAATGCTGCAGTGGCACAGAAAGGATCCCTGGAGTGCAGTGCAATCCCAGATGGTAGGGACTTGTGCTGGCACCTGACTTAGTGGCACAAAAATAAAAAAGTAATTCAGGGACATGATGGTCTGGCCTCAAAACTCAGACTGTCTCTCTCTGTTAAAATGTCTTTTCTCCATGGACCTTCTGTATGTTTTCTTACTTAAATGGGCTTCTATTTCTAAGCAAAAGCTTTCTGCAGAGCAAATACATCACATACATCCCAACCTCACGGGACTACGCCTACATTCTCTGAAGATTATATAGCAACTACTCTAAAACCTTAGGGGTCACATTTACTCCTGCACCCCACTTATGCACTCATTAATGAAACAGTAAACCATTAATTGCAACTTCCAAAGAAGTTGTCAGTTGTCAGGTAAAGCTTATTGCAGTTAACTGAGTTATTCTCCTCCCCAAGACCAGTTTTGGTGATTCAAAATGTGTTCAGTCTGTCCTCCAGCCCTCACAAATGCATGTGGGTCTTTCGTGCACATCCGGGGACATATAATTCCCAGCTCCATCAGATTTGCTTTTTGTTGCCCTTGCATTCAGATTTCTTCTGCTAATAGCTGTGCAAACAATCCTGTACCTCAGTAAAACAGAGTCCTGGTGTTAAACATGCCATCTATTTAATGCAAGCTGGAGCCAGGTGATGAGAAAACAGACTCGAATGACAGCCATACCTAGCACTGTTCTTGAGGTACTGTAGTCTCAGCTGGACAAGGCAGATGTGATTCATGGTGGCAAGCAAGCCTGAAGCTTTTCTCAGCTGGGAATTCAAGCTCTAACAAGTAGAGAGCAACAACCTGTCTTTACATCATCCACTATTTCCTATCTGTAGCAATAAAATAAACAGATACAGGATCAAAGCAGATATGTCACAGACAAGAAATATCTCAGCTGAGCTCCCATATCCCTCCGAGGTATTGGGAGAGGAGATGCTGTGAGTGTCTAGGGAAGATCGTCTCAGCACAGGTAAATCATGAACCTCTATCATCCAAAGGATGTTAAGCAGCTAAGGAATAGAGGCATTTTAGTGTAAAAATGAGGACACAGGGCTACTTGTTGGAGCCTTTCCTGTCAACTGCTGGCTGCTTGTTACCTTAAGCAAAAGAATATCACACACAAAGAGGCAAAGTTTTTGATGATGTCATCAGTAGGACATGTACATCGCAAGTCAGAGCTACAACCCACAAACTTATTTTTGGGGGTTAGCGGGGAAAAGGAACCAAGAAGAAATATCTTTTTCCCCATCTGATGAGCTTGCTCTCCCTGCACACCCACAGGCACAGTGCTTCTCTAATTACTGGAGTTATTAGTGTCCTGGCCTTAACCAGCCACTGCTCTCCTGAGTGAGAGAAGTCACGCTGGAGAAAAGCAGGCAGAGTTTGCAAACTGGCTGCTGGTAAGTAAAGGGGTCCCTGAGGAACGCCCCAGTATGTGGGTGTTCCTGCCAGGGATGCTGGTGTGAGCAACCCTATTGCTGCCCACTGCTGGCTCTGTTACACTGTGGTTATCTGGACTATAGTGCTGGAGGCTTGTTATGGGTGTAGTCCTGCCCTGACGAGAAAATTTCAGGTCAAGATATCTTTCCTGGTCTGCAATATAGGAGGATGAAAATAGTAATATAGAGGGAGAATAGACAATACCTGTGCTTTTACTGGACTGGCAGGTCAACTTGTCAGTCCTTCAGCCTTAAAACACATCATGGGCATCAGTATTCAATTAGTGTCACTGAAAGCCAGTAAAAAGTGCTAATTAAGGAAACTAATAGGAAACCCCAGGATGAAAGAGCAACAAAAGGTATGACAACACTTTTTAAATTGGCAGAGTTCTTGCAATAACTCTTCTGGGAAAGGTGGAATAGCTACAAACCTTGTGGGAGAAGCCTCTACTACTCATTAAATCCCTCGCATCTAAAGCCAGTCACAGATGTACCAAGATATCTGTGATTGTTGGACAATCTGCACTATAACAAGAACATCTGGATTGAGTTTGTTGTTGCCTTAACAACCTAGATGGTAACTTAATATTTGATCCACATGGGCTGTGTAACACTGCAGTAAATAAAACACTCCCCCATTAGCTCAGAGGTAAGATGAGAGTACAACAGCAAAGGGTGACTGAAAATAAGAGGTGAGAGCATTAGCAAAAATCATGTGTTCAGTGGGTTTCCCAAATAAGCACAATGATGTCAAGTCCCCCAGTTGTGGTACTTTGGAAACTGTTAGGGGAGCACGGATGGCTCTGTATAAAGACCCGGTGGCATCTCGGCTGAAATATTCTGTGCTGTCCCAGCACTATACACTCAGAAATTACTGACTCAAGGGGTACAGAGTAAAGATAGAATTTTGAGACCTTGGGGAAACAAAGAAGCTCCCTTGAGTGCGGAGCCTGGAAGAGTTCAACTTATGGCTCTTGGGCCTTGGCCAGCACCCAAGGGACACTGGTGAGCCACACACTTGCTTTTAGGTGGAACAGATCCCTGCAAATCCATCCTATGGGGCATTGCCTCCCATGGCTCTGTCTCAGGCACTTCACATGAATCACTTGCCAAATTCAAAACCAATGTCAGTCTGAAGCAACTCTCAGCTGGAGCCAGCATTACCTGGCGCCAGCATTACCTGGAACCAGTGTCACCGAGCCCAGCCTGTGCTGCTTTGCCCAGACAAGGAGAGGCCCTAGCCAGCCCTGGCTCCAGCAGTTTTCCAACCACTCCATGAATGCACAGAATACTTTGCCTGCCAGGTGTGCACTCTGCCCAGAGCCACAAGCAGTGGCTGGGACTGGCACTGCCTGTGCTTGGCTGCTGCCAGTGCAAACAAAGGGGTGTCCTGGCTCTAGAGCAGGAGCCTGTGGGCTCCAGACTCTCCAAGTCCTCTTTGCAGGGGGGATCTCCCTGCCTTGCTGCTGCCCTTTGGCTTGTTGTGACAGACATGTCAGCATGGCAGTTGCTCTGTGTTGACCCAAAGGCCAGCCCAGTGCAGTGTCCCCTGGCAGTGACTGTGGGCCTTGGTGGTGTCTGAGGCTGACAAAGTACAGGAATGAGGCAGGAAGATGTGCTGAGGCTTTCCCTGAACTCTGCCCCATACCCCAGGTGCTCCTGGCTGGCACATCCCAATCCTGATGTCTTTCTTGTGTGTGGGATCAAGAGCCTGGTTCTCCTCTCACGAATTTTTGTGGCAGATTTTTGAATGAATGGAAACGATCATTAGCCACTGATTGTGGTGAGGAGCTGTGCAGATTAATTACCAGTGTTTGGAGGAATATGTGACACCAAATGGTCTCCAAAGGATGGCTCCTCTCATAGTGGAGGCACTCTCTGGGGCTGTGAATGTTCTCTCCGGAGCATGTGATTTTTTGTCTCTGTAGCAGGCTGAAATGAGACAGAGTTGTTCCTATTCTGTCACACATGAATCATGCAAGTAACCTCTTCAAATTTATGATATGGACATCTGCACTGTTCTTGCCCGAACAATTCTGTCAGTGATACATCCCTAAGGATCCCAGATCAGTTATTTTTATGGATGTTAGTATCACTGCTCCTTGGAGTTGGGTTTCAGAAACAAGAAGATTGTTTTTCACTGACATCTTAAATTTGAGGGGGAGATTAGAACTCTCCAGGGAGTGAGAGTGGCATTTGACTCTGTCAGCTGCACAGAGTATATGATCTTTTCCTATAATAAGAACACAAGGATTTATACAATTCAAGACATCATAAATTACACTAAAATAACTATTTCTTTCTGCATTTAGGAAATTTAAATAGAAATTCATAGAAATGAAAGTACACCCACATTTGCTCACATACTATTTTTATTACTCTAATATTTTGTTTTTGTGTTGATTCTGCAGTGGCTGTGCAGAGCCTGGACTCTTCTTGGGAAGAAACCTCTGCATGAATGCACAGAATAATGCCTTTTTCCTTAGAAAGTCATGAATGTTTCTAAACACAAATTTCATTATTCCACCCTGTTTCATCTTCCCAGTCATCTCTTTTCTTACTGGCAAGTAAATTCATGCAAGTACTCACAATTTTATTTTTTCTAGGGGGGAGGAGGGGGGGCTAAGAAAATAGGTTCCTTTGTGTCAAGGGGTGAAAACCTTTCTAGGTTGTTGAAACTTCCCAGAAAAGAGATTTCTCCACTGCTGGTTTTCCATGGAGGTGGGAGGACTCCTTTTCTGCTTTGATAGCAGGAATGAGGTGGGAGAAATGTCCCCCTTCTCTGGTTTCCATAAAATTCACCTGGAGAGAGGTCTCCTATGTGGCATGAGAGTTCCTTAGGGAACGAGGATCATCATGTTGGGCACATCACAGGTACCCTGAGAAATGTCTGCAGCAGCTTCTCTGTGTTACCCCACCTGTCCCTGCCCCCATCGCAGTATCAAAGATTGCAACAGGCACTAACAGAGCAAAGTTCGCAGGGAGTTTCCTGAATTTCACCACAGAAGATTCCACACAGCAATATGCTCTGAGCTTAAACATGTCCTGCCCTCCCTCCACTGCAGCACAACTAAACCTTCTGCTGTCATCCCAGAGTCACAGAACAGGGAGGAGTGGAAAGCATGTAACCTCCCCACCACACAACATGGCTCAGTCAGCCCTGGGTCAGAACAGGACTGTCATCTCCTGAGGGACAGGGAGAGAAGGAAGGGAAAACTGGGCCAGAGAGGAGTCTTGGAGGTGCTGTGGTGCAGTGCAGCTGAGGTAACACACCCTCTCCAGACTAGGAAAGCATCACTGGCCCCATGTCAATCTGACAGTTTTTCCCTCCCAGAGGAAATCTCTGGTCCCCTGCCATGACAGAACAGTTGTGAGTCTCCCAAAGCTTGGGGAAACAGGGCTGAGGATGCTGACTGCATTTAGCCCAGGGGAAGGTGCTGGGTTTCCAGCAGTTCACTCCTGTCAGAGTGGCAGGTCCCCCATGTCCTCAGCTGAGATGTCCATGTGGCAGTCCCGACAGAAGCAGTCCTGGCAAAAGGCTTGTTAACATGCCCAGGAGACAATCCATACATGCAGTGGCTGCTTGGATTGTTTGGGAAGAGCCTATGGCATGACATCTACTAAACAGTGGATTATCTGCATAACAAGGAAGTTTGGATTTTGCTTTATGCAGGGCATCCAGGGCTCTTCTGATGAAGGCCAACAAAGTGTTTGGCATGTGCAGGAAGAATGTGATTCCCCTTCTAGTGTCAGTAGTACAATGTGGCATGAATGAACCCTTTCCTAGCATGGTATTTTATAACCGCCAGCAAGCACCTCACCCAGAAGAGAAGGCACATGGGTGCTGGAGAGCACAGGGAGCACTAATCTGCTAATGACATAAACAAAGAGAAGCAAATTAAAAAAAAAAAAAAGGTAATTACGTGCCACAGTAGTTCTGGAAGAGGCCATCACATGAGTCATTTTAGAACAGATGTAAAGTCATAAGTCAGTCCAATATTTCCACCCCTTGTTATAAATTCAGTATTTACAAGGCACAAGGTTCTCCCTCCAGCAATTCACTCCCTAAAGGTGAGAAATGTTTGGCATGTCATGAAGGTTTTTGTTAAATAATTTTTGTGATTTACAGATTACTATTCATGAGTGGGTATTCTGGCATATCCACCTAAGAATAGAGTTTGTGCTCTCCACGTCTGTCCAGATAGAGAGACTGGATAAATACCCCTGTCATTCATTTGTTATCCATGACACAGCAAAAATGCCTTTAGCAGAAGAACATCGTTCTCCTGACAGTCCAGATGGGACCAAAAAGAAGGTTGAGCTTACATTAAAAGCAAGAGTGCTGTCACGTGGAAAACAGAAGCATAAGAACACAGAACTAGACACTTTCCCAGTCTGTCTGTAACAATCATAACCTTACAGTCAATTCTGTAATCTCATCAGGTCCCAAATTATAACCAGTTACAATGAAGAACAATACAGGGATGAAGAAAAATTTATGATATGGTGCTCACCACTGCAGTGACCAGAATTTCATCAGAATTTGATGGCATCTTTCCAGGTCTCAATTTCAATAAAATTTATTTGTTTATCTTAAAAATTCTCAAAAGCCGGATCTAACATATAGGTGTTTCAGGATCAGAAATGTACTTCTAATTCTCAAAAATGATTTAGCAAAGGGACTCTACATTTATTCATTTTACTCCTCATATTTTCCTTCAGCCTAAAGAGATTTTTTTCCTCCTTGGTTTTTTTTTCTCCTCAGTTGAGTTATACAAATAAATCCATCTTGTATCAGCTTCAGCTCACTAGATTATCTTTTCAATCACTCGTCAAGTGTGAACCATCATCATTCAAGCCATTCTTTTCAACTCATAAAGGAGTTCATCCATTCTCATGACCATTTTAATAATTCTGATGGGGTGGAATAGGAGAGACAGAGAAAGAGAGGTGTGCAGTAGGGACTAGGAGGCAGGAGAAACCAAAAAGCAACAGGGAGGTGAATAAAAGGAAAGGTGGTTCGGAGCAGTGTAAGAAACCATTTACTGCTCAGCAGTAGCTCTAATTACCACCTTGTTCAGAGAAAAGTATTTCTTTCTTCCCAAATCAGTTCTTTAGTGACCTGACAGTAACTGACTGACAGCGTTTTCCAGCCCACCCAAGACTCCCCACACTGTTTCTGCACAGGATATGTCTCTTCAGGACTTGGGCTGGCATTGTGAGAAGGACCAGGATCTCACTGCCTCACAGTTGTTTGCATGAAGGTCACACTCAATCTGTGTCTCAAAGAGTTACCTGCTTGTGAAATAGCCTGTCATGCAGTGCCGAGTGTGTTCATCCTCTCTCAGGTCTCCCAGGAGTGTCCTAAACACTTTCTGTCCTCCCAGTCCTCACCAATACCTCTCCTTTCCCTTCCTTTTGTGTTTTCAGCCATTTCTTTTGGCACCCTTGCTCACAAGGACTTGAGGCGTGAGGAGGCATCAGGCACAACTTGCCTGCCCTCCCTGAAGTGCCAGGACAAAGCAGAGATTTGGCAGATGGATCTGTTTCCCAGAGCATTCATTCAGTACCCAGAGAGACAGGCATCAAGGTACTTGGGCAATGGCCATGAAATTGGGTGGAAAAACACAGAATACACACAAAGCTGGTAGATCTTTTCTTCAGACATTTCCCAGCAATTGACCTCTGATCTTTCTTCTGAAATTATACATTTGCCTTAAAGATTGCAAACTATCTAATCCACTCATCACTGCTCAAAAAATATTTATTCATAGTTCCTCTTTATTTTGAAAGAGCCCAGTAACATGTGCAAGTGGTGAACATTACCCACAGTGAAAACACGTGCCAATATCAAGCATCAGATTACATATCTGGAGTCAGATACTGTTTCTTCTTGGGCATTGGATTACTCAGGGTAAAGCAGTTTCACCAGTTAAGTCTTTCAGAACTAAAGTCCCTCGAGAAAAATACTTTCTGTGGAACTGAGTTGTGGTGATCCAACTCTGATGACAGGAAACGTAATGGAGCTCTTATATTCTAAGAAATACCTGTCACTCTTTCAGATCAAGATTATTACAGACTTGGAAGTCTATGCAATAAAAACAAGGTATCAGATGCGTCTATTTTAAACTTTTTCTCAGAGGTGTACATTTGTGCCTATTATGGATCCTTGTTTTTCCCAAGATCAGTTACCTTTGCATCAGCACTTCCCAGCTGACAGGCAGCCTGACTCCTGACTCCAGGAATAGCATGTCACTGCAAAGTGTTGCCCATCCTCCACGTATGGCAACAGATCACAAAGTGAGGAGAAATTGATTTTCCATTACACTTCTATTAATATTCCATTTTGATCCTGATAATCCTCTGTAATTTATAGGGTGTGTAGTGAAGTTCTGCAGAGTGCAATGTGCGGGAAATCTGTGTTTCCCAAATGTCCCATATATAACAGAAAACTCAACTGATACTTCTAATCTTAAAAATTTGCAGAACTTTTCTATCAAAAAAATTCCACAAAATCAGTAGTTTGTGCAAAGCGCTGTAAGACAATAACTTACTAATAAATAAATAAATAAATATCTTTGATTTAAAATATGTTGTGATTGCTTTAAAATAAATATGTGTCATCCATTCCATATTCTTTGTGACATCATCCAAAGCAAACAGAATGGATTGTGGTTAATTGTCCACTTGCTCTTCAGCAAATAGACATAGACTTCAACCTTTTCTACACTTCAGATACAATTTTTTTAAAGGTTTCACAAGAGCAGAATGTAAACTAAAGGTTTCACTTTTTGTCCTTTCTTTTATTCTGTGTCAT
The DNA here is from genome assembly GCF_025592945.1 of Manacus candei. Classification (NCBI taxonomy): domain Eukaryota; kingdom Metazoa; phylum Chordata; class Aves; order Passeriformes; family Pipridae; genus Manacus; species Manacus candei. The sequence continues at coordinate 12,254,441 of NW_026138095.1, read as the reverse complement.
GGAAGACCGTGGGATGACTCCAATCACTTTCAGTCCCTCTGGCATGCACCAGACTGGTATTCAGATGCCAAATTCTATCACTAGTGCCCAAAAGCCCTTTACAGAGTTGAACTTGCTGTCTTCCATAACTTTATGTAAAACCAAATTATATGAAGTCATGGAGTCATAGAATTATGAGGTCATCAGAGGTGTCAGGGGATTAGATAGTCCAACCATCTTGCTCAAAGCAGGGTCAACCAGAAAAAAGATGTTCGGTGAGGTTTGAGATATCTCCAAGGATAGACACTACTGAAATGCTTTGGGTAACATTTTCCAGTGTTTGAACACTCTCACAGTCTAAAATCTTCTTTCTTATGTTTAAGTGGAATTTCTTACATTTCAATTCATGTCCATTGCCTCTTGTTCTGTCACTACATAGCATTGAGAAGAGTCTGGCTTCGTCTTCTGCTGCCAATCAAATATTTACACATAGTGACATCATTCCCTTGAGGTTTCTTTTTGTTCAAGGCTAACAATTCCAGCTTCTCTCTATAGTTAGATGACCCAATTCCTTAAACAACCTTGTGATCCTTCACTGGAATTGCTCAAGAATTTCCATCCCTTTCTTGCACTGGGGAGCCTAGAATTGGACACAGCACTCCAGATATTGCTTCACCAGGGCTGTACAGAGGAGGAGGAGCACCACACTCAACCTCCTTGAAACACTTCTCACAGTAAAGCTCAGGATCCTGCTGGCCTTGTGTCTACCAGGTCCTTTTCTGCCTTCTGGCCACATCTGTGCTGATACATGGCATTATTGCTCCTCACGTGTAGGACTTTTCATTTCCATTTGCTGAACTTATGTCAACTTGTTTCTCCAGCTTGTCTAGATCCTCCTAAATAGCAACATAGCCCTGTTGTGTATCAACCACACCTCCCAGTTCTGCGTCATCCATAAATTTGCTGAGGTTCACTCTGTTCCAGCATCTAGAATGTTAAAGAAGGTGTTAAAGAATGTGGGTATTTGTTTTGACCACTGGGGCACAACACTGTTTTTCTGTTAAACTTTTCTTCCAACAAGAAAATCAACACATAAAGAACATTAATACAAATCACCTGTGAGGGACTACAAACGTGATAAACAGTTGCTCCAGAGATTTTAAACTATCAGATGCTGGATTCAAGAAGGCAAAACCATATGTCTGCTTCTGCTGTTATGCTGGGGACTGCACACCCTTGCACGATTCATAGTTTTCCTGCAGAAAGACTGATATAAACATTTAGAGCTGGATTTTTATCTGAAGGGTTTAAGACTCAGATCAATCTGACACTTTGTGAGGGTGTTCTATGTTGCTGGAAGGACAGCCTCCTCATTCTTTATTTGACAGGCACTGATATCCTTACAGGACATTATCCTCAAGAGAGGATGTTTGATAACCAGTTCCCAGGCTCATGCAAGCTGGATCCCATATCTTTTAGCTGCAAGTGTAAATTACTGGCTATCACGACTGCCAAGATATTCAGGAAGAGCACTGCAGTTCAGGATAGGTGAGACCTGCCCTGGAAGCATCCAACAGTCCAGCACCCAAGTCACAGCCTTTCGCTCTCTGTCCGTTTGATTAAGTATTTAAACTGTTCTTCAAAGTTCCATGGAGTCAGACTACTTCAATGTTGTAACAAAAATATCTTTTTTGGAATTTTTTTGCTCTTGTCATTGATGCTAACATGGAGAAAATAATTCTGTAATGATCAATACACCAACAGAGAAACCGTAACAGGCTGGTTTCCTGGCACAGCAGACCTTACCCCTTTGCAAGGTCCCACTTTGATGTACACAGTGGGACAAACCTTTGTCCATTCTGTGACAGTGGAAATTGTTGTAACTCTCAGAAACAATCCCCAGGAAAACATTAAGTCCCTGCTATGTTTTCCTGCACGCAGTTCTTCCTTTGGCCATGGGATTCTCTGCCACAGCTGAGTGTCTCAGCTGTTGCCCTTGAACACACATGTGCTCCTAAACATTTTCTCTACTCTTTGCATAATCAGAAGGTATTAGAAGAGTTAAAATGATCCATCTAGATCAAATAGGAAATGAGAGGACAGAAAAAGACTCTGGAGAAAAGGAGTTCTACAATCGATACATTTAAAGTGTGTGCACAGGACCCCACCGCAGAAGGACTTCCTATAAACGCTAGCACTTAATAGCACAGTTCATGCTCTATAGCAAGAGTTCATGCTGGATCAGCAGCAGTCCATTAGTCATGTCATGTTAGTAAATCACAGAAGAAATTCAACACCATATTTGACAGGAACAGGTGCATACACTAATATCTCTAGACTTCAGCAAACCTTCAGGAGTGTTTAATTTCATTTCACAAGATGCAAAACAAAGCTGAGCATTTTCAGACTGTCCAGTAGCTTAGTTCTCCTTTAACAAGTTTCTTTTAACAAATTTTACCTCCATAGTTACACAGTTACTCATACTAATAGTTTCAGAGCTGGATTATGAACATAACCAATAGAATAAAGCAGCTGGCAAAGTACCCAAGCCATTGTCATCTGACAATTCTTCTTCATTTCAGTCTTGAACACAAAAGTGATGCATAAACCTATGTAATGTGTTCTCATGCCACAGAGGGACATATCCAGTCAAGACCCCACTGGGAACCCAGAGATTTTGGGCACAAGATGGCATGTTTATGAAGGAAAGATTATTCTCTGCCATCACCAAATTCTTACTCAGCATGGATACTGATTTAGGAAGGGCATGCAAACAAAGGCATACAAAGGGCATACAAACAAAACTAGAGGACTGAGGACAATCATGAAGAGTCTGAACGCAGAGTTCAGCAGAGAAACAAACCTTGTGGGCCTGTAAAAGTCTCCTGTGAAAGATCAGGAAGGAATCTGCGTGTGGAGAAAAGCTGAAGAACCAGCTTCTGGGGGACAATGAGGGTGAGAGCTCTCAAAGAACAGTCATGAATAGAGAACAGCTTGCAGGAATGTTTTCTAACAGCTAATTCAGGATTTAGCTCTAATTTCAGCTGCTACTTTCTCCTAACTGGACCTAGATGCTTTCAGTTTAGCCTTGGTATGGAGCAGTGAGGGGCTCAGCCACTCGGAAATGTACCCTTTCCCCAGAACACCAGATTGCTGAAGATGCCAGGAGGAAGCAGCTGGATATCACAGGAACTTAAACAGCAGTCTTTGTACCTACCTTAAGCCCTGTCCATTGGTGGAAAGGTAATTGGCCTCTGCATTTCCCTGTTGATTCAGCTCCATGGACAGAATCTCTTGTGCCAGACATTCCCTCAGACAGGTGGCCAATTCACCAGTGACCCATTTGTCTTATATTAATAAGACAAATCACCTGAGAGGTCATAGTAACACTACAGTGAGAATAACTATGTCCTTCCTCGTGCCTCCAAAAACCTCTGATGGACATTTTACTATGCGTTCAATAACTGAATTCTTGGCCATAGTTTCTTCAGATTTTGGTTCCTTTAAATCATTCTTGAAACCTATTAAAATACTGGCATCTCTTTTTTTGTACTTTATGTACTGAGGTAGAATGAAATATTATTCAACAGACTAGTTTTGAAGCCATCAGCTCTTCTGAGAAACCACCTTTCAAAGTTAATGAACACAGGTCTTGGTAAATTATTGGGTTCCAAAATTCCTCTTTGCGTGCCACTGGAATAAGTTAGTGATTGGATCCTCTTTGAGCTTCCAATATCTGAAATTCACATTTCTGAGTCTGTCATCATCACTGCCTCCTTGCACAGTCAAATGAGAGAAATACTGAGACAAATATATATCACCAAATAATCTGACACATTTTGTAGCCCACTCTAAATAAATTGCAAACAGCCAATGAGAGAGTCATTACATCATCAGTATCAGGTATTAATGGAAATTATTATTTACAGTTAAGCTTTCTTCAAAGACCATTCAAATCACCTCACAAAGAAAATGAGGGAAAAAGCTCAGATTTCAGTACACTGGTTCAAAAGAAGAAATGATGGACAAATTGCCATTTTACTGTGCTCTGTTTTTCTGTCTCATTTAACATCTGAAAATGGAAGTCCTTTACCCCAGTCTCCTGTTCTCTGAGCAATATTTTACTTTTTTCTGTAACCAAAAAACCTTAATGATATGAGAAGAGTATACTTCAGCATTTCCATAGGAGGCAACTTCAGATCCTCAAAGGAAATACTTCTCTAGCTTCCCACTGCTGACTTTGAGAAGGTAGAAAAGGCCAAAAGCTATTTGAACCAAGATCATTATTCTAAAACCAGCACAGTCTGGCTGGTGGAATGAAAACTGCTCCTTAGTGGCGCTGATGGATGGTGCCCTGCTGCCAGGAGATGGAGGCAGAAACATCCATTCTCACATTCCTCCACAGTGTTAGTGCTGCCAAACACAATGTGCTGGTCTGCCTGAGAGAGCTGGCACGGACACACTCTAAAGCAAACCACAGCTCCAGGGGAAATGAAGGAAAGGCAAAGAGCACACATACCTCCAGGTCCTGCTCTCAGTTCCACTAGATCCAGTTCTCAGATCCACTTTAATCTACAACTGTAAGTAACTAAGGTAACAAAACTAATTTTGTCTCCTGACAGAGAAATACACCTGATAAGTCTTCTCTACTTAAAGAGGTATGTGGGCGGATTATCTCAATGGAAGTCCACATCATAGATACGTAAATTATACCTTATGATCAACATATCTCCTTCAGCCCCATGTAAACACACACAGCATCATTTAACTGTCCACTCGCTGCTTTGGTCAAACCACAGTCCATTGTAAATCACACTTATCAGTATCACCCACTATCTAGTCACATTGTAAAACAGTCTCAACGGGTCTAGAATACAGTTGATTAATCTATCACACACACACAGAAAAACACTCATTGTAAAGACAGACTTCCCTTTGTCACCGGGTTACAGAGGTTTACCTGCCAAAATCGATGTAGCTGCCATTTCCTTTGTCTCAGAGGGTTTCAGTGTGCTTTTCCCCACTTATCCTGCCTTAACTCAATGCTAACTGGGTGTGAATTGTTTTCTGCTAAAGGATGATTTTCTCAGCAGCAAACAGGTGTGCATTAATCTTTACTTTGAAGATCCTCAGTGAAATAGATTTAAAGCTGAGGTCCAACATAGATTACATAAAATTTTCTTCAGGATCCTGAAGCCAGGCTGAAGTAAGGCTGTTCAGTATATGATAGTCATGTTTCCTAGATATGTCAGCTGATATCAGAAAAGGCTGTTATTAGTTCTATAAAACATCTTTTGTTAGATTACTAGCACAGAAAACTTCTTTAATCTTCATTGCTTAGCTTGATATAAATACAATGAAATTAAAATAATCTAATGAAATCCCACCTTTCTACCACTGAGGAAATCATCAACAAAATGAAAACCTTCATCCCACTAACAATTCTTCCCCTGAATCTGAGTATCTGAGTTTCATAAGATCTTTAATTGACTGGATTTCAATATGTATATAATATAATACACTGACAACATTTCCATTTGACATGAAAAACAATTACCCTTATCTGCTCTACTTGAATAGGAGAAGACCATCCTGCTTGCCTGTGTAGACTCAGACATTTGCAGTATAGTAGGTGTCACTGTCTAAAAATTCAATTTCTGGTCTAACTTCATTTCTAGACTTGTCTTCCTATGGAAAGAAATAGGAATCTCTGTAAGTGATAAACCCTTCTCTACAAAAGATGTCAAGGTCATGGAAAGAAGTGCCTTTCAGAATGACTTTCTTTTTTCCACTCAAAATGAACAGCTTGAACCATGAGAACGACCATTCTGTGCCAGACCAAACATCAAGTCAGAAGGACTCTAAAGCCGTTTCCTAATGTCATCCTATAGCATATTCCATTTTCTGTTGCCATTTCTCTCAGACGACCTGAACTGGCTTAGCAATACAAGGACTCATCAGAGCTTGACTACTTGAGTCTTGAGCCTATTTAAGTTTCTTTAGCTGAAGCAGCGAGTTTCCCAGTAGTTTGGAGACAACTGTCCAAATTGTTATTAGCTTTAGCTGAGATTATATGAAGAAATTAAACCCTATATTATGAAAGATTTAAAAAACCCCAAGTGCTCATTGGATAACTAGAACTACAGGCTTGGGAAAAAAAAATATATATCCACTTGGACACCGAAATGTTGTGGGTGTGCACTCTTTTAGTGCCACTGTCCAGCCAATTTCTTAGCCACCCAGTGCCCCACCCATCAAATCCTGCTCATAGGGTCCTGAAGGCAATGGGGACACACCAACAGGGCTTTCAGCACAGCTGAAAGGAGCCCATGAGGAACTACAACTTGTGTAAAATTACCTTTTTGGTAATTCTATTCTGATCCAAAGCTCTTTTGTTCAATTTCTCTCATTTAGCTCAGAGAATTATTATCTCTTAAAGTAGCCCTCTTCTTAAAACCAGAATCTTTATTCTGAGTTAACTTTGGCTAGTTTATTTAGACAAGCCAACATTCTACATCCAGTGTCTCCTTCAGACAGTAAACATGGATTCATAGGCACAGATGTAGCAGGATAATACTTTCTGGAGTTCACAGGAAGCTGTAGTCATAATTACAGCATGAAACATCCCGTTTATTCAGTGTTTACTGAATATTTCAATCAAGTAATATTTCTCGGTTGATACTCGAGGGACTGCCTGTGCTCCACGCTGGAATCACAGTAGTGGTTTGTCATAATGGAATTTGTTGGCACAATGAGACCTTTCTTCACAGTATTTTCTAGATCAAGTGCTAGTGAATGCAAAAAGAATATTGACATCAGAGCTTCCATTATCACCGTCCTGGACAAAAGCAGTGCCATCTCCACTCCTCATTCCACACCTTTTAGGTATGCACTGGTCTCACACTATCCAATACATCCTTATTAAACACTACATCCCTCCCCATTTTATACACATACACTTCCTATGACAGGGGTGGTCTAGAGGCCACTCTTGTAAAATGTCCATAAAATGCCCCTAAAATATCTATATAGAGGCCATGGCTGGGCAGTTGTGGAATGAATGCATGGAGTGTGATGTGCAATGGCTGCATCTGAACTGCCTGTGCTCAGCCTGCCCAAGCAAACACGGGGGTGTCCTCTCTTCCTGGAGCAGACTCTGCCCAGGCACCAGAGCAGCAGCACATGGACTCCAAGCTTTCTGTGGCACAGCCTCTTCTTGGTTGATCCAAAGCGGGACCCAGAGCCATTGGTCAGTATGATAATGACAACAGTCATTTTCAAAGAAAATAGGTTCTCAGAGGTTCATGTCACGAGTTTGCTGTAGGCAGAAGGTGGGAAGGACGTCCAGTGGAATAGCATGAAATCAGTCATTTTGAGTTGGGATCATAGAGGAACACAAGATAAAGGTGTTTCTTTCCTGTCACATGTGAAGTGAGTAATGACTTCTTAAAGTGGACAAACCTGAAAAAGGGACCTCACAGGATCTTACTTGTTATGAAAATGCCTGTTCTATACTGGGCTCAAGAATCCAAAGCAAACACTGCTTTAAGAATCCCAGCCCACACAGTTATTTTTACGGATGCTGGTGTTACTGCTCCTAGGAGTAGGGTGTCAGCAGAAAGGGGCTAGTATTTCGCTGACATCTTACGAAGGAGAGCTTTGAGCTCTCTGAGGAGTGAGTGAAACATTTCTCTGTACCAGCTGCACAGGGAATATGATATGAGCCAAATATAAGAACCGAGGGATTTATACATTTGCTTCAGACATTCTAAGTTAATTTTAAGAAATCGTTCTTCCTGCACACATGCACACACATTTACTCACACCTTCATGTGCCCACACACCACTCAGTGTGTGCACTAACATTTTCTTTGGGATTGGTCTCTACAGCTGTGTAGAGCCTGAAGTCTTCCTGAGAAGAAATCTCTACACGATGGACAGAGTGGCTGCTTTTTCCACAAGCTTTTCTGAACATGATCATCATGATCACCCTCATCTGCCCTGTTCTGTCACATCACCAGTTCTCTTTGGTAAGAAAAAAAACTTCCTTGGTACAGGAAACTGAAAACTTCTCTCAGCTTATCTGATAAAAAAGGGCCTGGGAGACAATTCCTCCAGCACTTGTTTTGCTCCGAGATGTGGGTTTCCTCCCTCAGCAGCAGGATTGAGGTTGTACATACGCTTTCCACACACACCCTGATCTTTCTTGAATACAGCTGGAGGGAGGCCTCCTACATGGCATCAATGTTATGCAGGGAAGCAGCAGCATCACATGGTAGGCAGGGCACTGACAAATGGGTGCAGCAGTTTCTTTGTCCCTTCAGTCTCTGTTACCAAAGGCCTTGCAAGCCTTAGCTTGGCAAAACTGTGTGGGAAATGTTACTGAATTCCACAATGCAAGATATCACTTATCATCATTCTCAGATGTGCTTTGCTATCTGCCCATTAGAGCATCTTGTAAGTGCAACTGTAGTTTTGGTTACTCATCCCTGTGGAAGGGAGTTCCTCCCCATCAGGGGAGGAACAACAACCCTTTCTCATTGTCTGTAGCAGGAATATTATGGTTATCTGAACAGCTGGTTTTGCTGAGTTCCCAGTATTTGCCCACAAAGATGCTGTTTTTCTGATCAGGGAAGCTAGTACTTTCTACCCTCAGGAGATACTGAACTCTTCAAATTCATGAGATCCAGAAAATTGTGGAGAACACTGCATGTCTACTTTTACCATGAATTACGTAGTTATAATCAAACACCAATAATTACAGACAGATCTGTGATGTCAGACAAGACTATCTACACAGAAAGTCAAAGATAACTCCATTCCAGCCAACAGAAACATGTACAGACTGTTATTTACCCAGTAGTGCCCAGTGGGAGTGAGAGAGGTCTCCCTCCAATATGGAACAAAGAGACAATTTTCTTCCCACTCCAAGTCTTTTCTTCACACATCTTATATGGAGAGCAGAATAGCAAATATCTGCAGGCTGGTATCTCTGTGCTGCTCTCATGCTAGCTCCATTCCACACCTGATGTCTGGCACAGAACACAATTTTGTGCCATACCCTTGCCCACACAACAGTAACTCAGCAGAATGAAAGAATATCAAAGAGCTACATAATTCTTCAGAGGAAACAGCAGAGAGATAAAAAAGTATTACACAATATTTATACCAGTCAGAGACAACCAACGACATGCAGGACATTTGACTGGAAGGGCACGTCCCTGTCCATGGCTGCCTTGGGAGCACACAGACTGTCAAGGTTAAAGGCATCAGGGATAATAACTTGCCATAAAGGTGACTTGCCTCTGAGGAAGGATAAGCAAGGGCTGTTCCGACAAGAGACTTTGGCTCACTTGTGTGTGTATGCAAACAGATCCTGAGCAGTCAACCCTGCTGCTAAACTGGAATTTCTTGCTTCCCAAATGCTGTGCAGAGTCCACCCTAGAACTGCTTATCCCAACAGCAAAAAAAGTACTTCTCCATCAGCACATTTGTTAGGAAATACTGCCTCAATCTATATTGATGGTTGAAGCCAAAACAAATCCCACCACAAGGCCTGTAGTGACAGCATGAGGGGTAATGAACTTAAATTCAAGAGAGTAGATTCAGTTTAGATACAAGGAAGAAATTTATTATGATGAGGATGGTGAAACACTGGAAAGAGATGTGGTGTGTGCCCCATTCCTGGAGTTGGGTTGGACAGGACTGAGCAACCCGATCTGTTGAAGATGTCCCTGCTTCTTGCAGGGGGGGTGGACTAGATGACCTCTAAAAATTCCTTCCAGCTGAAATTCTGGGGTTCTGTAACACTGATCATTGCCTTGTGCTTTCTCACTTTTGGTATCATACACTGTGGGTACACTGGGGAGCACTGGGCTAAAATGTCACCTCTTTATGGTAATTCTGGGGAACTGTTGGTGAATCACAGGACTGGGCCAGGGCCTTCGAAAAACTGGTTTTTGTCTCCTCAGTTATAACCCACAAAGTGCCAGAATTTTCTCAGTTGTGTCTAGTGAGAATGTAAGAAGTAGTGGGCAACAACTGAAACACAGGAAGTTCCTTCACACATTAGAAAAGACTTTTTGCTGTGAGGGTGGTTGAACATTGGAGTTGGGTGTCCAGGTGGTTTAATCTCCATCCTTGGACATGTTCAAAGACATGGCCAAGTCTTGAGCAACCTGCTTTAGTTCACCCTATTTGAGCAATGGTGAATTGAAAACAAATGACCAAGATAGAATGTTTGAGAATGTCTTGAAGACAAAAGTGCTTGAGAATTTAATAAAGGTTTTTTTCTTGAATTGTTTTTGTAACACAAAATTACTGTTGAATAGAAAAGAGCTCTTCTTGACTACATATGTATCTTTTATAAGCCAAATGCTCTTTAGATGTCATCTCCATCTGCACTGATACCTCAGGGAATAGTTTCTAAACATGTCTGAATTTGGCTTAGTAACTCTGATTTTATTCAACAAGAAGACATTAGACTTAGAAGTAGGACAACTTGCCTTTCTGAGTCCTAGCTATTTTGGATGGTTCTTCTTCTTTGACTGATTTACTTTCCAACAAACTTCCTACCTGTCAACACTGACTGGTTAATGAGTGGGTTTAAAATAGACGAGAAATGCTAAGATTTGTGTCTTACAAGCCAGTCAGAGTGTGTAGCCTTTCAAACATGCTTGTCATTCACTAGGTACCTGAGACACTGCCAAAAGATCTTCAGTAGTTGTTATTGCACGTCTGCCAGTCCAGCTAAGGTCAGCTAAAAGGTTAGATTTATAATAATAAAACAAGACTAGAAGAAGAGTGGCATAGGAACACGGAACCAGCAGGAAGTCTCGCTCTCTTCTACCGTAAACCTCAACATTGCAAACAGAGGAAAATACCAACTGCCTAAATTCTATTAAATGCAACCCTGATTGCCTTCTCCATAGCTCTAGTTAAACTTTTTATTGCCTAAATAAGTACAAGCTGTAACTGTTCTTAGATGGTCAGTGTTAGGTGGTTTGTTCATTCAGCAGCAATCTCAGCCTGGGGTGACGAGCCTTTCTGCTGCCTAAATCTAACCTGGGATCTAGGTTAGACAGAATGTTAGCTAAAAATCTCTGCAGTTCCAGGACTTGTGATCAAATGTATGGTGCAGGAATGCCTGGTGGTCACAGCACATGCCGAAACAGGGAACTAGCTTTTCTGAGGGCACTCATTAGCACAACCGACCATCATATAAAACACAGTGGCAATGCTCTAATCATTAGGATATAGTCAGCTTTATGTAGAATAGTATTCAATTTTCAAGATCTGTGGACCAGGAGAGCAGCAGACAAGAGAATATGGTCAGCAGACCCGGGTTTGCAGTCAGCAGAGCTGGGGTATTTTCCTGCTAAGATGCAAGGTACTGTGAAGGAGACCTGAACCCTAAGAATGCCCAGCAAACTGCACCTGTAGTACATAGAGAAAAAAGGCATCATGATGAAAAATTCTGAAAGAGTCAATACGGATCAGATCAATGTTAACACAGCACGGAGCATGGAAAGATTGGAATTGTTAAGTACTAATCAGGTAAACCCAGGTCATATAAACCAGTCACTGGTAGTCCATGTAGCCAAAAGCTTTCAGCCCAGCTCACACTGCAAACAAAATTTTTGGAATAAATCCAGAATACTAAACACTATATTTGAAAAAGACCAAGATAAAGTCAGAAAAGTACAAGACGAATCAGAATTAAATGAAGATAGGGGGAGGTTGCTTACAGATTATCAAAGGAGATCTGAACCTCTGAAGTAAGTACTACAGGCCATTATGCCCAGAGATTTCTTCAAAGAACAGGAAGAATGGCTCTGTACTGGTTTTTGAAGCAAGCTCATGGACTATAGATCTATGTCTTTGATTGTCATAAAACATAGCTGGCCTGCTGGTAAAGAGGGGCTCTTAAAACATCCAATCTATCCTTCTGCAGAATGACCTAAATTCCACAAGAAAGCCAGGTAAATGTCAGGATGCTTTGTTAGTAAAGGGCTCAGGAGCATAGAGCATAGCTCTCTTTGCATAGAGAGAAGGGCAGGTCTGAAAGGAGGATATTCTCTCAAAAACCTGGTGTGTGGAAAAAAAAAAAAGTTTAAAATCCCATTAACTGTGGCTCTAGCAGTACTAAAACTGGACCACTCCTTTTGGAAGAGAATATTCAGTTACTGATGGGGAATATATTATTCTTCCCAGAGAGTCAATTCAGTAAGCTGCCCTGTAGCTAAGAAGACAGACAATGGAGATGATGTTGACCCCTTTGTTCATTCACCAGTGAGTCTCTGCTATAGAAAGTTTTAGATTAGTCACATGATCAAAAAGGTGCAAGGTCAGAGACATCCACAGATCTCGCTGGTAGGCTATGGGAAGGCAGTCCTAAGTACTTATGTGGATCAAGTCATTACATATGTTCAAATGTTATTTAATGATTTAAAATTCACAACAGCAACATGTGCCCAAGACCTGTAAGTTTCAAAAAAGCACTATATGATAAAAATACAAAAATATTATAAAGATGTTAATGCATTAACTTCAATGGAATATTCGAGGATTTGAGAGAGGGAGAGCTTGAAATAGACAATAAAATTGCCTATGATATTAAAAATCCTCCTAGTTCGGTCATCGGCTTTTCTGGACGTGTGGGTTAACACCTGATTGTGGCAAGGGTGGAGAAAACCTTGTGGCAAGGGAGGTGGTACAGGCTATCAACATTGCTAGATCTGTGTACTGACATTTCAGAAGAAATCACCATAAATTAGTAATTTGAGGAGGAATTAAATAGGAAGAGAAACAATGCTTTGCAAGGAGTCAGAAGACAGTTGTTTCCTGACAGGTTAACTGATCATAGGTTCATGTTATTCTCATGGGAAACAGCCAATAGACATTTAAGTTGAGGTGATTTTGAGAGGAGCTCTGTAACGAATGTTGGAACTAGAGATTATGTCTGCTTCTTTCGTGCTCCCTTGTTAATTATGGTATATAAGAAAAACGAGATGCTAAGATTTTGATCAGACTGCCAACCAATATCCCATATAATAACATAGACTCATTTATCACTCCAGGCAGAGCAGAACACTTCACCATGCAGCATTTAAATCTATTGAGAAATCACATTAAAAAACCCCAAAACAACAACAACCACAACCCCCCATGATCTTTGATCTGCAACTAGCAAATACTGCTGTCAGCTCTGCTATCAGAACTGAAAGAGAAGGCTTGGAAAGATCTATATGGCCTGGAAACCTCATTCTGCCGCTCCCCGGGTAAAAGGAGATCTTCCAGGAATGTTGGCAGAAGTGCCAGAACACTAATCCTTCAGAGTAAATCTTGTCATTGCTATACTTCAACTAACATATCGCTGTGAACGCCACCTGGAGATGGTAAGGATAACTTTTTTACTAAACTCATTTGTTAAATATAGAGCTTAACATGCTGTGCTACTTTCTTAATTGTCTTCTAAGAATCTATTTGAATATTCCTGCTGAAGACTTGGTGTGCTGGGGAGGAAAGAGATGTAATTTTGAATTAATTTTTTGAGATAATCCAGTAATTACCATTAGTAATGGAAGTTGTAGAGTCATTCTCTAAGAAGAAAGGCAGTTGGGACCAATAATTTATACACTTATGTAAAAGGCAGTGATTGGGACTAAATATAAATCTCCCAAGAATATTATTGATGAAGACCGGCTTGTGCTACAGTTCATGCGAGGAAGAGCAGAGATGCCCATCCTCTTTCCTAATCTTGCACTTGCCTTCAAGAACCAATATCTGCAATTTCTTGTGTATTTATAATTTAGCCTCACTACATAAAATGGGAAGTAAAAATTCCTTGTCTTCACACAGTGAATTTGGAAAATGGACTTTCATACACATGATGTCTTCTATTTCCAGCAATAACACTTTTTCATGCATAGACTAAAGCCACTTAGTCCCTTGGAGAGGTTCTGAAACGAACAAGTGAGAGTAGAAAGGTGGGTTAATGTGACTGAAAACAGGCAGTACTGCAGATGCAGCCAAGGTGAGCAATGCACACGCCTCCTACTTGCACAGCAAATCATAGGTAACTCTTTGGTAGCATGCAGGATGCCATTTCCTTCACACATCTGAGCAGCTGAGTGACTCCAGTTTCAGAACAGCTCAGTGAAGTAGAAAGGCTTAGAAGTATCTGAGTAAAGTGCAGAAAGCAGAGGGACAACAGGTGGCAAGAAGAGTCAGAGAAGGACAGAGGTGCATGGAAGGGAAATTACAGTTGCTAACTTGACATTAGTATTAGGATGCAAATGAATCAGGAAAAGAAGTCAGCTGGCAGGTTCCTTAGCTGACCCTCATCTGTCACACTGGAGAGGTGTCTGAGCATAACTGAGGTGGGGCTCTCAGACACCATAAGTGGAAAGTACAACTAAACTATGTTTTGCCTGGACTTTGTGAAAATATTTCCTATGCATCTTAAGATGGAAAGACTGTTTCACTCATCACTGCTTCCTCAGGCATGCATCTATGTTTCCAGCTCCCTGATGCTCCCTCAGGGATTTCTCCAGCTCTCCTGTATCCCCCTGAATCAGACTGACCTCTAGAGGCCTCTGGGCAGAGCTGGCACACAATGAGCTGTGTGCCCTGCCCTGCACATTTGCAAACCTTAGACTTTGCCTGTTAGTGCTTCCATCTGAGGTCTTTCTATATATGTTGAATCATATACGCCCAGCAATATGGTCTTGTCTTCCAGAGGGATACCCAGGTAAGTAGAACTAGACACTTCTACAGATTTCTTCTTTTCCTTCTTCCATGAGAAAGGTAGGATCTTCTTCAGTTAGGAGTTTCTCCTGAGGTTTGAATAGACTCGTAGGTCATAAAGAACTGAATTGATAAATGCGGTTTGTCAGAATTCATGGAGTAGAAGTTTCTCTCTGCTCCACAGGAATACTTTCAGTTAATATCATTCTGTCAATGAAATTGTGCTTATTTACTTAGGGGGCACATCACTGATGGCCACATTATTGTAGCTCTGAGACAGCTCCATGGAGCTCTAGGGCAGCTCCATGGGAGTTCACCAGCTGTGACATGTTCCACTGTGGTAATTATGGACAATGCTTTTTTCCAGGGTCAGTGACTTTGCATTACTTACCATCTAGTAGTCAGTCTGAATACAGGGTGTTTGTACAAGCTGATCCTAATCTTCAGCGTATGCCATCAAACTATAAATATATAAGAAATGAAATATACTTTATTTATATGAGTGAATGAAAGATATTTCCCAATACAAATAAGGAACATTTCCAGATTCATAAGAACTAAACAAGGATTTAAGGTACAATGTTGGTATATGCAGGTTGAGTTCTTGATGTTAAGCACCATCACCACCATAAATGTTCAGCGTGTTAATTAATGTCGTTTCATATGTTACTTTTTTGGTAAATAATAAGAAAACTTCTATATTTTAATTCTAGAGTAATCATCTTCTATTCAAGGAAATAATCTGATCAAACATGTCAAGTTTTTGTAAAATTCCAGTAGTATTACACATGAATGTCCAAGGTCTGCTGATTGAATAATTTTTCTGGTCACTTTAAAAATGGAAAGCAGAAGGAAAACAAATACTTTTGGAGCAAAACCAAATACAAATGCTTTAGTTTAGTTACTAAAAAAATAATGTTGACTGACATAGGCATACAGTTTCCCCCCAAATGACACTGGCTATAAACAAACTTTTCTCTACAACTTCAAAACTGTTAGCATACAAAAAAGTTCAGAAAAGTTTTTTCAACAAGAGAATTTTTCTGTCAATATTTTTCTTCATAGGCATTTTCCTTTATCCGAGATGCTTACAGTGGCCTTAAATGCTCTTTAAGAAACCCACAAAGATACGATCTTTCTTATGGGATGCCATTTGCTCAAATTGTCTTTTGCTAGTAAACCAAATAAACATCTACTTATTATAAGGTAAAAACTGTGGTTATAGTTGCTCATATAATCATAATTGTAACTACTTTACATATTTAAAGAAAGCCTCAAGTCTATAAAATATTACAGTAATGCTCTTATCAATTTTTCCCATCTCTTACACCTATTCCCAGAAACACAAAATATCCTGAGTTGGAAGGGATCCACAAGGATCATCTAGTCCAACTCCTGCCTCTGCCCATAACACCCCAACAATCCCATTCTGTCCCTGAGAGCGTTGTCCAAATACTCCTGGAGCTCTGTCAGCCTTGGGGCTGTGCCCACTGCCCTGGGGCGCCTGGTCAGTGCCCAACCACCCTCTGGGGGAAGAACCTTTTCCTAATATCCAATCTAACTCATGTCCATGGAAAATGCCATGGAAGCAAATATCTGGTTTCATAAAAATAGAATCATGACTGGCTTGGTTTTGAAGGGACCTTTAAGTCCTGTCTGGTTTCATATCCTACCTCCCCCCCCGTCATGGGCAGGGACACCTTCCACTGTCCCAGGTTACTCCAAGCCCCGTCCAACCTGGCCTTGAATACTTCCAAGGATGGGGCAGCCACAGCTTCTCTGGGCAACCTGTGCCAGGGCCTCCCCACCCTCACAGGGAAGAATTTCTAATATCTAATATCTAATATCTAATCAGACTATCTAATCTAAATCTCTTCTCTTTTAGTTTGAAAACACTCCCCCCTTTTCCTATTACTATCTACCTATGTAAAATCATTCTTCCACTCTTTTATAAACTTCCTTCAAATGCTGGAAGGCCACAAAGAAGGAAGACAACTGGAAGGTCATTTCCTGAAGCCTTCTCTTCTCAAGGCAGAACAACCTCAGCTCTCCCAGCCTGTCTTCAGAGCAGAGTTCTCCAGCCCTTGCAGCATCTTCATGGTCTCTTCTGGACCAAATCCAATGCATCCACATCTGTCTTGTACTGCAGACTTGTTAAGATCATATTAATGAGAGATGCCTCTGCATGAATTAAGGTTCAAATGAGACCATATGCTGAAGTCCACAGTACAGAATTTATTTAACAGTAAATGTGAGAAAGATAGGAAAGAAACGGAGGGAAAGATCAAGCAGAAGATTGTCACCACCCTGCGGATCCAGTGGCCTCCTGTTGGTCCTTCTTCACCCAGGTCTTCTTGGTGGTGGGGGACCCAGAGTCGTTCTTGTGGAGGTTCCACCTTTATGCAGTCCAATCTCTAGGTATCCATAGGGTTATTGCAGATGTTCCTGTAACTTGGAGTGCTATGTGTATAATTAGCGCCCTCCTGTTGCAAATTTCTCTCTTCTGTGCTTATCTCAAGTTCTTGCTGTGGTGGCCTATCTTATGGTAAGTTCCTTCTGTGGCCTTGATAGTGTTTTAAAACAGGCAACATCATTCTTCAAGTCCTTGCAGAACCCCAGACCCAGACGCATTACTCCAGGTGGGGTCTCATGAGAGCAGAGGCAGGAGAAGGCAGGTCATGTTCCTTTTGATGCTGCCCAGGATATGGTTGGCTTTCTGGGCTGTGAGGGTGCAATGCCGGGTCAGTTCCAGCTTTTCATCCACCAGAACCTCCAGGTCTTCCAACGAGTTCACCTTCCAATCCATACTCATGTCTGGGATTGCCCCGATTCAGGTGCAGCACCTTGCATTTGATTTTCTCATGACGTTCTCATGGGCTTACTTCTTAAGTTTGTCCAGGTTCCCCTGGATGGCCCTGTCCCTCTGTTTGTCAACTGCATCACTTGGCTTTGTGCCATCTGCAAACTTGTTGAAAGTGCACTCAATCCCACTGTCTGTCACTGATAAAGGACGTTAAAGAGCACCAGTCCTGAGACAGAGTCCTGAGGGGCACCACTCATCACCAGCCCCCACTTGGACATAGAGTCATTGGTCACAGCACTCTGGTCATGTCCATCCAGTCATTCCTTATCTACTGAATAGTCCACCTTTCAAATCCACATCTCTCCAATTTGGAAATAAGGATGTCGTGTAGGGCTGTGTTGAAGGCCTTACGAAGTCTAGGTAGTTGACACCAGTCAGGCTTCCCTTGTTGACTGCTGCTGTCATTCCATCATAGAAGGACACCAGGTTGATCAGGCACAATTTGCCCTTAGTAAAGCCATGCTGGCTGCCTCAGATCATCTGGTCTTGTAAGTGTCTTAACATTGCTTCCATGAGGATCAGTTTCATGATCTTCCAAGACACAGAGGTACGCAAGGGAGACAATGGGCAAAATTTCTTCTGCTCTCCATAGTCCTGCTGTTCTTTTCTAGTGAACAGTGAAGGTCAAGTGGGCTTTGCTTAGGTTCACAGCCATTTTGACATCTGTTTCACAAGGAAGAATATCATGATTACCTGTGTGTTTTGAGGTGCCCTACAGGTGGGAATGGCTCATCTGCATTTTAGGCTGCAAAGGCTTTCTCTGTTGCTCCTGCTGATCCGAGCCCAGGACGTGCTTGTCTGCAGCAGCTGGCCCTTATCCTAGGAGGAGTGAGAGTGCTCCAAAGTCCTGGGCCTCTCCTCATACCTGCACTGTGAAGGTCCAGCCAGATCACGGGTGCCAAAAGAGGTGCTGCAGTCGCTCTCCTGAGGCTGCTCTGCAGAGTGTGCAGTGGAGGTGGCAGGGCCCTGATGCTGCGTGTTGTCCTTTTGACAGTCACACACTCCCAAGCAGCTGCGTGGTTCCCTTTCTGGGCAGAGAGCCCAGTGCAGACCTGCACACTGACCAGTGTCTGCTTCTGTCACCTCAGGGTCTTTTCTTCCAGCATCGGTGAGTGGAACATTCCCAGATGTTCTTCGGCCCATCCCACCCGACTTTGTTCTGTCCCAGTGGGGAGCAGATGAAACCGGCTGAGCGCCATGGTTGCCTTTGAACCCTTGTGCTGTGATTTGCTCCCAGTCCGTGGGCCCGGCAGTTGCAGCAGGTTTAAAGCCCCCCGGCTGAGTGAGGCCGAGCGGCTGCTGTGCA
The DNA here is from genome assembly GCF_025592945.1 of Manacus candei. Classification (NCBI taxonomy): domain Eukaryota; kingdom Metazoa; phylum Chordata; class Aves; order Passeriformes; family Pipridae; genus Manacus; species Manacus candei. The sequence continues at coordinate 12,235,545 of NW_026138095.1, read as the reverse complement.
GAGGAGCAGCTGCCCAGAGGAGGGTCCCGTGATGGCTCCAGGCTGCCATCCCCTGGCAGTGGGGCCTGGAGCCGAGGGGGAGATCGGGGCTGCCCCGCTGAGCTCCCTGGGACTGACAGGGGCCGGGTGGGGCCGGGAGAGGCTCCCCCGGCTGCCCCCGGCAATAATTCCATCGTCTTTCTGCCAAGGATCCCTGAAGGAACTTGTCTGTCTTCCCGTGTCGGGTGACAAGGCCCAGGCTGAGGATAAAGCTGATGGGGCCGAGGCCGTCAGGGCTGAGGCAAAAGGCACAGCCCGGGCCCAGCTGATGTCTTTGGGCCCTACACCACCACCCACCTGTGAAGGACCAGGAATCAGAATGGGGAAAATCTCAGAAGTGGAAAAAGATGTACAGTGATTGAAAGGACTTTATGATGCAGACTTTATAGTTATTATGTATACACACATTGTATGTTCCCCCAGAATTTGTATCTTCCGGGCATGTCCCGGCCTGTTAACCTCCCTGCTCCTCTGTTTCTCTGCCAATTGGCTGGAGAAGCTGCAGCGAGGGGACAGCCTCCATTCGCCCCTTCTCTCCCCAGTTCCTCCCACGCTCCTCCTCTTTTGCTTGTGTCCCTATCCTGGTTTGTCCTCCCGCTTGTCTGTCTCATGCTCCGCCCTATGTTCTGGCCCTTTCCCCTCCCGAGCTGATAAAAGACCGGGTGCACATGTGAATAAAGCATTCTACCTGCATCCCACCTTTGTGTCCTGGGCTTGTGTAATGCCACGGTCCCCCCCACTTTTCGGACCGCGGCACCCACACTGGGGTGTCACCACATCTCTCTGTGCTTCCTTCACGTGTCACCATCGCCTGGGACACGTGTCAGTGTGGGACAGTGGGCCACTGCCTCATTGCACCCATGGTCTATTCAGGGTCTCTGGGGGTGAACAGACCTTGCAATCTCCCCCCTCTGTGAGCTCAACCTCCACAAAGCTGGTGGGTGCTTTCCTTCCTACCCACTCCCCAACATCCCCTTAGGCCTCCAACCTTGTTTGTACCATTTCACACACCTCCATGCAAACGACCCCAAATTTTAGGTCCACTTACAGGGTTCAAACAAGATTGTTCCTGATAAGGGGAAGGATCTGCTGAGCCATTTTACATATTTTCAATAAATGCAGAAGTGCAGTTTGCTCTTTCCCTTCTATAAAAGGCTATTTTAGAAAACATTCCCAAAAAAAGGTAAACTGCATTTGAGAGAAGCCCAGACCATTCTGTCCTGCACTCCCTCCTAATAGTGAAGGTCCCAAATACTCAGCTGGGGCTGATACGCACTGAAAATTTCACAGTAATGTGTGCATTGTCTGTTGAGCGTGATTTTAAAGTGTCTCTAAAATCTATTCTACATGGAAATCCACACATCCTGCCTAGCAGGAATGGGGAAGAAGTTATTTCCTTGCTAAGGGCAGTTTGGTACTTAACATATATGTGGATCTAAGTTCCCATTTGATGTTTAATAGTAAAACCCATGTCATTGGTACAGAAGAGCCTCATTAAAAAACAGTTAAATTTTTTACATGAAACACTTTCTCACACAAAATACAGCCTCTTTTTTGTGGTATTATACTTACCCTCCCAGTGTCACTTTTTGTCCTAAAAATGACTCTTTAGTCTTGCTTTAGAGTGATGGAGCAGCAAGGAGGCAGCCTGCTGTGAGTTATCAGCGTCTTCCTGTATTTGCCAGGAGGAGTATGGTGATGGAGGATTTCTTCCTACTTGTTCCAGGTTTGCTCAGCTTTTTATTGTTGTCTATTTCCTTACGACAGTCCGCTTCCTTTCACAGGCTCCCAACCAAAGTTTAAAAGGTGCAGAGCAGTTTCTGCTGCCTCAGTTACACGAAAAGCAGTACTTTATTATGCAGTGAACCCCCAAGGCTTGTCAGACCTTTACCATATATATGGTGTTCACAAGCTTAACCTGAAACAGGTTGACTAATAGTTGTGTGACTACTACACAGTTATTAAAACAAGATAAAACCACTTCAGGCTTAGAGAGGCCCTAAGATTGTGCATTGTCAGGTCAATACAAACCCTCAAGGTTTTTATTATTGAAAAAAAAATCACATTTATTGGTCTACAATAAATGCAGGTTTTAAGGAACTGAAGCATCTTAGCACAGAAAGAGAATGGTCAGGTATTCAGAAGTAAGTGTGAAAAGAGACAAACTGATGTCAAAAACTATATCAGAAAACAGTCAGGCTTGTATCTGCCATGGAGAATGAGTGCAAAGAATATAATAGAGTGAAAGAAATCTGAAGTCTACTAGGGAAACATAGGAAGCTTTCTAACATACCATGGGAAGGAAGAGCTAGGCTGGTGTCACTACAAGGTGTAAAATGGATTTATAAGGCTCTTTGTGACTGAAAGCTGATCATCTCTGAAATCACTTTCAGATAGCGATGACAGAGATGCTTTCTCATTCTCACTACTGACAGCAGACCAGGCCTAAAATTACTAGTGTGTTGGTGAGTTTGCATCTTGGAGGCTGATAATTAAATACTCATTTTGATAATTCTTTCTTAGCCATACAGACATGAGCTGTTGGGCGGAAGTTTCCAGCAGAGTGACCAAAGCTCACTGGAAGCTCACTTTTCCCTTTAGAAGGAAAACCCATGCTATGACAGGGATTTCTACACACACTGACTAAGGGACCACTGACAACCTTCAGCACTTCCCAGGAAACCTCAAGACCTCCAGTGGCAGGCTCTCCTTTGAAAGTTTGAAGAAGATAGCTAAAGTTTTTGGAGATCCTCGATCTCAGGCCTGGGAATAGCCATGATCTGCATGCCATGCCTGAGTAAGCAGCTGAGAAATTCCCCTGCATTTGATTTACACACACACACTCCCAACACACCTCACTTTCCCCCATACCCCACTGTCCTCTACCTTCTGCCCTCTGCACTCTCCTGTTTCTTTTCATGTCAGAGCCAGTGAGGACATTGATCCCTCTCAAGCCTCCCCACACTGTGTTGATTTTAGAGTTCTGCTTTAAATGCCCATTCAGTTCTTTCCCTTCCTATCTTAAATCTCTGGGTATGTGCAATTGGTCTTCCTTGACCTTGTTTCTTTTTATATTCTTTTTTTTTACCACTGCTGAAAAATGAGCTGTTATTTTCACACAGTTATGCAGCACATGAGGCAGACCTTCCTCCTGATGGGCAATTGTCAGCTCAGAGTCCACCTCTTCACAAGTGACACTTTATTGTGTTTCTCTATCTGTGTTTTTAACTTCATTGAATTTTGTGTGCTATGTAACGGCACTGTTTTCTGGGTGTCATGGAAGCCTTCTGCAATTCTAACCTATCAGTCATTGTCCCTAGTGCCTGGAATAGCGTAATTTCATTGGAAACATTGTGTTCCTTCCTGTTCAATGCTGCTCTGATTTACTTATTGCTGGAACAACATATGCCCCAGCAAAAATAACTACTCTCTTTCATTTTGTGTCTTTCAGGATTATTTGTGTGAGTGAGAAGCTTTCTTTTGATCACTGGCTAAAGTGTTATAGAAGGGATAAGAAGTTGACAGATGACAAAAAGCTGTACCATGGCACAGGTACACAAAGATTTTATAAGGCAACACTGTACAAAGACTAATGGTGCTACAGAAACAAATGAAGACTATTGCACATGATGTGCATCCAAATGAATCTACTCTTTATTCCTACATATTCCAACATATTGAGGAGGTTGCAAATATCAAATATGGAAGAAAGTGACAGAGAGTTCACATTTTGTGCAGCCCTCAGATCACTTTGCTGCTTTGTGACATGCTCACTCTTCTTCTTCTATTTTCTTCCCATGCATGTCCCGACTCTTCACTCGGAGCTTGTTGACCTGTGACTCTGCAATGTCAGCTCGTTCCTCAGCTTCCTCCAGCTCGTGCTGGATCTTGCGGAACTTGGAGAGGTTGACATTGGAGAGCTCCTCCTGTGTGGGGAGAGGGAGTTGGTGGTGAGGAGCCCAGGGCAGGGATTTCACTCCTCCTGCACCTCAGCCTTGTGGGGCTGCAGCTCTTCCCTGGGGGGAGGAACAAACCTCCGTCCCCCTCCCACCACTGCTCACATGTCAGCTCACCCCAACCTCCTCATCCTCCCCTTCCCAGGACCCCTCTAGGAAAAGCATCACCAGGACTGTGTAATACGTGAGGAGAGGCTTTGTCACTTGGATTTGTCACTTGTGCTCTTGTTCTCCCACTACTTGCTGCCTGATTATCAGTGTCACTTATCAGGCTGAGAAAGATCCTGAAGCATTCTGCTGCTGACTATTAGCAGAGATTCAGGAACTTCTCAGTGAGTGAATGTGGCCCCTGGGTTTGTTTGCTCTGACCTCCCATATGAAACAGGCTGTAGAACTTGCCTCAGTTCATCCCCGACTGCAAAGTGCCCAGAGCTCACCAAGGCCTCATGACACAACAGCAAAACAGTGAGGCCAAGGCTGTTGTGTCTCGGGAGTTTCTTTCAAGCCCCTTTCCTGGTGTTCAGCCTCATTCAATGCCTGTGCTGCCCCAATGGAAGGTGGCCCTTGCCCATTCTTCCAGCAATACTTACAGCTTCCTCAGCCTGTCTCTTGTAGGATTTCACCTTCATTTGCAGCTTGTCCACCAGATCCTGCAGCCTGAGAACATTCTTCCTGTCTTCCTCAGACTAGAGGAGATGGTAAGGAGGAAGGAGAATGAATTCCTGGTTCTGCATCACACAGGGTTAGGAAATCCCCTTGGGGATGGTGTGTGCAAAATGAGACTTGCTGTGAGAAAACTCTGTCCAAGCCCAAGGAGGCCTCCAGCCTTACCTGGTAGGTGAGTTCCTTCACCCTCCTCTCGTACTTGCGCACACCCTTCACGGCTTCAGCGCTGCGCTTCTGCTCAGCATCAACCTCCCCTTCCAGCTCCCGCACCTGCAATGAGAAGCCCGTCCCTGCAGCTTCCCTGGGGGTGTCTCTCCAAGAGATGGGGTCACTCATGCACCAACACAGCCCTACTCACCCTGGCCTCCAGCTTCTGCAGTTGTTTCTTTCCACCCTTCAAGGCCAACTGCTCGGCCTCTTCCAGACGGTGCTGCAGGTCCTTCACCGTCTGGTCCAGGTTCTTCTTCATCCTCTCCAGGTGGGCACTGGTGTCCTGCTCCTTCTTCAGCTCTTCTGCCATCATGGCCGCCTGAGCAGAGCAAAAGGTCAAAGCCCTTGTGGGGCTAGAGACATTTTGGGGAGAATACATCCCCATCAGCAATGAAAGGAGCCCCGACTCACATCTGTGATGGCCTTCTTGGCCTTCTCTTCAGCATTGCGGGCCTCCTGGATCGTATCCTCCATTTCGCTCTGAATCTGAGAAATGTCTGTCTCCAGCTTCTTCTTGGTGTTGATCAAGCTGGTGTTCTGTGCAACAGGAAAGACAGGAATGGTGCTGTCAGTCCAAATGCCTGCACACCAAGGTCTGAAAGTGCAAGTAGAGTTTAGGAAAAATTTTTAATGCAAGAGACTTGCATTAAACTGGGTATTGGAGGCTGGCTGGAGGGACAGCACATTTCATCAGGTGTTTACACAGTAATCACTTACAAGGTGCGGGACAATCTCCCTCTTTTTTGTCCCTTGTGGATGGGATTAATTTCCAGCAATGCCTGACCTGGGTGTGGAGGAGCTGTGCACGTTCAGTGGCATCCAGGAGCTCCTGCTCAGCCAGTTTCCTCGACCGCTCCGTCTGCTCCAGGGCTGCCCGTAGCTCCTCAACTTCAGCCTGCAGCAGGTTTGCTCTGCGCTCCACCATGGCCACCTGCTCCTTCAGGTCATCCTGGGTCCTGAGAGCATCGTCCAAGTGTAGCTGGGTGTCCTGCAAGAGAGACAAGAGGAATTACAAGGCACCAGTGTGTGCTTGAGTGCCAAAAATATCAGGGGTCTCTCTATCTGTAGTTTTGCTGAACAGACCTTGAGCACAGCCTGTGTGTTTCTCAGGTTCTTTTGTGCCTCGGCAGCCTGTCGATTGGCATGGCTGAGCTGGATCTCCATTTCATTCAGGTCTCCCTCCATCTTCTTCTTCAGCCTCAGGGCTTCATTCCTGCTCCTGATCTCAGCATCCAGGGTGCTTTGCATGGAGTCTACAACTCGGAGGTGGTTCCTCTTCAGCTGGTCAATCTCCTCATCTTTCTCTGCTATCTTCCTGTCAATCTCAGACTTCACCTGGTTGAGCTCCAGCTGCAGGCGCAGGATCTTCCCCTCTTCGTGTTCCAGAGAGGCCTGGATATGCATCAGGAACAGTGACTTAGACAACCACTTACTTTCTAAGCCATCTTTAACAGGGGTCTTAATGAAACCTAGGCTTCCTTTTCTGCCACATCTCCAAAACATTTACAATAATTTTTAGTAGTGTATGTACCTCAGCTTCCTCCAGGGAGGCTTGCAGTTCAGATTTCTCCTGCTCAACTTGCTTCTTGACTTTCTCCAACTCATGAATTGCCTTTCCTCCCTCCGCAATCTGCTCCGTGAGGTCGGAAATCTCCTCTGTGGGAACAAAGACCAATGGCTTGCTCAGGCCCAGAGCAGAATGGGAAGGGCCCTGTCCCACCAGGGTGACAGGCATCTTTGCAGAGCTGCAGGCACAGACCCCGCAGCAATGCTCAGCTGGTGAGAAAGCCCATCCAGGAGCAAAGGGCCAGGGACATACGCTGCAAGTTCTTGTTCTCCCGCTTCATTGTTTCCAGGTGGTCCAAGGACTCCTCATAGGCATTCTTCATCTTAAACAGCTCCGTGCTGAGGGAGCGAGACTCCTTCTGGGAGGCCTCCAGCTCAGCCTGCGTTTCCTCATACTTCTGCTTCCATTCTGCCAGGATCTGAAGAGAAACGGGGCGTGAGTAGGGATGTGGCCATCCCGGGGGGAGGCTCTGCCCAGGAGTCCCAGGGCAGGAGCCCAAAAGACCTTGTCAAAGTTCTTCTGCTTCTTGTCCAGAGCAGCGCAGGCAGCATTGGATCGCTCCACATCAATCATCAGGTCCTCCACTTCATTCTGCAGCCTCTGCTTTGTCTTTTCCAGGGAGGCACACTTGGCATTGACAGCTTCGACGTGTTCCTCTGCATCCTGCAGGCGCTGTGCCAGCTTCTTCCTGGGAGGAGATAAGCACAGTGGCAGCTTAGAGCTTAGAAGGGAGTCAGTTCTGCACTGCCATGAGAGGGCAGTTGGCCACTTTGGGGGGTTCCAGCTGAGCACTTTTCACAGATCCTAAAGGATCTATCTCTTCTGTGTCCAAGCACCTATGAAGAATTTAGGCCTGTCTTAGCACTTCTAGCCCTAAAGCCTGTGCTTTCCCTTCCAATATACACTTTTTTTCTCCTCCCTGCCCTGCCTTCCCTTCACCACAAAGACAGTATATCCCTGCCTTCATCCTAACCCTATCTCAGCCCACTCAGAGACTCCCATTTCCCTTGACCGCTCTCAGTCTTCTGCAGTCATTTCTCATCCCACTCCCCACGTACTTGGCCTCCTCAAGCTCCTCCGTGCGCTGAATCGCGTCCGTCTCGTATTTGGTTCTCCACTGGGCCACTTCGCTGTTGGCCTTGGACAGGGCGCGCTGCAGCTCCCCCTTGGCTTCCTGCTCCTCCTCATATTGTTCCCGGAGCAAGTCACAGTCGTGGCGAGCGGACTGCAGGGCGTGGGCCAGGGCGTTCTTGGCCTGTGGGGACATGGGGGTGGGTAACTCCAACACTTGTCTTGAGATGCCTCTTGACACCGAAATTGGCAGCGAAATTAGAATGAACCTCTAATTAGGCAAATAGAGAGCTGGCATCTGATGGAGCCCTTACTGATGTGTCTGGAGGATCAGGACATGTTAGTGACAGGTGCTCTGGGGACAGTAATCAGCTCTTTGTGTAAATGTTTTGACATGTGTGGCTGAATCCTGTCTTAGAGAGGATCATCAGAATGGCAAGAAAGCCTTGTGGAATGCTTCCTCCAGCATCTAAAGCATCACACATCCTTCCCTCTCCAGCTCACGAGTAGAAGTTTGTGTACTATTGGTGTTCCTTCCAGTCCTACAGGTGTTTGGGGAAAGAACATGGAACCTGTCTTGGGTCAGACTATAGGATTCTCCAGATCCTATATCCAGGGGTGATCCAGGCTGTGGACACTAGGGAGCTTCCATACCTTGATTTCTTCCTCTAGATGCCTCTTGAGTTCCTCAATCTGTTGGGTAAATCCTTGCTTGCCCCTAGACAGCTGAGAAATCAGAGCATCTTTTTCCTCCACCTGGCGGGAATATTCACCTGGGAAGGGTAAAGGGAAAAAAGGGAACCAGATTATTAATCCTATCACCCTTTCTGCCTGTAAAGCCATGTAACTAGGAGTGGCCTGAGAGATTATACCAGTTGTCACGTTGCACCCAAAGGCGTGCTCATGGCGTGCAGGTCCTCCCACTGCACTTGAGGAATGAGGATGTCTCACCTGACTCTGTCTGCAAACGAGCTCTTTGAGTATTGAGGTCATTGATCATGCGCTGATTCTGCTCCTCCTTCGTTTTTAACTCACTCAGCTGATCTTCCAGTGTGCGACACATCTTCTCCAGGTTTGCCTAGGGAGCAAACACAGGGAAGGGAAGGAGATGAACGCCTGCACTCTGCCTCATTCTCACAGCAGGGATATTGTCTGTGGGAATGTGACTGGTAGATGCAGCCTTTGTGCCACACCTTGGCCCTGCGAGCATGTTCTACTGCAATTCCATACCTTGGCTTTGGAGACAGACTCCATGTTACTGGCCAAGTCATCAATCTCCATCTTGAGCTCGCTCTTCTCCTTCTCCAGCTTCTGCTTGACGCGCTGCAGGTTGTCGATCTGCTCCCCCAGCTCAGCTGTGCTGTCCGCGTGCTTCTTGCGCAGGGCGGCAGCCGTGGCTTCGTGCTGCAGCGTGGCCTCTTCGAGGTCCCGGCGCATCTTCTGGAATTCTGCCTCCCGCTTCTTGTTCATCTCCACCTGAGCTGCCGTCGCCCCTCCTGCTTCTTCCAGGCGCTCGCTGATCTCCTCCAGCTCCCTGGACAGGTCAGCCCGATGCTTCTCTGCTTTAGCGCGAGAGGTTCGCTCGGCCTCGATTTCCTCCTCCAGTTCCTCAATACGGGCCTGGAGAACACGAGGGACCCTTCACGCCCGTGCCCTCCTCCTCCCTGAGCCGAGCCTGGGGCAGGCAGGGGAAGGGCAGACACTTGCCTGCAGCTCCTTGATCTTCTTCTGTAGTTGCATGCCCAGGGCTTGTTCATCCTCGATTTTGCTCTGGATCTGGCTGATTTCAAAGTCTTTCCTTTGGGCAAAGCAAAGTGGGTTACAGCTCAAAGGAAAAAGACAAGAGCTGCAGCCCAGCGCTGAGGTGTCCCAGGGCCACACTCACTTCTTCAGTTTCTCATCCAGCTGCTGCTTATCATTCTCCAGATCCATGATGCTGTCCTGGGCCAGCTTCAGGTCTCCTTCCAGTTTCCTCTTGGCTCTCTCCAGGTCCATGCGCAGTTTCTTCTCTTGCTCCAGGGACCCTTCCAGCTACACAGAACAAAGCCATCAGTGCTCCACCAGCCAGTTCAAACTCCATACCTGTCTGTTCCTGCTGTGTGTCCGTGGGCTTACATCGTCCACTTGCTGCTCCAGCTTGGTCTTGGCTTTGGTCAGTGTATTGACTTTGTCCTCTTCTACCTGCAGGTCATCCAGGGTCTGCTGATGGGCCTCTTGGAGGGCTTTCTTCTCTTTTGTCAGCTTGGCGATGGTCTCGTCCAGGGCTGCCATCTCCTCTGTGAGGTTTTTCACCTACAAATATGAGCAATTATCAAAATTCAGTTGAAAACTTGCTTGGTGATTCAGGGAAATTCTCCCTCTGCTGTGCTTAGCCACAAGTTGCACTTTTCACTGCTTAGGTCAGGCCCAGCTCATGTGCTTGAAAGCCAACACATCCTTAGGTTGCTCCTTTGCTCCTAGAAACAATGATTTTTTGACCCTTTAATGTGACTCCCTGTGTGTGTACCTTGTTTTCAGTGGCGTGCTTTTCCTTCTCCACCTTGGCCAGTGTTAGCTCAAGGTCATCAATATCTTTCTTCAGCTCTGAACATTCATCCTCCAGTTTTCTCTTCTTGGCTGTCAGCTCAGCATTGATTTCCTCCTCATCCTCAGCCCTTTCAGTCACTTCCTTAATTTTGGCTTCCAGCTGGATTTTGGTTTTGATGAGCTGGTCACACCTTTCCTCAGCATCAGCCAGGCTATCTGCTTCCTGGTGGGGAGACAGAATTTTGTGAGTTGTAGTATTTTGAACTTTCTCTGCTCTGTCTTTTGTATCACTGAGTAGGCTTGTGTTAAAATGGGAGCTGAACCTGACTTTTAAGTCCAGCAACTGGAAGATCTTGACTGGTGTTTACTGTAAACCTCATCATTTAGAATCAATATTTATTCTCTAATTTCTGTCTCCTAAATATGCCTCGCTGGTTGAGTGCCCATGACAATGCTTCATAGTACAAACACAAAAGCACAACCGAACAGCGGTTACTTCCATCACTAATTTCGTCAGGAGCAAGGGCTTAGTGTTTTTTTATTTTTCTGATGGAAAATGCATCTAGCAGCTTTTTCTTTTTAATTGTCTCAACAGAAGTCTTAAAATATTTGGGATGTAATGGCTTTTACATTTCTGACAATAAATTAGTTGAGAAAGGTACTTATCACTTTCCTACAGGCATTAAAATTGCTGCAAGACCAATAAAGTTCTTGCCCTCATCTACCTCTGTGGCTTCTTTAAAGACCACATCAAGCATTTCCTTAACTAGTTGATCACTTCAGTTGGTGTTAAGAAACTGCCTTTTCCTAATTGAGTTTGAATGGGAAGTATCTGTGTTTCTGAAAGTAATCAAGGCCTTCTAGTGTAGCTGTAGATGGGAAAAGTGTGTGCTTCCCTGGTTTGCCTTTACTGCTTTAGACAGAAGCACTTTTTTGAAAGCTGAGATGTTTCCCTTCCAGTTCAGAGCTCTCAGATGTGCAGCACATGTTGGCTGCTGTTTCATGGCTCTTTCCTCAGACAGCAGGAATGGTGAGTGTCGTGTGGGGCTGCCATAGGTCTCACCCTGCCCATGCCAGTGCCTGTTTCCTCAGCATTACAGTGCCTTAGAAGGTGTGATTTAGACTGTTTTCTACTACTCATCAGTTCCTGCGAGTTACTGCATAGGATAAGATGCCTTCTGACAGTTTATCATTCTTTTTCCAGGGAGAAACAAACAGTGATACTCACAGCCTGCACTTGGAGCTGCAGGTCATTTTTCTCCTGCACCAGTGCTACCATTTTCTCCTCCAGTTCCTTCCGCTTTGCCTCAGACTTTGCAAGCTCTTCCTTGGTTTTCTCAAACTCCTCCTTCATGTTGGCCATCTCCTTCTCAGACTCTGCACTCTTCAGCAAGGGCTTGATCTTGAAGAACAGCTTCATCCAGGGCCAGTGTTTGACGTTCATGAATGCACGAACGTTGTACTGGATGCAGAAGATGGACTCTCTGAAATGAAATTCATGTGATTATTACACAACTCTGCTTTGAATAATTTAAACTTCATTAGCCAAATACCATGAGAATTAAATAAATTTTAGAAAAGTCTACCTCCTTTCCACCATTCTCTTATACTCCACTCTCATCAGGAAGCCCCTACACCTGGCCTGTGTGCGAGTGATGATTTCTGCCAATTTGTCATCTCTCATCTCCTCCAGGAGTCCCAGCAGCCCAGCTTTGAAGAACACCTTGAGAGAGGAAATGGTGCAGCATGTCATTGTGAGGTAGTACAGGCTAAACACACAGCATCTTTCAGTATCCTAACAGACCTTAATGGCCATGACCAGCAGCACCTTGGGCCTTCTCCCATGCCCTCTGTCCAAGGGCTTAGAGCTTCCCTTAGACTTAAGCATTCAGTCCCTGTCTGAGCTATGTGTCATGAGTACTGTTTCCAGTTCAGCCACAGCCTCAGCCACCTCCACGCCTGATCATGGACCCCAGTGAGCTCTACCATGACCTGCTCACTTACTTCCTGGCTTGATGTTAAACATATGTCATTGCTGTGTATAGGTCCATGAATTAAAGAATAGGGCCTTGCCTTGTTAGCCTACCTATACCTGACCCTGCCAAATCATGAAAACCAAAGCTTTATGGCTTCACCTCAGACCTTCCTTATTGTAACAAACCTGCCTGATGACCTGGAGTCCTGGTTGAATCTGACTACTGCTCCCAGGTCATCCTCATTTGCCTTGATCGAGTACAGTGGTGCTGGGCATTTCCTGATTGAGGTCTCCCCCTGCCAGCTCTGGTATGTCATTGTGCTGTGCCCCATCCCCCTGGCAGAGCAGCCCACCCTCACTGCTTTTGACAAACTTTTAACACAGGTCTTGTTTTTACCTTGGTGTGACCAAATTTGTACTGGGTGTGGTCCACATCAATGGACCCAAGAAGCTTCTCAGAAGCCTTCTTGTTGTCTATGAACTGTCCCTCTGGGATAGCACTGGCATTGAGTACTCTGTATCTGCAGAGGAAAACATGAAGAAATTGTCAAAACCACTACTGTGATTGAACCCCCAGCCTTCTAAGACTGTCCCATTGAACAAATTCAGGATATGGGGATTGTTTCTGATATATAATACTAATTCTAAGTACAAGAGAATCCTGATCTCAGCAATGCCCTGCCATCATGAACTGATGGCGAAACATTTCTGTATTACTGTTCACTACCAATTTAAAGTATGAAGTTTAAAGTATATCACAACACTCAGGCTCTTCAGCTTGGTCTGAATGAGCAGAAAGGTGCAGTGCTCTTACCTCTGTTTGAAGTCAGCATAGAGGACTCTGCTGGGGAACCCTTTCCTGCAGATCCTGATCCCTTCCAACACGCCGTTACAGCGCAGCTGGTGCAGCACCAGCTCGTGCTCCATGGCACCTGACAAAGACCAGCATTAGTGACTACCCCGCTCTCTGACTCTCAGGAAAGGAGCTTCTGCTGCTTAAGTTTTCCTTCTCTTGGGTGTCCTTACCAGGTGTTTTCGTTTCATTTGGGATGATGCACCGTACAAAGTGAGGGTGGGTGCTCCTCAGGTTGGCCATCAGCTTGTTTAAATTCTCCTGTGAGATTATCAAACAAAGTTTATATTATTAAGTGTGAGCACTGGAATCTTAACAGAGGATGCATCAAACTGGGAGTTTCAGGTTGCAGACTTGTCTTCTCTAAAACAACTCCCAGAAGTCCCAAAGGGAAAACTGGAAATAGAAACAAATTTTTGGTTTTGAAATTCTTTTATAGAATAATGGTTAGTATTACTTTTCCTTGACCTCCTCATCCAAACACAGGGCTGCTATTTCACAGTTTTCCTTTGAGTTGGTAATTCTCGTGGTATATATTTGGGCATTTAAAGTAAATCACACGTACTCTTGGTTAAGCATGATTTGACAGCTAAGTAAGATCTTTCCAAATGGATGCAATATTTCTGCAGCCCATGCAGAGTGACTCTTTTAGTAGTAATTCAGTCTCAAACCTTTAAGACATAACTCAAAACTGACCTCGCAAGTCAATTATTTAGTGTAATTTAACCTTCACTCTCTTTCCACATTGAAATCAAATCATTGCCTTAAAATCTTGGGGTAATTTCATCTTTGCTTTTCATGTTTGTTCTATTACTTTCAAATTTTACAATGAGTCAATACTGAAAAACTGCACAGATACAACAAAACAGGTCAAGGAAATATATCTGAATTCTGTGGAGAGGATTTTAAGGAATTTGGCTGATATGTTTTTCACTTCCATCTAAATAGATGAACTTAGCCGTTTCGATATTTTCCTAGAATTTTCAAAGATGGATGTGGCATTGCAAAGGAAAAGTCTGTAATTTACAAGAATGGAAAAGAAAGGATTTTAAAGGATGACAAGGGTTATGTCCAAAATGCAAACAGACCTTTCAGATTCAGACGCTTTCCATCTGTAAAGACTCAATGAATATTAAACTTACCCTGAAAAGAGCTGAGACAGTCTGGAAAGAAGAACCCTTCTTCTTGCCTCCTTTCTTGCCACCACCACCACCACTGTCTGTGTATCAAAGTAAAAAAAAAAAGTATTAGAATGTGGATATTGCAATTAGGAAATACAGAACACAAAGTAGCTTTACAATTTTAGTGTTTGTGGCTTTAAATCTGAGAAAAATTTGTCCCACACTAAAAATACAATTTTCACTGAACTGACCTGCCTCTCCTCCACCATAGCTGGCAAAGAGTAAGGCCAAGGTCTTGACAGATGATTTCTGGTACAGCCCAATGACAGTTTCATTCAGGGGGTCCTTGTTCTTCTCCAGCCACCCAGTGATGTTGTAGTCCACTGTGCCAGCGTAGTGCACCAGGGAGAAGTGGGCCTCAGCCTTGCCTTTGGCAGGCTTGGGCTTCTGGAAGTTGTTGGACTTGCCCAGGTGCTGGTCATAGAGCTTGTTCTTGAAAGAGGTGTCAGTTGCCTTGGGGAACATGCACTCCTCTTCCAGGATGGAGAAGATGCCCATGGGCTGGAAGGTATCACAGGAAATGACAAATAAAGATGATAATGGAAATGTCCAAGGCCACATTGGATGGGACACTGACCAACCTGGTCTAGGGCAAAGTGTCCCTGTCTCTGGCAGGGGGTTGGAACGAGATGTTCTTTAGGTTCCCTTCCAACCCAGACCACTCTGTGATTCTATGACAGTGACAAGAAGCCTGTGCTACGAACATCAGAGGTACTACTGGGGTGCTTTAGCATCCCAGCCTGGATGAGGGCCTGCCTTTGTCAGGAGTTGTTCTCAGGCAGGGAGCCTATTTCTGCCTTCCCTTTGCCTCCCTGCAGCCAATCTTCATGGAACTGGTAAGGATGTCTGTCCAATGCACATTGGAATTGGTGCAGAATTAGAGGGAGCAGTGCTAAACAGAAACATAATTGGGAAAAGAGCCACAAGAGGCCCTGTGGTTGTGGGAGGTCCAGTGAGATGATACTTATTGCCCAGATTTGTCTGTGGACTTCAGATTTGAGCCTTCAAAGGAAAAAGAAAAGGAAACTGACTTTGCTTTGTTTTAAAAGCACTCTCACTCCTGGTGGGAGTCCAGGCTACTTTTCCAAGCTTGAAGACCAGAAAATGCAGGACTGATGACACAGAGGTGCATTTCCCCATTTCTCTTCCCCAGACGAAACTAAATTTCAGTGCAAAATATTTTGCTTAACTGATGCTGCATGTCTGGCTCTGAGCTGAACCTGCCTCAGAAACATCACATAATTCCAGCATTCATCATACATGTGTATGGGAGAGGTACCTTCTCAATGAGCTCAATGCAGGCAGCCAGGTCCATCCCAAAGTCAATGAACTCCCACTCAATTCCCTCCTTCTTGTACTCCTCCTGCTCCAGCACGAACATGTGGTGGTTGAAGAACTGTTGCAGTTTCTCATTGGTGAAGTTGATGCACAGCTGCTCAAAGCTGTTGAACTGGCCAAAGCAAGGAAAGGTGCACGGGTTCTCAAAGCGTGCCAAACACCACAGGCCTTTGCTGGCATTCTCCTAAGGCTGGTTGAAGTCCCACAGCTGAAACACCATCCCCAACCCTACTGTCCCAGCCTGTGTTTCCTTAGCAGGGCTTCTATTGTACCACTCCCTGGCCTCGAAGGATTTTTTTATCGTTACCTCTGAAATCAAGCTACAATTCTTTTTCCCTGTGCTACTCAACAGCAAATCCTTTGGTAACCTCAGCTGCTCCATTGGGTATGTGTTGCAGGTTTCTGACCTCCTGGACAGTGGAAACCTCCTCAGTGTCCCACCCAAGGATTTCTCTGCCCTCGCATCAATAATCTGGGGGTTTCCGTGCTCAGGAAACATGCTGGGAGCTTGCCCACGGCACAGCCTTTCCTTGGTTTTCCAAGAGCATCCAGCCCTTTGCCCCAAGGCTGTGTGAGCCTTAGTCCTCGAGCTCTCTCTCTGTTTGCAAAGCCTGAAACCTTTGTGAGCTCACGGGCCTCTGTTTGCCAGAAAGGCAATGTTAGAATTGGTGTTTGTCAGCAAAGCCTTTTGAGGGGGCTACAGTGACAGAGAAGAGGGAGGAGTTCCTAGAAAAATCAGATGAGAAGGATAAACTTTTGAATCCTCTCAAAAAGAAGTGTGTGTCTGAGTCCTCATGACCCTTCCTCGCTCCTCGCTTGACTAGGGTGTCAAATCCTTGTTCCTTACATCAAAGATCTCGAAGCCAGCAATGTCCAGCACACCAATGAAGTACTGCCTGGGCTGCTTCGTGTCCAGCTGTTGGTTGATGCGAACAACCATCCACAGGAACATCTTCTCAAACATAGCCTTTGCCAGGGCACCCACTGAATTGTTCACCTAAAGCAGAGGAGACAGGACCAGAGTTCCCTCCCGGGGTCACAGAAGAATGCTCATGTACTCCCTCAAGCCATGCATTGTCAACCTCCAGATTTTACCTGTGTCACGTTTTGACCTTTGGTCACATACTCATTCCCAACCTTGACTCGGGGATAACACAAGGCCTTCAGAAATTCAGCTGAGTTAAGGCCCGTCAGGTAGGCAGCCTTGTCAGCCACTAGAGATGGGGAAAGGAAGAGAAAAGTATTTCATGGATGGTGTTCATATTTTAGGAATGGAAGAGCATTTATCTGATCCCATACAGAAAGCTTGGGAAGGAATGTGAATTGTGCAAGCTAATGATGGCCTTCTTCGAAAGCAAGAAGAGGTATGGCTTAGATAGGAGTAGCTTGAACCTGGAATTTCCCAGAAGAATCCCAAAAGCCTCTAGTAATGCATGAGGTGAGCATGCGGTGGCACATGGATTTCTGGGTAGCAAAGCTTAGGGGAGTTATTTCACCAAAAATACAACTGGACATCATGGTTTCTTAATGGTTGAAGGGTTTCGAGAGAGAGAAAGACTATCACTGGACAGAATAATGGAACTTCCCATGGCTGAGAAAACACCTCTGCATTTAGATGGACTATATACAAAGATGGGTTTCTCGGTGTTGTATGTGGAGACTCAGCCCAACAGAGGTCTGTCTTTGGAGGCTTAACATATCATCTCTGGAGACAGACAAGTGCTTTAAACAAATCAGTCACTGAATTTGCTGATACCTTCTGTGCCATCAGGCTCTGCCTGTTCCTCTCGTTGTTTCTGCTTGAACTTCAAGTTCCCATAGTGCATGACAGCCCCTGTCAGCTTGTAGATGGCTGTTTTCTCATCAGCACTGAAGCCCAGGATGTCAATGGCACTCTGCAGTAAAAAAGCATGAATTCAAATACATGTCCTTAGTGGGTCAGTGATGTCGCCCTCAAGATATGCACAGTAGAGACCTTTTTGCTGTGTTACTCACATCTGTTGCCATCAGCTCCTCCTGGTCATCAATGCTGGGAACAGTGACCTCCCCTTGACTCACATAGTGGAAATCATAAGGGTTGGTGGTGATGAGGAGCATGTCTGAAAGCAGGAAGAGGCAAGGCACAGGCTTAGTTTTGCCAAGCAAGTGACAGAGGGAACTGTTGCTCAGGGTTCATCCTCAGAAAGCCATAATGCTCCTTCCTACCAATTAGCTCTGGCTTCTTGTTGGACATGATCTGATAAAAGATGTGGTAGCTTCTTTCCGCCTTGAGCTGGAAAGTGACTCTGGACTTCTCCAGCAGATCTGCCCAGGAAGGTAGAAAGAGTTAGGCACAGCAATGCACACAGAGGTGGGAATTTGGGAAGGGATGGGACCAGTCCAAGAGAGTCTCTTACAAGTTTCAATATCAGCAGAAGCCAGTTTGCCTGTGGCCCCAAAGTGGATTCTGATGAATTTGCCCTGTTAAGGAGAAGCAGCAGCATTTGAATCTGGATGGTTTTCTCTGACATCTCCTTTACATGGAGACCTGCTCAGGCATCACTTGTCCTGCCATGAGAGGGAGAGATTTTGTCCAAGTCACCAACTCACAAAGCGCGAGGAGTTGTCGTTCCTCACGGTCTTGGCGTTTCCAAAGGCCTCCAGCAGTGGGTTGGCGCTGATGATTTGATCCTCAAGCGTCCCCTGCAGGGGGAAAAATTATTCACCGACTGTGTTGAGTCAACAGGGCAATGACAGCCCAAGTGTCCAGTCTGTTCTTCCTGACTCACCTGCATTTTGCCTGATGTCTGCTCCTCCTTCTTCTTGTCCCCACTGGCTGCAATTGTTGCAAAGTACTGGATGACACGCTTTGTGTTCACAGTCTTCCCGGCACCGGATTCTCCGCTGTCAGAGCAAGGAGAGAAGCAGAGAGCGTGTGGTCAGGCAGGAGGGGCCCTGGCCCTGGGCAGCCCCTCAGGGACCCGAGCAGGGGGTGTACGTACGTGATCAGGATGGACTGGTTCTCCCGATCTGGGGAAGAGACAGAAAAATGATTACAAAAGTGTCATGAATATCCTTGATAAAAATATTCCTGTAACTTTTAGAAGTTGCACTGGCATTAGGCAGCTAATTCCTGTCATAAGCATACCTATCTTCACTCCTACTTCTTTTTTAACATTTTAATGTTCCCAGCTGCAGCTGGGAAGCTGATATGTCAGCCCTGATATGCTTGGCAGGTGTAGCAAATGTGCTTCTTTTTCTGGATATTCTCTTCATGTCAACCTGCTCATTTTCTTTACGAAAATGATTTCAGCTAAGGGGCAGTTTTGTAGAATTGCTGATTAAATGATCTATCAGTCAGCTGAGGTGAACTGGGTCATGTGTTTCTCATAAGCTTTACAACACAAGTAACAACTACTCCTCATCAGTCCGTAAGCCCCCTAAATGTTTTTTATGTCAGTAGCCAGTTGATTGTTGCCTAAAGAAAATCACAGAAATTTCATAGAAATGTAGTAATGTTTACCAGAACAGTCTCCTATGCTCTAGAGATTGAAATTTCTGAGCTCAATTTGATGTTTGTGTGTGCAGTAGCTTGGGCTGAGTTTGCCTTCCAGAATTTTGTCTGGTTGCTTTTTTAATCCATTCTCCCGTTGCAGTTTGCACTATGAAACCTGAAAACATCTGCACAATGTCTGAAGAGACTAAAGCATTAAGGAACTAACTCTTGTGGAAAAGTCTGGGTTTGCACACACAAAGTTTCTTCCTCTTGAAGGTGTCAGCAAGATGACTTACATAAACACGGCTATGATAACACACACCAATCAAACATCAATTTATTATTGTTCTGTTCCCATTCTGTTCCCTACCAATTAATCTTCTAATTCTCTGAATACTATAGGATTAAATACACTAATTGGGGTTAGAAGAGGGAAGGTGATTTATTTTAAAAATTTAAAATATATATCTTTATGGTATATATTTTTATAACTAATCTACTCTTTCTTAAAATTCTGGAGATTTAGGCAATGCTAGAAAAGTTGTCACTACCCTTCTTTGGTGTTGCTTCCATTTATTTTAATGAATGCAAAGGAAGAAATTGTTTCTGAGGGAGGAGGTATCAATTTTCCGAGCTGGTTTAACTGCAAAATCTGACTGAGACTGCTTCCCAAGTTTTCGTAAAGCCAAAGTTGAATGTTGTTTCCCCTTACACACAATGTGATTTAGAAACTCCACTCTAGTGACTTCAAAGAACAATTAAGTTCATTCAAAGAACAATTCTTTCATCTCAGAGAAAAAGCAGAACTTCAAAAGTATATCCAGATTTCTTTGAAGGAAAGTCTGACAATGTATCCAGTGTTAAATCATATCCTCCCAAATATCTTGAACATTAAATTCTAACATTGACTGTTATAAACATGGTCTAAATGACAGTTTTCAGTAAAGAAACTATTTCCAATGATGAGAGAACATCACCCTCACAGCACCATTAAATTGAACTACTTTGCAGTGAAAAGGTTTCTTTTCACCTCTGAAAGTATTCACAGCCAAGTAATTTTAAAGAAAACCGAGTAACTCACCAGTCAGCATGAACTGATAGGCGTTGTCAGAGATGGAGAAGATGTGTGGAGGGGCCTCCTGGCGCTTCTTGCCTCGGTAGGCCAACACCACCTCCGGATTGTACACGGGCAGCCACTTGTAGGGGTTGACAGTGACGCAGAAGAGACCCGAGTAGGTCTGCGAGGAAGGGACACAGCACGTTGGCTTCCCCTGGGCCTGGCAGAGCAGTTCCTCCAGCTGCCCAGAGGAAGCTGCTGCTGCCACTTACGTAGATCATCCAGGCTGCGTAACGCTCTTTGAGGTTGTACAGCACAGCGGGTTCGTGGAGGTGGGTCATCATAGCCATGTCCTCAATTTTGTCATACTTTGGAGGGTTCATGGAGAAGATTTGATCTTCCTTCACGGTCAGGGTCTGTCAGAGCGCAGCAAGGGACAAGCATGTCAACTCAGAGCCAGAGTGGGAATGAAATGCTGTTTGTAAATCTTGCATTTACTCACCTCTCCCCCTTCAGTCTTGACAGTGACCTTGCCTGCATCCTTACTCTCAATTTTCCCTTTCACATAGGATTCCTTTGCATGTACCACAAAGACGGATGACTTGGCATCGAAAGGCTTGTTCTGGGCCTCGATTCTCTCCTTCTCCGATTTTCGGAGGTAAGGAGCCGCCTCCCCAAAGGCGGCCATGTCCGCGTCCGGAGCCGACATCGCTGCACTTTGACAGCAGGCACTGTCAGCAGGGTCCTTGTAGGAAAGAAGATATGTAGTATCAGGGAGTGAACTGCTTTATGTGGAAGAGAGGAGATCTCGCACATTGATCTCTTAAAATATTGAAGTAAGTATTAACAAGTCAAAAGTTGTATTTAAACTTCCCAGTCTTGGCTGAAAGCACTTCTATACTTTTCCAGAATTAGTCCTTAGGCATCTACCCAAGCAACAAAATCCAAAACAGCAGTTTGGCGTGCAGTATGTTGTGAAATTTAGCAGCATTATCCCTTTGCAAACTCTAGCAAATTTGTCTGTTTCCATAACAGACACTTCATACTAAATGTCTGTTTTGTTTTGTTTTTTTTTATGCTACTGAAAGTGTCTGAAATAATTCCTTGTCTGATAGCAAAGAGTGACTTTCTAAAATTTACTTGCTATGGACAATTCATCTTGCATTATCACAGATACAAACGTCACTAGTGCCTGTTCTCCTTTGCAGAAATTTTAAACTCTTGGATTGCTTCCTGTTCCTTAAAAGTTGCTAAATTTTGGTATTAATTCTGGTGGCAGAGGTGAAAGTCAGTCACTGCTGTTTGAAAACATAACAACTCATTTTGTGTTGCAGAGATACCCAGAGGTAATACAGAAGTTGAAGGAAAACATACTGCCTTCAAACCTAGAATAAAATTACTGGTGATAGAGACAGTCCATGATAGAAATGGATATCCAACTCTTATAGGAAGGTAAATGGAATAAAAAGGTATGTTTAGCCCGGAAGTTCACAGGAGCCATACACTTACCTTGAAATTTTCTGTCAAGACTGGGCACAGCACTCCAAAGAGTCTTTTATAGACTCTGGCATGCAGATGCTTCAGATGTTTCCTTTTCCTTCTGTCAAAATATATTTTGGCAAACCATCTTTGGCAAAATATTGTCTGGCAAACTTAACTAATGGCATAATTGTCATTTGATTTGACCTGATATATTTAGAAATGTTTTGCATCTTACCATTCCTGTGGATACATTTCCTATAAATAGTCTGACAGGGCTATTAATATTGGGATCTGGACTAGTCAAGGCACTTAAAGAACTTGGAAGTAGGATTTATTGCTTCTTCTACTGCCTCTATAGGTAACTTAATCTTTGATCCAGATGAGATTCTTTGGCATTTCTGTACTATTACTATTCCAGATGTAAAAGCGAAATAATATAACGTATCTTGTACTCATGGTCCTATGAATTTAGGGTTGCCTTTACAACATTAGAAAGGGAAGTTCTACAAAAGACAAATCATGATTCAATCTCCTTCAGTAATTCATTATATATTATATTGAAATGGAGAAAACCAGATATATTGTGGGCCAAGATTCTGGCCGCAATATCAGATACAAAGGAATCCAAGAGACAGTTTGTGCTTAGAGTGTGAAAGGTGACTCCTTAGATATAAGAGCAATTAAATATCTATGTGAATAAATCTGCACTTTATTTTAAAACTTCACTGAAGAAATTAAAAAATTCAAAATGTGCATACTAGAGGAATGTTCACTATGATGACAGTAGTCAGTCATACGTGATATATGAGAAAAGTCATCCTAGTTTCAAACAAACAAATTGTTCATACTGTCTCATACATGCAAAATATAAAATGCTATTGCTTTTTTGCAAGTAATTTTGTGTTGTGAAAAGTTGATGCTTCATTACAGAGCTGATACAGAAGAAATGTGTAACATTTGATGACTAGCACTTTTATTACCAGGGAAATTATTCATATAAAAAAATTATTTCTGTTTCTCAAACTTTATTGAAGATACTCTAAGGCTTAAGAGACACAAAGAGGCAAAAGTAACATAGACCAGGAAATACCTTTGAGATGTATGCTCAATAAATATACCATGATAATTCCCATTTCCTCTCACACAAACATGAAGTGCTAACATGCCTTAAAGGGCTGAAACCTTTAATGAGCCAATATTCATATGCCCATTTTCAACATATACCAAGCAATGCCCTCAACCAAGTCAGCCCTTCACTACCTACAACTCCAAGAATACCCAACCCTTGCAGCCAAAACCAGCTCTACCCACAATCACACACAGCACACAGTCTGAGATCCCCTACACTCTGATCCACCCTCGGTCCACCACTCCCATCCCATTACAAAGATCTTGCCCTCTTCCACATTCACACAGTTCCAGCAACAAGAGCTCTCAACACCATGCTGCCTATACTGGAGCAGGAGAGCTACAGGCAGGTCCTGTACAATGCTGTACTCTGAGAAAGGGGGAATTTGCCAGTAGTTCGGGAGAGTGACTGGCCAAGTTCTAGGAAAAAGGGCACTGTCACTTGAGCTGTTTAAACAGTGTCAGCTCTAAACATGCTCTTCTCCTGGTCATTGGCATTTTGACTGCTAAAAGAGCTCAGAGGATAAAGCTCAGGGAAGAGCACAGGGGCAAGGTCAGAACAAATGGTGCCTGTGATCCAAGGAGATCCAACACCAAGCAATGGCCCGGGCATGAACAGCTTGTTCCAAGGAAAAGCACACACTTCTTTGAAGTTCAAACCCAGAGCTCACCTGTGGGCTCCCTGTGCGGTGGAGGGGGGAGGCTGATGGAAACACCCTTTGTCCTGCCCAGGAGGAGCCCAGAAACAACCTGTGTAAAACAGTGAGTGCAGGGGCACATCAGAAGCCCTGTCTCTCTGGGCAATGGACTGACTGTCTCTCGGACTGCCTTGGACGTACAGAACTTAGAGAACAGCAGCACAGAATGGTTTGGGTTGGAAGGGACCTTAAAAGAATAATCTAGTGCAAGACTGCTGCTGGGCAGGGATATCTCTGACTAGATGAGGTTGCTCAAAGCCCCATTCAGCTTGAGCTTGCACACTTCCAGTGATGAGGCATTCCTGTAATCTGGGGCCAGTCTGTTCCAGTGTCTCACTGGCCTTGTCTTAACAAATGTCACTCTTATATTTAACCAGAATCTACCCTTTTCAATGCAAAACCTTCTCCGCTTGTCATATTGCCACAGGCCTTGGAAGAAGTCTTTCCCCATCTTATAGGCTGCCTTTATATATTGAAAGCTGCTATATGGTCTCTTCAGAGCCTTCTCATCTCCAGGCTTAGCAGGCCCAACTCACTAAGCCTTTCTTCATAGGAGAGGCATTCCAGGCCTCGGATCTTTTTTTGTGGCTCTGCTCTGCATCTGCTCAACCTGGTCCATGTCCTTCCTTTGCTGGGGATCCCAGAGCTGAATACAACACTACAGGTGGGGTCTCAACTCTTTAAGCCTGTCAAAGTCCCTCTGGATGACATCCCTTCCCACTGTTTATCAGCTCAATCACTTAGCTTGGTGTTGTCTGCAAACTTCCTGAGGGTTCACTCAGTCCTAAAACATATAGAACCATAAAACAGAATCACAGAATGTTTTTTTAGGCAGGAAGGAGGCCAGGAGATCTGTAGAGGAGAACCCAGAAAACTGCAGATGGAAGGTTCCAGAAAGAAAGGTGCAAAGGCTGCTGGACTGCTCAGGGTGCAGAAGAGCTGTAGCACACAACACACTGTCCCACCTAATCCTGCACATACCTGGAAGGTGTGGAGGAGGTTGTCCTTTGGCAGAAGGTTTCTCTGGTCAAATGCTAGCAGCAGATACAACTCCACAGCACAAAGGTATATGCTGTCTACCCTGGGAAAAGGAAACTGCAGTTGCAATGCAGCTCTATCAGGAATTTCTGTGCTCAGCATGGAAGTTGGCCTCTGCATTCTAAGAGCTCTACATTGATACCTCAATCCCCAGGTACATGCAGTAGAAGTCAACATAAAGCAATTACAGCTGTGTGGGCTGTGCTTGGTGTGGTGGAACAAAACGTTCCTTGAAAGATGACTGTAACTAATCAAGTAATAATCAGGAAGATTATTGAAAGCAAGCAAAGATGACATTGAAATAGCAGTTCCTGTGGGATTTGCAGGATGCTGGTGTTGCTGACAGACATGCTGACAGGATTAGCAGAGCACACCTGTAGGGATCAGTACATCAGTGAACCAGCAGTGGACCACATGACATGGCAAATCTAGCTCCAGACTACTGTGTAGCAAGATGGACTTGACAGAGAGCACTGGATGCTGGATTGGCAACTACAACGGAGTTGGGATGTAGTGTGTCATCAAAGCATCAACAATTCCTTCTTCCTTCATTCTTTCCCTTCTTTCCCTTCTTTCCCTTCTTTCCCTTCTTTCCTTCCTTCCTTCCTTCCTTCTTTCTTTCCTTCCTCCCTCCCTCACTCCCTTATTTCCTACCCACAGGGTAAATGGGATGATGTCTCTCATGGGTGATTTTATATGGCACTTCTTCAGTGAAAAAAATAAAGGTATATGTAAACTTCTCTCCAGTAACAGGTAGAGATGGCATTTGCTCAGCACTGAACTCAAGCATTTCCAGCATGAACAGAGATAAAAGTGCAAGAAGTGCAGGTTTCCAATGGTTGTCCGTTATGCTGCATGTATATGCATATATATGGAATACAGGATCACAGAATCCTAGAATATGCTGAGTTCGAACCCTGCACAGAACCATCCCCCAGAGTCACCCCCTGTGCCCCAGAGGATCAGCCAAACCCTCCTGGAGCTCTGGCAGCCTTGGGGCTGTGCCCACTGCCCTGGAGAGCCTGGGCAGTGCCCAACCAGCCTCTGGGGGAAGAACCTTTTCCTGAGATCCAACCTGAGCCTGCCCTGGCACAGCTCCAGCCCTTCCCTGGCTGCTGTCCCTGGTCCCCCCAGAGCAGAGCTCAGTCCCTGCCCCTCCTCTGCCCCTGCCCAGGCAGTTGGAACTGCAGTGAGGTCTCCCCTCAGTGTCCTCTTCTCCAGCTGAACACACCAAGTGCCCTCAGTGTCCTCACACAGCTTTCCCTCCAGGACCTTCCCTATCTTTGTTGACCTCCTTCGGATGCTCTCTAATAGCTTAATTTTCTATATATATATATATCATAGGATTGAAGAATCAAAGAGTCATAGAACCATCAAGGTTGGAAGAGGCGTTCAAGATCACCCAGTTCAACCATCCACACCCAGCAGTACCACTGCAATTCATAAACCACTAAACCACACCACCCAGCTCCAGATTCAGATGCCTCTGGAATGCCTCTGGGGTGGTGACTTCACCACTTCCCTGGGCAGCCTAGTCCAATGTCTGATCACCCTAACAATGAATTCTTTTGAATGCTTTTTTCCCAATATCGAATCTAAATCTCCCCTGTGCCAGCTTAAGGTAATTTCCTTTCTGGAATGTGCTGTCTGCAGTTTTCTGAGTTCTCCTTTACATATCTCTCAACCTCCTTCCCACCTACAAATGGTGTCTTGGGACATTTTTCTTTCTAAATCTGAATGGAAGTCGGCTCATTACCTCTCCCTGACTCTACTCACAGTCAGTTAAGTTCACACCACCAGCTACATATATGCATTCCTATTTGTTAGGCATTCTGAGACCCCATGGGCAGTGTGATATGTAATGCCCAACCTCCACTTGAGCAGTGTTTCTTCAAACAGCCATCCTCTGTGTAAATGAAGAACCCCTAGGAATGCTGGCCCAAGTTGAACAGAAGTACCAGCACCCTAATCCCTTAGAGGAAAACTCTTCCTTGCCCTTCTGCTAAGACATGGCTGATGCTGGAGCCTGTTTGTTTTCCTGATGGGCAGCAGTCATGTGGACTTAAATAGGAAGGGTGCTCTCCCCACACCTAGCATACCATGTCTACTCCGTATAGGTGTTTGTGGGTTATTTGGTTAAGATATATCCTGTCTCAGAATAACCATGAAGAGATCTAAATGGCCTTTTACCATCTCCTCATACTGCTTCTCCACTTGTGGACCAATTTCTGCAGGTCTTCCCTGACCTCACAGCAGGGAAAACAGAAGTGAATTATTTTTTCCTTTAGGGAATTTGATTAACAGCTTTTTCTATTGGTCATATTTTCTCTTTCTAGTGGTGACATTCTTACATGGCTTCCTGCAGCCTGAAAAAGACAGCATCTCAGTGAAGAAGGATCAATCTAACTGGAAAGGTAAGAGGAGTGGACGGAGGACAGACCCTTAATTTGTAGGTGGGCTGTGCCTGAGTGGATGCCCAAGTTGCCCAGTGCCTCAGACACTTCATAAGAAGTTCTCAGCTGACTTCTCTGGAAGCAATTGCTACTGCTGGGCGGTGGGTCTTGGCTGAGAAGGCAACACTCTGAATGCACTTTCCATTAGACATGAAAGCAACCGGACAGCTCCTGTTACAGGGTGGGTGAGGAGGGCAATAGGCCTCGAGTAAGAACAGGGAAGGAAACAGGTCAGAAATGAAGCAATGATGGTGACATATCACCAGGTAGCACAGCTGCCATAGCGTTGAGGTGCTCTAGCAGTGCTTGCATTCCCTGTCCTGAGAAGATTCCCTGCTCACCCCACTAAAGACTGCTGGGAACACACCTTTCTCTCCAGGAGGCTTGTAGCTCAAGGTCTGAAATTAACCCAAGGGACAAGGACATTATTTGAGCTCTAAACAAGGTCAAAGAAGGTGCTACCCCCCCCAATAAACAATGCTGAAAAGCTGATAACAACAGATGAGGAGATGGCTGAGGTACTCAACAACTATTTTACCTCAATCTTCACTGGCAGCCTCTCTCCCCACCCCTCCTGGGGGGATGGATGGCAGGATGGGGACCGGGGGAGCAAAGTCCTCCCACTGTAAGAGAAGATCAAGTTTGTGACCATGTGAGTAACCTACATAAGTCTGTGGGACCTGACGAGAGGTATCCCAGAGTCCTGAGGGAACTGGCTGATGTAGTTGCCAAGCCACTCTCCATCATATTTGCAAAGCCATGGCAGTCAGGTGAAGTCCCAGGTGACTGAAAAAAAGGAAATATTGTCCCCATCTTTAAAAAGGGTAGAAAAGAGGACCCCGACAACCTGTCATCCGCATCGCTGTGCCTGGGAAGGTCCTGGAACAGATCCTCCAAGAATCTCTGCTAAGGCACATGGAAGACAGGGAGGGGATTCAGGACAGCCAGCACAGCTTCACCAGGGGAACATCCTGCCTGACCAACCTAGCGGCTTTCTATGATGGACTAACTACAACAGTGGATAAGGGAAGAGCTACAGATGTAAATTATCTGCACTTCTGTAAAGCCTTTGACATGGTCCCCCACAACAGAGAGATGGATTTGATGAGTGGACTTTAGGTGCATTAGAAATTGGTTGGACAGTCATATCCAGAGGGTCGTGGTCAATGGCTTAAAGTATTGATGGACATCAGTGACCAGTGGTGTCTCTCAGGGGTCCGATTTGGTACCACTGTCAGTGAATATCTTCATTAATGACATAGACAAAGAAATTGAGGGCACTGGCAGCATATTCCTGGAGTTCCAGAGGGATTCATAGAACAGAGCAGCTGAATTGAGATTCTCTGACAAAATTGTCAATGTAATAGATTTCCAAGTCCGGTTACTGATTCTTTTGCTGATACTATTCCTGGAATGTTGCTTTTGTGCTGGGGAGAGACAGTGTGGTATTTCTTTTTCAGATTATCAGAGATCCACAGTCCTCTGCAATCCATATGGGGAACACATCAGCTGCACTTATTTAAAACTTTCTCTGAGAGATCATCCTTTATGGGCTCTTATAAAGCAATTATTTCCTCAATTTGCATCAGCATTTAGCAGGTGACAGCAGCCTGATTCAAAAAACAGCGTGTCAGAAGAAAATGGCTCCTCTTCTCCACGTATGATAACAAATTTTAAGTCAACAAAGAGTAACTTTCAGTGTCTCATTCAATGTTGTTTTACTCAGGTGCTGATTATCTGCTTGCTCAGTGGACATTCTCAGTCTCAGATTCATCAGGAGAGCATTAGTACATGGGACAGATCAGAATTCACTGAC
The DNA here is from genome assembly GCF_025592945.1 of Manacus candei. Taxonomy (NCBI): domain Eukaryota; kingdom Metazoa; phylum Chordata; class Aves; order Passeriformes; family Pipridae; genus Manacus; species Manacus candei. The sequence goes on along the minus strand of NW_026138095.1, from coordinate 12,207,016 downwards.
AGAGGTGTTATAAGTAACACACCTTGGGATTTATTGTGTAAATTTAAGGAAGTACATGGTTATGTTGATAAAACATTCCTCGGAATGTGTCACATAAGTGCACTGAAGGTGCCTAGGAGTATTTTCGGGGCATTTCACTGTGAGATTAAGTGTTACATGTTTTTCTCCAATTTGTCATTTCCTTTTCTCATATTTTATTTTTCATCCTGATAGTGCCTTCTGAAATTTCTTGGTTGCCTTTTACCTCCACTGGTTCCTTGGCCCTGTGCTATTTTCAGTAAGTGCAATCATAGTATCATGTGACTGTGGCCATCATTAAGCTGTGCAAACAGGCAGTGAGTGACCTGGCAGCTCAACAGCAGAAGGCCTGATGTCCTTGTGTTTCCTGCTTTACCTCAGTCACTGAGGTTCAGCATTCCCAAGCAGACTTTGCTGGGCAGCTCTTCTTCACACCTGTACCTGTCAGTATTTTGGCTGCTGGTTGATGACTATCAGTATTCTGAGTGAGCAGAACACTCACTGCCCCTTAGAAGTTTCTTCAGATCTTTAAAGGTGAAGCATAGCACAGATTGAATTTGTTCTGTAAGAATAACTAGAAATACTGGTTTTTCCAAATGAGCTGCATTCCTCAGAAAATGGAGCTGATGAGTTTACAAGTTTCCAGACTGGACGGAGGTGAGTGGCAGAATGTCCCTTAGCCCTGCTTCTGTGTGTGTACAGTGAAGATCCTAGTGGGCCTTGATTGAGTTCACAGTTCCATTTTCACATCCACTTCAGTGGGGCAAATACTGTGATTACTGGTGTTTTGAGCGAGGTTAAAGGGAGACCATAAGAGTGACTCCCAAGCCCTTCTCCTCAGGGCTTCTGTCATTCCATTCTCTGCCCAGCCTGCATTTGTGCTTGGGATTGCCCCATCACACCTGCAGAACCTTGCATTTGGCCTTGTTGAACTTCATGAGGTTCACATGTGCCCATCTCTCAAGCCTGTCAAGGTCCCTGTCTCAAGAACTCTTCCCTCCAGTATGTAAACAACACCACACAGCTCTCGGCCTCACACATTAGCTAAGCTTAACTTTACTCCTTTGGTCTCCAATTCCAAAGTTTTTGTGTATGCTAGCCTGTGTTTCTCCCAGCTTTCCCAGGGAAGTCCAGTAGTGCTGTTACTGTGGCAACCCACACATCTCTTCCATAAAAACAATGGGATTCAATAACTATGTGTATATACCTGTGTCTTCTTGGGCTACCTCGTTTGGTAGCTGTGTTATGACTGGCAGCCTCCTTTTGGATGGATTTGGAGGTTTTGTGGAGGCACGTGGGTGAGTCTCTGGGTGTGGTGTATTTATCCCTCTGAGCCAGGCCACGTCAAAGGAGGCCTTGTGTGCACACACCCATCAGTCCCCCAGAGAAGGCTCGCTCTTAGCAGAGGGGCCTTGAAGCACCTCCCATCCAAGCCTTATAATGACTGTGCAAAACCCAGCACCTCTAGCCTCTGCAAAACCAGCATACCTCTGCAGAAACAGCACCCACACACACATGGGAGAGGCACCAGGAGGGGTCTGAGGGTATATAAACCCATTGTACTTTATGTTTTGTGGGCTTCTTTCCCCCACCATTCCCTGACAGACCAAGACACCAGGGACAATAACCAACTTTGTCAGAGACATCTGGTGGTGAACATAAACTCTTATTTTTTCTCTTTCTTTCCATCTTTTCCCTTACACCTTTTAACTCTTATTCTCTCTTTCTCTCTTTTCCCTTACCCATTTTCTTGGGTGATATCTTTATGCCTTTAGATTGCCATATAACTGTAAATAATAACCAAAATGGCTACATATCTGTTTTCCTTTGCAACCAAATTGTACTAAAGTAAACCCTATATATACATATATACACATGTATATGTATTTTATATATATATATATGTAAACACTGATCATATAGTATCGATTTGCTTCAATTCACCCCAAGGGATTTATTAGCAGAAAAACAAAAGTTACTTCTGCCTTGTGGGGCAGGCCGTAACAGGAGTAGAGGCTGAAATCCAATCTCCCAAATAGTAGCAGGCTTTTTACCCTCAAGTGCTGTCCTGGGTGCCCTTCGTGCCTGGAATAGTCATGTCATTGGGAAACATTGTGTTCCTTCCTGTTCCCTGCTTTTCCTTGCTTTATCAATAGCTTGAATAACACAGGCCCCGGGCACAAATAACTTTTTCATTCTGTGTCTTTTCAGGATTCTGAGTGAGAAGCTTCCTTTTTATCCCATAGCTTCATCACTTCTATAAGAGCCTTTGTTGGGATACCTTGCTGAAAGGTTTTGGAAATCCCAGTCGATTATATCAGCTGGATTTCTCTGTCCACGTGGTCATCTATCCTCTCAAAGGTTTCTGGGTTGTTTCACATATAAGACTGAGTTGAATTTAACAGAATGCTCCCTTTGGAAGGACATAAACTATCTGTCCACAGTTGCCCATACCAACTCTTTCTGTGAGGTGTTACACGTGCTTGATCCAGGGCTCACTGGGAGTTCAGAAGCTGTGGCTGTGGCAGTGAACTCCAGCCCTAGGAGCTCTGCTCCAACAGGCAGTGACTGAAACTGAACATGAGGGCTTTCTACCACTGCTCTCAAGTCCTCATTGTCAGTTTAAATGGATCTCTGCTCAGGCCCAGAATCAAGCTACCATTTATCTGCCCAGCTTCTTTGTTACAGCTTCTGCACATTGAATGGAAAATCAGTAGTGCAGGCAGGAAATGACAGCTACTAATGAACTGTGTTTCCCTTCCTCTAATGGGATACTGCAAGCTGTCTCTGCTCACTGTCTGCTCTGACCTCTCTTGCCATAAGCAAGTGAGAAAAACTCTAGTCAAGGCCTTGGGTTTCTACACTGTCAGTAGGGAAAGCACCACACTGCACAGCTGGGCTTTCTCACGAGGAAAGAAAGATTCCCCCAGGCAGGGTGGAGTTTCAGAGTAGCGTGCTAGAAACTCAGCTTTTGTAGACATTGATCTGATTTATAGGAATTAAAGGAATTATCATAGAACTGTCACCAACCTTCTCCAGTTTTAGTCCATGGTAATGGTCTTCTAATTAAAATCAAGCAAAAATAGTGGAGATGAAAGAACACCTTCTGTCAGCTTCACAAAAACACATAAACTCTTTTGGTTATCAGCCCTCCACAAGTCTGTCTTGGATAGAGGCCAGCAAGAGGAGCAGCTCACACCTGCCAGTTGCACAGCTGCAAGGTGCTGAGGTGCTGTATGGGTGAATATAAGATGTTGTCTGAGATACAACAGTAGGAAGACTGAACTCACAGGAGTTCAGTCAAGAATTCTTGCCCTTGATTTCTCTTCATGTGATGTTAAATTTCTATTCATAACTCAGCTCCTAAGAAATAAAGAAGGGACAAGTAGTAAGGAACTAGATGACTAAAAGCTGTGTTGTGACATGGGTGAACAGAGGTATTAAAAGACAAGACTTTGATCAAAGACTAATGGTGATACAGATCTAACCTTTAAAACCAGAAACAAATGAAAACATTGCTCATGGTGTTCACAGAAAGGAATCTACAAGTTTTATCATCTACTCATTGAAATGGCTACAAAGACTAATGATTGAAGGAAGTGACAGAGAGTTCACATTTTGTGCAGCCCTCAGATCACTTTGCTGCTTTGTGACATCCTCACTCTTCTTCTTCTATTTTCTTCCCATGCATGTCCCGACTCTTCACTCGGAGCTTGTTGACCTGTGACTCTGCAATGTCAGCCCGTTCCTCGGCTTCCTCCAGCTCGTGCTGGATCTTGCGGAACTTGGAGAGGTTGACATTGGAGAGCTCCTCCTGTGTGGGGAGAGGGAGTTGGTGGTGAGGAGCCCAGGGCAGGGATTTCACTCCTCCTGCACCTCAGCCTTGTGGGGCTGCAGCTCTTCCCTGGGGGGAGGAACAAACCTCCGTCCCCCTCCCACCACTGCTCACATGTCAGCTCACCCCAACCTCCTCATCCTCCCCTTCCCAGGACCCCTCTGGGAAAAGCATCACCAGGACTGTGTAATACGTGAGGAGAAGCTTTGTCACTTGGATTTGTCACTTGTGCTCTTGTTCTCCCACTACTTGCTGCCTGATTATCAGTGTCACTTATCAGGCTGAGAAAGATCCTGAAGCATTCTGCTGCTGACTATTAGCAGAGATTCAGGAACTTCTCAGTGAGTGAATGTGGCCCCTGGGTTTGTTTGCTCTGACCTCCCATATGAAACAGGCTGTAGAACTTGCCTCAGTTCATCCCCGACTGCAAAGTGCCCAGAGCTCACCAAGGCCTCATGACACGACAGCAAAACAGTGAGGCCAAGGCTGTTGTGTCTCGGGAGTTTCTTTCAAGCCCCTTTCCTGGTGTTCAGCCTCATTCAATGCCTGTGCTGCCCCAATGGAAGGTGGCCCTTGCCCATTCTTCCAGCAATACTTACAGCTTCCTCAGCCTGTCTCTTGTAGGATTTCACCTTCATTTGCAGCTTGTCCACCAGATCCTGCAGCCTGAGAACATTCTTCCTGTCTTCCTCAGACTAGAGGAGATGGTAAGGAGGAAGGAGAATGAATTCCTGGTTCTGCATCACACAGGGTTAGGAAATCCCCTTGGGGATGGTGTGTGCAAAATGAGACTTGCTGTGAGAAAACTCTGTCCAAGCCCAAGGAGGCCTCCAGCCTTACCTGGTAGGTGAGTTCCTTCACCCTCCTCTCGTACTTGCGCACACCCTTCACGGCTTCAGCGCTGCGCTTCTGCTCAGCATCAACCTCCCCTTCCAGCTCCCGCACCTGCAATGAGAAGCCCGTCCCTGCAGCTTCCCTGGGGGTGTCTCTCCAAGAGATGGGGTCACTCATGCACCAACACAGCCCTACTCACCCTGGCCTCCAGCTTCTGGATTTGCTTCTTGCCTCCCTTCAAGGCCAACTGCTCGGCCTCTTCCAGACGAAGCTGCAGGTCCTTCACTGTCTGGTCTAGGTTCTTCTTCATCCTCTCCAGGTGGGCACTGGTGTCCTGCTCCTTCTTCAGCTCTTCTGCCATCATGGCCGCCTGAGCAGAGCAAAAGGTCAAAGCCCTTGTGGGGCTGGAGACATTTTGGGGAGAATACATCCCCATCAGCAATGAAAGGAGCCCCGACTCACATCTGTGATGGCCTTCTTGGCCTTCTCTTCAGCATTGCGGGCCTCCTGGATCGTATCCTCCATTTCGCTCTGAATCTGAGAAATGTCTGTCTCCAGCTTCTTCTTGGTGTTGATCAAGCTGGTGTTCTGTGCAACAGGAAAGACAGGAATGGTGCTGTCAGTCCAAATGCCTGCACACCAAGGTCTGAAAGTGCAAGTAGAGTTTAGGAAAATTTTTAATGCAAGAGACTTGCATTAAACTGGGCATGGGAGGCTGGCTGGAGGGACAGCACATTTCATCAGGTGTTTACACAGTAATCACTTACAAGGTGCGGGACAATCTCCCTCTTTTTTATCCCTTCTGGATGGGATTAATTTCCAGCAATGCCTGACCTGGGTGTGGAGGAGCTGTGCACGTTCAGTGGCATCCAGGAGCTCCTGCTCAGCCAGTTTCCTCGACCGCTCCGTCTGCTCCAGGGCTGCCCGTAGCTCCTCAACTTCAGCCTGCAACAGGTTTGCTCTGCGCTCCACCATGGCCACCTGCTCCTTCAGGTCATCCTGGGTCCTGAGAGCATCGTCCAAGTGTAGCTGGGTGTCCTGCAAGAGAGACAAGAGGAATTACAAGTGTGTGCTTGAGTGCCAAAAATATCAGGGGTCTCTCTATCTGTAGTTTTGCTGAACAGACCTTGAGCACTCCCTGTGTGTTTCTCAGGTTCTTTTGTGCCTCGGCAGCCTGTCGATTGGCATGGCTGAGCTGGATCTCCATTTCATTCAGGTCTCCCTCCATCTTCTTCTTCAGCCTCAGGGCTTCATTCCTGCTCCTGATCTCAGCATCCAGGGTGCTTTGCATGGAGTCTACAACTCGGAGGTGGTTCCTCTTCAGCTGGTCAATCTCCTCATCTTTCTCTGCTATCTTCCTGTCAATCTCAGACTTCACCTGGTTGAGCTCCAGCTGCAGGCGCAGGATCTTCCCCTCTTCGTGTTCCAGAGAGGCCTGGATATGCATCAGGAACAGTGACTTAGACAACCACTTACTTTCTAAGCCATCTTTAACAGGGGTCTTAATGAAACCTAGGCTTCCTTTTCTGCCACATCTCCAAAACATTTACAATAATTTTTAGTAGTGTATGTACCTCAGCTTCCTCCAGAGAGGCTTGCAGTTCAGATTTCTCCTGCTCAACTTGCTTCTTGACTTTCTCCAACTCATGAATTGCCTTTCCTCCCTCTGCAATCTGCTCCGTGAGGTCGGAAATCTCCTCTGTGGGAACAAAGACCAATGGCTTGCTCAGGCCCAGAGCAGAATGGGAAGGGCCCTGTCCCACCAGGGTGACAGGCATCTTTGCAGAGCTGCAGGCACAGACCCCGCAGCAATGCTCAGCTGGTGAGAAAGCCCATCCCGGAGCAGAGGGCCAGGGACATACGCTGCAAGTTCTTGTTCTCCCGCTTCATTGTTTCCAGGTGGTCCAAGGACTCCTCATAGGCATTCTTCATCTTAAACAGCTCCGTGCTGAGGGAGCGAGACTCCTTCTGGGAGGCCTCCAGCTCAGCCTGCGTTTCCTCATACTTCTGCTTCCATTCTGCCAGGATCTGAAGAGAAACGGGGCGTGAGTAGGGATGTGGCCATCCCGGGGGGAGGCTCTGCCCAGGAGTCCCAGGGCTGGAGCCCAAAAGACCTTGTCAAAGTTCTTCTGCTTCTTGTCCAGAGCAGCGCAGGCAGCATTGGATCGCTCCACATCAATCATCAGGTCCTCCACTTCATTCTGCAGCCTCTGCTTTGTCTTTTCCAGGGAGGCACACTTGGCATTGACAGCTTCGACGTGTTCCTCTGCATCCTGCAGGCGCTGTGCCAGCTTCTTCCTGGGAGGAGATAAGCACAGTGGCAGCTTAGAGCTTAGAAGGGAGTCAATTCTGCACTGCCATGAGTGGGCAGTTGGCCACTTTGGGGGGTTCCAGCTGAGCACTTTTCACAGATCCTAAAGGATCTATCTCTTCTGTGTCCAAGCACCTATGAAGAATTTAGGCCTGTCTTAGCACTTCTAGCCCTAAAGCCTGTGCTTTCCCTTCCAATATACACTTTTTTTCTCCTCCCTGCCCTGCCTTCCCTTCACCACAAAGACAGTATATCCCTGCCTTCATCCTAACCCTATCTCAGCCCACTCAGAGACTCCCATTTCCCTTGACCGCTCTCAGTCTTCTGCAGTCATTTCTCATCCCACTCCCCACGTACTTGGCCTCCTCAAGCTCCTCCGTGCGCTGAATCGCGTCCGTCTCGTATTTGGTTCTCCACTGGGCCACTTCGCTGTTGGCCTTGGACAGGGCGCGCTGCAGCTCCCCCTTGGCTTCCTGCTCCTCCTCATATTGTTCCCGGAGCAAGTCACAGTCGTGGCGAGCGGACTGCAGGGCGTGGGCCAGGGCGTTCTTGGCCTGTGGGGACATGGGGGTGGGTAACTCCAACACTTGTCTTGAGATGCCTCTTGACACCGAAATTGGCAGCGAAATTAGAATGAACCTCTAATTAGGCAAATAGAGAGCTGGCATCTGATGGAGCCCTTACTGATGTGTCTGGAGGATCAGGACATGTTAGTGACAGGTGCTCTGGGGACAGTAATCAGCTCTTTGTGTAAATGTTTTGACATGTGTGGCTGAATCCTGTCTTAGAGAGGATCATCAGAATGGCAAGAAAGCCTTGTGGAATGCTTCCTCCAGCATCTAAAGCATCACACATCCTTCCCTCTCCAGCTCACGAGTAGAAGTTTGTGTACTATTGGTGTTCCTTCCAGTCCTACAGGTGTTTGGGGAAAGAACATGGAACCTGTCTTGGGTCAGACTATAGGATTCTCCAGATCCTATATCCAGGGGTGATCCAGGCTGTGGACACTAGGGAGCTTCCATACCTTGATTTCTTCCTCTAGATGCCTCTTGAGTTCCTCAATCTGTTGGGTAAATCCTTGCTTGCCCCTAGACAGCTGAGAAATCAGAGCATCTTTTTCCTCCATCTGGCGGGAATATTCACCTGGGAAGGGTAAAGGGAAAAAAGGGAACCAGATTATTAATCCTATCACCCTTTCTGCCTGTAAAGCCATGTAACTAGGAGTGGCCTGAGAGGTTATACCAGTTGTCACGTTGCACCCAAAGGCGTGCTCATGGCGTGCAGGTCCTCCCACTGCACTTGAGGAATGAGGATGTCTCACCTGACTCTGTCTGCAAACGAGCTCTTTGAGTACTGAGGTCATTGATCATGCGCTGATTCTGCTCCTCCTTCGTTTTTAACTCACTCAGCTGATCTTCCAGTGTGCGACACATCTTCTCCAGGTTTGCCTAGGGAGCAAACACAGGGAAGGGAAAGAGATGAACGCCTGCACTCTGCCTCATTCTCACAGCAGGGATATTGTCTGTGGGAATGTGACTGGTAGATGCAGCCTTTGTGCCACACCTTGGCCCTGCGAGCATGTTCTACTGCAATTCCATACCTTGGCTTTGGAGACAGACTCCATGTTACTGGCCAAGTCATCAATCTCCATCTTGAGCTCGCTCTTCTCCTTCTCCAGCTTCTGCTTGACGCGCTGCAGGTTGTCGATCTGCTCCCCCAGCTCAGCTGTGCTGTCCGCGTGCTTCTTGCGCAGGGCGGCAGCCGTGGCTTCGTGCTGCAGCGTGGCCTCTTCGAGGTCCCGGCGCATCTTCTGGAATTCTGCCTCCCGCTTCTTGTTCATCTCCACCTGAGCTGCCGTCGCCCCTCCTGCTTCTTCCAGGCGCTCGCTGATCTCCTCCAGCTCCCTGGACAGGTCAGCCCGATGCTTCTCTGCTTTAGCGCGAGAGGTTCGCTCGGCCTCGATTTCCTCCTCCAGTTCCTCAGTACGGGCCTGGAGAACACGAGGGACCCTTCACGCCCGTGCCCTCCTCCTCCCTGAGCCGAGCCTGGGGCAGGCAGGGGAAGGGCAGACACTTGCCTGCAGCTCCTTGATCTTCTTCTGTAGTTGCATGCCCAGGGCTTGTTCATCCTCGATTTTGCTCTGGATCTGGCTGATTTCAAAGTCTTTCCTTTGGGCAAAGCAAAGTGGGTTACAGCTCAAAGGAAAAAGACAAGAGCTGCAGCCCAGCGCTGAGGTGTCCCAGGGCCACACTCACTTCTTCAGTTTCTCATCCAGCTGCTGCTTATCATTCTCCAGATCCATGATGCTGTCCTGGGCCAGCTTCAGGTCTCCTTCCAGTTTCCTCTTGGCTCTCTCCAGGTCCATGCGCAGTTTCTTCTCTTGCTCCAGGGACCCTTCCAGCTACACAGAACAAGGCCATCAGTGCTCCACCAGCCAGTTCAAACTCCATACCTGTCTGTTCCTGCTGTGTGTCCGTGGGCTTACATCGTCCACTTGCTGCTCCAGCTTGGTCTTGGCTTTAGTCAGTGTATTGACTTTGTCCTCTTCTACCTGCAGGTCATCCAGGGTCTGCTGATGGGCCTCTTGGAGGGCTTTCTTCTCTTTTGTCAGCTTGGCGATGGTCTCGTCCAGGGCTGCCATCTCCTCTGTGAGGTTTTTCACCTACAAATATGAGCAATTATCAAAATTCAGTTGAAAACTTGCTTGGTGATTCAGGGAAATTCTCCCTCTGCTGTGCTTAGCCACAAGTTGCACTTTTCACTGCTTAGGTCAGGCCCAGCTCATGTGCTTGAAAGCCAACACATCCTTAGGTTGCTCCTTTGCTCCTAGAAACAATGATTTTTTGACCCTTTAATGTGACTCCCTGTGTGTGTACCTTGTTTTCAGTGGCGTGCTTTTCCTTCTCCACCTTGGCCAGTGTTAGCTCAAGGTCATCAATATCTTTCTTCAGCTCTGAACATTCATCCTCCAGTTTTCTCTTCTTGGCTGTCAGCTCAGCATTGATTTCCTCCTCATCCTCAGCCCTTTCAGTCACTTCCTTAATTTTGGCTTCCAGCTGGATTTTGGTTTTGATGAGCTGGTCACACCTTTCCTCAGCATCAGCCAGGCTATCTGCTTCCTGGTGGGGAGACAGAATTTTGTGAGTTGTAGTATTTTGAACTTTCTCTGCTCTGTCTTTTGTATCACTGAGTAGGCTTGTGTTAAAATGGGAGCTGAACCTGACTTTTAAGTCCAGCAACTGGAAGATCTTGACTGGTGTTTACTGTAAACCTCATCATTTGGAATCAATATTTATTCTCTAATTTCTGTCTCCTAAATATGCCTCGCTGGTTGAGTGCCCATGACAATGCTTCATAGTACAAACACAAAAGCACAACCGAACAGCGGTTACTTCCATCACTAATTTCGTCAGGAGCAAGGGCTTAGTGTTTTTTATTTTTCTGATGGAAAATGCATCTAGCAGCTTTTTCTTTTTAATTGTCTCAACAGAAGTCTTAAAATATTTGGGATGTAATGGCTTTTACATTTCTGACAATAAATTAGTTGAGAAAGGTACTTATCACTTTCCTACAGGCATTAAAATTGCTGCAAGACCAATAAAGTTCTTGCCCTCATCTACCTCTGTGGCTTCTTTAAAGACCACATCAAGCATTTCCTTAACTAGTTGATCACTTCAGTTGGTGTTAAGAAACTGCCTTTTCCTAATTGAGTTTGAATGGGAAGTATCTGTGTTTCTGAAAGTAATCAAGGCCTTCTAGTGTAGCTGTAGATGGGAAAAGTGTGTGCTTCCCTGGTTTGCCTTTACTGCTTTAGACAGAAGCACTTTTTTGAAAGCTGAGATGTTTCCCTTCCAGTTCAGAGCTCTCAGATGTGCAGCACATGTTGGCTGCTGTTTCATGGCTCTTTCCTCAGACAGCAGGAATGGTGAGTGTCGTGTGGGGCTGCCATAGGTCTCACCCTGCCCATGCCAGTGCCTGTTTCCTCAGCATTACAGTGCCTTAGAAGGTGTGATTTAGACTGTTTTCTACTACTCATCAGTTCCTGCGAGTTACTGCATAGGATAAGATGCCTTCTGACAGTTTATCATTCTTTTTCCAGGGAGAAACAAACAGTGATACTCACAGCCTGCACTTGGAGCTGCAGGTCATTTTTCTCCTGCACCAGTGCTACCATTTTCTCCTCCAGTTCCTTCCGCTTTGCCTCAGACTTTGCAAGCTCTTCCTTGGTTTTCTCAAACTCCTCCTTCATGTTGGCCATCTCCTTCTCAGACTCTGCACTCTTCAGCAAGGGCTTGATCTTGAAGAACAGCTTCATCCAGGGCCAGTGTTTGACGTTCATGAATGCACGAATGTTGTACTGGATGCAGAAGATGGACTCCCTGAAAATGAATTCACATGGTTACTGAATACTCTGTGTTTGGTGAAATTAGACTCAATTAGCCAACTACCAGTGGAACACAACAAATGATTGAGAAGTATCTACCTCCTTTCCACCATTCTCTTGTACTCGACTCTCATCAAGAAACCTCTGCACCTGGCTTGTATCATGGTCATGATCTCTGCTAGTTTCTCATCTCTCATCTCCTCCAGCACACCTATCAGCCCAGCTTTGAAGAACACCTTGAAAAAAGGCAAGATTGTAATACATTGTTCTTGGGTAGTGCATGGCTGGGGGACACAGTGTTTGAATACAGGACTTCATTCTACCTTGGTGTGGCCAAATCTGTACTGGGTGTGGTCAACATCAATGGACCCAAGAAGCTTCTCAGAAGCCTTCTTGTTGTCTATGAACTGTCCCTCTGGGATAGCACTGGCATTAAGCACTCTATATCTGTAGAAGAAAGCAGAACATGAAGAAATGCACATTTCTGAAACTGTAACTGAAGCTCACAGCCTACTCAGCAGTAGCTGAGTAATGTCAGCTTTTAGAGAGGGCATCCTCTCAAGACAGTGAAAGTGAACCTTTCACACCATTATCTCAGAACCCAAGAGAATCCTACAATCAACATAAAATAAATCATAATTTCACAATTAAACATGCCAATGTAAAATGTTTCAAGTTTTTAAGATGATCAGGCTTGGTCTGAATGAGCAGAAAGGTGCAGTGCTCTTACCTCTGTTTGAAGTCAGCATAGAGGACTCTGCTGGGGAACCCTTTCCTGCAGATCCTGATCCCTTCCAACACGCCGTTACAGCGCAGCTGGTGCAGCACCAGCTCGTGCTCCATGGCACCTGACAAAGACCAGCATTAGTGACTACCCCGCTCTCTGACTCTCAGGAAAGGAGCTTCTGCTGCTTAAGTTTTCCTCCTCTTGGGTGTCCTTACCAGGTGTTTTTGTTTCATTTGGGATGATGCACCGTACAAAGTGAGGGTGGGTGCTCCTCAGGTTGGCCATCAGCTTGTTTAAATTCTCCTGTGAGATTACAAGGTAAATTTTAGATTAAATCAAGGAATAATCCCATGCTGACTGTGATGTTCATGTAAAAACTGAGTGTTTCTTTCTGTGTCTTGACATACAAGAAATGCATGATTATTTTGGTGTAAAATTTCTATAAATATGAATCTGGGTCTTCTCCAGGAATTCCTGTGTTATTTCAGAGGATATTTTAATGAGGCAATGGATTCTGCTCTTACCCTGAAAAGAGCTGAGACAGTCTGGAAAGAAGAACCCTTCTTCTTGCCTCCTTTCTTGCCACCACCACCACCACTGTCTGTGTATTAAAGTAAAAAAAAAAAGTATTAGAATGTGGATATTGCAATTAGGAAATACAGAACACAAAGTAGCTTTACAATTTTAGTGTTTGTGGCTTTAAATCTGAGAAAAATTTGTCCCACACTAAAAATACAATTTTCACTGAACTGACCTGCATCTGCTCCCCCATAGTTGGCAAAGAGTAAGGCCAAGGTCTTGACAGATGATTTCTGGTACAGCCCAATGACAGTTTCATTCAGGGGGTCCTTGTTCTTCTCCAGCCACCCAGTGATGTTGTAGTCCACTGTGCCAGCATAGTGCACCAGGGAGAAGTGGGCCTCAGCCTTGCCTTTGGCAGGCTTGGGCTTCTGGAAGTTGTTGGACTTGCCCAGGTGCTGGTCATAGAGCTTGTTCTTGAAAGAGGTGTCAGTTGCCTTGGGGAACATGCACTCCTCTTCCAGGATGGAGAAGATGCCCATGGGCTGGAAGGTATCACAGGAAATGACAAATAAAGATGATAACGGAAATGTCCAAGGCCACATTGGATGGGACACTGACCAACCTGGTCTAGGGCAAAGTGTCCCTGTCTCTGGCAGGGGGTTGGAACGAGATGTTCTTTAGGTTCCCTTCCAACCCAGACCACTCTGTGATTCTATGACAGTGACAAGAAGCCTGTGCTACGAACATCAGAGGTACTACTGGGGTGCTTTAGCATCCCAGCCTGGATGAGGGCCTGCCTTTGTCAGGAGTTGTTCTCAGGCAGGGAGCCTATTTCTGCCTTCCCTTTGCCTCCCTGCAGCCAATCTTCATGGAACTGGTAAGGATGTCTGTCCAATGCACATTGGAATTGGTGCAGAATTAGAGGGAGCAGTGCTAAACAGAAACATAATTGGGAAAAGAGCCACAAGAGGCCCTGTGGTTGTGGGAGGTCCAGTGAGATGATACTTATTGCCCAGATTTGTCTGTGGACTTCAGATTTGAGCCTTCAAAGGAAAAAGAAAAGGAAACTGACTTTGCTTTGTTTTAAAAGCACTCTCACTCCTGGTGGGAGTCCAGGCTACTTTTCCAAGCTTGAAGACCAGAAAATGCAGGACTGATGACACAGAGGTGCATTTCCCCATTTCTCTTCCCCAGACGAAACTAAATTTCAGTGCAAAATATTTTGCTTAACTGATGCTGCATGTCTGGCTCTGAGCTGAACCTGCCTCAGAAACATCACATAATTCCAGCATTCATCATACATGTGTATGGGAGAGGTACCTTCTCAATGAGCTCAATGCAGGCAGCCAGGTCCATCCCAAAGTCAATGAACTCCCACTCAATTCCCTCCTTCTTGTACTCCTCCTGCTCCAGCACGAACATGTGGTGGTTGAAGAACTGTTGCAGTTTCTCATTGGTGAAGTTGATGCACAGCTGCTCAAAGCTGTTGAACTGGCCAAAGCAAGGAAAGGTGCACGGGTTCTCAAAGCGTGCCAAACACCACAGGCCTTTGCTGGCATTCTCCTAAGGCTGGTTGAAGTCCCACAGCTGAAACACCATCCCCAACCCTACTGTCCCAGCCTGTGTTTCCTTAGCAGGGCTTCTATTGTACCACTCCCTGGCCTCGAAGGATTTTTTTATCGTTACCTCTGAAATCAAGCTACAATTCTTTTTCCCTGTGCTACTCAACAGCAAATCCTTTGGTAACCTCAGCTGCTCCATTGGGTATGTGTTGCAGGTTTCTGACCTCCTGGACAGTGGAAACCTCCTCAGTGTCCCACCCAAGGATTTCTCTGCCCTCGCATCAATAATCTGGGGGTTTCCGTGCTCAGGAAACATGCTGGGAGCTTGCCCACGGCACAGCCTTTCCTTGGTTTTCCAAGAGCATCCAGCCCTTTGCCCCAAGGCTGTGTGAGCCTTAGTCCTCGAGCTCTCTCTCTGTTTGCAAAGCCTGAAACCTTTGTGAGCTCACGGGCCTCTGTTTGCCAGAAAGGCAATGTTAGAATTGGTGTTTGTCAGCAAAGCCTTTTGAGGGGGCTACAGTGACAGAGAAGAGGGAGGAGTTCCTAGAAAAATCAGATGAGAAGGATAAACTTTTGAATCCTCTCAAAAAGAAGTGTGTGTCTGAGTCCTCATGACCCTTCCTCGCTCCTCGCTTGACTAGGGTGTCAAATCCTTGTTCCTTACATCAAAGATCTCGAAGCCAGCAATGTCCAGCACACCAATGAAGTACTGCCTGGGCTGCTTCGTGTCCAGCTGTTGGTTGATGCGAACAACCATCCACAGGAACATCTTCTCAAACATAGCCTTTGCCAGGGCACCCACTGAATTGTTCACCTAAAGCAGAGGAGACAGGACCAGAGTTCCCTCCCGGGGTCACAGAAGAATGCTCATGTACTCCCTCAAGCCATGCATTGTCAACCTCCAGATTTTACCTGTGTCACGTTTTGACCTTTGGTCACATACTCATTCCCAACCTTGACTCGGGGATAACACAAGGCCTTCAGAAATTCAGCTGAGTTAAGGCCCGTCAGGTAGGCAGCCTTGTCAGCCACTAGAGATGGGGAAAGGAAGAGAAAAGTATTTCATGGATGGTGTTCATATTTTAGGAATGGAAGAGCATTTATCTGATCCCATACAGAAAGCTTGGGAAGGAATGTGAATTGTGCAAGCTAATGATGGCCTTCTTCGAAAGCAAGAAGAGGTATGGCTTAGATAGGAGTAGCTTGAACCTGGAATTTCCCAGAAGAATCCCAAAAGCCTCTAGTAATGCATGAGGTGAGCATGCGGTGGCACATGGATTTCTGGGTAGCAAAGCTTAGGGGAGTTATTTCACCAAAAATACAACTGGACATCATGGTTTCTTAATGGTTGAAGGGTTTCAAGAGAGAGAAAGACTATCACTGGACAGAATAATGGAACTTCCCATGGCTGAGAAAACACCTCTGCATTTAGATGGACTATATACAAAGATGGGTTTCTCGGTGTTGTATGTGGAGACTCAGCCCAACAGAGGTCTGTCTTTGGAGGCTTAACATATCATCTCTGGAGACAGACAAGTGCTTTAAACAAATCAGTCACTGAATTTGCTGATACCTTCTGTGCCATCAGGCTCTGCCTGCTCCTCTCGTTGTTTCTGCTTGAACTTCAAGTTCCCATAGTGCATGACAGCCCCTGTCAGCTTGTAGATGGCTGTTTTCTCATCAGGAGTAAAGCCCAGGATGTCAATGGCACTCTGCAGTAAAAAAGCATGAATTCAAATACATGTCCTAAGTGGGTCAGCGATGTCACCCTCAAGATATGCACAGTAGAGACCTTTTTGCTGTGTTACTCACATCTGTTGCCATCAGCTCCTCCTGGTCATCAATGCTGGGAACAGTGACCTCCCCTTGACTCACATAGTGGAAATCATAAGGGTTGGTGGTGATGAGGAGCATGTCTGAAAGCAGGAAGAGGCAAGGCACAGGCTTAGTTTTGCCAAGCAAGTGACAGAGGGAACTGTTGCTCAGGGTTCATCCTCAGAAAGCCATAATGCTCCTTCCTACCAATTAGCTCTGGCTTCTTGTTGGACATGATCTGATAAAAGATGTGGTAGCTTCTTTCCGCCTTGAGCTGGAAAGTGACTCTGGACTTCTCCAGCAGATCTGCCCAGGAAGGTAGAAAGAGTTAGGCACAGCAATGCACACGGAGGTGGGAATTTGGGAAGGGATGGGACCAGTCCAAGAGAGTCTCTTACAAGTTTCAATATCAGCAGAAGCCAGTTTGCCTGTGGGCCCAAAGTGGATTCTGATGAATTTGCCCTGTTAAGGAGAAGCAGCAGCATTTGAATCTGGATGGTTTTCTCTGACATCTCCTTTACATGGAGACCTGCTCAGGCATCACTTGTCCTGCCATGAGAGGGAGAGATTTTGTCCAAGTCACCAACTCACAAAGCGCGAGGAGTTGTCGTTCCTCACGGTCTTGGCGTTTCCAAAGGCCTCCAGCAGTGGGTTGGCGCTGATGATTTGATCCTCAAGCGTCCCCTGCAGGGGGAAAATTATTCACTGACTGTGTTGAGTCAACAGGGCAATGACAGCCCAAGTGTCCAGTCTGTTCTTCCTGACTCACCTGCATTTTGCCTGACTGCTCCTCCTTTTTCTTCTCCCCGCTGGCTGCAATTGTTGCAAAGTACTGGATGACACGCTTTGTGTTCACAGTCTTCCCGGCACCAGATTCTCCGCTGTCAGAGCAAGGAGAGAAGCAGAGAGTGTGGTCAGGCAGGAGGGGCCCTGGCCCTGGGCAGCCCCTCAGGGACCCGAGCAGGGGGTGTACGTACGTGATCAGGATGGACTGGTTCTCCCGATCTGGGGAAGAGGCAGAAATGAAGAGATTATTAGTGCACTGGCAATAGGCAGCTAATTCCTTTCATAAATGTCTCTACTGTCACCACTTTCAAACATTTTAATGTTCCCAGCTGCAGCTGGGAAGCTGATATGTCAGCCCTGATATGCTTGGCAGGTGTAGCAAATGTGCTTCTTTTTCTGGATATTCTCTTCATGTCAACCTGCTCATTTTCTTTACGAAAATGATTTCAGCTAAGGGGCAGTTTTGTAGAATTGCTGATTAAATGATCTATCAGTCAGCTGAGGTGAACTGGGTCATGTGTTTCTCATAAGCTTTACAACACAAGCAACAACTACTCCTCATCAGTCCGCAAGACCCCTAAATGTTTTTTATGTCAGTAGCCAGTTGATTGTTGCCTAAAGAAAATCATGGGAATTTCATAAATCTTTACCAGAACAGTCTCTCATGCTCTAGAATATTGAAATTTTGATACTTCCAGACCTCAATTTGATATTTGTGTGTGCAGTAGCTTAGGCTGAGTTTGCTTTCCAGAATTTTGTCTGGTTGCTTTTTTAACCCATGCTCACCTCTTTTTGTGTTGCTTCAACTTTTATCATTCAATCTGCTGAGTTTTTAAACTATTTAATGATGAAGGAAAAAAATGTTCCTCGTGGTAAGCTTGTTTTTTCCTGTACTCTGTCTTGTCTATTCACCTTCTCTATGCCATGCATAACTTTATAAAGTAGCAAAAATCATTTTTCTACAGTTACCAGTGCAGACATCCTATTCTACCTTAGGGAAGCCTTTTCATCTTCATCTTGACCACTTCCATTTGACAATGTTCTTTTGTGAAGAAGGAAGGCTGGAAATGCACACAGCACACAAGGTGCAGATACTCCTTTGTAACAACCATGATATAATGATGCTTTCTGTTTTGGTCTCTACTTCTTGCTCAGTGATCTTCAATTTCCAACTTTTTATCTCATACATTTATTGTCATTGAGACCAAATGTTTGAAGCAGTATTTAAGGATATTTATAACAGAAGCAGCAGTTCTTGTCAATGAGGGGTTTTTTTCCCAGTGCCAATTGTTTTACACTCTTGTTCACAAAAATTTGTTGCACCATCACTGAATAAGAACTTAATGTCAATAAGTCCCCTTGAAATTCTTCACTATTATACTGCATCTTTACTGACCTGAAGGACTTGGTCAAATCAGAAATATTGTCATAATTTCCAGATCATTTTAAAAAATGTTGAACAGCTTAAGGCCTAGGACAGATTCCTGTGTGATTTCATTGATTAAATCTTTGCACTATGAAAACTGTAAAAAATATTTTTACTATGTCTTCCATATTTTTAAGCAGTTCTTTTTGAATTTTCTCAATTCTATAACTATTACTGAATGCAAGTATAAAAAATACGTTAAGAATAGCTGCTTTGCAGCTGTACGGAAGTATTTCATTGAATTCAGATTACCTCGACCAGCTCTCCTTTGCTAAAATAATCAGCAGTTTTGTAAGGCAAGACTTGTCTTTTAAAAGAGTGCATCTTTCTTCTGTATCTTCGTAAGTCACGTAAATTGACGTGCCTGGTAGTTGATTTAGAGACTGCTGGTGGTTTGACTTCTACAGAAATGAATCTTACTGGGTGTACTGCTGGCTCGTGGATATCTTGTTTTCCAGCAGGACCCCCAGGCCCCTCACAGAGCTGCTTTCCCCCCAGATCAGCCCCCAGCTTGTGCTGCTCACGGGGTTCTTGCTTCACAGGTGCAGGGCTCTGCACCCACTTGTGTTGAATTTCAGACAGGTTCTCTCTGCCCATCTCTGTAACATGCACAGCCCTCAGGGGAATCAGCCACTACTCCCAGATTTGTGCCATCAGCAAACCCCCTCATCCAAGTCACTGAGGAATTAAACAGTGCTGGGCCCAGTATTGACCCATGGGAGACACCACAGTTGACAGACCTCCAAGTAGACTCTGAGCCACTATTGAAGCCCTGTAAGACTTGCCATTTTGACAGTACTCAATCCACCATCTACTTGTCCAGCCTGCTCTTCCTGAGCTTGCCTATGAGGATATCATAGGCAACAGTGTCAAAACCCTTGCTGAAGTCCAGGTAGACAACATCCACTGCTCACCCTCACCCCTCCGTGCAGTTGTCCCAATGCAGAAGGCAATCAGGTCAGGTAAGCATGATTTCCATTTGGTGAATCCACGCTGACTACTCCTGACCATCGTCTTGTATTCCTCATTCTTAGAGATGGCCTCCAGGACGAGCAGTTCTAACACCTTTCCAGGGATTAAGGTGAGGCTGACAGCCCTGCAGCTCGTTGGATCCTCCTTTTTGCCCTTTTTGAAGACTCCTGTGACATTTGCTTTTTCTGGTCCTCACAATCCTCTCCGGACTGCCATGACCATTCAAATGAGAGAGAGAGGCCAAGATGTGGTGTCCTCCAGTTTCCTCAGAGTTCACAGGTCCATCCCATCAGGGCCCAGGTATTTGTGGATGTCAGGTTTGACTAAATGGTCTCTAACCCAATCCTCAACCAAGGGAAAATCTCACTATTTCCAATGATGAGAAAGCATCACCCTCACAACAACATTAAACTAAACTGTGCAGTGAAAAGACTTTTTTTCCTCTTCTGCAAGTGTTCACAGCCAAGTAGTTTTAAAGAAAACTGAGTAACTCACCAGTCAGCATGAACTGATAGGCGTTGTCAGAGATGGAGAAGATGTGTGGAGGGGCCTCCTGGCGCTTCTTGCCTCGGTAGGCCAACACCACCTCCGGGTTGTACACGGGCAGCCACTTGTAGGGGTTGACAGTGACGCAGAAGAGACCCGAGTAGGTCTGCGAGGAAGGGACACAGCACGTTGGCTTCCCCTGGGCCTGGCAGAGCAGTTCCTCCAGCTGCCCAGAGGAAGCTGCTGCTGCCACTTACGTAGATCATCCAGGCTGCGTAACGCTCTTTGAGGTTGTACAGCACAGCGGGTTCGTGGAGGTGGGTCATCATGGCCATGTCCTCGATTTTGTCATACTTTGGAGGGTTCATGGAGAAGACTTGATCTTCCTTCACGGTCAGGGTCTGCCAGAGAATAGAGAGGTTCATGTATGTCATCTAAGAACCGAAAGTGGGAACGACATTTCATTTGTAAATCTTGCATTTACTCACCTCTCCCCCTTCAGTCTTGACAGTGACCTTGCCTGCATCCTTACTCTCAATTTTCCCTTTCACAAAGGATTCTTTAGGATGAACCACAAAGACAGATGTCTTGGCATCAAAAGGCTTGTTCTGGGCTTCGATTCTCTCCTTTTCTGATTTTCGGAGGTAAGGAGCCGCCTCCCCAAAGATGGCCAACTCAGCATCTGCAGACGTCATGTCTGCGCTTTACTGAAGGCACGTCAGCAGAGAACCCTGAGGGACAAAACAAATGTAGTATCCACAGATCATTAATGTATCTTGCTTGCAAGGACACCTTTTCCAATGCTTTCAAATGTAGCACATACTAGAATTGCTAAAACTGGCAAAATTTGCCTTCCTTCTATTTAATGATTTAAACCCAGAAGAGAAAAATATTGTTTCATCTTTGATTAATATAGAATAACCTTTTAAAAATTCTTGTTATTTGTTTCTTATGACACTGTGCAGATTGTACTTTGGCTTTATGGGTTGTACCTTCATATTTGAGAATATGAAATACATTAAAGGAACGTTGTTATTCTAATATGAAATAGAATAAAAAAAGAGTATAGATAGAAAATATATGACTGCCTTGAAAGCAGATGAAAAAACTTAGTTCGAGACCAGTTTCAAAGGGAAAAATATATTGCATAATATGCAATAATGGGGGATACTTAATTTCAGCAAATCACTAGACACAGTGCACTTACCTTGAAACTGTTCTAGGAGACGGGGCAGAGCACTGCAAAGACACTTTTATAGAGTCTGGTTGGCAGATGCTCTGGATTCTTCCTCTTTCTTCGGTCAAAACATTTTTTGGCAAACATTATTTGGCAAGGCATTGTCTGGCAAACTGAACTAAGGGCATAATTGTCATTTGATTTAAGGAGATAGAAATGTTTTGTATCTTACCAATGCTGTGAATGTATTGACTATAAATAATTTGTCTAGAAACATAAGGACAGAATCTCAATTAGTCAAAGCACTTGGAGAACTTGGATGTAGGACCAATAGATTATACTGCTACATTTCCAGTAATTTCCTCCTGGACTCAAGGCAGACTTTTGTTGCATAACTGTGGTGCAACTTTGATACATCCTCAGTCCAGCACTTGCACCCCATCACAAGCATCTTGTACTGTCACTTGAGCTGCTTTAAACAGTATCAGCTCTAAACATGCTCTTCTCCTGGTCATTGGCATTTTGACTGCTAAAAGAGCTCAGAGGATAAAGCTCAGGGAAGAGCACAGGGGCAAGGTCAGAACAAATGGTGCCTGTGATCCAAGGAGATCCAACACCAAGCAGTGGCCCGGGCATGAACAGCTTGTTCCAAGGAAAAGCACACACTTCTTTGAAGTTCAAACCCAGAGCTCACCTGTGGGCTCCCTGTGCGGTGGAGGGGGGAGGCTGATGGAAACACCCTTTGTCCTGCCCAGGAGGAGCCCAGAAACAACCTGTGTAAAACAGTGAGTGCAGGGGCACATCAGAAGCCCTGTCTCTCTGGGCAATGGACTGACTGTCTCTCGGACTGCCTTGGACGTACAGAACTTAGAGAACAGCAGCACAGAATGGTTTGGGTTGGAAGGGACCTTAAAAGAATAATCTAGTGCAAGACTGCTGCTGGGCAGGGATATCTCTGACTAGATGAGGTTGCTCAAAGCCCCATTCAGCTTGAGCTTGCACACTTCCAATGATGAGGCATTCCTGTAATCTGGGGCCAGTCTGTTCCAGTGTCTCACTGGCCTTGCCTTAACAAATGTCACTCTTATATTTAACCAGAATCTACTTTCTCTCCAATACATTGCCCTCAACACTCAACACATGGCTTGGTGTCACCAGCAGACTTGCTGATGGTGCACTCAATCCCACTGTCCATGTACGTGACAAATATGTTAAATAATGCTGGTCTCAAAACAAAGCCCTGGGGGACACCACTTATCACTGGTCTCCACATGAAATTCAAGCCACAACTCTTTGAGTGTGATCATCCAGACAATGTACCACAGCATATTTTCCAGGAGGATCTGTTCCGTGATCTTGCCATGCACAGAGGTGAGACTGAGTGGCCTGTAATTCCCTGGGTCTTCCTTATGCCCCTTTTTAAAAGTGGGGGTTTTGTTTCCCCTTTTTCCATCAGTGGGAACTTCATCAGACAGCCATGACTTCTCAAGTGTGAGTGATAATGGCTTACAGGGGGATGCATCTTATCAGGGCAATCTCTCACCTCTTCTTCCTTGACTGTCCTTTCTGAGTAGTTTATAGCTGTCAGTCAGAGCATTCCAATCACACAATCCATCCCAACAAGTTTCTGTGGTAGCAATCAGGCCATAGTGCCCACCTGGGCAGTGGCAACCAGCTCCTTCTGTTTGTTTCCCATACTATGGCACTGGTAGAGAGGTGCTTCAGCTGGGCCACATCCCCTGTTAGAGGAGTTTGCCCTAATTTCTTTAAGACAATATACTGGTGTTTCCCTGCTTCTTGCTAAAGTTTCAGCAGCCCCTGGCTCTTCTCAAGTGATTTCAACTCCATTCTCTTCCCTTGCTAAATAGAGTTCAATATGTCATTAATGAAGATACCAAGTAGTATTGATTCCAGTATGAACCCCTGAGGGACACTACTAATTTCCACTTGGACATTGAGTCTTGGACTATAACTTCTTGGATGCAGCTATGCAGCCAATTCCTTATCCATCTAACAGTCCATCCATTGGTACCTCAGCTCTCCAATTTACTGGCAAGGATGTTGTGAGGGACCATATCTGAGGCCTCATAGAAGTCCAGGCTGATGACCTCAGTTGCTCTCCCTTGTCCATTAAAACAGTCACTCCATCATAGAAGGCCACTAGATTAGTCAGACTCTTCATGAAAGGAGTCTTAGAATTTTCTTAACAACCATTGTTCCTTCCATGAAGATGTTGGGAAAACCCTGTTCCTTACATCAAAGATCTCAAAGCCAGCAATGTCCAGGACACAATGAAGTACTGCCTGGGCTGCTTCATGTCCAGCTGTTGTTTGAGGTGAACAACCATCCACAGGAACATCTTCTCAAACACAGCATTTGACAAAGGTGCACCGGAAGAAAAAGGAAATTGCACGAAGTTACTGCACAGAGAAATATTAACAAATTTTAGATTTCTGAAGAGAAATGTATTCCTAGTATTTTACTATGTATTCCTGTATTTTACTTCCTCCATAGTTTGACCTTTGGTTACAAATTTATTCCCAACTTTGACTTGAGTATAACATAGGATCAGAGCAGCTCTGCTGAGTACAGACCCTTGTCAGCAACTGAAAGACAAGAGAGAGAAATTAAAAATTGATCTTTGGACATGGACTGGAACTTGATCTTTGTGTGTGTATGTGTCAGAAATGCCCTTAATGTTCAAAATTCTTGATTGCAAATCTTTTGATCTAGTGTCACAATCAACGCTGAATACAGAAAAACTATGAAAGCCATGAAAGCCAATATTGGTATTTTTCTGAATGCAGTTATCAGTAAGAAAACCTTCCTTGAATATTTTAACACATTTATAAATGAGTTATTTTAATAACTTTCACTTTAAAAAGTCATTAGGATTACAACCAGACTTCTTAGTCACAGTCTAAGAAAGCTCTTATATTTCAATAGGCCATGGTCTGTACTGTCATTAGGAGAAGGATATACATGACAAAGCAAGGTCTAGAGCCTATGCATGAAACTAGGGACATTTTGTCTTCTTAAAACTTGTCAAAACTCTCTGTGTGCCAAATGGTAAAATGCATTAAAATATCCCATCAAAAAACAAACTGAAGGAGCACCATTTAGTAAGAGATGCCAGGGAGCAGAGAATCAGGTTCACAGATTCATGTACACTAAAAGAAACATTATTTAGTTTTCACATGATTAAGCAATAGCTTTTGTCCTGTCTGGGAAAAAAAAAATATTTCACAAAACTGATTTCTTTATTAAAAGGTTAGTTGCTAAGGATTTTCTGTGCCATGCACTTCTACCTGGTCCTGCCATTGTTTCTGCTTGAACTTCAGGTTCCTGTAGTGCATGACAGCCCCTGTCAGCTTGTAGATGGCTGTTCCCTCATCAGCAGTGAAACCCAGGTTGTCATGACACAATGTTGTCAAAGGTATGAAGTAAAAGCATTGCTGAAAAACCTTAACAATCTCATTTAAAATAATTTCTTTATAGCACTTGTATCTGTAGCCACCAGCTCCTCCTGGTCATCAATGATGACCTCCCCTTGACTCACATAGGATGGTGGTGATCATTAGGGTTGGTGGTGATGAAGAGGAAGAGTCAAGGCTTAGCTCTGCCAACCAGATGACAGAGGAAACTGGCATGGGCAAGGTGCTGCAGTGCTGACATTTCCCATGAAGAAGAGACTCAAGCATGCTAAAAATAGAGCATCTTGAGAAAGACATCAGGCAGCTGCCTCACTCTCTGCCAGTCCTTAAGATATAACTTCTCCTCCATCAGACACTGTGTTAGAAGGCAGAGAGGGAGAGGGAATACTTAGCAACATGTCACACTCTAAGTGAAAATATGTAGACATAGACACAGATTCCAGCCTATGGCCAGGCAAAATCTCACATTGGGTTTTAGATTTGTATTGTGAACTGGAGACTTGAGTTAATAACATTCCAGTGTGGAAGAAATTTCACATTCTGGAAGTGTGATACTTTCTTCATTACTTTTATCCATGAGTTTCAATGGGATCACTAGTGGAAGAAGCCCCATGGTCCTTGTTCAGGTGTCAGAAACTACTGCCAAAAATAAACCTAGGAAAAGAGTGGCCAGATCTTCATATAGTGCTCATCCATTCTGTTTTACAACTTGAAAAAAGAGGATTGAAGAGGAACACTGCTGACTTCTTACATTTGGCTAAGAAGGCCTTTGCATCTTGTCTTACTATAAACATGTTGCCCTCTGGCAGCCAGCAAATTCCACTACGGTAGAAAATAAAATGAGAGGTCCTATTTCCTCTTTCATTATGGTGCAACAGTGAAATTCTGTTCAGTTTATAATTTTTATATGCTCATCAACTACCTTTGACAGTCTCATTAGTTTCCTGTTTTCACTAGTTTCCCAGGACAGTCCTAATAATTTCAGACATGTCTTGGGGATATTTGTTGATCCACTGGGGCATTCACTCAGTGGGCAGTAGATGAAGAAGTCCTAGTTTATAGATTCATAAGAGAACCTTCACATCCTGCCTTGTATTGAGAAATTGTGACTCCTGAGTTTTGAGTTCTGTAAATTTTCCTGAAGATTGGTAGTTATGGCACTTCTTTCATACTGACTGTATCTTTGAGGATAATTCATTCAAGTCAATAAGCATCAGTAGTTTCCAACATAACACTGATTATACTCATATGATGAACATGTCCTCTGATCTAGGCCTTGAAATATTTTACTGCTTCAGAATAGCATGGCATGGGAAAGATGCAGGTAGAAGGAGATTCAGGGGGATAACAAGATGCATTGCAGAGTGAAATTGGGTGCAAATAAGTAAATTATTACTGCCACTAAATGAAGATTAAAAGCATGACTCCAAGTCATGCTTATTTCCCTAACAGCATGAAGCTCATAGGATAAAGCAAACAACCCCTGCTAGTGAGGCTGGAGAGAGCTCAGAGCCACTCAGTTCTGCTCCAGCAGGAAACCTCCTGCTGTGGGTCGATGTTCTGGAGAGCAGGTTCAGGTGCCTACACAGATTGCAGCGTCTCCTGTGCCTGGGGCCACTTCAGCTCCTCCTCAGGTGATTGGGGTCCCTGATGGCCTGACCAGGAACTGAGAGGCACTCAGGGCCATGGAAGGCACCAGGAATATGCAGGATCTGCACAGATGTGCTGCTCCTCTGACAGACCACAGGCCTGCATAGGCTAAGCCCAGGTGCAGGTGGGAGAGCAGAGGAGCAGTGTGTGTGTGTCTGTCCCATCCTGTGCCTGGGCAGGGAAAGGGCTCATGTCCCTCCAAGGACATGTCATGGTGGGTGAGGGCGAGAAGGATGAGAAACACACTCAGTGGGGAAACTGAGAAGGGTTAGGGATAGGGAATGTAAAGAGAAGAAAAACAAATGAGTGAGTAAGGACAGGCAGCAGAGAAAGAAGATGCGGTCATGTGGGTGCATTGTATACGAGAAGTTGATGCAGCAAAAGATTTGCTGGAATGGAAAGGGCTTGAACTAATCTCAGCTGTCACTCCTATAGGAATCCAGGAGACAAACTCATTCATTTCAAAATGGAGAGTTCTTTAATTGCTAACTAACACTTTTCTCTTTAACATTTCTTTTTCAGTCTCGAAGAGCAAAAGTTCCAATGGGAGCTGCATACTTTGGAGATGAAAGTTTAGAATTATGATGAAATCCTGTCCCCTTTCATGCAGATTTGCAAGACTGCTGCAGTCCCACACTTCGGAGAGCAGTGTGTTCTGTGTTAGTGACATAGGAGTGTAGTGCAGGCTGTGCAGTCCCACCTGGTGAGACTTGTCCTGGCACTGCACCTCATTGCAACGAAGTAAAAAAACAGTTCAGGGCAATGAGAAATCCTTGTGTAGTGGGTTTCTGTGGCTGGGTTTTGGTAGCAGGGGGGCTACAAGGGTGGCTTCTGTTAGAAGCTGCTAGGAAGCTTCCACTGTCCCATGGAGCCAATGCCAGCCGGCTCCAGGATGGACTTCCTACCACTGGCCAAGGCTGAGCCAACTAGGAGTGACAGTAACACCTCTGGGATAATATATTTAGGAACAGAAGGTTGTTGCGCAGAAAGAACTCCAGCCAGGGAAGAGCAGAGTGAGAACATGGGAACAGCAATGCAGACCCCAAGGGCAGTGCAGAAGGAGGGGCAGGAGGTGCTCAAGGTGCCGGAGCTGTGCCCCTGTGGCCTGTGGTGCAGAGCAGGGTGGGGCAGCTCTGCCCCTGTGCCCGTGGGGGAGCATCAGGGTACAGAGACCCCCCTGCAGCCCATGGAGGAGCCCATGCTGGAGCAGGTGGATGCAGGAAGGCGGCTGTGACTCTGTGGAAGGCCCAGGATAGGGCAGGGTCCTGCTGGAGACCTGCAGGCTATGGAGAGGGAAGCCCAGGCCAGAACAGTTTTTTCCCAGGTAGGACTTGTGGCCCCTGTGGGGGACACAGTACAGCTCATCCGTCAAGGACTGACCCCATGGAGGAGTGACCCACGGGACAGCAGGTTGGGAAGAACTGCTGCCCAAGGGATGGACTCACCCTGGAGAGGTCCATCGAGGACTGTCTGCCGTGGGAGAGACCCCACGGGAGCAGGGGAAGGACTCCAACTCCTCTCCCTGAGCAGCGGCAGAAACAACAACTGACTGTAACCCCCATTCCCCATCGCCCTGCACTGCTGGCATTGGCATTTCTTTCATACTGACTGTATCTTTGGGGATAATTCATTCAAGTCAATAAGCATCAGTAGTTTCCAACGTAACACTGATTATACTCATATGATGAACATGTCCTCTGATCTAGGCCTTGAAATATTTTACTGCTTCAGAATAGCATGGCATGGGAAAGATGCAGGTAGAAAGAGACTCAGGGGAAAGAGATTGAAGAGGAGGGAGAACATGGAAGGAAGGAGGGGTGGGGAGAATGTGTTTTTAAGACTATTTTATTTCTCACTCTTTGGTTCTTATCCTGTTAATAATAAATTTAGGTACTACCCCCACTTTGAGTCTGTTTTGCCCGTGAAGGTAATCAGCAAGTGACCTCTCCTAGCTGTTATCTCAACTCGTGAATCCTTAGCTGTTTTTTTGGGTTTTTTTTCTTCTTTGTCCAGTTTCAGAGGGAGAGTAAGAGAGTGGTTTTAATGGGTACCTGGTATCTGGCTAGGCTCAACCCACTACACCTTGCTAAAACTCTGTCTGTCTGTGTAATGTCATTTTGCACTGGCTTTCTGCATAATTTTCATATTTGAATGTTTCTTTGTGACTCCCTCACCGAGAAGCTGAGGCCCAAAGGCTTTCTCCAGAGCAAATACAGCCAACAGTGATTTCTGACCTGAATATAAAGACACTCATTGTCCTACATGTATACGAACAGAATCCTGTTCAGATCATGTGTTTGAAAGGCTGTTGTCCACTTTGTGGGATTGAAAACATCAAGCACAAGTCATTCAGAAACATCTCATATGACCAACAGAGTAACATGACTTCCAGAAAAGCCTGCTGAAGGTGCAAGTGCCTCTTCCACTGAGCCACTCAGGCGCAGCTCTAGGGCTCCAAGCTGGATTCAAGTGTGATGTTGGGACATCTGTATCAAAGGAGACCTCTCCTGAATGTGTTCCTTGCAGTAACTTTTCAATTTTTCTGATGTTTCAGATCACCTCTGACAGAACCTCTGCCAACCATAGAGCAGAAAGGACCTGGGGATCTGGAAGAAGAACCCAGTTAGGCCAACAGATACAGATGAGAGGTCTATGTCTGCCACTAAAAAAAAAAAATCGAGTTAAAAAGCATACAGTGCAAAATTCTCCTTGACCTTTGTGTCCTTCTGGATGAGGTTCTTTTCTCTGGTATTGGTTTCAGCTGTGGAAGTTTTAGTTGTCTGGGTTTAGCAAGCTCTGCAAACCCTTCCGGTCTGTTGGACAACCTTCTAGCTGATGCTTTTGAGACCTGGCTGTGTGTCTACTGCCTGCTATTCTGAGCAGTCTGCTGAAAGCCCCCATGTCCAGATCTCTTCCCAATGCTTTACCACCCTTTCTGTGAAGAAATTCCTCCTAATGTCCAACCTGAACCTCCCCTGGCACAGCTTGAGGTCGTTTCCTCTCACCCTGTCCCTTGATCCCTGGGAGCAGAGCCTGACTCACCCCCCACCCTGCACCCCGCTCCTGTCAGGGAGTTGTAGAGCCAGAAAGTCCTCCCTGAGCCTCCTTTTCTCCCTGAGCCCCCTCAGCTCCTTCAGCTGCTCCTGCTGCTCCAGTTGCTTCCCCAGCTCCATTCCCTTCTCTGGACACGCTCCTTTTAATTCATTCTCTCCCTTCTGGTTGTAGCAATAGATCACTTTTAGTAGACTGAACCAAGAAAACAAAACTAATCCAAATGCTACATATACATTTCTTATTGTTGCCAAAATAGGTTATTATCACATATTTGGAAAACGGACAGGGTTACCAGAATAGATTATCTTCTGAATGTGAGTGCAGGAATAAGAGAAGGCTTTAACTGTAGGAATGAAATTATCAACATGCACCAGAAGGAGTTGCCTCATATGCTGAATTGCTCACAAAATGCAAAGATAAGCACCAAGTTTCTTGTTCATTTTTAAAGAAAGATGTTCAGCATTTTTTATTGCTTAATGTTAGTTTTACAGTAATTTTGAAGACAATTCCCAGTGGGATTTGCAGCTTGCAAATGCTATTCTCAGCTATGCTGTTAATATTTATAACACATGCCAAGAGGGATCTTTGTGCCTGTGGACCGATAAGGAATGTGTAGCCTCATACTGAAGATCCCTGGGTAAAACAAGACCTCTCAGGAATGCTGGCATGAGACAAGGAGAAATGCCAGAACACTAATTCTCTGGTGCAAAGCTTCTCATTCTGACACTTTAGCTAAGATGTGCCTA
This sequence comes from Manacus candei, assembly GCF_025592945.1. NCBI lineage: Eukaryota > Metazoa > Chordata > Aves > Passeriformes > Pipridae > Manacus > Manacus candei. The sequence goes on along the minus strand of NW_026138095.1, from coordinate 12,177,277 downwards.
GGCACTGGATCCTGGAGATGGTAAGGATGATTTTCACATAAAAAGTTCTTTTTATTCTATTGAAAGGTAGATGTTGTGTTGAATTCAATGAAATACGATGAGTACTTTCTCTGTTCCTGGTATAATGTATTTAAACTGGGTAATGGTGGTTTATCTAGGTAAGATGTGTCCTTCAGAGACTTGAGCTATGAGTCCAGATGAGCAATGCTAAAAAGGATGGACAGGAAAAAAGTTGGGGATTATGTCTAGGGAAAAGCCAGTGTTAAGACTAACAAATAAAAGACTGACTAACCTGGTTGAGCTAGTTACTGATTTGGCCATTGCAGAGACAGAACACGAGTGACCTTTGTGCCTGTGGCTGTTCAGAACCTCCTGTGTCTCAGGGTAGCTATGGATGGACCGAGGCGGCCTTGTGATCTGATCCTGTTCCTTCCTTCAGAGACTGATTTCTGCAATGCTTGATACAGTTGTTATTTGATCTCACAGCAGGGAAAACAGATGTGCATTCTGAAGTTTTAACAATATATATTAAACTTAAGAATGTGTTTATTTTGCTCTGATGACACCTAAGTATCTGCCTCTGAGGAAAAGTAACAGTCTTCCAAAGTGAAGAGGGAGGGCAAAACTAGCTAGAGATTAGTGACGGTTAACTCACAGCACTTTTAGATTTAATGATTAACAGCTTTTGACTGTGCATGAGATTTCCATGGTTACTCAAATTCCTTCCATCTTGACAGCAAATGTCAGAGAAAGATACATGAGCAGTAGGTTCTGGACGAGGAGGTGACATTCAGGATGCCCTTTACATCACATGCCAAAGCAGCTGAACAGCTTCAGTTACAGAACAGGTGAGTGGGGTGGACAGGCTCTCATGGCAATGGAAGGAGAAGGCAAAAGGAGTTGGAGAGTGGCATGGAAGGAGAAGAAATGAGAACAGCAGCATGAAATAAAATTAGGAGACACTTGATTGTCTCGTTTCTCTGTTGACTGCATTTGCAAGAGAAACAGGGGGAAGCTACACTGTGGAGATAGACTTGTTTAGATTTGCACAACTAACCTTTTGTTTCTCTAAGTGAGTGTTGCAATTATATAAAAAATGTTTACCTCCTTTCTTCAAAAACAAATACATCAGAACATTAAATTATGTGAGACATTCTCAAATGCAGAAAGAGTTTGCAGTATTTTGATACCACATTTTCCGTTGGTAATTACGATGTTCATTATTTACACAGAAAAAACAGGATTCTCAAAATTTGCTTTAATTTTCAAGAATAATAGGATAACACCTCTTACTGAAGGATGGGATATATTTGTATTTATGCAAAATTACCCTATTTTAATAATAATCTAATCAGCTAAATGTGCAGTGAGCACTTCATTGGTCACTGCCATGCCAGGTGGCACAGATCAGTCTCCTCAGCTCAGTGACAAGTCCTTCCAGCCTGCCATGTATTCCTGGAGCAAGGAACTTTGTAGGCTCTGGGACCAGAGCCATCCCATGACCCCACACTGCTCTTGCACTCACACAGTAGCTAAGCTTGGACTTTACCTCTTTGGGCTCTGATTCCAAAACCTTGCTGTGTGCTGGGCTGTGTTCCTCCCAGCAGTCCCGTGCTGTCATGGTAGGGCTGGAGGGGTGAAAGAGCACTATCATGAGAGCTGTGCAGCAAAGCTGAGGGGCCAGGTGAGTTCCTCCTTGCCTGGGGTGTGATGGGGAGCTCACAGATGAACTGGTGAATCTGCCTTTAACGACAAAGTGTGTCTGAAATGTTTATGGCCATTTGTGCTGGCACACAGCATTTGTGTTCCAGAGATCCCCTGCCAATCCCTGCCATGTGGGTCAGAAGCTCTATTTGAGCCCAATAACTGCATCTATTGTAAACTTTTCTCTGAGAGGCTTTTCTTTATGGTCATTATGGATCAACATTTTTTTCAGGACCTTTGCACTAGTACTGATCACATGACAGACAACTGTAAAAATAGTGCATCAATGCAAAGTCATCTCTGCCCCCCACGCATAGCAAATAGTCACAAAACAAGAACAGTAAAACTTTAGTTTTTCATTGGTGTTCTACATGTGTTCTAATAAAGTAATATATTTGATTCTTAATAAAGCTGCACTGTAATTCCCTGGAGAATATGTAGGACCAGAATAATCTATCTAAAGATGACTTCAGGCAGAGCACAAGTTGTCTGAAATGATTAGTTTAGACTGAAAATTACAGCAAGTTGTAAGAATCCTAAAAAACCCCTGCAAAATAAAACATCCAGTAAGTGTGATATGAGTTTAAAATCCCAAGGAATATGATAATTTTCAAGTAAGGCATATAATATATTTAAGGTATTTATAATTTATGGTAGATATTTTAATAATTTTATTTTGTTCAAGATATATTGTCCAAAGTAAAGATACTGTTTTTCTTATTCACTTAATTACCAATCCAATCCAGTTGTCCCTGCTACAGAAACATTCTAGGCCTGCATAACATCCAAACACAAACACAAAACAAAAAAATTCCCTTGAAATATCAAAATAACCTTTTTTTTTATTTTCAATGTTAAATTGTGATGGGTTACAACCTCCACTTCCTTTTCTTCTTAATTCAAGAGCCATAAGCCATCTCATATAATCTTCCCAAAAGCACTTTCTTTCTCTTCATTCAATTTCCTTCTGAAAATCTGAGACAACTGCTCCAGTTTCCTAGAGTTACTTCTAATTCTGATGCCATTTTACCCTGCCAAAGGGCTTGGATGTCCCTGTCCCAAAAGCTCTCATGACCTTCACAAAGTCTGCTGCGTAAGAACCATGTGGGTAATCACAGCTGGTAGTTGTGATAGTCAAGGTGGAGTCAAGAGGGCAGTTCCTGTGGCAGAAATATGGTGGTGGTTACCAAGTGTGGCACTGAATACCCCTGCTCTAAAAGGCAACAAAACTCACAGGACGGGGTGCCCATGTATTCTTTACCTGCCATTGTGTGTTTTATCCCAGAATCTCTTGCCCCTTGAGACCCAGGTCTCTGTCAGGCTCATGCTGGGACAGCCTCTTACTGTCTCAGTAGCTGCATCATGAAGGAAAAGTCACATTCTGGGCACAGAGTCCTCCTTGGAGAAGGGATCTGCAGAACCAACGACATGAAGCACAACTCATTTAATTAAGGCGAGTATCTGTTCTTGGCCTTCCAAAGCCCCTCCCTCCTGCAGAAGTGAGTAACTCACTGCCACATGCCAGGGCAGAAGGAGAGGAAAGGCTTTGCCTGGGTCAGTGGGAGGAAGGAGGTGACTGTCGGGCGCTGGAGCTGGAGGGCACTTCTGTGCCTGCAACCTCAGCTGCACAGACACCCCCAGATGGGACCGTGCCTTTTGGGACAAGAACAGCATCTTTGGGGGTGGGTGTCACCGATGCCCTTCCTCACCTGGGGTCTGCATGTGCTGCCATGGTGCAGTGAGCACTGATTGTATGGGAAGCCTTTGAGCATTAATGCTTAGTGTCAAACAGGGAAATGCCATGGAAGCAAATCCTGTTGTTCCACACTTTCGTTTACATGACAGGTATGCCCCAGGGACACACTGAATGTGCTCCCACTTCAGACTAGCATTCAGCTCTTGGGACTCGCATCCTCTACCCTGAAATCCCACTTAGCCTAGGTGCCTGGTCCTCAGCACGTGCTATTCTGCCCCACTGATCTCCCATTATGCTGCTCTACCCAGCAAGGGAGAGGCAGCCTGGGTTTCAGGTGTATGTGATTACCTGTGCGTTTTGAGGTGCCCTACAGGTGGGAATGGCTTATCTGCACTTTAGTCTGCAAAGGCTTTCTCTGTTGCTCCTGCTGATCCGAGCCCAGGATGTGCTTGTCTGCAGCAGCTGGCCCTTATCCTAGGAGGAGTGAGAGTGCTCCAAAGTCCTGGGCCTCTCCTCATACCTGCACTGTGAAGGTCCAGCCAGATCACGGGTGCCAAAAGAGGTGCTGCAGTCGCTCTCCTGAGGCTGCTCTGCAGAGTGTGCAGTGGAGGTGGCAGGGCCCTGATGCTGCGTGTTGTCCTTTTGACAGTCACACACTCCCAAGCAGCTGCGTGGTTCCCTTTCTGGGCAGAGAGCCCAGTGCAGACCTGCACACTGACCAGTGTCTGCTTCTGTCACCTCAGGGTCTTTTCTTCCAGCATCGGTGAGTGGAACATTCCCAGATGTTCTTCGGCCCATCCCACCCGACTTTGTTCTGTCCCAGTGGGGAGCAGATGAAACCGGCTGAGTGCCCTGGTTGCCTTTGAACCCTTGTGCTGTGATTTGCTCCCAGTCCGTGGGCCCGGCAGTTGCAGCAGGTTTAAAGCCCCCCGGCTGAGTGAGGCCGAGCGGCTGCTGTGCAGAGGAGCAGCTGCCCAGAGGAGGGTCCCGTGATGGCTCCAGGCTGCCATCCCCTGGCAGTGGGGCCTGGAGCCGAGGGGGAGATCGGGGCTGCCCCGCTGAGCTCCCTGGGACTGACAGGGGCCGGGTGGGGCCGGGAGAGGCTCCCCCGGCTGCCCCCGGCAATAATTCCATCGTCTTTCTGCCAAGGATCCCTGAAGGAACTTGTCTGTCTTTCCGTGTCGGGTGACAAGGCCCAGGCTGAGGATAAAGCTGATGGGGCCGAGGCCGTCAGAGCAGCAGCGCCAGGGCTGAGGCGACAGGCACAGCCCGGGCCCAGCTGATGGCCCCGGTCTGGGTGTGCTCTGTCCGGTGACCCCGGGGCCGGAGCTGGCAGGGACGGGCTTTCCGGAGCTCTGCAGAGGGCCCGGGCAGTCGGGCTGCAGGTGGGGCTGGGTCTCCATGAGCACCGTGTCACGGCCACCAGCCTGGCCAGGGCTCCTCCTTCAGCCCAGATGCTGCCGTGGCCCTTGAGGGATCTCTGGGCTTCGGCCCTACAGCCTTCGCTCAGCGAGTGCTGGGAAAGCACAGCTTGAGCAAAGGGATATGGCCCCTGCAGCGCTGCCGAACCTGGGAGCAAGCCCTGCCTCTGCCTTCTTCCTTCTTCCTCACCCAGACTGGGACTCCAGGGTGGAGGCTGGAAAATGCTGCATTTTCAGAGCTACAGCCCAGCCCACCTTTTCCATGGGTAGGTTTACAAGAGGGGGGATACCCCCTCGACCCCAGTGAGCCCCAGCTGACTGCTGGAAGTACCTGGGCAGCTGCTGTGTTCCCTGTGGGACAGCACGTCCCAGGAGATAGGGGAGAGCACCCAGGTGCTGGGTTGGCACAGCACCGTTGCACGGGCTCCAAAGGGGCCACTCTGGATTCAGACTGAGCAGGGAGAGCACGCTCGGGCCGCAGTCTGACATTTAACCTTTCAGCTGGGAATGGAGCTATGCTGGAGCAAGTCTCCCTGGGGTAAGAATAGCATCTGCTGTCTTGGGACACAGCACAGTTGTCCAGCTCCTCCACGGCAGCACATGGCACTGAGACACAGAAGGCAGCCTACCCTCCCAGGAATGTCTCAGGCACTATTAGTGGAAGTGAATCATGCCCACAGACAGGCACGACCCTGAACAGGAGTCTTAGGAGAGCAGGGCTATTTTGGGCCTTTGTCACTGCAGAGGAAAGGAGACACATGATGTCTTCACGTAGCTGCCTGCTTCATTTTCAGCCACATGCGTGAGAGCTGGAGAGATAGCAGAGAGCATGTAACTGTGTGCAAGTGAAAGGGGCAGGAGGCTGGAGGAAGAAACAGTCTAAAGAAGGCTGTGGTAGGTCAGAACAGACACAGTTATAGCCCTTGATGTGAGAGCTGCTTCTTCAGTGACTTGACTGCCTTTTCACACCGGTGCCCTCTGAGACAGCGCTTTTGGACAAGTATCAAAGAAACTCTCCAGGTGTTCCACTTGCCAGTAGGGCCAGGGCTCACTCCTCTCTTCCCTCTGCCTGGCTTTGCTGGCTGCATTCCTTCATTCTGGTGACACATCCTCAAGCTTCCTCAGTGCAGGCAATGGGAGGCAAAGGGTGGTGCAGGGTCTGTAGAGCAGGGTTTCAGAGAGTCTCAGAAGTTAATGCTTGCACCAGCCATTCCAGCTAACAGGGATACTCATGGATGTTGTGTGCCTTCAGACTCTACCCAGCCCCCCTGAAGCTTTGGAGATGCCTGCAGGTGGGACTGCCACCCAAGAGGAGCAGTCAGCTTACAGGTGGGCTTGGGCAGGCAAAGGCTAAGGCCAAGAGGCCCTGCCTGTGGTGGCAGGTCAATGCATGCTGTGAGACATTGTCAGAGAGGACTAGTCTGGCCAGGTGTTAGGTGGCTTTCTTAAGGTCTTTGTGATTGAAGGCTGAGGTTTGCCCCTAAACAACCATCTCCCATTGCTCTCTGCTGAGATACAGCACTGACAGCACTGACAGAAGTTCTGCTCACCAATGCTCACAAGGGACAGTAATGGGAGGAAGGAATGGAGGGCTGCACCCATCTGTTTTCTTCTTTTCCCTTGTCTGAGACAGTGCCATGTGCAGCCTGTTGTGCAGGAGGTGCCAAGGCTGACCTCTGAGGTGATCGTTGAGGAGGTGTGTTGGTGCATGTGCTGTGCGAGAGGTGGGTACTAAGGGAGAGTCCTTCCAGCACGGGGCCCCAGGCGGGGCTCTGCTGTTTGCCCACTAAGAGGAAACTGGGAGCAGGTGGTGGCAGCAGCTGAGGGGATCCAGGGTAAGGGAGATGGCACAATGTAGAGACACTGTCAGTACGCAGTGACCAAAATTGTCTCTTTCAAGGGACTGTTGGTCCTTGATGGTGCAGTGCGCTGTAACCTCTGATTGCTTGGGGTAGGCGTTTAGGGTTTGTGAGTGGCAGCATCAGAAACATGGGCAGGGAAAGGAAAAAGGACAGGAGATCACCCTCTCTTGCCTCTCCCATGGGAAGGAACTTGTGCTGAAAGGACAATGAGAGAAGCATTAGGAGCACGTGAAGGCAGGAGCAGGACAAGGAGCTGCTGGAGACAAAAGAGAGCGCAGGCTGGATTTTCAGGAGTCTCCACAGGAATGGCCAGATTCTAAGTTTGCAGGTCCTCAGTCCAACATTTGCATCAGCTCCCCTTTCCTAACCAGGAAAAAGTAAGGAGTCTTCTTCTCCAATGCAATATCCCGAGTATGGTGAGAAAACCAAACCCAAAGAAGGCACTGGTCATGGTGTGTTTGCAGAGGAATCTACTCTTTATTCACTAGACACTGAGGTGGGTACATTGCAGAAGGAAGTGACAAAGGGTTCACATTTTGTGCAGCCCGCAGGTCACTTTGTACCTCATGACAATCTCACTCTTCCTCTTCTATCCTCCTATGAAACTCCCGACTCTTGGCTCGGAGCTTGTTGACCTGTGACTCTGCAATGTCAGCCCGTTCCTCGGCTTCCTCCAGCTCGTGCTGGATCTTGCGGAACTTGGAGAGGTTGACATTGGAGAGCTGCTCCTGGGAGAGAGAAGGAGTTGGTGGTGAGGAGCCCAGGGCAGGGGTGTCACTGCTCCTGTGCCTTGGCCTGGGGGAGGGCACAAACTTCCATCCACCACCCACCACAGCTTATCCGTGAGTCTCAGTGAGATCCTTGAAAACTCCTCAGTGCCCCTCTCACAGACCCCCCTCACTGAGTCCAGAAGCCTTTGTCTGGGCTGGGCTGTTTGCCACAGTGAAGAAGCCACGCTCAGCCAATCATAAATTCAGGGACTGCAGGATTGCCTCAGTTCCTCCCTGAGTGCTGCACGCCCAGAAACAGGCAAAGGGTCCCTGCACAATTCTAAGAGCTGAACACAAAGTGGCTTGGGAGGATACTTCCAACACCTTCTCTGTCTGCTATCAAAAATTTGAAACTAAGTTATTTTCAAAACTTCTTAATGTACTGTACTGTCCTTACCATTAATAAGACTCCTTCTTACAGGCTGCTTTGTTGTCCTGATGCAAAAAATGCTGTGTGCATTTGCCCTCTTATTAGTCTTGTTAGTGACTCATTGATTTCATTCTCCATGTGAGGCTGATTTAGGAGCCTTTCAGAGAACTTGAAGAACTCCATTATTGACCAGTGACACCTTCCAGCTTTCTTCTATTGGGCCAAGCTTCCTCAGTGGCCAAGCTACCCTCTTGGAAAGTGTTTCTTGCCAAGCACTCAGAGTGATACTTACAGCCTCCTCAGATTGTCTCTTGTAGGATTTCACCTTCATTTGCAGCTTGTCCACCAGATCCTGTAGCCTGAGAATATTCTTTCGGTCTTCCTCAGACTAAAGCAGTTAGCAAACAGGAAAGAGTGTGAATTGTTTCCCCCACTGTGGCAGGTAGCAATTCCCCTTGGCAATCAGGTGCAAACACTTTCAGTTTTTGCAGATGCCCACAGGGGCCATTACCTGGTAGGTGAGTTCCTTCACCCTCCTCTCGTACTTGCGCACACCCTTCACGGCTTCAGCGCTGCGCTTCTGCTCAGCATCAACCTCCCCTTCCAGCTCCCGCACCTGCAATGAGAAGCCCGTCCCTGCAGCTTCCCTGGGGGTGTCTCTCCAAGAGATGGGGTCACTCATGCACCAACACAGCCCTACTCACCCTGGCCTCCAGCTTCTGGATTTGCTTCTTGCCTCCCTTCAGGGCCAACTGCTCGGCCTCTTCCAGACGAAGCTGCAGGTCCTTCACCGTCTGGTCCAGGTTCTTCTTCATCCTCTCCAGGTGGGCACTGGTGTCCTGCTCCTTCTTCAGCTCTTCTGCCATCATGGCCGCCTGAGCAGAGCAAAAGGTCAAAGCCCTTGTGGGGCTGGAGACATTTTGGGGAGAATACATCCCCATCAGCAATGAAAGGAGCCCCGACTCACATCTGTGATGGCCTTCTTGGCCTTCTCTTCAGCATTGCGGGCCTCCTGGATCGTATCCTCCATTTCGCCCTGAATCTGAGAAATGTCTGTCTCCAGCTTCTTCTTGGTGTTGATCAAGCTGGTGTTCTGTGCAACAGGAAGGACATGGCAAGATTTTTATTCTAAGGTCTGCAATAACAAACCTACTGCCTGAGCCAAGTCTTTCCCGTTCCATCGGCAATTGTGAATGTGGAATTCTTTGTACAGTGGTTGTTTACGTAATGCCAGTGGTGGGCTCGGGTGATGGACACTGAGCATGCCTTTCCTGGCGGACAGCAGTAGAGAGGCCATTCTAGTACTGCCTGTCCCCTGGTATATTCCAGCTCTCTGGGTTTGTTATGTGTCAACACGGCTGCCTTTGCTCCCTGCCCTGACCTGGGTATGGAGGAGCTGCACACGTTCTGTGGCATCCAGGAGCTCCTGCTCAGCCACTTTCCTCGACCGCTCCGTCTGCTCCAGGGCTGCCCGTAGCTCCTCAACTTCAGCCTGCAGCAGGTTTGCTCTGCGCTCCACCATGGCTACCTGCTCCTTCAGGTCATCCTGGGTCCTGAGAGCATCGTCCAAATGGATCTGGGTGTCCTGTAAGAGAGACAAGAGGAATTACATCGTGTCAGTGTGCGCTTGAGGGCCAAAAATGTCGGGGATCTTATTGCTCTTTCTGCAGCTCTGCTGAACAGACCTTGAGCACTCCCTGTGTGTTTCTCAGGTTCTTTTGTGTCTCTGCAGCCACACGGTTGGCGTGGCTGAGCTGGATCTCCATTTCATTCAGGTCTCCCTCCATCTTCTTCTTCAGCCTCAGGGCTTCATTCCTGCTCCTGATCTCAGCATCCAGGCTGCTCTGCAAGGACTCCACAATTCTGAGGTGGTTCCTCTTCAGCTGGTCAATCTCCTCATCTTTCTCTGCTATCTTCCTGTCAATCTCAGACTTCACCTGGTTGAGCTCCAGCTGCAGGCGCAGGATCTTCCCCTCTTCGTGTTCCAGAGAGGCCTGGACAAGTGGACACAAACATGGGGAACACTGATAAACCTACTGCTTGCTTTCTAGGGAATTAGAGAATATTCCAGGAAATCTCAGCTGGCTGCCCTCCGCAGCCAGAACAGAGCAGAAGCAAGGCCTTTTTAGCATTGTTTCTGCCTTGCTCACACATTTAGTGCAGACAGCAATGATTCTGGCCAGGTACCTCAGCTTCCTCCAGAGCAGCCTGGATTTCAGATTTCTCCTGCTCAACTTGCTTCTTGACTTTCTCCAACTCATGAATTGCCTTTCCTCCCTCCGCAATCTGCTCCGTGAGGTCGGAAATCTCCTCTGTGGGAACAAAGACCAATGGCTTGCTCAGGCCCAGAGCAGAATGGGAAGGGCCCTGTCCCACCAGGGTGACAGGCATCTTTGCAGAGCTGCAGGCACAGACCCCGCAGCAATGCTCAGCTGGTGAGAAAGCCCATCCCGGAGCAGAGGGCCAGGGACTTACGCTGCAAGTTCTTGTTCTCCCGCTTCATTGTTTCCAGGTGGTCCAAGGACTCCTCATAGGCATTCTTCATCTTAAACAGCTCCGTGCTGAGGGAGCGAGACTCCTTCTGGGAGGCCTCCAGCTCAGCCTGCGTTTCCTCATACTTCTGCTTCCATTCTGCCAGGATCTGAAGAGAAACGGGGCGTGAGTAGGGATGTGGCCATCCCGGGGGGAGGCTCTGCCCAGGAGTCCCAGGGCTGGAGCCCAAAAGACCTTGTCAAAGTTCTTCTGCTTCTTGTCCAGAGCAGCGCAGGCAGCATTGGATCGCTCCACATCAATCATCAGGTCCTCCACTTCATTCTGCAGCCTCTGCTTTGTCTTTTCCAGGGAGGCACACTTGGCATTGACAGCTTCGACGTGTTCCTCTGCATCCTGCAGGCGCTGTGCCAGCTTCTTCCTGGGAGGAGATAAGCACAGTGGCAGCTTAGAGCTTAGAAGGGAGTCAGTTCTGCACTGCCATGAGTGGGCAGTTGGCCACTTTGGGGGGTTCCAGCTGAGCACTTTTCACAGATCCTAAAGGATCTATCTCTTCTGTGTCCAAGCACCTATGAAGGATTTAGGCCTGTCTTAGCACTTCTAGCCCTAAAGCCTATGCTTTCCCTTCCAATATACACTTTTTTTCTCCTCCCTGCCCTACCTTCCCTTCACCACAAAGACAGTATACCCCTGCCTTCATCCTAACCCTGTCTCAGCCCACTCAGAGACTCCCATTTCCCTTGACCGCTCTCAGTCTTCTGCAGTCATTTCTCATCCCACTCCCCACGTACTTGGCCTCCTCGAGCTCCTCCGTGCGCTGAATCGCGTCCGTCTCGTATTTGGTTCTCCACTGGGCCACTTCACTGTTGGCCTTGGACAGGGCGCGCTGCAGCTCCCCCTTGGCTTCCTGCTCCTCCTCATATTGTTCCCGGAGCAAGTCACAGTCGTGGCGAGCGGACTGCAGGGCGTGGGCCAGGGCGTTCTTGGCCTTGGGAGACAATTGGATGGGGACAATTAATTTCCTGTGAGACAGCGGAATGTTAACTTCACGAAAGTGGTTGAAGAGTCTTTCCATCTGACATTTAAAGTCAACCCAAGGGAAAATGGCAGATTGATTTCACATTTAGAGAACTTTCTTATCTCTTCATTCATTCAAATGTAGAAAGTATTCTCAGGAGAGATGATGGATAATTCTAAATGACAACTGTAAATCAGGAAATTGATGAATCCCTTTAAATATACTCTAAATTTTCAGCTTAGAAAAGTAGACTAAGACGCACAATTTTTTTTTAGATATATCTGAATCATTTTTTATATGCCATTATAAATCTGAATAAAGACCTAAAAATGTTTTTCTCTGTCTTAGTATTCAAATTGGAGAGGATGTCTTCCTCAATTTCCCTTCCCACACTAGAGATTAAGGTGGCAAAATTGTCCATCTTGTTTAATAGCTCAAAAATTAAACTGATATTGCTAACATTCTGATTTTTTGTGAGAGTAGGAAATATCCTGAAAGAAAACAGAACCTCAGTCCAAAGTCAACACCCTTACTGGAAGTACATTTACCTTTATTTCTTCCTCTAAATGTCTCTTTAGTTCCTCAATCTGTTGAGTGAATGCCTGTTTGCCTCTGGATAGCTGAGATATCAAACCATCTTTTTCTTCCACTTGGCGTGAATATTCACCTAAGAAAGTTTACAGACAGACTGCAATTTAAAATCAATACTAAGTCAATGTGTCTTTTAAGCACTGTATAACAGATCACAGAGACTAGATCAATTTGAGCAAAGTTTCATTCCTTTTTCTGTTATCATTAATTACAGGTTGTCCCATTCCAGAGGCATGTGGGGGTATGTTACCTGCTTCTGTCTGCAGACGAGCTCTTTGAGCATTGAGGTCATTGATCATGCGCTGATGCTCTTCTTCCTTTGTCTTAATCTCACTCAGCTGGTCTTCCAGGGTGCGGCACATCTTCTCCAGATTTGCCTGTGGAGGTCACAGAGAATGAAAGAAGATTAGGATCTAGACGCCTTCTTATTCGGAAAAGCAGGACTCTAAGCAGAAAAACATGAACAGACTTGCAAGGTCTGGACTGTTCCCTGGTGTTTGAAAGTAAGAAACACAGCTCCATAGAGAGACAGGGAGTTAGATGGTAACCAGGCCATAATTTGAAAAGACGTATTTCAATGGAATTAATTTCCAAGTGGTTTTCAGTCTATTTTTCCATACCTTGGCTTTGGAGACAGACTCCATGTTACTGGCCAAGTCATCAATCTCCATCTTGAGCTCGCTCTTCTCCTTCTCCAGCTTCTGCTTGACGCGCTGCAGGTTGTCGATCTGCTCCCCCAGCTCAGCTGTGCTGTCCGCGTGCTTCTTGCGCAGGGCGGCAGCCGTGGCTTCGTGCTGCAGCGTGGCCTCTTCGAGGTCCCGGCGCATCTTCTGGAATTCTGCCTCCCGCTTCTTGTTCATCTCCACCTGAGCTGCCGTCGCCCCTCCTGCTTCTTCCAGGCGCTCGCTGATCTCCTCCAGCTCCCTGGACAGGTCAGCCCGATGCTTCTCTGCTTTAGCGCGAGAGGTTCGCTCGGCCTCGATTTCCTCCTCCAGTTCCTCAATACGGGCCTGGAGAACACGAGGGACCCTTCACACCCGTGCCCTCCTCCTCCCTGAGCCGAGCCTGGGGCAGGCAGGGGAAGGGCAGACACTTGCCTGCAGCTCCTTGATCTTCTTCTGTAGTTGCATGCCCAGGGCTTGTTCATCCTCGATTTTGCTCTGGATCTGGCTGATTTCAAAGTCTTTCCTTTGGGCAAAGCAAAGTGGGTTACAGCTCAAAGGAAAAAGACAAGAGCTGCAGCCCAGCACTGAGGTGTCCCAGGGCCACACTCACTTCTTCAGTTTCTCATCCAGCTGCTGCTTATCATTCTCCAGATCCATGATGCTGTCCTGGGCCAGCTTCAGGTCTCCTTCCAGTTTCCTCTTGGCTCTCTCCAGGTCCATGCGCAGTTTCTTCTCTTGCTCCAGGGACCCTTCCAGCTACACAGAACAAGGCCATCAGTGCTCCACCAGCCAGCTCAAACTCCATACCTGTCTGTTCCTGCTGTGTGTCCGTGGGCTTACATCGTCCACTTGCTGCTCCAGCTTGGTCTTGGCTTTGGTCAGTGTATTGACTTTGTCCTCCTCTGCCTGCAGGTCATCCAGGGTCTGCTGATGGGCCTCTTGGAGGGCTTTCTTCTCTTTTGTCAGCTTGGCGATGGTCTCGTCCAGGGCTGCCATCTCCTCTGTGAGGTTTTTCACCTTTAGGAAGAAGGGAGCAAGTGTAAATCAAGGAAGTAGATATAGAGTGGGGCTCTTTTCTGGAGTGTGGGTGAGATTTTCTGCCTCGTACCTTGTTTTCAGTGGCGTGCTTTTCCTTTTCCACCTTGGCCAGTGTTAGCTCAAGGTCATCAATATCTTTCTTCAGCTCTGAACATTCATCCTCCAGTTTTCTCTTCTTGGCTGTCAGCTCAGCATTGATTTCCTCCTCATCCTCAGCCCTTTCAGTCACTTCTTTAACTTTGGCTTCCAGCTGGATTTTGGTTTTGATGAGCTGGTCACACCTTTCCTCAGCATCAGCCAGGCTATCTGCCTCCTGTGGGGGAGACACAGATTTTCTTGATTTGTTTTCTGAGCTTTTCTATGTAAGTAGGTGTGTATGTTGAAGCAACTTTAATCTTGTTGATCATTTTGGGGTTGGTTTTGATGTTGGTTTTTTTTGTTTGTTTGTGTGTTTGGTTTTGTTGGTTTGTTTGTTTGTTTCCCTGGGATGCGTTATACAGCTTTTGAGGTGAAACAATATTGATTTCTAATCTATTTTCTCTCTCCTAAAAGTTTCTCAGAGTTTTGGTAGGTGTGAGAATTTCTCATGTACCTAGAGGAGAGGGGGCTTGGAGACATTTTTGTTCATAAACACTGCATTAGATATCTATCCTTCGGCAACGGAATCCTTCTGAACCTGTTATGAAGTTGGGAATAAAGGGTCTGATAGTCTCAACAGTAACTGAAGAGAAATAAGAATCCTCTCTCTATAAATGTATGAATGCTATTGCTTAGGCAAGTGGGGTAAATCAGGTGTGTCCCTTCCATGCTGTATTTGGGGTGGCATGTGCTGATTTCAGCTGATCAGTTCCTTGTCTTACCCTTTGATGGGCTTTTTTTATCATGAATTTGTTTTGTTCCAAAGGAATTTGAAAGGAACATATATCTTAAGATATACAAGAAAGTCCAATGGGATATTTATTTTTCTTATACTAAGGAAAACAGGTAACATAGGGGTGCCCATTTTCTATGGAAATATTCAAATAACTGTAATTAATACAGTGTTCTATTTTTAGTTGGCAAATTAGGTTATTTATAGGGTAGATTTAGATGACTTTGTAAAGTGATATTTAAGTATATTTTTGCTTATATTTTTAAGCAATATTCTATTTTTGTGAAGTCCTGTGTGTCTACAGGGTTCATGGAACTGTGATGGCAAAATTATTAATATTGAGATTGAGAGGTCTAGCCATGAATTTCTTTACTTAGAGAATATTTCTTTCAACTAAAAGTTAAATTGTCCATGATTGTTTCCAATTCCCCATACAGATGTACCATTCCTATAAGCTCCACCGTGAACCAGTCTCTCCACATAGTCATGTTATTTACTGTTTGTTTCCTTAGAATTGCTGTAGTTAAGCTACTTAAGTAGAACATCCCTCCAAATACTTATCTTTGTTAACATTGAGAGGGTTGGTTTTCCTCACCACTTTCTTTTTTTTCTGATACAGTGTGTGAATTGGGTCTCTGCAACCAGTTGGCAGAGAAAAGGGAGCTCAGGGGGCTATATGTCTGAATGTTGGGGAACTGACACAAATATTAATGCAAAAAATGGCTTTTAGTGCAAAGGAGCATCCTTTTAATAAAAATAACTTCTTAGCTAGAACTCTCAATCTTAAATATTAATAATTTTACTACCACGGGATGTTGCTTATACTGGAACTACAATATGAAATCCAGACTAGAAATGCAAAAAAGCCCTGCAATGTTCAAAACCCCCAAGAACTTCTGCTTCATTATAGATTTCATACCATTTAAGTCTAAAACATAGAGTGCCACTTTGAACTCCAGTTTGCATTTATACTCCAAAATTAATTCATAGTTCTCCATCCTGGTGAGATGGAGATCCTTCCTGCAGCATTCACCGGCTCAGAGGGAATTGGGGGTGCATTCTGCCCTGAGTATGTCATGTTTATGAGCTACATCTGCCTCTTTCCTCTGAAGGCAAGAGTACTGACTCCCAGTTTCTCCCTGTTTCTTTGCCCTGGCTGTCAGTGCTCATCACACCACTGCCAGACGTTTGTTTCCTCACCTTCACATACATATGACAGATAATTCCCCAAATATATGACTTTTGGTCTTCTACAGTCTGACCTTCTGTTCACAACGAACAGTCTGAATGTACATATCCATTTTCTGAGTGATAAATTATTGGTGATAAACTCACAGCTTGCACTTGGAGCTGCAGGTCATTTTTCTCCTGAAGCAAAGAAACCATTTTCTCCTCCAACTCCTTCCGCTTTGCCTCAGACTTTGCAAGCTCTTCTTTGGTTTTCTCAAACTCTTGTTTCATGTTGGCCATCTCCTTCTCAGACTCTGCACTCTTCAGCAAGGGCTTGATCTTGAAGAACAGCTTCATCCAGGGCCAGTGTTTGACATTCATGAATGCACGAATGTTGTACTGGATGCAGAAGATGGACTCTCTGGAGCATAATTCAGATGTGCAATGAGTATTTTCAGTCTGAAAAGTGTCAACACTTTCCCTCAAGCACAGTGAGTTTAATTGAAGACAAGGAATGTGTACCTTCTCTCCACCATTCTCTGGTACTCCACCCTCATCAGGAAGCCTCTGCACCTGGCCTGTGTGCGGGTGATGAGCTGTGCCAGCTTCTCATCCCTCATCTCCTCCAGGAGCCCCAGCAGCCCAGCTTTGAAGAACACCTTAGAGAGGGAATGTTGCAGCACATCACTGTCAGGCCGGGCAAAGCACAGGCACAGAGTGAGGGAATGGGGGGTTTGTACCTTGGTGTGTCCAAATTTGTACTGGGTGTGGTCCACATCGATTGAGCCAAGGAGCTTCTCGGAAGCCTTCTTGCTGTCAATGAATTGTCCCTCTGGGATGGCACTGGCATTAAGCACCTTGTATCTGTGAAAAGAGGAAGAGAAGGCTACTTTTTCCCAACCAACGCACAGGAGCCACTAAACCCCGCCAGCTCATATATAGCTATTTTTGACAACAGACTGAATGGACCTATGAATGGACCAACAACACTTTTAATGATGCTGAGAAGTGCAGTGCTCTTACCTCTGTTTGAAGTCAGCATAGAGGACTCTGCTGGGGAACCCTTTCCTGCAAATCCTGATCCCTTCCAACACGCCGTTACAGCGCAGCTGGTGCAGCACCAGCTCGTGCTCCATGGCACCTGAGCAAGGCAGAGCAGAGCACAAAGGAATAGCACAGATTCCAGTGTGGAGGGGAATCACAGAATATGCCAAATTGGAAGGAACCTTCAAGGATTATTGAGTCCAGCCCTTAGCCCTGCACAGGCCCATCCCCAAGAGTCCCCCCCTGTGCCCCAGAGCATCAGCCAAACCCTCCTGCAGCTCTGGTAGCCTTGGGGCTGTGCCCACTGCCCTGGGGAGCCTGGGCAGTGCCCAACCAGCCTCTGGGAGAAGAACCTTTTGCTGAGATCCAATCTAACCCTACCCTGACACAGCTCTAGGCCATTCCCTGGCTGCTGTCCCTGATCCCCCCAGAGCAGAGCTCAGGGCCTGCCCCTCCTCTGCCCCTGCCCAGGCAGTTGGAACTGCAATGATGTCTCCCCTCAGTCTCCTCTTGTCCAGCTGAACACACCAAGTGCCCTCAGTGTCCTCACACACCTTCAAATCAAGGCCCTTCCCCATCCTCGTTGCCTCCTTTGGACACTCTCCAATGGTTTCAGATCTTCCTTCCATTGTGTCCCCCCCAAACTGCCCCAATGTTGAGGTGAGGCCGCCCCAGGGCAGAGCAGAGTGGGACAATCCCCTCCCTGGCCCAGCCGGCCATGCTGGGCCTGATGCCCCCAGGGTTGCCCCACCTGGCTGCCAGGGCACTGCTGACTCAGGGTCAACTGGCACCCACCAGGACTCCCAGGGCCCTTTCTCAGCACTGCTTTCCAGCATCTCACTCCCCAGTCTGTCCATTCACCCTAGGGTCAGAATCTGGCACTTCCCCTTGTTCCCAGCCCTCTAATCTGTCGAGGTCTCTCTGCAGGGCCTCCCTGCCTTTAAGGGGCTGAACAGTTCCTCCCACTTTTGGGTCATCTGCAAATGTGCTGAGTATTCCTTCCAGTCCTGTGTCATTCATGAAGATGTTGGAGAGCACAGGGCCCAAGATGGAGCCCTCTGGAACCCCAGTAGTGACAGGTCACCAGTCTGATGTCACCCCAATCCCTGTCACCCTCTGTGCTCGACCCATGAGCCAGTTGCTCCTCAGCCACATGATGTGTTTATCCAGCTGTGGGCTGGGCAGTTTGTCCAGAAGGAATGGATGTATCAGAGCAAACTCTCTTCCTACTTGAGCCATCTTACCAGGTGTTTTAGTCTCATTTGGAATGATGCAGCGCACAAAATGGGGGTGAGTGCTCCGTAGATTGGTCATCAGCTTGTTTAAGTTCTCCTAGAGGAAGCAGGTAGCAATGTTAGTTTTCTATGTCCAATGTTTGAGGCATCAAGCCCAGGTAATGGCTTCACAATGTCTCAAGCTGGGCTTCAGAACACTTAGATAAAGCCAGAGAAACCAAATATTTCTTCTATTTGAAGATACTGAACACCATTTTTAAAGACTGAAATACTTTTGTGTTGTTATTGGGCCAGTGAAAATAAATATAAATTTCACACATTCACAAAAAGTAATTGACTTCTAGATTTCTCACATTCTGCCTTCAAAAGTCAGGCTATTTAAGTTTTTAAAAATGGGGGTTTATTCCAATAAGATAAATATCCGCTTGGAAATTACTTTCAATTCCTCAACAGAAATGCAGGAATACTCATATTATGGTCATAGTCTGACCCAAAGACATAAAAATACAAAGATCTCAATGAGAGCTGCTCAAAAAAAAAAAATAAAAAAGGGAAATACACGCAGATTATAAGATTTTCATGATTTTGAAGACTGAATACTTATTTTTGGACACGACAAATTAGCAATATTAAAATTGATCCTGGAAAACCTGATGTGGAATTTCTAAAGATATTTAGCACCATTATAGTCATGTAAAATAGTCCTTTCAAATTTAATATTAGCTCACCCCCTTCCTTCCCATTTCAGAGGTAACAGGTGCAGTACTGTACCCGGAAAAGAGCTGAGACAGTCTGGAAAGAAGAACCCTTTTTCTTGCCACCCTTCTTTCCACCACCAGCCTCTGCAAATTAAAGGGAAAAAAATTAAATTGAAAAACCAATTTTAAATGTTTAGTATTTATGGCTTCAATTCTGTGTCAACATTGTCCCATGCTGAAAATACAATTTTCACTGAACTGACCTGCCTCTCCTCCACCATAGCTGGCAAAGAGTAAGGCCAAGGTCTTCACAGATGATTTCTGGTACAGCCCAATGACAGTTTCATTCAGGGGGTCCTTGTTCTTCTCCAGCCACCCAGTGATGTTGTAGTCCACTGTGCCAGCGTAGTGCACCAGGGAGAAGTGGGCCTCAGCCTTGCCTTTGGCAGGTTTGGGCTTCTGGAAGTTGCTGGACTTGCCCAGGTGCTGGTCATAGAGCTTGTTCTTGAAAGAGGTGTCAGTTGCCTTGGGGAACATGCACTCCTCTTCCAGGATGGAGAAGATGCCCATTGGCTGGGAGAGATTATAATAGGTACGAGGGAGAAACAGATTTTGGTTGGAAACTTGCTAGAGCCAGAAAAGAAAGCTGTTCCCACACATTTTATGACAATAAGTCAGAGAAAATTAACCAAGGTTCAACTTTTTTCAGTGTTTCTGTTTCATTTGAAGTGATGGAAATACTGTCGTCTCCATAAAACCTACTTACTGATAGTTGCCTATAGAACATGACTGCCTTTTATATTATTTCTTTTTGTAATCTAGCAGTGAATTCTCTCACCAAAAGTCCTGATATCTGAGTATGATCTCCAAAAACCCTTCCACCCTGTTGCCACAGGGTATGTACTTGAAGAAGCCAAAATAGTCTCATGTGCTTCTTAATTACATCTCTTGGCAAATATAGATCTAACTTATTCAACACAAAGCATACCTTCTCAATGAGCTCAATGCAGGCAGCCAGGTCCATCCCAAAGTCGATGAATGTCCATTCAATTCCCTCCTTCTTGTACTCCTCCTGCTCCAGCACGAACATGTGATGGTTGAAGAACTGCTGCAGTTTCTCATTGGTGAAGTTGATGCACAACTGCTCAAAGCTGTTGAACTGCCAGATATAAAAAGACATACAATGCTTTCAAGGATCAGCAATAATAGCAAGGTGTTTTCTTGTACAATCCTAATTCACCAGGGTTGATACTATAAATACAAGTCATTTTCTTGTGTAGTTTTCCTGTGGTATATTTTTAGGATAGGCTTTGTATTTAAAAAAGAGAGGTTTCAAATTCAGAGCAATTGAAAGATTAGTTTTCAATCTTTTTTTTTTTCAGGATTAAAAATGGTGATTCCAACAAGCCCTACAAATAAATGTAGGAACATACTCCCTTCTATTAAACGTCTCAAAAGTTTCAATAGTTTTTCCATGGAAATGCTAAAAAACTGTGTTCTTTACATCAAAGATCTCGAAGCCAGCAATGTCCAGCACACCAATGAAGTACTGCCTGGGCTGCTTCGTGTCCAGCTGTTGGTTGATGCGAACAACCATCCACAGGAACATCTTCTCATAGACAGCCTTTGCCAGGGCACCCACTGAATTGTTCACCTAAAGCATAGAGAAAGGTTTGGAGGTTACTACACACAGCAGAGGAGAAACAACACCAACCATCAAAGCATTTTCCAGATTATTCTTTTTTTCCTACCTGCTGCACTGTTTGGCCCTTGGTCACGTATTCATTCCCCACCTTGACTCGGGGGTAGCAGAGGGCCTTGAGCAGGTCTGCTGAGTTCAGACCCATCAGGTAGGCAGCCTTGTCAGCAACTGAACACCAGAAAAGAGAAAACAGTAAATATTCAACAATTCCAAAAATTTGGTCCTTGATGGACTGTTCCAAAAGTGCACAACAATATCTGTCAAAGCCGCAAAGCTGATTTCTCTCCTGTCTGCAGGATTCAGAGTCTGCAACTCTTTCTGAGCTTAATTTTCTACAGTTGTTCTTCAAGAAAGCTCATTGCTTTTATCCTTTTTCAGGTGTAACTATGGGTCTTCATGTGTACTTTCTAGTTATATAGCAAGAGGATTCATCACTCAGAGAGATGGAGGCATGAACAGTCCTTCCTGCTTTGACAGAGACTAATCAAGTACACATCTCACATCAGAGTTCACTCCAGTAGGTGAGAGTGAAGAGAAGCAGTTTCCCTTCCTGGTAGGGCTGAACCATTTCACTACTCCACACTACAGCAGAGATTGCAAGATGTATTTCAACTTAAGTATGACTAACAATGGTGTAGGAATTGACATCCATGGCTCCAGTTTCCTGGCAGGGTATGCCAGATCTCTTACTTATGAAGTAGTCACAGATAAAAAGTACAGGTACCATTAGATGAGATACGTCTCAACTGTCATCTAGTCATGGAACAACTACTCTTCTTTTTAGTTTACACATTTGCATATTTAAAGCCTGAAATCTACCTAAGTCCTTCTTGTGACAAAGAATATCTCTTTTGGAAAGAATATCTCTTTTGCTGACTCTGCTGATACCTTCTGTGCCATCAGGCTCTGCCTGCTCCTCACGCTGCTTCTGCTTGAACTTCAGGTTCCCGTAGTGTATGACAGCCCCTGTCAGCTTGTAGATGGCTGTTTTCTCATCAGCAGAGAAGCCCAGGATATCAATGGCACTCTAGCAACAAAAAAATAAATGTACATGTACCAGGGCACCAATCCACCGTATGACCTGTTTGATAAAGTTACTCACATCTGTTGCCATCAGCTCCTCCTGGTCATCAATGCTGGGAACAGTGATCTCACCTTGACTCACATAGTGGAAATCGTAAGGGTTGGTTGTGATGAGGAGCATGTCTGAAAGAAATAAAGGGGAAAAAGAAGATTACTATAGCTTTCCAGATGACACAATGAACTATTTCTCAGTAATCTTCCTTCAAAAAAAGTTACTGATCTTCCTACCAATCAGCTCTGGCTTCTTGTTGGACATGATCTGATAAAAGATGTGGTAGCTTCTTTCCGCCTTGAGCTGGAAAGTGACTCTGGACTTCTCCAGCAGATCTGTCAAGGATGGCAGGACAGAGTTAAGCAGAAGAACTGGGCAGGAGTGGGGGCTTAGAAGGAATGGGACCAGTCCAGGAGAATCTCTTACAAGTTTCAATATCAGCAGAAGCCAGTTTGCCCGTGGCCCCAAAGTGGATTCTGATGAATTTGCCCTGTTAAGGAGAAGCAGCAGCATTTCAGCTCAGATACATTTCATTGCCATGTCCTCATGTGAGAATACCACTATCCCATCACTCTTGTTATAACAAGAAGGGATTTTTGTGTAAGCTCAAAACAACTCATCAACTCACAAAGCGCGAGGAGTTGTCGTTCCTCACGGTCTTGGCGTTTCCAAAGGCCTCCAGCAGTGGGTTGGCGCTGATGATTTGATCCTCAAGCGTCCCCTGCAGAGGGAAAATTACTCATGGACTGTGTTGAGTTGACAGGGCAATGACAGCCCAAGTGTCCAGTCTGTTCTTCCTGACTCACCTGCATTTTGCCTGACTGCTCCTCCTTTTTCTTCTCCCCGCTGGCTGCAATTGTTGCAAAGTACTGGATGACACGCTTTGTGTTCACAGTCTTCCCGGCACCGGATTCTCCGCTGTCAGAGCAAGGAGAGAAGCAGAGAGCGTGTGGTCAGGCAGGAGGGGCCCTGGCCCTGGGCAGCCCCTCAGGGACCCGAGCAGGGGGTGTACGTACGTGATCAGGATGGACTGGTTCTCCCGATCTGGGGAAGAGACAGAGATAAGAAACCTTTTCATAGTATTTATGAATAACAACAAATTTGAGAACTAGGAGAAAAATAAGAACTGAAGCTTCCAGAGAATCCAGGAACAGAAAAAGTAAAAAGACCTGGGAATTCTAGTAGGTAGTTTTGATGCTCCCAGCACTACTTCATCTATTAGCAACTGATTCAGTAAAGACATCACTTCAGAGAAGCTTTTACAGTCTTATGCCTTTCCTGACGTTGTCTCTTCATCAAGCCATTTACCTCTTATTAGCCAAGTAAATGTAATGAAAATATAGAGGTTATACTTTGGTAGTATGTAAGTTGTTCTTAACCTAAAAGTTTCCTGAATAATCTTACGGAAGTTTTGAGGCATCATTAATGACAGAAACATATGACCAAGCTCTTTCACTCTTTTTCACCTCTTCTTTATAATCTCTATAAATACAGAAATTTTTCAGTCTTGAGATCATCCACTGATAACATTTATTTGTGATTTTTCTATTCTGAATGTATTTCCCAATTTCTAAGAAAAGAAGAAGTTCTAAATTCCCACACACCTTTGATTTCAATGTACATATAGGGAAGAGAAAACAAGAAGTGGAAGGAAGAGGAAAGAGCAGAAAGAAATTTTTGAAGTCATTCAATTTAAATGCTAAAAGTTTTATTTTTTTCCTTGACATCATTTTCTGAGGTTTACTTTTCACTATTGCAGTTGATTTTTAGTTGCAGTCACAAATCAGTGTAGGAGTTCCAGATGTTGTTAAAGTCTGTATGTACTTTAGACATCTTTTACATAATGCAAGCCATTTGCATAATAATCAAGTCAGGCTTATGTACCTGTTCAAGGCAGAGATACTCTGTTTTGCTTGTTAGCATTGATGCTTGAAAATTTAAATTGACTTAATGCACTTCATTTATAGGGGCCATGTCATTTAGCTGTACTCTGTAGTCTCTGTCTGAAACTAATTTAGTGGTTAAGATACATAAATCTATTCATATATGTAAGATTCCATTACAGTCAGTAAAGTCTATATAACAAAATAGGTGGTTTTTCCATTGAATTTAGTCTATCTACATTATGTCCAAGTCTTTAGTGATTCTAATGGGAATACAGACACTCAGCTTACACAGACCATTAAAGCTCAGTGCATTAATCTTCCATTAATTTCACACACACACAATTTTTTTTAAGTGGGGTACCATCTTTTTAGAGAATGCCCTACATTTCCCTCTACAGAGAGATGATTGCAAGAGCAGCTCAAAGGAAATCAAGCACTCACCAGTCAGCATGAACTGATAGGCGTTGTCAGAGATGGAGAAGATGTGTGGAGGGGCCTCCTGGCGCTTCTTGCCTCGGTAGGCCAACACCACCTCCGGGTTGTACACGGGCAGCCACTTGTAGGGGTTGACAGTGACGCAGAAGAGACCCGAGTAGGTCTGCGAGGAAGGGACACAGCACGTTGGCTTCCCCTGGGCATGGCAGAGCAGTTCCTCCAGCTGCCCAGAGGAAGCTGCTGCTGCCACTTACGTAGATCATCCAGGCTGCGTAACGCTCTTTGAGGTTGTACAGCACAGCGGGTTCGTGGAGGTGGGTCATCATGGCCATGTCCTCAATTTTGTCATACTTGGGAGGGTTCATGGAGAAGACTTGATCTTCCTTCACAGTTAGGGTCTGCCAAGGAAACAAAAGATCCACATATGTCAACTGAAAACTCAGAATATGAATCAAATGTTGTCCTTCAGGCTTGTTTTTCGCTCACCTCTCCCTTTTCAGTCTTGACAGTGACTTTCCCTGATTCCCTGCTCTGAATTGTCCCTTTCACAAAGGATTCCTTTGCGTGTACCACAAAGACGGATGTCTTGGCATCAAAAGGCTTGTTCTGGGCTGCAATTCTCTCCTTTTCTGACTTTCGGAGGTAAGGAGCTGCCTCCCCAAAAACAGCCATCTCAGCATCTCCAGAGGCCATGCCTGCACTCTATTGAAAACTTGTCAGCAGAGACGTCTGGGGGGAGAAAAAGAGTTGTAGATCACTCAGAAAAATGATATAATCTAGATCAGTGAGAAAACTCCTTGTTCTTTAGCTAATAAATTGCTAACTAATCTCCAAGGTAAGCTCTTAAGAAGAAACCAATTAAATGCACTTTGACTTGAAGTTAAAAATATCTTAGTCTGACCCTAGAGTAAGATTTAGTATTCTACAACATGTAGGTCTTATAACAATAAATAGAGCATCTTCTGAATATTGAGAGCAGCTTGGTAACTCACCTTGATGAATTCTGACCAGATTAAAGTTTTCCACATAAAAGAATCTACAGCCAGAGAAAATCCGTCTCTGATCTGGTCCTTAATTAGAGTCTTCAGGAGAGTATTTTCTTGCTAAAAGAATTATCTTTTGTGTTAAAAATGAAAAATTACTTCACTTTTTATTTCCCCCCTATTTTCAATTATCTAGCCTAAGCAAATTCAGCAGAAATATAATAGGATTTATGAAGAGAACTCGTGCAGCTGTTTAAAAGCCCTGTCCTGTAGATTAGGAATGGATTACTCAGTGTGTTACCTTTGGAGTAGTCCTGGAATCTGGCCAACCCTGTAAAACAGGAATGGCGGTTGTTTCTTATTGCTGAACAGAATTCTACAACAGAATAATTGTAGATTGAAAATACAGACATGCACTGAAATTACACTGAAAATTTTTGTTCACATGGGCACTCCCTCATGGAAATGGTTGCCAGAGGGAGGGGAAATGGAACAGAATTTTTTAAGGATATTTTCCTTTCTTCAAGCTCACAAAATGCATGCACTTACCTTGAAGCCCTCTGTGGAGACAGGCTAGATGTGTCTCTGGAGATTTTATAGCGTCTTGTCTGCAGATGCTCTAGATGGTCCCCCTTTTTTCGGTCAAAATATTTCTGGCAAACCTTTTTTGGCAAAGCATTGTCTGGCAAACTAAGGGCATAATTGTGCCTTGATTTGAATGATATAATTAGAACATTTTTATATCTTACTGACTACGTGAATACGTCTATAAATAATTTGTCAAGAGTGTTAAGGAGAGAATCTGGACTACTCACGGCACTTAGAGAACTTGCATGGTTCTATTGCTGCCTTTCTCAGTGATTTGCTCCTTGACCTGTGGTAGCTTCCTTGGTATGTTTTTCAGTCATGTAATGGTGATGAGAACATCTGTGATGCTTTAGAAACACATGCATTGAGAGGAACAGGGAAAGTATGTCAAAACCCAGCAAATAATTGGTGTTAGGAGGCACTTTTCAGTGGTATTTTCTAAAAAGCAGGAAGTAAAAATGTATTAGCTGGAAGGGTTTGAAATACAGTGAGTTGGAAGTCTGAATCCAAGTAATGGGAGATCCTACTTTGAAATGGAGCTCTTTAATAGATTCTTTAGCTGACTTTTGAGGAATCAAATGTTGCAAAGGAGTGGTTAGGATTGCTTATAGAATCATCAACAAAGATGGCTTAAAGGATTACCATCAAAGGCATTAGTAAAAGGGAGTTCAATATAAATTTGCAAAAGCACAGCAAAGTTTGATGGCAAGGCTTGCTCTATTACTTCCTACAAAGATCAAGGGAAATCATTCTAAGAATCACTTTCAAATGATTTACACAACAACTGGAAATGCAAAGGATAAAGGTAAAATGGTAAGAAAGATCCTTCAAGTGAATCATGAGGCTCACAAAGGGCTCCCTTGCTTTCTAAACTCCTGATGGAATCCAGGTGCAGCTGAATCCAATCTTAATACCAGACCTGGTCAATAGTTTATGTCTAGAGGGTTTTAGCAGCACTTACTCATTGACTAATTTAACATTTATAAAGTGATTCAATAGGATTTACTACAATTACAACAGTGACTTCGTTATAAATCCCAGATGGCAACATTCAAACTACACTTGCAGGAAGGTTGACCTTGAGGAGTGGAGGGTATCGGTCCAGGTCAGCGTTATGACCCACTCCAGAAGGGGAGGGTAACCCAGGTTCTTGTTAATAAATCCCTTGGGGTGGATTAGAGTGAAATAACACTGAATAATTGGTGTTTGTAAACATATATATGTAGGGTTTATTTTAGAACCATTTTGTTTCAAAAGTAAATAGCTATTTTGCTGTTCTGGGTGTTATCTATAGCAATAATTTATAGCAATATTGCAACATTAGAGCATAGCAATATAGCACTATTAAAGCAGAAAGATAACACTTAAGGAAATGCATAAGGGAAAGAAAGGGAAAGAAAGCATAAAGGTGGAAAGATATACATAGTCACCACCCACTGGATCCAACAATGAAACTTGGTAGTTGCAACTTCCATGTCTGTTAGTCGAAGTGGTGGTCTTGATCTGTTGGGGGTGGGGGAAGACCCCCCAAAACTCAAAGATGTTATGAGTTATTATACACTTCTAGCTCAGGTGGGAAGACCTTGTACCTCCCCGGGGTGGGGACTTTTACAATGGATGGTGCCATGGGACATGTCACTGAGTCTCTGACATCTCCTAAGAGAGCTGCAGCTGCCCACTGTGTCAGCATCAATCATGGTCCATTGTGGTCCAACATTTGAGATGCATAGCCCAGGCTGGATGTGCAGTTATCATGTAAAGGGAGGACACTGGCATGAGAAAAGGTTCTCCCACCTTACAGGACTTGCCTCTTCTTAGTCTCTTCTCTTATCTGGAAATACAGTTTGCAGCCTCAGGCAGGCATCTGCACCCCGATAGCTGGACAATGGCATCCACTTATCTAATCTAAAGGCCCCTTGGCAGTATTCAGGGAGAAGTGGGCTTTGCTGGGTGAGAAACTGCTGCTTTTCAGTTTGCAAAAGTCTTTTGGTGATCTTAGAATGTATAAGTCATTAACTGTTTCAGTCTCTGACAGCCATGTCATCAGCTTTCGAGAATTTTTTGAAAATCAGGCCTCCAATTTTCACAAACTTGAGAGTTTGTGAGCTCTGAGAGGCCCCAGTCAGAGGGAGATGCTGCAGTCCAGGAGAGCCCAAAGGGCCTCACTTAGGACCACTGTGACCACTGTTTAAAGGGCTTCAAGATGTTTGGGTTTAGTCATCCATAAATTTCCATCCTGACCACAATCCAGGTCAGGAATTACTGGAGCTTCCAAAACTCTAGTAACAATTCTACTGGAGTTACCAAAACTCCAGCAACAATGGTACCATTCCACTCGGGTTACAATTCAGGTAGGGAAAGTTCCAAGGCTTTAAGCAGGTGATTGATTATTCCCTCTCTCATCCTTCACCTTAGCCAGGCAACAGGAATTCCTGATATGGACAGTGGTGCTCCCACCTTTGCCATGCAAGGCTTCTTGATAGAGTCAAGGGACACTCAGTACACAAACATCAAGGCTTTATGGGAATCCCTGAGATTGTAGATCAGCCCTGAGGAGGAAGGGAGTATGCACTACCACATCAAAACAAAACATATACTTGTACGTGCATAGATAATATATGTATTTACGCAAATTTCATTTAAAAAGTGATTCCTCAAGAAACTTTGCTCTCTCTCACTGTTGACTGTCTTTCATTTTTTACTTGAAATTGATGCTTGCTTTCTCCCTTTATTGTCTGCATAAATAATGAGTTTCCTCAGTCAAATATGAAGTTCCAGTAGTTCCCATATCCCCTCTCTATGTGCAACTCCCCCAAAACCAACATGCCTTTCCCTGCCATGCTCGTGCACACAATCACACTCATCACCTCAACATACAGTTCCAGCTACTATACATTCTGATAAATCCTCAGTCTTGCAGTGCCGTGCCATCAAAATAAGTGTATTTACACATTCACAGTCCCAGAAACACCCAACAACACAAGACTGTCTGTACCAGAGCAGTAGAGGCAGTAGGAAGTTGCAGGAATTCTTGTGTAATGTTGATGGTGTGGGATAAAGAGTGCAAGCAACTAACTGATCTAGTACTGGTCTAGTTTTAGGAAAGGGTGTAATCACAGAATCATAGAATCAAAGAACTGTTTAGGTTGGAAAAGGGCAGTCCAACCATTAGTCCAGCACGGCCAAGTCCACCCTGAACCTTGTCCCCAAGTGCCACATCCACACTTGATCTACACTAATCCCTTAAACTTCTTCAGATTCTCCGGGTCTAAACACACTTGTCTTCTGGTCATTTGCATTTCAATCATTAAAATATCTCAGTGAATATCACAGCAAAGAGGGCAGAAAACCAGTGTCAGTGATCCAGTGCAATATACAGCATCAAGTGATTTCCTGTGCTGTAGGAGACCCTCTGGCACATTTTGGACCTCAGATTGGAAGCCAAACCCAGAGCTCAGCCCTGAGAACACCACACAAGTTATGGGGACAGTTGAATATCTCAGAAGGTTCATCTTTTCACATGGATTAGGAAGAAGAGTTGCCCAGTTGCCCACACCAGAGGACTGATGTGGAAATTTTGAATTCTTGCCTAGTTAATACAGTAATGTGGAGAGCATGTAGCATCTGATTTATCATGTAACCTTCACAAAATAATTCTTCATACAGGAATAGGGACCTGCCAAATTTCTCTGTATCTTCAGCTGCCACTCACAGATCCTTGGAGAAAGACAAGTCACTCAGGAACATATACTGACCATAGCCTTGTCTCTTTTGGTTGAACAGTAGCCTCCTACCAAACAGGCTGCACTCAAGAGAGGTGGAAATTATGGAGCTGAATTCCTTTCTTGCCATGTCCAGTACTGAAGTCTTGTGTAAAAATTTCTCCATGCTCATGCTGTTCAGGGAATTCAGGTTCCTCAAGTTTGCTGCTTCAGGCCCTTCACCAAGTGGCTCCTCCTTTCTTAGCAGCTAAGCTGTCAGGACAGAAATAACACTTGCAAATAAAAGGGGCTACTAGACTGCTAAAGCAACTAATGTAACACACAGAGGAGCCTCCAACTACTCCACACAGAATAGGCAAATGATATTTTGGGTTCTAGTACTCACTGTCAGTGAGTGCTGCATGAAATCACTAATTAGGGTGTAAAAGAAAAGCAGTGTTGACTTACCTGGTTCGAATACAGCTGTGGACATAGCTGAAAATAAAGCTGTTTAAGAATTGATCTATGACAATACACATAATACAGCATCCTTTGAAGGGTTAAAATAACCCCAAAAATTCAATATGATTGTGTAGAAATAAGGAATCAAAGGACAGCAGTTCAGTTTTAGTAGACTAAAGACCACTTAATGATACCATTAAAAATTACCCGGGCAAAAGCCTGCCAATTATCAGAAAAGAACTAATAAAGGGTAGCAGTCGCTTCATCATAGAAGCCAAACAGGTTGATCAAACATGATTACTTTTCCTGATAAATATCAAGAGGACACATTGTCTTTCAAATAAGTAAAGTGCAACTGAGCAGCTTACAGCTTCCCTGGTACAGGTTCCTGCCTTTTTTAAAGGTGGGTGTAACAACAGCCTTTTCCCCCTCATCTGGAACCTTCCCTGGGAGTCATCATTTTTCACCAATGGTAAACATAAGCCTTGCAGTTATGTGGGTGAATTCCTTCAGCAACCTTTGATGAGTCACAACCCAGCCCCATGGATGTGAATAAATTCAGTTTCTCTTAGAAAGTTCAGCTTCACTAAGAAGCAAGGTCAGGACTTCCCCACTTTGATTGTCCCTTTCTTTCTCAAACTCTATTGGAAGATGCTGACGTTGAGGGACAAATTTTGCCAATGAAGACTGACACAGAAAAGGTGCTGCATACAAGTGCTTTTTGAATCATCTCTCACTAGGTGGTCACCCATATTCAGCATCAAACACACATTTTCTCTGAACTCCCTTCTGCATCATCCATGCAGAACTGATATGTTCAATGTTTGAAGCACTCAAGCAATGTTTTATAGTCCTTATTTTGTTGCCAGTCCTTGCCTCCACCTCTTACATGCTTTTGTGTTTTAATTCAGCAAGAAGTTTGCTTAGCTAAGATCCAATTCCCAATCCGCCTGCAGAACAAGATAGTTTGTTCCTGTGCTCTTCATAATCTTCCTTTAAACTCTAACCTCCTCTCCTGGCATTCTCTTTCACAGCTGCTGCCATGTGTTTGCTAACTGGCAGTTCCCTGAATGCAATGAATTCCAGTCTTACGAAGTCTAGAGTGCTAATTCTGTTGCTTATCTTCCCAGCTTTCCACTAGATCCTTCATCCAGTCATCTTGTGTTTGCTGCAGCCTAAGCTGCCATCTGGGATCATATTTATCACTAGTTCATCCTTACTGCCAGCACTCAGCATTGCCTGGCCAGTATTTACATTGGGATGTTGACATTAGCGCTGCCTAAGAATTTCTGGCCCAACTTGCCTGGTGCTGTTGCCTCACAGCAGATGTCCACATGGCTGAAAACCTCTCTAAGGCAGAGGAGACTTGTGACTTTCTACTAGTTGTAGAAATCCTCCTCCACTGCTTTGTCTTGGTCAGGTGGTCCATGACAGACCCCATCACAACATCCCTCATTTTCCTCCTATCTCTGACAGAATGTTCTGCAGCCTCACATGGAGCATTGCATAAGCAAGGAGCACTTTGACATAAAGCATAAATCCTTCTCATTTCCCCTGCCTTTTCCTCCTAAACAGTCCCATGACCATGTTCCAGTAGTGCACATTATCTCCATAATTCTGCTCATGTTCCCCTTCTTCCTTGTAAAATTCCTACATTTGCAGCTATTCCTCTCTTGCTTCTGGGATTTTGTGCTTTTCCCATAACAAAACTGATTTCAGACCCTTGTCATCAGGTTAGTAGTCTCATTGCAGAGATTTCTTTTCTTCTTAATCCTCAAATACAGATGTCCAAAAATCTAGGGGAACTTATAGAACTTATAGTTTCCAAACATAGTGTGGAAACTCCTACTTAAAAATCCATCTAGATATCACAGGACTGCCCAGTGAGTAATGCAATGCCATGGTATTGAAAGGGCTTATGGAGAAATCCAGGGAACTACAGTGCAGTGATGAGTGCACTGGACAAATGTGTGCTGAGACCCAGAAACCTCCCATGCCCTGGGCTGATCCCACAGCGTGGGCAGAGGGGAAGGGGGGGATTCTGCCCCTCTGCCCGCTCAGATGCCACAGGGAGGACATGGAGCTGCTGGAGAGAGTCCAGAGAAGGCACCAAGAGGATCAGAGGAATGGAGCAGCTCTGCTGAGAGGAAAGGATGGGAGAATTGGGATTGTTCAGTCTGGAGAAGAGAAGCTTTGGGACGACTTGACTGGGGCCTTCCAGGACCTGAAGGGAACCTGCAAGAAGAATGGAGAGAGACTATTTACAAGGGAGCAGCAGGACAAGGGGCTTCATGCTGACAGAGAGTGGGTTTAGATTAGATGTTGGAAAGAAATTCTTCCCTGTGAGGGTGAGGAGGCCCTGGCACAGGTTGCCCAGAGAAGCTGTGGCTGCCCCATCCCTGGAAGTGTTCAAGGTCAGGTTGGATGGGGCTTGGAGCAACCTGGGACAGTGGGAGGTGTCTCTGCCCATGGTATGGGGAGATGGAATGAAATGATCTTTATTCCATAGATTTAAAATTCTTGATCATATGGACACTCAGATAAGGATCTTGTAAAAAGCTCTGGGGTACACACCAACTTTGGATTTTTTTTAATTCACAGAGATTATCAGTCCCACTGAAGTGATAAATTGCTGTCACATGGCCTATTGGGCATTCCAGGCTCTTGCAGAGGAATACTCTCTAATTTGAATTACCAGATCCAGACTTCATGAAGATTTAGCTCCATAGTTCTCACAGTTCCATGAGCTAGGCCATAGAAAACCAGCCAACTTCCTCTCTCCAACCATGGGGCAGCCAAGATGACACCTGTCCTTGGGAAGAGGAATCTGTTGAAAGAGGCAGCAATGTCCTCATGCAAAACAAAGAGAGAAATGAATCCTGCCAGCCACTGACATTTTGCCACTTCTGTTTCAGGGCCTGGAGTCCAGTAGAACTAGAAGCAAACCACAGCACAGTCAGAAGAGGCAGAATCAGAGAAATCCCTGGATAAAGATGGTCCTGCACAGACATAAGGTGTGGGCAAAGTGCTGATGTGATGACATCCAAGCATGATGAAAACAGGTCCCATCCCACTTTCTGTAAGTCCCTACAATGTGATTTCCCTTCCGTTTTGTTCAGTGAGCATGAGCTGAGGAGTTCTGGGAAGAAAGAGGGAAACTCATGAACACTGGTGAAGTGTGAAAGTGGAGCACTATCAAAGCTTTTGACTTTGTGGCCCCATGGAAATCTCACTCTCTGGTCTGCTTCTTAGAGCAGCCTTGTAACTTGCCTAGTTAGAAAGAAAGTCCAAGACCAGTATCTCCATGTCATTGGCACAGAACCAGCCATCTTCAGGCCTTCTGCTTAGGTCCTCCTTCCACCCTGGACCAAGCTGATCAGGACCTCCTGTCTAGTTGCAACACCAGAAAAAGAAGCATGAATGCAAGTCTCTGTGCTCCTCTTCAGTCTCACTGATCTTCTTTTCTGCCCAGAGAGAAACAAATAAAGCAAACCCAGCTAGAACGTGCAAAGTTCAAGAAGGTATCTTCATATTTGTAGGCAAACTAACCTGAGGAATTTGCTTCCACAGATTTAAAAATCCTGGTCATGTGGACACTCAGACAGGTATATTGCAAAAATCTCTGGGCTGCACCTCAAATCCTGGTGGCAGTTCTGGGCCCCTCACTGCAAGAAATTCATTGAGGGGCTGGAGTGTGTCCAGGGAAGGGAACAGAGCTGGGAAGGGTCTGGCACACCAGGAGTGGTTGAAGGAACTGGGGGGCTCAGCCTGGAGAAAAGGAGGCTCAGGGGGGACCTTCTCACTCTCTGCAACTCCCTGACAGAGGGGGAAGCCGGGGTGGGGGTCAGGCTCTACTCCCAGGGAACAAGGGACAGGAGGAAAGGGAATGGCCTCAAGTTGTGCAAGGGGAAGTTTAGGTTGGATATTGGGGAAAATTTCTTCACCTGAAAGGGTTGTCCAGCCCTGGCACAGCTGCCCAGGGCAGGGGTGGAGTTCCCATCCTAGAGGGATTAAAAGATGTGTGGGGACATGATTTAGTGGCAGACTTGGCAATGCTGGGGTAAAGGTTGAATGGAATGATGTTAGAGGTCTTTTCCAAATCATATGGAGACCTCACAACAGCTTCACATTTCTGAGAGCACAGGCAGCAGGGAAGAAATTATTCAGTTGGAGGAGCAATTGTACTGATTTCTTTTCCTGCTTTTCTTTCTGCAGGCTCTTTCTCTTTAGGATGCTGAGATACCAGTGTCATCTCTTTCACTTTTCCTATGTCTGCTAAACTGTTTGGCATTATGTCCAGAATAGTGAAGGGCAGTCATTACCAAGTCCTTCCCCTGCTTATCACTTACTATTTGCAGGAATGTTTCAGAAAAGGATGTGATTTCATCAAAGATTGCCTAAATTCACTTCTACTGGGAAATTAGTATTTAGTATCAGTGCCCTTATATTTTAGGGAAAGAAAAAAATTATTTATTTCAGTGCCTTGATTCTACCTTAAAAACATGTATGGCAATGTGAGAACTAGCTATGGAAAATCACTTTCTGGTCTAATGTTTTTTCTTGCCAGACTCTGTAACTCATACAGAGTAGAGTAGTATCCCCCCAAAATAAATGGCAATATTTCAATTCCAGAATCAGGACATTAACATATAGCATTTTTTATGTAAAAAAACCCCCAACACCATCACCCCAAAACAGCAGAGGCTGGGCTAGTGACAGACCCTTTCCTGGGAAATACAAAAATCATGTGGGTTAGAACTACATTACGATTCTTCCAGAAAGTGCAATGATGTAGGAAGGAGTCTGAAGTTTCCTGACTTGGTCATGATTTCCCCACTGCCAAAAAAAGGATCACAAATCCTTGCAGGGCTTTCTCTCAAGTGCTGTTGTTGGCCATGTTGTTGTTAGGGTAGGGCCTGCCTAGAGAGGTCAGTTTGCTCTGCAGCCTGTGATGGACGTTCTGACAGGGAACACTCAGCCCCTGCTGCAGCAGCTTTTCTGCTGCCTCTGTGTAAAATGAGAGCTGCCAGGAATGTTAGCACAGGGCAAGCAGAAACAACCCTCTGTAGCAACACTGCTCATCCCTGTACTTCTGCTAGGATGTGGCTGGACACTGAACCCCAGAGATGGTAAGAGTACATTTTCCATGTTAAAAGGTTATTTATCAATTCAGTGTTGCTCCATTAAGGTGCATGCTTTCAATATTATGTGCAGAATGTGCTCAGTCCATAATTTTGATGTGACATCTGGTTAGGAAATTTGCCACTGAACTAACATTAAATGATAAATGTGGCTGAAGGAACGGGGTGAGAGAATTGCTGAAAGCAATAGATGATTTCCTAGGAAAAACTACTGAGGACCATAACTAATGAGACAAAAGCTGCAGGTTGAAAAGCAGTGTGGACCATTCATTCTTTACCATGGCAAATGTAAGCAAAAATTTCCGTGTCTAAGTGTGAGCACCTGTGAAGACACGCTGATGTCACAGGCTGGCCATAGAGGGGCTGTAATGGCCTTGCTGTCCCCTGCCCCTTCTGCTCTATTCAGAAATTAATTTCTGCAGATCTTAATGCAGCTGTGATTTACCCTCACTACAAGTCAAGGAAAGTGAATGCTCCTGTCCCAGGGGTAATTTTAATGTTACATTTGTTTCCTAAGGAACTTTCCACAGACTGGTATTCTTGGAAGTCCTCAGAATGAGTTAACTGAACATGAGAGGCAAATAAACCCCATAATGTGGGATTAGAGGATGGGCAGCTTTCAAATGCGAACCACAGGTGCACATTACACACACTCCTCCTGTGTCCACAGCCACAGCGGAAAAGCTTGGAGTAGGAGATTCAGTCCAAGGAGATGACCCTTGGGATGCCCTTTCAATCCCCCACCAAAGGAGCTGAGGGGCTCCTGTTACAGAGCAGGTGAGTGGGAAGGGCAGGCTGGAAGATAGCTGGGCAGAAAAAGGTAATTGAAGCAGCAAGTAACTGTAAAATGAGGAAGGAAGGGGAATGAAAAGAAAGTAAGGAAGAAGCATAGTATTAACCCCTGCAGGAAACTGTATCATAATCTAAAATAGGCTGTGCTTGTGAGATCAAAGGTCCACGTAGCCAAACTTTCTGTCTTTGAAAGTGATGGCCAGGAAGGAGCATCCAGATAGAATGGCACTTCTCCCAGACTCTCCCAACTTCCAGTAATTTGTGTTTATGGAGTCCCTGGGCAGAATGCAATGTCTGGGTATTTAACAGCTCATGGTGAATTTTTAACTGCTGAATTTGTCCAAGCACTTTTTGAACCCATGAAGTGTTCTCTGAGCACATGGAATGTTACTGTGATCCTCCACTGACTGAGACTAACCCAGAGAAAGCAAATATCCACATATGCAGTTCAATTCCCTGTGTTCTGATCTCTGACTGACTGTTACAAACTTACATGTTTTTTGCACTTCAGCCAAATTTGCATATGAAGCCACATATTTGAGGAAGTAAAAATAGTGATTGAATTGCAGAGAGATCTCCCAGGTGCCAAGGTAGACGGTGCTATAGTTAATCTGCAGGACATATTTATACTACAAGTAGAATATTTTCAAGGGAATTGTCTTTCCAACCACTAAGGCTCCTGTCACTTAAGAGACTCCACCACAGCTTCCCGTGTAACATCAGCAGATAGATTTCCTTGGTGGTCAGTCTAAACATTTCTTTGATTGCTGTCTGCATCCATCCTAGATACCAAGGGGAGGATACAAATCCCTGCTCTTCCTAAAGGGCAAATCAGTTGTGTAAAGCAGAACAGCTCCAGCAGAAGACAATGACAATTACAGTCATGACAACCCACAGCCAAGGTGCCAAGGAGTGGTGGCCCATGTGAGAGATCAGCAGCTGCAGATTCTAACAGTGCTTACATCTCCTGTCCTGAGGAGACAAGTGCTTACATCTCCTGTCCTGTCCTACTCACCCTACTAAAGTCTACCTGGGACAGACCTTTCTCTCCATGGGCTTATCACAAAGTACTTGGAAATATTTGAGTTTATCCCAAAACAGAAGTGAATGCCTTGTCAAAAGGAGGAGGGGATATTTTTTACATCTTCATCAGGACCATGGCCTGAGAAAACATATCCCAAATCTGCTACAGCCAAAGATGCAGTGCCAACTTCACTTCATCACATTTAGCTGAGCAACACAGGCATTGCACCCCTCCAAAATCAGTTCCTCTGGTCCCTCAAAGTGCCCTTGCTCCCTGAGAAGTGCACTCTCAGGGTGCAAGGTCTCAGAGCAGAGCTGTGTCTTGACTGCACTGCAAAGACTGAGTTTCACCCATTAGTGCCCTGATGTGTGTATGGTGTCCTCAGTCCTATCTGTGTAAAAACTCTGAATTCAAGAGAACTAATACATGTAGAACTGGGAAAAAGAAATGAAGGACCTCTGTGTATGCCCTTTTCCTGGTTCTATGGCAGGTTCATTGGTAAATTCATGGTCAATTCAACTGTTGAGTTTACTTCCTCAACCTCTTTGTCAAGAAGTTTTTTCTTTTAATACAAAATATTTTCAAAATACTGTGTAACTGGAATGGTCAGCTCAGGAGATGCAGATGCCCCTCTAGTGCAGGAGTTCGCAAGTCTGAGACGTGTGTTCTGTTGGAACACAGGCACTGCATCTATTTTAAACTTTCTCTCTGGGATAGTCCTTTATGGCCACTTTGGAGCTGTGTTTCCCCTGGAGTCAGTCAGCACTCAGCAGCTGCCAGGCAGCCCAACCCCGTAGACAGTGTCAATGCCAGAGGCTGTCATCCTCTAGGTATGGCAATAGGTATCCCAGAGGAAGGAATGTTTGCTTTCCCTCTCCTGGGAATGCTATTTGGATCTCAGAAATTTATCATAATTTATGGCCTCCCCAGGTGAATATTACTGTTAGTTCAGCATGAAAGAAAACATGATATTGCTGGTTTTTCTCTATGTTCTAGCTACTTGTGATATGTCTGAAGCTGGCATATCACTAGAGTTCATATTGTACCATTAGAGGGGTTTTTTTACCAGTTAAAGAATTCTGAAAAAAAGTATCATAATAGGCCAATAAAAACAAGAGTTCTCTTTTAAAAAGGGCACTTACAGTATTTCTTAAATTAAAGGCACATTTTTTATTTATCAATTTGGAAAAATCAATTTTTAATATCCCTTAAAATGTATTCCCCAAACTAATGTGATGTTCTGGCAAATAAACAGAACTCTAAAATGAGAACTCTTTACAACTGGAAAAGAAACTTTTAATAGATAAAAGCCATATTTCAGATACTAGAAATTAATATTTCTAGGAAGCAAGAGAGGGATTCTTCATCAGAAATTGTAGTGATAGGACAAGGGGGAATGGCTTCAAACTGACAGAGTTTGAATCTAATATCTTAGATTGGATATTAAAAAGAAATTCTTGCCTGTGAGAGTGGCGAGGCCCTGGCACAGATTGCCCAGGGAAGCTTGGACAGGGCTTGGAGCAACTTGGTCTAGTGGAAGATGTCCCTGCCCATTGCAGGGGGTGAAACTGGATGATCTTTAAGGTCCCTTCCAAACCAAACCACTGTGGAATTCTGTGATTTTATATTAACATGCCTACACAATTTTGGGCATTATGAGGCAAAACCTTCTCAGATGTTATAGCAGGATCAGTAATTGACTATGAAATGCAAACATAAAAATAGATATGATGCTCATCACAGTTTCAGTCGCAAGAAAGTTATTGAATTTTTCTATAGAAGATCATATGATACCATCCATATCTACACAGTCCTTGAGAGGTGCTTGTCTAGAACAGATCCTTAGAAGCACAGATTAAAGGAGATTCTGCGATATTATAGATACTCTGTTTTACCATACAGTTTTCCTCACTCAAATATTTCCTTATTATTAACTCCAAGTCCTTTTAACTTCACATTAAACAGTTATGGTGCTGGTGATAGAACCCTCCATGTATCTTAATGAAACTTATTTTCACTTGAAAAGATTTTTTCATACTTCCACACCCAGACTTTACTTTGCTCATTTCTTGACTTATAAAATTAATTTCTATCCATACCTTTTTCTAAGTCATATTCTTCATACTTGTCATTTTGGCTCCTCTTCTTATTCTTCCTTACAAGAATATTTTCCTTTTTTCAGAAGAGAGCTACAAGGTGTGCTCCATTCAAAATATTTTAGGCTATATTTAAGAAAACCCACTGCCTAAAGGGAGCAAACATTAAGCAGCAGTGCACCACATAAAGAATACTTGTACTAATATTGGCAATACTTAGATTCGATTACTATAATGAATTGAATGACTAAGTAACTTTCACAAGTGCTTGACATTGTTAAGTGTGTAAAAACTCGTGACCCCAATTGCTTTTCTCCCTGGCTCAAGGGACAAACCACATGCATTTCTATCTGCTTTCATCCTCCCAAAGTACTTTAATTCTATTCATTAAATTTCCCACTGAAAATTAGAAATATTTTTTTCCAATTTTCCAGATCTGCCTTTAAGTTTGATCCCATTCCATCCTGATAAAATGCTTGGAAACCCCTTTTCCCAAGAAACACAGCAGCACTGTCTGCTTCTGTCACCTCAGGGTCTTTTCTTCCAGCATCGGTGAGTGGAACATTCCCAGATGTTCTTCGGCCCATCCCACCCGACTTTGTTCTGTCCCAGTGGGGAGCAGATGAAACCGGCTGAGCGCCATGGTTGCCTTTGAACCCTTGTGCTGTGATTTGCTCCCAGTCCGTGGGCCCGGCAGTTGCAGCAGGTTTAAAGCCCCCCGGCTGAGTGAGGCCGAGCGGCTGCTGTGCAGAGGAGCAGCTGCCCAGAGGAGGGTCCCGTGATGGCTCCAGGCTGCCATCCCCTGGCAGTGGGGCCTGGAGCCGAGGGGGAGATCGGGGCTGCCCCGCTGAGCTCCCTGGGACTGACAGGGGCCGGGTGGGGCCGGGAGAGGCTCCCCCGGCTGCCCCCGGCAATAATTCCATCGTCTTTCTGCCAAGGATCCCTGAAGGAACTTGTCTGTCTTCCCGTGTCGGGTGACAAGGCCCAGGCTGAGGATAAAGCTGATGGGGCCGAGGCCGTCAGAGCAGCAGCGCCAGGGCTGAGGCGACAGGCACAGCCCGGGCCCAGCTGATGGCCCCGGTCTGGGTGTGCTCTGTCCGGTGACCCCGGGGCCGGAGCCGGCAGGGACGGGCTTTCCGGAGCTCTGCAGAGGGCCCGGGCAGTCGGGCTGCAGGTGGGGCTGGGTCTCCATGAGCACCGTGTCACGGCCACCAGCCTGGCCAGGGCTCCTCCTTCAGCCCAGATGCTGCCGTGGCCCTTGAGGGATCTCTGGGCTTCGGCCCTACAGCCTTCGCTCAGCGAGTGCTGGGAAAGCACAGCTTGAGCAAAGGGATATGGCCCCTGCAGCGCTGCCGAACCTGGGAGCAAGCCCTGCCTCTGCCTTCTTCCTTCTTCCTCACCCAGACTGGGACTCCAGGGTGGAGGCTGGAAAATGCTGCATTTTCAGAGCTACAGCCCAGCCCGCCTTTTCCATGGGTAGGTTTACAAGAGGGGGGATACCCCCTCGACCCCAGTGAGCCCCAGCTGACTGCTGGAAGTACCTGGGCAGCTGCTGTGTTCCCTGTGGGACAGCACGTCCCAGGAGATAGGGGAGAGCACCCAGGTGCTGGGTTGGCACAGCACCGTTGCACGGGCTCCAAAGGGGCCACTCTGGATTCAGACTGAGCAGGGAGAGCACGCTCGGGCCGCAGTCTGACGTTTAACCTTTCAGCTGGGAATGGAGCTATGCTGGAGCAAGTCTCCCTGGGGTAAGAATAGCATCTGCTGTCTTGGGACACAGCACAGTTGTCCAGCTCCTCCACGGCAGCACATGGCACTGAGACACAGAAGGCA
The DNA here is from genome assembly GCF_025592945.1 of Manacus candei. Lineage (NCBI taxonomy): Eukaryota > Metazoa > Chordata > Aves > Passeriformes > Pipridae > Manacus > Manacus candei. Next base: position 12,136,916 of record NW_026138095.1, on the reverse strand, counting down.
GCCTACCCTCCCAGGAATGTCTCAGGCACTATTAGTGGAAGTGAATCATGCCCACAGACAGGCACGACCCTGAACAGGAGTCTTAGGAGAGCAGGGCTATTTTGGGCCTTTGTCACTGCAGAGGAAAGGAGACACATGATGTCTTCACGTAGCTGCCTGCTTCATTTTCAGCCACATGCGTGAGAGCTGGAGAGATAGCAGAGAGCGTGTAACTGTGTGCAAGTGAAAGGGGCAGGAGGCTGGAGGAAGAAACAGTCTAAAGAAGGCTGTGGTAGGTCAGAACAGACACAGTTATAACCCTTGATGTGAGAGCTGCTTCTTCAGTGACTTGACTGCCTTTTCACACCGGTGCCCTCTGAGACAGCGCTTTTGGACAAGTATCAAAGAAACTCTCCAGGTGTTCCACTTGCCAGTAGGGCCAGGGCTCACTCCTCTCTTCCCTCTGCCTGGCTTTGCTGGCTGCATTCCTTCATTCTGGTGACACATCCTCAAGCTTCCTCAGTGCAGGCAATGGGAGGCAAAGGGTGGTGCAGGGTCTGTAGAGCAGGGTTTCAGAGAGTCTCAGAAGTTAACGCTTGCACCAGCCATTCCAGCTAACAGGGATACTCATGGATGTTGTGTGCCTTCAGACTCTACCCAGCCCCCCTGAAGCTTTGGAGATGCCTGCAGGTGGGACTGCCACCCAAGAGGAGCAGTCAGCTCACAGGTGGGCTTGGGCAGGCAAAGGCTAAGGCCAAGAGGCCCTGCCTGTGGTGGCAGGTCAATGCATGCTGTGAGACATTGTCAGAGAGGACTAGTCTGGCCAGGTGTTAGGTGGCTTTCTTAAGGTCTTTGTGATTGAAGGCTGAGGTTTGCCCCTAAACAACCATCTCCCATTGCTCTCTGCTGAGATACAGCACTGAAGCACTGACAGAAGTTCTGCTCACCAATGCTCACAAGGGACAGTAATGGGAGGAAGGAATGGAGGGCTGCACCCATCTGTTTTCTTCTTTTCTCTTGTCTGAGACAGTGCCATGTGCAGCCTGTTGTGCAGGAGGTGCCAAGGCTGACCTCTGAGGTGATCGTTGAGGAGGTGTGTTGGTGCATGTGCTGTGCGAGAGGTGGGTACTAAGGGAGAGTCCTTCCAGCACGGGGCCCCAGGCGGGGCTCTGCTGTTTGCCCACTAAGAGGAAACTGGGAGCAGGTGGTGGCAGCAGCTGAGGGGATCCAGGGTAAGGGAGATGGCACAATGTAGAGACACTGTCAGTACGCAGTGACCAAAATTGTCTCTTTCAAGGGACTGTTGGTCCTTGATGGTGCAGTGCACTGTAACCTCTGATTGCTTGGGGTAGGCGTTTAGGGTTTGTGAGTGGCAGCATCAGAAACATGGGCAGGGAAAGGAAAAAGGACAGGAGATCACCCTCTCTTGCCTCTCCCATGGGAAGGAACTTGTGCTGAAAGGACAATGAGAGAAGCATTAGGAGCACGTGAAGGCAGGAGCAGGACAAGGAGCTGCTGGAGACAAAAGAGAGCGCAGGCTGGATTTTCAGGAGTCTCCACAGGAATGGCCAGATTCTAAGTTTGCAGGTCCTCAGTCCAACATTTGCATCAGCTCCCCTTTCCTAACCAGGAAAAAGTAAGGAGTCTTCTTCTCCAATGCAATATCCCGAGTATGGTGAGAAAACCAAACCCAAAGAAGGCACTGGTCATGGTGTGTTTGCAGAGGAATCTACTCTTTATTCACTAGACACTGAGGTGGGTACATTGCAGAAGGAAGTGACAAAGGGTTCACATTTTGTGCAGCCCGCAGGTCACTTTGTACCTCATGACAATCTCACTCTTCCTCTTCTATCCTCCTATGAAACTCCCGACTCTTGGCTCGGAGCTTGTTGACCTGTGACTCTGCAATGTCAGCCCGTTCCTCGGCTTCCTCCAGCTCGTGCTGGATCTTGCGGAACTTGGAGAGGTTGACATTGGAGAGCTGCTCCTGGGAGAGAGAAGGAGTTGGTGGTGAGGAGCCCAGGGCAGGGGTGTCACTGCTCCTGTGCCTTGGCCTGGGGGAGGGCACAAACTTCCATCCACCACCCACCACAGCTTATCCGTGAGTCTCAGTGAGATCCTTGAAAACTCCTCAGTGCCCCTCTCACAGACCCCCCTCACTGAGTCCAGAAGCCTTTGTCTGGGCTGGGCTGTTTGCCACAGTGAAGAAGCCACGCTCAGCCAATCATAAATTCAGGGACTGCAGGATTGCCTCAGTTCCTCCCTGAGTGCTGCACGCCCAGAAACAGGCAAAGGGTCCCTGCACAATTCTAAGAGCTGAACACAAAGTGGCTTGGGAGGATACTTCCAACACCTTCTCTGTCTGCTATCAAAAATTTGAAACTAAGTTATTTTCAAAACTTCTTAATGTACTGTACTGTCCTTACCATTAATAAGACTCCTTCTTACAGGCTGCTTTGTTGTCCTGATGCAGAAAATGCTGTGTGCATTTGCCCTCTTATTAGTCTTGTTAGTGACTCATTGATTTCATTCTCCATGTGAGGCTGATTTAGGAGCCTTTCAGAGAACTTGAAGAACTCCATTATTGACCAGTGACACCTTCCAACTTTCTTCTATTGGGCCAAGCTTCCTCAGTGGCCAAGCTACCCTCTTGGAAAGTGTTTCTTGCCAAGCACTCAGAGTGATACTTACAGCCTCCTCAGATTGTCTCTTGTAGGATTTCACCTTCATTTGCAGCTTGTCCACCAGATCCTGTAGCCTGAGAATATTCTTTCGGTCTTCCTCAGACTAAAGCAGTTAGCAAACAGGAAAGAGTGTGAATTGTTTCCCCCACTGTGGCAGGTAGCAATTCCCCTTGGCAATCAGGTGCAAACACTTTCAGTTTTTGCAGATGCCCACAGGGGCCATTACCTGGTAGGTGAGTTCCTTCACCCTCCTCTCGTACTTGCGCACACCCTTCACGGCTTCAGCGCTGCGCTTCTGCTCAGCATCAACCTCCCCTTCCAGCTCCCGCACCTGCAATGAGAAGCCCGTCCCTGCAGCTTCCCTGGGGGTGTCTCTCCAAGAGATGGGGTCACTCATGCACCAACACAGCCCTACTCACCCTGGCCTCCAGCTTCTGGATTTGCTTCTTGCCTCCCTTCAGGGCCAACTGCTCGGCCTCTTCCAGACGAAGCTGCAGGTCCTTCACCGTCTGGTCCAGGTTCTTCTTCATCCTCTCCAGGTGGGCACTGGTGTCCTGCTCCTTCTTCAGCTCTTCTGCCATCATGGCCGCCTGAGCAGAGCAAAAGGTCAAAGCCCTTGTGGGGCTGGAGACATTTTGGGGAGAATACATCCCCATCAGCAATGAAAGGAGCCCCGACTCACATCTGTGATGGCCTTCTTGGCCTTCTCTTCAGCATTGCGGGCCTCCTGGATCGTATCCTCCATTTCGCCCTGAATCTGAGAAATGTCTGTCTCCAGCTTCTTCTTGGTGTTGATCAAGCTGGTGTTCTGTGCAACAGGAAGGACATGGCAAGATTTTTATTCTAAGGTCTGCAATAACAAACCTACTGCCTGAGCCAAGTCTTTCCCGTTCCATCGGCAATTGTGAATGTGGAATTCTTTGTACAGTGGTTGTTTACGTAATGCCAGTGGTGGGCTCGGGTGATGGACACTGAACATGCCTTTCCTGGCGGACAGCAGTAGAGAGGCCATTCTAGTACTGCCTGTCCCCTGGTATATTCCAGCTCTCTGGGTTTGTTATGTGTCAACACGGCTGCCTTTGCTCCCTGCCCTGACCTGGGTATGGAGGAGCTGCACACGTTCTGTGGCATCCAGGAGCTCCTGCTCAGCCACTTTCCTCGACCGCTCCGTCTGCTCCAGGGCTGCCCGTAGCTCCTCAACTTCAGCCTGCAGCAGGTTTGCTCTGCGCTCCACCATGGCTACCTGCTCCTTCAGGTCATCCTGGGTCCTGAGAGCATCGTCCAAATGGATCTGGGTGTCCTGTAAGAGAGACAAGAGGAATTACATCGTGTCAGTGTGCGCTTGAGGGCCAAAAATGTCGGGGATCTTATTGCTCTTTCTGCAGCTCTGCTGAACAGACCTTGAGCACTCCCTGTGTGTTTCTCAGGTTCTTTTGTGTCTCTGCAGCCACACGGTTGGCGTGGCTGAGCTGGATCTCCATTTCATTCAGGTCTCCCTCCATCTTCTTCTTCAGCCTCAGGGCTTCATTCCTGCTCCTGATCTCAGCATCCAGGCTGCTCTGCAAGGACTCCACAATTCTGAGGTGGTTCCTCTTCAGCTGGTCAATCTCCTCATCTTTCTCTGCTATCTTCCTGTCAATCTCAGACTTCACCTGGTTGAGCTCCAGCTGCAGGCGCAGGATCTTCCCCTCTTCGTGTTCCAGAGAGGCCTGGACAAGTGGACACAAACATGGGGAACACTGATAAACCTACTGCTTGCTTTCTAGGGAATTAGAGAATATTCCAGGAAATCTCAGCTGGCTGCCCTCCGCAGCCAGAACAGAGCAGAAGCAAGGCCTTTTTAGCATTGTTTCTGCCTTGCTCACACATTTAGTGCAGACAGCAATGATTCTGGCCAGGTACCTCAGCTTCCTCCAGAGCAGCCTGGATTTCAGATTTCTCCTGCTCAACTTGCTTCTTGACTTTCTCCAACTCATGAATTGCCTTTCCTCCCTCCGCAATCTGCTCCGTGAGGTCGGAAATCTCCTCTGTGGGAACAAAGACCAATGGCTTGCTCAGGCCCAGAGCAGAATGGGAAGGGCCCTGTCCCACCAGGGTGACAGGCATCTTTGCAGAGCTGCAGGCACAGACCCCGCAGCAATGCTCAGCTGGTGAGAAAGCCCATCCCGGAGCAGAGGGCCAGGGACTTACGCTGCAAGTTCTTGTTCTCCCGCTTCATTGTTTCCAGGTGGTCCAAGGACTCCTCATAGGCATTCTTCATCTTAAACAGCTCCGTGCTGAGGGAGCGAGACTCCTTCTGGGAGGCCTCCAGCTCAGCCTGCGTTTCCTCATACTTCTGCTTCCATTCTGCCAGGATCTGAAGAGAAACGGGGCGTGAGTAGGGATGTGGCCATCCCGGGGGGAGGCTCTGCCCAGGAGTCCCAGGGCTGGAGCCCAAAAGACCTTGTCAAAGTTCTTCTGCTTCTTGTCCAGAGCAGCGCAGGCAGCATTGGATCGCTCCACATCAATCATCAGGTCCTCCACTTCATTCTGCAGCCTCTGCTTTGTCTTTTCCAGGGAGGCACACTTGGCATTGACAGCTTCGACGTGTTCCTCTGCATCCTGCAGGCGCTGTGCCAGCTTCTTCCTGGGAGGAGATAAGCACAGTGGCAGCTTAGAGCTTAGAAGGGAGTCAATTCTGCACTGCCATGAGTGGGCAGTTGGCCACTTTGGGGGGTTCCAGCTGAGCACTTTTCACAGATCCTAAAGGATCTATCTCTTCTGTGTCCAAGCACCTATGAAGGATTTAGGCCTGTCTTAGCACTTCTAGCCCTAAAGCCTGTGCTTTCCCTTCCAATATACACTTTTTTTCTCTTCCCTGCCCTGCCTTCCCTTCACCACAAAGACAGTATATCCCTGCCTTCATCCTAACCCTATCTCAGCCCACTCAGAGACTCCCATTTCCCTTGACCGCTCTCAGTCTTCTGCAGTCATTTCTCATCCCACTCCCCACGTACTTGGCCTCCTCGAGCTCCTCCGTGCGCTGAATCGCGTCCGTCTCGTATTTGGTTCTCCACTGGGCCACTTCGCTGTTGGCCTTGGACAGGGCGCGCTGCAGCTCCCCCTTGGCTTCCTGCTCCTCCTCATATTGTTCCCGGAGCAAGTCACAGTCGTGGCGAGCGGACTGCAGGGCGTGGGCCAGGGCGTTCTTGGCCTGTGGGAAAAACATTGCAATAATGACTAAATGTATCCTGGGAAATTTTCTCTTGACACTGATATATATCCACAGAAATAGCAATTAAGTGGCTGCAAGATAAAAAGTTGAGAGTCCTGTGCTGATAGGCCCTAGATTGCATGACCTGGGGAGATGGTTTGAACTTTTAATTGGATCACCTTTTGAAGTATTGGGCATCTCATCAGAATTAATGTTATGTCAAAGATTTTATCTGTAACCTATATATCTTCACCTTTATTTCTTCTTCTAGTTGCCGCTTCAGTTCTTCAATCTGCTGGGTGAAAGCCTGTTTTCCTCTAGTCAGCTGAGAAATTAGAGCATCTTTTTCCTCCACCTGGCGTCCATATTCACCTGGAAAAGTTTGTAGTTGAGAAAACATTTTAATAGCCAAGAAAATAATTTATGGAGTTCTACCATTTCCAAATTAGAGGTGGAAGTGCTGTACCAGATTCTGTCTGTAGACGAGCTCTTTGAGCACTAAGATCGCTGATCATGCGCTGATTCTGCTCCTCCTTTGTTTTATATTCACTCAGCTGGTCTTCCAGGGTGCGGCACATCTTTTCCAGGTTTGCCTATGTATCAGTCACAAGAAAATATATATAAGAAAATATGTAAGTAAATATATATATTACATTTATATATCTCTCTATATATCTATATGTAAGAAAATAGAGAAAATGTCTTGATCCTTCCTTCTTTACAGGAGGAAAATATATCCAGAAGATGCAGTTAACATGTCTGGGGACTCTGTGCATACACCCATAGTTCTGCACATTAGATTTGGAAAAATCACTTATAACCTGATACTAGTTAAAAAAATATAAAATTAAACAAAATCATCACATTGCTCCCAAATTCCTAATAAAAATATTTGTGTACCTTGGCTTTTGAGACAGACTCTATATTACTGGCTAAGTCATCAATCTCCATCTTGAGCTCGCTCTTCTCCTTCTCCAGCTTCTGCTTGACGCGCTGCAGGTTGTCGATCTGCTCCCCCAGCTCAGCTGTGCTGTCCGCGTGCTTCTTGCGCAGGGCGGCAGCCGTGGCTTCGTGCTGCAGCGTGGCCTCTTCGAGGTCCCGGCGCATCTTCTGGAATTCTGCCTCCCGCTTCTTGTTCATCTCCACCTGAGCTGCCGTCGCCCCTCCTGCTTCTTCCAGGCGCTCGCTGATCTCCTCCAGCTCCCTGGACAGGTCAGCCCGATGCTTCTCTGCTTTAGCGCGAGAGGTTCGCTCGGCCTCGATTTCCTCCTCCAGTTCCTCAATACGGGCCTGGAGAACACGAGGGACCCTTCACGCCCGTGCCCTCCTCCTCCTCCCTGAGCCGAGCCTGGGGCAGGCAGGGGAAGGGCAGACACTTGCCTGCAGCTCCTTGATCTTCTTCTGTAGTTGCATGCCCAGAAGTTGTTCATCCTCGATTTTGCTCTGGATCTGGCTGATTTCAAAGTCTTTCCTTTGGGCAAAGCAAAGTGGGTTACAGCTCAAAGGAAAAAGACAAGAGCTGCAGCCCAGCACTGAGGTGCCCCAGGGCCACACTCACTTCTTCAGTTTCTCATCCAGCTGCTGCTTATCATTCTCCAGATCCATGATGCTGTCCTGGGCCAGCTTCAGGTCTCCTTCCAGTTTCCTCTTGGCTCTCTCCAGGTCCATGCGCAGTTTCTTCTCTTGCTCCAGGGACCCTTCCAGCTACACAGAACAAGGCCATCAGTGCTCCACCAGCCAGCTCAAACTCCATACCTGTCTGTTCCTGCTGTGTGTCCGTGGGCTTACATCGTCCACTTGCTGCTCCAGTTTGGTCTTGGCTTTGGTCAGTGTATTGACTTTGTCCTCCTCTGCCTGCAGGTCATCCAGGGTCTGCTGATGGGCCTCTTGGAGGGCTTTCTTCTCTTTTGTCAGCTTGACGATGGTCTCGTCCAGGGCTGCCATCTCCTCTGTGAGGTTTTTCACCTTTAGGAAGAAGGGAGCAAGTGTAAATCAAGGAAATAGATACAGAAGTCCTGGAACAGCACGGGGCTTTTTTCTGGAGTGTGGGTGAGATTTTCTGCCTCGTACCTTGTTTTCAGTGGCGTGCTTTTCCTTCTCCACCTTGGCCAGTGTTAGCTCAAGGTCATCGATATCTTTCTTCAGCTCTGAACATTCATCCTCCAGTTTTCTCTTCTTGGCTGTCAGCTCAGCATTGATTTCCTCCTCATCCTCAGCCCTTTCAGTCACTTCCTTAACTTTGGCTTCCAACTGGATTTTGGTTTTGATGAGTTGGTCACACCTTTCCTCAGCATCAGCCAAAGCATCAGCTTCCTGGTGGGAAAATGCCATTGTTAGGGATACACTTTTTGAGGGAATATTGAGATTCTTACCTGCATAATTCAGAGTCCTGGATAGCAGTTTTGTATTTAAAAATTTGATACATGTTCCAATAAAATGACATATAATATATAATTGATTTTATATTGTTAGTTTTGAAACAGACTGGCTTTAAATCTTAAACCAAGTAAAATCCTTTTCAATCTACCTCAAAACTTGAGTATTTATATATTTGCGCAGGGTACAGAATCCAAACTTATCCCACAGTATCAAACTCTGGAACAAAGTGCATAAATTCGGTTTTAATCATAGGAATATCTCCCATGTTTGTGAAGTTCTGAGTGATAATTATATGCCAAGATGCGTATAAATACTGAAGACACAATTATCTTGACACCATTCCTGTATTTATTTTTTTTCACCTTACTCTCTTCCTGGAGTAACTGTTTCTGATTTATATTTTCAACACCATTGGCCCCAAAATACTCAGTATCTGTCAGCCTTGTCTCTTCTCTGTGCTACTGTCATCAGCTAAGAAGAAAAAGACCTGCTGGAAAATTTGCCTCCAGGCTTCTTTTCTGCAACATATGTCCTGTGTTATTTGTTATATTTTGTCTCAGGTTTCAGTCCAACAGAAAAAGTATGAAAGAAAAATAGTAATATTAGCAGTGCGTGGATTCTTTCATCTTTTTACAGCTTAAGACTCTTTAAAAAGTGTGGCTTTTTCTATATGTCACGTATGCTGCATAGTATCACTTAGAGGAGTCAGTCTTTTCTATTCTGTGACTGATTTAATTTAGAAAGCACAGCACTGTAACACCGCAGATGTAGCATGTGATTTTGTGTAGTGATTCCCCGTGATGTAGGACGGTGAGTGAGAATATTAAATTCTCTTTCCTCTTAGTTAGTTCATTATTATACCATAGTAAAGTCTGTTACTATCCTGACTATTCAAACCACCACCTAAACTATAAAGAAACAAGTTATCTTGTTCTAGTGGAGAATAAGGAGAGGAAAGTAATGTCTTCTTAAGTTGTCCTGAGAATTCTTAATTATGAGTGTGTAAGGAGAGGCACATTTAGTTTTGGAGACATAGGAAAAAGTACTAGCAAAAGAAACATTTTACAAAGGAAAGTTTCTTGATTGTTCTGATATAAGCAGAAGGGCAGTGAAGGCAGTGGAGGATCAAAAAACAAGTCCTATAAGGAGTGGCTGAGCAAGCTGGGTTTGTTTAGTCTGGAGAAGAGGAGGCTCAGGGGGAACTTCATTGCTCTCTACAACTGCCTGAAAGGAGGGAGTAGTGAGGTGAGGGTTGGTCTCTTCTGCCATGTCTCAAGTGAAATAACAAGAGAAAACAGCCTTAAGTTGTGCCAGAGGAGGTTCAGATTTGATATCAGAAAAAAAATTTTCACTGAAACAGTGGTCAGGCATTGGAATAAGCTGCCCAGGGAGGTGGTAGAGTCATCATCTCTGGAAGTGTTCAACAGGAGTCTGGATGTGGCACTTGGGAATACGGTTTAGGAGGGATTATGGTGGTGCTGGGCTGATGGTTGGAGCAGATGATCTTGAAGGTCTCTTCCAGCTGTGATTAGTCTGCGACTCTGAGAAATGCTAAGAGAGCTCAGCATACACCATAGAAAGTCTCATCCAGGTAATATGCTGGCAGTCCTTATTAAAGCTTGTAAGAGCACCACTTAAAGAATCAAAATTGAACAGAGCTAAATTGTAGTTTCTATGTGTCTTTTGAAAGTGTAATTGTAAATATCAACTTGATAGTCACAGCAGAGTTGGGATAAAACACGCTGGCAATACTCACAGCCTGCACTTGGAGCTGCAGATCATTTTTCTCCTGCACCAGTTTCACCATTTTTTCCTCCAGCTCCTTCCGCTTTGCCTCAGACTTCGCAAGTTCTTCCTTAGTTTTCTCAAACTCTTGTTTCATGTTGGCCATCTCCTTCTCAGACTCTGCACTCTTCAGCAAGGGCTTGATCTTGAAGAACAGCTTCATCCAGGGCCAGTGTTTGACATTCATGAATGCACGAATGTTGTACTGGATGCAGAAGATGGACTCTCTGAAAGGTAAGTCAAATTATTATTCAATATTTATACTGTGATGACACAATAAGCCAAGTAGGGTGAACCTGATTTGAAGAGAAGCCTACCTTCTCTCCACCATTCTCTGGTACTCCACCCTCATCAGGTAACCCCTGCATCTGGCCTGTGTGCGGGTGATGAGCTGTGCCAGCTTTTCATCCCTCATCTCCTCCAGAAGGCCTACAAGCCCAGCTTTGAAGAACACCTTAGGTAAGAACATGAAAATAGGTGCAGTGTATGTGCTTGTTCAGGGTAACCTGGTGCCCTTCCCCCCATGACAGACACTATGGGAAGTTAAGAGAAAGAGCAAAACCACAAAGAATACATGTAGTGCCCGACTCTTTTGTAACTCCAAGCTTCTGGTTATCTGCAGTTGAGGAACTATAATAGCCAGATATTTTGCTTTGATTCTTTCATTCTGCAAGTTTGTCTTGAATTAGAAACACTTATTTAACCCTTAATTAAACCATCCTATGGCAATGAATTTCAGTTTATTCAAATGTTGAGTAAAAAACTACTTGATTGATTTCTTTTACATACACCATTGGATCATTTCACATACTATCTGGAGTAACTGAGTGTCAGTCTCAAGCCATGCAAACCAAAAACCCATGGTACTTGAAGCAAGTAGATCTTATACCTTAGTGTGACCAAATTTGTATTGAGTGTGGTCTATATCAATTGATCCAAGAAGTTTCTCACAAGCCTTCTTGCTGTCAATGAACTGTCCCTCTGGGATAGCACTGGCATTTAATACTTTGTATCTGAGGAAGAAAATAGAAGGATTTGCTTTGGACTCAATGATCTTAAGGGTCTTTTCCAACCTAAATGATTCTATAATTCTATGAATATGAAGAGGTCTGTTGTTGAGACCACCTGGCTGCTACGTGGAAAGAAAGAGTCTAAGAACAGTTGAGAATATAACAGCACTTATTATACTGAAACTATAGGGAAGGCTTTAGGCACAGGAGGGAAAAATTAAATTTCACAAGCTACTCAAGATGGGCAAAGTGATCCAGTAAGGGGATGAAGTCTGACCTCTGTTTAAAATCTGCATACAGGACTCTGTTGGGAAATCCTTTCCTGCAAATTCTGATCCCTTCCAACACGCCGTTACAGCGCAGCTGGTGCAGCACCAGCTCATGCTCCATGGCACCTGAGCAATGCAGAGCACAAATACACACCATGTTCTGTAACACACAGAGCAAGAGCTGCACCATACTGAGAATATTCAATCAATACACATGTAAACCTCTTACCAGGTGTTTTCGTTTCATTTGGGATGATGCAGCGCACAAAATGGGGGTGGGTGCTCCTCAGGTTGGTCATCAGCTTGTTTAAATTCTCCTGGGAGAGTCATTAAGAAAAGTTGATATTAGCAAACATAATTTCTTCTGTAAGCATCAAGCCCTCTGAAATGAGATGTACACAAGTGAGCAGAACCCTGAACTGAAGCCCTCTGCATCAGGTTTTCTGACTTTCCACAGATCTTTGCTGTTATTAACTTAATGTATGAAGTTATTCTGAGTAATCTGTAGAAAATATTGTACTCTTAAACATAGAATTGTAATACATTTCACTGACTCTAGTGGAATGCCTTTATCAGAAATTATATCCACAGGATGTACTCAGAGAGATAAAGTAGTATTCCTATGAGGCAATGAGTGGGAAGCATTCTGCAGGAGGCATCAAAGCTGGGTCATATGGAGCACACTACATAAAACCTTCTTTTTTTCCCTACTAAAAGCTGAAGGAAAAAAACCAGTTTTATATGTCTAGAATATACATTTATCTTGTATGGCAAAGTGAGATGAATCCCATCCGTTGTTTTGTAATTGATATTTGTATAGTTATTTATAAAAAATTATTGTCTATAATTAGGGGAGGGAAGCAGGTGCTTCTAGAGGACACCACAAAGCATGTAAATAAAACAGAGAAAACATTAGGATGCATAAAAATTAACATATCTAAACAAGAGGGATAGTGGAACAAAATTTAAAAACATAACAGAAATGCAACCCAAATGCACCAAACAATAGTTCTCTTACAACATTACCTCCTAAAGTCTTATGACCTTTAGACATAGACTTTTTGCATTATTTTTAAATGATACAGGCAGTACAGCTATGATAATTGCCCCAGAGGGTGGTTGGACATCGAACAGCCTCCCCAGGGCAGTGATCATGGCCCCAAGACTGCCAGAGCTCAAGGAGTGTTTGGACAATGCTCTCAGGGACAAGATGGAATAGTTTGGGTGTCCTGGGCAGGGCCAGGACTGGATGATCCCGATGGGTCCTCTCCAGTTCAGCATATTCTACAATTCTATGATTATTTTTTGGGGGGCATATGCACATGCCCATGTCCTGTTTCAGAGCACTGCCTAGAGGCTGTCAGGTGATGAATCATATGACAGCAGACCTGTAGAAAAAATTAAGCAATATTAAGAAGGGAGGCATACATGAAGGATGAAAAAGGTAATACCTCAGGAGACAGGAGGTATTTCACCTGGAGGAGATGTATGGAGCAGTCAGGAAGCAAGACTTGGTTATGACAAAGGACTGTGAAGTATCGACATCTTAAAAATCCATAACTCAAGGAGTGATAGTATTTCAAGTATAAGAAATTGATCCTTGAGTCAGACAGAAAAATTAGACATATAAATGGAGTAAACAGGTCAAAAGTGGCCAGAATGTTGTAAAAGGGCAATAACACCTTCTGAAACCAGAGGCGGGCATCTGGAGGAAATCTGGTCTATTTTAAGTATATTTTAGACATTTTTTTCTATGACATTCTTCCATCTAGAAATATCATCCTCGGACAAGTGGGCAAATAGAAAAGCTGTGCATTCAGTGGAATGGAGTATGAGTAGATTACACTGGATTTATTCCTAGTAAAATGTGGCCCAAGAACTTCAGGATCTTTTAAAAGAACTAAACCAAAAAAAGACAAACCATAGTGATTGGTGAGTTTACTCCTTATCTTAGGAAGAAAGAGTGAAGTCTCTACTCTACCCGGAAAAGAGCCGAGACAGTCTGGAAAGAAGAACCCTTCTTCTTGGCACCTTTCTTGCCTGCACCGCTGGCCTCGGCTAAATTAAAAATAAATAAAACAGATTTTAGATTTTTGCTTTTGCCTTTTATTATTCCTTTTTGTAAGCTGTACATCAGTGAAAATATGGGATTCATAGAACCAACCTGATTCTGCTCCACCATAGTTGGCAAAGAGTAAGGCCAGGGTCTTGACAGATGATTTCTGGTACAGCCCAATGACAGTTTCATTCAGGGGGTCCTTGTTCTTCTCCAGCCACCCAGTGATGTTGTAGTCCACTGTGCCAGCGTAGTGCACCAGGGAGAAGTGGGCCTCAACCTTGCCTTTGGTAGGTTTGGGCTTCTGGAAGTTGCTGGACTTGCCCAGGTGCTGGTCATAGAGCTTGTTCTTGAAAGAGGTGTCAGTTGCCTTGGGGAACATGCACTCCTCTTCCAGGATGGAGAAGATGCCCATTGGCTGGGAGAAATCACAAGGGTGACAGATTGTAATTTAGCTTTCAGGGCAATAATGACCTTCATGTAGACACAGTAATGGAACACAGATTGAGATACACATCAGAAAATATTAATATTTAATTACATTTTCTTCTAGAAGGTGGGATTGAATACATTGATACCTATATTTTTTATACAAAATTAACTATAAAGAATAATAGAAATTAATTTAGTTTGTGTGGAGAATGTGCTTTATAATATCAGAGCACTACCTTCTTATGTGGTGGGACTGAGAGCAAAAACAGATGTATTAGACACATTGAACATGAGCCGAAAATACACCATTGCAGCAAAGGCAGACAACTCATCCTCAGCTGCATTCTGTTGCTAATGGGAGTCCATCCTTCCTCTCTAATCAGCTCTGATGAGAAACATCTGGAGTGCTGTTCTAGCTCTTGGCTACTCCCACGGACATAGTAGAGTGAGCCCAGTGAGAGGCCACAGATATATTTAATGATCGGAATACCTGACATGCAAAAATAAGCTGACAGAACTGTCCTGCATGGAATGAGAAGGGTCTGGGAGATCTTATCAATCTATATAAATACCTAATGGGAGGGAGAGAAGAGAGAGCTCAGTGATGTCCTGTGATAGGACAAGAAGAAAGAGGCATGATCCACCAAATTCCATTTAATGAGAAGAAAAACCTTCTTTACTGTGAAGATGGTCCAGAGTTAGAACAAGTTCCCTGTGGCATCTGCACCCTTGGAGATATTAAAAATCCAAGTGGACATGGTCCTGAGTAAACTGCTCTAGCTGACCCTGCCTTGAACAAGCGGCTTGGGTTAAGTGATGCCCAGAGCTGATTCTGTGATTCCAACTACTCATCATTTGCCAGCTACTGAACTTGCCATCTCATGTGCAGTACAACTGCCTTCACACTGTTAGTCAAAGGAGGTACCTGCAAGTGTGATTGTGTACTGACAGTTATTTATGTGTGTCCATCCTCTGCGTCCATTTTGAAAAGATGCAGCTGTTCTGCTGTACAAGCACTCTTGTCAGAGCTGAAAGGTGAGGAGGGTACACTGACCTGGAAATTGGCTCTAGCTGGTTTGGAAGAACACACTTTTGGGGAGTTAATCAAACTTTTTGTGCTTGGAAAGAGATCAGTCACACATCTGTCACGATTTCCTTCATTTCTCACTTAACAGAAAAAGTAAACTATGGGGCAAGGTATTTTGAATAAGAAATACAGAATACTTGCACAGGAACATGGAAGATCCCTTTGAACAATGAGACCACAGAGTTTTTCTGCATGTAACTCATTTGAACAGGTAGGATACCTTTTCAATGAGCTCAATGCAGGCAGCCAGGTCCATCCCAAAGTCGATGAATGTCCATTCAATTCCCTCCTTCTTGTACTCCTCCTGCTCCAGCACGAACATGTGGTGGTTGAAGAACTGCTGCAGTTTCTCATTGGTGAAGTTGATGCACAGCTGCTCAAAGCTGTTGAACTGGAAATAAAATAAGAAGGATACATATTGAAAGATGCAGCAATAATTGCAAAACTTCCTTTAAATCTAAGGAATGGAGTTATCTTGGCTTCATTGTGTGCATTTCTTCAGTCTGCTTTTTGACTACATAATGAAAAAGAGAAAGGCATCAAATTAATTGTCCACAAGGAATTTTTTTTCATTAATAATATACCAAGTAAGTTACAGGAAGAAGAAACACAAGCTTAGGACTATCGTGGTGTACATATTTTTATATTATCTTGTCCCTGACTATATAACCAAGGAATTTTTCTGATTGGACCTTTCTGTACTTTTGAGTTTTCACATCTTGAAATAAGACAAGTCTTTTGAAAAGTCATTTTTTAATTCATAACAAAAAAGAAAAATAACACTAATCATCTGATAATATTATGTCTTCTTTAAAATGTGTCTCAAGTTGATCATAACATTCAGCTGTCACTTCCAAGTAGCTCTTACTGAATCTTACTTACATCAAAGATCTCAAAGCCAGCAATGTCCAGCACACCAATGAAGTACTGCCTGGGCTGCTTCGTGTCCAGCTGTTGGTTGATGCGAACAACCATCCACAGGAACATCTTCTCATAGACAGCCTTTGCCAGGGCACCCACTGAATTATGCACCTATAGGAAAAAATAAATGCCTGGCATTACCATACAGGGCAGAGGAAAATCAACATGATATTAATTCTAAACATGGTTAGAGGCTACAACATGTTTCTTACCTGCTGTGCTGTTTGACCCTTAGTCACATATTCATTCCCCACCTTGACTCGGGGGTAGCAGAGGGCCTTGAGCATGTCAGCTGAGTTCAGGCCCATCAGGTAGGCAGCCTTGTCAGCAACTGAAAAGGCAAAGGAAAAAGGAAGAATTTAACATCCAGTAAATTTTGAATCCTGGAGCAGCCTTCCCAGGATTCAGCCTAAAGGCTACATGGTTCAGATTTCTGTTCTTTGAAAACTTTTGATAGGCTCTCCAAAAGGGAATCTTGACAACTTCACACTTGTCATTATGCATATTGAGCTTTTCTAAAACAATTTATGTTTTAAAATCTTCCCTGGAACATGTAGAAAGTGATGATGTTTCCAAAAGTCTCCTGGCACTGAATTGAAAAATTAAGCTTGTTAGTCTGAAAGCTCGTAGTGCACGTGGAGCTGCAGTGACAACAACCAGGTACTGATCTGCATTCAGGTGATCTAGACCACACAATATTTAGTATGGAACACAGAGACAATATCTCTGTTCTCTTTCAGATCCAGAACCCTTTCTGAGCTTTTGTTTCTGATGTTCAGTAAAACTAATTGGGCTTCATCCTGTTACCTATGGTGCTCCCCACCTCCTGCCTTGTCCTTTAGCAAGAGGAGGTGTTGCTCACAGAATTGGAGACAGAGGTTGTAGGTCCCACGAAGGAGAGGAATCAAATACACCTTTACCGCTGCCTTCCCCTCGTGTTGGATGGGGGAAGACAAATGGGAACGTAGTCCCTCTCATGTTAGAACTGAATCACTGGGTTGTTTCACAGTTGCAAGCCATATTCCAACAAAGGCATGACTAAAGGAACATCCATCACTCCTGACTTCCTGGACGTTTATACTGCTAACTGTTCATAGCATAAGATACATAAATCCTGAAATAAGGGAACTTGGTGTACTAAGGACAAGGGACAGGGTTTTTTCCTGGCTGACTAATTTTCTTGGGATCCTAAAGTCCAAAAATTAACAACTTTTGCTGTCTTCCACAGTGGCTTACAGAAGGGTTAATTATTGAGCTCAATAGTACCTTCTGTGCCTTCAGGCTCTGCCTGTTCCTCTCTTGGTTTCTGCTTGAACTTCAGGTTCCCATAATGCATGACAGCCCCTGTCAGCTTGTAGATGGCTGTTCTCTCATCAGCAGTGAAACCCAGGATGTCAATGGCACTCTGATAATACAATCAGCAAAGTGAAATATTTGTGTGTTATGTGATGTATGACCTATGCCTGTTGACTTGTTTTGTACGTTACTCACATCTGTTGCCATCAACTCCTCCTTGTCATCAATGCTGGGAACACTAATCTCACCTTGACTCACAAAAGGGAAATCGTAAGGGTTGGTGGTGATGAGGAGCATTTCTGAAAACAAATGTGTACGTGGGTTAAATTTAATACTTTTTGTAAGGTAGTTGAATCTTACTCAGAGATCTTCCTTCAAAAAGCTCCGTGACGTCTCCTACCAATTAGCTCTGGCTTCTTGTTGGACATGATCTGATAAAAGATGTGGTAGCTTCTTTCCGCCTTGAGCTGGAAAGTGACTCTGGACTTCTCCAGCAGATCTGCCCAGGAAGGTAGAAAGAGTTAGGCACAGCAATGCACATGGAGGTGGGAATTTGGGAAGGGATGGGACCAGTCCAAGAGAGTCTCTTACAAGTTTCAATATCAGCAGAAGCCAGTTTGCCTGTGGCCCCAAAGTGGATTCTGATGAATTTGCCCTGTTAAGGAGAAGCAGCAGCATTTGAATCTGGATGGATTTCTCTGACATCTCCTTTACATGGAGACCTGCTCAGGCATCACTTGTCCTGCCATGAGAGGGAGAGATTTTGTCCAAGTCACCAACTCACAAAGCGCGAGGAGTTGTCGTTCCTCACGGTCTTGGCGTTTCCAAAGGCCTCCAGCAGTGGGTTGGCGCTGATGATTTGATCCTCAAGCGTCCCCTGCAGGGGGAAAATTATTCACCAACTGTGTTGAGTCAACAGGGCAATGACAGCCCAAGTGTCCAGTCTGTTCTTCCTGACTCACCTGCATTTTGCCTGATGTCTGCTCCTCCTTTTTCTTCTCCCCGCTGGCTGCAATTGTTGCAAAGTACTGGATGACACGCTTTGTGTTCACAGTCTTCCCGGCACCGGATTCTCCGCTGTCAGAGCAAGGAGAGAAGCAGAGAGCGTGTGGTCAGGCAGGAGGGGCCCTGGCCCTGGGCAGCCCCTCAGGGACCCGAGCAGGGGGTGTACGTACGTGATCAGGATGGACTGGTTCTCCCGATCTGGGGAAGAGGCAAAATGAGAGCTGTGTTAGCAACTGACCTGGGTAACCCTAAGCTGAGTAGAAGTAGAGGTGTAAATAGAAGCTGGGGATTCTTCAGAAAGTCTAAGACTACCCAGTTCTCTTCTAGGTCCTAACAGTATTAAGAATAAGCCCAAATGGATATATTGAAGAGTCAGGGGCATCTGGACCTAATACAAGCTAAGTATCAATTTTCCCTTGACATAGTTCTCATCACGAAATATAAATGCATTGCCTACCCATGTTCAAAATACTGGATTATATGGAATAATAAATTTCTTATCAGTGAAAAAATGTAGAAAACTGAGTCAAGCACTATTTCTTGTACTGTGCAGTGGGAGAGTATAGAATTTTGTACAATAAAGTGAAAATAATACATTATAGTGAGTCTATGCATGCTTTTGTGTCACTTTCACTTGAAATTATTTGCTGTATAACTCACTCAAGTTCACAATCATGCAGCTCTGTGGTAGTTTTAACTGGCTTGTCACGTGTCCCAGTGAGATCAGCAGGGTTTTTGATTAGACGGCTGTGAGGGAGGTCAAGCACTCACCAGTCAGCATGAACTGATAGGCGTTGTCAGAGATGGAGAAGATGTGTGGAGGGGCCTCCTGGCGCTTCTTGCCTCGGTAGGCCAACACCACCTCCGGGTTGTACACGGGCAGCCACTTGTAGGGGTTGACAGTGACGCAGAAGAGACCCGAGTAGGTCTGCGAGGAAGGGACACAGCACGTTGGCTTCCCCTGGGCCTGGCAGAGCAGTTCCTCCAGCTGCCCAGAGGAAGCTGCTGCTGCCACTTACGTAGATCATCCAGGCTGCGTAACGCTCTTTGAGGTTGTACAGCACAGCGGGTTCGTGGAGGTGGGTCATCATGGCCATGTCCTCAATTTTGTCATACTTGGGAGGGTTCATGGAGTAGACTTGATCTTCCTTCACAGTCAGGGTCTATCAGAGGCAGGACATGCATGGATGTCAGCTAAGATCCCAGAGTGGGAAGAAAATGTGGTCCTTCAGGCTTGTTTTTCACTCACCTCTCCCTTTTCAGTCTTGACAGTGACTTTCCCTGATTCCCTGCTCTGAATTGTCCCTTTCACAAAGGATTCTTTAGGATGAGCCACAAAGACAGATGACTTGGCATCGAAAGGCTTGTTCTGGGCTGCAATTCTCTCCTTTTCTGACTTTCGCAGGTAAGGAGCCGCCTCCCCAAAAACAGCCATCTCAGCATCTCCAGAGGCCATGGCTGCTATTTACGTCTGCTGAGGATACGTCAGCAGATGGCTCTGAGGAGAAACAATATGGCACTGATTACTTACATTTTTTCAAGATTTGGGAAAATGTTTTATCCTATGCCTTGGTTTCTCTTCATACTCTATTTTAACATGAGATAAGTAGAAATTTAATTTTACATCAACCTAGAAAATAAGGGGCTTTCATGTAGTCTAGGTCTTCAAACACTCATTAATGCCCTTTTCAGAACTATGGTTTGGTGCTTTAAGAATACTGTGCCTGTAAGACGAGTGAATTTGTTAAGGAAGTTTCACTAAGACATCGAGACATCGCCATTAGGCAAATTCATTAAAAGGATGAACAATGAAGTAAAACTACTGAAAAACTGTAGTGCAGGTGAACTACAATCTTGGAAAACATTGAATCTGTGGGACATTTACCTACTAAATGTAATGGTGATGCAAAGGTAGTGAGAAATTAATGAATGTTGCTAAAGAAGTTTTCAACTGAAAAAGAAAAGAAGGGCAAGCTTTGTGACATTTTAATATTCTGCTACAATTTAATTTGCTGTGCACATTTGTTTTCATTCACTACAACACTTAAATAATTTCAGCCCCAAAATTCTGACTTAGGTGAAATAAAATTCAAGAATTGAAATTGGAATTGCCAAGGCTGTGTTAAGATCCCAAATAAATACCTACTGAAAAAAATCCAGGAACAGGTGAGTTCTCAAATGTAAAAAACAAAAAAGAGGGTATTTCTTCAGATGATGTATTAAATGTGTAGGTACCTAAATTTAGCCAAGTGCATTTGAAAATTCTCTAGCTACATTAGTAAAATTTATACCATCTTTGTTCATTAGGTAGTAAATATATTTTTTTGTCAGGAGTAAGAGAATTTGTAAGAGAGTTCTGGCACTTTACAAAGGTGGTTAGAAGGTGCGTTTCCTCAGATGATTTATTAATTAATATATTCTTGGGTAGAATACAGGATTTTGCACTTTTTCCTACTGTGCTTATCTAGTCCCATTCTCCTGCTGCCATAGCAAAGCTGGGAAAGCAGCGCACCTTGATTTCTGTAAGGTCAAGTAAGCAGAAGTGAAGAACGTCCCCATGGGCATTTTCTGGTCTATCATCAGTGTTCAGAGGCTTCAAACGTAGCCTTTGGCACCTCCCCTTTCTACTGCAGTCCCACCAGGTCTGCACATAGGGTGAACCAGTGAGCCTGCCAGAAACCCCATCCAAAGGGATCTGTCTCTGCCCTCTAAGAATCAGTAAATCAGGTTCTTACCTCCTGTGACACCAGATGGGTGGCTTGCAGGCTGGCAGCTGGTCAGTGCTGTAAAACAGAAATGGCAGTTCCCTCATTGCTACTGCACAGAAATCCAGAGTGAAAACGTCTAGATGCCTTGAGAGCAGGTTTATAATGGAGTCTCCTCCTGGAGACGAACACTGGAAGCAGCAGGAATGTTGTGGCACATAAGGGCACCATCCCTTCCTGCCAGCCTGCAGACCCCCCTCACCTACCTTGGAGCTTTCCCTGGAGCCAGGGCAGACGTGTCGCGGGGACGTTTTATACGATCTCGTCTGCAGATGCTACAGATGCCTCCTCTTTCTTCGGTCAAAACATTTTTGGCAAGCCTTCTTTGGTAAAGCATTGTCTGGCAAACTGAACTAAGGGCATAATTGTCATTTGACATGACTAGATATAATTAGAAAATTTTGATGTCTTACCAGCTATATGAATACAGCTCCTATAAACAATCTCACAAGGGTGTTAAGGAGGGAATCCGGACTAGTCAAAGCACTTGGAGAACTTGGATTCAGGACTTATGGATTCTATTGCTGCCTTTCCCAACGACTCACTGCACAATCCAAGATGGATTGCTTGGTATGTCTGTCCCAGCTATCCCAGCTGTACAATAGATAAAACAGGATATTAAAAGATAAATTAGCATTATTAAAAACTTTTGGCAGTTTTGTTGGTAAAATTCTGAAAGCAGAGGTGCAGATGTAGAAGAGCTGAGCAGGATAACAGGCACAGCAGGATGGTCAGCCAAACACTGCAGCAAGGAGAGGCTGGGTCCTACCTGGGCTTTTAAGCTGATGCCTCTGAAGAGATGTGAGGTAGCTTTGGGGATATCAGGAAGAGTGCACACACACACACATGTACATGCATACCTCTTTGCAAATTGCAAATAAGTGGGAGATTCTCCAAGAAGTGTTATTGTGAACCTTGCGAGGGATTATACCTGCTGAGACTTCTGATCTGCAGGTTAATGCCAGTGAGCAAGAGATACTCCTTGCTTTTGCTGAAAACTTCTTAGTTTATCTAGATATTCCCATGCCTGTAAACCTAGGAAGGGTAACTCTGATTTGGAATACCTTCCACAGGTTTTTTCCCTGCCTACAACTGATAGAGGAATCCTCTATTCACTCATGACTATACAAATAATTGGACATACGCACAAACACAACATCTCAGTGTGCAGTCCCAGATGCTCTCTACGCAATATATCCTCAGCCCAGCTCTTCCATTTCATCACAAATATCTTGCACACTTAGACATTTGAACAGTCCAGAACACCACAGTGATGTCTTTACCAGACCACTGGGGGTGGCAGACATGCCTGTACAGTGCTGATGGGGGAGGGGAAGGGGATTTGCTGGTAGTGCTGGAGAGACACTGGTCTAGTTTCTGGAATAGGGCACAGTCACATAAACTATTTTAAACCCTGTCAGATTTAGGCTGAGGAACTTAATGCCTTCTTTGCCTTAGTCATCAACAAGAAGAGCAATTTTTCTCCGGGCAACCAGCCCCCTGAGCTGTTAGACAGGGATGGGGAGCAGAATGGACTCCCTGTGACCCAGGAGCAATTAGTGACCTGCTGAGCCACTGAGACACTCACAAATCCACAGAGCCAGATGAGATTCACCCGAGGGCGCTGAGGGAGGTAGTAGAAGAGCTTGCCCAGCCACTCTCCATCATTTATCATCAGTCCTGGCTCACCAGAGAGGTCCCAGATGACTGGAGGTGCCAATGTGATGCCCATCCACAAGAAGTGTTGGAAGGAGGATCTGGGGAACTCCAGGCTTCTCAGCCTGACCTCAGTGCTGGTAAAGGTTATGGAACAGATCACACAGCAGGTACAGGATACATACACTGCGGGGCCAGGCCCAGCCAGCACAGGTTTAGAAAAGGCAGATCCCGCCTGACCAATCTGATCTCCTTCTATGACCAAGTGACCTGCTGGGTGGGCGAGGGAAAGGCTGTGGATATGTTTACCTGGACTTCAGCAAAGCCTTTGACAACGTCTCCCCCAGTATTCACCTGGAGAAACTGAGAGCCATGGCTTGGACAGGGGCATTTTCCCTGGGTTAAAAACACACTGATGGCCAGGCCCAGAGAGTGGCGGATGGAGTTATATCCAGTGGGGTTCCCCAGGGCTTAGTATTTGGCCAGTCCTGTTTAGTATCTTTACCAATGATCTGAATAAGTGGATCGAGGGCACCCTCGGGAGTTTTCTGATGGACACCAAGTTGGGTGGGAGTGTTGATCTGCTGGAGGGCAGGAAGACTCAGCAGAGGGGTCTGAACAGGCTGGATCAAAGAGTCAAGGTCAGTGATGTGAAATTCAGTAAAGTTCCAGGTCCTGCACTCTGGCCACAATAACCCCTCACAGCACTCCAGGCTGGGGAAAGAAAGTCTGGAAATC
The DNA here is from genome assembly GCF_025592945.1 of Manacus candei. NCBI lineage: Eukaryota > Metazoa > Chordata > Aves > Passeriformes > Pipridae > Manacus > Manacus candei. The sequence continues at coordinate 12,113,661 of NW_026138095.1, read as the reverse complement.
TGCTTAGCAGGAAAGGACCTGGGAGTGCTGGTCAACAGCCACTGAACATAAGCAAACGTGTGCCAGGTGAGCAAGAAGGCCAATGTCATCCTGCCTGTATCAAAAATTCTGTGGCCAGCAGGAGCAGGGAAGTGACTGTGCTGGGCACTGGTGAGGCCACAGCTCGAGTGCTGCATCCAGTTCTGGACCCCTCACTGCAAGAAAGACATTGAGGGGCTGGAGTATGTCCAGGGAAGGGAATGGAGCTGGGGAAGGGTTGGAACACCAGGAGCAGCTGAGAGAGCTGAGGGGACTCAGCCTGGAGAAAAGGAGGCTTGGGAGGACCTTCTTACTCTCTGCAGCTCCCTTACAGGAGGATGTAGTCAGGTAGGGGTCAGGTTCTGCTCCCAGGGAACAAGGGACAAGACAAGAGGAAATGGCCTTAAGCTGTGCCATTTGGGTTTAGGGGAGGTTTAGGTTGGACCTCAGGAAGAATTTCTCCACTGATAGGGCTGTCAGGCATTGGAAGGGGCTGTCCAGGGAGGTAGTGGAGTCCCCATCCCTGGAGGTATCCAAGAAACACTGGATCTGGCACTCAGTGCTCTGGTCTAGTTGTCAAAATGGGGATTGGTCACAGGTTGGACTTGATGATCTTGTAGATCTTTTCCAACAAAAAAGATCCTATGACTGTTATTCTACATGGACAGTCCAGCTGAGAGTGCTGGGCTAGATCACCTGACTTTGTGGACTGAAAAATCTTTGCCTTCCCAGTCGCCAATGACAGAGAGCTCTTCTGGGCTTTTGCTGTGGTGCTGTGCAGGATGTGGACCCATCCTTGTCACAGGATTGCAGCACATGGCCAGGCAGCTCTGGGCAGGCTGAGAGAAGGTCTGATTTGAACAGGAAGCACTCAATGGGTTGAGATGTCTCTGGATCTTGACAATCACTCAGCAGTTCTTCGGAGATTGAATTTAGTGCCAGTAAGTCCCCATAAACCAGTGCTAGAAACATAAAGTCTTTTTCTGAAACGGGTCCAAATCGCAGAAAAAGGTTGTGAAACAGGACATGGCAATGAAGGAGATGCTTTAATCCAGATGGCTTTTGAATATCTCCAAAGATGGAGATTTCACAATAACTCTGGGAAACCTGTGCCAGTGCTCAGTCACTCTCACAGGAAGAGTGTTTCCCAATTTTCACAGGGAACCTCCTGTGTGTCAGATTGTGCCCATTGCTTCTTGTCTTGTCACTGGACACCACTGAAAAGAGCCTGATTTCATCTGTGCACCTTCTCCTCAGGTATTTATATCCATGGATGAGATTCACCTGAGCCTTCTCCAGGCTGAGTAGTCTCAGGTCTCTCAGCCTTTCCTTAGGAAAGAGATGCTCCAGTAACTCATTGATCTTACTGGCCCTTTGCTGGACCCTCTCCACTAGCTCTATCTCTCTCTTATACTGGGAAGCCCAGCACTGGACCCAGCACTCCAGGTGTGCCCTCTGTGCTAATCAAGGGCAAGGATCACCTCCCTCTGTCTGCTGGCAACACTTCTGATGCAGCCAGGACACCGTTCACCTTCTTCACAGAAAGGACATGAACATGCCTCATGTTCAGCTTCGTGTCCCACAGGACCTCCAGGTCCTTTTTTGTGAAGCTGCTTTCCGGGTGGTCAGCACCCATCATATACTGGTGTCTGGGGCTGTTCCTCTCCAGGTTCAGGGCTTCATATTTGCTTTGCATTATTGGAGCCCAGATTGACCTCAGACCTCACCAGTCCTCAGCTGCACACTATCCTTAACAGAGAAAGCATTTAACGTTAAATGTATCTCAGCAACTGTAGAATCACAAAGACTCAAATCTTTATTGCTGTATTTACCCGTCTTGCTAACTGAGTTAACTAAATCATATGTGGGTTTCCAGCTAAAGAATCTTTGTGACATTAAAGCAAAGCAACTCAAGTGCACAGATGCATCTATATTCCCCCAGTAACTCCACACTTTGCATACAAACAGGAAGAGGTGCCTGTACGTTCAATAGAATATCCATGGAGACAAGAATATATATGTTGGTTTAGAGACCAAACCATTTGCCATTTACTTCAGAGACTTGGCCTTCACTGTCTCAAATATTGGACTATCCAGTTCATGAAACCAGTCTCTGTTTGATCCTTGGAGAAGAATCTGGATGTTAGGACTACAGCCCAGCAGGACCCAGTTCTAACAGTGGTTCTGGCCCACTCTGACTGAAGCTGTTCTCAATATCATGCCACAACAGCTATGTGGAAATAGGCAGCCTGAGGGCTGAGGGACAGGAGTTTGTGACCCTATTCAGTAGGAGAACTAGCACTGTTATCTCAAAGGTGTGAATCTGGCAGCTTTCCTGTCACCAGAAAGAATCAGCACATTCCTTGGCACAAAGAAATGGCAGCTGTAAACCTAATCCACTGAAATAGAAAGGAACTGTGTCTGTCCCCTGAGTCAACAGGGAAGAAACTCTCTGCCAATCTGTTCTGCCTGGTCTGAGACTGCAGCCCTTGAGCTCTGACAGCCCAGGCACACTCTGGTTGCAGTCCCCTCCTCAGGAGGGAAGGCAGCCTTCTCTTCAGAGGGATGCTACAGGATTCACACAGAGAAACTCAGGAAACTGAAGACAGTTGCATCCTACAAGGAAGATTTGGAATGCTGCCTGATTGCCCAGGGTATAGAAGGGCTGCAGGATATACTGTCCCACCTGACCCTGCATCAAATGTGGCAGGAGATCCTACTTTGGCCAAGGGTTTCTGTGAGCATATGCAAATCCACAGTGTGACTAAATATGCTGGCTGAAATTCAGAGACTATTGTTCCTGTGGATCCCTAATGGGAATTTCTGTGCCCATCACAGGTATTGACTTATGTCTACATTAGTATCTCTATATGAGTACCTCAGGACCAGTATAAATCCCAGCGTTAACATAATGTGATTATGAGTATGTTGGCTTTGCTTGGTGTCTTGGAGTGAAATCCCTGAAAGGTGTTTGGTAGTAGTCATTTGAGGATTGAAGGATTACTGAAATCTAGCAAAATCCTCCAGAATTGTGCGAAGAATAATTTGCATACCAAGTTCAGCTAAAATTACACACTTTACATTAAATAGTACTGCCTCCCCCACCAGCAGCATTTCTAGATGACACTGAGTGTGTTACCCCCCCGTCTGTCAGTTGTACTTCAATGCAAAAACAATCTTGGTGCCACAGACCAGCTGGGGTGACAGGCCCTGATTGAATTCAGTGTTAAATAGTCCAGTGCCATTCAAATTGAATAGCAAGGCTATTCTAGCAACTCCCCTGGAAGAAACAGTATTAGACAAGCTCTTTCAGACAGTCATAAAAAGAAGATAAAATGTTAAAACATCAACTGCTTTCACTCAAAAGCTCTAAATTCAGATCCATTTCCTTTTTTCCTCATTTGCATTAACTAAATAAAACACAGAAAACAAGAATTTCTCCTTCGGTGTTTTCAGCTGATGTTTTAAAATATCTCTTTGAAGGAAATTAGAGCTAAAGCAATGGCAGATGTAAGAGTATGTGTTGTGAACACATAGTACATGAACACTCAGTGAATATTTAGACAAGAAACACACAGGAATAAGTTTGTGGAGGCTGGAAGAGGAGGTAGTAGAAAGTGCAAAAAAGGTTGGGCAAATGACCCAGTATTCAGCGTTGTAGTGTAGGACATAAAGTAGGACATAAAGCTCACTAAAAGAAAAGTGAAGTGTTTGGTCAGCTGTCATGAGCAACTCTGGAGGGCAGTCTAAGCTACTGAGCATCTGCTTTGAATTTGATTTAATTTACACAGCTCCTCTCTCTCACTCAGGTATGTTTACATGACACTGGTATAGTGGTTTTTTACAAAGAGAGAATCTCTAATCTGAAACGGATGATCCAGATTTCACTGTAGTTTAACTCTGTAGATCCCAAAAATTTACATCAGGGAAAACTTTGCCATGTTTCTTATACCCAGGCACAGCAAGGAGAAATCTGTCCAGGAAGGAATCTGTTGAAAGAAGTGCAAGTGCCTCAATGCAAAAAACATGCAATGTTTCCTGGGGGCCATTAACTTTCTGTCAATCCTATTTCCATCTCTGCAGGCCTTGACTTCACTGGGACCAGAAGCAAATCACAACACAGATAAAAGGGAAGCGGCAGGCTGAGAGCCATCTCTGGATACAGACTGTCCTGCACAGCAATGTGGTGTCAGCAAAGCACACATTCCCCTGAAGGAGAAAGGGGAATGTCATGCTGAAAATAGATCCTTCTTGAGACAATTATCAGGCAGCTGCTCCCTTTCTGCCAGCCTTGGAGATGTGTATTTCCTTCTCCCCATCCCAGTGGTTGGCTGAGAGACAGGGGCAGTGAGAAGGCACTTTTAGGTAGGCAGCAGCCAGGCCAGAGAGGGGGAGGGGAAATGCCTGCAGATGCTGTGTGTCGGTTGGTGGGAACCTCCGTCTCCTGCCTGTTCAGAGTCATCAAGATCATGAACTGGAAACACAAGAATGTGCCTGTATGGCAGGAGGTTTTGCAGTAGGAAAAGGAATCTTTTCTTGTAGTCTGGTGATCCAAAATCTTTAACCATGGGAGCTACTCTCAAGCGCTCTGTTTTGTGCTCCCCTAACTAGGACAGAGGGCCCTCCAAGAGGAAGGATGTTGGTGAATATGAATATGAGTGCTCTCACTGCAGTCACAGAATCACAGAATATTCTGAGTCGGAATGGACCTACAAGAATCATTGAATCCAGCTCTTAAGTGAATAGCCCATACAGGGATCAAACATGACCTTGGTATTATTAGCACCATGTTCTAACCAAAACCAGGGAGAATCGAGTACTGTGTGATGCTAGAAGTAGGACCAGTGGATTGTAGAAAGCTGTTCTCCCTCCTGCTTGACTCTGCTGAGTCCTCATCTGAAATTATTTGTCCAGTTTTAGGTTCCCCATTTCCAAAGGGAGGAGAACTAAAAGGCGAGAGTCCAGCAGGTGGCTGGCAAGATGAGCAAGGGACTAGAAGACTTGTGCTATGAAGAGAGTTTGAGGGTATGGTTAGTTTGAGGGGAAAAAGGCTAATGTATATGAGGGGCAGCTACAAAGAAAATGTGCCAAGCTTTTTTCATGAGCAGCAGACAATGTAACAAGTGGCAATAACCACAAATTGTTGCTTGAAAATCTCCACTTAGACACTAGGAAAATTCTCAGACATTAGGAAAATTCTCACTTAGATACTAGGAAAACTCTTGACTATTGAGTAATGAAGAAATGGCACAGGTTACCTATAGAGCTTCTGGAGTCTTTGTCTGAAAAGCTTGGCTCACCAAAGCCATGGCTAATTGGACCAACACCAGTAATAGATGTGCTTGAAGTGGGAGACTGAACTAAAGAGCTCCAGATGGTCTGTCACAACAGCAGCTCTGAGGCTTTAGTGTAGAGGTTTCCTCATCCGTTCAAAGCAGACAATTGCTCAAAGCTAATCAGCAAAGTCATCTGCATCTTCACTTCTTGTGCTAAGAAAACAAAATTTCCCTGGGGTCCTGAAAAACAGTATTTCTCAAGTGGACAACTGGGCATGAGTCTTTGATTCCACTGCTTTGTTGGAGACAGTTAATTTCATGTAACTTGCCAAAGCAAATCCCTCCAGAACACCAATTCCATAATATTGCTTCTTAAGTACATCATCTGGAAATGTCCTCAGCAGCAGGAGGCTTTGGTTGCTTTCAGTCCTTGAAGAGCAGCATGACATGCAGGCAGAGTCAGAGAGCTGTGGAGCTCACTGGGGCAGCAAAATGCATCCCATCACATCAGCAAGGAGTTCCACCAGGTGAGGAGTGGCAGGGCAGGCAGAGTATAGGAGTGTCCTCTTGCTACCACAGGCTGGACACATTCACAGTGGTAATTGTGTGCTGGTAAGCATTTCCTCTGCACACCACAGACAGGGCTTTAGGGATCTGGTACAAACATTTTTTCATTCTGAGACACCAAGTACCATTTGTCAGAAAATATGGGTATGATACAGTGAGCAGCAGCTAACATACCATCTGTGGGGTATTTCTGATCATAACATTGAAGAACATAAGATTACATGATGTCCCTGCCCATGTCAGGGGGATTGGACTAGATGGGCTTTATAGGTCCTTTCGACCCAAACCCTTCTGTGATCTGTGTGATCCTGTGAATGGCAGACTCTCACACCCAAGACATTTGTCATCATCCCAATCTCCTCAGACACCCACCCTCTGCATGATGCTCCACCCAGGTGATGAAGCCTTCTAGAGCACAAACCATCTCAAGCTGGTGAAAAATGTCACGTGACTGAAACAAAATCCAAATAATTTCCACACAGGAAACTGTACTGAAAAGAATGTATTCTCTGTGCCCCTGAGAGACAGAAGAACAAGGACATTCCCATTATCTCTATATAAAGCCTAAGCCTTTGGCCTTCTCAGGTCTCAGTCACCTACTTATCCCCCTCACATGGAGCCTGTAATGCTCATGGGATACAGCAGACATCCCCTTCAACAGGGATTCCCTTGCACACCCTGCTAGTGAGCCCTGGGAGGCTGGAGAGAGATCAGAGCTGCTCAGTTCTGCTCCAGCAGGAAACCTCCTGCTGTGGGTTGATGTTCAGGTGCCTACACAGATTGCAGCATCTCCTGTGCCTGGGGCCACTTCAGCTCCTCCTCAGGTGATTGGGGTCCCTGATGGCCTGACCAGGAACTGAGAGGCACTCAGGGCCATGGGAGGCATCAGGAATGTCTGCATGGATGTGCTGCTCCTCTGAGCACACATTACAGCTCAGGTGAAAGGAAGTCAGCCCTGCATGTGTTAGGTCCCTACTGGTGAATACTCTGTCCTACTTCAACTCAATCAGCTTGCCCGGTGACTGGTCTTCAGACCCTCATAAACCACAGTAGATATTCCATAACATAGAACTTATATACATCTGTTCATTGTTTACAGACACATCAATGTTTGATGTGTTATCAACTGCCTCTTAATACTGTCACACAGGGGACAGGCTTGGTGACAGCGGCTGTGCTTGGACATGTTTCTGAGGGTGGGTTCCTCTCATTTAGAGTGACCGTGTATGACCTAATGTTGAGAAACTCAAAGATTTTTGTTCATTTGCTGCACCTGTTATTTTCAGAGGAATTAGCATATATTCCCTCAAAATCTCCAGAGGAAGAACGTTCTGCCTCATCACTAGTACAAAAGAAATGGTTTGTACAGCAAACCACAAACACCAGTTTTGCTTTTTTTGCCAAAATACAGATGGGCATTATAGCACTAGGATGCTTCCTAATTAAAGACTCTGATGCTGCTTCTCCCTTGCATTGCTCTCTTATCAGAAATAGCGTGTGAGGAAAGGGGTTTTTCAGCCATTTTGATCCAAGCATTGGGACCAGCCTGTTTGCAGAGAGAGAGCCAGAAAGTGGCTGAGCTTAAACAGGTAAGTGTAGGAAGATCACTGACTTTCCAGGCTTGCAGCTGGTGGGCTAGATGGGGAAAAGCTATGGTTGTGGTTACTGGGAGCAGCTATTTAGCACTGCCCCCTGCTTGGATGCCTTCCCACAGTGGGGATCCTGCCTTGCAGAACTCTGGCATAGGCAAAGCCATTTTGCTGTGGCCATTATGTGATTATCATCTCCTGTTCAGTGGATGCTTGGTGAAAATCCAATTTCACTTTGCCTGTACTATTTATAATATTATGTAAGAATGCCATCTCCCCACCTGGTTGTTCTTTTCCCAGCTTGACAACCCAGTAGTCCCATCAATTTTGTCCTTGCTATCTGTACCCTTCCTAACTGCACAGCCCAAATCTGCAGACAGCAGGTGGTCTATGGGCCTGGTACAATGTTTTCTTGTTTGTTCTCAGTTGATCCTGACAATTCCTGATATTTTTTTTGCATTCTGTGGTCACCAGTGAGCACTGACCTGACATTTGGAGGCAACTATTCACTATTCTGGTAGCCTTCCTATCTCCTAATCCCGGTCCTCCTTTCAGAGACTATGGACAGAGAAGTTGAAGTTCTGTTTCATGTGCAAAAAGGGTTTTTCTGACTGATGATTATACAGTCTGCCTCATAAGGACAACATCTTTCTCAGTGGCTTTCACCAGAATGACAGTGAATGAGACTCTAGAGTAGCACAGCCTAAGTAACAGAGCAGTGGAGAGACGTAAAGCAGTAAACTTTTATTTGGGGTGAGAACACTTCAATGAGTGTCAGAGTTGTGCTGTTCCTCAGACTTCCTCATGTTCCCCGTAAACACAAGCAGAAGAGCTGGCCAAGGAGATGACATTCAGGATGCCCTTTCTGTCACCCACCAAAGCAGCTGAGGAGCTCCTGTTACAGAGCAGGGGAGTGGGGTGGGCAGGCTAAGACGCCTCTGGGTAAGATAAAGAAAAAAGAGAGCAAGTGGCAAAAGGGGGAGGGAAGGAAAATCAGGATTAAGTGCATAATATTAGCACTAGCAGCAACTGTATCCTAAAAAAGATAGCAATGAGGTGATATCTTCCTCGGCTGGCACTCATTTGTGACAGATGCACAAATCCCACTTCTGGGAAAATTTCAGTGCTGTAAATGGAAATAAATTGATATGGAATTCCTATAAATCTGCTAACTTTAAAAATTAGACTTTTGAAGGTTAAGACAGCCCAGTGGTTTACCAGAGAATTTTCTGAGTGATGGAGTCACTGCAGCCAAGTTTCCAACAGGATACCTAGCAAAATCTTCTAGTGACATTTTCTGAACTAAATTTTTGTGTTGCAGAAAAGTTCCTTTAGCATCCTTAGGAAATTTATCAACAGTCTCATTATTTTATGTTGGCAAACAGATTCCCTTGGGTGTCAGGCTAAACATGGTCTTAATTGCTCTCTGCAGCCCTCTGAGGTGCCAAGGAAAGGATGCTGCTTCCTAAAGGGCAAATCAGTTGTGCAAAGCAGAACAGCTCCAGCAGAAGACAATGATGACTATGTGACACCAGACAGCCCAAAACTGGTGTGTTTGACATCTCAGTTAGGACTGTGGCCTGAGAAAATATATGTTAAATCTTCCACAGCTCAAGATGTTCTGCCAACTTCAGCACTGCTTTGCTGAGAAACACAGGTGTATATTGTCTTGCAAATCAGTCCCTCAGGTCCCCCAAGTGCCTGCTGCTCCCTGACAAATATCTTCAGGTGAACAGTACCTGTCATGGTGCCTCAAAGGGTCTTGCTGCAGACTCATGACAAGACTCCCCGCTGCTGTTTCCCTCTCACATTGGCTAAGTTTGGGCATTCTCTGCCTGGGCTCTGATCCCAAAGTCTTCATATGTGCTGGACTCTGTTTCCCCAGCAGTCCTGTGTTGGCATCAGGGCTGTGGTGCTGGCACTAGGGGGGAGGAGGATGGGGTTGCAGCGCCTGTAAGACCACAGCTGTGACACCCTAACAGCAGGGATCACATGGTCATAGGACAAGGGGGAATGGCTTCAAAACTGAAAGAGATTAGATTTAGATTAGGTCTTGCAAAGAAACTCTTCTCTGTGAGGCCCTGGAACAGGTTGCCCAGAGAAGCTGTGGCTGCCCCATCCCTGGAAGTGTCCAAGGCCAGGTTGGATGGAGCTTGGAGCAACCTGGGACAGTGGAAGGTGTCTCTGCCCATGGCAAGGGGTGGAACTGAATGACCTTTAAGGGCCCTTTAAAATCAAACCACTGTGGAATTCTATGATTTCTCCTCTCCTGGGGCTCCTGACAGGAGTTTACAATGTGAACTGATGAATTTTCCTTTGCCAACAAAGAGATTCTGAAGAGGGATATTTTCAACCATTTTCTCTACTACTACTGGAATGCTGCATTTAAGCTCTCTGGCTGTCCACGTGGAGCTATATGAGCCCATCAGCTGCTTCTATTTAAAACATTTTTTCAGAGATGATCATTTATAGCCACTCTTTTCTCAAGACCTTTGCACAAGCCCTTATCAGATGACAGGCAGCCTCGCTCCACAGAGTGTCAATGCAAAATGATCCCCATTCCCCATAAAGCAGTGAGGAATTCATCTTCCTTAAATCAGTGTCCTTCTTTGATCCTCATAATCCATCAGACTTCATAGCGGTTGCTGTCAGAGGTGATTTTGTTCCCAGCCTCTGCTCCTTCTGCATGCATCCTCCCCCAGCTGGGAACAGCTTATTCGTTCCTTTCCCCATTACATATCTTCCCCATCCTCCCAGGATGGGCAGGAGCAGCTCTCACTACTGAGAGACACTTGGCTTCTGCTCCCAGCTCCTCCTCCACTTCAAGGTCATTTGGGTTTTCTTTCTTGGATGATTCTTCATAAAACATGTGCCTAGGTGGTGGCCCCTGGCTGGGCTCACACAGAGTGACAGTCCAGGTCCCTGTGGGGTGGGCCACAGCAGCAGCTCAAAACTCAGGCCACTCTGCACCCCCCGCCATCCACTTACCCTCTGTCAGTGAGAACAGCTGCTGGACCCCAACTCAAGCTGCCTGGGGAGCAGGCTGGGGCAGCTGAGGTCTGGCCGTGTTTTGGGGCTTCCAGACTCCAGCCAAGGACTCTCAGAAGTCCCTGAATTCTTCACCCTCTAGGAAGGTCTGTATTTTCACTCCCTCATCCCAGTACAACTTGTGTTCCCGGACTGGGAAAATGCTGCCTGGGGATGAGCTCTGCTCTGCTCAGCCCCATGTACCACCTCAGCAGTAAGGAAAAAACAGACTGTTTCCCTTTGCAGAATAAATACAGTAAATCATTTCTTCAAAACTAAAACTAAGCTCTATAAAGCACTTAAGAGATGGGATACGAGCTAGTCTTTTGCACATTATCATTGTAGGGTTTACCAGAAGTTTTCCCTCAGATTTCATAGGTTGGGGCCTCTTGCTGATCAGCAGAGCAAAAGATGGGCTTTCAGGAACTTTTGTGTTAATTTGTTAGTTTACAAGAGAGTGGATGCCCCCATGCACCACAACTGAGCCCAGTTGACTGCTGGAAGTACCTGGGCAGCTGCTGTGTTCCCTGTGGGACAGCACGTCCCAGGAGATAGGGGAGAGCACCCAGGTGCTGGGTTGGCACAGCACCGTTGCACGGGCTCCAAAGGGGCCACTCTGGATTCAGACTGAGCAGGGAGAGCACGCTCGGGCCGCAGTCTGACATTTAACCTTTCAGCTGGGAATGGAGCTATGCTGGAGCAAGTCTCCCTGGGGTAAGAATAGCATCTGCTGTCTTGGGACACAGCACAGTTGTCCAGCTCCTCCACGGCAGCACATGGCACTGAGACACAGAAGGCAGCCTACCCTCCCAGGAATGTCTCAGGCACTATTAGTGGAAGTGAATCATGCCCACAGACAGGCACGACCCTGAACAGGAGTCTTAGGAGAGCAGGGCTATTTTGGGCCTTTGACACTGAGGATGAAAGGAGACACATGATGGGCTGATACTCTTGGCATGGGCAACCTCCAAAGCCCTCTGCAGCCTTGTCTCCTCCACTAGGAATGTCTCTTTTGAAGGATGAGGGGTGATTTGGTGGGACCTGGGAGCCCAGGAGGTGGGTGTGGAGGGAGCTGTGAGTTTGAAGGGCGTGCAGGGCCACCTGTGCCCAGCCCTCAGTGCCACCAGCACATCGTGCTTACGGCAGGCCCTGTCGGAGGGTGTGCACCTGCCTCTGAGCTTAGGGCACACAGCTGCCTGCTTTATTTTCATCCACATCCACGAGAGTTAGAGAGATACCAGAGAGGAAACACAAATCTTTTGCAGCCAGGAGGATATTTAATTAGTTCCACCTGAAGCTCTCCATCTCTGGGTGGTTCTTCAGCATCAGGAATGTTTGAGAGGCCCCTTTTCTTCTTCCCAGCCATCAAAATTCCCTCCTCAACTTATCCCATCCTTTTAACATCCTCTTTCTTTTTCTAGTATGAATTTCTTTCATTCCACTTTTTTATGTCTCATTTATTTGTTTCATTTTCATTGTTTTGTGAAAAGTTGCACATTAAGCTGTTTGGGGAATAATCCCCATTCTCCCTGAAGAGTTTTCCATCTGGATCAGCAAGCCAAATCAGTCTCCATTTTGCCCCACATTCAGCTGGAGACACAGCAGCAGTGTTAGCAGGCAGGAACAAGTGGTCAGGGGATTGACTGTGTGTTGGGCAGCTTATAAAGTTCCGCCACTAAATGCAATCCCACAGCCCTGGGGATTGATCTTATGGTAGCTCCTGGAAAAAGGATACTTGGTACGGTCCCAGCCTTCTAAGCCATTTCCAAGCACATCCAGCACTCCTGCACATGAAGACTCCATTGGTTCAGTTGGCAGACAAGAGACACAATTCCTTATCCATGGGCAAGTTATTTTTTCCAGCAGCCTAAAAAGTTAAACTGCCTCCTGCTACAAACCCCCCAGTCTGGCTTTGCCAGCACCTCTGTGCTCACTGGGCACCCCCTGTGTCTCTCAGAACACAGTACAACACAGGCTGTGGGCGCTGTGCACAGTCCCCCCTTGGCTGCTCACTGAAAGGTCAGGCTGGTTATAAAGGCTTCCCCTCACCCCATTTGGTGCCATGTGATGTGGTTCAGGTTCCTGCAGAGCACCTTGCCAGGTGGAGACTCAGCCAGGGCCTTAGCACCTGGTCCCTGCTGTGGCAGGCTCTGAGATGGGTTGTGTGCTTCTCTGAGGGTCTCCAGCAGTGGAATGTTCACGCTTGTGCTGCTCTGAACCATCAGCACTGGCTAAACTCCCTCACAGTAACTCGAGCTGTGAAGGTTTGTGCCCGTGGCCAGGCATTTCTTCCAATTTTCTTATCACGCACCATCGGTACAGTTCAAAACGCACCACAGGCTTCCCACAGAGCTGCACTGCTGCCAGCAGGCCCTGAGCCCAGATCTGCAGTCCTGCTCTCAGGATCCTCAACTCCAAACCAGCCAGACCCGCACACATGGCATGTTATGCCAACACAGGCACCATGGTCTCTGTTTATAGTCAGCCTGGGGGCTTAAGCTGCAGGTGGGAGAGCCAGGCTCTGACACTGCCATCCAGCCAACCCCAACATGACCCAGAGCCCACACTTTAACCCCTTTATGAAATGGGGGAGAGCTGCACTGCCAGCAGAAAGGAGCTGGTGTAGTGAGGGTAGGAATTATCCTGCTGAAGTCACATCCCTGCAGAGCCTTGCAGGGATTGCTGAGGCTGCTGTGCTCTGCCAACTCTGCTTGAGCAGGTGGGGGAGGTCTCAGGGGAGCAGGGATGGTATAGCTGGGGCAAGAGCAAACTTAGTACCAAAATCAGGAAAGAGGGTTGGGATTACATGATAATGCCATGCTGATGCCTGGACACTCTGAAATGAGTAATGCCAGTCTCATTAGGGTTGCTAGACTTACCTAGCAGTTAGTAATTTCCCATTGGTTTTGCATGGCTGCTCCTAAACAAATTATAACTCTTTTTCTACAGGTTTATGAAGTAGATTATTGCACTGGGTAACCAGGCATTTGACGTGGTGGAGTAGGATCAGTGACATGGCCTAAGAGCAAAGCAGGACTTGGGATTCCATCTTGAAGCACAGCACTGTGCCATGAGCTGCTGAGAACAAGGTGCAGGAATTCCCCTGGGAAAGAGCTGCTTCCAGGCAACTGAAACAGAAGTCATCCCACAGGAAAGAAAAAGAGCAACACACCTAGATATATCCCAATGGGTGTGAAAACTAACATTCAATTCTGATTCCCCAAAATCACAAGCCCATCATAGTGGATGGAGGCCTGTCTTGAAAGGATCATGGTGTGGGGACAGTTTTTGGGGAAACTATGGCTAGGCTGACTGATAAGGTTTATTAAAGTTCCAGATTTCTCAGAAAAACCGAAGATCTTGCATCTTATCAAGTCAGTATTTCATTAGGTTATTTTCTGGAAAGTAATAGGAAAAGCTGGGCCACTGCATAATAATCATTATCAAATGCTCTCAAGACAATGTAAAAAAATCAATTGTAACTAGGGCATTAGTTCACAGATCTCTGGAGAACAAGGTAAGAGGGGAAATCAGTAACCCCAAATGCTGCTCAGCCTGGCAATAGGGCCATCCTGGCTCTTTGCCAATGAGCATGAGTGCACTGGGTGAAGAGGAAAGAAAAAAAATGTGTCTGACAGGGAGCCATGGTGAAACCTTCAAAGGTGTCATGGGAGGGACAGGTGTCTGCTGATTTTATTAACCTTTATTAACCTTTTTGTAGTTGAAAACTGAGAAAGATGTGACATCCATCACTCTTTTTCAGACAGGAGTGACAGAACATCTTGGGTTTCTCCTCTCCCATCCTCGTTACTTGTCAGCAGAAGCAGGCCAGACTCCTTCCTGAGCACTGCCTGGCTCTGTCCTCGAGATAGAGGACATCCCTTCCAGGGATGTCTTCTCAGCAGTCTGCTGGGTTTTCTCCCTACCTGAAATCCTGCAGTTTCAACTATACCATACATTCACCACAAAGTAGCTGAATGCATCTTTGTCCTTGGGAAACACCAAGCAGAAGTATGGTGCCCAGTGCCACTGGGGAGATGAGCTTCAGGCAGCTACTCAGACTTTGCTGCTGGCACTGCAGAGCATTTGATAACCATTTCCATGGGAACAAGCACAAAAGACACGTAAGTTCAAGTCCTGCTCTGCTTGGAGCTGCAACACTTGGTATGTCAGAATTGGGCCAACTTTCTGACAGGTGGTTTGACTATACGGAGATTCTAAGCACTCAGTTTGCAATGCACACAGATGGCTGTGGGCTCACAGGCTGCACCAGTCTCGTTCTCCCATGCAGAAGTACAGCAGTGTAACTAAGCACGAGCACTGTAATTTTGTTCACATTGCATGTTTGATATACCACATCTGTTTGTACAGTACTTTATTTTCAGCTTCATTTAACAAGGTCAGGATACCTGCTTTCAAACAAAAGGTGAGGAGGAAACCTGTCAAACATCTAGGTTTTAAATTCAGGATAAAATTGGTCAAACTGATCATGGTAGCAGTAAGACTCGAACACACAGTTTTGACTATGCTAAGTTTAGCAACAAAATGACTCTCATTTGAACATCCACATTTGGAGCATCTGAAGTTGCAGGTATCTATTTTATTGACACTGGTACAGCAGCAGTGGCAGAAAATGTTTGTGTTCACAAACAAATAGAAGATTACTTCCTATGAGTGTAGCTCTAGCTACTGCAAATCCACAGCTGGAAAGATACTTTGTGGAAGTTCTGGTTATCCCAGAGGAAGTTCATTTTTCAGTTCCTAACACCACCTGGAAAGGAGAGGTTTTGTTCAGTCTACACATGTCCAGATGAGTCTTTTGATCCCTGAAATCATCCATCCCAATGCACCATCCAGGTAGGATGTGCAAGTGGAAACCAGACCAAGGCAGTGGTGTCTGTAACACATCACCACACGTCATGCTGTTGGACTGATGGGTTCAAATGCACAAACACATCTGTTGGCTTTCCTGAAGCGCTACTTTCATGCTGCATTGCTTAAACAACCCCCACCCTCTGGGATAAGGAGTACACCAGCATTTCCAAAAGTGAGTCTATAGCATGGAAGGGCTTAAAAGATTTAGGCATCACAATGATTAATTTTAGGCCTACCAGAACTTGTGCCATGAACTTATGCTCAGTATATACTGCACAGTATCAGGTAACTCAAAGGAGGATCTAAACCTGCAGCAGATTGCAGAGAGTGGCCCATAGTCAGTCTGCTCAATCTGTCTTTACCTAAGCATATCCAATAGGAGATACCTGAAATCTTGCCACTGTCTAGGTTTCCAATTCAATTAGAGATTGAACATTCCCTTTATAAAGTAGTCTCATGTCTAGAGACACCTGGAAGAACCTAGACTGAACCCTCCTAGTGTGTCCTCTGCTTCTTGGCAAGATATCCTGGCAAGCACTGAGGAGTCAAAGCCTTTTCCTGCTGCAGAGCATTAGGTGACAGTGAAAGCTGGCAGAACCAAAAGTGTCTGTTGAGTCCCAGGCCAGATCCTTCAGGAGAAAACATCTCTTCCAGAGTGAAAATGCTGCAGAAAGCAGTCTGGAGCTGAGGTTCTCCATTTCCTGGATATGTGCTCTAGGCCCTAGTAGTTTTTCCAAGACATGCACTGGGGTTTTTTACCTCCAGCCACAAACTATGCTAAACTAGTGCAGTCAAAAGATCACACTAGGAAAGGTAGCTCCAGATCTTGTGCCAGTCTTGGGTTAGAGATAGACAACTGCCAGGGAAGTTCAGCTAAAGACACAGAGCTGCTGCTCTTTTCTCAGTCAGAATGCTAATTCTGCCTAAGGCTCACAGGAGGGATGTTTTAGGAATGTTCAGAGTTAGGTTGACTTACATTATTTTCACTTAATGAAGCAGCTCCTTAAATCTGAAACTAATCTGATGAAATCAGCCACAAAGCAATGCTCAGCACCAGAGCCTGAAATGCCAGAGGCAGAGAATCATAGTTCACAGAATGTTGTGAGCTGGAAGGGATCATCTGGTCCAAAACTCCTGACATGGCCAGGAACATCTTTCCAGTGAAAGACCAGGTTGCTCAGAGCACCATCCAACCTGAGCCTGAACATTTCCAGTGATGGGGATCCACAACATCTCTGGGTAACCTGTGCCAGGGCCTCACCACTCTCATGATGAAATATTTCTTCCTTTTGTTCAATTTATTTAATTAAACATACCCTATTTCAGTTTAAAACCATCATCCCATGCCCTACCACTAAAAGCTCTCCTAAAAAGTCTTTCACTGTCTTTCTTATAAGTCCCTTTTATATACTGAAAGGCCAGAATAAAGTCTCCTCAGAGCTTTGTCTTCTCCAGGCAGAACAACCCCAACCCTCTAAGCTTTTCTTCAAAAGTCCCTTCCTTCCAGAGCTGTCCTTTTGAATGATGGCTGTACCCACTGGCAAGGCACAAACCTGCTGCTCAACTTGCTTGAGCAAACAGCACAACTATACACCTGCCTCCTGCTGTGAAGCCTTACCTTTGTAGCAGGGCCTTCTCGGGCTTTGGCTCTGAGCTTGTTTACTTGGCTCTCAGCAATAGCTACCCTTTCCTCAGCCTCATCTATCTTATGTTGTGCTTTTCTCAATTTGGAGAGATTAATATTGGCCTGTTCATCCTGAAATTGCAAAACAAAAAAGAAATTAAAAACCATCTGGCAACATTCTGAGGCACAGATCCAGTTTTTAAACTGACGGTACTATGAACTGGTAAATAAGTATTTGCTTCAGTTTAGTGACTCACAGCTTCCTCAGCTTGTCTTTTGTAGGATTTGATTTTCATCTGCAGTTTATCTACCAGATCTTGTAACACCATCATGTTCTTCCTGTGTTCTTCATTCTGAGTAAAGAGAATATGTAATTACATGTCCTTGGGAGACAAAACATCAGAAGAATTGCTTTCTATTTTTACCCACCTGGAGCGTGAGCTCTTTGACATGCCACTCATATTTGCAGATGTTTTTCCTAGCCTCTGCAGATTGTTTATGTTCTTCTTCCAGCTCAGCTTCTAATTCTTGGATCTGGTGAATTAATCAACAATTACCTTAAGCAAGACTCACATAGGACTTGGAGAAGAAAGGTGTCTCTGACTTCCATGTTCAGCTGTGGTACTCACCCTGACCTCCAGCTTCTGGATTTGCTTCTTGCCTCCCTTCAGGGCCAACTGCTCGGCCTCATCCACACGGTGCTGCAGGTCCTTCACCGTCTGGTCCAGGTTCCTCTTCATCCTCTCCAGGTGGGCACTGGTGTCCTGCTCCTTCTTCAGCTTTTCTGCCATCATGGCCGCCTTGAGAGGAAGATGACACAAGAAACCAGAGGAATGTGAAGGAACAGTGCATGCTGTGTACCAGTGGAGCATTTGCTCCTGTTTCCTGATGACCATTCCTGCCACTCCATTTCCTGCTTCATTTTTTTTGCGTGACATGATAGTGGCAGAAACATGACAGGAATAGTAGGAAAAAGGATGGGACAAGACTGTCTTGCTGCACACGCAGAGCTGGAATGACAGAAAGGGTAAATGCTCTGTCCCACTGTATGGTCACACTGTGACCTCCACTGCCAGCAAGGTGCCACAGAATCATAGAATCACAGAATATTCCAAATTGGAAGGGATGCACAAGGATCATCCAGTCCAACTGCTGGCCCTCCAGATACCCCAGCAATCCCACCATGTCCCTGAGAGAGCTGTCCAAACCCTCCTTGAGCTCTGGCAGCCTTGGGGCTGTGCCCACTGCCCTGGGGAGCCTGGTCAGTGCCCAACCACCCTCTGGGGGAAGAACCTTTTCCTGAGATTCAACCTAGCCCTCCCCTGACTCAGCTTCATGGATTGGGAAGAACAGGAACCAGAGGACCTGGGGGGTGGCTTTTTCCATTTTGAGATTCAATTACTTTGGAGGAAGCAACCAATTCTCTTCACCTTAGCAGGAGAGTAGCGGGTTCTTTAATTCTGAAGACAAAAGAGGCTACCAAGTGAATCCTCCTTGCAAGAAACAGCACTGGGAGTTAGGAATTGCTGTCCAGATGTCCGTAGGGAAGGTCAAGGAAAGCCCTTTGCCACTAAGCCAGGAGGCATCTCCTGACACAGCAGTTTGGGATTTCCCAAGTGCACAGAAAAGAGGTCCACAGGGCAGGGACTCACTGATATCTCAGATGGGATTAGCAGAGCAAACCTGGAGTCATTTAAGCAAAATATTCCTCTAAATGCCAACAGAAATGAGGAAAGTGTC
Source organism: Manacus candei (assembly GCF_025592945.1). Lineage (NCBI taxonomy): Eukaryota > Metazoa > Chordata > Aves > Passeriformes > Pipridae > Manacus > Manacus candei. The sequence goes on along the minus strand of NW_026138095.1, from coordinate 12,094,945 downwards.
TGATTCCTTCTCCTGCACACAGGGCACAGCGAGAACCACAGCAGAGCCTGGGAACAGGCTCTTGTGCTCAACACCTGGAGTGTGGTGGGTGCTGTGCTGTAGTGAGTGCCCTGCTATTTGCCACAACAGCCTGGAGGGCTACTGCCACAAGGCACAAAGTAGTTTAAAAGAATCTATGCTATTTAAGACAAACTAGGATTTAGTTTGCTCTCAAACATTGGACTCCTACACAATAAAACGAAGATTTTGGTGAAATATTGAGTGATGTCACTTACAAAAAATGTAAAATTCAAGAAGTTGCTTTGGCAGCAAAATATCTGAAAAAGTGTATATTGAAAAATGTGAGAATAAAATAATGGTACTAGATATTTTATATATATGTGTGTATAATTTATTGTAATGTTCTATTTCTCTTTTATTCAAACAGAATAGAAGTTATTATAAAATAGGAAGTTCCATATCAAAATGAGGAAGAACTTCTTTCCATGGAGGATGGAGAGCACTGGAACAGCTGCCCAGGGAAGGTATGGAGTCTCCCTCTCTGGAGATATTCCAAACCCACATGGATGCATTCCTGTGTCACCTGCTCCAGGCAACCCTGCCTGGGCATGGGAGTTGGACTGGATGATCTCCAGAGATCCTTTCCAAGTCTAATGATTCTGTGATTTTATCTAGTTTTTTTTTCATTTTCATGAGCAAGTGGAAAAGTTTTCTTTCTATTTTAACTCCAAATAATGTATTTAAGTGTTAAGATTTTGGTTTGCTCCTCTGCATCAAAAATGATTAACAGGTTGAGTTCCATGACATACCAGCCCTATGGCCTGGCTGAGCTTCACAGGCCTTGTCTGGGAGGATTTAGCACCAATTTTGAATGGACATTTACAATTCTCATTTAAAAAGTTGTTAAATAGGATTTTGCAAAGACAACTATTCAAATTCATTAGCCACTGTAGTGGTTTCAATACTGCAGGATTTCTTTGTGGATTACATTTTCTTGCAGCACTGAAGAAAGTTATTTGTTTACGACCAACCAAATGTGGGTTTAGTCCATAAATGAAGGCAACAGCCCCAATAACTCATCTCTCAGCAGGACATGGTCCCTGTTGTTCGAATCCTCTTCTGACAGGTAGCCTTTTCAACCATGCCCACAGACTGGTTCTTGTACAACACGTGACAGAAGTATTTACATTAACCCCTAGCAGCAATGCTTCTGGAAACCCTGAAAATTCAAAGGGAAAAACACAGTAACATCCTCACATCTGTCATTGCCTTCTTTGCTCTTTCTTCAGCACTTTTTGATTCATTAGTAACATCCTCTATCTCTCTTTGGATTTGTGCCATATCAGTTTCAAGCTTCTTCTTTGTATTAGAAAGGCTGGTGTTCTACAAAGAAGAAAGAGAGAGGCTTTGAGTGTCTGGTTTTGGTCTCTTACACACAGATCACGAATTACTATTCATTCTTACTCCATGAACCTCCGGACCCCAAAATATGTCAGTCTTAGCAAAGGAAACTACCTGGGTATGGAGGAGCTGCACACGTTCACTGGCATCCATCAGTTCCTGCTCAGCCACTTTCCTCGACCGCTCCGTCTGCTCCAGGGCTGCCCGTAGCTCCTCAACTTCAGCCTGCAGCAGGTTTGCTCTGCGCTCCACCATGGCCACCTGCTCCTTCAGGTCATCCTGGGTCCTGAGAGCATCGTCCAAATGGATCTGGGTGTCCTAAATTTGAAGAGTCAGTTTTGTCCTAACAAACTTCTCGAATACTGTGTTTAAAAATAAATCAACCACAAGGTAAACAAAGACCTTGAGAGCTCCCTGGATGCTGTGCAGGTGTTTCTGTGCCTCTGCAGCCTGGTGGTTTGCATGGTTGAGCTGGATCTCCATTTCATCCAGGTCTCCCTCCATCTTCTTCCTCAGCCTTAAAGATTCACTTCTGCTCCTGATCTCAGCATCCAGAACATCCTGCATTGTCTCCACAGTCCTTTCATGGTTCTTTTTTAACTGGTTGATCTCCTCATCCTTGTCAGCAATCTTTCTGTTGATCTCTGTCTTAATCTGAGTCAGTTCTTGGTTGACAGCAAGGATTTTGACCTCTTCATGCTCAAGAGCTGCCTTTAAAAGAAAAAGGATAAAAACAAAGATGAAGGTAACATTTTGGAGAACATGATCAGTGACTTCACAGAAAATCCAAAAGTTTGTGGCAATCAATATTGCACACAGGCGGTGCCAGGAAAGGAACAAAAAGCTGCTTAGCATGCTCTATACTTTTTCCAGTAATATTTAAACTAACTCACCTCTGCCTCCTCCAGAGCTAATCGCAGCCCATTTTTTTCTACTTCAACTTGCTTTTTTGCTTTCTCAAGATCTCTGATCATTTTGCCATTTGCAGTAATTTGCTCTGTCAGATCAGCTACTTCCTCTGGGAGAGAAGAATGACATCAACCAGAGGAGCTGAACTCTATGCTCTGTGGCAGCGTTCAGCACCTCTTTTGCATGTATAAATATGTATACACATACATACATGTGTACACAGTCGTATATGTGTCTGAAAATATGTACAGATAAAAACAGACACAGCCAAGTCATGCAGGACAAGTGGGGCATTAGTGTGGTTTCACAGCCCTCCTTACAGGGAGCCTGGAAGAGCCCTGCATGTGTTATGTCTCTGGATAGGCCATCAGTGTCCTACAGGTCCTGTCATTGCGTTCAGTACATCTGTAAATCTCAGTTTCACAAGTTGTTACAGCCTCTGGAGGTCATCACCTTCACCTGGAAATGGCACCTTGATGTCTCTGCAGCAGATACTACAGAGCCAGGACATTTGCTTTATTAGCTTTTTCACTTTACAAACCTGCTTGACAACTTTTGGTGAGACATTGACACTCTCCATTAAGATGGAGAGCACAGTAATGACAGAGTCTTGTCACTCAGTGCACGTCCTGCAGACATGAGTGTCTGCCTTGTTTTGGTAAGGGTGTGAGCAGCTAATCACAGAATAACAGAATGTGCTGAGTTGTAAGGGACCCCCAAGGATCATTGAGTCCAACCCTTAGCCTTGCACAGGCCCATCCCCAAAAGTCAGAGAGGATGTGCCCCAGAGGATCAGACAAGCCCTCCTTGAGGTCTGTCAGCCTTGGTGCTGTGCCCACTGCCCTGGGGAGCCTGTTCCAGTAGCAAAAGGGAAACCAGAGCCAAACACATACGCTCGAGAGTGTGGTTCTCCCGTTTGATTGTTTCAAGCTGATCTAAGTTTTCCTTGTAGGCATTTTTCACTTTGAAAAGCTCCGTGTCCAGCGAGCACGATTCTTTAGAGAGAGTTTCACGCTCCAGCTGGCTTTCCTCATACTTCCCCTTCCATTCTGCCATGACCTGAAAGACATCATAGGATCGTAGAATGGTTTGGGTTGGAAGAGACCTCAAAGATATCTAGTTCCAACTCCCCTGCCATGGGCAGGGACACCTTCCCCTAGACCAGGTTGCTCAGAGCTTCATCCAAGCTGGCCTTCAACACTTCCAGGGATGGAGCAGCCACAACTTCTCTGGGAAACCTCTGTCAGTGCCCTCATAGGGAAGAATTTTTTTCCCAGTTAGCCACCTAACCCTCCCCTCTGTCAGTTTGAAGCCATTGCCCCTTGTCCTGTCACTCCTGTCACTCCAGGCCATTGTAAATAGTCTCTCTCCATCTTTCCTGTCAGCTCCAGTTAGGTCACCCTGAAGCCTTCTCTTCCAGGGCGAACAATCCCAATTCTCTCAGCCTTTCCTAATAGGAGAGGCTATTATGTTTTATTTCCTGCTAGTACTGAAAATATTATTTTATCTGGGGCTACACTTAAAAGATACTGTGCTCACTTATCACCTTATCAAAGTTATGCTGTTTCCTGTCCAGGGCAGCTGCTGATGTGTTTGCTCTCTCTACATCCAGCGTCAGATCCTCCACCTCCCCCTGCAACTTCAAATTCATCTTCTCCAAGGAGGCACACTTGGAATTCACAGTCTCTGCCTGTTCTCCTGCTTTCTGGAGACGCTGAGCAAGTTTTTTCCTTAAGGAACATAAATAAAACACACATATGATTGAAAAAAATCATTGCAGTATGTATGTCATTTTAACTAAGAGTATTGCAAATCCCACTAAAATAATTCAGGTTGGGCTACTAAAAGTAGATCTGTGTCCTGCACAATATATGTAACATCTGGACAGCTCATCCCACTCCCCACGTACTTGGCCTCCTCGAGCTCCTCCGTGCGCTGAATCGCGTCCGTCTCGTATTTGGTTCTCCACTGGGCCACTTCGCTGTTGGCCTTGGACAGGGCGCGCTGCAGCTCCCCCTTGGCTTCCTGCTCCTCCTCATATTGTTCCCGGAGCAAGTCACAGTCGTGGCGAGCGGACTGCAGGGCGTGGGCCAGGGCGTTCTTGGCCTAAACATGACCCATAATATTATGTATTTGTGTTGGCTGTGACCGGCAGGCAACCCCATGACCCTGCACACCTCAAATGTGGTCACTGTAGCTTGGGCAGAGGGCAAAGGGCTGGGGCTTTATAAGTGTTCAGGCAGCTACCTTCAGCTGCCACCAACTTTTCTCAGCTCTACACCTAGAAAAGACCAAGACTGATACTTCCACCTTGGCATATGCTGTAACTTTTCTTCCCTGCAGCTACAGAAGCAAAAGAAATCACATGGACTATGGCTTTAAAATTTAAAAACTTAAATCACTTCTAGCATGTCAGTCATCTGCAAAGAACTTAACACAGTGCTCACTGTACACATCCTTCTCAAGAGTAATTTTATTGTGTTAGTCTGTGGGCAATACTTACAAACTTCCAAAAGTGTTTTTTAAGTGAACTGAGACCCTGACACATTTTGAAGCCTTGCATGTGTTCAGTAGCTCACATTACCTCAATCTCTTCCTCTAACTGCCTCTTGAGTTCCTCCATTTGCTGTGTAAGTGCCTGTTTGCTTCTCAACAGTTGCAGCGTTACAGTCTCTTTCTCTTTGAGTCGATGGTGTAGTTCACCTGTGACAACAGAGGACAAATTCTCAGTCCTGTCCAGATTAAGCATCCTGTAATTTTTTTTCCTAAAGACAAATTTGCTTTAGAAAATTCACTTAATTTTTTCTTTCAAAGCCTAGCTTTCAAGTTAGTAGGATTTTATGCTGTCACACTGGCTGAACTGACAAAAAGTGCTTTAGCAGCTTCCTATAATTGGTGATACAAAAACTGTGATACAAAAGATAAGCCCTAAAGTTTCACTTCATAATATTTACAATAACTGGAAAACATATATTCCATACCACCCTCTGTCCTGTGGGCTGAAGGACACCCGTCCTGTTTCTTGGAGAGGTGCCTATGGGTCATGTCATTATCTCTAGAATTCTTGGAACTTCTTGTAGCCCTCAAATATTGGGTTTTTTCAGATTTTTCCTGAGCCATTTTACATTTCTTCTCCAGTTTTCAGTTTTGTTCTAAGATTCCCCTTGAGCACTATGCTCAATGACCCTACAACAAACTGGTCATAGAATCACAGAATCATCTTGCAAGCACGACCACTTCCAAAAGATCACCCAGAAGAAAATAAGAACAAATTTGGTTATGGTCTATGTGTTCCCACATGACATCTAGAAGTGTTGTACATTCCTTTTCCCTGAGAAGGAAAGGAAATCACATCTGATATTTATTGGAACAACTTTTCTCAAATAAGTTTCTACAGTTAGCGGTCTCGAGCTGTTACTATTAGTGCTAGGCAACTCTGAACACAGCACATCCACGTGTTCCTCCACGGCTCACTCACACACACTCACCCATCTCTCCCTAGAAGGGACAGCACCTGAAGGCCACTCCCAGTTCTTGGCTCAGCAGAGGATCTTACTGAGGGACCAGCCAGGAAGACTCTTGGGCTCCTGTTTTCATCTGATGGGATTTTGGATGTCTGACCCTGTTGTCAACCAGACCAAGGAGTGTTCACACTCATCACTCACACAGTTCCAAGGAGCATGTTTGGTGCAGCAACAAGCTCCATGATGGGAGCACAAAACAGATGCTGCACACACAGTGAACATGTGCACTCTGGGCAGTTCTAACAGGCTGCTCAAATAATTTTGGACTGTCCCAAATTCACAGTTCCCCTGCATGAAATAAGTGAGCTATGTCACATCATTCTGGGAATCACTTACCTAAGCAAATAATGCTTGCAACTGGCACATGAACTTTAAAGTGTCCCTCATGAACTCATTTCCTTTGATTTATTACTAATGTTACCTGGGCCTGTACCAATGAACAATTAGGTCTCACTCATGGCACACACTAGAGAACCTCTTTGCTACTGAAGGAAAAACATATCCTCTCAGCACATCTTTGTGCCTTCCTTACCAGACTCTGTCTGGAGCTGGGCTTTTTGTATCACCATCTCATTCAAATTCCTCTGGTTCTCTTCAGATTTGGCTTTCATCTCACTCATCTGGTCTTCCAGGGTCTGATACCTTTTTTCCAGATTAGCCTGAAAGAGAGTAAGAAAGTGAAACCTGTGTAGGTGTGTTTGTATGGCATTAAATTCCCACCAGACAGAAATATTGGCAATTCAAGTATTTAACTTGTAAAGAAACACCTTGGACTTAGTAATGGTCTTTGTACTCCTGGCCAAGTCATCAATCTCCATCTTGAGCTCGCTCTTCTCCTTCTCCAGCTTCTGCTTGACGCGCTGCAGGTTGTCGATCTGCTCCCCCAGCTCAGCTGTGCTGTCCGCGTGCTTCTTGCGCAGGGCGGCAGCCGTGGCTTCGTGCTGCAGCGTGGCCTCTTCGAGGTCCCGGCGCATCTTCTGGAATTCTGCCTCCCGCTTCTTTTTAAGTTCTGTTTGAGCAGTGGTGGCTCCTCCAGCCTCTTCAAGGCTTCTTCTGATTTGCTCAAGTTCCTGAGCCAGCTCACCATGATGCTTCTCTGCTTTTGCCCGTGTCGCTTTCTCACTCATAGTCTCCTCCTCCAGCTCAGCAACATGGGCCTGAATAATGAGGGAATAGCACATCAGGAATTAAATAGGGAACAGGTAATTCAGTGCTTAGGTTAATGTGTATTTGTCACAGGAGAACACCAAGTCCCTTATTTTATAGATTATAAGCAAAACAAACTCCTTTCAAATTCCATTGTTTTGGCAATGTAGGCAAAAAGTTACTAACAGGAAAGGACCTATGGATCCACTCATGGTAACTTTAGATCTCAGCTCTCTCTTATTGTATGGGGCTTGTGTGGACAGGTTTTGGTAGTGGGGGGATGCACGAGTGGCTTCTGTGAGAAGCTGCTTCCCCCATGTCTGATGGAGCCGATGCCAAACCATGGACAAGTATTGTTCATGGTACTGCAGTTTAAACAAACAAACAAACAGTAATGACAAAATAGTTACATGAAGTATCTTGCCTGCAATTCTCTGATCTTCTTCTGCAACTGAATACCTGAATTCTGCCGTTCCACAATTTTATTTTGCTTCTGGTTAAAATCAAAGTCTTTCCTGTGAAGGAAATGTTCTTTTAATAAAAAGAAAATATGTCCAGTTAAAACCAAATAGTAAATTTGTCACATTTTTTTCCTCGTACTTCCTTAATTTTTCATCTAAATGTTGTTTATAATTCTCCAGATCCACTATGGTTTCCTGTGCAAGTTTCAAGTCTCCCTCAAGCTTTCTCTTTGCTCGTTCAAGATCCACACACACTTTTCTTTCCAGTTCTAAAGATCCTTCAAGCTGTAACAGAAACATATATAAACACAACTGATGGAACAACTGAAGAATCTGCCCCTTCTCCTTGTGTTGAACATGCTCACATGGTTCACTTGCTGCTCCAGCTTGATTCTGGCTTTGGTGAGGTTATTAACTTTGTCCTCCTCAATTTGCAGGTCATCCAGAGCCTGTTGCTGGGCTTCTTGCAGAGCCTTCTTCTCCTTGACTAACTTTGCAACAGTCTCATCCAAACCTGTCACTACTTCAGTCAGATTTTTCACCTATTGTAAGGCAAAACACTTGAAAGTCACTAATAATTTTGGCCTTTATATAATCAATGAACACAGGCAATGAACTCATTAAAAGACTGCCAAAGAGACTTATTTACTTGCATTATATGGTCAAACTATACAATCTCTCTACTTATATATCAACCCTTCAGAAGTCACAAAGCAATGTTGAACTTTGATTTTATGAATTTTTGTATGATTATGGGTTGGTTTTCCAACAGTTGTGACCAAATTCAACACCAGGCCCATGGATTTCCTTATACTTGAACTCCTGTTAGTGTTCAAGCTTACTGAACCTTTACAACCTATACACAGACAGAGCAACTGTTATTAAACATGCAAATAGCAGAAATAAAAAGCACCTTGTTTTCTGTGGTATGCTTTTCCTTTTCAGCCTCGAACAATGTCAACTCGAGGTCATCAAAATCTTTCTTCAGCTCAGAGCATTCATCCTCCAGCTTCCTCTTTTTGGTTGCCAGATCAGCATTTATCTCCTCTTCCTCCTCCAGCTTTTCCATTATCTCCCCTATTCTTGCTTCCAGCTGGAATTTTGCTTTGATCAGCTGGTCACATCTTTCTTCAGCATCAGCCAAATTTTCATTTTCCTTTTACAGAAAACAGAAATGTGTTTCATGGTCACACATTGGCACTGACACTTGCAGAAATCACCTGCTCATTAAGCGACTGGAACATGAAATAGAATTTGCTTTCAGCCCTTTCCTGAACACTCAGATAAAACTTATGTAATCTGAAGAGCCAAATCTGGTTTAAATTACGTACCGTCTGTACTTTCAGCTGCAGATCCTTTTTCTCTTTCACCAGAATCACCATTTTCTCTTCTAGTTCTTTCCTCTTGGTTTCTGATTTAACCAGTTCTTCTTTTGTTCTCTCAAATTCTTCTTTCATTGTGGCCATTTCTTTTTCAGTTTCCACACTTTTCAAGAGAGGTTTTAACTTGAAGTACAGCTTCATCCAGGGCCACTGCTTGACTTTCATGAATGCACGGATGTTGTACTGGATGCAGAGGATGGACTCTCTGAAACCAAAGTGCTCCATCAGTACTGTAAATAAAGCCCATCTTTGAGCAATCAGACCTCGCAGAGGACACACACCTTTGGTCGAACATTCTTTTCAGCTCAAGTCTCCTGAGGTATCCCCTGCACAAAGCCTGGGTCCATGTGATCAGCTGTCCTAAGCAATCATCTCGCATCTCTTCCAGGACACCCAGCAAACCTGCCTTGAAGAACACCTGCAGCCAAGGAACAGAGATCACTCATTGCTGGGCTCACATTTCAATGCAATGAATGATTTCTCATTGCATGGTAAAATTAAACATTTTACCTTAGTGTGTCCAAATTTGTACTGAGTGTGATCTATCTCAATGGAAGACAGTAACTTTTCACATGCCTTCTTGCTGTCAATAAACTTTCCCTCTGGAATGACACCAGCGTTCAGAAGGCGGTATCTGACAAAATAAAGGAAAAAACTTCCCCATCAGTATCATTTTAGTGCACAGGATGCCACAAGAACAGCTGTCAGTTTGAAGATACAGAGAAAGGCTGAGTCTGACTCACACCTCCAGCCTCAAATAGCAAAGCTGTAAGAAAAACAGCAAATAGCAGCAGGTCAGTTCAGTAGGATCCATGGATGTGTTACAGCCCTCACTGAGACTGAGGGCTTGGATGGTCTGTTCTCTGGACCTGAGAGACACTGCTCATGTGTGTCACAGTCATTATCACTGTTGTACAGGGACAGTTCACTGGGTTAGCTGTAAATTCAAAGAATAAATGGATTTTAGGAATAGAGGACCTACTGCAGTTAATCTGACTTCCTGTATAACTGACACATAGTCCTCCCAGACCCTTGTTCATTCAGCCCTCTTGTGATTAAGCTAGTATATATTAAAAAAAAAAAAAAAGAAGAAATTTCTATCTTATCTGAAGCCTTCAAACCTCGGGATTGTCCCAGGTAAACTATTCACCCTCACTGTAGGAAAGGTAATATTTCACTTCTACCTTGACAACATCCTTTTTCAGGTCACGCCTTTGGACTCTTTAAGTTCGTCTTTTAGCAAACAGTTTCCTGCTTTACATCCTCTTTACATCTGTAGGTTCTCAACACCACAAACAAACCATCTGTTAACATTCAATTTCATGAGTTAAATAGAATCACAGAATGGTTTGGGTTGGAAGAGACCTTAAAAATCATGCAGTTCCACCCCCTGCCATGGGCAGGGACAACTTCCACTAGCCCAGGTTGCTCCAACCTGGCCTTGAACCCTTCCAGGGATGGGGCAACCACAGCTTCTCTGGGCAACCTGTGCCAGGGCCTCACCAGCATAGTTTGATTTCAATCTCTCCCTGCACTTGAGTTCACATTTTTCCTGTAGCTCTTTTCTGAACCATATACAGTTTTTCCTGTTCCTCCCAAAGCATGGAACCCAGAATTAGACATAATAGCCAGCAATGGACTACACTGAAAGATTATTCCACTCCTATTGTTTTCACAAATCTGCCCACCCATATCACCCCCCCGGACATTGTTAGTGCTCCAAATACCAGTTCAGCCCTTCTCAGTGTCTTGCTCTCCAGCACACCCTGCCCAGACCTGTAAGGGGGTGCGTGTGTGATTTCTTTGTTCTTAGAGATCTGACCCTACATTTGCCTTTGTTCAAACACAACGAGTAGACAACCCCAGCTGGGTTGCCCTGAATTTAGCAACCATTTATAAATGTCTTATTTGCACAGCAGTTCCCAAGTTAAGATTGTTTGGTCATGGGGTTTTTACTTATAAACTAATGTGCTAATGCTGTAGAAATGTCAGCATGTAGAAATGTTAGCTCAGTACAAAATGAGAGGGCCATGTGGAACTAGCTTAGATGTCCTGCTGAAGTCCCTTTTGTTACTGCAGCCCTATTTGCCAGTCAAACTTGGCATTTCATCAAAAAGTGGTATTTGGTTTAACACAATTTTCTCTCAGTGAAACCACTCTAGTAAGAATTAATTAAACCACATTCTTCAAACCTCTACTAGATAGTGGTTAAATACAGGATGTGCATAGACCACCCTCTGCATTTTTGCTGAAAAAAGCTTGTGTCAAATTTGAGAATTAAAGCAAAGAATACCCAAACATTCAGATGAACATGAATGAACTTGAAAACAGGTTTTGGTGTACAGTATTCAGGAAAGTATTTGGGTGGGCACTGCCCATACAGACCACGCCTACTAGATGTGTCTTCATGCTTTCCATAGTTGTTAAATATTAAAGTAGTCTTTTCCTAGCAACTATATCATTGATTGGTTTAGCAAAACTCTTCTCTCAAATGAATTCGGCTCGATACAAACACAGGAATGCAATTACAGACCTTTGTTTAAAATCCCCATATGGAATCCTGTTAGGAAATCCTTTCCTGCAGATCCGAATACCTTCCAGGACACCGTTACACCGCAGCTGGTGCAGAACGAGCTTGTGATCCATGAGGCCTGTGACAGAGCAACGTGGGGATGTATTAACGGGTTCAGTACTGGTCAACTCCTCTTTCTGCCCCTTTCTAATCTGTGTTTTATGCATTACCTGGGGTCTTTGTTTCATTGGGGATGATGCAACGCACAAAGTGAGGATGAGTTGTTCGCAAGTTGGACATCAGCTTGTTTAGATTTTCCTGTAAAACAGAGATAATGGTCTTTCTTGATCAAAAGAAGTTTTGATCAAATAAATAAATGGATTAATTTCTTGCTTTTATTACTTAGATATATTAGTTACATATATTTAAAATATAATTGAGCTACAAAATCAATGTTTGTCTATGACATCATAAGTCATCTGTTCTGCAGGGTAGTGCAATTCTTTAATCATCTCATGCAAGAATGACACTTTCTGAGTATGGCCCATGTCCCAGCCAGGGGGTGATGCACTCCTCATCCTGCCAGGAAGGGACCAGCCTGTTCCTGGCCTCAGGTGTAGATGCATCACAGCAGCATTAGGGCTGCAACACATAACTTGTGTTGCCCACACTTTCTGCAAGGCACTGGCTGCCACACAGTGTTCTCAGAGGGACACATGCTGGAAGAAGCCAGTGACAGCCAAAGAAGGGAAGGATGTTGGTAGCACCAAAGGGCGAAGCAAAGACAGCTACCCGTGCTGACAAAGCACATCACCTCCCTTCTCCACCACCATCCCACTGGACCTCAGCAGCAAAGCAGAACTCAACCTTTGCCATATCCCAAATGTAACTTGCCACAGAGTGGTCACAGAGAAAGTGGGGCTGGTGATCCTGTGCAGCCAGGGGTGACAGCACTGCCCTCCCAGCAGAGAACACACCTACCCGAAAGAGCACAGACACAGTCTGGAAGGAAGAGCCCTTTTTCTTGGTTTCTTTCTTCTTTCCACCACCTTCAGCTGGAAAATGAGATGACAGTCCAGCTGCAGATCCCTTTCCCAGGGTTATAATTGTGCATCTAACACATGGCACATGAGCACTGGCTCAACAGTGACTCATGTCACATGACAGGTACAGTAGGAACAAGCATGATCCTCTGATCTTACCTTCATCTATGGAAGAAAAGGCAGCATAAAGATGGCATAAAACCTTCACAGATGATTTCTGGTACAGCCCAATGACAGTTTCATTCAGGGGGTCCTTGTTCTTCTCCAGCCACCCAGTGATGTTGTAGTCCACTGTGCCAGCGTAGTGCACCAGGGAGAAGTGGGCCTCAGCCTTGCCTTTGCCAGGCTTGGGCTTCTGGAAGTTGCTGGATTTGCCCAGGTGCTGGTCATAGAGCTTGTTCTTGAAAGAGGTGTCAGTTGCCTTGGGGAACATGCACTCCTCTTCCAGGATGGAGAAGATGCCCATGGGCTGAATAGAAAAAGGGTGTTTTCAAATAAGATAAATTCAAGTTACAATAATACAGAGTAAAAGAAATGCTCAAATTAAAGTACTGGAGGTATTTTATAGAGAATTAGCCTGGGAGGAGCAAGTAAGCAAGATTTGTTGTGAACAGCTAGCAAGATATTCAAAAGCACTCAAAAGATTTTCATGAATAGTTTTGAACTACACAGACAGTGTCTGGAAAACAAAAGAAGCCAAGCAAAAATTGTGTAGTAACTTCTTAGAATACAGTAGTGACTTCTCCTTACCCAGAAGGAACAAAAAGCAAGCAGACATCAGGCTTTGAATTTAACTGAGAGGGAAACCTGAGCAGGAACCAATATGCAGAGGACAATTGGGGTAAATGTGACAATGAAAGATGACAATTTGTAATGAGAAAGAGAAGAAGGAAGAAAGGAAGGGAAAGAAAGAAAAAAATTTAAAAAAAGAAAGAAAGAAAAGAAAGAAAAGAAAGAAAAGAAAGAAAGAAAAAGAAAGAGCAGTGTCTTTTTAGAAGACAGAATACATTCACAGTCAGTCGATAATTAATCACAAAGGTGATGTTTAAAGGAACAGAGGAGGTGAGGAGACCTGAAAGCTTCACAGGGAGACTGCATTGAAGGCACTCAATCCAAACACTCTCAAGAATCCCTTCCAGATCCAATTTGTGTGAGTGCCAAAGATGCTTAAGAAACTCACCTTTTCTATAAGCTCAATGCAGGCAGCCAGGTCCATCCCAAAGTCAATGAATGTCCATTCAATTCCCTCCTTCTTGTACTCCTCCTGCTCCAGCACGAACATGTGGTGGTTGAAGAACTGTTGCAGTTTCTCGTTGGTGAAGTTGATGCACAGCTGCTCCAGGCTGTTGAACTAACGTTTGAGTAAGTGTGTTAGTAATGTTAAACTGCCTCCAATCAATTTATTTCACAGAGATGTCATAGCAAAGTCAGCCAGGCTGTCTCAGAAGGGTTTTGATAACAGTGTAAAGAATATACCATGGGTGGTCCAGGCTTACAGAGAAGTTGTGCTGTGCAGCACATGGTTGCTGTAGCCTGCACTGGCTATGTTTTTGGATGGCCCTAATGTCACTAAATGCAGATTCTGTGGGGAGGGGGACAGCAGATTCATTGCTATGCTTCTGCCATGTCTCTTCTCTTACAAAGTAGGTGATGGATCTACAAAGGCAGAAGCAGCTTCAGAGAGATTTGCCCTGTTCTTGAGGGTTGCACTGAGGTGAGGAGGAGGAAAGGTCATAGAAGTCAAACAAAATGAAAAAGAATTTAAAGACAGCCAGAAGTCTGAGAGTGCTGTATAAAATCAAACCTCAAAGATCTCAAATCCAGCGATGTCTAAGACCCCAATAAAGTGCTGCCTAGGCAGTTTTGTGTCCAGCTGTTGGTTGATGCGCATCACCATCCACAGGAAGAGTTTCTCATAGACTGACTTGGCAATGGCACTCACTGCCTGGTGCACCTGCAGGGAGATGGTTCACACACCTCTGTCAGGGCACTGCCAGGGCCCCATCAGAATAAACCCTCAGCGTGCCCATGTGCACAGCCCACACAGTGCACTAACAGCCCCTAATGGTCCTGACCAGCTCGGCTGTGACCTGCACCCATTCCTTCCTTTAGGCAGAGGATGGTCCCTGCTGCTCCTTGACACTCACCTGATCCACTGTTTGGCCCTTCAAGACATATTCATTTCCCACTTTCACCCGGGGATAGCACAAAGCTTTCAGCAAGTCTGCTGAGTTCAGGCCCATCAGATATGCTGCTTTGTCAGCCTCTGGAAAACAAAATCATAAGCTGAAATACTTTCTTCTTAGCTTAGACCTACAGAGTGCATTGGAACCAGCCAGAGCTCACTCCGAAACCTGCAACGTGGGTGGCTTTAGCCTATCCACAAAACTTGACTAACATTCTCATTTACTCTTCTGAACAGCCTTGTAGAGCTGGTCCTCATGATGGAATGGCTACGGCAGCCCTAGCTGATGTGGTGGAACCTGTGAGGGCATTGGTAATGGGACAAGAGTGGTTTTCCCTTCAACCCACTTCTCCACAATGTCACCCAAGCAGCCCAAGTCTGGATGTGTGACCAGAAACTCGTGAACACTACAGTAATAATATGTCCTAGGCACAAGGTCCTTCAGCAGAGACATCAGGAATAAAGTGGATGCAAAAAGTGACTCTACTGGAGCTGGTAAGCTGAAAGCCAAACCTTTTTTTTTTGTGGTCATTATGGAACAACTGCATCTCTCCTGGAAAACTCCTGCTGTTTCTAGTGAAAAATGGTATGGAAACCAGTTGGAAATAGTTCTCTCACAGCCATGAAAGTATTACCTTCTGTGCCATCTGGCTCTGCTTGCTCCTCACGTGGTTTCTGCTTGAACTTTATGTTTCCGTAGTGCAGGATTGCCCCTGTCAGCTTGTAAATCCCCATTCTCTCATCAGGGCTGAAGCCCAAAATGCCAATGGCTGCCTGCAGATGAGACAGATCAGCCGGTTATAGCAGTGGTGAGAGTAAGAGTGAGACTGTCCTCGTTAACTGTACCCACATCTGTGGCAACAAGCTCCTCCTGGTCATCAATGCTCGCCACAGAGATCTGCCCTTGGCTGATAAAGGGGTAGTCATATGGGTTGGCAGTGATGAGAAGCATCTCTGAAAGGCAAACACAGGAGTGAGAGCCAGAACTTAGCAGGGTAGTTGGAACAATGGCTCAGCAAGATTTCACAAGCTCTCCTTACTTTTGCATCCCAAAGTCTTGGTTTTCTATTAAGAGACAAGGAAGACAGAGGAAAGCCATTCACCCCTGCACCTCACCTGCACACAGTTTCTATTAGAACTTACCCAGGGAGAATAAATGGGAGGTAGAGTAATCCCTGGCCTGGCCAACACCGTGATGTCAGGGATGTAAATAAGCATGACCAAAGTGTCCCTGCTCTGCACAGCCTGAGGCACTGCCTGAGGGCAGGTGACACATGGCACCAGGGCAGCAGTTGCCACTGGACCCTCCATCACTGAGCTGGTATGTTGAGGGGAAATGTTTCCCACAGTGACTTTACTTAATGTCACCAGGTGATGGCTGTCCTTACCAAGCAGTTCAGGCTTCTTATTGGAGAGGATCTGGTAGAAGATATGGAAGCTTCTCTCAGCTTTCAGCTGGAAAGTGACTCTTGACTTTTCCAGCAGGTCTGTAATATGCATGCATAGAAATTTTTCAGGCTCTTCGCCTTCTAGCAGAGCAGTCAGCCCCCCTCAGTCACTCACAGGTCTCAATGTCACCGGAAGCCAGTTTTCCAGAGGTTCCAAAATGGATACGAATGAATTTACCCTGGCAAGCAGACAAAAGATAGTGGTCAGTGCAGCAATCTCTGTTTTTCTTTCTTGAGTTTCAGTGACAGCACCTCCAAATCAGTCTGAATTAGGTTAGATATCCAAATCTAGATAATGGGGAACAGTTTGCTGCAGCCCACATAGCTGTGAGCATGAAACAGCTGCAAACACATCAGCATCTCACAACCAACCATGAAAACTTGTCAACAAGAACATTTTTCCCAGCCCAGGGGCTCCCAGTTGCAACTAACAAGCAGGTAAAGAGCATTAGAAATGCAGGAGGGCAGAGACAGACACAGGATGACTCACAAAGCGTGAGGAGTTGTCATTTCTCATCGTCTTGGCATTCCCGAAGGCCTCCAGCAGTGGGTTGGCGCTGAGGATTTGATCCTTGAGCGTACCCTGCAGGAATAATTGAATAATTATTGAAAAACACCATGAGCTTTGTGGTAGGAAGAAGTGAATCTATTGCATGATTATATGTGCAGCCATGTGCCTTTCATTTCAGCTGTGCAGTGCTACTGCAGCACCTTTTCAACTCCAGCACCAAGAACCAGCACTGGGGGTAAAGAGTGAATGAGTCATTTGCCTCTTATTCAGAATTTCTCTCATTGTCAGAGTTCTCAGGTCTCAGCCACAGGGACAGACTAATCCATGTGAGGAAAACTCTGATTCTTCCTGGACACCAATCCCACAGATCTGGTTTCAGTCCAAGTAAAGCTACACCTGTGCAGTGTCAGTGGCAGCTCCAGTGGCTTGTATTTGTTGTGGTCGTACCTGCACATCAGCCCCTGGTCCTGCTGCCTTTTGAGAGAGTGACTGAGGCTAATAAAAGATATCTTGAGGGAAATGTTTGTCACCAGTGCTGTCCACAGCCACAAGTGGACATCCTGAACTGCCCCTTGCCAACCCCTCCTCCTCACACCTTCATCCCAGACTCCTTCATGGCTGGGTCCCCGCTGGCTGCAATGGTTGCATAGTATTGGATGACACGTTTTGTGTTCACAGTCTTCCCGGCACCGGATTCCCCACTGTTGAAAGAAAGCACAGTGAAGAAAAATCCAGCCCCTTTTTGCTGGACACAAAGCCCAAAGTGACAGATGTACTTACGTGATCAGGATAGACTGGTTTTCATGATCTGTCAAAGGGAAAAATACCTGCAGTCAGAGAAGCTGTAGGGAAAAGTGCTGGTTCTCAGGCAACTGTGACCTGGTGTCCATCAGAGGGAAAGAAACAAAATCTCTGCAGGCAAAACTGAAAAGCTGCATGGTCTTCTCTCCTCCTCTCTTCCCCTCCCTATACTCCACTTTTTGTCTTCTCCCCTCCACCATTGCTGCAGTCTTTCTTGCTTCTGTCTTTATCATTTCTAATTTTATTGATATTTAATACAAGACAGGACCCTATTCAAACTAAACCCATCTATTTTGGTGAAAATATTTCTACCAGCTCTGTTCTGAATCTACCTGCTGTTGCTTGAAGCCACGTTCAGGTGTGCTGACTAGGGACTTCCCAGGTAGTGTATCCTATCCAACTGCAACTGCCCTTTGCAGAGGTCCCTGTTATGGTCCTTAGCTTAGTACTTAGACCAGGAATGCAGATAAATGTGCAGGACAACAGCAGATGCTTCAAAAATAAAAAAAAAAAACATTTCAGGAGACAGGAAAAGCTGTCTGGAGCAGGTTTCGCATCATTCAGAGCTAAAATAGTTGCACATTAATTAGGAGACTAAGCAGACAATCTACACCACGACCCAGACCAAGGAGCTGGGGTAGCACCCTGCAAAGGTGACTGAGTCCATGGCAGGAGTGGAATGGCACTTGGCAGAACTGCATTTCTGACACAGTTTTTTCTATGAACCTGGTCAAAATAGAGAAACTCACCAGTCAGCATGAACTGATAGGCGTTGTCAGAGATGGAGAAGATGTGTGGAGGGACCTCCTGGCGCTTCTTGCCTCGGTAGGCCAACACCACCTCCGGGTTGTACACGGGCAGCCACTTGTAGGGGTTGACAGTGACGCAGAAGAGACCCGAGTAGGTCTGCAGGAAAAAAAATGGAACAGAAGAGTCACTGAAGTCCAGCTCCTGTGGTTGTACTTTCACCTTTGCCAGAAGAGGGAACTTACATAGATCATCCAGGAGCTGTAGCGGTCCTTGAGGTTGTAGAGGACGGCAGGTTCATGCAGGTGAGTCAGCATGGCCACATCCTCAACTCTGTCAAACTTTGGTGGGTTCATGGCATACACATCATCAGGTTTGACAGCAACTGTCTATAATTCAGAAAGAAAGAGTGAACCTTGATTCAGCAACTCTCAACAGTCCTTTCTTAAATACACACTGAGACACAAACTCAGAGAAGTAATAACATCTGTAAGGCTGCTCTAATTCATATTTTTTCTTTCTGTTTAACTGTGCAAAACAGGATATGGCTATTTCAGGGCAAACACTGCTGCCAGCCAGGAGCTCTACAATGCTGTCAAACTGATACGATGTACATTTACTGGCCTGGAACTGCTACAAGCACAAAGACAGAATTTCTGATGGAGCAGATCTTTCCACACATTATTGCTGCTTATGAACTTCAGGTCTTCAGCACAAGATTCATCAATAGCAAATCCTGCTTTGGGACTGACTTGTTCCACTCCTGCCTGTGGCCATTCCTAATTGAAGAATGGTTCTATCTCTTCCAAACAGCACCGTCTGCTGGGCTCACACTGTGGGTGACTGTCCCCTCACACAGCCAGGGCCTGTGGAGATGGGGAGGGAGGCAGAAGATGTACAGGAAAGCAGATGTTCACAGCTGGTAGCAGCTCATCTCAGCCACTATGAACCATGAAAGAGCTTGAAAATCCTGCTGTAATTTATTCAGATGACTTATCCCACTGCTTTTATCCATTGCTGAAATTGTTGCTCCCATGGACTGGTCCAAGCTGACTAGACCAAGGCAAGGAGGAAATAGTGTGGAATCATATTTGATTCAGAAAGACCGAACACTGTTTCTTACCTCAAGTCCTGACTAGTGGAATGGTCTTGGACTCCTTTGAGAAAGCAAGAATTATAGGCCCAGTTTTCAAAAGTAGCTTTGTGATATGCATCCCCAAATACCTTTTTAAAGCACTCAAACACCTGAGCAATTAAGACTCGCAGGAAGTCTCCATGTAGAACAAGAGATCGTGCATTAACTGCTCCTCACAGCACACACCTGGGAGTCACTACTAACATAATGGCAGCTCAGTGCTCAGGAGAGGGCAGGAAGCTCTAAAATATTAGGAATAGTTAGAAAAGAAAGGGAGAAGAGAAGGGAGTGTTATGTAGGAAGTGTCCATCAGTTCATCCACACCTTCATTACTGATCACAACTCTTAGAAGGGATAGAATTGTACTAGAAATGCTCCAGAGAAGAGAAACAAAGATGGTCACACATATGAAATGGTTTTTCTATGAGGAGAGTACAACCTGAGAGTTTGGGGGTGAAAAGGAGACACTTTCAAAGTTTGCAAAGTCTGGAACAGCAGAGAGAACAATAGCCATAGCAAGGAAGAATTATTCTCCTCTACTCCTTGCGAAAGAAAAAATAATGCTGCATATAGCAGAGAAAAGGAAGGACTTTACACTTAATCCAATTTTAAAAGTGTGAAAATCTTTCCCACAGGCCACTACAGGGGCAAAAAGTCCAAATGGCCATAAAATAGTCAGGCCCTAGGAAAGCAGGACCTTGTGCATCTCAGCCTGGTGCAGCCTCAGTCACTTCCCTGAGACTGCTGTGGATCACTGCTTACTCTTTACTTGCTTTCTAAAACTCTTGTAGCATTTACTGCCAAGATGTTGGTTGAGGTGGTTCTTTGAGCCTCTGCAATTATTGTTACAAAAGTTGTCAGGACATGAGCTGCTATGGCATTTCAGCATTTTTGGAAGAGTAACACCTTGGGGGCTCCTCTGGGAAACTACAACCAGTGACACTGACAATATCACATTCAAATGGGACTTTCAGATTATCTGTCTGCTCTGCTACCAGTAAAGGAAAGAATTTATCAGTCGATATGACAATGTTAACTGAAAAAGTGTTAAAAGCAGTGGTTGAGGAATGCCAAGACTGGCAAGGCAATGACCTAACCTGGTTTAGAGCATTGCCTGCTCTTTAAAGCCCAAACTAAGAATAATTATCCAATGAGTAACTGTATCCCAGCATTCAGAGCTATGCTTTCCTTTGGAGGCTGTGCTGGTCCCAGTTGGAGGGCAGAGCAGGGCAGATTTCCTGCCTGAGCTACTCTGGTGCTTCCCCCGTTCCTTGCCCTCCCCAGCAATGCCCTGGGTCCCTCAGCAGGACCAGGAGAAATGCACTTACTCTGCCATCCTCTGTCTCCACAGTTATCTTCCCATCCTGTGCAGCCTTGATCTTCCCTTTGGTGTACTCCACCTCAGGGTCAGCCACAAAGCAGTAGGTCTTGGCATCAAATGGCTGGTTCTGGGCTTCTATTCTCTCCTTCTCTGACTTGCGCAGGTACGGTGCAGCCTCACCAAAAACTTCCATGGCAGCATCTCTGCTCATGGCTGGAGCTGAAAGACACACCCTGTGCTGGTCCCCTGGGCAGTCCTTAGAGCAGAGTGAAGCTGAACATCCACAGCCCTTCCCAGCTGTCTGCTCTGAGCTGACCCCTCCCAGCCCTCACCTGCTGCAGGTCTTCAGGGAGATGTTTGTCTTTCAAAGCTGGAATGTACAAACCTAGTGAAAAGGAGCTGCCACCCTTTATGGCCCCAGGGAAAGGAGATCCATGCCCAAAGGAGCAGGATGGCTCCTAGTGGAAGTGTGGCAAAGGGGAGGGATCTCTAAAGGATTAACATAGTCCTTAGAAAAAGTGAAGCCCTGAAGACTGTCTTTTTCCTGGTTTTTCATTTATGACTTCCCCCACTCCCTATCAACATGGAGCCTGTCCTAGTCCTCTGGTGGGCAGCCACAGCGGGCAGGAATGGACACGAGCAGCTCATGCAGGAGGAAGAACAGGGACCTGTCCACGGTGAGCGCAAGGGAAAAATCAGCTCATGCCAGCCTGGGCAAGATGTTAGTTTTCATGCCTTAAATTCTCACCTTAACAATCAGTCAACAGAAAGCAGGAAGGAACAGGCTGACATCTCAGATCTCTGCAAGAGAAAGAGTGGAAGGTCAGACTTCACCAAAGCTACAGCCTCTCCAAAGGCCTGACACCCCTCACTTACTGCAAGCCACTGCGCCTGCTGAGGGCCAGCACAGTTCACCAGAGATCCGCCCTTCCCTGCCCAAGAAATGGCCCAGCAGGGAATCCACAGCAGAATTCCCACTGCAGCTACAACCTTGAGAAGCTCCAAGCACAGGGAACAGGACCCGTGGCAGGAGCCCTCTGCCACTCTGCAGGTCAGTCACAGCATGGCCACGAGCTTGGTCAGGACATCGGGAGCCACCAAGGGCTTTCTCCCCGACTGCTTTTATAGGCTCAGCTTGGTCCTCTTGGTTCAGCCCCTTCCCTATATTTGGAAGGAAGGGATTGACACTCCTGCCTGCTCACAATTCGTGTGCATTTTCTGCCATATACAGTGTGTAAGAAAAGGAGCTGCTCTTTTTCCAACTTTGGTAACTCTGGGACCGATCTGTGGTTTACAGATTTTTTCTTGTGAGAATTTCCTCTCCCAGTCACATGCTCTCCTGCCAGCTATGACCATGGCCAGCACTTCCTTCCACTCTCACCCACATGTCAAAGAAATAATAGTGCAGAAGGGACCTGCTTCCCTGCTCCTGATCACAGGATGCCTGGGCAGAGCTGCACAGTGGTGAGGGAACCCAAAGCAGCCCTGTGTGGGGTGGAGACCAAGGCCATGGAAAGGAAAAAAGGTGTTAGGATCAGTTATGGCAACTCTTGTGGCTTCCCATCACTGCATGGGTCAGGGGGGATGGGATGAGAGGCCATGACTGAAATATGATGTGATAAACCATGGCAAAATAGAGACTAACCAGAAAGAACAACACCCAAATCTAGCCAGGGATGGACACTTCATGAATGCCAAACCTTGAATATGGTAAAGAAACGTAGCTCCAAATACAATTTTGGCTGCTCAGGATGTTCACTGCCCTTGCTGCCAAAAAGAGCTGCAGAAGCCTCATCACATCGTTCTAAGAAGGTTCTTAGACATGGATGATTGCAATTCCCATGTGAGACGGATATTGGTAAGGGTAAACAGTAGCCACAAAACCACTGGGCACTACCCCCTTTGTCAGCCCACTAGGACAGTAACAGCTCTGCTCAGTCCTGAGCACTAGTGACCCAGAGCAGCACTTTCACCTGAACCTCTGGGGCTGCAAGCTTGGTTGTGCCTGGGGAAGGCAGAGCTGTGTCTAGGAGAAACAGGCTGAGCAAGGACACACTGCACCTCTGCATCTCTGACGTGGGCAGCTCAGGCAGTAAGGCCTTACCATAGACTCAGTCATTCCTCTCCCTTCCTCAGACCAAGGCTGTGCCACAGGCTTCTCAGACCACACTGCCAAAACACCCTTGAATCCACTTCAGCCAACATGTGTGCCCTGAAAAGCATAGGAAAACAGTGGGAATTAGCATGGAAAAAAAATACAACTGCAGCAAAATTCCCCAACTCTGCAGGAGAGGCAGGGAGACAGGCAGGACTTGGAGCTGAGCTCTCCCGTCTCAGGGGAGCACAGCCAGGCTGCTGCTGGGGTACTGCCTTCCTGGCCTAAAAATCTGTGATCCCAGGTGCACATTTCCAGTGAGATCAAGCCTTCACTGACTTTTGCAAAACCAGCAAAGTTGACTCAAAAACTCTTGAAAAGCGGGTATGAGTTCCCTGGGGCCAGAGCGGGCTTTGAAGGGAGGTCTCCCAGTCCCAAACATAGTTTGGTTGGTACAGAGCAGCCAGGCAATGACTGGCAGGAGCAGTGGGAGCCTTCATGCACAGATAGAGTGAGCTCCTGGTGCAGGAGAGGAAGGATCTCTGTTATGGTCATCTTCTGTTACCGCTCAGTAAGCCCTATTTTCTCTCTGTTCTGCATGGATGCTCATCCAAGGCTGCAGCACCAGCTTTCCCTCAGCAGAGTGAAGCCTACAGGTCTTGTGTGAAGCCAGAAGCCCACTCCAAATAGCTCCTGCCACCTCCCAAAGCACCACTCCAAGCTGGAGCACCCTGGGACACCTGCAGCTGCTGCTGCAGCACAGGGGACGTCACCTTGTCTTTAGGCCACAGTGGCTGACCCTGCTTGTGTTTGCACAACAAGAACTAACCTTGTGGGCTTGCAGCAGAGTCAGTCACCAGTGTTTTGAAAAACATGCTCCATGTTGCCCGTAATTTCATTTAAGGTCACTAAAAATGGACACGACAGCCACATATCTCATGAACTATGAATTCCTAGAATCCCCCTAAGCCTGGAGGATGAGAGAAAAGCTTTTTTTAGCCCTCATCCCTTGTGATCAGCCCTTTGAACTCAGCACAGTGAATGTACTGAGAGCAAAAACTGAGACACACCAGACCAATAAGCAGTTTGGGACTTTTTCCTGATACTGAATTGCCAGTGTGATTAAGACAGGGCATTTCCTGCTCCCAGGCATGCCCAAAGCAAGGGGGCTGGACCCCACCCACAGAATCATTAAGGTTGGAAAAGACCTCCAAAACCAGCTCAGGCTAAGCAGATCCCCCCTTTTTTAGAGGAGTTTGTGATTTGTCCCTCTGGGGTGCTTAACAATCCCCTGCACAGCACAAGTGGCTTCATGTCAAGCCCTTGGGGACTGGATGTCCTCCTGAAATCCTGTACTCAGAAGCTGGAACCCAAGTGTCACAGCCTGCTTTGAGTCTGATCCAGCCTCTTCCCTGTAGAAGAGACAAATCACTCCTTTATGATCTCCCCTGCAGAGTGGGAAGACCAGCTACCTTACCAGAGGGAAATACAGAGAGTTTCTAAAGTAGTTGCTCTCTGGAAAACTCCAGACACACAGAATAACAACAGTAATCTTTCTTCAGCTTGCTGAAATTTTGCAACTTTCTTGATTGGCTTGAAACACCAGCAGTGTCCCACTCATTCAATTCCTACTGTCATTTATAAGGGAGACTTAAGTTTCGTATCTATCATGGGACTTTCTGATTTTCAATCCCACAAAGCTGTCATCCCAAATCATACAGCTTGTCAATCATTCAGGGGCTCTGAAGCACAGGCAAGTCCAGACATAGGAAGGTTTGTACACTTATTTCTTGAGACAGGAAAATCTAATGCATGTTCTTAACACCAAAGAAAAAAACTCCAAAATTGAGATGTGCAGATTCACCTGCACTCCCCAAGTCTCCTGACATCCCTGCTTTGCAGTGTGACAGGCACAGTTTTGTATCTCAGCCCTTGCTCCAGGCTACCTTCTGTTAAGATTTTACAGCAACTATTATCTTGACAGATGTTTTCATATCATGATGGGGAACAGTATGAAATCAGAATGTGACTGTTGTAATGCAAAGTGGGGCCTTTCCAACAGCAGGCATGGAATAGCAATGCTGTGGTAGCTGGTTGTGTAGTTCATGGATCAGAATTAGAGATCTGAAAGTAATTAATGTGTATTTTTTTCAGCTACTAACCCATGCTAGGCTGGGGAGAACATGAAATGATGCTTCAGCTTGTGGATACACTGGATGGTCCTGAGTTAGAGATCTGAGGCAGGGCTCAGATGTTGTCGGTGCAGGGCTCAGCACACGCCTGTGACGAGCTGGCAGCAGGGGCTCCCCGTGGAGCCCCTTACTCCCCTTACTCAGTGCCAGTTGTTTTCCTGCACTCTGCTCCCACCTGGGCACCTGAACCAGCCAGGGAAAACTGGGAGAGTGGCTCTCATTGCCTGTGGGTGCTCTTTACTTCCACAGCTGGGTGTGGGGAGTTGGCACACCAGCGTGTGCCCAGGTGGCCAAGAAGGCCAGTGACATCCAGGCTTGTACCAGCCATGGTGTGCCTGTTCCTATGCTGGGCACTGCTGAGGCATCTCGAATCTTGTGTCCAGTTCTGGGCCCCTCACGACAAGAAAGATACTGAGGGGCTGGAATGTGCCCAGAGAAAGGAATGGAGCTGGGGAAGAGTCTAGAGCATAAATAACACCTGAGGGAGCTGGGGGCCTCAGCCTGGAGACAAGGAGGCTCAGGAGGGCTTCCAGGGGCACAGGACAGGGGAGCTGGAGGGGGTTGGGCTCTGCTCCCTGGAAACAAGGGACAGGATGAGAGGACATGGACTTAAGTTGCACCAGGGGAGGTTCAGGTTGGGCATCAGGAGGAATTTCTTCCTGGAAAGGGTGGTCAGGCATTGGCAGGGGCTGCCCAGGGAGGTGGTGGAGTCCCCACCCCTGGAGGTGTCCAAGGAAGGCCTGGCCATGGCACTCAGTGCTCTGGGGATGGGCCACACTTCCACACTTTGGAGTGACTGGGCTGGCTCCAGTCACTCCCATAGGACCAGCAGCCAGGAAACAGGAGATCCGAAATCAAACCTTTTCTTAGCCTTTGGATTTTCAACTGATGTCTCTCACCTCCCCAGAAGTGGAGACAGACGTTAAGAGTCAGTGTCAGAAGCAGAAGAAGGAAACCTGGTTGCAGCCTGGATGCTCCAGGGCTCAGCTGGTGGACACTGTGCTCCCAGTATAATGTCTGGTACTCGGTCCTGTTCATGAAGATACTTCTTATTGCACTCCCAGAGCTCTAAAACATCTCAAGTGTTTCACCTAGACCCCAGGACCATACGAGATTAGTCTCCTACCCACAAAGCCATGAGCTACAACAGGCCACACACAAGTGACATCTCTGCACCTGTGCAGGATCCTGCTCGCCCTCAGGAAAACCCAAAACAAGACGAGCACAGGGCTTGCTACTGTGAGCCCAGGTCACTGTGGTTCACCACAGCTCAATTCAGGTGCCTGTGGCCCAGAGTGAAGGCTCAGCTGCACGCCCATGTTGAGAGCAAGGGCCCCCTTTAACAGATCCTTTTAAATGAGAACAAAAAACAAACAAAAAAACCACTAAAAAAACAAACTAAGGCAAGAAACGCTGATGCAAAGGGAGAGATTAGTGGGTGAGGAGGAGTGTTGCACCTTCTCATGAGTCTGGATCTAGTGCAGGGACTCTCAGGAGGCTCTGTTGCAGCTGGAATAGCACAGAGGTGATGGCTGTGGTGGGACCAGCTTTCTGCCAGCACCGTCCCTCCACCCCTGTGGGCACAGCCCAGTGTGGGCAGCTCAGTGTACACAGCACAGCAGAGATGTGTAGACCTTTTCAAAATCAACCTGGTCTTACTGAAAATTACTCCAGGTAAAGGTCTAATTAAAGAGCTTGTCGTTAAATCTCCTGGGGTTTTCTCAGAAATATAAATTATCTAGAGAGAAACACTCTAAGAAAGCCTGAGGTGAGTGTCACAGCCCTTCTGCACTACAGCTCTGCTTTACAGCTGCTCCTTCAAAAGTCTTTGGTACTAAAGCCAACTGGAATGAAGTATACAGATAACATGCATCAAACTAAAGTTAAATCATGATTTAACTAAAGTTAAATCATCACTGCAGCTAAGTGTCTTCTGACACAAGGAATGGTGTTCCTTACTGCATTCTTCCTAATGTTCACCAGCTTCTGGTTTCAATTACTTTCAGCTTTCTAGGATATCAAATGCCTGGGCTGTTCTTGTTCCTGCCAGATGTTTCCAATGGAAGTTTTCATGAAAAATTTAGCAAAATACATCCATGATTTCTGGGCCTGGGGCTTGGAGCACATGTACTACAGGGAGCTGAAGTGGGCGCATGTACTGTGAGAGCAGGCTTAGATCTTTTCAATGTGGACCCAAAACCATAAAAAAGTGCCAGTACCAGACTGGGCAATGCTGATCTCCCTGCAAAGACCTTCTCTCTGATTTGGTCCCTAAGATCATTGAACCCAGAGCACCAACCTGAGGAACAAATAGGGAACAAATGGGGAACAAATCCCCTGCTGATCACCCAGTTCTTCCCTACAGACCCCACGGTGTCCCCACATGCCCTGGGGTTGCCCCTCTTTTCCAGGGACACCTCCCAAGCTGATGAGTGGCTTCACAGACCTGGATTCAGGGGCAGGGAGTAGGGGTTTCACACCCCTGAGTCAAGTGGACACCACAGAACAGCTTCCCATGCATGGGGTGGGAGAGAGAATGGTGCCAGGTCCCCTCTGCCCTGCAGCCAGCAAGATCTGGCCAGGCAAGGGGCCCATCATCTGGCTGAGCCTGAACCCAAGAGTTATAGTTGGCAGTGGGGCATCTGCTGCTTCTGTCCCAGCAACTGGTGGGAAACCCCAGAAAGGGCTGCAGGGACCACAGCTTGCTGGAGGACCTACACCAGTGCCTACCCAGGGGGTTGGTTACTGCAACATGCTCCCAGTTATTATGGAAAATGAAAGAACAAATCCCAGCAAATTACCCCTCAAGCTCCACAGTTTCAGCGTGAGGGCTCCACTCTGACCATGACAAAGTGTCTAAGCACATACAGGCCATTTCAGAGCACATGGGAGCCAAGGAATTACACAGACTGGACAACATCCATTCTCAACATTTTCTTATAAAAGCAAAACATACTTATTTCTTTGCCTCACAAGAGCTTGATAGGGAAAAGCAGCCTTTTTTTTTACTTGCTGAGTGCCTGGATGCCCTTCCTTAGCTCAAAGCCCTGGAGTCCTGCTCATCTGAACTCAGTGCTACTGGTGCCCAGGGCCACTGCCTCTCTCCCCACCCACACAGCCAGAGGCAGTGCCAGCAGATTGCCCCCATGAACAGGCATACTACATTTGGGGTTGGGATAAGGGGGCTGCTGCTCACAACAGGTAGTGGCCCTTAGCACCATCCCACCCTAGCCAGGACTGCTACAAGCTTGAGGTTCAGGTGGGCAAGAAATGATGTCCTAGGAAAAGTTAGGTGAGTCCCAGGCCAACACCACCCTGCTTCAGCTTCTCACAGGCAGAGGACAGTGAATCACCTTTCTTTGTGGCCAAAGCCCTCCTAGGGCAGTGCAGAAAGGCCCAGGGCACTCGTGTAGGTGAACATCTACTCACAAACAGCCCAGGGAACAGCAGCTGCAGGTACATCTGTTGCTCTGTGCTGCCAACATCATTGCAGACACAGAGCTGTCCTGAGGTGAAGGTCACAAGGGTGCTGTCACCATGAGCCACATTGCCTTGCAAGGCTCTCTCATCCCAGTGCTGCCAGGGAGCTTTTAATGCTGCCCTGCATTCAGAAAAGGGCACTCATGGCTCAATATACCCCCGCAAATTAAAGGTGGATTTGCTGGTTGGCGTCTATCTATTTTTGCACAAAGAACTTTGGGAGAACAAGGAGGTTTTGTAAGCTGCAGCTGAGTAAGTTCCCTGGCATGCTGAAGGAACCTGCTTTATTAAACTAGTAATACACAGCTTAAAACATGGAATGAGCTGGCTCTTGCACAGAGGAATGAATGCAATCATTCCTGCCCAGGTCTCCCCAGCACAGACCTTCATACTCCCAGCAGCACATACAACTGATGTAGGGCTGCTAGAAGTCAGGGGCTAGGCACTCTACTACCAGCACAGTTTCCTTCAAAAAAATCGGTTTCCATTTGAACCAACCCAAACCTTTTAAATTCTTTTCCAGCAGACAAATAGTCAGCTTTTTGCCTTTCCTTTTAGGCCACCAGATTTGCTCCTAAGGGTAATGCAGTAAAACTGACCTGCTTATGAGTTCATGTCTAACAGCAAGGACTGTGGTCGTTCCCCCTGTAGCACAGACCAGAATATGTGCTTCGCTCAGTATAGACTCACTGCCCCAAGGCTGAGGAGGTCCTAAGCAGCCCCAGCACACACTGTCCTGGAGAGACAGTTAGTCCAGTAGCAGGGACTGGAAAGCCTTGGTTGTAACTAGCAACTTCAGTGCATAAGGGCAGGCTGTTCCCAGCTCTTTTGACTCCTCAGAAGTCTGTACATTGCTTCTTTTACCTGACTGAAACACAACCTGATTTGCAGCTAGGTGCTGGAGAGCCCAACTCAATGCTCAGACTCCAGCTCCATCCATTAGTTCACCAGAGAGCATGTGAGACCCCTCACTCATCCCAGATCCTGGCTAGGGCCCGATGGGAGCACATCTTTGGAATGCAGGGTCAGTGCTGGGACCGTGCAAGTCTTATCAAGTGAGAAAAGGCTCACAAAATGTAGATATCTGCAAAGGCACTGAGAAAGGAAGAAAGAGCAATGATATCTCCAATCATACATGGCCTTGGTCCAGGCTGGGGATGGGCAAGACTTGCTCTCTTCCTCAGGCTGTGAGCAAGCAGCAAGGATGAAGTGGCTCTGGGTGGCTGCAGGAGGATGCTGAGTTTCAGTTTCCCACAATGGCCAGAAAACTTTGTCACTGAAGCTCAGTGCCATGGTTGCAGTTTCTGAAGAACTCCCACAACAACAGCTGACCTGAACCCTGAGTCTGCACCAGCTGAACCCCCGTGTGAGCAGAACAGCACTGCTCACCCCAGAGGAGGGGGTCAGGGAAAAGCAACAGAGCTGGGAAGAGCTCGGAGGGTTGCAGAGCCTGTGGTAGCCGCCGTGGAGGAACACGAGCAGAGTGGCAGCCACATGGCCAGGTGTCAGCTCAAGTGCACACCTCGGTCTTCCAGGCACCCCACAGTTGCCCCCAGGTCTGTCCCATCCCTTGGCCTAATGCCAGGTGTTTTGGTGCCCTCTGCAAAATCTGCTCTGGCCTGTGCTTAAGGCAGCTGTGCCAGCAGAAACCCCCCTGCTGCCTCCTTGTAACCCCAATATCCAGGAACAGGGACCTAAGACACAAAAGCAGCTTCCAATCCATGAGCCCTTGCAATGGGCACAGCAGAGCAGTCCTGAGCACTGCAGCCCTCTTCCCTGCCCTCTCTCACTGCCACTGCAGCTTGCCCCTGAGTCAAGCTGGCTGGTTTGTGCTTTGGAGTGGCTTGGAAGTGCTCCTGAGATTGTTTTTGTCTCAAAGAAGGTGCTGGTACAAATCTGTGCCAAGTGGAGCATGGTTGGTGACAGCTGGGCCAGCAACCCAGGAGCATCCACAGGACCAGGCCAGCAAGACCCTGTGGTGACCCACCAAGCCCTGGAAGCAGAGGGGCCCAGCGGGCACCAACAGGAATGGGAGCTTGTTTGGAGGCAGCAGGTAAATCTAGTGCTGTGGGAAACACCTGCCCTGAAATTGTCCTGGACAGTCCCTCCAGGGCACACAGCAGGATGCTCTGGCTGGGGACAGACCCCAGGGACTGCACAAAGCCCTGTGTGAGCACCCATGACCAGGGCAGCCCTCACTGCCCCAGCACAAGGCTGGAGCTCCAAAAAGCCCTGCTCCAAAAGCCTCACGCTGGGGAACAGCTCCAGCTCAGTACAGAGAGCAGAGCTGCTCCACAGCTCCTGGGCAAAAACAAACTCCTTTGGCATGAACACTGAGGACCTGACCCAGACTGGACCAGGCCAGGGAGCCACAGCCTCTGCTGCACCTGCCTGCACAAGGGAGTTTGGCAGCTGCTCATGGAGCAGATACATTCCTGTAATCTCCTTATGATCAAAACTGAATTTGGGCTGAGCCCTTTTGGCTATCCCTGCAGGCACAGAGAGTATTTTCACACTGGGAGCATACATGTGACAGAGTATGGAAAAATAAAACCTGATTTGGATTTTGCCCGGATGACTGTGGACCAAGGCCCAACCTGCCTCCCACATCTTCTCAGGAGACATCAGCTTGCTTATCTGAGAGGTTTCTTCTTTAGATGCAGATAAAAAATAGTGAAGAGGGAAAAAATGCACACAGAAATGTGTTTGGAGTACATCTCTGGGACATAAAAGAGGTGCCTGGGAACAGTCAGTGTCCATTTATCATGAAGTAAATCATACCTGCCCATCCCAATTGCCTTTTGTGATGGAATGACCAGATCTGCAGTTGTAGAGAGAACAGTGGGCACTGACCAACCTCAGCTTCCAGAACCACCTGCCACAACACTGTTGGGTCCAAGAAAGGAGTTCATGGCCTGGCTGGGTGGGCAACTAGATGGGTGAAGAACCTGGTTGGCAGTAGGAGAGAACAGTTGTTGATGGGTCATGTGCTTGGAGCAGCCCCTTTGTCAATCACCCGGCAGAGGAAACACCACACTGGCTTATCTTGCTTTGCAGAGGGCAACATGGGGAGGGACAGCCAATACCTCTGGATCAGAGCTGCCATCCAGAGGGATCCAGGCAGGCTGGAGGGATGTGCTGACAGGAATCTTATGAAGTTCAACAAAGACTAATGCAAAGTCCTGCACCCAGTAAAGAAATCATCATCATTATCATGGCTAGGCTTGGTGAACGAAGATTTGGCAAGGACTCTATCCCCACTTGCGACAAAACCTTCGAGCCCGCGCAATGGATTTTTTAGGTGAGATGCAGCATGCGCAGAACTGGGCCCACCCTTTAGTCCTAAGGTTCATCTGCCAGGGCCGAGCGAGCTTGGACGGTGGCAGCGAGGTCCTCAGGATGTAGGTTTAATTAGAGTGACCTTCTCTTAGGTGGATGGCCTTACAGGGCTAAGTGAGCTCCACCTGCCCGGGTTTGGGATTAGAGTTGTCCTTCTCCTAGGATGATTGCCAGAAGGCTTGTGAGCCCATCCTGCCCATGGACACATTTTATCTGACCCTTCAGTTTTCATCTGTTTGGCGTAGGAGACCCTGCCAAAGGCATGTACCATCGCCAGCATAGCTCACAACCTCATAGGGGCACACAAGCTTCTCCCCCGCTAAAACGACTGGGGCAAGCCTTTCACTCCCTACTTTTCCCCCAGTCACCTACACTCAAACCCAGGGATATTCCCAGGGACATTCCCTTGCCCTAAGCACCCTTTCAGGATACTATAGTTCCAAAACAAACCATTCCTGGGCAGTAGCCACAAGTGAGCCAAGCTCAGCACATTCTGCCCTCATTGCAACAATGTTGGAACAGAGAGTGATCCCAAAGGCACCCCCGGGCAGGGTGGGCACACAGATAAGGGGTCCCTGCACCCACCCAGGGCTTGGGTACCTCCCACAGCCCCAGCCCAGCCTAAACCCCCCAACCCCCTGGAAGAACCCAATACCTACCCTGACCTTACCCTCCCCCTCACTGTGTTACCACAGATCTTCCCTCACACTGCTCACCCGAGACACTCCAAATAGGACTGCCCCGCCCACCCTCCCGCTGGTCCAGGGACCCCACGGCCTGCCCGACCCCCTCCCTCTCCCCCAAACTGAACTGGCAAACCTCTGTGCGCTCCAAAGTTCCTCCTCTCCTCTCCCTCGAGGCCACAACCCCTGCCGGGCAGTGCAGTGTGGCCCCCAGTAAGGAAAACATCCTTAAAAAAAACCCCACATGCTGGGACTGGGCTGGGAACAGTTTGAGAATCTGAGGTCAAGACAGTCAGGGACCTTGAGCTGGCCATCACATACAACACAAAGAGAGGATGAGGGAAGAGGGCTTGCCCAGACTGGGAAGGACAAGGCTTCAGGAGGATCTAACAACAGCCTTCCAATATCCATGAGAAGGCTGTCAAGAAGACGGAATCAGTCTCTTCACCCTGAAGTTAAAATGCTGATTGAAATGAGAAGTTCAAACTGGATTTAAAGAAAAATACTTGCTTTAGCAAATCTAGAGAGGTTGTGCAGCCTCCATCCTTGGAGGTTTTCATGCCCTAGCTGTTTAAAACCTTAAGCATCCTGGTCTGACCTTGCAGCTGCCCCTACTTTGAGCAGGAGGTTGGACTACAAACCTCCCAAGGGTCCTTCATATCTGTGTTATTCTATGATCTGGGCTGAAAATGTAATACAGGGCTTTGCAGATGTTTAAAGCCACAGTCTGTACCTCTTCAGTCCCTGGCTCTGCCCATGCTGGTGCTGAGAAAATTCCTAAAACAGCCAGCCTCATCCAGGTGGCTTAAGTGTCACTCATTAGTTGAGCTCCTCCATGGCATGAGGAATGCGTTGTCTTCCTTGGGTAGACAAATGAAGCTTTTCCTCATTCCTCAGACATCTTGTCACTAGCCCCCAGCCTGGGATGGCACCAGTGTTATGGATCTCAGCCACTCAGAGGAACTAGTATTTTCCAGGACATATATCCTGGGGCCGGGTGTGCCTTGGGCACACACAGCAGAGCTCTGTGGATTGGCCCCAGCCAGGACTGTGCTCTGTCCTCCCTCTGTCATGGCACTCAGGGGCTCCCATCTGCCTAAGGTAGCACAGGTTCACCTTGCACAGCACCAGGTTCCAACAAATTTGGTTCCCAAGTGAAACTTGTCCTCCAGTAGTTTCCAGCATCCCCCAGCCCCAGCCCAGTGACCAGCACAGCCCCACCACAAACCTGCCCCCGCCAGAGCTGAGCTCCCTCCCTGTGGGCCGGGCACTGTGCTCGGGGCTACAGGGAATTTGGGTACAACACCTACAGAGGGAGTTTGATCCATTTCTAATACTGGACTGGAGAAACACTGAACATCCACTGACAAAGCATCTCCAAGCACCCACAGCACATTTGCTGTCACCTCCAACCAGCTCTGCCTCCTCCCACTGATCACCTGGCACAGTCCTTGGGCCTCCTAAACACGCAGGGAACAGACCTGTGCTCCCTGCTGTCAGCAAGGCAGGGCAGTTGCCTAAACAACATGTTTATTGTTTTTAAGAAACAAACAAAACTCCAAACAAATAAGAAACCAAATACCAAACAACAACAACAAAGCCAAAACCCCACAAACAAACACAACAAAAAACCCGCCTCACTACCAAAGAAAGCTTCCCTCCTGGGAAAGGCCAAGGGAACAGTGATTGGCACAGTCAATGTGAGAGGCAGAAGGGAGCAGGACATCCTGTTGGGAGGGCAAGGGACACATCCCTCCATCCTACATTTCTCTGGGCCCTTCCCACACAACCCCAGTCTTCCTAGGTCAGCTGGCTCTGCCTCTCAGGGCACAAAAAACAAGATAAAGGACATGACAGTTCTGTCAAAACATTTTGGAGAAGTCAGGAACCCTGCATTTGTCTCTGTAGCTGAGTCAGCTGCAAATGAGCTTTAGGGAAATCAGTGTAGATGGGGTGACCCTTGCCAGGATGCAGCCCATGAGCGGAGTTTGCAAAGCCTTGGGAAAGAGGCACCCCTTGTCCAAATCCTGCTTTAACTTGGCTCAGCTGTAACACCAATTCTTTCTTCTGAGCAGGTGTTTCTGGCTAATTTGTGTTATTTTTACTTACTATTGCCTCATACAATCCTGGTTTTACACCGACTGTACTCTGTGCAGAATAAGGTATTTGGCACTAACACACTGCTACAATATTTGAAATACAAGCCTGCTGTGACAGCAGAGACCTTGAGAAAGGCAGACAAAGGCTGCTGTGCAGAGCAGAGCCACGGGATGGTAAAACATGGGGCAGAGACTTGTCCCTGAAGACTCCACAAACACCAACAACTCACAAGGGGTTGAATAAATGACCTGAAGGTGTCACTCATGAAAGAGATCAAGTACCCAATGTATGTGAAAATGCATGGGAGGGGTCATGTGGAGTCACGCAGCAGAAAAAGGAGCATCTTGCAGTAGGACCGACTTCATTACAGAGCCAGCACTTGTTACACAGACATGGGGTGAGCAGTAGCTGTTTAGTAGCAATTTACCATTATCCAGCAATCATAGAATCATAGAATCAGCTGGGTTGGAAAAGATCTCTGATATCATCAGGTCCAACCCTTGATCCACTGCTGCTGCAGTTACTAGACCATGGCACTAAGTTCCTTCAGGAACTACAGTCAGTATCCACTATTTCTTTCATGTTGCCAGTAACAACTGATCAGAACCTACTGCACATCATTGTGGTGAGCAACAGGCCCTCTCCTGACATTTTTGCATGAGTGTCTCCTTTCCATCAGCTAAACCCCCTCCCTCTAAACTCCTCCTGCTGTGGAGCCTGCACGTGCCCCGTTCCATGCAAACCACCAGCAGCACAGTGATTTTGGGGAAGGCTCAAGGAAACTGCCATGCTTCTCATTACCTGGGAAACAGAGGGGTAGTCAGAGCCCCCAGACACCAAGGGAGGGTTCAGTGAGGAGTTCTGGCACTGGCGTGGGAAGAGGGAAACACCCACATGGCACAAAGACAATGCTGGCATATCAGTGCCTGCTGCTGACGGAGATTCCCACGCTGCCACAAGAGACAGGGACCCAGGCCATGCCCTGTGCCTGGAACAGGCTACCTTACAAACTCAAACCACTCCTCTACTGATCACAACTCAGTGATCAGTTACATAAAATGGCTTTTAAATAAATACATCCTCCCTCTTCCTTAGCCCCACAATCAACCCTCTGCACTTTTACCTTTGAAACAGTCTCTTTCCCACTCCTTTTGGAAGACAGATATGGCTGAAAAACAAGTATTACGAGTCTTTCCATTCCCTAAAGAGTCAAATTACAATATTGAAATCCATCTTTTCTCCACAGGCTATCTTAAGTGCTTGGGAATAATTAGGAGAAGCACAGACTTTAAAGAGGCAAACAAGTGTCCTGGATCAGCTGCTCCATTGCTCAGTCCCACTCCCATCACGTCTCCTACACCAATATTGGATGCACATGGGCTGACAGGAAGCTCAGCATTCCCAGTAATGTTCACTGGGAGCCCAGAAAGCCAACCATACCCTGGGCTGCATCAAGGGAAGCATGGCTAGCAGATCAAGGGAGGGGATTTTGCCCCTCTACTCTGCCCTGGTGGAGCTCCAGAGGTCTCCGGCCCAGCTTCCACAGGATTATCAGCAGCAGGTCAAGCCATGGCCTGTCTTGTTTCAAAACAAAGTGGTGCACAAGCACCTGCACATAGAAATGCAGGGCCAAGAGGTGCCAAAAGTCAGCTCTGTAAGGGAAGTTTTGAGAATTAGTTACCTCCAGGATTGTGGGGAAAAACAAACAGCAAGGAAAGGCTTTTCTGAAACAATGCTGACACTTGCAACCCATCCATGAAAACAAAATCATTATTGCCAGGGTACCACTTATCACAGACACTAATACCATTGATAACACATTGGACTTGATGCACCTTCTTATTGATAGAAGACGCAAGTGTGAAATTTCCTTTGGAACCACTCCTATTGCCTACTGCAGTCAACCCAGCCAGCACAAAGAGGAAAAATAAAAACTCATTTCCTTTTCAGCTGTTGAGGTTAAGCCTACCAGGACACTTTTCAAAACTCCCACTGTAAACTGATAAAAAAAAAAATCTTGCTTTAAAAGACAAAAAACCCCTTCTTTAAACTATGTAGTATCTGAAAGGCAAAGAAAAAAATATCCTATCTTGGAACTTTGGGAATCTTCCTTCCTTGAGAGACCTTTACGAGAAGAACTCCGTGTGAGACATACTCTATCACAGCAACATTCCAGACACCCTCAGGAGGCACTACAGTACAGGGCAGTTGATGTGGGCCTGCACTCCTCAATTGTGGTTTAGAATTGCTCTGGAACAGGTCAAGTTTACTGTTTTTCACAATTTTGGAAAGACAGAAATTTTCTATAGACCCTGCACCTTCCCCCGGACAGGAATGTTCTCTCCCACACTCAGAACACCAGTGCTACCTGCAGGAATACTTGTGTTCAGTCTAAGACACTCTGGGACTCACACCAAGAACTCTTCTGGTTGTCTCCTATGGGCCATTCTGTGGGGTTCAGCTGCCTTAAAAAAGCACTTTAGGCTTCTGGTGTGCACAACCAGAAATAAAGACTGCTTTCTGCAAAGAGGGAAAACACAGCAAGAACACGAAGCTTGACCGGCATACAAAGTTCTGATGATATTGTAGTGAAATCTAAGTAAGGAAAAAAAAAATATATATTGCCTATACAAAGAAATCTTTATTTTTAAATGCTGCACTGCATAAAATGCATCTGATTGCCAGCCCTCTGCCTGGACACAGCCCCCTCCACCCTCCTACTTCCCTGCTCAGCACAAGCAGAGCAACTATGCACACAATCATTTACGCCAGAAGAAAAACCTATTTGCAACCCATTTCTCTTTTCCTTATAAGTGAACAGTGTTCACCTGGAAAAATCATTAGAAAAACCCCTTTCATTTCTGCATTCAGATGAAGAGATCATGCACACTACAGGGCTGGTCTCACGCATGGAAGCTGCCGGTGCTTTCCATGCCCTTCACCTTCTTAACCTGGATAAAGGAGCACTCTTAAGGCTCTCCTACTTTTAATAGTGCAACTGCCTCTCCCAGAAGGCAAGACAGTACAGAAAAACCAGAGGGCAGAGCTCCTCTGAGAATGCCATGGCCCCATGGCTTTTCACCAAGCAATCCTCCTGCAGTGACCGTCCTTTGTTGGTGTCTTGCCAAGAGATACCAGTTAATTTTACCAGCAGCACACACATTCTTCCCAAATGAAAAGTGCTTTCCATTTTTTGCTCCCAACAATGTTTCAGAGAAGTCCCAAATTTCACTTGGTAGCCTAGATCTTGCTGCAAATAATATCCACGGGAAAGGCTCGGCAGAGATCTTTGGTAATGGTAATTTGCAGAAACAGGATTGCCTTTCTTGTTTGGAAGAAAGGACGCATGTTGTGATAGGATGTTACACTTGTGTGCTTCTGCTTTAATGCCAGTGTCCAACCACAGCCAAACCCACAGGTGATGTTCACAGCAATCTTTGAAGACCTTGTGGTTTAGGATCTGTATTTTCTCATGTGTGCAGCAATAGAAGCCGAAATCTCGGTGCTCCTCTTATTCTGGCCATAATAGTCCACAAAGTCACCATCAGGTCCGAGGAGGTACATTATTATTGTGTGATCCACCTGCAAGAGAGCACAACACAGCTTGGTAAGAGATTACAGAATCACACACCACCAGGTCAGAAGGGACCTCATGGATCATCTGATCCAATCTCTCTTGGCAAAAATACAGCCTGGACAAGATGGCCCAGGACCCTGTCAAGCCAAATTTTAAACGTATCCAGTGTTGGAAAACTGCCACTTCCCTGGGGAGATTATTCCAATGGCTGATTGTTCTCATTCTGAAAATTTTTCCTCTTGTGTCCAATTGGAATCTCCCCACGAGTAACTTGTACCTATTGTGCCTTGTCTTTTCCGCATGACTCCCCGAGAAAAGGGAGCTTCCATCTTCTTTGTAGCCACCGTTTAAATACTGGAACATCCTGCACATCTCTGTCAGCAGCAACAGTGTCTGGTTCAGCCTTCGGCAGCTGCAAACTTCTCCACAAGAAGGTAAAGCAAGACAAGGAAAACCTCAGCATCACTGCTTCTCTTCTCTCAGGCACATGCTGGGATTGCTGGGGTGTCTGTGCAGGGCCAGGAGTTGGACTCCCTGATCCTCATGGGTCCCTTCCAACTCAGGATATTCCATGATTCTATGATCACCTCAGTGATCTCTGCTGGTTTTACCCAATAAAATAAACAGAGAAAAGTCGTTGCACCCTCAGAATGTGTGCAGAAATACTTTCAGCAGACAAGTCTTGTCTAAACAGGGGCCCCTTCCTGCAAACCTGAGGCTGATGGTCTTCTCCCAGTTTCCCTCTACTTCTCATGATGCTCCACGATGGTCACAAGGTATTCAAGCTCCTGCTGCTAACAGAATGTAAATGCAATATAAACAGGAGTATTTTATTAAACCAAGCTCACTGTCAGCAAACAGCAGGATCCAGCACCTCACCATGGTGGGGGAGCAGAGCCAGGAGTGGCCACGGGATACAGGAACAAGCAGGGCAGGGGCCCCCCCTGCCGGCCCCGAGACACCCTCACACACGGATGTCCTGGGCACTCCCACTGGATTTATACCAAAATTACAGAATACACCAAGTTGGAAGTGACCCACAAGGATCACTGAGTCCAACCCTCAGCCCTGCACAGGCCCATCCCCAAGAGTCACCCCCTGTGCCCCAGAGGATCAGCCAAACCCTCCTGGAGCTCTGGCAGCCTTGGGGCTGTGCCCACTGCCCTGGGGAGCCTGGGCAGTGCCCAACCAGCCTCTGGGGGAAGAACCTTTGCCTGAGATCCAACCTGAGCCTGCCCTGACACAGCTCCAGCCCTTCCCTGGCTGCTGTCCCTGGTCCCCCCCGAGCAGAGCTCAGTCCCTGCCCCTCCTCTGCCCCTGCCCAGGAAGGTGGAACTGCAGTGAGGTCTCCCCTCAGTCTCCTCCAGCTGAACACACCAAGTGCCCTCATTAACTCCACAGCACATTTATTTAAATGCCACTGCAAACACTGCCTGCACCCAACTGTGATCACACCTTTATCAGCAAAGACACAAAGTACTGGCGATGGAGGCCACGAACCTGTGATTGCTGGGGACTGAAACACACCTGTGCACTGACTTGGGTTTAATTCAGATATTTTACTCCGGTTTCAAATTCCCAAGATCAGATCACAAAATCAAATTGAAGGAGACAATTTGTCTTAAGCAAGATAAATCACAATTTAGATCCTTCCAATGGAAGCTAGCATAAAAAAAATTGAAAAATCAGGTTGCCTGCTCAGAACATCTTAATTCCCTGGGTAGTTTGGGTGCAAAAAACAGTTTTTCAGTCTCTGCCTGCCTGAAGCCTACACTGTTCCCACTGAGTGTTCTGAAGGTCACAATTTGAGTTTCGAATCTTGTAAACTGCAGACTAAAACATATAAATTGGATATTCTGGTATTGATAATTACAGAATTGAGATTATTAAATAGGAACTAGTAATATTGAAGTAGTACTTGAAAAATTAAAATAGAAACTATCGTTTCTAAATGCTCATCTCAATGTTCTTTTCAAGTCAAAACAAGCAGCAAATGCTGCAGAGGACTTGTTCCTCTTCCCTACCCCACAGCAGATGACAGAGAGCCCACTCCTGCACAGACATCAGACTTCATCATCTGCTGGGAACACAGGTCCAGGCAAGACATAAGGAGGAAAAAAAACTTACTGGAAGAACTGACAGAGTATAAATTACCTGGATCTGTCTCAGGTAGGCACAAGACCAGCCTCCAGCTCTCCCTCCCAGGCCTGCTGTTGCTGCTATCCTGTTTGCACTCTGTTCCTGAGTCCTGTGTCCCCTGCCCTGAGCATGCAGAGCCAAAACCCAAGAGCCTATGAAGAATCCTGGGGAGATGTAGATATACTCTTCCTCCCTGGCACCACATCTGGGGCTCCTAGGCTGCTCTCCTACTTCCAGTTCACTGGCCTTTCTTCCTTGCTGCCCTTCCCTCCCCTCAGACTCACAGCCCTAACACAGAGCAGTGGTCCCCTCCTGGATCCTGAATCCCTTCCCCTATGCCCAATGTCACCCTCCAGCCTCCCTCCAAGCTGCTGTCATCCATGGAGTTATTCTTCTTGGCTGAACCCCCGTATTGTCCCTTCATGGCCATGCCAGGATCCAGGTGTGCTTCAATAGAATCCACATGTAGTTCACTTGCTAAGCACCAGCACTCATTCAGCTTTGCTGGCCTCTTTCCATCAGCTCTCCTCAACTTCAGTTCACTTATTTAGTGTCAGGTTCTATGGAGTTCTTTCCCTCTCCTGAGCAAGCATCCTTTGCCAATCCTGTTCCTATAACCTGTTATTGCATTCCCACAAGCCCCCTTCTAAAAGTCTGATATTAGGCAGTATCTTTAGATTGATTTCATATTGATTTAAATTGTCATTCAGTTTCTCCATTCAAATACAGTATCTTAGTCACAGGCTTCTGTATCTTTCCAGTTGCCATTTCAAGTGAAAACAAGTTATTGATCTCCCACCTCAGTGATGCAGAGCAGTGGACATCACCAGTGATTTCATCTTCTCTTCACTGAGATCATGTGTTGCTCTTGCTCCTTCTTTTCATGCACCACTGTTTTTGCTCCCCCAATCTTTTTGGATAATTTTTTTGCGGGACTCAGGTAGTTTTAAGACAGATTAAGAATCAACAATACTGAATTAGACCAAATTCAATTTGCCTCAGCATCCCACCCCAAACAGTGGCCAACAACAGTCGCTTTAAAGAAAGAGTATAAAATCAGCACCAAAAATACGTTACCTTCCTCTATTACCTCCCAGTTTCCAAACACTGTCATCTCACAGACTTCCTGAACTACACAAGATTTCTGTGCATGTCATAACCCTCAAAAGATTGTTTTTTCCAAAGACTAAGAACAAGTCTCCCTGTGGACTTCCACCATTTGCACCTGTACCAAGGGATTCCACTCCTCATGTGCTCACTGCAATGAGAATCATTACCTTTCCTTTTGAACCTGTTTTTAGTTTCTTCTGATGTCCTCAGTTCTTGTAATGAAGAAAAAAACAAGGCAGATCATGTAAGATGTAACCTCACTCTTCCTATCACCTGTACCTGCTTTACTCTTCCAGCTTGCTCAGAATTTGGCAAGACAGGAAGGTCTTGGCAGCAGCTCAGAGCCCTATAATCAATCCTGTCCCTTGCAGAGAAGTGGAAGTTTGACTACCCAGTTCAGCCTCACTTAAACCTCATTTTCTTCCTTCACACTGTTACTTATGTATTTTATTCCCACTTAATATAGCATTAATGAACATGCTCTCTCTTGCAGGTTGTTTGTCACAGGAAGAAGATGCTCACAGTATTTGCAGGGAGATATCCAAGTCTCTTGCCAGGAAGACTCCATTCCTTGGTGTCAGTTTGGCAGAGAATGAGTTCTTACTCACTTTTACTTCTCATTTCTCCTACTTCCTATTTCCTTATGTCATAGGTTTGAAAAGAGATGTCGGAACTTTTTCCTAGGGTCCCGTTTCCCCCCACTCATCTGTTTCTGCTCCCAGGACATTTTGCCTTCAGTTTTTCTCTTCCTTCCCCGGGTTGCTGCAGGTTTCTCCCCCTCCCAAGAAAATTGGGACTTTGTTTTGTTTCTTCTGAAAGTTTTTGATTGCATCATTTGTTGTTTATTCAGATTTTGTTAATAAAAAGCTGTTCTTTTCCTTTTCCACACTTCCACCTGAAGTTTCTTAATTTCTAAGTTGTAATCTTGTTAAACTAAGACACCTTAATTTCCAAGTTCCATTTTCTCTTTGGAGCACACAGGAAGGCAGCCAGTCAAACACATTACATTGAACTAACTGCCAGCCTTACTGGTTCCTGTGCTACTGTCTGCAGGCCTGGGCTGGGACACGTTTTGAACATGCTTCAGTGAGGTTCTGAGCTTGTAAGAGGACACTTTGGTTCTGACTGAGACAAACAGCTTAACAGATCAGTGCAACAAGGGCTCTGTCACCTGGAACTTCAGCACAGATCCAACAGCTGGTTTTAAAATCTATATGCTGCTCTTATCCACAGCCTTTCAGTAGGCAAAGGTCCTACTCTTACTTACTATGTAGTCGTTGTCCTCATCCTTGGGGCCCTCGCTGTAGTACACACGATAAGCTTTAGCCACTTGGTCAATCTGTGCCCTGGTACCAGTCAACCCGACCAGCTTTGGAGAAAATTCTAGATAGAAGCAAGACGTACGCATTTTAGTGAAAAGAATCCCTTCAAGAGGCTCCTTTCCAGTGCTCTGTATTACATGCTATGAGACACAGAGAAAGAAAGCAGTAATACCTTTAACATATTTGGCAATGGCTTCTTGGTTGTCCCTCTCAGGATCGATGGTGATGAAGAGTGGGGTCAGATTAGGCAAAGATGGAATTTGTTCTGTGACATTAACAATTATTGTTTATTTTACAAAACCAGAAATCATTTTTCATCTCCCTTCAAACAAACTCACAGCCAAGTAACATCAGGCCAAGCCCACCCTAAGGAACTAAAAAGGCCATTTTGTGCAGCTTAATCTATCTAATTTGTGAATGATTCAAATGCTATGAGACGCAATGCTCTGTGTCTGTGCTGGGAGCTTCCAGCTCCCCCGCCCCCGAGCCCCTGCCCTGCTCAGGAGGGATGACAGACTGGCTGTGCTGCAGAAGACGTGGTGGTGTGATGCACATTTGGAAGCACAGTGGCGCACACAAGGGAAGCATGCTGGGATGGGGGAACAGGAGGAAATGTGAAGACACAATTCAGGCTCTTTCCCTCATGTTCCAGCCAAAGCCTTGGCTGTATTTCCTTCTCTTTAGTCTGTTTTCCCACTTGGCTGGGTTTACCACTATCCCTGCCCCATAATTCTTCAGGGCCTGCAGGCTGAGAAACTCATAACACACGGCCTTCCCCCTCCCTCCATTTCACAGTACAGTAGTTCTGCTTCAGGAGAGACCCTCACAGAGATTTGTTCTCAGGATGAATAAAATAGAGGGAAAAAAATCCTAACACACCTCACAGTCACTTCTTGGCAAAAATATAATGCAGGTGCATTCCCTGTGATCTGCCACCACCATGTTTTATTCCCAAGTCTCCTGTTATGGAAAGACCAGTGCTGTCATGTTAGACACTAGTGACAGGCAGATTGATCTATGGATCATTTAGCAATTAATTCAACTACTGAATAGCAGCCAACAGCATTTTTTAAAGAAGATCATCAGTTATCACCATTTGTGACATTTCATTAGAACAAACCTGACCCTCCCATAAACAGGACCTCTACACCCACTGAATCCCCTGAATTCTCATACCAATTTCATCTACCACTGCAATCATTTTCTCCAGTTCATCGGGACAGACGTCAGGGCAGTGAGTGAAGCCAAAGTAGATCAGCACCCACTGGCCCATGTAGTCCTTGCTGGTTCTGGGCTGCCCCTCGTGGCTCACGAGCGAGAAGGGCCCTCCCAGCAGTGGCTTCCCAATGCTTCGGTTTCGTTCCTTCTCTAGCTCTACAAAACACAAGAGGAGATCAAACACGTCCATGTCACAATCCCTGCTGCTTCCCCGGTGAGCCTTGGAAGCAGCCAAGTCAGGCACCACACTGGGTCATGGGCAGGGCATTGCCAGGTCAAGATCCACCAACACCTGTCACGCAGAACCCAATGTGCACATGGCTTCCAAAAAGCGTTCCTTTTGGACAAAATCAAATATATCACTA
The DNA here is from genome assembly GCF_025592945.1 of Manacus candei. Classification (NCBI taxonomy): domain Eukaryota; kingdom Metazoa; phylum Chordata; class Aves; order Passeriformes; family Pipridae; genus Manacus; species Manacus candei. The sequence goes on along the minus strand of NW_026138095.1, from coordinate 12,050,799 downwards.
AATTCCTCTGAAACATAATATCTTTCTTTATTGTTATCTGATTGCATTTTTGTTTAAAAAGAAAGGGGGGATAAAGAGAGAAAGGCGATTTCCCACTTGGCCTGGTGGGAAATAGGAAAAAACAGCATCCTTTGCAAGCTGAACACACCCTAAGAGCTGTAATATCTCCGTTTTCAACAGTAAATCCATGAAAAGGAAAGGTATGGGCATTTCCTGTAGGAGAGGGCAAAGCTCATGTGCCTCACAGAGGGAACCCAATGTGCCCACAACACCCAGCTCCCCGTCTGAGCTGCATCGCCTGGTACAGCGCATGCAGCCAAACACAACTATTCTAACCTCAGAACTTTCAAACGCTGAATTTTGCTTTTAATTTTTGAAAATTTTCCACAGCACTTCCGTACACACAGGCACGGAGTGACCCTCTGCAAAGCTGTGATACCGAGCGATGCCTGAGCGGATAAAATACACCTAAATATAAAAAATACATCGCCTGAGTACAAAAAATACATCGCCTGAACACGAGACGCGGCCCCGCCGCTGCTCCTCCATCGCTCGCACTCACCCTGCTCCTTGCGCCGCTTCACCGCCTTCATGCCGACCAGCAGTCCCCCGCCCAGCACGGCGGTGGCCGCCAGCGACCGCCACGACACGAGCTGCGGGGACAGGGGTTCAGTGAGCGCGGAGGGGCAGGGCCGGCCCGCGCCCCCTGCCCACGGCCCTCCCTCCCTCACTCACCCGCCTCTGCCCGCCCGCCCGGCGGCCGCTGCCCGGCGGCAGCTGCGAGAACGGGCGGCTGCGGGGCGCGGGCAGCCCCGCCTGGACCCGCCCGGCCGGGCCCGGCAGCGGCCCCAGCGCGGCCCGGCCCCGCCGCACGGCCCCGCCGAGCCACCACAGCGCCATCGGCCCCGCCATTCCGCGCCGCCTGCCCCGCCCCTTCCGCCCGGCCCGCGGCCGCCATGGAGGCGGTGCCGCGCGTCGCCTTCGGGGTCATCGCCGACATCCAGTTCGCGGACGCGGACGATGGGCACGACTTCGGCGGCAGCCGGCGGCGCTACTACCGGCACAGCCTGCGCCTGCTGCGGGACGCGGTGCGGGCCTGGGCCGCCGAGAGCCCGCCGATCGACTTCGTGCTGCAGCTGGGCGACAGCATCGACGGGCTGAACGCCCGGCGCGGCGAGGCCGAGGACGCCCTGCGGCAGGTGCTGGAGGCCCTGGGGCGGCTGCCGGTGCCAGTGCACCACGCGTGGGGCAACCACGAGTTCTACAACTTCAGCCGGGCCCGGCTGGCGCAGAGCGGGCTGTGCAGCCGCCCCGCGGGGGACGCGGCCGGGCCCCCGGACGGGCTGTGCCAGGCCTATCACTGCAGCCCGGCCGCGCGGCTCCGCCTCGTCGTGCTCGACGCCTACGATCTGAGCGTCCTGGGCAGGGACCCCGACAGCCCCCGCTACGAGGAGTCCCTGCGGCTGCTGCGGGAGAAAAACACCAACGAGGACCTCAACAGCCCCGCAGGTACACCCGGCACGGCAGGAGCGCGGGCGGAGCAGCTCCCGGGGCTGGCAGCGGGGCTCGGCCGTGTGCCCCAGGGCTGCCAACCTCCTCCTCCTCCCTGCGGTCAGTGCGGCCCTAGGCGGGCACGGGAGATGCTCCCCCTTACCCGTGGGAAGGGTCTGTGTTGTGCTCTGTGCCCCACAGTATCAGAACACGGGGTAGCTGTTGGTGAAGGGGCTGTTGCAGAGCACCGACTTGTGCCCACCGCATCCCATACTGGGGGGGACACCAAGAGTGGAAACGCTGTGCATGCAGTGTGACCAAACCCCCTGAAAACACTAACAAAACACTTCTCGTTTGTCCAAGGACGCTGGAGTTTTGATCCAAGAAAAGCAAAAAAAAATCCTGCAAGTTGTGAGAGTAAACCATCTATTGTAAGCAGATTTACATAAGGCAAATAGAGGAGCTGTGGGAGGTGTATGCACCTGTGCCTAACCTTCTTCTTCATTGTAGGGCTCAAAGAACCTCAGTTTGTAGCATTTAATGGAGGATTTAGCCAAGCCCAGCTGAACTGGTTCGATGAAGTCCTCAAGTTCTCTGATGAAAACCAAGAAAAAGTTGTAGTTATGGGTAGGTGGATATGGGGGATATATCATACAATCACAGAATTGTTTAGGTTGGAAGGGCCCTTAAAGATCATCTAGTTTCAACCCCTATATTTGAAGGGGGTATATATTCCCGAGGATATATACCGGGAACAGCTGTATGTGAGTTGAGGAAAACATGTAGCAGCTTTGTAGCTCTCCTGAGATACAGATGTAACCTGTGAAGGAGCAGGACAGACCATGTCCATACTGGGGGGAGCTTTCTGCACATGGTTGGCTGAGTTTCACAGCAATGAGACAGACTTTGTTACAGTTTAACTCTCCTGGTTTTTTCCCTCTCAACTGCAGGTCACCTGCCCATTCACCCCGATGCTTCAGACAGGGTGTGCCTGGCCTGGAATTACGAAGCTGCCCTGTCTGTCATCCACTCCCACCGGTGCGTGGTCTGTGTCCTTGCGGGGCACCTGCACGATGGGGGATATTGCCTGGACTCCCATGGAGTTCATCACCTGACCTTGGAGGGGGTGATCGAAACGCCCCCGGAAAGCAATGCTTTCGGGACTATTTATGTCTACGAAGATAAAATGATACTAAAGGGAAGGGGCAGAATTGCAGACAGAGTTATGCAATTCTGAAATGCCAAGTAAATACAGATTGCTCTTCAGGAAGGACTCGGGATAAAAACGTAGGGGATTCAGCTTACTGTTTGCTTGTAGAAAGGTGCATGGCTGATCCTTATTACTTTAGCTCAGGATACAGGATTTCAGAAATCACCTTTCTGTAAGGAAACAGACCTGATTTCTTTGTGGAAAATAGAGAAGGCCAGTAGTTGAAATATTGAATGCAGAATGTTGACTTGAAACACCTAATCCAGACTGGATTTGTTACTGTGAAAAGATGCGAACCATATTATGAATATTTTCAAAAAACCACCCACTGTTATTCTCTCGGTGAGCATTAAAGCATGCAGAGTTGTACCTGCCCAGCCGCATTTCAACGTATTTATTTTCTGTGAACATCATAAGGCAGTAATGTCTCATGTCTGGCAGAATACACCCACCCTGTAGCCTAATGCAGCTTTCCAACATTGCTTTAAAAGACTAAAGTAATCCCCAGAAAAGGCTAAGCCTAAAGAGAAGGGAAACCATCTGTGCTACAGCAGGGAATGGTGCAGATACACGGGCAGGGACCTGTGTGTGCACAGTTGTGACCTCCTGCAGCAGTGCTGAGGGAAGGAGCCCTGACACGGGTCTAAAGGTGTTGCTGTGCTGCACCTGGACCTGTGCTGGCTCTGTCCCACCCAGCTCATATGTCCAGTGTATCCACCTGTGCTTCCTTCTCCAGGATGAGCAGCAGGACATGCTTACTGCTGCTGGGCTGCTGCTTGGGTTCTGCTTTCCAGGAAAAAGCCAGTGAGCAGCAGAGCTGTGACAGTGCCAGCAGAGTTGTGACGAAGCCCGCATCTGCTGGTGGCAGGCTCAAGTACACATCTCCCAAAAAATAAACTATATGGAGACTTTTGTTGAGTTTTCTTTAGAAAAATAGTGTTTATTACTCTGCAAAACTAGTGATTTTCAGTTAATAGCAAAAATAATTTTTCAAATATATTCTATATATCATTTTAGCACAGGAATAGAAATACAGACTGCTCAAATCCCAGTTAGTCTCAAATGGATTATCCAGGCAGGTATTTGGAAGTGCTATGGCTGTAAATAATCATGTATTGAAACAGTGTTTGCTTTACTTGTCCCTTATGTTACAGAACAGTAGATTTCCCAAAGTACGAGGTGGTTAGAGAGTGATCCAGGGATGCCAGGATATATACCATTAGAACACATTAGATCAACAGTGCTTTGAAAATGTAGGAAGCAGCCAGTTGAACAACAGTTTCCACAGAAAAATTCCCCATTCAGATTTGACAGTGTTCCTCAACTTTTTACCAAAATTCAAATGGTACTGCTAGAAGTAGCCAGGCATTCTTGTATCCTATCAAACTGACACTAATGTTTCATTAATCACCAAAAGCAAAGGCAAGTACAATCAGAATGTTTAGACTTTCTCCTACCCAGTTAAATCACTGTTTTGCAGTGCTCTGGCCAAGCCGCTCGCAGCTCTTTGTTCACATAAATGTACAGCCATGAAGCAAAGGGGAAGAGGGCGACCACGACTGCAGCGGCCAAGCAAACTCCTCCCAGAGGATTCCTATAAAGGAACAAGTGCAACAGAGCTACATTAAATCAGAATTGTTAAGGTTGAAAAAGACCTCCAAGATCATCAAGTCCAACCTTGAACCACATACCACCACACCCACTAAACCCTATCGTGAAGTGCCAGTCGTTTTTTGAACACTTCCAGGAATGATGACTCCACCACCTGGGCAGCCCCATCCAATGCCTGACCACTCTTCCAGAGAAGGAATTTTTCCTAATATCCAACCTGAACTTCCTCTGGTGCAACTTGAAGTCATTTCCTCTTGTCCTGTCCCTTGTTCCCTGGGAGCAGAGTCTGAATCTCCCCCGGCTCCCCCCTCCTGTCAGGGAGTTGCAAAGAACAAGAAGGTCCCCCCTGAGCCTCCTTTTCCCTAGGTTGAGCCCCCTCAGCTCCCTCAGCTCCTCTTTGTGCTCCAGACCCTTCCCCAGCTCTGTTCCTTTCTCTGGACACACTTCAGCCCCTCAATGTCTTGTCTGAGGGGCCCAGAACTGCCCTCAGGATTGGAGGTGCCTCAGCAGTGCCAGCACAGGGACAGGCACTGCCCTGGTTCTGCTGCCACACTATGGCTGGTACAAGCCAGGATGTCCTTGGCCTTTGTGGCCACTGCTACAACTGCTATGAAACATTCACATCTGCCTGCAGCTGGAAAGACAGCAGGGAGCCTTTAGGCACTTTAATGTGGCTCCTGTGGATGCATCAGCAGAATCCTTTACTGGAGAGGCACCATGTGCCAGCAGAAAATAATTTTCTGACAACTCAGCTACAAAACCAAGTTGGGATAAAAAAAAGCATCTTATACAAAGAGAAAGTGTCCCCATTATGGCAGGGGAGCAGAAAAAAATGTTTCGTGTAGCCTTACATTTCCTCCCGCCCTGACTTCTATCTGTGTGAGATCCTCCAGACTGTAGCACCAGCTGCTACTGCTTGGGCATTTGAAAGGTTCAGAGGGTGACATGAAACAGAAAAACAAGCTGCCAAAATCAACTATGTGTTTTCAAGGACCTAGTCACTAAGTGTGAACATAGTAATGGATTTAAAAAAAAGGAGAAAATAAAACTTACTTTGCTGAACTGCGACAAAGACTCATCCATATTGTAATAATTACCAGACCAAACAACTCTCTAAAAAGCCAAATGAAAAATAGATCAGAAAATAATACAAGCAGATTTCTGTGTTCAGAGAATACAAATTTTACCTCCAAAACAAGTGGAGTAGCAGCTGCTCCTTTGGAGAAGTTCAATATATTTTACTAGCATTATAATTATAAAGGTATTTACAAGGAGTAACTTTGCATCACAGATCTACAGACATGACCTGGCTAAACAGCTGCAGAAATTCCTGCCTCCACTGTTTGCTCCACTGCTAGATTTAAGTTCCACAGCACATTTCTCTAATTAACACAGTGCAAACAGCAACCCAGTTTTCTAGACCATGAACAGCTGCCAGGGCTTCACCTCAATACAGTACAAGCACCTACTTTAGGCAACACCCAAATGTCAGGTGAGAAATCCTCCCTCCTCCTCAATCTCTGGCAGTTTGGAGGACTCAGCAGCCCATGCCAGATAAACATGCATATGGTATCACCTCAAGAGTTTTTGTAAGGTTAATTACCATTCCTGCAGCTCCAGCAAGAGAGTGCAAAGCTGTTTCACTGTTCATGTGTTCTGGACTTTGAAAGCCAGAACTGCCCCCACATAAATCTACCTGCCACAATCAGGCAAGCAATGACTGCTCACTCTTCCTGAGTCCAAGGAATCACTGGTTTGGAGCATTATGGTCCCTTTGATCTGCTTCCTCTGGACCAACAGCACTCACTGCAACAGCCCAGCAAATAAAGTTTTGGAAGGTGACACCAGGATAAGATGGCCTGGTGAGCTGGATTTGGGCAGGGGCAAAGAAAACCCACTGTTTACCTGCCTTCCTCTTCGTGAAAAATGTTTCCTTGAGCGTAAGCAAACAAAGAGCAAGCCAAGGCAATGGTCCCAACCACACAGCCAGCAGAATGAAAGTCACACAGGGTCCTCCAAACACCATTATCTGAGGAAAAGAATACACTGTCAGCAACTACATGAAGCATGAAGTAAACCTATAAGTCTAAAAGCAATTGAGTCGCTAAAAAAAGGTGCCTTCAACACACACACCTTAGGCAGGAAGATGTCATTATTGCCAGTATCTTTATGACCAGAGAAATCTGCTAAAAAGTGCTGTGAAAAATAAATACTACTGGGCCTAGGAATGCAACTTCTCAGCATCAGAACCTCAATGAAAACTTTCCTGTTCTCTGCAGCAAACACAACAGGCTGCAGCATTTAATGTGCATGGAAAAAAAAAAATCACAAGGTGTATGGCAAATGGAAGTTCTCCTGAGCAGGAGGAACAGCCTTTCTGGAGCTCACAGCCAAAACCAGGTGCTCAGCACGACCCCAGGGGCCCAAGGGAGCCCAGGAGAGGCCTAGCCCCTAGGCAGCCACCACTGTGGGGAGCATCTGATTTCACGCTCCCTGAGGAGACTGCCTCAGGTGTTGCCTGATGATGATGAGCAACACTGATAACATCTCTGCCTGGGGACTGATGTTTTTAAACAGATAAATGAGATGATGAGAAATATCTGAATGGCCCACAGGTTCTTGTGGTTTTCCATGTCCCTTTCCAGGGGCTCCTGAGGGGGAGGTAAGAAATGACACTGACAGTTCTCCCTGATCTCAGCAATGTCAACAGCAAAAAAACTAAAGTTAAAAGCAGGTTTTCTGGGGCATTGACCCCTCTGGGCAAGCATTAAAGGTGATGAGCTGCCAAGACCCAAGAGCTCAGAGTGACCCAATGCTGTAATCAATTCCCCATTTGACTGAACTTACTGCAGCTCAGCACAGGCAGAATCTGGGTCTTCCACAGACCTGAATGGCAAATATCCCTTGATGTATTTACATAAATCTCCAGTTATAAAATAGTTGTGTCATGACAATCTTTATTTTCTACAGATCTTGGCACAGGTAAAACTCTACTTGAGAGCTTAACATGCAGATTCTCTTGACAAGCCAAATGCCATTATGTTGAAGCTACACCTATCACACATAATAAACCTCCCCTGAAATGTTCAAAACCACAAGCAAACCAACCCTCAGGGATTTTGCTTTATGGCTGCTTCCACTTTATATGCCTAAGGCAGCAAATGCCTGCAATGGTGTCATTTGTGACAACAGCATGCACTCCTGAAGGTTTTCTTTTTTGGTGTTAAATGCGATTTTAGTCTATTCAAAACAAGTATTCATCCAGAACAGATACAGTCACTTTGTGTATATAAAATGGCCTTATTCTGAAATTATTTCTACTGAATGAAAGTACAAAAAAAAATTAACTATGTTCTGGAGTCCAGAAACAAATCTGGCCATAGAATCATAGAATCAACTGGGTTGGAAAAGACCTCAGAGATCATTAAGTCCAACTCTTGATCCAACACCGCCATGGTGGTGGCACTGATGCCACATCCAGTCTCATCTTAAACACCTCTAGGGGCGGTGACTCCACCACCTCCCTAGGCAGCCCATTCCAAGGTCTGATTACTCTCTCTGTAAAATTTTCTTCCTAATGTCCAACCTAAACTTCCCCTGGCACAGCTTAAGATGGTGCCCTCTTGTCCTACTGCTGGTTGCCTGGGAGAAGAGATTGATGCCCACTTGGCTACAACCTCCTGTCAGGGAGTTGTAGAGAGTGAGGAGATCTCCCTGAGCCTCCTCTTCTCCAAGCTAAATAATCCCAGCTCCCTCAGCTGCTCCTCACAGGACTTGTGCTCCACACCCTTCCCCAGCCTCATTGCTCTTCTCTGGACCTGCTCCAGCACTTCAATATCATTCCTGATCTGACTGATTCTCTGAACATGTGAAGTGGCATTAGCACCTGTAGCATCCACCCTCGGAAATTTTGACCCCAGCCTTTGAACATTGCCATTGCTCCCTGCGTGCTCTGTGGGGCAGCTGCAATACCTGGTACTGAACAAGACTTTTAGTGCTTTCACAGGACTGTGCTGAGCTCAGCTGCTCTTGCATGAGGTAGATAAGCAAAACCATAGATTTATAACAAGGAAATAAAGTGAATTAATGTGCTAAGGTCAATACCAGAGCCAGGTTCAGAGTAAGCTCCCAGGCTTCTGAACTGGGGTGCAAAGGCAGGCCATCCCAGCTGTGGACTTTTCTGCAGGGCATCTCTTCACCTGCAGCACATCTAGCCACCAGCACTAAACCAATGACCAGCTTTTGTAAAAGCGGGTCCCATAACCTTTTGCCTTCAAAAGATAGTAGGACATGTTCCCACATGGCCTGATTTTAATCTGTGGATCAATAAAAAACAAACAAACAAACAAACAACCATTTTGGGACAAAATCTGAACAGAGACACTGTTTTGCACACCAGTATCATACCTGTTATTGAAGGGTTGATGCTGACAAGCAGTGTCAGGGCAGCTGGCACTAAGTACACAACCTGTTAATGACATATAAGTATACTCTGTAGCAAAACTGAGCAAGGTCAGGAAGCAGAAGTGCCTGCCCACAGCAATACTTCTCCCCTTCACAGCGGCTTGTCAGAGGTACAGAGCAACTCCCAGTGCCTCTCCCTCGGGCACTGTTAGTGCTCCTCTTCATCGTCACCACCCAAAATCTCGGGCCATCAGCCGAGCACCAGCCTTGTTCCTTAGCTCCTGAGTTACCAAATGCTGGCTGCCTGATCAGTCACTGCAGGGCCCCTTCCCTCAATCCTGATATCCCAGGAAAAGCTCTGACAGGGTCCTCCCACCCTGTGTGGGGGGCTTTGCCCACCCTTCGGTGCCGCTGTCAGCGGGGCTCCACCGCCGGAGACACGCAGGGGTAGCCCCTGCCCACCCAACAGCTCCTGTCACACAAACAGACGGTGCCCCTCGCCCCCAGCCCGGCGCACTGGGCCGGGGCCACGGGCCGCTCCTGTGCCCGAGACAGGGCGGGCAGAGCAGGGGGTCTGTCCCCATTGCCCCCCAGGCCGAGCTGAGCGGCGGGAGCGTCCCGGGGCTGACTCAAGGCGAGTGCAGGGCGATGGGTCACGGGGCCGGCTCGGGGTGCTCCGCACGGGGAACCGATGCTATGTAGGGCCAGGTGCAGATCTGGGGTGAAATACGGCAGATCCTGGAAGCATGGCCTGATTCCAGCCGTCGCTGCAGTAGAGAAATCGTTTTCCCGGCGCCTGCTCGCTCTCCAGCTGGAAGCCGTGAGCGGGTTTCCTGCGGTGACCCCAGCTCGGGGGCAGAGGAAGGGGAAGGGCGGCCCAGACTCACCGTCCACAGCCCCGCGTCGGGGTCGTTCACCTGCGGCAGGAGGAGCGCGCTGAGCCTCCGCCGCCGGCCCGGCCGGGGCCGCGCCCCGCGGGAGGGACGGGGGGGACGGAGGGGACCGGAGGGGCCGGGATCGGAGCCGCCCCCAGCCCGGGCGACCCCGGCCTCACCTGCACGGCGGCCGCCAGCCCGAAGAAGGCGGCCATGAGGAGGTTGCAGAGCCGCCACAGCCGCACCGCCATGGCCGTAGCGGGGACGGGGGAGCAAGGCCAGAGGGGCGGATCCGCCCTGCCCGCCGGCAGCGATCCCGATCCCGGCCCCGGCCCCAGCCACGATCTCGGCCCCGATCCCAGCCCCGATCCTGACCCCGATCTTTGCCCCGATCCCGGTCCCGGTCCCCGTCCGCGCTGCAGCCCGACAGCAGCGCGGCCGCCTGGGCCGGACCGTCAGCAAGTCTGTACAGTGAGGGTGGGAAGGCCCTGGCACAGGGTACCCGGAGAAACTGTGGCTGCCGCATCCCTGGAAGTGTCCAAGTCCCAGTCTAGTGTCCAACCCCGGTCTAGTGGAAGGTGTCCCTGCCCATGGTAGCGGCATGGAACGACATGAGCTTTAAGGTCTCCTCCAACACAAGCCATTCTGTGATTTATCACTCCCGATTTTTATTGGGGATTGGAAAATGCTTGCACTCAAACTCGAGCCAAGTCCAGAGCCGCGTGGCGCTGGGTACACTGTGCGTATCCCACGAACTACAGAAAATCCAGGGTTCTCCTGCCCTTCACTGCTTGTACCGCTGATTATAAACACATAAACAGCTTCACACCGGCAGAGGGCAGGGTTACATTGGCAGTGACCCTGAACTGAAATGTCGCGAGAAGGCTCGGGCAGCAGATTCTCCTTTAGCAAAAGGAGAAAGACCCAGCGAGGGCTCAGCTTGTCCCGGTGTCATCCACCACCTGCCGCTAGCAACAGGTCCCAGTGCTTGTTGACATGGCACCTACCACCGGCAACCTTGATGTAGAGGGCAAGGTCCGCTTTTGGCATTTCCTTCTCTGCAGGCAGCCAGAAGACACTCGAGAAACACGCGCGGAGGAGGCTTTTGGCTTTACCCTCCAGCGCTGTGTCCACCAAGCTGCAGGGAGAGGGCAGGACACGGGTTGCACACGGGTGCTGGGAGCAGCCCCTCGATGACTCGTGCGGGTGGCATCGGACCTCTGGGCCAGGGGGCCCACGACAGACGGGCAGGTACCTCAATTTCTCCAGAGCCAGCATGGAAAGATGCCGAAGGTCTGTGCGCAGCTGGTCCCTTGGCTCTTCTTCCAGCAGCGCCTGCAGAGCACAACCGGGATGGCACCTGCTGGCAGCTGCCAGCACCCAGGGCCTCCAGTCCCTGACCCGCCCCAGCGCTGTCCGCACAGGCCACCTGTGCCAGGGGGCTTTGCTCCCTTCGCCACATTGCCGAGAGTGCCCTCACCTTGATGTTCTCTGCCAGCTCGTACATGTCACAAAACAGATCCAGGCCCTGGGTCAGGCCGTGGCTCAAGGCGCTTCTGCACAGCACAGAGATGCTCCGGAGAAATGTGGCCTTGTCTCTCTCCTCCTGCCAGCCGGGGGACAGAGACACAAACACGGACTGTGAGTGGGCGGACACAGCCAGCGGGACCGCAGCACTGGGGGTGCAGTGCCCTGCGGGAGAAGCAGCCCTGCCCTGCCAGCACCCCTTCAGCAGCCCGGCAGCACAGCCCCTGCCAGCAGACAGCAGCACAGCCACCCTCCAGCTGGCCGCAGTTACCTTGTTGGGGCTGGTGACGAACGCCAGGATGGAATCAACAGCTTCCTGCTCCTCCTCGTAGATGGGCAACCAGCTGGCATCTAAGGGGGGAAAGAGCAGGGAGAGCTGCAGAGGGTCCAGCGAGAGGAGGGAGCAAAGGATATCTGCCCTCCACCCAGCTCTCTGCCCACTGCCTTGGCACGGCCTTCCCTTGCAGCTCCTGGCTGGAGGGTGCCTGGCAGAGGAGCTGCCATGCCCGGGAAAGCCCCAGTGCCCCGGGCTGAGGAAGGCAATGGCAGACAGGCAGGAAAGGCCCAGGCTCCCACAGCATGACAGACTCATGCCAGCCCAGCTGGCCCTCTCTGCCCACACCCCAGAGCCTCTCTGCCCTGTCCTTCTTTGGGAGAGGCTGTGCTGGGGCCACGCTCCAGCCCTGAGCAGTCCCAGCTTTCAGGCAACATCATGGCTGACCCCAGGACCCCCACTGTCAGCTGGCCAGGAAAGTGGGATCCTGGTGTGCTACAGGGTGTGCTGGTGGGCCCCAGCCCTGCCCAGCCCCACAGGGCCCCTCACTCGCCGAGCTTCAGGGGCTGCATGGTGGTTGCCTCGTAGGAGGACGGAAGCTGCAGACCTGGAGAGCGGCTCTCCTGGGAAGAGCTGTCTTCCATCCAGGCCTGCCTGGGGCAGGCGGGGGGTCTCCTCTCCATCCTGTGAATCAAAGAACACAGGGGAGCCTGCCTACAGAGGGCGTCCGAATGGTGGAGTCGAACACTCCCAGAAAAAATGCCGCGGCCAAATCGCCTCAGGCAAAGGGCCTCAGGCAAAAGGCCTCAGCAAAAGGCCTCAGCCAAAAAGCCAGGGCGAAGTGCCTCAGCCAAAAGGCCAAGGCAAAGCGCCTCGGCCAAAAGGCCAAGGCAAAGGGCCTCAGGCAAAAGGCCTCAGCAAAAGGCCTCAGCCAAAAAGCCAGGGCGAAGTGCCTCAGCCAAAAGGCCAAGGCAAAGCGCCTCGGCCAAAAGGCCAAGGCAAAAGGCTTCAGCCAAAAGGCCTCGGCAAAGTGCCTCAGCCCAAAGGCCTCAGCAAAGTGCCTCAGCCCAAAGGCCAAGGCAAAGCACCTCAGGCAAAGCGCCTCGGCCAAAAGGCCTCGGCCCAAATGCCTCAGGCAAAAACGCTTTGGCAAAACGCCTCAGCGAAACTCCGCGTTCCCACGGGGCCACCTGGGGTCGTGGACAAGACGTGGACTGCAGTCGGGGGCTTCTCGCCAGTGCTGCACTCCTCTCCTGTCCGGTCGCCGTCCTGACGGACACTGACCCACCGTGGGCCACGGTCGTGCTGAGCACACCTGCTGCAGTGGGTGTCACAAAGGGCCCCTCTGTGACCCGCTAGCGGCCGCTAGCAACAGGTCCCAGTGCTTGTTGACATGGCACCTGCCCCCAGTAACAGGTCCCAGGGAGCCACCACGCAGGCAGGAACAGGCAGGGTGTCCCTGGGGACACAGGCCTGCCTCAGCCCTTGGCACTCAGCTGCCCTCAGAATGTCTCCAGACCCCACTTGGCCCTGGAACAGCCCCTCTCTGACAGCTCCAGAGGTGCCCTGGAGCTGCTGCCCAGTGTGACCTCGCTCAGGCACCTTCAGAGCCCCGTTCTGCCCTGGGGGGCTGGTGTGGGCGTCCGCGCTGCCTGGGGACAGCCAGTGGGGACAACTGGCAGTCCAGGAAAGACGTGGGCAAGGTTATCTTGGCAAAGAGTCCCCCCACTTTGAATTTCCATCCCATCCCCTCAGGACTTGTTCATTTTCCCTTTCCTCTAGGCCCTCCAGGCCTAGAGGTCTCCTCAGACCCACAAGTCCTCTCTGAATCCTCTCTTGTGCTGGGGCTGCCTCAGCCTGGTCCATTTGCCCCCTCAGCACCCTAAGGCACCTTTTGATGTGCTCCAGAGGCCACAGTTTGTCCCCTGGTGCCCACAGTACCCCTCCATCCCCCTCCTCGCACCCTCCCTTGGCCCTCAATGGACACAAAAGCCCACGGTTTGCTCTTCTGCAGCCAGGAGAGGCCTCTTGGCCACAGTCCCACCACAGGACTCCTCCACCTGCCCTGCAGCTGTCTTCAGGCCAGATCATACAATCACAGAACCATTTAGGTTGGCAAAGACCTGCAAAATCATCGAGTCCCAACTTGCACCCATCCCCACCTTGTCCACTAGAGCAGAGCACTGAGGGAGTGCCACATCCAGTCTTGTCTTGGATACCTCCAGGAATGGGGATTTCACCACCTCTCTGGGCAGCCCCTTCCAATGCCTGACAACCATTTCCATCAAGAAAAGCTTCCTCATGATCACACACAAAGCCTCCTGAGGCCTTCAGTGCACCCCAGGCCCCCCAGCAGAAACCACCCTGCCAGGGCTTTCCATGCCACAAGCGTAAAACAGAGCTCTTCACTCATTTCCAGCTTCAAGCTCTGGAGCCCCAGCAATTCCCAGGAGCTCTGGGATCCTCTGCAGCCCACTCAGGGCTGAGCGTTCCTTCATGATTCCATCCTTCTATGCCTAGGGGGTCCACCGGAGACCCTTTGAGGCCGCACAGCTGCAATGCAGGGCTCAGTGGGGCGTGTTGGGGTACCGGAGATGGAATTTGGAGTCCACCAAGGAAACGTGGGGCTCTGCAGCTACAACTGAAGGCCCGTTGTGGTAGTTTGAGGTACCAGGGAGGAAATTTTTGAGGCCCCCTGTAGCAAACTAAGGGGCTCTTTTCTGTAATTTGGGAACAAGTGAAGCATTTTGCGGGTGCTAGGGGGTTGATCTGTGGCCCCTTTCAGTACCTAAAAGAGGCTCCAAGAGAGCTGGAGATGGATTTTGGATGAGAGTATGGAGTGACAGGACAAGAGGGAATCCCTCACCTGTCCTCTGAATATGTCCAAGAATGCCCTGGAGTCCGTAAGGAGAAGTGTGACCAACGCATTGCAGGGAGTTACTATTTGCACTGTTTTTGGTTTCTGATGTACCTGCAACTTTTGTTTCTGTTGTGGGTCACCGGTGGACAAGTGCGTGGGAGACCCAGATTGGGGTCCTGCAGACAGCTTCCAGGATGGTCAGGAGTCCAGATAATGTGACTGCTTATGTACCTGAAAGAGAATTAGATCTTTGTCTTGGTGAATTCACGTGGACAAATTTGTGCAGTAAAACTGGCAAATTGTTATGCAAAAGTATAAACCCCTGGAGAGGGGCCTGCCTGAGCTGCTGTTTGAGCATCCAGCTCCAGCTCAGCCACAGCCTTACCTGAGTTTGCCCATGGAGCTGTTGATCGAGCCCTTGACCCATGAGGTGACTTACCAACTTGACCTCACCACCATGGATCTCACCAGCCATCACTGGGCTGTGTCTGATGCTGGTTACACCCACCAGGGCTGATCCTGACCCATAGGTTGACTTTCCAGCTTGACCACAGGTTTGCCTAGTCACTATGAATTGTGCTGGTGATCTGGAATCTCAGTTGGATCCAGTTGGGTCTGCCCTGCTTGCCCCGTGCCAGGGTGGTGGGATGGGCTTGGAAATTTGGTGATGTTGAAGAACCATGAGTATAGGGAAGGAATAGTGAGTTGGAAATAAGAGGAGAATTCTTTCTTTTCCTTGCTAAGAGAGTGGGATATAAATGGAAATTTTTGTAATGGTCTAGAATTAGTTTTGTATTTAAAAGATTCAGTCATTTTGTGTCATCTGGAGAACAAAAAAGGATATTGCTGCCTCCTTATTCGCAGATCATTTATGACCAAAAGTGCAATATGTGATGTATTGAAAGTAGGTGCTTTAGAAATGTTATATCTACCATATCCATCTGCCAAAACTGAGCCTCTGTCAGATCATTTCTCCCACTGATTTCAGTAACAGCATCACACATTTCCCTCAGCCCCCAACAGAATCAGGTCTTGATAAATTGTTATGTGGAGGACATGTAACTCTCCACATTTGTGGAGAGGATTAGTGCTTGTCTTATAAGATTTTTAACTGAGTCTTTCCTTGAGCAGGTTATGAGATTTACTGCTGAGAAAGCCACAGAGAAGTAAGAGCTGTCTTTGTAAATGATTGCCACTGTTACAGCTCCACTGAGCAGGCTGTATATTCATAATAATTGTGTTATTCTGTACGTTAAACAATGTCCGGCAGCTGCAGGCAGAACAGTAGGCCATGTTCACTATAACTAAATTCCTCCCTACATTTACATTGATTGACATTCCCTTCCTGAAGCCCAGAAAAATTAAACCACTCTATGGGCCATTCACTTTAGAGTTGGACTTGATGATCCTTGTGGGTCCTTTCCAACTCAGAATATTCTGTGATTCTGTGATTGTACAGGCACACTTAGGAGTACAACTTTCCTCCTATTCACAAGCACTCCAGGAAGGGACTACAGATGATTAAAGGAAAGCTGGAGAACTGCACTCCACAGTGTTCTCTTCCCAAACCCAGTTTGAAACTTTGATTAGCAACAGCAACAGTCCAAATATCCCTGCAATTTCAGAGTAGGTCCCTGTGGGGCTGCACTCCCCAACTGAGGCACCATGAACTACATACGCCATTCCCCTGGTTTGGGTTTTTTAAGGAGGAGGACCTCACTGGAGAGCACGCAGCAATATTTGTCTTTCTGATGCAACCCCTGTCTCCAGTCCCTTCCCCTCACCTCAGAAGGAGTAGAGCTCTAGTAATGAATCACCTTCATGCCTTGTTTTCTGGTCTGGGATAGGCTCTTGATTGTATTATTTTCTAAGGGAGGAGAGGTTATTTTTGGCTAGAAAATGGAAATGTCAAGGGTTAAAAAGCAACAGTGGTGTTAAAAAGAGTAAGAAGAATGTAAGAGACAGCATGTCTTTCACTAGGGTAATTTATATGACAGGAAAATAAAAGCGGACAAGCTTTTCAGGCACAACAGCTCTTCTGCATGCGAGAAACAAAATTTTTTCCAACCATACCAGCTGATCTTCAAAAAGAAAACTGACCTATGATGAACTCTGACTCTTGAATTTGTCTGGTCACAAGCTATTGTGCAAAGCTGCACAGCCCACCTGGTTTCTGTCACAGCTGGACTGCTGCTTGCCACCTTATGGGCTGAATGTCAGGAGAGGAGAGACCGGTTGGGAGAAACCGGCGGAGACTGAGAGGGAAGCAGAGAAACAGCCAGAGATACATGCAGGGCTCTGTGGGAGTGGGACAAGGCTCTGCCGAGGGGATCAGGGGGTTGGGCTGGCAGAAAGCAGCTTCCGTGGGCACTTGGGAGGGATGGTGTGGAGGGTTTGGCAACCCTGTGAGTGAGTAAAGTTCAGTGACACAAGAGCAAGAAAGGGCAAAAGGCCTCTCTGTCGCTCCTGAGGGTAGGGTGGGAAGGAGGGGCTTGCTTTACTAACTGTGGCATCTGAATCTGCCTCGGTCTTTGCTGCTCAAAAGCAATCGAGCTGTAGCGTGCCTTAGAAATAAAAAGGTCTTTCAGTGTTTAGTGTGCTTACTGCAAAGAAAAGGTCGAGGCTGTTCACTTTAAAGCTTTACCAACTATCCCGACCACTTCGTATAACCACCCTGCTCCAGGGACAGAGACTGCCGGCAGTGTCCCCAGCAATACTGCCTTCTCCCATGAGAGGGAGGCCAAGCACCTTTAATACCCCTGAGTAGAACTTGAGCTACTTGTTCCTCAATATTATGTAAAACATTCCCCTCCTTATGCCTCTCTGGATCTGCTACTTACCCCACAGTAGTCTAAGCTTATCTCCAGCAACTCCACCTGTAAAGGCTGCAGGGGTGGACCCAGCAGCCAAGCTGTGATATCCAGACCCAGGCCATTTCCCAAGATCCTGTACCACAGATGTTACTGAAACACTGCCATGGTCATCTATCCTAGTGACCCATTCCATAAGGGCCCTCATCCTTGTGCCACAAATGATAGATTGGTTTAGATTAGCTCAAAACTGCTGAAAAGACTCTGGGTGAGCAGGTGAAGGGTTTGGGAGCTCTGGTGTGTTCCTGACCCCCAAACCCAGACTACAATTCCAATATGGACATCTGGGAATAAATACATGGTCATAGGTGATAGTGTCAAAAGAGCTCTGGATTTAGTTGCCCTAACTGGTGGGTCAGGTGCCAGGAGCAGGAAAGGATGGAGCCCACCTTACTGAGAAAGGGAGCAGCCCCATGTTTCCTGATTGACCATCTTCAGGGGACATGTCTGAAGTGTTCAATAGATTGACCTTCTTCTTGTCCTTATTAAAATCCCATATTAACAACCTTCTTACTACCTCATTAGTTTTATAGACTTCACCTAAACTCATGGTTTATGATTGGTTATGCTTTGCCAGCTTCTTTCTTTAGTCCTAATTTAAAGTCCTTCTCAATTCCCAGAAAAGTTCTGGTACAACTCATTATACAGGGCACTTTTATGCACCTAGAACGCAAGGGGATGGACACCAGCCTTTGTGAACTCATCAGGAACAAATGCTGACAAACCATTCTCATGTTCTGATGTGGCAAAATTTTTTAGGCATAAAGTGAAACATAATATGTTGACTTTAGGAAGGCTTTTAACACTGGCTGTTCTGATCCCTTCTTAAGAAGATATAAGGGCACAGTGAGTGCAAAACTGGTGAGATCATTGTACCTCAAATGGTATTTATCAGTGTTTGTCAAAGTGGAAGGACATAGTGAAGGGATTTTTGCAGGGGTCCATTCTGATGCCATGTCTTTTTAGTTACTTCAGTTAACAACCTGGATGATTAATCCATGAGTGCTTTATTAAACATGCTAATTACTTCAGGCTGTGGAGGACAGCAAAGACAACAGGATTCAGCACTAGATGGAGAAACAGGCTACAACCTACAGGGTGACAGTCAACAGGTACAACTTCAATCATTACTTTTATGAGCAGGTTCAAGTGAGGGAACTGGGTGGATGCAGTTTTCCAAACAAACAAACAAACAAAAGAGTACAAGGTGTAAGAGAGGGCAAACTGAACACCAGCAATGGAAAAAAAGGCAAAGACCACCTGGAGCATGTGAGCTGTAGCCTCCAAGGCAAGCTGGAGTAATATGCCTAGCTAGGGATGCTGTACTTCAAAAAATGCAGATGGGCAGAAAAAAAACATCAAAAGAGGTGAGGGAAGATGCTGGGAGGCAGAGAAAACGTGAAAAAAGACTGAAAGAAATAAGTAGATGTAGTGTGTAGGAGAGAAAGCAGAGGCAAGGAGGTGAAGGGAAACATTGCAGTTCATTGCACATCATCAAATGCCTAAGGGATGACTTTGAAGAAGGCCATGGCCACAGCACACAGGGCAGGATATACAGTATTTCAGATCAAACAAAAACCCCTGAAGTTAGACTTTCAGATAATGTTAGGACAGAAGTGTGCCAGAACAGATTGTTGGGGAATGGCACAATCTCCACCACTGGAAGTTTTTAAGGAAAGGTTTCACAAACATATCAGAACAGGTATTGTTGATCCTCCCAGATCCTCCAGGTATTACAGTGGGGGGAAAGTAAGATTTTGTAAGCAATCCACATGCAGGTGGCGCAAAGAAGAGGTGGAAGCCAGCTGTCAGCTTGTGCCAGTGTTTGCCAGCAGGCACTGTGTCACCGGACACAGAGATTTCTGTGAACAGTTTTTCCTGCACTCTGTAGGCCTTGCTTGCCATGGAAGTGACAAGCGTGTATAGTTTATACTTATAGACTGTGTGAAAATATGTGATGCTTATACTTGTTAGCTGTGTGTCTAATTATAAGGTTTGAGAACATAATATGTTTATAGAAAGAAAACCTTGAGAAACTGAAGATAATGAAACACCTGCAAATTTAGTAAAACCCTAAAAGCAGATTAATTAGAAAGAGGTTTCTATGCCAAGGATGATTTCAGATCGCGTGGACAGAACATCAGGTCCAATGAACTGGGGACATGAGACGCGTGCACAGACTGAGCTATCCAATCCCCTTCTTATAAGCATGTGTCCCAAACAAACTAAACTGTATAAAAGTTAACGGATTTAAATAATAAATTGACATATTGCCGACCATAATGGCCTGTGAGCATTATGTTCATGCCTCCCCATCGATAACTGGTGCCCGAAACAGGGACGGGACATCCTCTTCGTTGAGTTCTGAGGGACGTAAGGCGAATAGAAGGACGTGGGAGAAGCAGCTGTTTACAGGTAGCGTGACCCCGGCGCTACGGAACAAAGCCATGCGCATGGTAAAAAAGAAATCTTGCCCTGATCAGGTGAGTCGGCTGAAGAAAGGAGAATCGGGCTCCGCAGAAAGAGGCAGTGCAAACGCTCCTTTATTTTATTCTCTCTGAGAGAGATTATAATTATGATGAAAAAGCTCTTAAAGAGTTACTAATCCCCACAGTTAAAGCTGCCTTTGAGGTATCTATTTGGGATGCTATTAAGGAACTGTTAGGGGAAAAAATCATAAAAAGATTTGACGAAGCAGCTCGTTATTTTACACTGTGGCAGCTGCTGACTGAAACAGAGTAATTTCTAAGGACTGAGAGGCAAGTTACAGCTCCAGCCTATGCTGCCTTAGCAAGCAGCGAAACTGAAAGCAAAGAAAGCGAGTCATTTTATCAACTTTTATTCATTATGTCAACAACCGTGCTGCCGGCGAGTTTCAAAGTGCAGGCTTTTGCCCGACTGTCAGCCAGCGGCCCCAGCAGCAGTTCATCCTTGGCCCCGGAGAATTCCAAAGTGCAGGACATCAGGGAGGCCACTGCCAGCTGCGCCTTCCCTCGCGGCGAGCTCTCCACCCCCCGCCCGCCGCCGCTTTTCCTGCCGCTGCTTCTGGGGTTGCTGCCGCTCCGCCGCCTAAAGCCGTGCCCGGCGCCGTCCTGCTGCTGCGTGGAGCCGCTGCCCCCGCCGCTGCCCCGCCCGCGCCGAGCCCCGGCCGAGAGTCCCGAACCGACGGAGCCCCTCCGGCGGCACCTTGGCCGGGAGCCGCTGCCGGCACTGGCACCGCGAACCCCTCTGCCAGCCGCTGCCGGCACTGGCACCGCGAACCCCTCTGCCAGCCGCTGCCGGCACTGGCGCCGCGAACCCCTCTGCCAGCCGCTGCCGGCACTGGCACCGCGAACCCCGCGCCCGACGCCGCTCGCCCGTCTCCGAACACGATCGCTGCCTCCGCGACCACCGCCGCAGCCTGATGACATCATCACCGCGCGACACCGACCCCGAGCCGCCGAGAGCCGCCATCGGCCCCCCGAACCCGGCAAGAGCCAGTCTCGGTGAGAAGGAACGGGGAGGGGAAGGAACCACGAACCAGCTCAGCTCACTCCCGTGCCGCCCTGTCTATCGCTGCTGCCGTCAGCCCCCCTCCGTTTCCGATTCGACATCGGACTACGAGAACAGACAGAGAGACTCAAAGACCCGAGTGCAGCTGCAAGAAAAGTTTTGCAGACATCTGTGGCAGAACAGAAGTTAAAGCGAGAACAGCCCTCTTGCCAGCTCCCTGTACCCCCATGCAGGCAGGTTCCCCCAAGCCCTTCTCTGTCGCTTCCACCACCTCCTCAAGCTCTATTTCAGGGAGGGGGGAGGAGGGTGGGACCGTGCTGGTAAGATCTGTAAGTCTGCTGTTTGAAAGATCAGGGGCTGGTGAAAGTGAAAAGTCTGGAGTAGAGATGGAAAGAGATTCTGTGCGATGCTATAATAAAAACTTTAGTTGTTACCTACATTCCCAGTTATAACAGATGCGGGAGACAATAGAAGTTATTGAGCATTAAATTAGAAGATGCTAAAAGAAGCTACATCTATAATTATTCAGTATGAGTTAAGATCAGGTTATACTACATTTGTGTTACAGCATTTTAACAATAAGTATTATCTTCAGTAATAATGACCTTTCTTTTTTTTCTCTTAGCTCTTTAAACGTTAAGATTCTAGTAGCAAGAATGCTTGTATAAACTGGAAACGCTGGAGTCTGTAAGAGTCTGTACTGTTCCTTGCACTGCACTATTTTAGATTTTTTTTAGTTTGTAATGATCTTTAACTATTTGAGAAAGCTTTGAAGTTCTTGGACCCTTAGAAGAAATATCAGAGCTTAGTTTTTATGCTCCTTGTCAATTTGCTAGTTTAATATCAAAGACCTGATCTAATTTTTGTTTCTTCTCTTTTTGCTGCATATATAATTTAGCTTTCTTAGGACCTTGTTATGGCTTAGATGAGACTTAAGTTACAGCACTATTGATTGAGAGAGTTTAAACATAAAAAATGTTCCCTGAATGCTTACCTTGTTTGTATGCTCATTTGAGCTAAGAAATCTGGAAAAGGATTTTTTGAATTTAGGCAGATGAAACATTTTATAAGAAAAGCAAATGCTGTTGCAGCCCAGAGCAAATGTTACCGAGTACGACTGATGCAAAATATGTCCTTTTTCAATGAGAAGGAGTAGAAGTTATAGACCAACTCTTTTATAATATTATTTTTGTGCTGACTTTTCACAGTAACATACTAAGCAGCACAAAACTCTCACTAATTGCCTAATTAACTCGGTCATGTGTATCACATCCTAATAGAAACTCTTACTGAACTTTCTTTATCAGCTTCTATTTTCTTTATTTAACCTAATTGAAAGGTGCTTTAAAATGCATTGATGACATCATTATTTGGATAAGATTCTGAACTGATGGTTTTGGGATCCAAACTTTGGAAATCAATGAAAGTTCTTTTCGAAGCATGAAATTACCTTTTTCTTGCAACTTCTTTCTTAATTTAAAATTGTTAATCCTATGAGACTGATAGTTCAGACATCTACTTAAGACCGAAGCCTACTTTGCCCATAGATATGGCACTGTTGTGAAGTAAGAATAATAAATAAATCAATTTTAAATCAGTGCATCATTCTTATGTACAAAATTGCTTCAGTTTAATTATATCAGTGCAATACCACCTTCTTTTTTAGAACTGTGTATAGGGTACATTGATCTTTCTATAAGCTGCTCTAGGCTATAGTTTTGTAACTGAAGCATTTAATACAGCTTGCATTGTCATATTTCCAGTATCATGAATACTTCTGCAGTGCCCTAACATGAAATTACCTTCTTGGCCAGGTGTTAGTATCTACTTGCAATCTGCATATGCAGAATTGGTAAATACTGAGAAAAATTCTCACTCTTGCAATCTTTGATCACTTCATCTGTAAAGAAAATATTTCTCTCTCTGTTATAGT
This sequence comes from Manacus candei, assembly GCF_025592945.1. Taxonomy (NCBI): domain Eukaryota; kingdom Metazoa; phylum Chordata; class Aves; order Passeriformes; family Pipridae; genus Manacus; species Manacus candei. The sequence goes on along the minus strand of NW_026138095.1, from coordinate 12,028,252 downwards.
TTTAACTTATTAGTTGGTATGATTTATTTGCATTTTAGAGATTTTAAGCAGAGCATGCTCAGTATTTTTTTTTTGATTTTACATTCACAAATGCATGTGTATTGAAGATTCTTCACTCCTTTCCCAGTGACTTTTGCTTTGCTTGGCATGTATCATCCCTTAGCATTTCAGACTATAGGCTGAAAAGAGTAATTAGGACTCTCTTGTCTAAATCTAAACACTCTGGAGAGAGAAAAGTTATTTCTCTGACTGCTGCTACTTTTTGCTAAGACAGATTTGCACCTGTCTTCTCTAGCCTTTCTTTGCAAGCCAAGCCTTTGTAAGAAATCCAACTTTTTTGTGATCAGTGCAATCAAAATCATTTTAAAAGTGTTCTGCAGTTTTCCTTAAACATTCTTATAGCAAACAATGCCTTTTTTTTTCCTCTCCCCCTTTTATCTATTCCTACTATTTGTACGTCTCTAGGATGAATTATTAGCAAGTATTGGCTTTGCAATCTATTATGGATAAGTGTAATTTGCAATGTGATAGAAAAATGTATTGTATCACAAAATACCCTATAGATTAAATAGAGAAAAAACTATTTATTTTTAAATGTCAGTCAAAACAAACTCTTAAGCAGGTACCAAAATATTGTAATTCTGCACAGCTAGATGAAACCAGATTAGCAGTTTGGTTTTAATGCTTAATTTAGTAATGCCCTTTTTTTTTTTTTCTCACAGCACATAATCCAATCTCCATAGAGTACTTTCTCTGTAAGTTAAATGATAATGGATTGTGTCTAATACCACAAGGAATCATCCTTAACCAAACAAAATACATGTAAGAGAGAGAATTCTACAGAGTTTCTCATGCATATTGCAGTCAAGATAAATATAGCAAACAAAAATAGAATGATAGTGTAAATACCTATGAATTGTGTCAAATAGGCAACAGTAGAATATTTGTTATGGTAATTTAAAACAGATAATTCAAATAAAATGATAGAGCAAACATTTGTGATGTTTGCTTATATGAGACAAAATCCAAAATCTTACTAGTTATAGAAGATGAAGCCAGAAGAGTTCCTTAGGTTGTATCACATTTTTGAATGAGACTTATTGAAATTTTAAAGTTGCTGAGAGTAATTAAGTCCGTAGAAAAGACTTTCTTTTTTACAGTGCAATCAAATATGATTTTTATCAGTTCTTCAATCCTGTAGTTTCATTCTTTCAATGAATAGTTCCTCAGCTTTAACAAAACCTATTGTTTTATTGTTAAGAAATTCTGGAGTTTTATTATACATCCCACAGCAAATATTGATACATTACTTTTCTTTTGCAAATCGCATTTAACTGTAGGTCTAAATGATCTATAGAAATTCCTTTCTTTTTACCCATGAATCTTATTTTGTACTTATTACCTATCTGTACTTTTCAGCTGAAACGACTTTTGTAACACAGCTGTGAGTTGTAATCAGAAAAGCAACACAAGCAGCACATGATGATAAGACAGCTCCATCCTTTACTACAGTACGACAGGAGCTCACAGAACCATCTGGGACATTTCTCGGTTGCATCATGTAATCAATACCCATCCTGACCCAGATGAGAACATGAAAGTAGAATTTTTGAACATGTTAACCTATAATTTTATCAGAATTGTTAGAAGATGTAGATAGTGTTAGCATACTCTGTTATGAAATAGAACTGTTATAGATTTTTGTTATTAGCACAAAGGTATTAAGTAATTCTTAACACACTTTTGCAAAGCGAAAAGGGGGAAAGAAGGATATCAGTTCTCCTCTATTGACCTGCAAAAGTGTTTTATGTGTTGAAGTTTTTTGCACACAGGTGTTCTCTGGTTATCTGCATGATGGATGAAGCCTTGGTAAGAAGCTGGTTCTTTAGAACAAGGTTGATGTTGTTCCTGCAGGTGACTGTGACACCAGAAGTTGTTGTAGCTAACAGTCTCTTCAGTATTATTGAAGTACAATTTTTCAATACTTTTAAGGCACATAATTTTAGAAGTTAAGAGGTATATAAGAAGTTAAGAGGTATATAAGTTATAGAGAGTAAGAATTTAAGTATAATGTATTGTATGACCTTTGGATTACTCACTAGGTATTGGTAAAAGAAAGTTTATCTATCTGGTTAATTTTATCTGTTTGGTTGAGAAACTTTGACATTATAAGGTACTAGAGACTAATTATGGTTTCTTAGTTCATAAAACACAGTGACATGAAATTCAAAAGTATGTTTGTGTGAAATGTGTTTGGATGATGGTGGCCACCGTGTGAAAGTGAATGAATGAAAGCGTATGCAAGTATGTGTGTGAATATATGAACAAATACACAAACAACTTTGACACAAACACCTAAAATAAAAACAGAAGACACATAACCCTAAGTTGAGTGGAGTTCCATTTGCAGAAGTGTTTTTAGATTGAATAAAAGCTTTCAAGAATAAGTCCTATATTTAGAAACATCTTTAAGCACAGAGTTAAGAGCACAAACTTTGAGATCAACAGGTTTGTTAATGGTAGTGGTATTATTATATGTAATTGTGTTTGTTAATATGTTATAGGTATGATGAAGAATGTTGCAGGAGTGCAGTAAAAAACTGTTCAAAGCAGAACTGGGGAATTGTCACCGGGACATAGAGATTTCTGTGAACAGTTTTTCCTGCACTCTGTAGGCCTTCCTTGCCATGGAAGTGACAAGCGTGTATAGTTTATACTTATAGACTGTGTGAAAATATGTGATGCTTATACTTGTTAGCTGTGTGTCTAATTATAAGGTTTGAGAACATAATATGTTTATAGAAAGAAAACCTTGAGAAACTGAAGATAATGAAACACCTGCAAATTTAGTAAAACCCTAAAAGCAGATTAATTAGAAAGAGGTTTCTATGCCAAGGATGATTTCAGATCGCGTGGACAGAACATCAGGTCCAATGAACTGGGGACATGAGACGCGTGCACAGACTGAGCTACCCAATCCCCTTCTTATAAGCATGTGTCCCAAACAAACTAAACTGTATAAAAGTTAACGGATTTAAATAATAAATTGACATATTGCCGACCATAATGGCCTGTGAGCATTATGTTCATGCCTCCCCATCGATAGCACTGGGTTTCTGTATCACAGCCCGCAAGAAGCCAACCTTGGACATGCACTCAGGGTTAACACAGAAGAGAAGGCTTAAGCAACGTATGGAAGAGAAAGAAAAGATGTGAAAACTGGGGGGGGAGATGTCTTTTGTGTCAGCACCTGGACTGCACCCCCCTCCCCAGAGGTTTAAATCTCAGCATGTAAGGCCAGGTTGCTGATAAGAACAAGCAGATTAATCAGCATCAGGTGGCTTTGGAGCACTTGGAAAAAAAGAAATAGAAGAAGCCTGAGGGGGCAGGGCTTGTATGCATATATAGAAACCACTCTTCACTCTTTTCCCTGGGAGCTGTTTTTAGTCAAAGCTTTTACTTTGGTTCCCACATAGGCTGTGTTACAGTTGTGTTGCTGCTCTGTATTGCCGTATCCTGGGGCTGTGAGCCAGACCTGACCTGGGGACTTAACTTCAGCCCTGCCACACTGCAGTAGACTTGTTTGGAGTCCAGACTGAGCCTGGTCACTGCTGCCATGGGACTACCCTGCTCCCCTGGCTCAGGTCTGGCCTCTGGCTGTGGAGACCACTGCCCATCCACCAAATTATGCTCCTCTCCTGTGTCCCTTCCCATGCAGAGCAGCCACCCATGGTGCTCCCCAGTGTTGTGTAGGTGAAGGTGTAGGGTTGGGATCCTGCTTTGTGCCAGGCAGGGAGATGTCCCGTAGAGGAATGTGGAGGAGGGCATAAGGGCACATCTTCACCTGGACGTGTGTGTTGTGTGCCATGGGATCTTGTTACAGGCCCTGCCAGGTGGTGGCACTGATGATTACCACCTGTGGTGCCCACACAAAACCACAGTCAGGAAGGGCTGTTCCTGTGGGAAGCTCTGGATATAAGTGTACCCTGTTCCTCTCCAACCAAAGCAGTGGAGGGGACAGACTGGAAGCAGCTTTGGAAGAGTTAGCAATGTCCCTTGAGAGGGCAGAGGCTGGGGTGGAACAGTGTAGGGCCGCAGCCTAAGTTCAAACCCAGATCTTGGCCTGTGTGAGCAGGGTGATGGTGTTCCCCAAAAGAAAAGGAAAGCTGCATCCCTGACAGGGAGGGAGGTGATTTTGCTGGACTAGCAGGAGCTGGGAGCAGAAACAGGGAGATGGTCAGGGCCAGCTCTGACCTCCTCTGCTTCCTGACAAAGGTGAGCTTAGCAGAAAGTGAGCTGGGTTTGGGCAGAAGGCTGAGCTCCTCCTGTGCCCCAGAGACTACTCCAGCCTGTCTCCCTGCCCCCACACATGGCTGAGCAGGGAAACTAGAAGAGTCTAGCATGGGAGAAGATGTTTTCCCAAGTTCAAAGAATATGAGGAAATAAAAATCTTGGTGAGATAAATCAATATGAGCTGTGCTGGGGGAGGAAGAAGGAAAAACGAAGGCTGGGGGAGGGGCAGCTCCTCCTCCCCCATCGCACTAGCACAAAGGGTGATGGTTGGCCTCTCCTGGAGGCACTTCCAGTGTGTGTTCAAGGCTTGAGGAGTTTCCTGTATTATCGCCTCCATGGTGGCCTGGGCAGTGGAGGAGCAGGGAAAAGGCCTCATGCTTCTGTCCAACACTTGGACATCCATCTCTTTCCTCAGCAGATCTCCATTCATAAAGGGGGTCAGCATCATTTTTGTTACAAAAATGAAGACACAGGGACTCCTGTAGGTGAAGGGACTCGCCCATGTCATGCAGAGAGCTGGAGGGAGCCCACGGCTCTGGGGAAACCATTCCACTGCTTTAATTCCCAGCATGTGCTGTCCCCACGACTAGGACTGTACGTTTGCTGGAGTTAAGAGGACGGGTCAGGAACCATGTGGTGGAATGAACAGCAGCGGCCAAAGGCGGAGAGAAAAGAAGGGGGAGGCTGATGGTGGCAGGAAGGGGGATGATGCCCGGAGTGTCATGGAAAGCACGGGAGGGAGTCGTGCCTTGCGGTCTCGGGGGAGTCAGGAGAAGTTTGCAAGTGGGAGAATCCCCAACCCTGGAGAGAAGATGAGAAATACGATAGAGCTGCTCGGGCCGACCGCTGGCCCCCCAGGGGCCTGTCCGGGGCCGGGGGCCAGAAGCGCAGATGTCCGGGCACCCCCGGCCCAGGGGCTGCGGGCCCGGCGGTGCGGGGTCCCCGCAGAGGCTGCAGGCGGTGCCCCCCGGGCCGAGCGAGCGGGAGCGGAGCGGGGCCGGCCCGAGCGGGCCCGGGGGTGCCCCAGCACCGCCCCCGCCCCGCCGCAGCGGTGCCGCAGGCGCGGGGCCCCGGCGGGGAGGGGTTTGGCGGCCCCAGCCGGGGGCGGACGGGCGGCGGGGCCGTGTGTCCTGCCCTGCCGGGGAGGTCCCTGCGCAGCGCCGCCGCCGCCGCTCCCGCTCCGCGCACAATGGCGACTCCCAGCCCCAGCGGCGGCTCCGGCGGGAGCGGGAGCGGGCCCGGGCCGGGCGCCGCCGGCAGCGGCGGCAGCAGCAGCAGCAGCATGCAGGGTAAGCACCGCCGGCCCGGGCAGCGCTGGGCCGGGCCGGGCCGGGCCGGGCCGGGCCGGGGACGCCGCGGGGCTCGCCCTGCCCGGGCCGCGGGGACCCCCTGGCGCTGCCGCCCGCGCCCCCCGCGCCGGGCCGCGGCTCTGGGGCGGCGCTGCCCGCAGGGAGCCCCGGCTCAGCCCCGGCGGCCCCGCTCCGGCCCGGCCCCGCTCTGGCTCGGCCGCGCCCGGCGCGCTCGGCGGGAGGAAGCGCGGCCCTGGCCCTGCCCGCCGGGGCCTGCCCCGAGCTCGGCCCCGCCGCGGCACAAAGGCCGGGCGGGACGCGGCTCCGGCCTCTCCCGGCCGAGCTCGGTCCTGCGGCCGCTCCGGGGACCCTGCGCGGGCCGCGGCAGCAGCAGCGGCGTCCCCGGGCCGTGCCCGCCGAGCCCCGCGGAGCGGCCGGGCCGCGGCTGCGGCGGGACGGCTCTGCCCGGCCATCGCGGGCGCCCCGGCCCTCGCCTCCGGAGTGTGCTCTCCTCGAGACCGATGTTTAAGTAAAATCAGCTCAGCGTGAACTTGCGGTTCAGTTTTGTTCCCTTCGGATGGAAATTTACAGTCCTGCAGCAGGGTCATGTTGGTTCCCGCCGGCACTTGTTGATGGTTGAGCAGCCTTGCAAAAACGGTGGATATTTATTTTTTAGAAAGGCCTCGGCAAACACCGTTTGAGTTTCTCCTTTAAAGTTGGATCACTGGAAAATACTCTCTGCTTGAGCAGCATTTTAGTCCTTGTTAGGCTGAAGTGGCACAGTGCTGGTTTGTTTTTTTTTTTCAAATTAAATACAGTAATGGTAATACTGAAAAGCTGTTTGACCTGTTTTGGGAGCAGGAAGAAGGAAAGGTTGCTCTCTTTGTGACAGAGGTGCAGGTACTGTCAGCAAATAATGTTTGTCACAGTTGTTTGCTATAGTCCACGTTCTGTTCTCTCTAGGATGGTCTGTGCTGAAACTGATGGGGACTTGTTTGGGCAGAGAACTGATGGTTAAACTGAAGAGTTTGGTATATGTGGAATAAAAAGGTGAATTTTGGCTGTTTGTAGCTTCCCCTGTGCGAAGGATTGGGTACCCACTGGGCCTTGTCAAGGTAGTACTATCCACCTTTCAAAAAACAGAATCCCAGACCTTGTGAATTAAATGCACGTGTTAAAAACTTGACCATGATATACCAAAGCCGTTGTGACTAAACAAGAACTAGCCTTGTTGCAGGGTAGTTAAAACCCTCCTTGTTGCCCCTTGTGTTTCCACCTGACCCATTTCTCTTATTTGAGTTGTTCCTTTGAATCCCCTGTGTCTCCAGGGCTGAGGGTTGGATTTGCACCGTGATCTCAGAACCTGTGATGCCCCGTGAGCTTGTGGTGGTGTATCATCTGCACCCTCTCTCCAGGTGGAGGAAGGGCAGTTGGTTCTGTTGTATCTGGTTTAAGTGTCTGTTTAAATATTGACTCAGGACAACGGGCCAGCGTGATGATACCCAAGTGAAAGCCAGTGTTGGGGTGGTTTTTCCTAAGGCAACAGCTGAGTGTTTAGGTGCCTAGGAGGACTGGAGCGTAGGATCCTGGGAGCGCTCTTGAGCAGCAGGTTGCTGTGGTGGTGATGGTTCTTGGAACCTGCAAGAAACTCCGTCCCAGGAGGACAGAGATCCCTCTGTTGCCATGCCATCTGTGGTCTGTGGGTGGGATAGGAAGGCACTGGACATCCTGCAGGTGGTCTGCAGGCTGCTGGGGCAGGTCTGGCTGCCCTCTGAGGTGCTCTGTGGCCTTGCCCACAGCACATGTCCCCACTGATGCCAAGGCAAGCAGGCATGAACAAAGTGAAGCCCCCAAAAGTGTCGAGTGTTCCGCAGTTGGGATGCCCAGTGTGTGCTTGTAGTGGGGCTGGGCAGGCATAGGAGCCTGGGAGGTGCAGGAATGCGTTGCTGGGTGGGGAGAAGAGTAGGTAGGACTGCGTCAGTGTTGATTTAATTGGCTTAAACAGTATGGCAAGGTTGAGCAGGGAAGTCATTAAGCTGGAAACAAGTAATTATATTTTAAAAAAAAGTTTTGCTCAGTTAATTTTCAGCCAGAAACACTCCGACCTGGCTTGTGCAACTGGTGCTGCGAGGGACGTTGGGAGTGGGAGAGAGTGGGACAACTCCCACGCCAAGGGGCTGTGGCAGTGCTCCTCTGGACAGCAATCTGTTGTATTTGGAGAGCCTGCCCACAGGACATGTGCTTGGGCAAGCTGAACTTAGATGAGAGACCCTCACAGGGAGTTCTGTTTTGCTGTGAGGGCTGGCAGTTTCATAAGGGGGATCTGCTATCAGGGTGTTTGGCAGGGGCTGGGGCTGGGGGATAGTTGGAGGGTGGTGGTACAGGGGAGAAGTCTTCATGGAAATTGAGGCCCATCACATCTGGGGCTAGGGCAGTAGATCCAGAAGGTCTCTACAGGCCACCTTGTTTTGTTTTTAATTTGATATCCTACAGCATTTTTGATGCACACAGACTCAAGTCCTCCATGCGGAGGTGACCATATGGAGATGAGGGGACACTGTGCTGTCCTCGTCCTGGGCTCATAGTTCAGCCATGGTCCTCAGGCCCTCATGATCAAGCAAGGGGTTGCTTCAGGTCTTCTTGTCCTTACTGTTCTGTGTTCCCCGGCTTCATGCTCGTGTCTTCTCTTGTCAGCCTGCATTTGCCGCCCGTGCCAAAGGACCTGGAGCTTTATTTCTTCCCAAAGGGTCTACCGGCCAGTGCAGTTCATGGTGCTGTCTTCAAGGCACAGCTAAGAGACAAAGGAGAGCTGGAATTCTAAGTGTTAAAATAGACCCTAATCCATAATTTTTTAATGTTTATTGCATGCACACTGGAGTCTGTCTGGATGCCGGTGACTGCTGGTGCAAAGAGTTGTTGTCCGTCTTACTTGCGTAATGTTGAAGCTTGGGAACGGTTCAGAATATTTAATGTCTTGGATGTTTTGGGGAGAAAACAGATTCTGTGGGAAATGGGATACCATGCTTTGACAGTGATTTAAGGAAAAAACAACACTCAAACTGTAATTGGAGCAATTTTGTGTTTCTCTCATTGCCAAAATTAGTAATAGTCTTTACTGCTCACATTATGAAAAAAATGATCATTTGAAGAATGATGGTGTGAAATCTAAAAATGTAATTAATTTCAAGGCATAGGGAGAATTTTGATTCTAATTACAACCTTTGGAGTCACTCATCCTAACTTCAGTGCCAAACAGGAGTTGTTATGGACTCAACTTCTACGTTGGGCGTTGGGGAAGACTAGAGGCAACTGGGACTTCTCCAGATCCTTGCTGCATGCTCTGGTGTCTCTCAAAAGCCGAGCAGAACTACTGTATGTGTACTTCTCAGAGTGTACATGATGGCTCAGTTGTGTTGGGTGGGAATTCCTGACCCGTTCAACTGGAATTCAGGATTCTAAGTTCCCTTCACATGTGTCTGTGGTCCTTTCTGTTCCCTCCTTGATGTCTTTACCCTCTGTACCTGGCTTCAGCTATAACCTTTCTGTTTTTAGCAAAAATCAGAGAAGGTCTTTCTCTGGTGAGAGAGTCCTCTGTGGATATGAGGGAAGGAGTCTGGGCAGGGAGGTTACCAAGAGGTGCATGAGGAGATGAACTAGATTCCCTGTCTCACCCTTGGGTGCCATTCAGAACATCAGTGACTTACTGGAATTGGGTGATCAGTTTCTGCCTGTTTATGTGGAAGCTCTGCCCTCTACCTTTCTCTTCCTGATGGAAAAGAGCTGCTGGGAGGCTTTTTAAGGCTTGGGAGTTGTTCGTGTTTGGCAGGTGACGGAACTGGTGAGCACTGCGATGGACTTTGTCAGTCTCCCAGTCAGGTAGGTTTGGTGTGGGTGTGTAACCGTGCCAGTGGGGTGGTTATGGCTCCTGCAGCAGTGCTGGGGGAAGCAGAATATTTCTTGAAACCATTTGTGGGCATCATGACTAGAGTGATCCTTGGTACAGGAATTCACTAAGAGATGCCATGATTCCTGTGTGCTCCTCTGCTGTAGCGCTGCTTTGGTGAGTGCATTGAGTGACTGGAGCAGCTCCCCTCCCCACTGCAGAAGGTGGACCCAGGTCTGGCAGGAGGAGAGAAGTGAGATATTGGATCTGCTGGAATACAGAGTGGGCACTGTCAAAAGGTTGGCTGGGGGACTTGCCTCTCTGAGCAGAGGGGCACCATGGGTGGAGAAAGTGAGAGGAGTCAGCAATGTAAACATGGCAGTTTGCTTAGGGAACCTCAGAGGGGAATTTGAGGAGCAAGGAGTGAGTGGGAAGGTGCAGGAGTTGTGAAGGAGCAGCAGGTTAGGTATGAAGCAGTGTGTGGATGGCCAGGTAAAATGAAATGTATGATGTAGATATGAAAACAAGGAAGATGGAAAAGAACAAGATAAGAAAAGAGGGGACTGGAGGAAAGAATTAACCCATGTCCTCAGTAGGTAGTAAAATAAGCATTATCTGTCCCTGTGTATTAATTACCTGTTCTTATGCTAATATAGGCCAAGTGAGTTGTGTCTTCAGCAGATTGGAACTGATTGAATAAAATCAGAGGGTGCCTGCACTTCCTCTTGCCCTCAGTGGAATTATCAAACCCGTATGTGTTAGCAGACAGCACTGGTGCAGGCTGACACTGGCAGATTGTTGGGCGTGTGTCTACTTGGACACGTTTGCATTTGTTATGGAAGGTAAAGATAGTTGAGTGGTGAGCAAACCAATGTATTTCAGTTCATTTTTGCCCCCAGTTTATTCCTTTATGGATCCTGTGACTGTGTCTGCTTTGTGTTTGAATCTTGGCGGCATGTGAGCATATGTTTGGCATTTTGGCTTTCTATTTTGGTTTAATTGTAATCAAGTGATATTCTTGATCTGTCTGTTTTCCTGCTAAAGGGGCAGCCCAAAAGTACTAGTTAGTCTCCTCAGACCTGGGAGGCCTTTTCAGTTATTTTATGCTGATTTGAGGAAGCCAAGAGTTGTGGAAGTCACACTGTTGCTCATCAAAGTGAGGGTCATCCTGCAAGAGAAAGATGAGTTTTGAGAGGAAGCAAAAAAACCGTCAGAATGTGTACTTTCTAAAATTGATGTTGTTGAGGAGTCCCCCAAATTAAATTCATGTGTATGCAATGAAGCATTGCTTACAGGAATCTCGTGTAACCACATCAAGCTCTGCATGTATCAAACACACATAAACACCTTGTTAGTGTTGTATAGCTGGAATGTACGTGATCACTGTTTTGAAGTCAGGTGTCTTCTGTTGGATTTAGGTTTAATAAGATTTTATGTGAAACTAAAAGTGAGGGTCTGCTTCCCAATGGAGGAAGAGCTGTTCTAGCCTGTGGAGACTGGAAAGGAAAACTGTATGAGGGGAAGAGGTTTGTGTCGTGCTCTGCCCCATGGGGTGGGAACCTGCAGGAAATATCCATCTAGGCTTCACTGAAGTGATGTTTAAAGAAATTAAAATCTCTGAATGGATGTGATGCTTCTGGCATCCTCTCACAAAGGCTGGAGTACACTGATCTGGACCAGCTTTGGAAAGGTGCTGGTGATGTTCCCAGTTCTCGTGTACCTTATTTAAAATGGGCTGCATTGTATTCAAATACCTCCTTAGATGTGGATGTGAGTGTTGCCCTTACCTTGCCTTGTTGCACGTGCTGAGACAGCAGCATCCACTCAAGGAAATGGGGATTGCTGTGCTGCAGCAGCAGGCAGAGGAGAACCTGCCTGATTTTGGGGCTGAACCTTTTCATTGTTGTTCAGGAGGCGTCACCTTGGGGTATGGCTTTTTCATGGATATTCTAGTCAGGATGGATTATTATTATTGTACATTCTGTCTGCTGGCTTTGAAGAGATGCAAAAATGTTTTGGGGATTCCTGTGTTGATTCTGGTCATTTATGGTTGTTGGGCTGTAACATCTCTTCTGCAATGAGAAATTGAGTCCCTCTAAGGACACCACTTTAAAAGAATTTGTGTCTTTAAGTCAATTGGGCCAGTAGTTATTAATTTCTTAAGCTGTTTTTATATAGGTTTGGTCAACTTCTGTTTTTTGGTTCTCCCTGTACAGTTCTGCTGCTGCTCCCTTGTCCAATGCCCTCAGTAATGTGAATCTTGCACAATGTTATTGCAGGCTGCTGGCATTCCCTGCAAAGGGCTTTTGTCTGTCTTCGGGGTACTCAGGTTTCTTTTCATGTTGAGGACTTGTTTGATTGCAGAAGGGATGTGTGAGCCGTGGTTAAATGATAGTGCAGTGCCCGTTGAGCAGGGAAAAAGGTCTTCCTTTCAAAAAGGTGTGTTGCTATAGCTAGATTAGTTACTGTGTACTAGTTACTCATGGTAAATCCTTGGTGAGAGACACTTCACCTGTGTTTCTTTGGCTCAGCTCGTAGATAACTTGGATACTGTGCCTGTGCTGGGCTAAGAGTGGAATAGCTATTACATGTTTCTTATCCTTCCATCTGCACATGCCCCTCTGGTGACACCAGCTCTTGTGTTTGGAGTATGTCTGAACAGGAGTGTGAGGCTCACCCCTCGCAGCTGGCACTCACTTGGGTGTTCAGGGGCTTTTAAAATATTGAAATATTTGATTATCAAAATCAATGAGAAGGAAAGTGCTCTGAGTTATCCTGAAGGTGCCAAGGGGTTATGTCATTGTCCATAAAGCATGAAATTGCAGGGAGAGTGGGTTTCATCTCATACTCTGCATAAATCAGGAAGGATTTATGCAGCCTTGGAGCCCTCTTTGGTTTTCGCTTGTGGTTCTTCTGATTGTCTGAACAAGACAAAGTAATTTTTTCTGTGACTCTACACGCTGTTTTCTACCCCCACCCCACCTCCTTGTACTACTGCTGAGTTGTTGGACAAGTTATCTCTGTTACAGGCCTCTTGCTGAGGTTTGCTAGGTGAACTTACATAAACTGTGTACAAGATGGTTGGAAAACTGCCACTGCAGGTGACACCATGTGTGGTGTGGCAGTCTCTCGAATGGGTGGTCCTGTGCTACCAGATTTAAACTGACTGCAAGTGCTGGTACAGATGTACCTTTTACATACATATATTTTTAATATAGGCAGCCCCTCTGTTCACCTTGAAGGCATATCCCTTCTTGGGGCCATGTTTGTCCCCTGGCCCCGTGAGCAGTCCCAGCTCAGGACCTGCCTTCCCCTTGTAGGGGCACAGCTCCCTGAGCTGCAGAGCGGGAAGGGGGCAGGATGATGCTACTGGGGGTGGCAGGAGGGAGGAAACCCACCTTCTTGGAGGCAGGTGGAGAACATGGTGACTTGGCTCTATCACTTTTCAAACCGTGCTGGTATGGCATAGGGGTGTATGCTTATCCTAAATCCTGTGCCTGCTAAGCTGATCTAAGCCCGAGTCAGTTGGTCCCCTTGCAGGCTCCCTTGGGTGCTGACACTGTGTCAGCCAGCCCTCATAGCTGGCGTTGCTGGCAGGGCAGAGGTGTGTGCTGCCCGGGACAACCTGATGCTTCTGACTCACTGAGGAGCTGCTGTGCCGCTGCCAAAATAATCTGTGCAGCCTCCCCAGATGCTGTTTTCAATCTTTTGTGTGGGGGTGGGCTCGAGTAGTTCATCTGGCTTCTGGTTTTTTATTTGGTTTTTGGGGTTTTTTTGTGCGTATTTTTACCTGTCAGGGATGAAGCAGATTTCCCCAGTTGCATTGGGCTGAGAAGCTGTGAGTGCAAGAAGCAGCTCTCTGGTGTACGTTGACCTTTACAGGTAGAAGAGCACCCTATTGGGGCTCATTAGCTTCCTTTTTGCCTTTAATCCCAGTGTTTTTGCCTCTTGGGAACTGTCCCTTAGTGAATTGGTCTTTTTCCCAAGACTCTTCCTGAAGTCGAAGGGAGATTTGCAGTGGGAGAGACCTGAACTTTCTGTGATTTAATATGGTAAACCCAGAGCACCCAGAGGACAGCAGGGAAGTGTTATAAGCCAAAGGATGTGAAAGAAGACTGATAAACTCTGGCAACCAAATACATTTAGAAATTATAAGGGAGGCAGGGAGAATTGAAAACTTGCTCTGCCTCAGCAGTTGAGCTGCCTCAGCCACAGCAGTAAAACTTTGTGTCAACCTTAGCATTCAGGAGTCATCATTCTGAACAGACTGTAGCACTGACTTTGGTTCTAAACTTTCCATTTCACTTTATTTTAGGTTAGGTTCATCTGGTTCTTATGGGCATCTGCAATCTTACTGGGCTTTATTTTGTTTCAGGGAAAGCTTTAGATCTTGAAGATCTCCATGATGTGTGTTTTTTGGTCTGCTTAGGTGGATGTTTCTTCAAAATTAGTCCTGCAGGTGCAACACGTCTGTGCCTCCTTATGATTAGGTGGAAAGGTGCCACTGCAATTTTTATCAGATGGCACAGGTTTGTTTAAGTTCCTGTGCATGGTCTGTGACTATTTCAGAGATCGGACTCGGCAAACACAGGTCCCACTGGAGCTCTCTGTGACCCTGCTGAGTGCCTGCTCCACGCCTGCACAGATCCCACACGGAGCCTGTGAGATATTGTTGGCCTGGATTTGCATCAGGAGCATCATGTGATGCTGCAGAGCATCTTCCAAAATGTGTTGACTCCTCAGGCTGTAGCCCTCTGTGGCTGGATCTCTTCTAGTTGCTGTTAGTGAGGAAGTACAGCATGGTATTGCCGAGCATCCTGCTGCCTGTCTCCCTCCCGGCTCTCCTCTCAGGTGAGCTGAGCTGCTGTGCTGTGGAGAGTGCAGTGACGGTGGTGCTTAGCAGGGTACGGCCCATTAACTTCTGCATGAGCATCAAGGGAGAAGTGAGTATATGTGTTGCACAAGTTGTGTATTTATTAGCTGCTAAATTGATTTCCTCTTGTGCAAATGGAAGCCTCTGTGTTTGCCCTTTACCAGAGGCGGGGCCAGCCCTCCAGGAAACAGACAGCTCTGCTGGTCCTGGAGCAAAGAGAGTCCAAGCGCCAGGAATTAGTCTGTGTTTTGAATAATTTATTTGATCTTTCTGAGGTGCTTCAGGAGATGCCCTGTGGCGTAAGGAGGACAGCTGTTGGGAGCAGACAACTGAGCTGAATGGGAGTTTATCCTTTATCTGTTTTTGTCTAGGTTTATTTTTTTCTGTGGACCAAAAGGGTTATATGATTTGCTTTGGATCTAATTCTCTGAACTGAATTAGCCATCACTTTGCTTTTGGACCAGAGAGCAAAGTGTTTGTACTTTGAAGAGGTTTGTGGACAGAGATAAAACAGTTTCTCTTAAAAACATATGGCTGTATTGTTTGACCTGGGAGGGGTTGTGGACTGAGATAAAAGCATTGCATTTGGAAATCCCTTCTAGGGAGCAATGGGACCATGTCTGAGTTTTCCTGTAAGACCAGTTCCCCTCCTGAATTGTGTCAATTCAGGACCTGGGCTCCTGTCAAACACTGGAAACTTCATCCTACCTTTGATATCCTCTTCTTTCCTCTTGTCCCACTCAGAAACCTGGACAGACACAGGGTAGGAAGGGGGAGGATGATCAGGATGGCTCTATATAATGCTGACCAAGACCTGTGACCCAGAGCTGAGGAGGTTTGGTCCATTCTATGAAGTCCTTTTTGCCTTGGGTTAGTGAGATCAGTCAGCATGTGGAAACTGCAGTGTTTTAAAGCTGATTTCCTTTGAGATTTGGGGAAAGGTAGAGGTCAGCTCTCTGCTTTCAGATCTAATATATAGCCCAGCTGTTGTCACTTGAAAGTGTGGCACTGTGGTGTAAGTTTGCATGCAAGTTTACACAAAAGAATTGTGAATGAGCTCGGACTTCTATTGGAAGAAGAAAGGGTTGGATGTAAAGGTTTGGAGATGTGCTGCTTTAGGCAGCAGCTTGGCGGTTGAGCTCTTTCTGCTCTGGGACCACATGTTGTAGAATATCTGAATAAGCCTGCCAGCATTCTCCTGAAAATCCAAAATCTATTTTAAAATGTATTCCTAATTAATTTACTCCAATTCTCCTCAAAAAGAAATAATATCCTGGAGCTTATCCCCCCCAGCTGGTTTCACCAGAGTGGTAGCCAGATACTCTTCCTGGGAAGCATTGCCACTGTGTATCAGTGCTAGATATCCTCTGGGCTGGGGACAAGAATTTACTCTCTGGCCTGTTCCCATGGGTTTATCCCTGCTGATCCCGCTGCTGAGGATTGCAACTGAGCAAACGGGAGAAGGCTCTTCTCAGCAAGTGGCAAAGGTTGAGACAGGAGTGGTGGGAGTTGGTCTGTGGCCCACGTCTGTATGGGGTAGGAGGGCTTGCCTGGCTTCCCCATCACGGACATGATTTGGGATCTTCTGTGACTTGAAGAAAGTCCAAGTCTGATTTGTCAGGTCAGCTGCTTTTTTCCTGTCCTACAGAAATATGGTAGATGAAGAATGAGTGAATGCAGGATTTATTTCAGCGAAGCCCTGGAACATTTCTGTCCTGGTCATTTGCTTTAATATAGACAGGCCTTAGTCAGGGCTGACTTGAACAGGAGCCTGGAACTGAACTGGCAGCAGGGAACCTGCTTCATCACTGAGCTGCCAAAGGTCTGAGCTGCACTCTGCACTGTACCAGGGCACTGTGCTGCTCTCACAGCACGTGGGATACAGTCCAGGACCTGCTTGTCCACAGTGTGATTTCCTTTTAGTAAACGTAAGCTTTCTGTTGGGTTTATGTTGGTTTATGTTGGGTTTTCCTCTCAAATCTGAGTGCTACTGTGGCAGCAGAGCTCAGACTGCCCAGTGTTCATGTTCTCAGAATAATCCTGTGCTGGCATGTCCTGAGTCTTTGAGACCCAGAGAGGTCCCCAGCATGGCTAACCCAGGTGTCTCCATTCCCTGTGGGTTCCGACATCCTCTGCATTTGCAGCGGGCTCACAGCAATATTTTTATTTTCTTCCAAGTTTCTACCTATAGCTAAAGTATAAAATTCCAGCTTGTAGTGCAGAGGCTATTCCCAGTGCTTTGGATGTTGCAGAAATGGTAATTGTGAACAGAACTTCAGAGTGATCCTGTGAAGTACTTTTGCCCAGTGCTTCAGATGAACAAGGCCCCTCACTTTAAAAAGGACATGGAGATACTGGAACGTTCCAGCCAAAGGCAACAAGGCTTGTGAAAGGTTTAGAAAACATGTCTTATGAGGAAGGGCTGAGGGAGCTGGGTTTGTTTAGTCTTGAGAAGAGGAGGCTCTTCCTGAAAAGAGGTTGTGGTGAGATGGGGGCTGGTCTCTTCTGCCATGTCTGCAGTGAGAGGACCAGAGAAAATGGCCTCAAGCTGAGACAGGGGAGATTCAGATTAGATATTAGAATAAATGTTTTCACTGTTTGAGTGGCCAGGCATTGGAATAGTTGCCCAGGAGGTGGTGGAGTTGTACCTCCTCCAGGAGTGGTACCTGGAGGTGTTAAAGAGATGTCTGGATCTGGCATTAGATGATGTGGTGTAGTGGTTTAGGGGTTACAGTGGCAGTGCTGGGTTGATGGTTGGACTTGATGATCTTAAAGGTCTCTTCCAATCTTGATGATTCTATGATTCGATGGTGACCTGTATATGGTGAAAGAAGAGTTTCTTTAGTCCCAAGTATGGCAGTTGTTTTAGATGACTATGGCTTTGATGTGCTCTGGTCTGTGTAACAACTCAAAGAGATACAAAGACCCTTGCAAGTCTCTTTGAAAATAAAAGAAAAATAATCACAGATAGAAATGCAGTGAAAGAATTGTGTCTGCACTGCATGTGCACACACACTCTTGTGGGATCAGCTAGAGCCCAGCCAATGCTCTTACTCCCCTCTGAAGGGGGAACTGGCAAGCTGGGTGCTGGGGTAATCCTGCCATAAGTTTCTTATTTTGTCTCCACTAGTTACCCCTTTCTACATCATGCATAAGCATATCAAGCTCATCTTTAAAACCAGTTTGGACTCTTGGCTTTCAGAAGACAATTTCATTAGCTGTGGATGTTCTTTCTGTTGCTGGACTGTGGTGATTTCATGATACCTGTGTAGCTGTTAGTGTGGCATCTTCAATAAGCATGTGCTGCTCCCTCTGTAATGCCTGTTCCTCAGAGGTGTTGCAGGGTGTGATGGTATTCCTGCCGTGGTGTGCCTTAGGCTAGGCAAAGAACCAGCCTCTGTTCCCCTTTGGAGCATATGGATGCTCCGTTCCTGCTGATGGGAAGTTACTGCAAATAACTTTGGAGTTCTTGTTGTCTCTGGAGTTTACTGATGGTGTTGCGTGGAGCAGAAAACATGGCCAGCAGGGCCAGGCTGATGCCTCAGCTTCCCCGTTCCCCAGATGCCGCCAAGGGCAGCAGCACCAGGAGCAGACCCAAGCTGTGCTGGTGCCACTAGCGGAGATGATTGTTGCATCATTGATAAAAGGTCATGCAGCTCTCACCTTCTCAGCAAAAAATTGGGAGCCCTGCTGTTGTGGAGAAATTGCAGCATCATAACCCAAGGCATTACAGGTCAGTTTGCTGTGGGGCAGGTGGGCAACAGTGCTGGCTCTGGCTGTGGGCTCTGCACGGGTGGCTGCAAAGGGGGAAAACTTCTCTTTGTGGTGCTCAGACACCTTGCAGAAACCAGGAGGACCCTTGATGCTTTTGTGTGCAGGACTGGTGCATTGCCTTTACTGCAAACTCAGGGGGAGAAGGAGTTAATGGGGACAAGGGCAAGGGAAGAAGATAGCTGGATCCGAGTTGGGGCTACTGGCTGATATTTTTGCAACAGTCTTCTGTTACCCAGCGTGAGACCACGGGGATTAACTGGGCAGACTCACAGGCTCCTTCTGTACTGAGGGCCCTCCTGCCCTCTGCAGCAGCAGTACAGCATTTTTCCAAGAACTTTAAAATCCAGTGCACTTGGGGATTTTTTGTTAAGAGACTCTATGGTGCTTGTTTCTTTAGCAGAGAAATTTTGTTTGCCTCTAGTTATTTACCCTAGTAAAACAGCAAGCTTGCTGCTTTCCGCGAGTGTGACAATGCCAAATTCTCCATGCACATGGCTTTAGTGCCTGCACCACCAGAGCCTGCTGGATCACATCTGCCTCTTCCAAGTGCTGGGTTGTCCTCACTGCTCAAGGAGCTGGAGCTTTGCCATGACCTGCCCCTTATGTCAAGCAACGGATCTGTACCCAGGTCTGCAGTGTGGTTGTTTGGTGTGATCCCTGTGTGATTAGGAATAAATTCTTTACTTAGGAAGAATTTTTTTCCCTGTGAGGGTGGGGAGGCCCTAGCATGGGTTGCCCAGGGAAGCTGTGGCTGCCCCATCCCTGGAAGTGTCCGAGGCCAGGTTGGACAGGGCTTGGAGCAACCTGGGCTGGTGGAAGGTGTCCCAGCCCATGGCAAGGGGGTGGAAGGAGATGGGCTTTAAGGTCCCTTCCCACCCAAACCGTTCTGGTGTTCTGTGAGCCTGAGTTTGCTGCTGGCAGGGGCGAGGAGGGTTTGGCAGCTCTGTGCAGAGGGCAGAGGGGCAGCGGGCAGTGCTGCTTGCCCAGGTTGCTGTTTCACAGGGGAACTGTCGTTAGCAGCACCCGTGGGGGAATACTGCAAAAAGCCATTGCCTGTGTCTTCCCCTGCTCTGGGCAGGAGTCCTTGATGGAAGTGTGGAATGCTGCGCTTTCCCAGCTCTGGTCTTGTGCTGCGGTGGCAGAGGTGGAGAGGTGGGCTTTTGTGGGAAATCGCCTGAGCATGAGCAGCTGGACCATCTGTTTGAAAATACTGCTTAATATGGGCAGATTTACTGCAAACCTTCTGTTTTCTGGGGACAAAACAGTCTGTCTGGGGACAGTCTTAAAGTTTGTTACTTTTACTCCACACGGTACCTTGGTCCACTCCTTTCCTTCCAGGTGCTGGTGCTGGTCCCCTTGCTGGTGTGTTGAGCTGTGCCACCCCTAAAGGTTGGTTTATAAAATGTTGGATCCTGACATGATGGGATTGCTCTCTACTCAAAGCAGCACAGTCTAAAGTTTGATCTAAAAGATCAATTTTATCTATGATTTTAGAGTAAATATTGAAGCATAAAAGGATATTCTTAATAGTGATGCTCTCCTTTGATTTTGAGCAATGCCTGAGAACTGGTCTCTTTTGCTTAAGAGTTTTAGAGAAACTTCTGTGAAAAAGCACAAAGAAAACTATGCCATTTTTTTAGCTTAATTCTTCGTTTTTTATAAATATTGGTACTGAGAATTTGCTTTTTCTTCCAACTAACCAACTATTCCTGCTCCTGAGGAAGCCCCCATTTCTCACAGTGCTAGTGCACCAAAAGCTGAATTTAAACTTCTGAAAAGGTCACCAATTGTTGAGGTGGCTTTGTGCCTTCTGCTTTACCTGTGACACGACAGCAGCACTGTGTCACTATACAGAGGCACTGCCCGTGGCTGGAGCGGATGGAGCCCAGGGCATTGCTGCCTCCTGAACTGCCACCAACACCAGCTGCTGCCACTGGGGTTTGACTTGCACTTGTTAAAACTTCTGTGGAGTGAAGACCAGGTGCTTTTCCGTGGTGGTGAGGGTGAAGGTACCCATGCTCAGCTTACAGGTGAATACCTCGAATCTCAAGCATGGGTGGTATGGGCACCACGTACTTTTGTGGGTCCCTTCTTGTCCTGCCCCTTTGTAAGGGATGACAGCATGTGAAGAGGTCAGAGACCTTGTTCCCAGAGGTGGTGTGAGAGTCTCTCATGCTGTGTGTGGCCCCTGGGACTTGCAGAACTCTGGAGGGTTCATCTAGTTTCTGTCATTGCCTTAGATGTCTAGTCAAACCCCTGCTGCAGTAAGGTAGAAACTGTATTATGAACCAAGGCTCTGCATGGATTTTTTGTAGGTTTTTTTTGTTTGGTTGGTTGTTTTTGGTTTTGTTGGTTTTTTGTTTGGTTTTGGGGTTTTGTTTGTTTTGTTTTGTTTTGTGGTTTTTTTTCTTATTTTTGTTTTGTTTTGTTTTTTAAATCTGAATTGTAGAAATCTTGACTCTGCATTTCTTTCAAATTACATAAAGTTTTTTTGTTTGTACTCAATATGCTTATTTGTTACGGCAGTTTTAATATCTGGAGAGATAATTGTTAATGTTTTTTAAACATTTGGTATCTGTGGGTTTTATCTCAGTATGTTTTGTGACTGCTGTTCAGAGACATTTCTTCTGAGGTATTGTATATAGAAAATGGTTTGTTTGCCATAACTTTTCACAGACTGATGCTTTTCTGTTTTGGAAAAGCTAAGAAAGATCTTTGCTTCAGTGTTCCAGCACAGAGTGAGCCTGCATGTCAGAATTACTCCCCTAGGAGAGGGTTGGAAAGCACCTATTTATTCTGAGCTAAAAGAAAGCTATTAAGGGTGTACACATATCTAGGAAACTTGATGTTTGAAGCAGGAATTTCAAACCTCTTTTGCAGGCTGGAGCTGTGTGGCAGGATTAGAGTTGGATTTATAGACCTTTCTGGTGAATATATGAGAGGACAGTGACTGAGATGTGAAAGGAGGTGG
The DNA here is from genome assembly GCF_025592945.1 of Manacus candei. Lineage (NCBI taxonomy): Eukaryota > Metazoa > Chordata > Aves > Passeriformes > Pipridae > Manacus > Manacus candei. The sequence continues at coordinate 12,007,169 of NW_026138095.1, read as the reverse complement.
AAGGGAAGTGTCTACCCCAGGGAGCTGTGGCCTGGAGGCATATGGGTGAGGGAGCTGTGTTAATGGCTCTGCAGGTGAGACTGAATTAGAGATGGGTCTTGCTGGGAACAGCTGGCACCCAATGGTTCATATGAACTACGGCAGCCTAAGAAGATTGATTAATATTTATAAGGACAATGGCTTGCTTTTGTGTCAGTCTTTTTGCCAATTCCCAATTGTCTGGCATGTTAAGAAGACTGTAGATGCTTCTGGAGGAGATGAGTTACTTCCCCAGCAGTGCTTTCCAGCTGAAGCTGGGATCTTCTGTCAGGCATAGGCAGTCCATGTGTTTTGGAGGGGTTGAAGTCTTCTACAAAACAAAAAAATTCTGAATAAATGATATTTCAGGGGGAAAAGAAAGGAAATAAAAAGGCTTTGTCATCAGAAGGTTTTGCAAAATAATGAGGTTTTCCAGAGCTTGGCAGCTGGGTCTAATGGTAGGTAGCCCCTGGAGCAAACTGGAAATGAATGGGATCTTAGGGAAGGGTTTTTGTTATTTTCCCATTGCAGGAGTGAAGGGGCTCTCAGGTGGCTGCAAGCTGAGCCCCAGTAACCAGTGAATCCTTTCTGACCAGCTCATTTCACTGTATTGGCTGTCTGAAAATTTAAGAAAACCTGGGAACTGCTTTGCTGGTGGCAGAAGACTTCACAGCACAGGTGCTGGCAGCACAGGGCTGGGCTGCTGCTGAGAGGCTTCCAGAGAACAGGAGACAAAAATCCCTCCAGCATCACTGTGACTTTCTGACCTTGGCAGTTTTGGAGTGAAAATTTATGTTTCCAACTCCGGAATCCTTAGTGCAGTTTGTTCCACAAGCAGCGGTGTGCTGGTGGTTTGTCACCTGCTGTGCTGTGAGCTCCCCGCACAGCGTGCCCAGAGGTTCATGGCTGGTAAGGCTGTAAAGTGCTTCCATTAAAATAATTTTGATTCCTATGCCTGGAGGCAGAAATTCAGGTAGATCAGACCCAGGAGGCTAAAAGGCATTAAAAAAACCCTCTAAACCAACACTTTAGCACTTCTGCCACAGAGAAGCTGCCACTGGAGCACCATAGTTTGCCTTTAAAATGCAGAACGTACACCAGAGCAGCTGAAAATACTGGGTCGTGCCCACGATGCTTTTGAGGCTGGGGAACTCCTGAAGTGTTGCCTAGTGGAGATCTTCATTCCCCAAGAGTTGTGCTAGAAATGAAATATGTTTCTGTAGGAACAGCTGCTGTTGTGCATCTGAGCGTAGGTCATCCTGGTTTGAACACCCAAAGTTGTTCGTTGCCTGAGTTTTATTCCAGGGAAGGTTTCACTAAGGGAGAAGAGCGAGTGCCTGTTCACACACTGTGGGGTTGTTGGCCTGGTTCCTTTGCTGCTTTGGAAATCTGGGTAAAACATGGAACATTTGGCTGTTCCCCGCAGTTGGTCATTGAATCATAGAAAAGTACAGGTTGGAAGGGACCTTCTCATTCCATCCCCTGCCAAGGGCAGGGACACCTTCCACTAGATCAAGTTGCTCCACACCCCATCCAACCTGGCCTTGGACACTTCCAGGGATGGGGCAGCCACAGCTTCTCTGGGCAACCTGTGCCAGGGCCTCCCCACCCTCATCGCTAAACATTTCTTCCTCATGTCCAGGCTAATCCTGCCCTCTGATAGTTTAAAACCCTTGAAGGTAAAGATGAAATGTCCTTGGCAGGAAGTTTAAGCTGATAGATGAGGTGCTGGGAGAGTGAGCAGCTGGGAGGGGGCCTAGTCCAGCCTGTTGGGTGGGATTGGGGGAACCCGTGATGAGCTGTGGGGGCTGGATCTGGCACCTTCCTGCTGGTAGAGCCATGGCGGGAGAGCTGCTGAAAGGGGCCGGGGGCTTTTTTCCCCTGTAGACTTTAACCAGGTGAAGTAAGAAGTGAGCGACTAGGAAAGCACTCAAGAAGATTCTTTGACAGAACAAACCCCATTTGCTCCTGGCAAAAGTGATTTACAGCAAAGACAGATTTTGATGTTGAGCATTTTCCATTAAAAGTACTGTTGACTGATACATAGTGACAGTGTGTTTGCTTCAATTTCCCCAGAGTGTATTTTAATTGTAGTTTTCTCTTTAAACCACTTGATAAACTGCTGGGAGTATATTGCTGACTTTTTACATGTTCTATGCAAATGTCACATGTATTTTGAAGGAAAGGATGATAGGAGCGTGAATGCCTTTGTGTAGTCTTTTACCCATTTAACAGCTTTTTGTTTCATAGGCAATTTCCGTAGGTATATTAGCTATTAATGAGAATGACAGGAGCTACTGGGTTTTAATGAATTTATTTTTTCAAGTTGTCAGTCAGTGCTCGGTAACTGTTGGTGGAGAAACTGGTGGTGCTTGCAGTGGGCAGGAAGAGTCTGGCTGGACTTGGCATAGGCTGGCACGAAACTGTTGTGCTCTCCCATTAAGGAGTGGTTTCGGCTGTGCATCCACTTTTTTTTTGTTCCAGAACATCTTTCATCTGAAGGTGTTTTTTCTTTTCTGAGAAGGAAAAGGCAGTTGCTGTTCTCCATACTGGAAGATCAAAGGTGTTTAGTGGAGAGGGATGCTTTGCAGATCCTCTGCTTGTTGTAAATGAAAGGAATGTAGCACAGATGTCTGAATTTGTCTTGTAAGCCATTGAGAAGTGGCAGGATTTCATCCCTAGCTCTCTACAACTCCTTCAGGGGAAAACAGCAGCAAGTGTCTCAGTTCAGGTTGGCAGCTTTGCCTTAGTGAATAATTGGGCAAAACTGCTGTCAACTGAGACATGAGATGTGTTCATGTTCTGTTAACCTGGATTTGGGAGACCCAGACACGAACTGGTTGGTGTATTAAGAAACTGTGAAACGAGGGGGAAAATTTACAATGCAACTGACTTCCTGCTGTCCTGAAGAGAACAGCACTTGGCTCGCAGCTTCTGCCCTGTGCTGGGATGCATCTCCCAAGGCAGTGGGACATGGCACCAAACCTCCTGTGGCTGAGGTCCCTGTCCCATGGCTGAGCACATCCCTGTCCCATGGCATTTCTTACCCAGGCACCAACCCAAGCTGTTCTCCGTTTCCAAGCTGGGCTCCTGCCTGTGCCCAGCTCTGCCCTCTGTGGGGACAGGGTTGTTCCCAGGGGTACTTCTTTCCTGTTTTTTTTTTGCTGGCAAGTCTGTATGGTGAAAATGAAAGGGTCAATGTCTTTTCAGTATTTTTTTGCTGTTTCTGTCAGGGTTGCAAACATCCAGACTGAAGTGCATTTCCCAGACTTTGATGTGAAGATCCCCTCCCAATGTAATTTCATTTCTCCTCCTAAATATTTGTGCAGCTTTAGAGGAACGCCATGAACACATGAACAAGTGCATTTCCACAGGGTGATTGTTTTAGTGCTTTGGCTACTTTAAAAATAAAGAATACTGTGAATGTGTGCAGTGACACTTTTTGGAGTGACATCCATTGTATTTCCATGGCAGCAAGAGCTGGGCTTTTATTAGGCTTCCTTTCAGCTCCTTTCTCTTGTTTTGTTTTGATAATGAATCAACTGTGTGTCACTTTTTGTGCTCTCCTGCACCCACTTGCTAATCTTTCTGATCTGGTATTTACCAAGCCATGGGGTGGGTACAAAGTGCCCTTCACGGGACATGTGAGACCTAAACATGGAATAAAACGTTGTGTAAAGGCAACAAAAGTGAGCATGGAATACAGCTTACAGCTGTCCTGTGCTTGGCAGGTCATGTTTAGGGGGCTCAGTGTGTATTATTCAAGAATCACAGAATATGCTGAGTTGGAAGAGACCCACAAGGATCCACTTCCTGGCCCTGCACAGGCCCATCCCCTGTGCCCCAGAGGATCATCCAGATGCTTCTTGAGCTCTGGCAGCCTTGGGGCTGTGCCCACTGCCCTGGGGAGCCTGGGCAGTGCCCAACCAGCCTCTCTGGGGGAAGAACCTTTGGCTGAGATCCAACCTGAGCCTGCCCTGACACAGCTCCAGCCATTCCCTGGCTGCTGTCCCTGGTCCCCCCAGAGCAGAGCTCAGTCCCTGCCCCTCCTCTGCCCCTGCCCAGGAAGGTGGAACTGCAGTGAGGTCTCCCCTCGGTCTCCTCCAGCTGAACACACCAAGTGCCCTCAGTGTCCTCACACGCCTTCAAATCAAGGCCCTTCCCCATCCTCCTTCCCTCCTTTGGACACTCTCTAATGGCTCAATCTCTCCCTTCCATTGTGTCCTCCCAAACTGCCCCAATACTGTAGGTGAGGCCACACCAGTGCAGAGCATTCGGAATAAGAGGAGAGTAGCCTGCTCCCAGGAAAATGGAGCAGGAGACAGGAGAAGGCTCTGGCACAGAAACAGTGAGCAGGTTGGTCAGGTGTGTTTTCCTGAGGGCTCCCTTTGAGCTGTGCTCTGGCTGCAGGTGGGGCCCAGCTCTGAGCTCCCAGAGCAGGGTAGGATTCACATCTCTGCCCCATTTGCTGACAAGAAACCAGAGCTTGGATTTAATCATCTCAGTGGTGATTCTCATAGCACCTATAAATGAAGGCAGTTACAGCTTTAATAGAGTAGTGCTAGAAGATATTCCTTAGGCATATTTTCTTTGGTAGCGTCTATCAGAACAGATCTTTCAGGATACCAACCCTGGCTTTTTTATATCAGTAATTTTTTCTTACACTGTGAATCTTAACATATAGGACACTAGATAGTAAGGTGCACATGATTTTCCTTGTTTTGTAACCAATATGTAAAGCTAAAAAAAGTCTGCTTTATGCTTTTAATTGCTGGTTAAATTACTGTCTTACAGTTTTCTCATTGAATAAATTTGGCCAAAATAAGAACTGGAAGCAGTCCAATTATCATATGAGGAAGTAAAAAGAAAATAAAATAGAATCAAGAACAACTCAAAGGGGAGTCTTACCTAAAGTGCATTAAACAGTGTTAAAACTGACATGAATCCAATGTCATTTCAATTTTAGGCAGGTATTTAATACTTCAGGGGTAAGCTGTTTGCTTAACAGCAAAATTGAGACATAGTGAAGTTTCAAAGTGAGCATTTGAATATGTGGAACATTTTAATATAAGAATATTTGAACATGTGGAGCAGTTGGATGGCATTCTTCTCTGTGTCTGCTGGTGTAAGATTTTATACTCAGTAGGTTAAAGTAGCAAGAGGGTTAAAAAACAACCAACCCACAGGGAAGTGGTTCTTTGTGCACTGGGTAGCTGAGCTGTGGAAGCTGTGGTGCACAGTGGTGTGAGTTTTAAAAATGGAGAGGTGATGAAGAAGAGCACAGACCTGTTCCATGTGCAGGGAGCACCTCTGGGTGAGGGGGTTGGGAGTGTAGGGCCAGGGGGGTGCTCAGGAGAGAGGGAAGGTGCTCTTTCCATGATGGTGTACAGTGCCCTAAACCCTCCTGTAGGCTGTGGGAGACTCATCAGTGAGGTGGGACGTTTGCTCTGGCAGGGTATGACAGAGTGAGGAGAGCACTCCACGCCCCATGGCATTTGGGGGAGGAAGGGACAGCCATACCCCCAGAGTTGGGTATGTGCCACCCACCCCTGGCATCGAGCCTAATGACAGGGCACACCCCAAATGTGTTCCCACCTTAAGGTGAGGAGTGTGATTAAATCCTGATGGGGATGAGTGTGTGCCTGTCTGGCACCTGTGAGCTGGGGTGCTGTTGATGGGTGGAGGTGAGTCCCTCAATGACTACTAGATCTTCTAGGCAGCTCCTAATGACTGTGAAAGGATGGCGCTGGAAACTGGGAGTACTGTATGACATACTAAACTCTGCTTTCTGGTAGCAAACATAAACTTTTGCTCAGTTCTTAGATGATTTTAAAATTTTTAACCTAAACACAAAGTAATGAAGTCTGTGACTTTGGTTCAATAGGGAACTTCGGTGCAATTATTGTATTCCACACTGAGATTAAACTTACTCTTTATTGTCATTCATTCATGTATTGGGATCTTTTAGTTAAATAGCTTCTTTCTCTTAATCTTTGAAGGTGTCAACAGTAACTAGGACTATATTTTTTAGGAAAAATGGCATTTTTCAATATGACATGTCTTGTTTGTGGATGTGACAGGGCCTGAAGCTGACCAGTCTCTGCTGGATGTCTCAGGGCAAAGGGACCACCTGAAAGGCAGAAACACTTCATTGCAGATGTGTCTCAGGGTTTCTCAAGCAGCATCAGAATAAAGCTGATGTGATTCTTACCAGCTTTTGTTCACAAATTAGAAATTTGAATTATTTGCTGTGATTTATACCTCTTCTTGTTCAGACTCTGTTTCCTTGTCCAAAAGCCTTGGAAGCAAACAGTTTCAGTAGAGGGAGGATGCCTAGAAATGGCTGTGACTTGCACAGGTAAATGTTACTTCTGACAGGCACTGACTGCTTCTTGTGAGATGTTCAAAAGAAAGGAATAAAAATTAGAATGGATTGGCATTTCCAGACAGATTTTATACTCCTCCTCCTCCCAGGCAGTTTGATTCTGCATGGAGTCATTCACACACGTGGGATTTGTAAGTAAATACAAATTCAGAAACAGCGTGTGGCCATGGCTTGCACCACCACTGGCCCACTGGAGATTCATAAAATTCCTAGCAAGTTTTGCTCTGCTAGAGAGGGAAGCCACAGAAACTACCAGCTGGAGGGAGCTGTAACTCCAGAACCATTTTGTTTCTTCAGGGATGCTGAAGCCTTGCACCTCTGAGCAGTTGGGGTTATGGAGGAAGGTGACTTGATGGTTTCGGTGAGCTACTCAGGGTGTGTTCCAAAATCTTGCAGAGACAGGTGGTGTGGTGGGTTACAGCCTTCTGCCTGGGTTCAATGCTCTGGTTCCAGGTGATGGAAAAATGGCAGCACTGCTGGAGGAGACAGCGGTGCCTTTCACACCCTTCCTGTGCTCACTCTTGTGAAAGCAGCTGGCAGGAGGGTGCTCAGGGCAGCAGTTTGGGTTAAAACTAACCAGGGGAAAAAGGTAGGGTTGAGCATCTGTGTGGGAAGGCAGGGCTGCTGATTGTGGGGTACCCTGGGTGTGAAGGGACTGGAGATCCTGCTGTGCTTGTCTCTGTGATGGCAGGTCTCCCTTCAGTGTGACATTACAGTGAGACTCCAATCCTCAGGTCAGGGCCTGCAAATAGTGCTGCAGGATAAATATGTATTAAAAAGCACTTTTTTCAGTATAAAAAGTGTAGCAATAAAAAGGTAACGTGTTGTCGTTGGAGTTCCTGTACTGGGGAAGGAATGAGTTTGTGTGTCCTTTGGGCGAGCAGAATGCTTTGAGCTGGGTGGTGGAAGGAGACCAGAGCTCTCCACAGAAGTTTCACCTCCTGACTGTGATCCATGTGCTGGAGCCAAGCTCTGCAGAGGCTTGGGTTTGTCCTGGCTGGGAACACTGGGGTTTTACTTATCTGGAACCACAAAGAAAAGGAAAACCACAAAACCCTCAGCTTCCTGCTCTGCAGGTAACATGATTGCAGCTGCTTATTTCTCTATACTCTCACTTTTTGCACCGTGTCTGCTTGCATTAGGAATGGCTGTATTAGGATCTTTAGATATAATTTTTTTATGTTGTCTTAGATCCATTCTCCCTGCACTGACAGGATACAAATTTTTTGTTTAGAGTTGCAACAGCTGATGTACCAAAGCCACAATCTGTTGGTCATTGCTGCAGATCCCTTGTCTGTTGGTTTGGAGTCAGTGTGTCCATCTATCCATTTCTTTCAGGAAGAAATGTAGATGTTGTAACACTTCAGTCTGTATTATCTTTGCTAACAAGAACCTGAAGATTTCTACCATGTGGGTAAATATCCACAGCAATGATGAGGTCAGTCAGCTGTTGGCTGTTGGAGGCAGTTTCAGCACTCTGACAAGCTCCTGATGGCAGCAGTGCTGTGCCCAAGTCCCTGGTTGACTCCACCCTTCAGCTGGTGTGGTACCTGCTGCCATCAGTCTTTCCAGCACAGCAGCAGAGCAGCCATCACCATGTGTCTTTCTGAAGAGGGTTTGATGCTGCCAGGCTATTAAAACTGCAAATTCTGTTGGAAACACCAGTCATTACACAATACCTGGCATGTCTTGGTATTGGGAATCGTGAGCTCCTTCCGATGCTCATCCCGCTACGGCATATTGCTAATTCATATTGAATGCTTCACAAGACACTGCAAAGCCAGAATTTTTATGAGTGCACAAGACTTTTTTTTTTTTTTTGGTAAAAAAATCATCAGTCCAAAAGCTGGTGTTCACAGAGCTGTGGTGTGATGTTCAGCAAAGCCTCTGAGTGCTTATTAAATGTGTTATTTTGGTGCTGAGAAATAACTGAACTTAGAGATGCCTTTGGCTGTTTCTGCTGGATTTCAGCACAAGAGGAAGTTTGAACAAAACAATGGAAATAAACCAAAATTGGTTTAAATTTTTTTAGATTTTTTAACTTTTTTTATTCCTTGCAGTGTGAATTTTTCTTTGGTTCTCCTTCTCCAATTCCTTGGAAAGCAGAGTAATTCCAGTACTGGGAGACAAGCTGTGATGTGGCAGCAGGGCACTTGTGGCCATGGTGGAGGCATGTGGGGCAACCCCCGGTGCTGGGTCACATCTGTCCATTGCGGCATCAAGGATCTGCTGTCCTGCAGACAGGGAGGGAGCGTGTGTGGATCCGATGGCAGCGCCCTGCCCCAGCCATGGCCGGGTCCGTGCTGCTGCTGTGCTGGACAGGGTCCTGCAGGTTCAACAAACTCAGGTTGTGTCTCAAGTGCAAGTGCCAGGGCAGGTCCTGTGTGACAGGAGGAGAGGGTGGGTGGTGACATGGCACTGGGCGTGGGGGGCAGGTCCTGTCTCTTCTGACAGCCTGCACCTGTGGCTGAGCTGCTGGGTTGGGTTTGTGTTGCCAGACCTGCCTTCGAGCCCCGGGGCTCCAGCCAAGTGCTGGGTTGAGTTGTGTGAGCTCCTGCTGGCCCGGCATGATGGAGTCTGGAGCTCACAAGGAGACCAGAGAATGGGATATGGTCAGGGAAGTGAAACCCAGCAACAGTTACTAAATACAGGGATACCAGGGCTGGCAGAGGAGTGGTTAGAGGATAAAAGAATATCTGAAGGAAGGATGTTGTGGGGTTGGTTATCGCTCTCTTCACTGGCATCTTCTCAGTGCTGTGGGTGAGTGCAAGACTGCTAGAAGGACCACTGCAGCTGTTCTTACACTCTTTGTCTTTGGATCTAGCCGTTACTTTTGGAATTAGAACATCTTTTTCTGAAATCCATGTTGGAGAAGTACAAAAATACATCCTTGCCTTTCTAGAGATAACGCTTTTTAAACTTAGCATAAAATTGCTTTGGATTTAGTGTCTAGAAGTTCTCTGAAGGACTTAAAAAAGTCATCATCATGGCTGGGCTTCATGAACGAAGATTTGGGAAGGCTCTATCCACATTTGCTACTGGCACACTGGTGGCTTATGAGGCCAATACGTGACAGACATATCCGATTGCAAAAGGCACAGCAGAAAGACTCCTTAGATGGTGTATTCTGCAATACACGGTTCTTTCTGCATTGCCTTTTTTCTTCGAAGGTGATCCTGCTTGTGTTCTCAAAGGAGACAGCTGCGTTATAACAGTACTTTCAAAGAGAACTGAAAGGTTATATGCACTGTAGACTTGTGTTTTGATGTCTTGCTTAGCAACTGTATACACCTCCGTTATAATTCAGCAGGACTAAGCAAAAATACTTGTTGGGACCACAAGTTTCTAGGTGTTCTTAAGATCCAAATCAAAATCTTTCCCAGTGTAACAGTGCAGAAAGAACCTAGCAGCTGAGACCAGATTTTTAGAAGGGCTTAGCTCCTCTCTAGGTTGGTGAAGGTAGTGATCAAATGTTTGGGAGGACAGCACACCTGGGTGCTCACAAGCAACAAACCAGCTTATGTGAAGCAGATCCTAACTTGAAAAATTGGTTTGGTGTATTTTTAACTACACATAGATGTCAGGTTGGTAGTATTTGGAAAAAAAAGCATATCGTGCAAAGTTTTGGGTCCAGCCATGGAGATCTGCTGTGCATTGTGCAGAGGATTATTTCTTGTGGGAAGAGTGGTTGGGTGAGAAGCAGCCCAGTGCTGGGGTCGGAGTGTCACCCCTGCCCAGAGGAGTCTGGGACCTGTTAAAAGCTTGCTCAAGTACAAGTCTCCTCACTGTAGCACAAGTTGATTCCAAAATTGGACATTGTGCAACTTGGACATTGTCACACACACTTTCTCTGCTTAACCTTTCTAGTTATTCCCCTCACTCTGAAGGGTTTCTGAGATGTGCCCCTCTGCCTTCCCCTGCCCACTTGGACTGGTTGTTGCTTTTAAATAATTTGATCCCTTTTCCTAAATATGTATGTGTGCTGCATGTGGCTTAACAGTAAAATGAGGTGGCAACATTGGGGCGGTGGCACCTGTGTGTGCTCCATGCACTGCTCTCGTGGCTTCAAGGCGGAGCAAGGAGGAAGCACTGCAGTGGTGTCATCCTGACATGATCCTGAGGCTTGAGTCCTGGCTGGGCATGTGGTGCTGGTGTTGCCTTGTTGGCTTGTCCTGTGCAGGTGGATGTGGCACCTGGGGACGTGGGTTAGTGGTACGCTAGGCAGTGCTGGGGAAGGATTGGACTCCATGATCTTGGAGATCCTTTTCAACCTAAACCATTCTGTAATTCTCTGATTTTGGGTTTCCTGGGCCTCTGCTCATGAGCAAGGTTCTGTCCTGTCCTGCCTGCAGTGCTGTCCGAGCTCCATCCAAACAGTTGACCTGTCTTTGCCCTCCGGTGGCACTTTGGTACCTGCACAGGTCACACAGAGGCTGCAAGGGCTTGTTTTAAGGGGAGATGGGAATGTGGGAGTGCACCTGGACCAAGCTCTTTAAGGACTGGTGTTACCTAACTGATCCTGTGCCCAAATCACTCACAGAAAAGCAACACTTTGTGGGCAGTGTCCTCCACATAGGTGATAGCAGGCTTCAAAAATGCCCACTGGATTTAACAAACTTAATGGGGGGAGACAAAAACGAAACTTCCCATGCCATGAGGATGTGGAGCAAAATGTTCTGCAATGATGGGAAGCAGCAGCAGGACTGGGAGGGGAAAGGCAGGGACAGAGAGATCGAAGTCCCTTTCACATCTTGTTTTTCCTGAGGGGCAGCAAATGACAACCTGGTGAGCCAAGGGCTGGACACCTCCCCTGTGATGTGTGCAGGAGGAGTCAGATGCTCCCCACATTTCTGTTGGCATTTTGAGGAACATTTTGCTTAAATGACTCCAGGTTTGCTCTGCTAATCCCATCTGAGATATCAGTGAGTCCCTGCCCTGTGGACCCCTTTTCTGTGCACTTGGGAAATCCCAAACTGCTGTGTCAGGAGATACCTCCTGGCTTAGTGGCAAAGGGCTTTCCTTGACCTTCCCTACGGACATCTGGACAGCAATTCCTAACTCCCAGTGCTGTTTCTTGCTTACAGGAGGGTTTACTTGTAGCCTCTTTTGTCTTCAGAATTAAAGAACTTGATATACTACTGCTGAGGTGAAGAGAATTGGTTGCTTCCTCCAAAGTAATTGTGTCTCAAAATGGAAAAAGCCACCCCCCAGCTCCTCTAGTTCCTGTTCTTCCCAATCCATGAGGCTGTGTCAGGGCAGGGTCAGGTTGGATCTTAGAAAAAGGCTCTTCCCCCAGAGGGTGGTTGGGCACTGACCAGGCTCTGGCACAGCCCCAAGGCTGCCAGAGCTCCAGGAGGGTTTGGACAACGCTCGCAGGGACAGGGTGGGATTGTTGCGGTGTCTGTGCAGGGCCAGGGGTTGGATTTGATGGTCCTGATGGGTCCCTTCCAACTGAGGATATTCTATGATTCTGTGACTGTAGGACTCCTGGTGGCTGGATAAAAGGTGTTTATGAGAGCTGGTGGGATACAGGCTGTGATTGACATTGCCACACATCTGGCCTAAGGTATCTAGAGGGATGATGGAAACATGCTTGTTGCTTTATCCAAAGAAACTAAATCCTTTCCATTGACCTTAAGCAAAGGCCTCACAGGCAGATTTTTTTTCTTGCTTTTAGACCAAGTACAGGCTCCTAAAAATTAAAAAGTAAAAAAATATAATCAACCAACCCCCTCCCCAGCCCTCCTCCCTACATTATATTTTATAATTGTTCCTGTGTTGTTTCATAATGAAAAAGTACCTGGCACGGCCCTTTGCATAATTTATTATTGTTGTCCATCAGGAGGGGCTCCAGGTGCCTTGCAATAAATTTTCCAGGGCGGTGTCACCCTTTCTTTCTGGCAGCTGCTCTATGACAGGCTCCACAGAGTTATGCCGTGGCTGCCTCAAACACAGGTCTGAGGAATATTTTGTGAGTGAAGTGGTACTGTGAGACCAGATACAGTCACCTCCTGCCTGGACAGCCAGACCCTCCAGGTTCTCTCCAGCAGTGTTTCACCACTCTTGGCTTTGGGCTGCGACTGGGAGTGATGTGTTAAATGCTGCTCTCCAGCTAGAAATGAGCTGAACTCCAGTTTGGGGTGGAAGCTGCTATCTGACCTGAGTGCTGTGCTCCCCTCTGGGCAGGGAACTGCCCCCACAGCCTGGCACAAGCGTGGCTCTACCCTGTGTGCATGGGCTGAGACATTCCTAGGCAGCCCTTGCCCAGGCGTAGATTGAAGCTCATTTACCACAGTTGATCTGCTCCCAAGACTTGGGTAGTTTTAATGCTATTTCTACGAATGGTGTTTCTGTGCAGGGTGGCATCAGGGATAATAAATACTGAAGGTTAATTGTGGATTTTGGAGGGCATAGAGACTTCATTCTCAGGTTTTGCTGCTGGGAGTTTCCGGTCTGAGGGAACTAATCTTAATCAGACTGCAATTTCTTGCACTCTAAGCCTAACCTGCTTTAGCCAGGCATCATGGTGTTGGTATTTATAGATCTGCTGCAAGTGCTGTTGGATGTAGCACGAATCCTGCATTCCAAGTTGCAGAGGTGTGTGTTTGCTGGTGCAGCTGTAAGCCACCTCCTGGCACTACATCACTCAGATGTCTGCTAAAATCTTGTCTAGTACAAATATTTTGCTGCGGAGTAGTTTCCTGAAGGCAAGTAACCCTTCCAGAGTCCTGGCTACTCTGGTGTTTGTACTCCCTAAGTGGAAGCACACTTGGGGCTGTAGGGGAATTATGGATAAATCCTCTTCCTAATGAGGTGATTCCTAAAAATGAGCTCATTCCTGCAGTGCAGAATTGTCATCTCAGATTTGAAGACTGACTCTTGGATTATACTAAATTGAAGTATAATAAATTGAAGGACAGTAAATATCAGTAACAGACAGACACACTGAAAATACTTGTAGCCTTCAAAGTGAATTTCTGTAGCTGCAATTCTTAAAATAATAACTCAAACCCGAGACCCCTTCTTTCATCCAGACTCCTCAAATAGAACTGCATGATATGCTGAAGTTCTTCAGATTTTGTTTTAAAAAATTTGACTAGTTTTTTCTTGAAAAATGATTTATCATGAGGGTAAGGCTTGAAACCTACTTTAGTCTCAAATTAGTTGTGCTGGTATTGGAGTAGATCCATGAGCAAGACTGGAAAGGAAGGAAATATAACTGCAGGATGGTAGGTGGGCAGGGTCCGTGGGCAGGCAGAGCTGTGCTAGCAGGAGTAGGGAGAACCAGCTGGGAATCCTGGGAGCGTTCAGGGCATCAGCAGCTGTGGGGCTACAGCTCTGAACACAGGTGAGTGTTCTCTGCTGTCTCTACATCAAAGCAGGCATTTTGTTAGCAGACAAGGTACTACGTTTATTTAAAGCTCTTGGAAGAGCAGAGATCTGTGTCACTGGGGTTTTTTTTCTGTTGCAGGTGAGAGTTGGCACTTGCTTTTCTTGGAGTTGCCCTGGAAGAAATCAAGAAAATAACTTCAAGCATCCAGCTCTGTTTCCAAATGCGAGCAAATCATCCCTTCCTCCCCATTTTCTCTGTCTTTTTGTTGATGTGTTTTAATTTTACAAGGGAGAGATAAAAAGGTTTCACACTTAATTGCAAATCTACTGATTGTCCTTCCTACTGTTTGCTGTCACAGCTTGTGGTCCTGTGGCTGTATCTCTGTTTTTTCCTGGTTATACTAGAGTAAGGAAGTTAGAGTGCAGACTTGATTCTTGGAATATCACTTCACAAAGGGAGAGTGACTTCAGCATCTGGACCAGAGAGAATATTCACCTGTGCCCTGTGACAGGTGCACTCAGGCTGTGACAGCAAGAGGTTGATACATCAGAGTTGAACTAGGTGGAAGGTGTTTTGGCACGTATCGGTTTGTATCCCTGCAAGACAGAAACCTTGGACAAAATCCATTGAACTACTACTGTTTCGAAAATCTTGGAAAGGGAGCATTTTGCTCTGTGTAACATGAACATAGTCAGCAGTGCTATTGAGGGTATGGCAGGCAGGAGCAGGAGTGAGGAAATTCTAGGAAGAAATTAAGATTACTTTCTCCAGTAAGTATCCAGCAGGACCCAGTGCCCCTGTGCTGGGCACTGCTGAGGCACCTCCAGTCCTGGGGACAGTTCTGGACCCCTCAGGCAAGAAAAACATTTGAGGGGCTGGAGCGTGTCCAGGGAACAGAGCTGAGGAAAGGTCTGGAGCACCAGGAGCAGCTGGGAAGGCTCAGCCTTGAGGAAAGGAGGCTCAGAGGAACCTTCTCACTCTCTGACAGGAGGGTGGAGCTGGGGGGGGTTGGGCTCTGCTCCCAGGGAACAAGGGACAGGACAAGAGGAAATGTGCCAGGGGAGGTTTAGATTGGATATTAGGAAAAAATTCTTTATGGAAGGGGTTATCAGGCATTGGAAGGGGCTGCCCAGGGAGGTAATGGAGTCCCCATCCCTGAAGTGTTCAAGAAACATGTGGATGTGGCACTTGAGGACATGGTTTAGTGGTGAATTCAGTGGTGGTGCTGCGGTGATCATTGGACTTGTGATCTTAGAGGCCTTTTCTAACCTTGATGATTTTCTGATTCTGTAAATCATAGGTGTCCTAGGTGAAGTAAAAATAGTAGTACCCAATCTAACTCTGGAAGAATACTTTTGGCCTGCACGTGACCTGCTAGGCAGCTGTTCCTGGTTGTGTGAAGACTGGTTGGCTGTGGTGGTGGTGAAGGGGCCTCAGAAAGAGTGAAGAGAACTTAACTGCAGAGCCAAGTGCTTGGATTAGTTCTGGTGATGGGTAGCAGCACATAAATAATTCTGTGCTTGGCGTAGCACCCATTCACCAGTGCAGCAAGGAACAAGTGCTGCTATGAGCTGGAGTTCTTCTGGGGCTGTTGTGTAGGTGGGTTTCCAGTGCTCCCAGATGCTTTTCCTGGTGTCTGTTTTGTCTGTGGTTAATGGAATGCCAAGGGATGTGCATTTGGGGAGTAGCAGGACACAAGGCATCAGTCCCTTACCATTGTTCCACACATAAGCCTGGTGCTAGAATGACAACATCCTTTTAAAAATGGTTTAGAGGACACCAGCACTACCACCACCGCTTTAAGGCTGTGGTGATTTGAAATAAGGATTGTTGTCCTTATGGGTAGAACATTTAACTTACTTACAGTCAGAAAGCTATTCTTGGCTGTCTTTGTTCTTCTCAGCAGCATAATTTAGGATGCAAACCTGGTTAGATTCACTCAAAGTCAGTGCTTCCCTTGCCACTTCAGCTCAACCACAGCCCAGACCATCGTACTTTCATGTCTGGACTTGGTATAACTGTTAACACGCAGCTGACCAAACCCAGGAAGTTTGGGAAGACCATAAGTCACGGAATTTCATGGTTTCACATCTGGTGTTGAGGATTAACCTCATTTGTGAAAAAGTGATCTATTCTAAAGTTATTTTTGGTTTCCTTCAAATCATTGCTTCTCACATAATCTTTACAGTAAAAGTTTTCAGAGAAGTAGGTGTCATAGTGGTTGATGGTTAGAATTATGTATAAAGTTAGCAGAACCTTTAAAAGACATTTAATCTATGTAAGGTGAATATTTCTGCTGCACATTTTCAGACAGTTTTGGTCGCACAGCCTTGGTGATGACGGGCATTAGTGAATTCCAGGAGCACCATTAGCCCCAGGCCTCTTTGTTGTAGTTGGACAGGGTGGGACTGTATTGAATCTGCGCATAGCAAAATCACAGCAAAACTCTTGCGTCTAAAGAGGCTCCTTTGCCTCCAGTTAGAATGAGTGTCTGCAAGGAATAAGGACATGGAGTTGTCAAAAGTCTTTTTTAGTGTGAAACTCGAGACTCTTGCGTCCATAGCTGAAGCACTCGGGTTTTGGAAGGCTGCTGGGGAACACAGCTTGCTTTGACTCTCCTCAGACTTCTGGTCCATTTGAGTGTGTTGTTTCACTTCCAGTAAGTGTTTCCATGTGATCTGTGCTAGATGGAAATTCCTGGCATTTCTCAGGATGTTCATTTCTCCCTGGTCAAGTTCCATGTTCATCAGCTGAGCAAAAGCAAATCATCCTGTTTGCTTCCCAGGGGCAGCTTGTGCTTCTGTATTCTTTGGATTTGTAGAAAATACAGCTCCAGATGGTGGATTGACATAACTGAAACTATCCTTAGAAACCTACTAAGATAGAAATCAATAGACCAGTGCTTAACTGTGATAAAAAACATTCTGTCCCAACGTGAAAACAGGAGGAAACTTAGTGTATAAAGTTTGCAAGTAGCAAGAATAGGAACAGGCTGTGAGAAGAGATTTTTTTGATCAAGAGTTTGTAGTTAATTGTGCCAATTTTGATGTTGGGCCACTTCTAGCTAGCTAGAAGTCTAGCGTTCTCCTGAACTGTATAAGCGTTGGTGTGAGAAAGGGAAAATCTTATGACATGACATTGTTGCCCTTGACAGAGGCCTGGGGTTTGGGTGGGTGAATGAAACATACTGAAAGAATGATGCAAGAAATCCCTGGACCTAGTCTGAGAGCAGGTTTGTGGTGCCATAACAGGAGCAGTGAGCGAGGGGCTGTGTGGCCCTTCCCTGCAGGTCCCTGCCCAGCACCACCCCTGTCCCTGCACAGACGGGGGCGCAGGGGGAGGGTGCCGGGATAAGCGTCAGCATCCTCCAGAGCCTTGGCGCTCTGAACTCCATCTGGTTTTGCTGTGTGTGGGAAGGGAGGTGCCCTCAGGGAAGTAGTCAGAAGAGGTGTGGGAGGTCGGTCAGGCGATGGTGGGGTGTTGTGACAGGTCTTGCACTCTCAGAGGGTCCTGCCAGGAGCCCTCTGGTTCCTCAGTGCTGCAGACCTTCCCTCAGCTGTACATTTGGCTCAGGGGACAGCCATGAGGCACAGAGTGTGCTGCTGGCTGACAACGGACTGAGTGTCAACTGGGAAGGGATCCTTACAATGACAGTGGTGAGACATTGGCACAGATTGCCCAGGGAAGGTGTGGATGCCCTGTCATTCGGAGTTAGCTTGGACAGGGCTTTGATCAACCTGAAATGGAAGGTGTCCCTGCCCATGGCAGAAGTTGGAATGAGTTGATCTTTAAGGTCCTTTTCAACCCAAACCACTCCATGATTCTGTGATTCTTTGAAGTGAGAGTGAAGTGTTACTGTCACCTGGCACTCTTGGAACCAGCATGTTGTTGCTCCATCAGTGCCTGCCTCTCACTGTCCTTGGCTTCCACATTGCACTGCCTACTCCAGGAGATTTTGGAGTGACCAAGTCCAAACAGGAGAGAAGACTTGCTTATCCTCCTGACAGTGCTGTGTGTATAGATGCAGTCATCTGGTACAAAATGAGGACTTGCTTTGTGTGCATGTAAGTAACATAAATAAGATATTCCTCATGCTACATGGCTCAGTGGAGGCAGGGATGGAGGTCAGGCAGAACTTAGTGATACCAGGCCTTTTCTCTGAGCTGGGGAGAGGGACCCTGCGGCCCCAACTTAAGTGTTTTTCAGAAGAATAAGTTATGCGTAATAAACATGTGGAAAGAATCATCTTTATTTGGAAAAGATTAAAGAAAGCTTTGAAAATGCATTGTTGAAAGGTGGAGCCTCATGCTGGGAAGTCAGTTTGGCAAGCAAGATGGTTAATGGGTATTTTGGGCATTATTGCATTTGCTAAACTACATTATTTCTTTCATTATTTTTTTTTGCACACAACAAAGCAAAATACGAGGGTGCTACTGGAGGGGAAGTACCCCAAAGTAGACCAGCTTGCAGCACCAACAGGGGCCTTTTTCCTTATTCTGGCCGTTCACTTAAGAGTTGGACTTGATGATCCTTGTGGCTCCCTTCCAACTCGGAATATTCTGTGATTCTGAAACTGTGTCAAATCAGAGATCAGTACTTTTAACAGGAGCAAGCCAATGATGGTTACCTTGTTGCAGTGTGCTCAGGATTTTTAACAACTGGTATTTTATCCTCTCCTTGTAGTGCTGCAGCCTAGTCCATGCTGTGCCGTTTCTTTTTGGGTACCACGCTCAGGAAGGGCCCATCGCAGTGTTGAGCTCTGTGCTGAGCCCCCCTCACCCAGGCCAGGCATCCTTGCCTTTGCTCTTCCCCACCATCCTTAGTGATGAGAGGCCCAGAATCACTGATGAAACCTTATGGAAATCTGCTGGTGAATCATCACCAGAAAATGGGGATGTGTTTTTTAAGTGGTTCATGCAAAGCATTGGATAATTCATTTCCCGCTGTTGGATTTTTTGCAAGTTCCTTGTGTGACGTTTATGTCTAGCAAATTTGGTGATTTTTAGCAAATGCAACATGTGTGCAGGTATTTCTGGATTATTGTATTGCAGCAGGATTAAAACTGAAGTTATCTACCAGTGATTTAAAAGGTTGATAGAGGAAACAGGGGTCATCTCTCTGTGGAAATCAAAGGAGGAGTGACTGGAGCTGTGCCATGGGCTTCATGTGCTGAGCTCGGGTAGTGCCAGCAGCACCTGGCTCCTGCAGTGACACCTCAGGGCAGAACTTCACCCCAATAAGCTGAGCTGTCACTCGGTCCCAGCTGAGCTGGTGTGGGGTGGCAAGTGTTAAGAAGCCTTGACTGGGTATGGGTGGGTGCTGGCCACAAGCTTTCCTGGCCTGCCAGGCTACAGGGTGGGTGTATTTCTTTTGAGGGAGTGCTTAATTCTGAGGTGTGTTGGGTTTATTAGGCTGGTTTTAGATGTATATTGCCATGGTGATCTTTAAGGTCCTTTCCATCCTCAAAGGTTCTGTGATTCTATTAGCAAGGCGGGTCTCTCCTTCCAAGTAACAAGCAATAGGACAAGAGGAAACATCCTCAAGTTGTGCCAGGGGAGGTATAGATTAAATATTAGGAAAGATTCCTTCACCCAAAGGGTTGTTGGGTCCTGGCACAGGCTGCCCAGGGCAGTGGAGTCACCATCCCTGGAGTGATTTAAAAGATATGTGGATGTGGCACTTGGGGACACAGCTTAGTGGTGGGTTTGGTAGTGCTGGGGGAATGATTGGTCCTTTTCAACCTTGATGATTCTGTGGTTCTCCGATCCTTGTAATATCTCGTGCCCTGAAATTGCTCTAAGTGCTTTGACTTATTTTTTCTTCTTTTTTTTATGGTCTTGGAGTTACCCAAAACACCTCTTTGTGCAAGGTACAGGAATGCTGGAGAGCAGAATGGTGCCTTTTGGTTTTTCCCAGGGGGGTTGTGGGATGCTGAGGAATATGACACCTGCTCTAGGGTGCAGGTGAAAGAAATTGTTGGAGGAATCCAGGTGTTGTGCCAGCTTAGGGTGGCCAGTGCCTCCTGGGATGAGCAACAGTGACTGGTTAAGGCATCACCCAGGCAGTGGGAAGCCAGGGGGGTTCAGTTCCAGGCTCCCGGGAAGGTGGGCTAGAAGAGGCCCCATCTTAGGTGTTTTGGTGGGGAGGAATGCAGGTTTCCTGTGGGCAAACAGGGACAACATGGGGACAGCTGCCTTTGTAGGCCCTGATCCTGCTATTGCTTGAGCAGGTCATCTCAACTTCAATGGCAAGTACAGAACCAGTGGCTGGTGCAGTGACCAGGCCCCCTCCCACAGTCCTGTTTGTTTATTTTGTTTCCCCACACTTCCTCAGTTGGCTGCAGAGCAAAGCTTTCCCTCACCTGGTTACCCTTCGGATGGGCTGAATTTTTCTCTCTGCTTGGCAGCCCACTTTGCAGAAGGAGCTCACAGGCCTCCCTCAAGCCTGGCCATCTCCAGGTCAGGACGCCCATCAGCCATCCTTGGTTGGGGTGTTACACAGAAGGTGTCCTTTCTGTCTGCAGTGCCATCCCCTGGGTCTGGTGGTGTGCCCAGGCCGTGCCGGGCAGGTCAGGCCCCTTTGCCCCCTTGGGTGTGCATGGAGGATGGCCAGGGCCATGGTGAGGAGGTGCCCTGTGGCTGCTGGAACCCTGGAAGGTGATGCAGGTGCTCCACCTGTCCCAGGAGGTGCTCTGGACACCTCTCTTTGGTGACTGCCTTGGAATGAGCCAGGGAAGACCTTGGAGTGTGAGCCGACTCTGTGTCTCCATCCCCACGTCCCTGACATGAGCTGTGATTTGCTAATGTTGTTCTGAAATGCATTTTCCTTTTCTTACAATATGTCATTTTTTCCTGTTTATTTCCAGATGCTCTCAATATTTTGTTGCTGACAAAAAGTTTACTTTATGTTCGTTGTCTCCCAGGTAAACGCAAAGCGCTGAAGTTAAATTTTGCAAATCCACCTTTCAAGTCCACAGCAAGATTTACTCTAAATACTTCTGGAGTTCCTTTCCAAAATCCACACATGTGAGTATAAAGCCAACGGCACAACTAGTGGAACAACTTTGAAATTATTTAGCCAACACCTGGTGTTAGTTAAATGCAGTTTGATTACTCCAGTTATTTGTAGGTTGTTTGAATCTCTCAGTTTGAGTCACTGTAGAAGATTTTTCTTTCCGGAATTAAAAAAAGAAATTAAATTGGGATTGTCCTGTTTTACACTGGAGCTAATGCCTTCCAGAATTGAGATATTGTAGCTGATAATGCTAGATATGCCTGTAATTAATTTCCAGACTGATTCACTGTCATTTTCCTATCTCTTTATTCAGCTTATTACTTTTTGTTAGAAGTTCTTGTTTCTATGTTACTTGTGAAAGCCATAACTGTGATAGAATTGTTTGCAGCACTAAAATAGACAAAAGTCGAGGATTATCATTTTACCAACAGGGATATGTTTGGGAGTTACGCAGAGATGAGGTCTCGGGGACTTTTCTAGCCAGCTTAGCTCCAGGATATCCCTATCCAAAGTCAGAGTGCAAGAGTGGCACAGAGCTGTTCCTGGCATTAGTACATACCAGTGTACACCAGCATGGAAAAGATCAGCTTTGTATCCTCAGATCCACCAACCCAGCTGGATGATGCCTCACCGCAGCCGCTCTGTGGGGCAGATGCAGCAGGCACAGAAAGATGCCCCACATTTTTCTTCTCTAAGGTCTCAGGAGTTTTGTCAGTGTCAAGGCTCAGAAACTGCACCTGCAGCCTCTCTGCTGCCTGGGCTCTCCAAGGTGTCCCTGTCACAGGCTGCTCCTGCTTGGCTCTGCATGTTGCTGCCTCTCTCCTGGAGCTCAGTGCCTTCTGCTTCCCCAGGACTTACCCACTGGGCTCTGTTCCTGGGAGCTTCTTTGTGCTGGGGATTTTCAAGCAAGCCATTATTGAGTTAAAAGTATGTTTCTGATGAGTTATTGATGGTAATTACAACATCGAGAAATTTTATAGAGTACTTTAGATGATTCTTTTTAAAACCCTGAGTGACCTTTCCAGCAAGTCCTCCTCTTTCCTTCTCTTTTCCTCTCTGAACTAGAGTATTTTTGCTGGTTGTAGAGTTCACATTTAGATATTTACTTTTTGGGTCTCATCACATCATCAAACCCTCGTAAGGATTTTCTGCAAAACCAGATCTGGGGCTCTTTCCTCTCTCTGACATCCCTAGTCCATTAAATAAAGGACTTAGTCTCAACTAGTGAGTTCCCACCATCAGCCATCTATAGGGATTTGACTTTTCTGTGTTTATCTGTGCAGATTTCTGTCTTGGATTCACTGGAAGTCACAGTGGCTCCTGTGTAGCACAGAAGAACTTTCAGTGTTAGTCCACGACGTGTTAAGTTTCATGTTTGTGCAAGTGACTGTCAACACTGTCCAGGAAGAAGGTGATGCTTTATCTCTGTGGGAGATGCAGTTGTTGGCAGGGGTTGGATTCTGGGCTGGTTAATGGTGCTATTGGTTCTGAGGGCTTGCAAGTGTTTTGGGTTGGATATGATAGTTGTTCGAGTGCCAAAATTGATGGTGATGTGTCCTGTGCCAAAGCTTTCTTGGGAGGTTCTGAGCTGTAGTGACCATTTCTGTTTGAAAGAGCTGGATGCTGTTTGTTGGATCGCTTTCTCGGTGAGGTTGGGTACAGCTAATTGTCCTCATGTCCTTTGTGTGTCTGTAGCAGATGCTGTTCCTCAAAAGCAGTGTTGACATCTTCTGGTTGCACTCTTCTGTCAAGTGTTTGTCTCGCAGCTGATGCATCTCCATCTCCTCCCTTCTTCTCAGAGATGCTGGAATGTTTTTTCCTCAGTTGGCTAGAAACCTTTTCTAGACTTTGGATTTGAACTGGGTATTGCAAACCTCCTTGCCCAGATGTGTTCCCAGTGCAAAGTGTGTTTCTGTTTGCCAAGTCACTTCTCCTCAGCCTGGTGGAGTGGGGTGGCCTGGGCACCCTCCCGAAATGAGTGCTGGCTCCACACTGCTGGGGTTTGCCCTGGGCAGACCCTCTCCATCCAGATGGGTGGATCTGAAGATACGGAGAGGTCAATTTCTCTCAAGAAATTTGGGGCTCTGTGGGTTCTGTGACTTGGATCCACCGATCCGGAGGTGTCCTGTTGCTCCTGCCTCCAGGAGGGCAGAGAGTCCTGTTGCCTATGCTGAGCTCTGGCTGGGGCATGAGAGGAGGCAGCCAGAAGTGACCTGCAGCTGCCAGGAGATGGGAATCGCTCGTTAACTGTATTTCATTTGATTAGCAGGTTTTGGTTGGGAAACTGCTCAGGTTGGATTGGTGGATGTTCAGGTGAGAGTGTGGTTTCTTACTACATAGACAGTAAAGGGGCAAATGGGGCTCCTTGTGCCAGTGTGTAGATCAGGAGTGAGGAAACCTCTGTGAAAACTGGAGCAGAGACATGGCTGTCAAGGAGGGGAGGCACATCATGCCACAGGTGGCCTTCCAAATTTCAGGCTATAGGGTGTAGCTGTTCTCTTTCTCAGTGCCAAGGCTCCATACCTGGATAAAATGGGTATGGACCCCACATACCCTCCCAAGGTGTGAGTTCAGCTTTTTTTTGATGGTTTGTTTGTTGATCTGGGAGATATTCAGGGGTTTTGGAAAAACAGTTTGGAAGTGTGATGGAAAAAATTTTGGGAATTGCTGTAAGCCAGGGGTGGAGTTTAGCTCCGGTGAACAAGGGGGAGGCACACACAGGCTGGAGGGGACTTGATGGGGTTTCCACAGGGAGGCTTCCCAGGTGATTTGTGTGGGATTTCTGACTCCATTCATTCATACTAGTTCCTTGGCTTTCATGGCATGTTACCTGGAGGAATGATTTCAAGGCCATGGAATCTCAATTGCAAAACATGGCATTATTAGCACTCTGCTTAGTGCTTCCCAAATGCCTTGTCTCTCATGGCACAGAGACCCTCTACTCCCACTGTGCTTCTGCCTGGAGACTGTTCCCAGAGCTTCATTGTTGTCATGGGTAGAGGCTTTCAGCTGATACATAGGCTGTGCCCTGGAATACTGTGTCCAGGAGGAGACAGTACAGATTACACAACTGGATGTAGAAGGTTGAGACATGGGTTCCCAAATCTTTTGCCTGCCCCTCGTTGTCTTTTCTTTCCCACCTGTGGAGGTTTTGAGCCAGGTGTTATGGATTGGGTCCAGGTTGGGGCTTTATCCCTCCAGGCTGTTTGAGTGTGCAGCTGTGGGAGAACAGGAGGTGGGAGCCAGAGCAGGATTCAGAGCAACATGGAAAAATGTGAGACCATGTGCAGAAACAGGAGGAGCAGGGGAGCGGTCAGGACCTCTGAGCTTTGCTGGACCATCTCCATGGGGGCTTTGGAGCTGAGAGCTGGTGAGGGCTGCAGTGGGTGGCTTGGCCTCACTGCTCCTGTCCCATCCCCATCCAGCCCATGTCACCCTGAGCCTCTGACAGGACACCTTCCTTCTTCATTGTTCCCAGGACATCCACCACCAGCTGTGTCAGGATGTCTTGAAGGAGGTCACCTTTGTCACAGATGACCAGGAAATCAAGGAAGGAGCTGATGAGCAAGGCTGCAGCTGCTCAGCCTGGAGCCAGGGACAGGAGCCCTCACATCTCCAGTGCTGCAAGGGGTTTGCCCTGAGTACTTTCTGAATTAGAATGTGTTATAATCAGGGCTTTTTGAAGTGACCTTTAAATACGAGGCTGACTCTGCGTGACTTTGAATGAGATTAGAAACTGGAAGTACCTTTCTAGTTCTAGAATTTGGGCTGTGGCTCGCTGAAATCTCCCTTCCTGGTGATGTTGAGGGCTGAGACATCCCTTATTCCAGCTAAAAGATGCTGTGAGTTGCTTTCCTGTGCAGATCCTATGGGGTAGGTGGGCAAAGCCCCAGGAGGATGTGGGGAGTAGCAGGAATCAAGGAAGGGTTTTGGAAGGGAGGTCCATTCTGGTTCTGTGACTGGATGTGATGGAGATTGTGTCTCATTTGATTCAGCTGGGACTGCTACCACCAACTCCTCTCTAGAAGTGCAGAGGTTTTGTCTAGGTATGACATGGACCCTGCCAGTGCATAGAGTGTCTGGTACAGTTTTAAACAGAATTTTACACGTACAGAGTAAGGCAGAGTAGAGCCTGAATTACAGAGAGTAGTTGAGGAATATAATTCCTACTTGAAAGTATACAGTCTAGAGAAGATGTAAGTGTTCTACTGATGTCTGATGTCCCAGTGCCTGGTCAGAGTCAGCGAGTGATTGCCATGCTGTGCAGGCTGAGGAGCAGTCGAGGCTGCGGAGACCTGCCAGGTGAGCCCATGGCTCTCGTGAGTTCAGACTGAATTTCTGACTTAGACCAGATTAACAATTGCTAACTTTGTTTTCCCTGCAGCAGAAGTTGCAGAGGCTGGAGGACACAAGCCATGGTTAGGGTGAGCTCTTCGAATTCAAATCCGTTATACTGACTGGAATGTATCCCACCTTTTATCTCATCTGTGCTGTGTCCAAGTAGGATTTAGGTCACAAACAAAATTAGATTACTCTGTTATCTCTGTGGAAGCCTTACAGAGCTGCTTACAGCTGATGGCCTTTGCTGAAAGGAGGTTCAGATCACACTGACAGGGGAGTGATGTGGTGAGGTGTGACTATGGCTGTGCACAGCAGGGTGCCTGGCTGGGCTGTGCTGCCCATCACTCTGGAACCAAGTTGTTCAGTTGGCTGTAGATGAGTTTTTTGGTTTTCTAGAAAGTGTTGTTTTCTTTTGGTGCAGTGATGGGTGGATGTTGACTTAGAGGATTTAGACCCACCTGCTAAGAAATGACCACGCACAAAGAATGTTGTTTGGCATCTGGTTCACAGCATGTTGCTATTGGAGTGTTCTGTGTGCTGCCTGGGAAGTCTCTTGGCTGTCAGAGGTGCCACCTCTCAAAAATCTGATCACCAAAGTGTTGACCCTGGAAAGGTGACAAAATGAAATAACCTCTCCTAATGTTCAGACTTGGTGTTTGAAGTGTCTGGTGTCCAGTTGAACTCCACAGCCTCCCTATACCATGTGAGTGTCTTCATGGATTCACTAGGACCGAAGCTTCCAGAGGTGCCCTGTGTGGACCTTCTCCTTGTGACACCTGGGAGAGTGACACACTCTCCAGGGAGCTGCCTTAGGAATGTGTTGGATGTTTTAGTGAATCGTCAGGGCTGGGTTCCTCAAAAGCCAGTGGGGTCTAATTGCACATCAGACTCTGCTGCTTCCTTTTTTCTAGATAGTTCAAGGACTGTTGTTAATCCTGGAAAGGTTTTTTTTCTGGCTGTACCAAAGCCTCTCTGATGTGTTTATTGCTCTGCCTGCAGCTGGCAGAGTTCTTTAGAAAGTAACCTGAGAGAGTTTCTACCATTTTTGTAAATGAATACTAAACCTCAAAGTGGAATATCCTAAATTGGCATGTTCACAATTACTAGTGTGAATTTTCCTGTAAATATTTCCTGTCTCTTCCCCATTTCTATCACTGTCATTTCACATCTTTGTTGTCACTGATTTCTGTTACCTCTCTGCCACGTGCTGCCTTCCCATGTCAGAGGGTGCTGACTGGAAGCCTTGGAGGCAGGATTCAGGGTCAAAAGTACCAAGAATTTGATTTTTTTCTGTGACTGATCTGTTACATTTCCTGAAAGTTGCAGTCTCTGAATGTAATCAGCTGTATTTTCAAGTCAGCACAAGTAGAATGGAACCTCCAAGGGCTTAGTTAAGACATTTCAGTGTTTGAAGGAACCTGTGGTAACCAGGCTTTCATTTTTCATACAAACATCACTGTTGGTTCAGTGCTGGAACAATGTTTCTTCTGCAGTTTTTTCAGGAGCATTTTTGACAAATTGATGAACTTTTCCTTGTATTTTACCTTTTTTTTTTTTCCCCAAAAGTTTACAAATTTGTTTGGCCAGTAATCTCTGAGGCCTAGAGGACAAAGAGGTGATGTGACCTGTAAAATACCCAAATTCCATATCTCAGGCTTCCAGGAGATCACCTCATCAGAGAAGGTGCTGCCAGAGTCAGTGTGAGATTTCAATGTGCTGCATTAAGGTTTTTTTTTTGGTTTTTTTTTTTTTAAACTTTGTAAGTTTTGGTGTTTCTTAGGTGCATATCCTCTCTGCAGAGGAGCTTTTTGCTGTCTGCTGCTTCCAAAATAAATTTCTCTATCAGCTTCCACATCCTTTAGAGCTTCACTGCCCTGGTAGGACTGTTCTTTTCTTTTGTGAGGGTTTGATATCTCAGTGCTCTGCTTCTGGCTTTATGCCTTCCATATCTGGAACCAAAATTTGGACCTCATATGTCTCCATTCAGCTAATTCACATGGATTTTTCAAGGGTGCTGAGCACCTGCCTTCCTGCCACACTGCTGGGACCTGGGCTCCCCAGAACTTCTGGAATCTAATCACGTACCCTTGGGTGTCTAAATCAAATCCAACCTGATGTTATGCATGACCTGACTCCCATGGGTTCTGAGTGCTTCACCCATGCTGAATGATTTAGCTTTGTAATCCTAAATGGTTGCACAAATCTCTGTTCCCCATTCTGCAGCTGGGAAGCTGGGACATGCTGTCATTTGGAAGAGGTGAAGGTTAGACCAGCAGTTTGTGACAGGGTAGGGAGTTAACAGGGATGTCTGGTGGTCTGTGTGACCTGTCCCACCACTGGCACGTTGGGAGCTGCTGTCGTGGTTCTCACTGCACACACAGCCATGGGCAGAGCTGCTTGTTTGGGAGCTGCATTGGGACCTCTCAGCCTTGACCCTCCTTTCAGTCACCTTCCAGTCAGTCACCTTCCAAAGCACTGAGACCTGGCCTGTCCTGCCCAGGCAGGGACAGCAGCTGGGAGCTGTGGTGGCAGGGGGGTTATCCAGGGTGGGATAGGCTGGAGGCTTCTGCACCTGCCCAGAGCCACCCGGGCCCCCCGTCCCTGTGGGCCAAGCTGTCCTTGGCCACTGCACTGGGACATGGGTGTGTGACACACCAAGCACGGCCCTGCTGCACCTCCCCATTCAGGGTGTGGTGACTGGTCTTGGTGCTGCTTCCTCGGGGCATGTTGGGCAAGGGAAGGTGGGACGGGGTAGTGACAGAGCTGGCACCTGTGAAGGTGTTACCTGTGAAGGTATTTCTAGCAGTGTTGTCTCCAGTCTTCCTCTTCCAGAGACACTAAGGTGGTGTCTGGGGTGAGTCCCTGAAGAGCAGTGATTTTGAGTTGACTACTAGATTTTTCTACTGAGTTGAATGATGTGAAGGGAGGTGAAGCATTCTGGAGTGGTGAAAATGGGAAACGTAGAGCAATGAGGTGGAAGTGTTAATTTTCAAACTGAACTTGACTTCATTCACCATGAAGTCTGCATCAATGTGGCTGCCTGATGGGACAGAGAGGCTGGACAGAAGAGCAAAGCTGGGGATGTCTCCCTTGGATAGAAGTGTCCTATAAACTTTCCTTGCCATGCCTGGCTTTTGGTGAGCTGTTTTGCCTCCCCTTTATCTAGTAGTGTGGCTCCATGGGTGACCCGTGGTTGACCAGATCCTTCCCTGAGACACATAAGAGGAACCATCCTTGACTCCATCCACGCTCCTGGCAAAAGCCTGGTGTCTGCAGCCTGTGCAGGACTAAGTTGCTGCTTTGGGGATACCTGTCATGCTCCAGAGCCTGGAGGAGAGCCAGGAGTTGACCATTTTTCTTGGTTAGTCAGTTTGGTTCCAAAAGCCCAGGTTTATAAACCTGAACGCGAGGTCAGTGCTTTGATAATACATTCTGTGCTCTGCTGAGGAAGATGATTTAGGAAAGTCTGTCGTCCTGACCATGGAGAGTTGGAACTTCCCCCAGTGGCCTTGCTGTGTCTGAGATGGGGGATGATGCTGCCTTTGTTTGAAAGCAGTTCAGGGGTTTGGGCTGCGGAGGGTTTGGTGTGGTTTAAGAATTTTGGGTTTATGTAGTTCCGTGGGTTGTGTCCCGACGGTTCCAGGGGAGCTCTGGGTGTGGCAGGAGCAGAGCTGTCCTGGTCCTGTGAGCAGACCCTGGGCACTCCTGAGCTGCAACTCTTCCTCACACGCTGGAGGACGTGCCTGGGCCTGGCACAGCTGTGTCACTCCCCCCATGGTGTAACTGCTGCAGTGCTTGTCTGGGAGCAGGGAAAGTAGGTTGAATAGTTTCAGAGCTGGTATCAGCTCTTCTCTTCCCTTCATACTGTTGTGTAACAGAAGCAAAATTTTCTCTCTTTCCTTTCTTTTCTTTTGAGGTGCTGCATCCTCTAGCAAGGACAGCTATGTACATGCTCAGATGCAAACTGGTTGTAAGTCTTGGTCTGTGGAGACTTTCGAGGCGTTCAGGACACCAAAATACCCCAGGCTTCTCTGGAGGGTTGGTGAGAAAGTGGAAGACCACAGCTCCATTCATTTTGGACTTTTCAATAACGTCTGAATCTGTTGATGTATTTTCAGAGTATTGTAAGACCCATTTATCTGTCCTTTACCATTTTATTTGGTAAATTCTGTAAGCTATTCTAAAACTTGCATTTCGTACTTCGTGGAGAAGGTGAGATGTGTTGCCATCTCTGAGCCTTCAAATGGTCTGATTGTCTACATTCACCAGTAAGTTTTCATGATTAAGAAGTACAGGTGAGAATCCAGAATTCCATTTGGCAACTGGAAGTTGCCAAAATTTCTCCCTTCCTCCCTCCTGCCATGAGCTTTTGGGACTTGAGCTTTTTGATCAAAATGATCTCATGGCACCTCCTGTGTTTCCTCCTGCATCCCAGGGTGCCCCAGGGATCCTTTGAGCTGTCCTGCCTAAGAGGGAGCACTGAGCATCCCTGTATCTGAGCTTACCAGTTCATAAGCCAAGCTCTGAAAACCCATCAGACAGAACTGATTGCCACTAAAATGTATCCAGGAAGCAGAGATGCTGTTGTTCATCTTTATAAACCATCTGAGAGCATGGACTGCCCTCTTGCTGGTCTGTAGTTTTTCTTCTTCTACCCCATAAATCTGCTTTCTGAGCTTTTTTTTCAATCCAAGATCAATGGAGCAACAGATGTCCTACCCTCCCATCCTGTGTGTCTTAGGGACTGGTGTCCTGGGACATGGATGAAGCCCTGAGGCTGAAGAGAGCCCATATCCCAGTGTTTCCTCCTCCTTGGGCAAATTCAGGAACTGCTGACTTCATACGCAAAACCTGCTGGTGTTTGGAGAAGAAAATGGGATGAAACAGATAATTATATTTAACATCTCTGAATATATGTGTATAAATATATCTGTGTGCGCACAGAGGTTTGGACTCTACCCTTGTTTTGGATAAATGTATTGTTCAGTAATTATTTATAAGTAGCAAAGTAGGACATGGCTTAAGCGTGGGGCTGAGCTTGGTGCCTGTGTGTCTCTGCTGTGTTGTGCAGGTGGTGGAGCTGGGTTCTGACCCTGAAGGGCTGTCGTTGTGACTGTTGGACTCCAGTTAATCTGTGTCAGGCACAGACTTTTTTTTTTGATTATGTGGCATACAGAATATCAGAACGGATTTTATGTATGGACCACCACAATTCGTATCTGTGATCGGACTCGAACCCTCTGGGTCCAGATGTGAACCTTGCAAACCACATTCCTGCAGAAAACCTCAACAAACGGCTGCCATTGCCAGCTCTAGGAATAGACTGCCCATTGCTACTCTGTACTTGTATTTGGGACCTCACCGCATTTCATCAGAGCAGAAGCACTTCCTTTATCTCTTTGGACTTTAATCACCAGCTCATAGTAAAATATCTTTTGTTTTCCCTGGCTTTGGAGAAGTGAGCCAACTCTTCTGCTTTGTGGGTTCAAACTGAAGGAATCAGTCACTGCTTTTGTCTTCTGTACATAGTGAGGAATGGAGAATAAAGAGAGGATAGTCTACAGACTCAGAGACTGCTTTGACCCCACAGGTCATTGTTGACAACTTCTGTTCTCATCCTTTGCACAAATGAGCGACTTTCAGTGTGTGCTATGGAGGACATCTGGCCTGAGTGGACAGGATGCACCCAGGAAAATCAGCTGCTCTACAGAGTGCTCATGGAAAGGACATTGTGATGGCCTGGATGGAATGTAATGGACACGGGACTTGGCCTGCAAGGCTGAATTGTTTTTGCTATTCTGCTTGTTTGAGGAACAGACTTCTGAAAAGGACTTAAATTTTCTGGGTTTGTGGTGTATTCTGTCTGTGAAAACCATAGACATCATCCTTGAGATTCTTGGAGAGGCCTTCATGATATGAGGCAAGAACATCCATTTTGGGAGACCTCAGTAAAGAAAGAGCTGAGAATCATAGAATATACAGAGTTGGAAGGGACCTATCAGGATCATCCAGTCCCAGTCCTGGCCCTGCACAGGGCACCCCAACAATCCCACCATGTCCCTGATAGTGTTGTCCAAACACTCCTGGAACTCTGTCAGCCTTGGTGCTGTGCCCACTGCCCTGGGGAGCCTGTTCAGTGCCCAAGCACCCTATGGGGGAAGAGGGTAATTTTCCAATTATCTAACCTAAACCTAAATGGCCAAGCTGGTCTACATTGGATTATGATGACCTTGAACAGTCTTCTTTGTTGAGCCTGTTTTAATTCCCTCCTTTCTAAGATAAGCTTGGAAAAAATACAGAGGAGCAATTGGTCCTTCGAGCTCGGCACAACTGATGCCTTTGCAGAGACAAGTGTGGATCAGTTGGAATTGGTTGTTCCTGGTATCTCTTGCTCCAGCAGTGTAAGGGTGGTTGTCCTCTCTGAGGAGCCATGGGGACCTCGCTATATTGGGTTGTTTTCTCTCATGTTCTTTCACACTAGTGAAAGATGAGAAAGAAGCTTCCCTAAGAACATTGGCCTAACTCCGCTCAGCACCCTTAGTTTTCTGTAAACATCCTCACAGAGCTTACAGCAAAGCATCTCTCACTCTGGAGGGTCGATGGAGAGCACTGTGTCCCACCCAGCTATCTCAGAGGAGACCAACATGGAAAATCTCACCACGCTACTGGAGCCTGGGACCCTTCGCTAGGCAACTGCTTTCTCTGACCTGCATGAGTCTTATGTCTTAGAGAAGGGACACTTTAAAAATACAACTCAAATTTGGTCTACTTGGTCTTTTCACGAGCTCTCTTTCGGTCACCATGTTGAAGATGGCAGTGTCTCTGAAAAAGTGATCTCCGTCTTGCAGTCAGGTGGTTTCTGTGTCTCCCATCTGTCCTTGTCTGCCACAGAAAGAAATATGTGGCCAGGTGCATTCTTGGCTCTGAATTTCAGGTTATTTCGGGCTGTGATGCAACCCAAAGTTTGCGGGATTTTGTTGGGCTGTGTTTTTTTTTAAATTCCAAGTAGAAAATAAATCCCAAAGGAAATGTTGGATTTTCCCTGACTAGGATTGGAATTTTGTGACCTATGGAAGTTTATATTAGAAAAATCACTTGTTCAGAGGGTTTGAAGCCAAACCATTTCTTGTAGTTGAATTAGCAGTGCTTGGAATCTGCCCCTCTCAGGTGGTTCCCACCAGGAGCTGAGTGTAACCCCTGGTTTCCTGTGACTGACTGTCCACAGCTACAGTGGTCAGTGGTCATTGGTAGAAATGCTCCAGGGCTTGCTCTGCACACAGGGCTTAGCAGAAACCCATCTCTCCTGAGCTCCTTGAAGTGCTCTGAGGTAACAGGTCCTCATGTTGGGAAAGATTTCCAGAGCTTGAGGGACTAAGAGATCCAGAACCCAGTTATTGTTCCTAGAGAAGTCCTGTAGTGCAGAATGGTGATTAACCTTGTCAGTTGTTGGGCTCCAGGGGGAATAAGTAAGGATGTAGTTGTTCAAGTCATCCAGACTTATTTGGGAGAGGGGATCTGATGAATGGCAAGCCCTCCTGGGAGAGACCACCAGTCCTAGATTGGTGGATTCAGGATGGAAGCTCGATTTCCCTTCCCCGCCCCCCTTTTTTTATTTAAGAAAAATAATTGTCAGCAAGTTCTGCTTTAGAGAGTTCAAGAAATGCAGAGCAGAGGTGGTCAATGTGCCCTGAGGAAGCAGCATGTCACTAACATACAGGTATTTGGCTAATAAGCTAATGCATGTTTCTAATCACAGTAATAATACAGTTGGAAATGATAATTGCCATTGCTGTAAAGAAACAAATTGCTTATGACTTAATATGTTAAAATGAGTTCAAATCATCAGGTGCTGCTTTGCTCTGTAGAAGGGGAGGTTGCTTAGGTGAACATTGGAAGAAAAATGGTACAGCTCATTAATTTGTGATGCCAAGCGCTTGGAGGGCAGTGGCAAGCTGAGTATTGTGTTGTATGTTATTGTGTCATGTGATAACAGCACCATGTTTTCCTGTCATTTCCGCAACTTTTCCTGGCTGAAGTGACACACAGGCAACCCTGGGTAGTAATCACATTGCCCCGTTCAGTTTCAAAAGGAGAGAAGCGGACCTCATCCAGAAACTGTCCAGCAGGCTACAGTAAGCTTCCTTGTCTGTTAGCCATTGTCAAATCTTTCCATCCTGCAAAAATGGCAT
The DNA here is from genome assembly GCF_025592945.1 of Manacus candei. Lineage (NCBI taxonomy): Eukaryota > Metazoa > Chordata > Aves > Passeriformes > Pipridae > Manacus > Manacus candei. The sequence goes on along the minus strand of NW_026138095.1, from coordinate 11,973,889 downwards.
CTCCCAAAGTCATGGAATTGTCTTCGAAATAGTGTCATTCTGTTAGGTGATTGCTGTGTAATAATAATGATTTTGCATCTCAGTATCATTTTGCAAACTATTTATAGTCCTTTTGTTGATTCTTATGGCTGTGCTCATGCTTCTGTTTGTTGTTCTCTCTCAAGGAGCTGCCCATGGCCCAGGAGAGGGAATGGTTCAGAAAGAGAGTCAGTGTTTCAGAAGGGTTGTTTAATTAATTAGCTCAGGGTTTTCCAGTATTATCGTGAAATTCTCGAATGCAGTGTAAGCCCTGAGCTCCTGGCCGTGGCGGGGTCAATGACTGTGCTGCCTCGACCACGAGCCAGCACTGCAGAGTGAGTTTGGGATCAATGTGCCCAGTGAAATTCAGTGCAGGGTCCACCATGATGAGACGAGAGGTCTCCTCCGTATCAAGAGCAGGGTTATTCAAAATTCTTTGTAACTCAGTACTTTACTAGGGGAGCTTAATACAAAATGCTGACATTTTAAAAGCCTCAGCCAAGCTCTGTTGAAGTCAGGGAGATTCTTTGCAGCCTTGAACATGTGCTGGGCTGAGACATGGGGGCTGTGGAAGGGCTGTGCAACTTCCACATCTTGTTATTATTTTAAAGTTTTGGAGAAGCATTAAAAAGCAAGGGCAGTGCTAGGGAGAATTTCAACCTCCTGGTCACAAGGAAAGGGAGCAAGTTTGCATTGCTTTAATCTGAGTAAGTCTGAGGTGGAAAACTATTTTCTTCCTTTGCCACATTTTCTGTATCTCTTCTTTATGTCTAAGAATCTGCTGTTGAATATAGCAAAGCCTCAGGATAGCTTACATGGGTCAAAGCAAACCCAAATTGGTTCTATCCCTCTTGCAAGGATGCTCTTTGCTTATCAGAAGCAAAAATTTCTTTTCTTGAGAATCTAAGAGATTTGTGAGAGCACCGACATTTCCAGCCCTCAGAAAAAAAAAAGAAAAACATTTCTTCTGGAGACTTTCTCCAGTGAAAGTTAAACTAGGGTTGATACTGTGTTAGCAATAGCCTGCAGGATCTGAAAACTGTGTTAGAAGTGACACAGACATTGAGACAGAAGCATCGCAGTTCTCCAGGACTTCTCCAGGCTGTTGGAAAGTCTTGGTAGGGACTGTCAGCCCCAGCCCTAAGGCATGTTTGTAGTCTGAAGTTATGGACAGTGCACAGTATCGTTCACACCCTGCAGTTTGCCTGGAAGCTTTTTTGTTAGGATTTACACTTCATCTTTGGCTGATGGACCACAAATCTGTTTTTAAAATGCCATTGTGTCGAGCAGCTTTTTTACCAAACTTGTAGAGAAGTAGAATATATTCTCATTAGCTGTAGTGTAAGTAGGAGTTTTAATGAGAGACTTCTGAGCAGAATGCAGCAGCAGGCTGGCTTGGGAGGCACAGCGGTTTGCTTGGATCTTTTTGCCTCTGCAGATTTTATTCATGTCAGCTGTAACATTGAATATGTCAACTTTTGGGCATTGAATATGTCAACTTTGAGTCCTGCAGAGCTCTCAACAAAGTGAAGAAAAGAGGATATATGTAGCTACGTACAGCAATCTTTCTGACCTTGCTTCATGTCTGATGACTTCTGGTTTAGTTTGAAACAACCCACCAACTTTTCTCTACTTCTCCCAATGGTCCTTCTTTTTCATGCCCAAGGAAGTGCTTGTTTTTAAAAGTTTTGGCCTCCCTGCAGTTGGATGTTAACAACAGGGCTCAGGGAACTAACACAGCCTGTCTGGGAGCTTCCCAAGGTGTCTGGGGGGGTCTCTAGCCCTGGTGGGTCTTCCCATGCAGGTTCAGCTCTCAGCTCTCAGCCTGGTGCCCCGTCCCAGCCGTGTCTGGTGCCAGAGCCCGTCTCCTACCAGGCTGGGCCCACAGAGTCAGCTCTGACAAAGGGCAACTGTTTGGAGGAGTTGTTGTCCTGCTTGGTGCTCCTAATCCCTGGAGTAACTGCTGTGACAAGCATAGTAACTATCTGCAGTGAGACTGACACATTGGTGCCTTTCAAGTGCAGGGAGCACAACCACCTCCTCAGCCCCTTTTTTTTCTTCTTGCCTTTTAAAAATTTTCAAAACCAAGATGAGGAGTCCTGGACAAGTCGTCAGGAGCTGTAGTCACTAAGATGCATTTGGAAATGCTACTTTTAACTGTTTGAGGAGTATCTAACCCACTTTAGCTATTTATATTATTTTTTAAAATCATATGTGAATCCCTACAAGTTCATCTTGCACGTCCTGAGCATTTAGAGAATATATATCCAATTTTGCTCAACATTCCCAGCCTTAGAGAAGAGAGAAGGTTGGATTGCACAGCTGAAAAATGAAATGGTAAGAGGAAGCACGTCTGCTCCCATCTGTGCAAACTCTGATGTGCACTTAATCACAGACTGGCACTAACTACTTTTTGCCTTCACTAGACACTGTGTGGTTGCCCTGCTATTCTCTGAAGCAGGCTGCTGTAGTATCCAGAGCACCAGAATGTAGTGCAGGGCTTAGGCAGCTTTTCTGTGTTTGGAGGCATGTCTGCCCCGTGGATTTATGTCCTCATCCATCTGCAGCAGTGCAAACTTAGGAATAGATGTTCTGCACTGGTGATTTAGTTGTTTTTATTGCCTCAGATTTACATCAGAAAACTCCCAATTTAGATCAATGCAGAGTCTGTATTCTAGATTTGCATTTTTGAACTGCTTTCTTGGCATGGAAATCCATTTGGATTTTGATTTACACTGAAAAATTCTTGATATCAAGTGTAGTTTTTTGACATTAAAGGCAATCATTGCATTCCATTTATGATTTCTGCTTACATGTGGCAAATGAGCTAAATGAGCAAAATCTCTATTCAAGTGTCTGTCACTGTCAAACTTTTCATTTGCTTATTTGACCATTTCCCTGGGTATTTGAGAAAAGCTAAGCAGGAGCTGTGGTTACAAGACAGGGCAGATGGCATCATAAATATGTAATGGAAATGAAGCCAAACTCCGAGACGGGAGGGTTTGGGGGAGGATGGTGACAGTACAGCTGGATCCAAACCCCTGGAGAGCTGCAGAGCCCTTGGTGCAGCCCCAGCAGGGGGTTATTCCCTGCTCCCACCTTCTTCCCGGCAGTTTGAGCCACATCCCTCAGCTGCCCAACAATGACACAGCTCGGCTTTCACACACAGCTGGGGACACACAGGCTGCTTGTGTGATGGAATTAATGAATTCCAAATTGCTTTCTCTTCTGATGGAGCATCAGAAAAGCAAAGTTTCCTGGGCAGAAAAACAGAGGGAAGAATGGAGAAGGATTTAATTGCTTTATTTGAATAAACTACATCAATGTTTAAATTTCTTAATTCTGTGAGAGCTTTGGTATGAAGTGTTTTCAAAGAAGATCTGGAAAGGGTTTGCTCAGAAAATCAAAACTCAACTCTGTTAAACGTCACCTCTCTGCTGTTTTTCCTCTTTTTGAAGAGGGCTTAGCTCTCAGTGGTTGTGCTCCTTTGTGCCCACCAGCTGGCTGGAGGTGAGGCAGGAAATGCCCGTTCGCCAGTGCCTCTTCGACTGGTGCTTCTCACCTCCCTTCCTCCCTCAAAACCAAAACTATTTTTATGGCACTGACAAAACAGGATGGTGGAGCAGTTAGACAGTAACCTGTTCAGAAGCTGCCTGTGAAACACTTGGCACGTGTGGAGGTCATGTTTCTTTTCATTTTTTTCTTTTTTTTTTTCCTCTGTTCTTTTTGACATTTTGCTGCCTTATTTTCATTCCTTGCTTTCTAGTAAGCAACTTCCACGGAGAACCCCATTCAATGCAGTGTTTATTATGCACAGGAACTCTGAGATAGGTGTGTTCATCCCCCCCGTGCTGTGTTGTAGCACTCTTAGGAGGTTTCCTGAATTTTTCCTAAGTGCAGTGTAGGGACACTGTAGAGAGCAGCAGATTGAAAATCTCAAGCTGGGCAGGTTAGAGAGCAAGAAACAGCAGGGCAGACACAGCCCAGAAGTGGGGAGAGGAGCTGCTCTCCAAGGCTTTGATCGAATGGTCAAGGGTTCTGGACATGCAGCTGCTTCAGACCCGGGCAGCACTAACCCAGAGCAGCACAGGAGAGGCTGGAAGGCAGCACATGAAGCCATTTGAACCGGTCAGTTGGCCTTTCACCCTTGCAAAGCCCAGCATCCAAACCAAACCCAGTGGAGGTCACAGTTGGGTCCCCCATGACACCCAGCTGGGTGGTGTTTGCAGCTGCTGGTGGCCAACATGGGATTTATCAGTGTGGAATCAGCCATGACCTGGTTGTTCCTTGGCTGATAAACTCGATAAGCTCCATGTGTTTGGTTGGATCCATCATGTGTATTCTGCTCGTGGGGCTGGACCCTGGCCAGGGAAGTGGGGGCTGGATCAAATGCCCAAGTGAAGTGATCAGAGTCTGAGAAATGAGTTTGACAGATCTGCCCTGTACACAGGGCGGGCACAAGTACCCGTATGCTTTACAGTCCCTGTGAGATCCGCGTGCCCTGCAGTGGGAACTCTCTGCAATGCTCTTGATGCATCTTGAAACGTGGGGCTTTGGCTTACTTTATGACCCAAGAAGTGTGACTCAGCTAATTAATTAATGAAAACCTGAAATTTTGCATAGCATTTTAAGATGAAAAGCGTTGCAAACACTTGTGCATTTCCTCCTAATTCAGTGATAGCATTGATGCATTTAAACAAGCCATTAGGAGCACCTTCAAACAATCTCTGACCTCCTCTGTTCACACATTTTGGACATTGGTCTGCTCCTTACCTTGGCAAATTCTGGTGGCTTCAGTACGAGCAGGGTTTGCCCGAGAAAGTTAATTTAGGTGTTTGGTAAAGACACACTTGAACAGGCAGTTTTTGTTTTCATATGTCACAAAGAACTTGTCATGCTTTTTATAAATTATTGGCTCTCTCTTTGGTTTTGAATAAATTAAATGATTACCTGAATGTATTAGGATTGGAGGTTTTTTGAGTTATCTTTTTTAATTGCCATTTTGCATTAAGGGCAAATTTTTTCTGAAGTCTCCCTGAGTCACCCAGAAGAACTTTGCCTGTGTTCAATAGAATCCCAGCTGGAAGGGAGGCAGGTGCCGGGATGTGGTGGTAGAGCAGCAGGAGCTTTGGGGAGATGGGGCTGGGATTGTTCTTCAGGCTCTTGGTGCTGCATGTTCCCAGATCCTGCCCTCAGCCTGATGCATTTTGTGTAAATGAGTGCTTAGAATGACTCTATGAGACACATTGAATTTTATGCCACAGCTGGAGAAACTTATCCTTAATTGAAGCTGTGGGCAAGTGTATGTCATTTTTGATTTAACATTTTCCCCTCACCCTCGTACCCCTCACCCCAACCAAAATCCTTCGTGGAGTCAGATTGTTGCTGTAGCTTTGTGAACCCCTCTTCTAATGTTTAAACAAGTGCTGAAAAGAGACATTTACGGAATATTTAAAATGTGGAAAAATTGCTTCCCAATATTTTTGACAGAGAGAGACTGAGAACACACAGCATTGAATCATCAGGAAAATTGAAGATTTCCCCTGAACAACATTGGGATTTTACAGCAGAGGACTTGAAAGACCTTGGAGAAATTGGACGAGGCGCTTATGGTTCTGTCAACAAAATGGTCCACAAACCAAGTGGGCAAATTATGGCAGTTAAAGTAGGTGATGCCCATCCTTACATTTGTACTTTAGTCCGTTGGGATGCTCTGTGATGGAGAATTAGGGTTCTTCCATCTAGTACCCATCTACTGCTCTGTTCTATTTATTTCTGGTGTAAAGGCTACTGTTTGCTGAAAATACAGTGTATAGTGGGCATGTTTTCAAGTGATTTGTGATGTTCTCATAATTACTGTGCCCTTTTGAAAATGTCTGTCAGGAGCCTGCTGTTCTGAGGGGATCACATCTCTGGAGACTGATGATGGGGCACAGGCCTTTCACCTCTGGGTCACTGGTTCAGGTACAGCCTAGGCTGGTGGGAGACACACCTTGACATCTCACAGCTTCTTGGTGTCTTTTGTGAACTAAAGTAGAGACTTAAAATTAGCTCTTTAAGTCAGCATGTGCCATGGTGTGGCCTCACCAGGAGGAACTGGAATGGAGTGGATGTCTTCTAGGGAGTGTTGTGCTCTTGCTGATGTATCTCTGCTTTGTGCTTAACCTGTTCCAGAGATGGAAAGTGTAGCAGTTTTTTGGACTATTTTCTACTTTATGCTACCCAAAAACTCACCTTAAATCCAGAAGCAATACTCAGCCTCCTCTCCCAGCTGGACAGTACAGAGTATTCTATCTTGCCACAGCGGGGCTGCTCAATGGGCATCTTTGAGGATCTGCTTGTCCATGGAGGAGGGCAGCACCCATTCTCTCTCTCTCCGGTCCTTTCCCTTGCTCATTGCAGGTGGCAGATGACATTCATCTTTAACTCTGTCAGTAAGATCAACTATAAGTGCACTCATGGCTCCCAGGAAAGAGCAGAAGTGAGCTATGTAGGAGTCTCTGTTGCTGTCTTTTCCAACTCTCACTGTCTTCTTTGGAATACTGCCTGATCTGATCTGGAGACATTCGCCCCTGCTGGTCTCACGGGGCCAGGCGGACTTATCTCAGCCCCAGCTCCAGCTGCTGTGAATATCGAAACCTGTCTCTAGTGTGTCAGGTTACTGGAGTAACCCTCATCTTTTGATCTTCTCCAGTAAATACTGACTTTGTCACAGCAGTGGGATCACTGGTTAGGTCTCCAAGTGTTTTGGATCACCATGCAGTGGTGTTTCAACCTGGATTTGAATCCCTAAAAGTCTCCAGTGGAGCTAGAGGTTGCCTGTAGCTAAAGGCTCTTTTCTTTCATTTGCCTTTGGTAGAGCTCATGGGTGTAGTTTGCAGATGATGGGTTGAAAACCGTTTGTGTAATGAAGTAATGCCCGGGCACCTCCAGCTTCTTAAACCCATGGTGTGTGAGCTGGGTACCTGTAGTTTTGCTACTCTACCCCTGGTAGCCATGGGTATGAGGAAGGCACATGCCCATAGCTGAGTGGCTGCTGTCTGGAGCCTGCAGTGGGTACAGCCATGCGGAGAAGGGCACTTTGATGGATTAGCTCGTGTCATGGAGGAGAAGTGTCTGCTGGCACAGGGATTCTCTTGTTCCAGACTGTTTGCATGAGGACTTGTCAGCATCGTAGGTGAATGTTGTCAGTGTCAAGGGCCTGTGCTGAGGTACAGCTCCCATCTGGGAGGCAGAAGGCACCAGGACTGTGTCCCTGAGGCACAGGGCTGGAGATGACGTGGCACAGCATGTTGAGCTGCCTTCCCAGAGAAGGAGAGGTGTTCTGAGCCTCAGGAGGGTGCTGGGCTTGGGGACTCTAAAAGAAGTAAAACCCGATTGTTTTACAGTGACTAAATTGTGAACTGTTCCAAGTTGTGGGCTGAGCAGGTGCCACCTTCTTTTCTCTGACCCCACTTCTCTTGGGCAAGGGTGGCTAGACCTACTGGGGAAGGAAGGTAGGAGGGTCTGTGCAACAGTATAATTTCTAAAATGGTAGAGGTAAGAGACTGTTCTCTTTGTCCCAGTGGGGATAAGACATGAAACTGGGCAAAGGAACACCTGTGGGTGGAACAGTCAGTGAGGTCTCCAAGGCAGCAGCAGCAATTCACCAGCATGGATGGTGCAGGTCTTTGAGATGAGGTTTCAAGATGGGGCTGAGCTTGGTAGTGACTCATTCATCCCACACTCCTCAGACTTTTCTTTCTCAGATTGCTGCTTTTGGGGCAGCCAAGATTGTGCAATAATCTCCCTACTCTGCTCTATCTCAGTCTGCCCTACAGGCCATCCGTGTTTAAGGCTGTTCCCCTCCTGCTCTCTCTGTTTCTCTCAAGCCTCTGGTCTCTTGACAGCAAAACTGTTGCCTTCAAATCCTGTTCCCAGCTCCTTCCTCTGGCTTTTTGTAGCCTATCATACCTTTACACAAGGAATAATTCCTTGAAGCTTTCCTCCTGCTTGATGTGTGTGGTACCAGTGCTGGGCATGGCTTCTGTGCCCCAGGACTCCCCCCAGCATGGCCTTTTTGCTGCACTTCCTGGCAGTATTTCTTACCACTGCAGGAAAATCATTCCTGAGTGCTGAAATATCACCAAAATAACTTGAGATCTGCAGGCAGAGGCACCGTTTTCTTCCATTTTTCTTCTTTATGCATTTTGCTCCCATCAGCCCCTGGGTCCTGGCAGATGCAGTCCTGACACCTTCAATGTGAGTGTCTCGCTGCTGGCATGAGCAGGGCTGCCAGGCCCTGGATGAGTCAGGCAGCTTTCATCTGTACTCCAGAGTCAGTGGCAAAGGAGGAAAATGAGCCTAAAATGAGCCTCGTTGTGTTGCTGGCTGAAACCACTACAGCAAAGCTTCAGCTACTGGAGCATGGCTGGGCTGATGAACTCTTGTCCCCAGTCCTGCTTGTCCCTCTCCTTCAACCTTTGTCATTCTGTCCCTCTGTGAATACCTTTTTCAATGACAAAAAGACATTATGTACCTCTTTGGCAACAGGCTGGAGTGGGCTGCAGGAGCAGGGATCTGGTGCTCCCGAGGCTGCCACCTGCAATTGCTTGTGCATCCCTTACCCTTTCAGCCACAGAGAGCCTCTTCCTAGGGCCATCAAGAAGAGAGGGAGAGGATGAGGAAAGAAGAATCCAGCTCAACAGGTTTTGTGTTCAAACCTTTCTCATTTTTGCCCCTGGAAAGGGCTTTATTATAATGTTTTTCAAATCTTCCAAATTTTTATTTCCAAATAAAAATCAATCCTCTCATTCATTAGGTCCCTTCCTCTCAGATCTCCCTGGAGATGCACAGTCCCTGTTTCCTCTGGGTCAGCTGCCATCTCAGAGGCACCAGCTCTCTGTGATGTTGCCTGGTTACACTTCCAGTTTCACCCAGTATTCTTTAATTTTACTTCTGGTTTCTTGTTTTCATGTTAGCTTTTCCCAGTCTGGGGCAGTTTGTAAGTGACTTGTCACTAATGTCCTGGGCTTCTCCACTCTAGAGCCCTGGTCCCTTCTCAGGACCTGCTCCTATGCTGTCACTCTGGTTTTGTCCCAGAGGCTTCACGGTCAGTGCAGTTCTTCAGCCCCTTTTGTATTTGCCCTCCAGCAACACCATGTGGTGTGGTCCCAGCTGCTCCAGGGACTGTGCATCTTGTTCCACGAGGGTACCACAAATCTGAGGCACATTGGAGGAACCATAGAGAAGCTGCATTTTATTTGGGTGAAATGGTTTTCTTGGGAAGCTCACCCACTGCTGGGAGGTTTATTTCTGTCCTGAGGTTTCCTCCTGGCCCTGGTGATAGTTCACACGAAAAAAGGTGCTTTAAAAGATCCTTGGAATATGGATATAAAAGTACATAAATAAAAAAAAAAGACCAAACCAGAATGAAAGCTGGGGAGCATTCTCCCAGTTGGAGCAGGATTCTCTGCTTTGCACTGAAATACTGTACATGGTGTGGGTTTTGTTAGCCAGGGTACTTTACAAGACCTCTAGAAGGCTGGGAAAACTGCTTGTTCGAAGAGTTCCTAAAATAAATCAGCAAATATTTAGAATAGCCCGGCTTTGCTGTGTTGGATGGCTCCTGTGCAGGTCAGGAGCCCTAGCACAGCAGTGTCCTGAGCCTCAGGCTCAGGGAGGAGCTCTTCACCACCTGTTCTTCCCCCTCAGTCCTCTCAGCCCTTTCTGCCCTGCAGCAGGGAATGCCTGGGACATCTGGGGTTCACTACCAGCAGCTTCTGCCAGTTTCTTTTCAACCAGTTCAGCTATCTGAGAAATACATCACCAGGAGATGAGTAGCGTGGTGTGTGCTTTGGTTGACCTTCAAGTTCCTTATCACGACCCCATGGAAACATCTTGCACCTCTCTCCAGTTGAATTATGTTTCTGTCAGACATGGTTACAGCTGGGAAGAGGGCATTTGTCCACAGTGTTCAGTTTTTCCCCACTCCAAAAGAAAGTGATTTTCAGCTCTATACCAGAATTTTCGTTATCTCCCAATATCTGTTTTATAAACCAGCCCAGCTGATTTAGTCCCACTCTGCAATATTGTCTAGTCCAACCTGCAGTTCCAGTCAGTGTCCTTAGCCATTGTTGCTGGTTTAGTCTAGCAATAGTTTTTACCTGCTCTGCTTCTGCTCTAAACTTGCCCTAAGAAAATTAAAAGCATTTTCAAGATCAGTAGAGTAATCAGAGATGTCAGACCCATGGGTTGTCCCTGGTCTTCCTGGAGGAGCCAGGAAGCCACGGAGTCATTTCTTGTTAGGAGCACAGTGTCTTGGGGCCTTATTGCAAGCCATCATTGTCATTCTTTGCACAACTCGGTGCCCTCTCCCAAATTGACACCTTCAGAATTTTCTGTTTGTCATCTCTTTGGGTCTGCTGACTGAGAGTCAGGGAAACTAGTGCTCCCAGCCCTGCTGGTGAGGGAGGAGGTCAATGAGTAAGGGTTGAAAAGGAAATGGTAGAGAGAGTGAGAACCTCATCACAGGAGATGGGAAACTAGTTGTGATCTACTTCAGTGTGCACTAAATGTGCACATTTCAGATGGGTAGACAGAAATTCTCATCCTCATCAGTGGCTGGGCAAACTCCTTTTTTCCTGCTGATTTAGTGTCCCCAGTCGTTGCCATCCCCCAGGAGCACTACTTCCCCAGTGGCACTGCCAGGCACTGCTGTGCTGAGCTTTCTGCTAAGGACACAGGTGAGCCCCATGCTCAGGACAGTGCTGGGTTGTCTCACAGTTCGAGTTGGGTTTCAGTTTGGTGTTTATAGCTTTTTTTCTTTTCTTTTTTTTTTTAACTGGTCACTTTCCATTGCACCTGAATCTTTCTGTGTGAGAACTGGGCTGGATGGTGTCTCTTCTGTTTTGGGTTTGGTTTCTGGGATCTGTTTTTAGATTCCAGAGTGGCACAACCCACAGCACAGATTATCCTTCTGCTGCTGATGCTGCTCAGAGCTCTTGTTCTTGATGTCAGAAGGCTTTGTCCTAACCTGTGTTTGTATTAAAAGCGCTGGAGAATTTTCTCCTGGAAGATTTGATCCAGTTTAAATTTGAGGTCAACAATGAATCATTAAAAAAGAGACTTTCCATAAGCCTCTACTACAAACCCCTCTTTTCCATCCGTGCCTTGTTTGGCCCTGAAGTCACTTGTCAGTGACTTGTCAGTGAGTGCCCACAGGAGTGACCAGGCTGAGCGGTGCAAGGCCTGAGTCAGACCCTGCCCATCCCTGTCTCAAATGCTGCCTTCGAGGAGCTGCCTCACCTTGTGTCTTCCTTCCCTACCGTGTCCCGTGTTCCTGGGGGAGTCTGTCTGTGGGAGATGCTGCAGTACCTTGCACTATTCCTTGGATTTTGGTAGCACGTTGATTCGTGGCTCATGTGGCTCATGTTTGGCCAGTGACTGCTGTTGACTTCACTCACCGTTGGCTGTTCCTTCCCTGTTCTGCTGGTGAATGCTGGTTCCTCGTGGTGGACTGGGAGTGCTGGGCTGCAGCAGGCTCCCTGGCACACTCCAGCTAAACAAAGCCATTTTTCCAACCTGGGCTGACCCCAGCTCAGCACTGTGCTGCTCCTCAGAGTCCTCCCCTTTGAGTTTGCCAGTCTCCAGCACTCTTGTATGAGACCTCCCAATCTTGTACATGTTATTCCCTTCACTCCCTGAAGCAATATTTGTTGGAGTGTTCATGTTGGCTTCTCAAGGTGTCCTTTGGCTCCCGTGTCTGCCTGGAGCTCTGCCATATAGCTGACCCACTGTCTGTGCTCTGGGTCCTCTGCCTGCCACTCCTCCCTGGGGAGATTGTGTTTGGGAAGAGGAGTGTTTGGGTTCAGTGTTGTTCTGGAGTGCCATTAAAATTTCCTCCACCATCCAGTATATATTTTACATGGTTTCCAGAGCTGGAAAAGTAACAACAGAGAAGGAATGTCAGAGGTGGGAGAAGATGCTGTCAGGGGAAGTTGTGGTGTTTGAGGAGGACGCTGTGGGGGTGAATGTGACAGGATTGTGCAGGTGCAGGGACAATGCAGAGCAGGGCTGGAGATACTCCCAGATGACCAGGAAAGAGGCTTTTTGGAGTGGGCACAGAATGGGGGGTGTGAGTTATAATATGGAGAAAAGCTCCTTTTGGTGTTGTTCCTCATCAAAAAGGTGACCTTTGCAGTGTGGGCCACATCTCAGTGAGCGACTGAACTATTCCTCATAGGTCTCACCACAGTAGCTTTGGCATCCATCGTCTTCTGCGGAGGTCAGAGCAGTGGCATTTTCATTTCACACAGTGCTGATGGTTTGTCACCTGGAGAGGGACGTTCAGTCTGTTCGGCCTCCCGAGCACGGGGTGTCCCAGAGCTTTGTGTGCTGAGGGCACACGGCAAGGAAACAGACTGCTCTGGCTTTCCTCAGTGACATCTGAACTCGTGTGAACCACACCTGAACCAGTGACCTAGAGGTGAAGCTTTTCAGTTCCATTCCTGGCCTGTTGCTCCTGTTCTTGCTCTCTTGGTGACCACAGAGTCCCACCCACCCATGGCACTGTGGGGTGTGGATGTGATGGACTGTGTGTGCTGGGCAGGTATCCTGACAGCTTCCCCAAGAACTCTAGAATTAATGGGGTGGGAGAAGGGCAATCTGAACATAGCAGTTACTGGTCTAGGCCAAACTAGAACTACTAGAATGTTAAGAATGAGTGCTAAAATACCAAAATATCATGAAACACCAAAGGTAAGGAAAATTAGTGTTGATACTGTCCTCATTTTGTGTGGGCCATCACAAAATAGTCCTAAAGTACATAATCATGCACTGTTTCACATATGGTTCTATATGAATGGTCAACCTTGAAAGTACCTTCATACACCTGGCCTTGTACTGGCTATGTGTGGTCCTGATGCCACCAGCAGTTGCCCATGGGGCCATAGTATCAGTGAAATGGGCGCTGATGTCTTGCAGATTTTTTCCACGACCTTGCATAATTTTTCTTTCTTGGATATCCACGTAGTTTTTGTCCTCGAGGAGGGTCCAGGCTACTTCTCTTGCTTTGAACTTGTCACCAAGTGTTTTTTTTTAATGGTCTTTCAACATGAGTCACAGCTTCAAGATCACGATTTCCTCACCTGTGATTCAGAGAATACATAAATTAGTGCAAGATGTTAAATATATCTTTAAAATCACATGAAAAACTGTGAATGGTCTTCTCCATCCTTCGTTTAACCAGCTTCATGTTTGAACATGTACAGTTTTCTATTTTCAAATGTGCATTGTTCTTTCAAGCCCAAATGAGACTTCTCTTTATAGATAGTGTATATATATAGTGTATATATACACACACACACATATATATACACATATTAAGTATCTTTTATGCAGTGTTAATGTTCCCTAGGCCAGTACTAGGTAGAGAATTGTTAGTTTGATGAGAAGAGCTTCCCGGACTGCTGCCCCCCATTAGCATTACCAGAGCAGTGTGTTCCTTGGGTTACATGACAGTCCCTTCTCTCTGTGCCAGACATGGTGGACGCTGTGGAAGGAGCCTTTTTGGCTTCTGTACTTAGAAATTTTAAACATAGTGTTCCTTGGTTAAATTTCAAACCAGCCTTCAAGGCCCATCCAGCGTAGCTAAGAACTGTGTGGGAATTCGTTTTGAAAGGAAAGCCTGGCTGTGGTGTTTTGCTGAAATCTCAACTCTAATTTCCTTCTGACATTTCATCTGAAAATGTTGATGCTCATGCAAGGACTGAGGGGTTTATAGTCTGATTAAACAGCATTATTCACCTGCTATTTGAGGACACAGCTTAATTCTCTGGAGTGTGTTTTGAGCATGCCTGGGGGATTGCCTGCTCTGCTTGGGGCTGGGGTCCCTGGCATGTGTCTCCATCAGCAGGGCTGAGGACACAGTAAGTGATGAAGTCTCTGCCACTCTTCCTCTTTCAGAGAATTCGGTCGACAGTGGATGAAAAAGAACAGAAGCAGCTACTGATGGACCTTGATGTAGTGATGCGAAGCAGTGACTGCCCGTATATTGTTCAGTTTTATGGCGCGCTCTTCAGAGAGGTGGGCACCCCCAAACTTGCTTTGTTTGTAGCACAGTTTGGGTTTTACCTTTTTTTTTTTCCTTTGTAGTTTCCAACCTGTGCTAAGGAGGAGAAAGTTGATTTGTATTAGGTGTCTTGGCTCTCCACTTTTACTCAAGGGTATTTACCCAGGAGACCCAGATGTCTGGGCGCTGCAGAGCACACACATGCAGTTCCCACGTGTTTTCCCACGTGTCTATGTATTCCAGTCTCTCCTGCTTTTCTTCTCTCTGGATGACTCCAGGTCTGTGGCTCCCCTATGCAGTGTGTGCTGCTGGGTTGGGCTCTGGGGCACAGCACTTGGACACAGCTGTGGTTTGTGTTGGTGGCTGTGAGATGTGACCATGGGGAGGCCCTGCACCCCTGTTGGTGTTGTGGTTGCTGTGATGGTACTCACAGCCCCTGTTCCCTGACAGATGTTTGTACATGTCCAGGCTGTGTCAGACACTCCCAGTGGACGCACAGCTGCCTGGAAGCCTTTTGTACCTATAGACTTGTAAGGAAACAAGGGCAGGTGTGCTGGGTCAGACCAAAATCCTGGTTGAGTGTTCTGTCTCTGGCAGTGGCCCACAGGATTTGCATGCAGAAGCTTGTGTGATACTTCACCTCAGCATCCAGTCATATGGAGCTGAGTGTCTCTTTGATCAGCATGTGCCATCTATGTGCTTAGTGACTCTTACTGGATTTCTTTTCTATGAAAGTGTTCAGTTTCCCCTTGAATACATGTACATTTTGCATCCATGGTTCTCCCTCAGAGTCACTTCCCTTGTTTATCTACCCCTTGTTTGACTGTCCATCACCTCAGTTAGAATTGTGGAATTGTTTAGGTCAGAATAAAACCTCTAATATCACAGAGTCCAATCAGTAAACCTAACACTGCCATGTCCTCAAGTGTTACATCTACATATCTTTTAAATGCCTCCAGAGATGGTGGCTCTACCACTGCCCTGGGCAGCCCATTGCAATGCTTGATAACGCTTTTGGTGAAGAAATTTTCCCTGATATCCAACCTGACCTGCTGTGGCACACCTTGAGGCTGTTTCCTCTCATCCTGTTACTCATTCCCTGGGAGCAGAGCCCAACCCCCACCTGGCTCCACCCTCCTGGCAGGGAGCTGGAGAGAGCAAGAAGGTCCCCCCTGAGCCTCCTTTTCTCCAGGCTGAGCCCCCCCAGCTCCTTCAGCTGCTCCTGGTGCTCCAGACCCTTCCCCAACTCCGTTCCCTTCTCTGGACACCCTCCAGCCCTTCAACGTCTCTGACAAAGCTGCTCACAAAACAGCAGGTCCGGTGGGGCACTCCCTGGTTGGCTCCCTCACCAGGGAAGTTCTCTACCACACACTGCAGGAACTTCCTGGACTGTCTCCTCTCTGCTGCGTTGTTGTACCAGTGGACATCTGGTAAGTTGAAGTCCCCCAATGAGAGCAAGGGCTTCTCCCAGCTGCTTATGGAATATTTTGTCTATCTCTTCATCCTGGTTGGGTGATCTGTGACAGACTCCCACCAGGATAATCTGCCTTGTTGGCCTTTCCCCTGTTCCTTACTCACACACACTCAACCCTGTCGTGACCACCATTCTGCTCCAGGCTCCTCACACACGGGGCCACCCCAGTGCCTCTCCTTCCCTACCTGTCCCTTGTGAAGAGTTTGCAGCCATTCATTGCAGCACTCCAGCTGTGCCAGTCATCCCACCATGCCTCCATGAGGGAAGTTATGTCATAGTTTTCTTGCTGTGCAGTGGCTTCCAGCTCCTCCTCTTTGTTGAATGGTTTTGAATTTTCATCCTGCTGTTTTGAGTGCTCCCATTGCTATTGAGCTTTGAATGACCAGTAAAAGCAGTTGGAAAACTGGTCTTTTCCATGCAGCCTGGCCAGTGTCATGCTGTGGTTGGAGGTCAGCCATCAGGCTGAGCCGAGTCCGTTCAGTCCAGGTAGGAGAAGAGCCATTGATCGCTGCTGAGCAGTTTGGTCCCTTTGCAAGAACAGGAGTTTTGGAGAAGATTAGTGCCCAAACCTGACTGCTGCCTCTCCTTCCTCCTGCAGCTCTCCTGCGGGCTTGGATTATCCCTACTCCTGTAATTGCTCCAGTGTTGAAGCTGCGACAGTATAGGAGGATGGACATGGAACTCTTACCTGTTTTCCACCACTTCAGCACAAACCCAATACCTGTGCTCAAGGGAAGAAGGAAAATAAAGACATAATGGTTGCTGGTAGTCTTTGGGGGTTATCAGGCATAGCAGCCTGTGTGGAGTCTTGTGGGGCTTTACTGGGGAACTGTTAGAGAGAAGGTCAGTGTTGTAGCTAAAGCTCAAAACTGGGGCTGAATATTCAATTCCCACTTCTAGAGAGTCTGCCTCTGTAATTGTGCCAGGTCACTCCTCTGGCTTATAAATCTCAGTCCCTAAAATAAGGATGATGATCCTTACTTTTCCCATGCTCTGCTTTTTCTGATCTGTTTGAACACTGAGCCCAAAGGCATACACCTACCTCCAAAGGTGTACCCAAATTAACTCTCGCATGCTGGAACATCAGAACCATGCTTGATTCTGCAAATAGTGGTCGCTCTGAGCGTCGGTCTGCCCTAACTGCCCATGAACTGTCACGTCTCAACATTGGCATTGCTGCTCTCAGCGAAGTTCGCCTTCACGAGGAGGCAACCTCAGAGAACATGGTGCCGGTTACACACTCTTTTGGTCAGGTAAGCCCAGAACCGAAAAGCATCTCTCGGGAGTCGGCTTCATGATCAAAAACTCTATTGTTCCTAAACTTGAAAATCTGCCAACAGGTCATTCTGACCAAATTATCTCCCTACATCTTCCACTGCACAACAAGCAACACGTTGTCCTCTTTAGTATATACGCCCCAACTCTCCAAGCTGACCCTACTGAAAAAGATAAATTCTACACGAACCTGCACCGCCTTACCCAAAAGGTTCCTGCAGATGATAAGATCATTATCCTTGGTGATTTCAACGCCAGAGTAGGTAAGAACTTTGAAGCCTGGAAAGGAATATTAGGCAAGCATGGTGTTGGAAGCTGCAACGATAATGGTCGACTTCTGCTAGAATTCTGTGTGGAGCAACAGCTCGCCATCACTAACACTATCTTTCAGCAGAAAAATAGTCTGAAGACAACCTGGATGCATCCCAGATCCAAACATTGGCACCTCGTCAATTATGTCTTGGTGCGTCGGAGGGATGTCCACGATGTCCACCATACCCATGTGATACCCAGTGCAGAATGCCAAACAGACCATGGGCTGGTGCACTACAAACTTAACCTCAATCTTAAATTCAAACCTAAAAGGGGCAGTATCCCAAGGAGGAGACTGCGAGTTAACAATCTCCAATCAGCCACAGTGAGAGACAGATTCCAGGCAAACTTCAAACTAGGCTTGAAAATCATTCTATAGATTCTTTAGATCCCTCTCCTGAAACACTCTGGCACCATATTAAAAACAGCATCCTGCAGTCCTCTGAAGAATTTTTAGGGTTCTCCTTCAAGAAGAACGAGGACTGGTTTGATGAAAACAATCAAGAGATCCAGGAATTGTTGAGGAAGAAGAGAACCGCCCACAAGCACACCTTGCACTGCCATCGTGGCACATAAGAAAAGGAGCCTTTCGCCTTGCATGCAGCAAGCTCCAACAGAAACTCCGTGACATCCAGAACAGTCTTGCTGAAAAAACCCAATTATGCACAGACACAGGTGATCACAGAGGATTCTATGAAGCCCTGAAACCGCATACGGGCCTACATACCAAGCCCAAAGTCCTCTACTCAGTGCTGATGGTCAAACTCTTCTGACACATAAAACCTCCATTCTGAATCAATGGTCTGAACACTTTCAGACTCTTTTCAGTACTAACCGTGTAGTCCAAGACTCAGCTATTCAGTCCATCACACAACAACCGGTGAAGTATGAATTGGATACTGCCCCCACTTTAGGAGAAACCCTTAAGGCCATACAGCAGGTGAAAATCGGCAAGGCAGCTGGGGTTGATGGAATTCCACCTGAAGTCTGGAATCATGGGGGCCTTGCACTCCATGCTAAATTTCACAAGTTTGTGGTGTGCTGTTGGGAACTAGGTGAACTACCATCAGACCTTCGTGATGCAGTCATCATCACATTGTATAAGAAGAAAGGAGTTAAATCAGACTGTTCAAATTACCATGGTATTACTCTGCTCTCCATTGCTGGCAAAATCCTGGCAAGAATACTCTTGAACAGACTAATACCCACTATAGCAGAAGGAATTCTACCTGAAAGTCAGTGTGGTTTCAGAGGCAACAGGAGCACCACAGACATGGTATTTGTTCTCAGACAACTGCAAGAGAAGTGTAGGGAACAAAACAAAGGTCTCTATGTAACCTTTGTTGATCTCACCAAGGCTTTCGATACTGTGAGCAGAAAAGGTCTATGGCAGATTTTGGAACATTTAGGATGTCCCTTCAATTTCCTTAAAATGATCATCTCACTCCATGAGGATCAGCACGGCCAAGTCAGATATGGCAATGCACTTTCTGAGCCCTTTCTAATAACCAATGGTGTGAAACAAGGCAGCGTTCTCGCACCAACCGTATTCACAATCTTTTTCAGCAGGACGCTCCAAAGGGCCATGGCAGACCTTGATGATCAGGACGGTATCTACATTCGATATTGTACTGATGGAAGCCTTTTCAACCTAAGGCGACTGAAGGCCCACACCAAGACCTTAAACCATCTTGTCCAGGAGCTGCTTTATGCTGATGACGCCGCCCTCGTGGCTCACACAGAAGCAGCTCTGCAGCATTTAGCATCCTGCTTTGCTGAGGCTGCTGAGCTCTTTGGACTGGAAGTCAGCTTAAAGAAGACAGAAGTTCTCTATCAACCGGCACCTCAGGAAGTCTTCCATCATCCCCATATCACCATTGGTAAATCAGAGCTCAAATCAATCCAACAGTTTAATTACCTAGGGAGCCTCATCTCCTCGGATGGTGAGATTGACGGGGAGATAGACAACAGGTTAGCAAAGGCATATAGTGCCTTCAGAAAGCTTCATAAAAGAGTTTGGTGTAATAAACACTTGAAGAAAAGTACCAAGATCAGTGTTTACAGAGCCATAGTGCTGTCTGCTCTTTTATATGGATCTGAATCATGGGTCATCTACCACCACCACCTGTGACTCCTGGAACGCTTCCATCAACACTGCCTCCATACGATCCTAAACATCCACTGGTCAGATTATGTGACCAATACATCTGTTCTAGAACAGGCAGCAGTCACAAGTATTGAGGCCGTGTTGCTGAGAACACAGCTGCGCTGGGCAGGGCACATCTCCAGGATGAAGGACCAACCACTGCCTCCCTAAGATCCTGCTTTATGGTGAACTTGCCACTGGCTGCCGCTTGAGAGGAGCCCCGAAGAAAAGATACAAGGACTCCCTGAAACAACATCTCAGCCTTGGCCATATTGATCACCATAACTGGTCTACTCTGGCCTCCAATCGGGAGGTCTGGAGACACACCATCTATAACGCTGCTGCTTCCTTTGAGAACGCACACAGGATCACCCTTGAGGAGAAAAGACAACGCAGAAAGAACCATGCCTCGCAGAATATACCTCCTAAGGAGTCTTTCTGCTGTGCCTTTTGCAATCCATTATGTCTATCTTACATTGGCCTTATTAGCCACCAGCGTGCTTGTAACAAATGTGGATAGAGCCTTCCTAAATCTTCATTCGCGAAGCCCAGCCATGAATGAATGAACAGTGAGCCATTTGGGGCCAGTGTGCATTGTCCATGTTCACACAGTAGAAACTCCTGCCAAGTGCGGAGCCTCAGCTTGGCTGGAAACTTCCAGCTTTGCTGAGATATCAATGACAAGGCTGTCAGCTGGTGTGAGGAAAGGTCTGCGGGCAAGACAGTGTCTTGCCAGATGCTGATGAGCAGCATGTTCAGCACTCTGCAAGCCTGTCACCTCCCTGCAGCTCTGGGCACATCCCAGAACGTAAATGTAAATACATGAATAATATAAAAACGTACCTCTATCAGCACCCAAATGTCAGCCTGGCTGCACTCTTTGTCTTGTCCAAAAATCCTGTCATCCTGCAGCCAACTCCTTGCATGCTCTGTCTGGGAGAGGTTTCATTGAGGTCACTCTTGCTGGAGTGGAATCCTCTTTACCCCCTTCAGCGTAAGTGGTGTTTGCTTTGGAGGTGAAAGCAGCCTTCCCCTCTCCTCAATCCCTTACTGCCAATGTGATGTTCCAAGTCATGTACCTCAGAGGTACACAGGTGAGCTGGTAAGCTTGGATAAGGTTTTTTATCTTGTCATGTTAATTAAATATTCCAGTATTAATTAGAGTCTTAATGTTTGGAAAGTAGGACAGCAGAGAAGCACAGAAAGGGAAAAAAGGAATTTCACCAGGATGTTTGTATCTGTCTCACCCCTCCCCCACTCTGCTTATCAGATCTGTCTCAAATAACTGAATGATCCAGGTCACTGCTGCACCATCCCTTGGAGTGTAGGAGCTCAGGAGACATGGCAAAAGACTGACACTTTCTCAAGAAGTCCTCAGCAAACCATGTAAAACAATGTTCCAGCATTTCAAGGTGAAAAGTAAGGAAATAAGTTCCAAAAGGCACATCCTTTTGGGATTAGCTGCTCTGAGCCAGGATTCAAATTCTCTGGATATGGATGGAGCTACAGATGACAAATCTTCTGCCTGCTCCTAAAAGATGAAGGACTTCCATTTGAGCCTCTCTGGAGGAGCTTACCCACTGAGCAGGCAGCTCGTGCAGTTGGATGGTTGCAGGATTCAAGCTGCTCTAGGAGAAGCAGCTGGGATGGACCCTTCCACAACAGTGAGTGGTTCATATGGAGAGGCAGAACTAAGCTCTTGGATCCTGACAGTTTGGGAATACTAAACCAAACTGGACAAAGCTATGCAAGGCCTTACTGTGTAGGCAGACAAGTGTCCCAGCCTGCAGTCTCAGAATCACAGAATATGCTGAGTTGGAAGGGACCCTCAAGGATCTTTGAGTCCAACCCCTGGCCCTGCACAGGCCCATCCCCAAGAGTCACCCCCTGTGCCCCAGAGGATCAGCCAAACCCTCCTGGAGCTCTGGCAGCCTTGGGGCTGTGCCCACTGCCCTGGGGAGCCTGGGCAGTGCCCAACCAGCCTCTGGGGGAAGAACCTTTGGCTGAGATCCAACCTGAGCCTGCCCTGACACAGCTCCAGCCTTTCCCTGGCTGCTGTCCCTGGTCCCCCCAGAGCAGAGCTCAGTCCCTGCCCCTCCTCTGCCCCTGCCCAGGCAGTTGGAACTGCAGTGAGGTCTCCCCTCGGTCTCCTCCAGCTGAATACACCAAGTGCCCTCAGTGTCCTCACACACCTTCAAATCAAGGCCCTTCCCCATCCTCGTTACCTCCTTTGGACACTCTCTAATGGCTCAGTTTCTTCCTTCCATTGTGTCCCCCTAAACTGCCCCAATGTTGAGGTGAGGCCGCCCCAGGGCAGAGCAGAGCGAGACAATCCCCTCCCTGGCGATGCTGGGCCTGATGCCCCCAGGACAGGGTTGGCCCTCCTGGCTGCCAGGGCACTGCTGACTCAGGGCCGACTTTCCAGGGTCAGGAAAACAGCTGTGAATACAAGTTCCTGTGGCAGCCTCTGTGAGTACCTGTGTGATTTGGAAAGGCAGAAAATACTTCACAAATAGTTCTCCCTCTAATTGTATTTTGTCCTTCTTGTTTCACAGTTTGTGATAGGGAAAGTCTTCTCTGGGTCTTGTTTGTCCCTCAGCAGGCAGCACCTGAACCTGTATCATTTGCTGCTTGTTCTCCAGTCAGAAGGGACAGTTCTGTTTTTCTGTGTCTGTGCATGTGATGTAATAGGTAACAGTGCAAAAACTTCAAGTTAATTGCCGAGTATGGGACTTCAATTGAGTTCATTGCACCCACTAGATGAGATTAAATTGCCTTTTTAATCAAACAGGAACAAAGCTGAAAAAGTAGAAGACTCCTTTGCATGGAGTCGGGAGGCTTCAGTGCACTGTGTCCAGGACACGTTGGCATTCTGGGCTGCAAATACATGTTACCAGCTGATGTCCGATTTTTCATCCACCGGTATCTCCCAGCCCTTCTCCTCGGGGCTGCTCTCAATCCCTTCATCATTTATACTGCCTACTGCCCTGACCCACGTGCAGGATCTTACACTTTTCCTTGTTGAACTTTGTGAGGTTCACACTGACCCCACAAGGTTTTTCCATGCTGGACTTCTGGCAGTGCACAGTGTCCCCATCAGTCAGCAACAATGCTCAGTGAAGAGGATCTGGCTGCTTGTGTCTGTGTGTTTCCTCTCAAGCCTGCACTTGCTTGGTGGGGGAAGAAGGCTCTGAATGTTGCTGTTTAGAGGGTTTTTAGGTCTGAGGGAAAAAAACGGTCTTCTTTTCTTGCATGTCTTTCAAAAGCTTTACAGCTACTCTGGTTTGAGACAGTACCTGTAAGGCTGGCAGTGTTTGAGTAGTTACTGTGACCACACTAGTGGCTCTTCAAAGTACCTGTTCCTGTTGCTTTTCTTCTCAAGAGGGGGAGAGAAAAGGAGCCTTGTCTGACTTGGAATCTCAGGAGTGACTCCTGCAGAGTGCGAGTGGAGCCAAGCCAAGTTTAAACCAACAAGTTCAATTATTGATAAAATTATTTGATGAAAATTTCATTGCAAGTTGCAAAAGTGCCTGAGAAGCCATAAATCAGCCTGTGAAGAACTTCTGCTGGCAAGAGAGAAGAGCTGGGATGGATGTGTTGACAGCACAGTGCTGATGCTGCTGTGAATTGTAGACATAGCCTTGCTCAGTTTGATCTCTTTGCTGTTGATGCACAACACCCTGTTTCTATGGGCATCCTTGACTCTGTTGCCATTACTCAATGCATCTGTCCCTCTGACCAGTCCCTGGTCCGCAGGAAAAGTGTCCTTTGTGACACATAAGGATGTCTGGTGGTGGTGACATTCTTCTGTCTCTCTCACTAGTGCAGGTGGAGCTTGCATAAAGAGTTGGCTGCTCCCTGCAGTGTGTGGATGCCATAAACCTTCAGTGTTTGTATCACAGAGTGGTGGGTGGGGCAGGTTGTGGCCTGGTCGAAGTGCTGGGCACCACTGAGCAGAGCCTGGCTCCATCCTCTGTGCAACTTCCCCTCTGGTCCTATAAGGACCTGAGACATGGATGAGATTTCCCTAAACCTTCTCCAGGCTGAACAGTCTCGACTCTCCTCATGGGAGAAATTCTCCTTTCATTCAGTCGTCTTAGTGGCCCTTTGTTGGAGACTCTTCAGTGGGGAGCCCAGCACTGGTCACAGCACACCAGGTGTGGCCTCACCAGTGCCAGATCAAGGGAAAGGATCACCACCCTCACCCTGCTGGTGATGCTTCGCCTGATGCAGCCCAGGGTGCAGTGATCCTTCTGCACAGCAAGGACACATTGTTGGCTCATGTTCAACTCAGTGTCCACCTGGACCCCTAGATCCACTCCAATGACATCTCTGGAAACTTAGGGCTCTGCACTGAGATGCTGAAGCATCCCCACTGCTGGTGAAGCAGCTTTTGTGTCTGTTCTGGGCAGGGATATTTTGAATTAAATGCACAGGATGTTTCCTGGACGCTTTTTGGAATGCTACAAGTTGTGCATTAGCATCTGGTGATTTCGTACCCAATAAGGGCTAAAATACATTCTTTGGAAGAATAGCTCTAGCAGGAAGAGAAAAATAAAATTAAAATGCTTCTTCTGTCATTTTATAATTGGAAATCACCCTGACCTAAGAGCAAAAATTAAAGAGAAATGTTGATTAGGATGGGTTTGTTCTCACAGTTCACAATGGAGCAGGACTTGCCCACGGACATCAGCACTTCCTGGTATTTGGTCAGAAAGGGGGCTGGGTGCCCAGTGCCCTGCCATCCCTGCCAGCCTGCCTTTTTCTTCCCATAAAAATTCACCAGTTTGCCAACAGGTAAGATTTTCCAAGTCCCAGGAAGAGTTAACCTGTAGAGTTTTGAATCTTGCCACCAGCCTTAATAGAGCTGCACAATGGAAAAGATCTGTTACCTTTTTCCATTGATCTTGCTGACATGAATTCATGTTGGTCAGGTAGGTTTTTATATTACCAGATCAATAAGTGCCCACATCCAGGATTTCTGTATGGCACATGCCTTAGGAGACAAGTAAACCAGATCTTTCCTTTGGTGTCTTTGATCATATACAAGGTTTTTTATGCTTAAAAATCAACACTGCATAGCAATTTGTTGTACTTGTATGAGGTTTCAGTACCACACTCATCCCAACCCCACAGATGCACAGAGTACACATGGAGCTTTTTTTACAATACTGGCTCTGCTCAGGTTGCCTGCTGCTCCACTTGGTTTGTTTTGCTGTCCAAACACCAGCTGTTGTAACCTGGGCAACTGAAGCCACTCACAATATTGGTGCAGTTGGACACAAATACGAGGCTGCAGGTGGTCAGGGTTGTTCTGGCACTACAACCAGTCCAGTCTCTACAGTCTCAGTACAATAACCTGGGAATACAGCCCCATCCCATTTTTTATATAAAGCTGGTCAAAACAGAAGCAGTGTAGAGCCTGTTCATGTCTGCTCTCCCTGCAGAGGGTTTGTAAGGCTCTGTTGGGCTTCCAGTCTTGCTTGATTTGTGCCCATCACTAGCACTGGAGTTCTGGAGTTGCTTGCTCTGAACCACTCTCCATCATATGGAAGTGCCTCAGCTGCACTTTGCCTTTGCTGTTGGTGCTGAAAAGAGAAATTTTCTACATGTGTTGCCCCATTTCCCTTCTGCAGTTTAACTTGAACGGTTCCTTAGCCTAATTCATCCCCTACTGATCTTTTGGTGTCCAGCAGCCCGAGTTCACCTTTCTCCAGGTGTTCTGAAGTGCTGGTCCTGCCCTTTTCCTGCTGCACTGCTCTTGCGTCTCTGCTTCCATGTCTGGCACAGCACCTATTCCATGAGTCCCTTTTGCTTTCTTTTGGGTGAAATGAGTGTTTTCTGGGCTCAGGCTTGTAGCAGCCATTTCCCTTGGGTGGGTGACATCAGCTCCTGCTCTGCCTTGTGCTAATTTGAAAGGCCTGGTGCCAAAAGAGCTGTGTAAAATGGAGCTGCCTAGGGCTCTATATCCACAGTCTTCTTCTCCAGCCAGCCCACCAGCGGCTCAGCCCTTCCTAGGAAAGCAGATACCCTCTTCTCAGAAGGGAGAGGCTGTCCTTTGGAGTCAGCATCCCTCCTTTGGCAGGAGATAGTGGGGGATTTGCTGTCACTGGAGCAGCAGCACCTGTAATGTTGGTGGCACGTGGACCTTCCTGGCAGTTTGCTGTTTGTGTAGCTGAGAAGAGCCTTGCTCATGTGGGAGCAGCCCAAGGCCAAGCTGAGAGGCACCACTGCCTCTGCCCGTACCAGCATGTGGTGTTTGGCAGCACCTTTGCTGACCTCTTCTGTTCCCTCAACCTAAATCTTTGGGCTGGAGGCAACTTGGTCATGCAGTTCCTTACTTGTGTTTCACAGGAGGTCATTCCAAGTGGCAGAAAAGCTCTTTTTGACCTTAAAACCTCTACAGCTCTACAAGCTTTTCCACCAGATAAATTTAATTGGAGAATTGCTCCTGACACTCCTGAGATAGAGAGATTGAGAAGTGGTTTGTGTGTGTAGGATGGAGCAGGGGCCCTTGCCATTCCTTCAGCATACCCATATCCTAGGGGTTTTTCCTAATTTTATTTCCATGTATTAACATAGAATTGAGTTGGTTTGTGTTTGCTTTGGTCAGGAAAAATCTGCCTTCTGTAGGATAATAACTTGGACAATTTGTCCTCTATTTGTTACTTCTTGTATCACAGGAGTGTGCAGCTTGTCCTAAGCAGAACATTATCCCGTGCCTGGGGCTGCCCCTCAGCCCTAGGCAGCACCGCCTGCACAAACCTGCTGCTCCTCACAGAGGGCTTGGGGGTGGTGTTTAGCCAGGATGAGACACCCAGACTGTTCTGCATGTAGCTTTTGACAGCTGATGCAGTTTGGGCACTCACTGTGGTACAGTCTGTAGGAGATAGGTGTGAGGATGTCATTTCTGGTAAGGGCAGGTCTGAGTCTAATGGTTTAGTATTTCTGCAATAAAGAGTCACCTCAAGTGCATGAGAGTCTACAGAAATAGCTCATGGAAAGCCTCCTGTCCTCCTCAATGGGGCTAAAATGTTCAAAAAAATGGAAATAACTCGGATCAGTGCATGGCTAAGCTCTCTCTCAGTCTACCATAGGGCAGACACACACTAAAGTATGCTGTGGGGATCCATTTGTCATGCCCAGCAAATCCATTGTGAGCAGTTCAATTTACAGATCTCAGGAGAGTTTGATGAAAGAACACGTTATTCTCCTGTGGCAGTTCAGCTTGGTTTGGTTGAACACGTATTCTGGTATATTTTACAAATTTCTGCACTTTAAGTTTAGCTGTAAGATGCAAATCCACAATCTCCCCCCACTGTTAGGTTTATTTTCATTTTCTCTTGCTTAGACGGTATCTCTGAATGTTGTGTGAAATGTCTTCTGTCCTCTGCAGGACAGCCATAAAGGGATTTTGTTTTAGTCTTACTGTGCCTGCTGGTGTTTCCCTGTGCCTGCAGCCTTCTGGAGAGCCAAACAGTGTGCAAGATTCATTCAGGTTTAGGCATCTAAACTGTAATGTCAGGTGTGAGGTGGGCCTCTGCTGTGGATGGAGCAAGTCTTTCTTTGCTAAAATGAATCAAGCTGAATTCCATCCTTCCTGTCAAATGCACAGATGCAGTGTGTTTCATTGGATTCAAGGGATCTCCGTATGCTCTCTGGATTTGTATTTCTCATTTTTGTCTCGGCAGTAACACAGATTCTTTTCTCTTTCCAGGGTGACTGTTGGATCTGTATGGAGCTCATGTCTACCTCGTTTGATAAGTTTTACAAATATGTATATAGTGTATTAGATGATGTTATTCCAGAAGAAATCCTAGGCAAAATCACTTTAGCTGTGAGTATTTTGTTAAACCTTTTTGTTGAAGCTAACGTGAAGAGTTCAGATCTGTCACTCCATGTGAAGATCTGGTTGGTTTGTGCAGCAGAACTGCTGCTGCTTTTTGCACCATGCTGTGAATGGTCCTTGAGGGTGCTTGTGACTTTTCCACAGCATACTGCATGGTGGAAAAGCAGGTTCTGGGGTCAGTAATGAGTTCATAAAGAGACCTCAGGACCAGCTTCCTGCTCTGTCTGCTTGAATGTCAGCACCAGCAGCACAGACACCACCCTCCCTGTGCAGAGATTGCTTCGTGTGCACAGGGGAAAGCACTACTGGAAGCTGTCTCATCCCAAGGGAGGTGCCTTAAAAAAAGATGAGCTGTCTCCCTTTTCCTCGTTTGTACAGGGAACAAGGAGTTGGGCATTTTTACCCAGGACAGGTGAACCCCACTAGGCTCTGGTCTCAGTGGGTTTCCCACCTTCACACTCGAGGCACTGGGGAGAGGTTGGTGCCTCTGTGTGGGGGCTGAGGTGTGAAGGGAGAGGAATCCCATCCAGGGCATCCAGGTGCAGCCTTACTACGCAGAGCCCCCTTTCTTCCTTTAAGAATCCCTGTAAAATACCCCTTGGCTGTGCCAAAAGGAACTCTTGGTTGGCTGAACACAAGGGCAAGGTCTGGCCCTGCAAAATAAATGTGTGGTTTGGGTCTGTGGTTTTGAAGGGTATCCTGAAATCTCTGTCCTGCTGCTGCCTGTAAAAATCTGCCAGGTCCACCAGGTTTCTGCAGGGGATGCTGGGCCCCTCCAGTCCAGAGAAGACTCTGGCAGCCTCGTGCAAAGACTCCCAAAAGCACAGGAGACTCTTCAGCGAGTGGAGAACCCGACTGATGTTTTCAAGTCCTGGCCCAGTAAAAAGTCAAGGAATGGGAACGGTTGTTACCTACTGAAAAAATACAGCATAGGGCTTGAAATAAGTTACTGTTCAGGATAATTAATATCAGAGATTGTTTTGACTTCACCCCTTGTTCCCCTCTCCCAGAGTGGGATCTTTCCAGGTCACGGGGGATGTGTGTTCACTTAAGCACATCCTCTCTCTTATATCACTATCTCTTTGCAGGAGAAGTTCAGAGAAAAATGCTTTTATTACATGGCATATTACAGGAGTGATATCTCAACATACTGAGTGTTTTTTTCCTCTGTTCTCGGAGCTCCAAAAATTTAATAATCCCAAGGCTCTTAGGACATCTGCTAATTTTTCATCTGTTTTTCTTTCTTAGACTGTGAAAGCACTAAACCACTTAAAAGAAAACTTGAAAATCATTCACAGAGGTGAGTTCACATCTTTTCTTCTTGTCTATGAAAATAATTGCAAGAATTGTAAACAGCTTTTGCTTCAGTCGAAGTGTGAATAGCACATGCACTGCCACAAGTCTGTGCAGCTTTTGCACAGGTGTCTCCAGTGCCTGTTCTGTTGCCCCTTCAGCCTTTGCTTTTTCCATGTAAGTGTGATTTCAGGGTGGTTGGGCATGGGCATCTGCCTCTGCCCCCAGGCCCGGGGCATCTCTGGGACTGCCTCCATCTCCTCGTGCTCCCGCTCAGGATCCTCAGCGAGCGCATCCAGCACCAAGGGGTACAGGCCTTGACCCTCTGCAGCTGCTGCTCCTGAAATCGAAACCTCCAGCTGTGACTTACTGCTTAACATTTCTTTCCCTTGCAGACATCAAACCTTCCAATATTCTTCTGGACAGAAATGGGAATATTAAACTCTGTGACTTTGGCATTAGTGGACAGCTCGTGGACTCCATTGCCAAAACACGGGATGCGGGGTGCCGGCCGTACATGGCGGTGAGTGGGATCAGCTGCTGTATCTGTGGGATCTGCAGGACCTCACCCCCTCCTGAGGCCTGGCTCGGCATGGCCCTGCCTGTCATCAGCCTGTTTTCCATGGGAACCGAGCTCTGGATGGGGCGCTGCTGCTGGCAGTGTCAGCAGAGGTGTCCAGGCTGTGGCAAAGTGACCGCATTCCCATTTTTTGCTGGGTTCCTCTGCTGCTGCCAGGGCTGTGGTGCTGGAGTGGAGAGGAGCTCTGTGCCTTCCAGCAGCTCCAAAAAAACCCAGCACTCAGGGGGAGCAGTGCCGTTGGAGTGCAGGTTTGTCTTGGTCTGCAAGAAATCCATTTACTCTGGTAAGATTATGTCACAGGAGTTATTGCAGAGAAGAATTACAGTGATTATTGCAAACCTCTTTAATTCCAAAGTGTGCCAGAATTTAATTCCAGGGGAATGTGATTCTGGAGAGCGGCAGGAGTAGAGCAGCTGTGTGGAAATTGCTGGGGCTGTCGTGGCTCCTGAGAGTCTGTCCTGCTTGTTTGCTGCCCTCCCCTCCCAGGGAGAAAAGCTGTGGTGGTGAATTTGGAAGCTCTCTGAGGCTTTTAAACACTTCTTCTGTGCTTCAGACTGCTTTGAAAATGCATCTCTGCTCTCATGTGAGCTGAGGGTACCTTGTTCAGGGAGCCATGTGCCTGTTGCTGTCAATGTAACTTTGATTTCAGTGCCCGTATTTAACTTTTGTTACTTATTTATTTATGCTTTATTCTGTATGCTGAAAAATACTGTCTAACAAACTCTCTTGATCTACCACCAAGGAGAAAAAAAGGAAAATATCTCTCTTTTAAGGTACAGTGCCCATCTGGCCCAAGTCACAGCTCTCAGATGGGTTTTATCTGATTGTGATGTCCAAGGCAAACCTGTCTGCCCTGACTGATCTGTGTAAGTGCAGAGTCTGGACTGCAGAGCATTTGACCTTTTTCTCTCACTGCCCTTCTAGCAGAGGTAGAAACTCATTGAGCTGAACAGGATAGCACAGGTGAGATCTGTTCTTGGAGACTGATGCTATGGTGCAGCAAAGTCTGTGCAAGCACCAGACCCACAAAATGTGGTGAAAGAGGGCAGTTTGTTAAATAAAGACCTTGTGAGGCTGGAGAGGGGCCAGAGCCATGTCTCTGCTCTCAACACTCTTGACGAGTGTGTGGAGCTCCTTGCAGGGAAGAGGCTGGGTCGGAGCTGCCCAGTTTGGTGTGTTGGTGAGGTGTGGGATGCTGAGGGCAGCAGCAAAGAGGGGTGGCCAGGAGGGGTGGGAGCCAGAGCAGTGTGAACTATCTGACCCGAGGCTGCTTTTGCATCCCAGACTGCAGGCACTTGGACAGCATGGCTTTGTGGGGTTTGGGCTGTCACTGCCTTGCCCCTACACTCTGAGGTGTGTGTCATATCTGCAGATAGAGCTCTTGAAAAATTGCTGTCACCTTTTCCCCTCCCGAGTTCAGTGAGTGATAATTTCAGGAATTAATGTTCCCCCCTTTTCTTAGAGCCACGGGTAGGTGGTTGGCTCTGCTCCGGCAGTTGGTGTAGTTATACCATGACAGTTCCTGGTGTGTCTGTCTGCTTCCTTTCCCTTGGGCTGTGAGTGGGTGAGTGCTTCTATAGCCCCTTGGTTTTCCTTTCTGCCGTCTGTCTGTCCATATGCACTCTGCTCTTTGTGCAGCTCCATCGCCAACTCCAGACTTGAGTGGACTTTTAAATGAACAAGTGTTCCAGTTCAGTTTGTGTTTTTCAGACCTTGGCATGGCACAGGGTTTGTGGGACAGCCAGCAGCTGGCAAGCAGTGTGGGAGATGACTGGCCTCTTCCCTGCTGCTCTCTGGCCTCAGTGACTCCTTTCCAACTACATGAGCATTTCCATGTACTGGGAAGCCTGGGAAACAGGGAGATGTCCCCAGTGTGCAGGCACATTTGCCAGCTCTTTCTCCAAGCCAGGAGAGGCTGATGTCTGTAGGAATGCTGTGATCAAAGCTGGATATACCTGGGAAGGAGTCAAGCCACCACACTTCTCTCAAAAGGAAAATAGTATTTTTTTTAGTGTAAAATAGGCCAAGAGCAGTAGTTGTGTTCAGCCGGGGAGGCTCTGTTAAGGGCTGCTGGATGCTTCTTCCTGATGAGAGTGTCTTGTTTTGCAACCCTATGACACTTACAGTAATTCCTGCAGCACGAGCACTTGCCCCTTGAAAGAACCTGGAACACCTTGTTCACTGGGGCTAGTCCCCAGAGAGTGTTGGTAACAATAACACTGGATTTTGGCCAGTCTGGCTGTGAGCAGCCTGAGGAGGCAGCAGGAGCCATGTCCAGCTGCCAAATAAGTGCCATGGGTTTGAACCAAAAGTGTTGGAGCTGTTCCCGGTGAGCAGCATCTTGGCCTTGGAGCTGCAGTGCTGGGGAGGTTGTTTTGTTTTTGGCTTTCAGTTCCTCTGCGATTGTTGCGGTAAGCAAAGGCCTGTTGGTACCTTATGTTCTCTGACACAAAGGCAGGATTGAGTCCCCAGGCAGCCCATGGCCCCTGGGGCAGCCCCTGGGCCATTCTGAGCCCTCTTCACCCAGATTTGCCCCATGCTGGTGCCAGCGCTGGGGTTTTGCTCCAGGTGAGGTTGGGGTGAGGTTGCTCCTGGCCAGCCCTGTGTCCTCCCCGTGTGCTGCTCCCTGTGATCCCTGCCTTGCCTCTGGCTGTGTGGGTGCTGCTGACGGGAGTGGGCTCTGTGTGCCACACTGACACTGGTGGCCTTTGTGACATTACTGCTTTTTGCCTTCCAAACACTCCAGTGAACCCAGTGTCTGTGTCAAAGAGGAGAGGAGGGAGACTGGAAGTGCTTGGTTTAAGCAGGGGTGGACCCAGCCAGCATGAAGGCCGATGTCCTGCCCTGCCCCACTCCTTTGGGACCTCCAGGGGCAGAGTTTGATGGTGTCACCAGTGTCCTTGGTCACTCAGGTCCTTTTCCCAGGTCACCTGGTTGCCATTGCCCTGTGCTTTCCCCCCTTCCCAGGGGCTGCCCACTGTGCTGTCCGTGAGGGCGTGGGCAAGGGGATGTGCAGTGCACAGATACAGAGCAGCCCTCTTGGTGCCAGGGCATTACCCGTGTCCCAGTGAACACAGTCTGTGTGTCCCTGCCTGTGCAGGAGCAGGGGCTTGTGCACAGCCCTGTCTGTGCTCAGGATGTTTTCCTGCTCCTCACTCTCCTCTGGAGAAGGTGGGCAGTCACTGCTGGCATTGGTGTCAAGGCCAGCTGGAGGCTGTGTCCCTGTGTTTGGGTGGCTTGGGCAGGGATCAGACTGTGCACAGAAAAAAAAAATTACCCAAGGAAGGTGACAGTGACAGCTCTGTCCCCTCTCGCCCTGTGCTCATGGAGGGGAAGGCTGTAGGGATGCAGGAGTTCTCTGGATCCTTTTCCCAACTGGAGCCACAGCAAGAGCCTGTTTCAGCTTTGCGTTCCTGACCCAATGCCTAGGTTTCATCGGGCTCAGTCAGTCATTATTCTGCACAGGAAGGCTGTGGGTTTGAATTCATGCAACTAAAATCCTCTTGGATGTTCCTAAATATTACTGTATGTTGGACATTTTTTTCCTCTTTCCTCTGAAACTTGGAACCCAGCCATAATTTTTTATGACTGAGAAAACAGATCTGGGAGGAGACTGGGAGACATGTGGCCCCGCCCCTCTGCGAGCAGGGCGGGCTGGATCCAGGCTTTCCTGCCTGTGGCATAGGGAGTGCTGGGGAGATGCCTGAGCTGTGAGCACAGCTGTCCCCACTGCTGTCACCTGCATGCCTTCAGCTCAGAACGTGACCTCTGCTCACTCATCCACTGGCAGAAATCTGGTTTGCTCTCTGTGATACTTCTCCTTTCCAGATGTGGCCCCTGCCATCACATGGTGCAGAGCCCATGCTGAGCAGCCCTGCTGCAGTGCTGAGCTTGGGTCTGTGCCTCGGCATTTCACACTCATCCCGCCGGGTACACGGCAGGATGGGATTTCCCTCCTTACCTGTTTGGATGCTCGGCTGCACAGGCAGTTTGTATCAACCTGGGGAAGCCTGACAGTAGCCACCTGTGTAAGCTGACTGCTTGCCCAGCAGTACTGTGGGCAGGACATGAGGTTTGTGGAGAAGAGTGCTAAAAGTGGGGGATAAAAAACACGTTTTGGCCACTAGGATTTAAGTGGGAAGTGCCTGAAAGTGAGATCTGGGAGATAGTTGCCCTCGGGAGGCATGGGATGTTCAGCTGGCTGCTGCAGGTTTGCTCTGCCTGGGTGGCTGTGCTGGAGTGGCCCAGGGTGGTCCCACAGCCCTGATCAGGTCCCAGAAGGCTGGTTGGAGGCCACAGGCAGCAGAATGGGACTGTCAGGGCAGCAGAGATACCAAGAGGAATGGGCAAGGAACCTTAGGGCAGGGTCAGGTATGGAGAGAGGGAGTGAAGGGCAGTGTAGGTCCCAGGTGTGCAAGTGTGTGTGCAGGTCCTCCCACCCTCCTGGAGCCCATTTGGCCCTCAGCAGTGGAGCAGGCAGGACACAGGGCCATGGCAGGAGCAGGGCACAGCACCTGCTTTGGGACTAGGGACTCCAGTGTTCATGGAATGCAAAAGCTCCTGTTTCCCATAATATGGGAAGGATTGGAGTCAGGACTGGATCTGGGGGTGAGGGTTGTGCTTTTCAGGATCAGCCTTCATCAGGTGATGAGGCCAGAAAGAGAGGCATTGGAATGCAGCAGGGGAAGTCTCCTGATCCTGCACCCAGACTGGTTGAACAGAAGAGATCTTTAAGAAACCGGATTATGAGGCTCACACTGTGATGACTGCAGCCTGGCCTTGCCACACGATGACTCACCTTTGCTGATGGCCGTCTGCATGTTACGTTTGATTTCTGGTTAGGATGCATGTGACTTCATCTGTAGACACCTTGGTTCCCTTTCTCTGCTGCATCACAGAATCCTCTAGGATGAGAAGTAGTTCCTTTGCTGTGCTTCCTTCTGGACTCCTTTCAGTGTGTGTTTGGAGCTGGCCTGTTGGTTAGGATTTATGGCTGTGGAAAAATAACTGGGCAGTTCAGTGTTTGGTTCAGTAACAACTTCAAGGACCTGCAGAGCATCCCTACCAAAACTCTGGGCCCTTGGTGAGGTTCTGTGAGAAAGTTCCTTGATGGGCCTGAAACACCTGACAGCCCTTTAACACAGCCCTTGGCAGCAGCAGTGGGGATGGCGTTGATGTGTCAAGCCCTGGGGTGCTGGACGTTGACCTTCCAAAATAATGCCAGACAGTGAAGATCTCCAAAGTCTTGCATTAAAGGTGCCTCTTCAGCTTCTGGAGAATTTACCACCATGAGGTTGTCCTGGTCATAAATTTTGCTCCTAATACTATTTAGTACGAGTAAGTCCTGTATTAGTGGCTGGCTGTGGGCTCTGGTTTCTGCTCTGTTTGCAGAGTTAAGGAGCCCTGTCTTTGCCACACCCCTTTCCCCAGCAGGTACTTTCTGACTGATGCAGTCACCTCTTGTGCTTTTCTTTGAGGAGATTAGGGACTGAGCATCTTATTTCCCTTAAGGCAGATTGGCCTGTGTTTTATGGCTGGGCTATAACCCCCTCATATTTTCAACATCCTTTTACAAATGTAGACCCTGAAACTGTGCAAACTCCGTGTTTGTCTCACCTGTGGTGTCTGTAACAAGAGCAGCAGCTCCCAGAGCATCGCCCCGGCCACACACCCGAAGTCTTGATGCTCCTTCAGGATTTCCTGCACTCCTGTTCTGCCCTAGGGGCCTCTGTCACCCCAGAGTGCTGCCTTTTCTGCCTACTCCAGTGAGTCAGCAACCAGCCAGAGCCCAGCTTGCCGAACACTCCAGTCACACATAAGGGCTCTCTCTCCAGGAGCCCTTATGTGCCATGCTAGCAATAGTTTTTGTAATAGGCAGAATTTAGCAACACTAATTTTATATTTTCATGGATATTATTAGCAGTAGGCTAAGGAAGGCCACCTTTGAGGTCCCACTATAAATCTTTCCCACTCAACACATAACAGTTGCACTCTGAACTCTTATCAGTGAAGCATTTACTGATGCAAATTATTGATACTTGAGTTAGTTGGGGTCCAGACCATGCCCTGCACTAGTCCAGCTTTATTACAGGCACATTTACCTTTTCTAACAAGACAAATAAGGTCATTGCACAGTTTCAGGGTCTACATTTGTAAAAACACAACGGGGCCTGTTTACCTTCAATAATGTTCCAACCTTTTGTGCCTAGTAAGTGTCCCCAGTCCACCAGTCCATCACTTTGCTGCTGTTGAGATCAACAAAGGCAGGGTTAGGGAAAGCCAGCTGGGAGGGGATGGTGATCCCATGCGAACTGGCATCTCCACCTGGAAAATACTGCTGGAGAAGCTTTTCAATGAAACATTCTCTCACAGCAAATATGTAAAGGAAATAGGAGAGGAGGAAAGGCCATTCTCTAGAAATATGATCTCTGCTGATAATCTCTGGTCAGTCACAAGCTTTGTGGCTGGCCTGGGTGAGGGGGAGGGACAGGAACTCAGAGAACAGAGGGGATTTTGGAAGGAACATCTGAATTCAGCATCCAAGGAGGGACGAATGCTTTGGCTGAAGTATTTTTTGACAATACTACTCTGCTCTCCTGTAGGTGCAGAAGTGATGCACACAGAGCTCGGGTCACTGCTGCTGTCTTGGTGAGGGGGACTCAGGAGCTGGGGGCAGTGGCAGATTCAGCCAGCAGAGGCAGAAGAACTTTTGTTCTCCACTGCCCTGGCAGCTCTTCCCTCGTCACACCATGTGTCCTTTGTTCTACTGTGTCACTCCCTGGCCAAGGAGCTGGGTCTCCTCCTGTGACCAGGGCAGGCTGTGGCACAGGATCCTGTGTGACCCCTGGAGCAACTGGCACTGCCATATAGAGAGAGAACACAGTGTCATAGGTTTGTCCTTGGTCACCTGGTGCTGGAGAGGAGAGTATGACCTTAGAAAAGGTTTTTACCCAGCACAGTGACTGTGATGCCTCAGTTGCTCCTGTGAATGACTCACATCTCTGCTCTTAGGCACTGAGGTCACCCGTGAGGTCCTACGTGCCCAGGAGGGGATCTCAAAGCTTATTAGGTTCCACATGAAATGACCTCACCTCTAGCAGCCAGCAGAAGATTTTGGTGTCACCAACTGGGGCTGTTCAGCTTGGAAAAAAGCAGGTGTGGAGACCTCATGTTATGACCCACCCCAGAAGGGGAGGGTAACCCAGGTTCTTGTTAATAAATCCCTTGGTGTGGATAAGAGTGAATGATCAGTGTTTGTAAATATATATATGTAGGATTTATTTTAGAATGGTTTTGTTTCAAAGGAAAACAGGTATGCAGCTGTTTTGGTTGTTATCATCTATAGTAATACAGCAATATTAAATCATAAAAATAACACTTAAGGAAATGTGTAAGGAAAGGAAGAGAAAGGATAAACAGGGAAAGATATATATATATATAGTAATCACCTGCTGGATCCAGCAGTGAAACTTGGTAGTTGCAACTTCCATGTCTGTTGGTTGAAGTGGTGGTCTTGCTCTGTTGGGGGTGTGGGAAGCATTGCCCTCTCCCCCCAAACTCTAAGATTTCATGAGTAATTATACACTACAGGCTCAGGTGGGAATGCCTTGTACCTCCCCTGGGTTGGGGAGTTTTACAGTGGATGGTGTCATGGGACATGTCAGGAGTCTCTGAGACCTTCTAAGACCTTACAGCTTCGTGTTACATTAGTATCAATTATGGTCCATCATGGTCTAAAATCTGAGATGAATAGCCCAGGGTAGGTGTGAAATGTCTTCAATGCTACCTGAGGGGTTTTCACAGCAGAGTCATCATGTAAGGGAGGACATTGGCATGGTAAGAAGGATTATCCCACCTTGCAGAATTTGCTTTTTATCAACCTCTTCCCTTATCTGGAAATCCAGTTTGTAGCTTCAGGTGTGCACACCCTTCTGCACCCAGGACAGCTGGGCAATGGCACCCACTTATCTCATCTGAAGGTCTTTTCACAGTAGGCATATTCAGAGAGGGGTGGGCTTTGCTCAATGAGCAGCTGTTTCTTTGCAGTTTGACAAAAGTCTTTTGGTGATCATTAACCATTTCAATCTCTGACACGTCAGAGCACCTTCCAGGATCTGAAGGGGCCTACAAGGAAGCTGGAGGGGGCCTGTTCACTGGAGTGACAGGGCAAGAGGGAGTGGCTTCAAACTGACAGAGAGCAGGCTTGGATTAGATATTAGGAAGAAATTCTTCCCTGTGAGGGTAAGAGGCCCTGGCACAGGTTGCCCAGAGAAGCTGTGGCTGCCCCATCCCTGGGAGTGTCCAAGGCCAGGTTGAACAGGACTTGGAGAACCTGGTTTAGTGGAAGGTGTCCCTGCCCATGGCAGAGGTTTGGAACAAGCTGGTCTTTAAGGTCCCTTCCAACCAAAACCATTCTGTGATCTTCTGGGAGATGGAGGGCTGGTGTGAGCATTTCCTAGCCAGGTGAGCACTCAGGCTCTTATTCAGCCTTACAGAGTCTGAACTGCCAGCCCAGCCCAGCAGGGTAGTCAGGGAGGGGGCTCACAGGAGTAAAAACATTTTGAGGTCTCAGTGAGCAGGTGAGGGGAGATGTGGGGGGACAGCCCTGAAGGAAGAACAACTTGCTTTTCGCTGTACGAATATTCTCGAGAAATACAGCAATGTGAAAAGTGAGTGACAATGTTCTCCTTACTGAACAGAAGAACTTCCCAAACCAGTTATTGATGGTCCAAAGGATGGTTCCCATTGCTGCTGGACTTCATTTTACACGTGTTTCAGTGTGAGAAGTTAGTCTTCGTGGCAGGCTGGCAGCTTCCATTTCACATCTCTCTGTTCCTGGGTTGGAGCAGAGGAAGAGTTTGTATCATGTAGAATTTTTCTGCTTTTTGTATTGCAAAAATACAGCACTTTCTGGTCATTCTTTGCTCCTGGTAACCTTTTACTTCCTTTTAGTTTAGGGATGCATTGACCTAAGTAGAAAAGAAGTTTGTTGTGTACTTTTTATTGCTGTGGAGGCAGTTTTGAATTTGTGGTGCATGTGGGATAAAATTCCCTGATTACATAACCAGTGAAAACCCAGATCTGAGCTTCAAGAATTGGGTTTTCTAAGAAATGCAACTTTACTCTTTAGCTACATGAAGCAGCTCAGGAGTACAGGGAGTCCTGTGTGCATCTGTCCTTGTGTCTCAGCCCAAGCTGCAGGTGTTTGTGTAGCTGGGTCTTGGAGAAGAGGGAGGATAACCTGAACCACGTGTGTTTGCTTACCTGGGGTTTGGAAGGCAGTGAGGATCTGTGCTGCTCACTGCTCATTTTTCAGTCAAAATGCTGGTGCCCAGGTGAACACTGAACCAGAGAGAAGTCCCATGGCAGCCTGTACCCTTCTCTGATGCATCCATACTCTGCCCCTTCACCCCATCAGCACAGTCCAGAGGTGGGTCTTCACCTCAGCCATTTCCTTTCCTGCAGGACACCTGGCCTGAACCAGGCTTTGTGTGCAGCCCTCACTCCAGGTCCCCAGAGTTCACATGGTGACTCTTCCTTAGTTGGTGTTAGTTGCTCCCATGTCATCTACTTCCTGCTTCCCATTTGGATGGGATTTACTTTGGTCTATCCTGCTTTCCCTCTAACTGTGCCACCATGGTCTAGGGCCACGTCCCCAGTGCTCTGCTCAGTGGAAGTAGAAGGCTGCCCCTCATAGGTGCCTGAGACAACCAGCTCTGTCTCACCAGTGCCACCCATCCCACCAGTCCCTTTGAGCAGTTGGGCCCTGCCCAGAATGGTTGTTTTCTGTGCAGTCCCCTCCTTCACTGTGCTATGTGGAGAGTGAGTCCTTCATCTGCAGCTTGGAACTGCTCTGCTGTGGATCTGTGCCGTGGATCTGTGGTGTGGGGGGTCACAGCACTGGCAGGGCCAGCATCCCCATAATGTGGTGTGGCCCTGTGTTGGCTGGTCCCTGGTGGCAGCCTCTAGACATGGTGATGTGTCCCCAGCAGCGCTCAGGGCAGGGCCAC
Source organism: Manacus candei (assembly GCF_025592945.1). NCBI lineage: Eukaryota > Metazoa > Chordata > Aves > Passeriformes > Pipridae > Manacus > Manacus candei. The sequence continues at coordinate 11,934,882 of NW_026138095.1, read as the reverse complement.
CCGCTGCCATTCCCACACACCAGTGTCTGTCACATGGGGTATGGGACTAAAGAGACAGTCCTCTGGCACAGGGAGGTCCTTGTTTTCCAGCAAGGTGACTCTGATTTGCTTGGTGGCAAGGTACCTGCCAGCTGTGGAATCCATCCTCTATTGCCAAAATGCTTATGGGCAGTGGCCATGAGCCCAGAGAGGTGCTTCACATGGTGGGGACAGTGGTTCATAGTGCCCTGCAGCACAGGGAGCATTGACAGAACCATAGAACCCATAGGTTTGGATTTCAAAGATTACCTGGTCCAGCCCTGCTACTCACTAGACCAGACTGCTCCAAGCCTAATCTGACCTGGCCTTGAACAATTCCAGGGATGAGGCAGCCACAGCTTCTCTGGGCAACCTGTGCCAGAGTCTCAATACCTTCATTGTAAATAATTTCTTCCTTAAATCTAATCTGAATCTACTCTCCTTCAGTGTAAAACCATCACCCTTGTCCTGTCACTCCAGGCCCTGGTAACAAGTTTTTTTGTCTTTCTTATAAGCCCCCTTTATATATTGAAAGGCCAGAGTAAGGTCTCCCCAGAGCCTTCTGTCCTCCAGGCTGAACACCCTCAGCTCTCTCAGCGTGTTCCATAGCACAGGGGCTCCAGCCTTGGATCATTTTTTGCCCTTCTCTGGACTCACTCCAGCAGCTCCATGTCCCTCCTGTGCTGGGGACTCCAGGGCTACAGGCAGCTCTGCAGGTGGGGTCTCACCTGAGGGGGCAGAGCAAGAAGGAGTGGGACAATCCCCTGCCTTGGCCAGCTGGCCACAGTGTTGTGCCTGAGGGACAGGGAAGGGATAGCTCCGTGTGTCTCACACCCACTGTTGCTGCTGGAGCCAGGAAGGCAGGAAGAGCCCCTGGTGCCTGGCAGGAGGGGTTGGAGGTGAGAGCTCTGCTCCGAGGGAAGCCAGGGTGTTACAGGGCTGCAGGCACAGCAGAGCAGTTCTGGGAGAGCCCTTGGGCTGGTGGAGCCTGGCTGTTCTGGGCCCTGAATTCCAGGAATGCTGGAGGGGCTGTGTGGGGTCATAGGCAAAGAAGGCTGCTGGGGGTTGCAGGTCCATCACACTGCCTGTGGCATTGAAACAGAGCGTGGTGGACACAGCATCACTCGTGATGACAGTCCCTGGAAGCTGCTTTTCAGCCTGTGACAGGGGACAGGGAAGTGCCTGCCAGGCCACGTCCAGTGCTGGTCAATTATTGATGCCATGTTCTTCTATCCAGCTCCCTACTGCTGGCATCTTCTGTTTGGTTTCTCTTTGACCTTTTGGGCTGTTCACAGAAACACATTGCTGAGAGCATTTTGACTTTTTTTGTACCCATGAGGTGATGTTATTCTGTGTGTTACCTCAGAGGACAGCTTTGATTTGTAAGTCTGAGCTCCTCTTGTCCTTCCTGAGCCAGAGTACAACCCAGTGCTCACCCATGGGCTACTCCCTGAAATGTTTTGCTTCTTACTGAGATATGCAGTGACCTCCTGAAACATCTAAATATATCTGCACGTTGTTTTCTGCTTATCAAACCATCCTCCTCTCAAATAAGCAGGGACTGGGAATGCACATTTTCCATTCAGATCCTCCCACAGAGTTGTAGAGAAGTTGTCATTGCATTTCTGTTCCCTGTATTTAAAGCAATGGATGCTCTGTTAGCTCTTGATCCCTTCCCAGCTGTCTGGCATTCTGTTGTACCCAGTATGAGAAGTCTGGACTTCTGAGGGAAGGCCGGAGTTGGCTTGAGGAGGCAGCAGCACGGGGGTACCTGCAGTGCAGACATGATAGGTTTTGACTGAGCTACAAGACGAGCATATGAAGGGCTGATGGTTGTTTTAAGAGAGTTGAATTTTAGTGATTTTATTATTTTGCCCTCCCACCAGAAGTATTGGAACATCCATCCAGGTCATGAGAGGAATAACTAATGTATGAGCTTAAGCTGAATGGAAACCACAACCAAAGAAAAAACCAGCAAAGGGCAGAGCTTGGAGGGTGGGATGGGCAGGATGTTCTGGGTATGGCCTTGGAAGCCAGCCTGGTTCAAAGCAGATACTGTAACTGAAAGTGAGTATGACAAAACATATCACTGGCCCTGGGAAGGTGATATCCCAGGTACTGAAGAGCAGTGGACACAGGGAGGCTGTAGGAGAAGCCACCTGCAGAACCACTGCAGCTTGGCAGAACCTTCTCTGGGGCTGTGGGCATGCATGGCCTGGGCAAGTTTCCTTGGAGAAGGTGCTGGTAGCTGAGGGAAAGGGAGAGGTCTGGCAGCAGTCACAGCAGGGGCGGCCACATGTGGGTGGTGGGCTGCAAAGAGGATTGCTGGCAGCATGGCAGAGCAGTCAGGAATGCCATGAGGCATTCCCATGGGATCTGGGAGGTGTCTGCTCATGTGGTGAGTTGACAGTAAGTTGTCTGCTCACTGGAGTGTGGAGGTTGCACTGAAGGACTTGGTTCATTGCATGGCACTCTTCAGCTGCATCTGCCATGACACTGTAGTAAAATGTAGCTTACAAAGCAACCGGGGCTTTCAGAGTCCTGTACCTCATAATTTTTATTGCAACTTGGGTATCTTTATTATTGTTGTAGCCAAAACTGAATGAGACCCTGTTTCTTTTGATGTTTTAATTATTATATTTTTTACTAAAGAAGGCAGACTGATGTTTCTCATAAGTTGACATGCAAGGCATAAAGATTTCTTTTGCTGTTATCCTCTCTGGATAACTTGCTTTTTAGGTGCAAACCTCCCATGTCTGGCTAAATATTGTTTTCTATTGAAGATATTTTGGATATCTGAAGACCTTGTAATATCATAATTGCCTTCAAGGGATGACCAAACCTTGTAAAGAGGAGCTGTTCTTAAAATGCACTGTTTTTATTACGTGTTGAGATTTGGCAATCAGCAGCCAGCTGGGGAGAAGAGTTCGGTAGATGCTGCTAAGCCTCGGGATGGTGGATGAGATGTTGATTCCAAACCTTGGGAACTACTTGGCTGTGAAAACAGAGACTTCATGTTAAAGAAATCCCAGAGTTGAACAAAACTAAATAAATAGACAGTCACCATTATTCAAGGTGCTTGTGCAAAAGGAAAAGAAAACAACCAAAAGATTAGACTGTGATAAATGGCCATTTCCCATCACCTCTTCCACTACACCTCCATAAAGTCAGTGTTTTAAGCGATTCCTTAAGACATTTCTCTGCTGGGGTTGAAGGTCTGCCCTGGCCAAAAGTTTGCCTCTGGAGCTGTGCCAGTCTCTGCCTTGGTGGGACAGACTCAGAGTTTCTGATAAGTTTGCAGATGCTTCTCATTGCTTCCTGCATGGCACAGTGCTTGACTGAACCTTCTTCCCGTTTCAGCCGGAAAGGATAGATCCCAGCGCCTCCAGGCAAGGCTACGACGTCCGCTCAGATGTCTGGAGCTTGGGGATTACATTGGTAAGTGGGGATTTGACCCCTTTCCTGCTGGGGAGCCTTGGTGCCCTTTGCAGTGGGATGGTATCACACATGGGAAGCCCAGCCCAGCTCCAAGCCCAGCCCAACATGTTTGCATGTTGTGATTGAAATGGGCACTTCCTGGCTCAGGAACAATCTAAATCCCATCCAGGCAGATGGTTCTCCTGAACCCCTGCAGATACCTTTGGCTGCAGCTGTATTTTGCAGCGAGCAGGATGTGAGCAGGGAAGAGGTGTTGGACTGTAAATGAGTTTTGTGTTCAAAGTCTGAGCTGAGGAGGGATGGTGAGTGTGGTGGTGCAGGGCAGAACACCCAGCCTGTGGGAATAAGCATCTGACAGCCCTGGCAGCTGCTGTACTTTGGCTGCACAGAGACTTTGTTTAATCCTGGATTCTGGTATTCTGATTCCTCACTGGCTTAACCACAGCACTGCAAGATGCACACACTGATGCAGTGAGAAACTTTTACCTTCTCCAGGTGGTGAAGCGGAAGAGAAAGCAGAAGCAATAACTTATGAACTAGTAGCTTCTGTCTTCCCCACTGATGTTTTAAAATGCTCATTTCCATTGTCCTGTGAGGAGCAAGGAGTTGGACTTGGTGATCCATGTAAGTCCTCTCCAGCTTAATATATCCTATGATTGTATGATTCTCATTATCCATTTTCTCTGGTAGTTGTTAGGATGCTTGGAGGATTTTACTCTCCTACACTGGTTTGTTGTACAGTCAGTGGCAGATGTGGAGGCATGGCCTGGCCAGGCTAAATCTGGCCGTGCTCCTCACACAGGCAGCATTTACTGCTGGGTGAAACCTTCCCTCCTCTTAGAACCATACAGGGAATAGGATGAAGAATCTCATCTAAGCCTTCCTTTTGAGTGTCCTTGCAGACATTCTGTTGCCCTGACTGAACTTAACCTCATGTAAACCTGCCTGGTGCTGTTGCTGTCTCCCTGCAGTACGAGCTGGCCACGGGGCGGTTCCCTTACCCCAAGTGGAACAGTGTGTTTGACCAGTTGACACAAGTAGTGAAAGGAGACCCACCACAGCTGAGCAACTCAGAGGAAAGGGAGTTCTCCCCCAGTTTCATCAACTTCGTCAACTTGTGGTAAGTGTGTCCTGCTGAAAGCACTTGGGCTTGTTTTGTCACTGCTGGGTATTTGACAAGGGTCATGTGCCCAGCACCTCCTGGCTTTTTTTCATGTTCCTGCACCAGCATGAGGGTAAGGACCTCTCACATTTCAGTGGTTTGTAGGTGATGGGGGACTTGTCCAGGTGGCAGCTGAAGGGCAGACATTGGAAACTGCTCTTCAGGGAAGGGGTGAGGAGAAAACCTCTGAGTGGCTGTGCTAAGGAGAGGCATGGTAAGACCCATGGTAGGAGGTTTGTGTGAGCAGATAGGGGCCTAGCCTGTGCATTCTGTTCCTTGTTGTCACAGAGCCTTGGGACAGACCTGCTGTTTGCCCTTTCTTCTGCAGTTTGAAGCCAGAGACACTGGGCAGCGTTGTCCCTTTATCGGGCAAAGAGGATCTGTACTGTCCTGCCTTTGCCTGGCAAGGCTGGGAGCCTTCCTGCCCACTTCTTGGGCTGGGCTCAGCACAGTGACTGCCAGGACCTGTGGCTGTGGCTTGCTGGGTTGTTGGCTTCATGCCTTGTGTGAATTGAATGTTGAGATCAAGACTGGAGATGGTTTTCTGCAGGCAGGGCCTCTGCAGCCCTGTGTGGAGGATCTGTGGTGCTGCTGAGGGGAGCTTGGGGAGTCTCCCCACCTGCCAGAGCTGTGGGGTCCTGCTTAGGGTAAGGGCTGATTGGGAATTTTCTGGTGAAGCATTTTTCTATCTAAATGAGAAAGGTGGTCAATATAATTTTGTTAACCAAAGCACAGGTGAGATCCATCAGTGTGACCTGCATTTGTCTTCTGGGACCTTCTGCCTTGAGCAGACCAGGTGATGGACATCCCCAGCACAGGGGTGGCCACCTCAAAGCTCTGTGACACAGGAAGGCTCAGCACTAGACAATTTCAACTTTCAAGAGGTTTTGTTTCAGAACTTTCCATCCTCTGGAGGTGATTTTTGGGTTTGGATTGTAGTCCAGTTCAGAATTACAAATTTTTAAGGACGCCAGCCCCCTGTGAGGAAGGCCTGGTTATTGTTTTGGGGATGCAGAAAATCAAGCATCAAGATGGTTTGTTGCTCAGAAGTTTCTATTTTTCAGTCAAAACTGAAACTGCAACTGTAGCATTTGCTTAGAAAGGTCAGAATTGCTTTCCTCGTGTACAAAACAAGCACTGGTGTGTTTCCACATAGTTCTCCATGGAGATGCCATATCATCAGACTTTGCAAAGCCAGGAACTTGCTGTGGTGCCCTGTGAGTTTGGCTCCAAATCATCCAGCAGAGGAGCCTGTGCAGCATCTCCATTAAACAGCCATGTCTTTGGATGCAGAACCATGGAATGGTTTGGGTTGGAAGGGGCCTTAAAGGCCACCCCATTCCAAGCGCCTGCCATGGGCAGGGACACCTTCCACCAGACCAGGCTGCTCCAAGCCCTGTCCAACTTGGCCTTGGACACTTCCAGGGATGGGGCAGCCACAGCTTCTCTGGGCAACCTGTGCCAGGGCTCTACCAGCCTCACAGCCAAGAATTTCTTCCTAATAAACTAATAAAACTACCATCCCCCTTGTCCTGTCACTTCCTGCCCTTGTAAGAAGTCCCTCTCCAGCCTTGCTGTAGGTCTCCTTTAGACCCTGGAGGGGGGCTCTATGGTCTCCTCAGAGCCTTCTGTTCTCCAGACTTATCAGGTCAGTTTGTATTTCCACCCCCTTTCCCCTTCCTGGGGCCGCTACTCCGGATCACACACAGCACACAGAGCCCGGGGCAGATTTCAGCCTGATTCTGGGTTTTGTTTAACCTGGTTTTGTAAATAATCTGACTTCTGCCTGGAGTATTAATGGGGTCTTCATAGCAACACTGCAATAAATATTTCTCGTAATAACCTTTAGTTTGGTGCAAACAGTGATCTGTGGGGTTACTAAGCTGGCAGGTCAGGTTCCCAAAGGCTGTGTGGTGGGTGATGACATAAACATCCCACAGATGTGCATCTAAGCGTCTTCTGGGTTTGTGCATTCAAGAGTCAGGAAAAATGTCGAAAGAGAGTCCTGCAGTATCACTGCTAGGATAGATCAGTGAGGAAAGGATATTGTCATAGAATCATGGAATCACAGAATGGATTTGGTTGGAAGAGATCTTAAAGCTCACCTGGTTTCACCACCTGCCACAGGCAGGGACACCTTTCCACTGGACCAGGTTGCTCCAAACCCCGTCCAACCTCGGCTTGAACCCTCCCAGGGATGGGGCTTCTCTGGGCAAGAAACATTTATTGAACATTTCAGTGTTAAAGAGTTCCTGATATTTCTTTCAGCACTGTGAATGCCTAGGTCGAACATTTTTCCCCTTCAGCCCAACTTCCTGAATTAGAGGCTTATCTGGAGTCCCACTCCTGGAACTGCTTCCTACAGCAGTTCAATTTTCTGCTCTGAAGTCTCCAGTCTGTGCTTGGCTTCAGCAGCTATGGAGCCCTGAGCTCCTGAGGATCAGGATCCTTGGAACTAGAGTTCCTGTGCAGTAGTGTGTGGCTCCTGGTGCTGCCAGTGGCCACCCCAGGCAAGCAGCTTCACATTGAGCTGGGAAAGGAATGAGAGATTTCTCAGAGTGCTTTAGGAAAGGGTGTGTGGACATTTGAGAGCAAAGCTCGGTCTGTGAGCTCAAGTTTTGCTTTGTTGCCTTACAGGTGTTGCAGGAGCAGATTGGAGCCCCCAGAGAGCCTTGATGGGGTCAGGCAGGGAATTACTCTGGGGTGGCAGAAGCCTGGAGAGGGCTGTGTGGGACCAGTCACTGGTTTTGTGCCCCCTCTGCCCCACAGGCTCTGGTGACCCTCAGCTGCTCCATGGGGTGGAGCTGTGGTGTGTGCTGGAGTGTGTGCTCCACTGTGGTGGTGCTGGAGATGGAGAAAGGCCCAGCCAGAGCTCCTGGGGATGGAAATGCAGCTGTTGGGAATTAGAGTGACTCCCTTTGTTTGGGAAAGGTGCCATATCCACCCATTTTCTTCTCAGTGGTGCAGCTCTGGCTCCTGGGGCAGGGGCTGTGGTGTCAGTGTCACCCAGTCCATCCCCTCTCTCCACCATGTCCCCTGGGACAGGGCTTTGGTGGCCTTTGGTGCCACTCGCTGGCCCCTGCCCACACAGCTGGGATGCCTGGGAGGGAGGGAGGCAGCTCCTGTGGTCACTCACAGTGCAAGGATGGATTTTCCGGGAAACCACAGGCAGTGAGTCCCCCTGGACAGCAGTGGGCTCAGCATCATGTCCTGTAAAAATCCGTATTTGATGTCTGTAACATTTTCCCCCATCCCACCTTCTCCTAATTCTCTTTCTGCTTTCTTTAGCCTTACAAAGGACGAGTCCAAAAGGCCAAAGTACAAAGAGCTTCTGGTGAGTGCACAGTGTATCTGAGCTGGGGTGGCTCTGCAGTCACACAGCAGGGCTGGGACACACGTCCCCTCCTCAGGCCATCCTGGCAGGGTGTTCAGCTCCAGGGCTGGAGGAGGAGCACCACCTCCATGCCACTGCCATGGGTGTCTGTCCAGCAAGGCGAGAGATCAGCAGGGGAAGGTGCCCTGTGGCATCAGATCAGGGTCCCTGCAGGGCTGTGAAAGGGGTTTGCCTGGTGTCCCGGCCCAGGGCCACCCTGACATTACAAACCCGCTGCTCTGAGCTGGGTCTGGCCAGTGCGGCCTCCTGGGCAGAGCTGAGAGTCAGGGTTCAGGAGAGCAGGGCTTGGGTTTGACTTCCACAAGCCACTCCCTGTCTCTCCTATCAGCTCCTGACACTCTAGAGTCCTGTCCTACCTCCATTAACCTCCCACATTAAAGACAGATTCCCAATGTGGAAAAGCCACAGAGCAAGCTGTGTCCTGTGGCCACCACTAAGCCCTGTGTTCTTGCACCAGGCAAAATCACCTGCTCAGCTTTTATCTGGGGAGCCAGCATGTGGCAGGAGGGCAACTTGTAACCTTGTTTTTTATCTGATTTCAGAAACATCCCTTCATCCTGATGTATGAGGAACGCACAGTGGATGTTGCATGCTATGTTTGTAAAATCCTGGATCAAATGCCAGCAACTCCCAGCTCTCCAATGTACGTGGATTGATATTGCTGCTACATCAAACTCTAGAAAAAGGACTGAGGGAAACAAGCTGTAAAGAATTTTCATCACATATTGCAGTGTTTTTAATGCTCGCCCAGACACCATGTGCAATAATATTGGTGTTATTTCCATCCTGTCTGTATACTGTTGTCACATATAAAGTGCATCCCTGTAATACCTGATCACACAGTGTTAGTGTTGGTCACAGAGAGACCTCATCTTGCTCTTTTGTGGACATATTCATGAAATGTGGAAATAAGTACATTTATTTGTTGACCGTGATTGGATAGCACCTAAAATTAATTTCTAGACTCAAAACTTGGAGAACTTCTCAGCAGCTACTGGAAAGATTTTTCTCTCAAACTCTTCCAATTGTTGTTTCAAGTAATAATAAAAAGCAAACAAACAGAAGTTAGGCGTTGTCTGTCTGAACATTAAGAGACTTTGCCTGGCGGGAGAAGAACTTGCTTAACCAACGAGATGCTTTGCCTTCTGGAGCTGGGAAGGCAAAGGAGAATTTTATTCTTCACAAAGTGCAATAGATTTACTGCTATGAAATTCTGTTGCTTTACAGTCGCAGTGTACTTTCTGGGGACAGTGTGCTCAGCTGAACTTCCTGTTAAAGAGAGATCATGTTAAATATAGTGAATATGTCTTTACCAAAAATATGTTGCATTGAAAGAGGCTAACATTAAACTATTGAGATGGGACATAATGTATTCTTCCTCCTTTTACCAAGCCAGCCACTCTTCACTCTTAACTAGGTGTCCTGTAAATTGTTACCTGGTAAGATAAGACCTTTGACCTGAAGAATTATTAAACTACTTGATTGAATTTAACCTGCTTGTGACCTGGTTTATAGTGCTCACCACCCTCTGGCTTTGCTTTGCCTTTGCCCAGTGCTGTCCACAGAGGCTGCAGCTGCTTTAGTGTGCTGTGAGTTCTGGCCACTGTTTGTCGTGTTCCTTCTGTCCCCAGCCCTGGTGCTCTTGCCTTTTCACTGGCCCAGCCCTCCCAGCCCAGTGTCCCTCCTGAGTCCAAACCTCAGCTCTTCTGTCTCGCCACTGCCGGCAGGATGGACGGGTGTCCTGGGCTGCCACGGGCTCTGTGCCCATCACACTCTGCTGACCTTGCTGGAGACTGTTCACCACCTTCTGGATACTGAACCTCTTTTGTGACCCTCCATAACTCCTGTTGCTGCACCCTGGAGTGAACCTCCCTGAGACTGGTGGGTGCAGAAGGAGATGAGGGAGTGTCTAATGCCTTGAGGATTCTTAACTGGCCCAGCAAGGCCGGGCAAGCTGTCATCTTCTGGCCCATTCCTAAGTGAAGCAGCACATCAGGCTTTATTCTGTTGGTTTTAATTGACGTATTTTTCAGAGATTAATTTTTCCTGAAAACTTCTCCAAACATTGCAGTTTTCAGGTTGAGTAGCACACCAGGGATAAAATGGAAGCTACAAGGGTCTCTGCTTTCCATTTTGGGCTGGTTTAGGCACTTGCTAGGACTTCACCAGTGTTGGAGCAACCTCTTGTGAGAGCTCTGCAGCCAACCTGGACCCAGGCTGCCATGGGAGTGAGGGCACTGTGGTGCTGGCAGGACCCCAAGGAAGGGCTTCAAACCAAAGCTACCGAGTGCAAACCAGGCTGGTGCGGGAGCACCGAAGACCAGCCCATCCCAGCTGGGAAATGAGAGCCAAGCCATGCTCCTGGGACAGCTGGTGTTCCTGCACCACAGAGGTGACATCTCGCAGCACTGCACGTCTCCCACTGGCACCGAGGCCGGTGTGAGCCCTGGGGATCCCTTAGTCCTGGCCTTCCTGGACTCTGTTCCTCTTGGGCTGCTCCTCAGGCGAGGTAGTCACCAAAGTCTTCCCAAAACAGACAAGGCAGAGCTTTCTGGAGTAACTGGTCATTCCTGGCAGCTCTGGTGCATCCCACGGAAGAGTCAGTTGAACCCGTACATGGAGCGCGTGAAGTGATTCTGCCCTCAGCCCAGAGCCTTTCTCAGGTAACTCCCCATGGAGCTGTGATTCCTCTTTCCAGCCTTCAGCACCCTCTAATGGGACCATGGACCCTCTGTGTCCCATGGGGCAAGGGCAGCCACACGTGCACAGGCTGTCTGCCTCCACTGTGCATCTCCCCAGTGACAGGGAGCCCAGAAACCTTTCAGAAGGCCAGCACACCCAGAACACAAGCACCTGCCTTGCTCTGCCCTTTTGGGAGGGCTGGGCCCGTGCTCTGGTGCTGACCCGTCTCAAACAGCAGGACCAGTTTGCTGGGAATGGAAAGGAAAAGCTCTGATCTGCCAGTGACAGTCAGGGCTGAGGTGCTGTGGCCTGGGTGACCATACAGGACAGGTTTAGCCTATTCAACATAGATTAATACCAATTATTAAGGGTGCACAATTGATTGCAATGTATCTTTGTTAAAAAAAAAAAAAAAAGAAAAAAGGTGTATAGTGTTCAGAAGCTGTGAAAATAGTGTAAGAACTGTACATTGTGAATTCTGGTTATTTTTTTCTTGTACCATAGAAAAAAATGTATAAAAAAATATCAAAAAGCTGATGTGCAGGGACTTTGCCTTATTGTCTGTAAAATGAAGCTCAGGAACATAACTGCTTCAAAGAGCTTCCCAATATTTTATCTGGTATCCTGGTTTGACTTCCTCCTCTATTTAAGCTATTATACATGGATCAGAGTGTTTATGTACTAATTCTATCCTTTTGCCTGCAGGTCAGTTGTAATAAAACTAAGATGCAACTGTGACCTTGTTATTTTCATTTTGTGAGGTCAGACATGAATGGGAAGGTTCACTAAGAGCTGTGGAATACCTGCCTTCAGGGTCTGTCCTCCAGGTGGAGGAGGGAAGCAGCCTTTGAATCTGGTTGTGCTAAATAAAAGAAGTGTAGGGAGCCCTGGATATATTCTCTCTCTCTGGAAGACTGCTGGGCCCTCTGCGTGATGTGGGTGCCTCTCAGGTGGGCACTCGGAGGTTCTGGAGTTTCTCAGGACCTGTGAGGAGGGCAGGTGGCTGTGCCCATGCCCCAGGAAAAGGGCAACCAATACTCCCAGTCTTGCAGGCTGATTCAGTTTTGCAAGAGCAGCCAAGGTCTGCAGAGCTCAGATATCTCAGAACCCCAGGTAATTCCTACTGCCTGGTGCTGGGATAAGTGTCTCTCCTGCCTGGAAGCTATGGAGGGCTTGGAGTCTGCCCTGTCAAGTGGAGCCCAGGAGCCCCACTGGGAAAGAAGAGTGTCAGGGTAGAGGGCCCAGCCACGAGTGCCTGTTCTGCTCCACCTGCATGGATGGGATGGTCCCAGGAGTGCCCAGCTCAGAGAGGTGAAAGCCAGAGCATCCTGCAGGGATCACTGGTCATGCCACAGCTCAGGATCAGGAGTACTTGGGAATGGGTGGATCGCCTGGCATCAGCCCTTGCAGTGTCTCATCACTTGGAGGGTGACAGTTGTGTCAAGAGAAAGGAAGGCAGGTCATGGTGCTGAAGAAAGTCTTACTGTATAGAGATACACAGTGGGAAAGGTTCACGTGCCTGCAGTCTGTCAGTTTGCCTAAATTCCATGTTTGCACCACACCAAACCCTTTTCTGGAACTTCTTGTTGCCAGCATAATACTTTGGAGAATTTTGGATCACCTGCTATCCTCACTCTTCAGTCAGAATCCAAGATCGCTCATTTGGTGAAGGCAGAAGACAAAGTCTGAGCACACACCAGGGAGGGTCCTTCCCTGCTGGACAGCCACTGGAGAACCCAGATCCTCATCTTACAGTTCCATGGATTGGGGCTGCTCTGGGACTCTGTTCCTTTGGCACTGCCGCCTGCCTTTGCATCCTGGGATTTGCCCTGAGGAAGCTGTCACAGCTGAAGGACCTGACAGAAGCTGGTGGCTGCATGTGAGTCCACCTGCCCATCCCTGCACAGGGTGTTCCTGTGCTCTGCAGGAGGGAGAGGATCCCTCTCAGCTCTGTTCCCCTGTGACTGACATACAGGAGGGAACATATTTGCAGACATTTCAGTTCCTCTCCGCTGCTTCTTGTTGAACTCATGTTCCATTTTTCCTCTGGACTCTTCTCTTGCCCATCTGTCCTTCACTCCATTGCTGAGGGTCCCATTGTCACAGTGTCACTGCTGAGATGGTACAGAAAACCTCCCACCACGTCCCAGATGCCCCTGTTGTCTTCAACAGGATCCATGTCTGCACAGTGCCACTGTTACTGCTCCTGGGAGCCCTTGGACAATCCCAACCTTCCTTGCTTGAGTGACATATGATGGCTTTCTCCAGCCCCGGAGCTGGGATTCTTCCTGTGGACACCACAGTCCACACAGCCTCTCCCTGTGTTTTTCCATATTTGGTGCCAAGGCTGAGGAGCCAGTGTTTGGACCAGCCTTCCAGAAGACTTGGAGCCACTGGCCACTGCCTTTGCTCAGTGGCCCAGACTGGCACCTCACACCAGTTCCTCACACCTTTGTGCCCACTGGCCTGGCTGAGGTGCTTCTCAGAGTTTCACCAAGCATCAGATAACATCCAAAAGAGCACACTGTGGTCTGTTATGGTTATTGTGTGTCTGGGGAGCTCCAAGACCAGCTTTGAGGTTTGGATGAGCTCAAACCTGCCTGGACCCAAGCAGGGTGAATGCAGATGTGCTGGTGTCCTGTCAGGAGCACTTCGAATTGAATAGGTTGTATTCCCACTAATATTCTGGCATGGCTTCCCCTGGTCTTCATCCCAGCCCTGCGTCTCCTTTGGTGGCCAGGTGAGTACAAATGAAGGGTTCAGGCCTGTATTACAGAGGGCTCCCCTGTGCTGGCACTGCTAGGGCACCTCCAGTGCTGTGTCCAGTTCTGGGCTCCTTGTGATGAAAAGGACATTGAGGGGCTGGAGCGTGGCCAGAGAAGGGAACGAAGCTGGGGAAAGGTCTGGAGCACAATTCTGATGAGGAGCTGCTGGGGGGGCTCAGCCTGAAGAAAAGGAGGCTCAGGGGGGACCTTCTTACTCTCTGCAAGTCCCTGACAGGAGGGGGGAGCCGGGGGGGGGTGGGTGGGTCGGGCTCTGCTCTCAGGGAATGAGGAAAATGGCCTCAAGCTGTGCCAGGGGAGGCTCAGGTTGGACATCAGGAGGAATTTCTTCCTGGAAAGAGTGGTCAGGCCTTGGAAGGGGCTGTCCAGGGAGGTTTGGAGTCCCCACCCCTGGAGGTGTCCAAGGAAGGACTGACTGGCCGTGGCACTCAGTGCTCTGGGCTGGGGGACAAGGTGGGCACAGGGTGAACTCGATGGGCTGGGAGGGCTTTTCCAACCTCAAGGATTGTGGGATTCTGTTAATACCATAAGTGCTGCTTTTCAACACAACTCCATTTTCTCTTTGACTCCTGATAGAATTCACACACGTGGCCATTGCTTTGAGCATAGTAAGGGTCCAGGGAAAGGAAGGGCTGCTCTGAGGAATAAGAAAACAGCTACCGAAATTTTTTCTTTATGTTAAAAGCTGTGCAAAGCGCTTGGAGAAGAGGATGAAGCACAAACTCCCTCTCCTGGAGAAACAGAGCACCGTTGTACTGGAAATAGAACAGCAGGGCTGCTCTGTGGGGCACCTGCCAGACAGCTTTTGTCTTTGCAAAAATCCCAGATGGAAAGGCTGGACAGGCCTTACCATCAGGAGAATGGGGCATGTCCAGACAGCAAATCCCTGCTCATCTGCAGCAGCAGAGCTGAGTGCAGGGCTGTCACTCCGCACATGTAGCTGTGTCAACAGTCCCAAAAGCATAAGCAGGCAGGCTCTGGAGGGCTGGAAGGGGTTGGTATGTGCAGGAAGGAGCTTCTCACACCTGAGGAGTGCTGGCTGGCAAGGCTGTGTGTGGTAAAGTCTGTGATATCTGTGGGGCTGTCTATGCCTGTGCCTGTGCCTGTGGGCGCAGACACCAGAGCTACACTGAAAACCATCAGAGGCAGTGCTTTGTGTGAGCCCAGCACCTCGTTGGACACCAGACTCCTGCTCTGGCTCCCTGGCAGCCATGCCCTGTTGTCCTGACCAAAGCACTTCTGCTCTGTACCGCCTTTTCCTAGACTTGGCCCGTACTCAACATAAGTCAGTTCTCACAGATAGAAAGTCAAGAGGAAAATGAGGGCCAGCAAAATTCAGATGCCTCAATTCCCTCTGTGCCTCCGGGAAAAAATTTGCTTTGCTATCTGACCATGCAGGCAGTTCTGTGCCTTGGCCAGACAGGAGAGAGCAGCTTGTTGGGTGGAGGTGGAAGCAGCCAATGTGGCAGTGCAGGTCATGTTCAATCAGATTATTTGAGAAGAGGGGGAGATCCTGCCTGAGCTTCCAAGAAAAACAGGTTTCTCACCAGGTTCAGAATGGGCTAGCAACCCCCCTACTACAGCACCCTGACAGCTCCGTGATGGACTGATTCCAGGTGATCCATCTTGAGAGGCTGTTGCAACTTTCTGAGAAGAAAGAGCTTCATTGTGAGGCCCTGCAGACATTGTCAGAACCAGTTGATGAGCCCTCCAGTTTGTGAGCATCCCCTTGGGAGGAAGCTGCAGACCCTGGTGAGGTCTCCCCTCAGTCTCCTCCAGGCTGAACAAGCCCAACTCCCTCAGCCAATCCTTGTATGGCTTCCCCTCAAGACCCTTCGTGCTGGCGAATGGTGGGATGTTGTGGCTCCAGCCTGTGCATAATGTAGCTCACAGCTGATCTCCTGGTTCCCTGCACCAGCATCCTGTGTTTCTTTCTTTTTCCCTCTGCACCCAGACTTGAGCTGGAAAAGCAGGAGGGAACTAAGTAAGAAAGGAGGACAGAAGGATTCAGAGACAGAAGGATTCCTGGAACTGCACATCAGAGTGACTTCCTGAAGACATTTGAACCTCATCCCAATTTCAAGGGGTTGGTGGAAACCACCTTGAAATCCAGCCAATTCCTGCTTCCTGAAGAAATGTCAGTGCGACTGAAGCCACCTTTTTGGTGAGATCACAGCACCAACGTGTGACTTGGATGTCAGAACATTTCCAGAGAGGGGGCAGAGCTCCTGGCAGGTGCTGACTGAAGGTGGCACTGGGGAGGGGTTATTTGGGTAGGAGAGATTTGGGTGTCCCTGGAGAACATGTTATCCCCAGGTGAGCAGTGCAGAAGATGCTCCTGGGCCTCCTCTGGGGTCCTCTGCTGCTGCTGCCTTGGAGCCCAGTAAATGCATTGCTGCTGCTGCTACTGCTGCTTTGGTATAAATTTTTCAACTAATAACCGGTAGTACTGAGTAGTTCTGCTGTGTATAAATATCCTCTATGCAGCTGGAGTAGAATGGGCTTTGGAGGACAAGACATGACAGCAGAGGTTGCAGGAAGAGGCACAGGGTTCTTGAGGCTACAAACACCTCAGCAGTGGTCACTGGTCATCAAAGGGATGGGATTTGGGGGTAGGGTAAAACTAGCCTTAAACAAAAAGAACAAAAACAAGCCTCTGGCAGAAGGAAATCACAGATACAGCAATTCAGGTGTAATGTGGGGTTGGTTACAAACCAAGGAAGGATGAGCATGTTTGCAAAGGCGCTCCTCCAGGCAAAGGCTGAGGCTACTGCTTTGTGCTACAACACCCCACACCCTCCTCCACTCTGAAAGCCCCAGAGAGGCAGTGGAAGGTGAGCAGGGCCTCCAGAAAAAGGGGAGCACAAGTATGTCTGTGAGCACTGATTTTTACTGTATGTAACACTTCCGGTGTATGTTAACTTCTAACAGTCATTTGAACTAAGTAAACCTAATTCTTTAGTTCTGTGCTTAATATGTTAATGAAACTACCAATAAATTCATGGATTTGTATAAAAACATGTTTCCTTTCATCTGCAACAAAGTGTTAAGTGTAAGGAATTGGTAGGAATACAAGGAACTTAGTTCCTAACTTGCATGCAACGAATTGGTAGAAATTTGAGGGTGGGAGTGCTGTGATATAAAAAACCAAAACTCTGTGAAGGACACACAGCCAAGGTGTGCAGGTAGTTCTTAGGGTCTAAAAACCCCTGGCCATAGAGCTGGGTCCCTGCCAGTGCTCCAGAGTGAACAAGTGTCTGGGCTTTAAAACCAGAACTTGCCTTTGCTGAAGCCCCCAAGACCCTCTGCCCATCCTGCACAGCCTCAGGTGGCCTCAGGTGCTGCAGACAGGCGGGTGACAGCAGGTCGGGGGCGTAGAGGTCCATGCATGGGTGAGGAATGGCCCTGGTGTGTCCCCAGTTCCCCTCCCCAGTGAGTCTGGGGTGGGCAGAAGCTCTGGGGGAGGTGGCCAGGGATGAGCAGAGGGATCTGGATGGGTGGAGGGTGGCAGTGTGCTTGGGGAGGGGGATGCTGAGCAGGTGTGAGGGGCTGCACCCGCTGGCAGTGGTGGCTCTGGGTGGGTGATGAGGTGCCAGGGCTGCACAAGAGGAGCCTGAGGGGCCCTGAGGACTGGGCTGGGGGTGCTGGTGGTGTGGAGGTGGCACAAGGGTGGGGTGGGGTGGGGTGCAGCAAGGGGTCCTGGGGGTGCTACTGTGAATGTCACAGGATGAGGGAGTGGTGGAATGCACTCCAGTTGTGGCACCGGGCTCTGGGGCTTTTAGTCCCCTCCATGTGCAGGGTTCTGTGATGGGCACATGTAAGTTCCTACTTATGCTGCCACCTCATCCCACCCCACCAGGGCAGAAGGGCTGAGAAACAGGTATTGTTTCCCCATGTCACTGGGGAGAGAAACTGTGCTTTAACCACAGTCTATCTTGACCTGGGAGCTGGTGGAGAGATGCTGTGGATGTGTCAGTGCCTGTTGTGGAGGAAACATTGGATGGAAACACTGAGCTCACATTTTAAAAACCTCATACAGGCATGAAAAATGTTAATTTGACAATTGGAACTTTTTTTTTTTTGCTTTGTATTTCCTCTATTTTTCAGGACTTAAGGCCCAGAGAGAGTGGGACATCACTGGGATCATTCAGCTTGGTATTGAGAGGAAGGAAAATCCCAGAACCCTAAATTCCTTGGGACAACCTGTGTGGGAAAATCACCTACACATGGAAGGCTGAGTATGAACTGACCCAAGGCAACGCGAGGAAAGAGCTTGTCCCATCCCAGTGTGTCTTCCCAGGAGGCTGCTCTGGTGGGGCTGGAGGGCCACTGGCTGGGGCAGAGCTGGGCTGAGCTCTTCTCCATGCAGGATTTGCTACTGGGATTGTTTGGAGATTGGAAGGAGACCTCAGGAGACCCTCTGATCCCTCCCTCTGCCCGCAGCAGGTCCCTGGTCTGGACTCAGCTGCCCCAGAAGCGCTGCTCCAAACTTTGGCACCTGACAGGTATCTTTCCTGCACTTCAGAGCTGTGACTCCCTGGACCACTCACTCTGCTTTTTGCCTTTTACAAGGGGGCACTGGCAGCACAGGTTCCCAGCTGCTCTGCAGGTGCAGCAGCACAGGCAGGCTCTCCTCAGCAGGGCAGGGGAGTGGTCCAGTGCATCACTATTCCTGGAACAATCCTAGGCTGTCTTGTCTCATTCTCTGAGTAACCATGACCTGGCTCAGCCCATGCAGTTTATCACAGCACAGCTGGCTGCAGGATGTGGGTTAAAGCTTAAAAGATGTTCATAGGAACATAGGTTATTTGTTCATCTACATCTTTTCATATTCACTTGAGCCATATCTCAGGACCATTCCAGCTTCAGCCTCCCTGTGCCCCACCTGGGTAGTCCCTCCCTGCACACAGGTGGGCAAATACCTGGGGAATCTTTTCTAATCAAAGGAAAATGTGATGGACCTGGAATAGACGCAGGGGTAGCAGGGGGAAGGAGCCAAGGTCCTCCTAGGGAGAAGGAGCCAAGGTCCCAGCCTGCTCTGCCTGAGGGCAGCAGGAGGTTTGGCTGCGAGCCCAGTGCTGGCAGAAATGCCAAGGGGCTTGGGCAGGGTGCCAACCACTGCCTTTGAAGGGGACCCTGACCAGAGAAGTGGGGTCTGCAGGAGAACAAAGCAAAACCAGAGCCAACAGAAGAAAGAGCCAGCAGAAACAAGAGATTCCGGCTGCTGTGTTCAGGAATCTTCCAGGAGAAACCACAGCTGTGAAAGAAATACTTCTGCCCTTGAAGGACTGTAGCTGTCCCAGGGCATGGAGCTGGCACCAGATGGTGGCAGCTGGGATGGCTGTGGCTGTCCCAGTGGTGAAATCAAACAGCAAACTGCGAGTAGACAGAGTGGCAAGACAAGGGTTTTAATAATGAAAGTGTTGCTGGTAACATAGGTAAGGAAATGTGCTTGCTTACAGGTTTGAAGCTGACAGCATCCCTTTAAATAAGGAAATACATTTGCTGAGAGGAGAAAGTTACCTGGAGAGCCCTGTACAAGGCTGCAGTGGAGCAGCTAACACTACTCTGGGTCAAGTGCTCTGAATATTCTCCACAGACTGGCTTCTAAAAATCTCTCACTTAGAAAAAGAAATTCTTTTTAAAAAAAGGCAACCTGTGATTGTCTATCCTAGCAGTGCCCTGTGACATTTGTACAGTAGAAAAGTGGTGCTTTAAATAGTGACTTGAAAGCTACTGCCATGTGCTTTATACAGCATGCAACAACACCATGGACTGGGGACCCCACCGGGGCTGCAGAGCCACCTCCGACAGCTCCAGCATCCCTGGGGAAGTGCCACGGGAGCCATGGCCAGGCTGGACCTCCTCCCAGTGGCTGCATCTCCGTGTGCTGTCCTTCCAGTAACACAAATATTAAATACACTCAGTCTGTAAATAGTTTAACAATCTTTGTCAGCAACAATATTTACTTAGGCAAAACCAGAATTGCAAAGAACAGACGTGTCCATCACACAGTCTGCAGCAAGTTCTTTGGTGGAAGCGAAGAAGTGAAGCAAAGGCTCCTTCTTGCTAGAGCCTGAGGAAGAATATTGCACAGAGACTCATAGGAGACATGCTGGTGATTCCAAATGGGAGCATCACTGCGGGAGAGCTTCCTTCTCTGCCGGCTTTGGGAGAACGGGCTCCTCCAGGCTCGGTGATTCACAGCTGTTCCCCGGTAGCCTTGCTCCGGACTGGGGGAGCAGTGACACTCGAGTAAACTCGGGAAGAAGGGGATGACTGCTGAGGACTGAGGAATAGGTAGAAGGATGGAGGGTAGATGGCAGAGGAGGGGAGGCAGCACAAGCAGAGGCTCACACAGACCCACAGCCCTGCTCCATGTGCCAGTCACTGAGTGTCCCTGTCTGGCTCCCCTTGCTCCTGGATCAGGTGGGTAATGAAGATCACCCTGACCTGGCTGTGCACAGAACAGCCCCTCCAAAGCCCAGCTGGTTCTTTCATACCATTTGCTCCTACCTTGGACCAAAATACATCACACATGTCTGTGTGTCCCATGGATGTGGCACACAGCCGTTCCACTGGGATGGCACATCCCTGTGATACCTGCACCCGCCTCCTGAACACCTGCCTCCAACCTCCACAGCTCTCTGCTCCAAGGTCACAGCCTGATCCAGTTCAGACTGCAGCCACGATGGCTCCTGAGCTTTTTGCCCCTCAGCACATGCCAAGGTGCCACCATGAACATGGTGGTCTCCATCTCTCACCCCCCTGGAGCAGAGCTGGGCAAGGACTGGGCACTGCGGCTTCAGGGCAGGAGGGAAGCAGGAGCCAAGGCAAGAGACAAGGCTGCGCAGAGCCTCCTGCTCCACAGCCATGGCCTGGGCACAGCCAGGGTGAGGCCAGCAGGGTTGTCTGAAGAGCCTGGATAGAAAGGGAGAGGGAGAGGGAGAGGGAGAGGGAGAGGGAGAGGGAGAGGGTCAGAGAGGAGAGGGTCGGAGAGGAGAGGAGAGGGTCGGAGAGGAGAGGAGAGGGTCGGAGAGGAGAGGAGAGGAGAGGAGAGGAGAGGAGAGGAGAGGAGAGGAGAGGAGAGGAGAGGAGAGGAGAGGAGAGGAGAGGAGAGGAGAGGAGAGGAGAGGAGAGGAGAGGAGAGGAGAGGAGAGGAGAGGAGAGGAGAGGAGAGGAGAGGAGAGGAGAGGAGAGGAGAGGAGAGGAGAGGAGAGGAGAGGAGAGGAGAGGAGAGGAGAGGAGAGGAGAGGAGAGGAGAGGAGAGGAGAGGAGAGGAGAGGAGAGGAGAGGAGAGGAGAGGAGAGGAGAGGAGAGGAGAGGAGAGGAGAGGAGAGGAGAGGAGAGGAGAGGAGAGGAGAGGAGAGGAGAGGAGAGGAGAGGAGAGGAGAGGAGAGGGCAGCATTGGGCTCTTTGCTCTGTGATTTCCTGTTGCCACCCAGGTGAGGTCATCTCCCCATGCAGTCTTGTCATAAGCTGCTCCAGTTCTCATGAGAGTGACTACTAAAACTGGGGGAGAAAGACTAAAGAAAGAAAACTGAAGTTCTTGTCAATCAAAGGAAGTGTTTTTTCAGGCACTGGTGTCCTCTGTTGGGATGTGTCAATGGAGGAAAACCAAAGTATCAGAGTTGTGCTGTCAATTTGCAGTGACGGGAAATTCAAAGAAGTTTATATGCTGGGAAAATGACTCCAGTTTCCCCTGGATGAGGCACGTTAGCCCCGCATGTTTTCCGGCACGACAGAAACACGGCACTGCCTGCTGCAGGCTCACAGCATCCACCCCCAGCACCTCCCTTCACCACTGCTGCAGGTGCAGGTCCATGCTGGTGTTCAGGTTGAGGTCGGTAACATCCAGGAAATCGATGTTGAAGATGCTGGGACCCGCGGGGGTGAGTGACCCGAAGCCGGTGGCAGAGCTGGGGGGGGTGAGGTCCAGCCACTCCATTGTTTCCCATGGAGACTCAGTGAAACTCATTTGTAAACTGGAGCCTTCGGCAGGGGAAGGGGAGAGCTGGGTTTCCATGGGCGAGAGGGGAGTCTGTAAAATCTCCTGGGAGTTGAGCAGTTCATCTGCGGCTTTGCCAGAGAACCCCTCCATCATCCCCTCAAAGTGGGGCTCCTCTGTCCCCATCTTCAGCAGGGCCATGTCGCTGACCCTGCCCAGGGGGCTGTTCAGCAGCACCTCGAGGTGGGCGTCGCTGCTGCCCGGGCAGTGCTCAAAGGGCAGTGGCGTGGGGGGGACCTGCTCGAAGGGGGCTGGGGGCTTGGGGAGAGAGGCACCAGTGCTCCCTGGAGACACTGTTATCTGAGGTACTTTCTGGAGGCAGGACCGATCTTCCTTGGCGGTGGCTGGCATTTCTGTCAACAGATGAGAGGGATTTGAGGTGCCCTGGTAGTGCCCACCACTGCTGGGCACAGGGGTACCACCACAGTCCTCCACCTGGACTCCTGGGCTTCCCCCTGGAGACCTGCTCCCCACTCAATCCCTTTGGCACTGCTCACCCACCCCCTGCCACGGGAAACCTCGCACATTCCTGCTTTCTGACCTTGATCCCCTGGGTTTGGACACAGTCCCTAGGGCATGAGCACTGCTAGCTGTCCCCAAAGGGCTGGGATAGGGCACAGGGGAGGGCACCAGCAGTACTGTACATGGGAGATGGCACTGGCAGCACTGGGAATGGTGGGGGACACTGGGGGCTCAGTGTGGGGAGGGGGCTGGCAGCGCTGAGCACAGGCTGTTGCCCTGCTGCCCCTTCTCTCTGCACAGTCTGCACAGGTGACAGCCAAGCCCAGACCACCCCACCGGGATGACACACACAGGAACAGGTTCTGGGAGGGCTAATATGCCTTTGGATTCAATCTCAGTGGCTGCTGGCACAGGAGGGCTGATGAAAGCTGTGTTCAACTCAGGCAGCTCTGCTGGGGTGCACAGAACGCACCGAGGCTCAGGGACCAATGCTGGCTGGGAGGGGAAGCCCTGGAGGGGAACAGAGAAGCAGTGCATACCTCCACTCTCAATCAGCACGTCCAGGAGCTCATCCATCTGCTGACTTCGTGTCATCTGCTGCAGCAAACAACAAAGAGGAGAGTAGAGGGCATTAGGAGGAGAGTCTCTCCAGCCACAAGCCAGGTAGAAGGCTCTATATCCCCAAAAAGTTGGGTCTGGTCCCCACAAATGGCTTCCTCCCATGCAGGAGAGAGGCCACATCAACATGAGGCTGTCAGTGGTGTTCAGGTGGGCACTGCAGGGACCTGGGACACCACGGTGGATCCAGGGACCAAGGTGCCCTGCTCTGCCACCAACCCTCTGCTCAGCGGACACCACAGCCTGCCCTGTCCCAGGGCCACCAAGACACACTGACATTTTGGCCCTGGCACCTTGCACTGCCACTGCCTGCACTCCCTGCATTGCCCAGGCATCTTCCTCTCCCTGCCTGGAAACTGGCAGGACTTCCTGCACTCCAGCATGAGCCAATTCTCATCACTGCGACAGCACCACTCTGCATTCCTAAAGCCACCATCATTCCTGGCACTGAGGCTGCTGCTAGATTCTCATGGAAGGGGTTCATGGGCGATGGACAGTCCTCCCATGGGAACAGCACTCCAGGATAAGACTCAGGGGGCAGATGGCACAGAGCATTAACAACCCCTGCTGTTAATGGGCTAAGGAGTGAAGGTGAGCTTCCTGGTGACTGGGGAATGCTCAAGGGTCTATTCTTCACACAGCACTGAGCACCCCAAAGAGGAATACACCAGCACCCTGGATGTTTGAGGGGTGTCAGTGTGTGCACAGCAGACACTGTCTTGCCCAGTGTGGTCTCTGACTGCTTCATGGCAGCCAGTCAGCAGCTAACCCTTAAAAAAAGCCCATGCCTCTGAAAACAGGCCTGTTCTACCCAGAGACCCCAGAAGAGGTTGGAACTCCTGTAGCTGAGTCCCACTATCTGCAGAAGGACACCCTGGGCAGCCCCAGCCCTGTAGAAAACAAAAACCATGCAGTTACCTGCTTCACTGCATCCTCATAGGGTGGAGGCTGCTTTACCTCTGACAGGGCTGGGCTTGACTTACAAAAACTTGGGGATGGAATAGAAAACTTTTGACCTGCCTGCGCAGCCATCTGCTGGGGAAATACAGGGAAAGGGAGTCAGTGCACAGGGAGGCACAGAGGGAGGCCCAGCTCTCTCATCCCTGTTAAGGTCAGGCTGGGGCCAGGAAAAATAACTATTTTGTGGGTCAAACAAACAAAATGCCTGGTCTTCCAGCAGGGTAGAGGCAGGTAAACTAACTCCCTCAGCCTGGTTCTGAGTCCCAGGGCCAGGCTGGCCTCTGCTTACTGCTGGAGCATGGGAATGGTGCCCCAGAGCATCCTGGTGCTTGGCCCAGCCAGGGATGTGCAGGGCAAGGGGAAGACAGAGAGGGGCTGTTGGTGGTTGGCTGCACTTGGCCACCGATGTGGCACCTCCCAAGCTGTGTCCCAGCCCCTCTCCATCACTGCCTGTCTGGGGGCATCTCACAGAGCCCAGGCCAGGGAAGATCATGCAACAGAGGGAGACCTTCGCCTGTGCCAAACACCTGCATAAGATTGTCAGCTTTTTGCCAGGCTCCCATTCCAGGAGAGACCTCTTCTGAAGGTCCAGTGCCTGCCAGCTGCTGTCCCCATCACTTCTAGGCCCTTGTGTGTCCTTCCCCACTGCCTTGTCCCATGAGAGCCAACACCAGGGGAAGCAGCATCACCCCTGCAGGTTGGATCCAGGGGTGGATCCAGGGCAGCAGTGAGATCACTCGGCCTGGCCACGCACATCCTGGCCACCCTTCTGTGGAGAGCAGCTGGAAGGAACACCGTCCCTGGCTCTTGAGGAACAGCACTCCAGTGCTGGGCACAGAGTGGTTCTTGCTGAAGAAGGACCCTCACCCTTGGGAGTGTCTTGCAGGCAGCAGAGGAATGCTCAGGATGGTGGTGTCACAGCTGAGATGAGCTGCAGGACACCATGGGACCATCCCCTCCATATGCCCCTTCCTCTCAGGCTGGGAGGGAGAAGCTGGAGATGACCCCACAGTATCACTGCTCCCTCCTCACACTCACTGACCACTGCCCAGCTTTCCAGAGCAGCCCCAATGCCTCTCTGGAATATCATCTCACAGTACTGTGTCCCACTGCCTACTGCTCCCACAGCTCTGCCCCAGTGCTCAGTTCACCTCTACAGCCCCGCTGCTGGGGTCACCCCCTGCATTCCCTGCTCTTTGCCCCCTGCCCACTTCATCCTGCTCATGGCTCAGCTCACCCAAACCTGTGTTCACATCACCCTCTTCACCCCTGAAGCAGCCTCGCCACCTGCCTCACTCCAACCCCACTGCCCTCCATGCCCATCCCACTGGCAGCCCTGTCTCTGCCCCTCCTTGCCCTAAATCACTGCCCATTCTCACCTCACTGGCTGTGCTGGTGCCAACTGCCCATGGCACTGCTGGAGGGTTGGACACGGTGCCGTGCCCATGCTGTGCCGCCGTGCAGGGCTGCCCACAGTGCCTGCACCCTGGGGCACACGGTTGGGATGACCCCGCTCTGGGCTGGGCTGCTCCTCCGCGGCTGTGTGTGCTCAGCCTGGCCCTGCCGTGCCCCTCTCTGAGGCCTGTGTGCTCACCTGGCACCCTGAAGTGGGACAGGCCATGGGAAAGGTAGAGCTCCTCCCTGGGGATCCCCAGGAGGGAGCTGGGGTGAATTGGGCTGTGATCAGAAGAACTTTCTGGTGCTTTTTGTGTTGGCAGTGTGTGCTCCTCCCCAGGCATTCATACCTGTCCAGAGGGCTGAGTGAGGAGTGGTGGATGCTGCAGACCCTGCTGGGCTGGTGGCCTGGTGGGGAGGCACGAGCTCTATCTTGCATACCCCAACTGCAGGCCCTGCTTTAGCTTTCTGACAAAAGGTTTCCCGGGATAACTGCTCTCCTCCAAGCCAGTGGTGAAAATCCCTCACACACTGCTGGGAGCCACAATGGCTTGGCAAGATGCTGGAAAGCCCTGCAACCCTGCAGAGGGGTCTCCCAGGGGTGTAGGAACTGTGCCAGGGCTCTCCCAGGAGCTGAGGGATCCACGCTGGTGCTTCCCTGCTGTGTACAGAGCTGTGCCAGGGCTCCATGGGGCACAAGCAGCTGTGCCAGGACTCCCCCTGAGGGGAGAGGCAGCTGGATTTGGGCTCCTTTAGGGCAGAAGTAGCTCTGCCAATGCTTCCCCAGGGACGAGGGAGCTTTGCCAGGACCCCTCCAGGGGCAGAGGGAGCTGTGTCAGTGCTCAACCAGGGGCAGAGAGAGCTGTGCCAGGGCTCCCCAGGGCAGAAGGTGCTATGCCAGGCCTCCCCAGGGCAGAAGGAGCTGTGCCAGGGCTCCACGGGGCAGAGGATGATCTGCCAGGAGTCTCCCAGGACACAGGGAGCTCTGCCAGTGCTCACCTATCAGCAGAGAGAGCTGTGCTGGGGTCCTCTGGTGAAGAGTGGAGCTGTGCCAGGGCTTCCCTAGGGCAGCAGGAGCTGTTCTAGGGCTCCATGGGGCATGGGAGCTGTGCTGTGGCCCCCCCAGGGCAACTGGGTGCTGAGGCAAGGCTCCCCAAGACATACCCTGCAAAGAACCCTGCAGTGCCATCAGCTTCCAACCCATCCATCTGGGAAACTCTCTTCCTTTCCAGGCAGTGCCACGTGCTGCGACGGCCCCTGGGTGCCCAGCCCAAGTTCCATCAGTCCCGGGCTGACAGGCCAGGCCTGCAGTGGGCTGTGTGTGCCCGAGGGGGGCTGGGTTCACTCTCACACTCACCGGTGCTGTGCGGAGGCAGGAGCTGCCGGTCGGGGACCCGCTGTGCCCGTCCGCGGGCACGGGGGACACCGGGAGCAGGTAGTGGCTGTTGGGGGACGGCGGGAGGCTGATGTGCTGGGGGCTCTTGGCAGCCCCGAGGGGAGAGTGCTGGGGGGAGCACTGCGGGCTCAGGAATGTCGAGGAGGTGATGGTGCTTTGCCCCGCAGGCTCCAAGCAGTGGTTGTTTACAATGTGGGGCACCTGCGGCACCGCACGGTTACCGAGCTTGTCCGAGCTGCCTGCCTGGCCTTTCGAGGTCTTTTGTTTGGATGCAAATGGACAGCTGGACACAGCATTTTCTTGCTTGATGGGGACACTAAAGAAATGCTGAGCAGTCTGCTGCTTCTCCTCAAGGCCATTGCTTCTCTTTCGCTTCTGGAGCTGCATCCGCAGCTCTTCCACCTGCCTCTGCTCTTGCTGCAGCTTCCACGTCAGTTCATTTATGACCTTCTGCTTCTCCACCAGCATCTTGTCTTTCTCTGTGTCAATTCCTTCCAGTTCCAGCTGGATGCTCCCTCCGTTCATGCTGCTCATGAGGCTTTCTTCAGCACTGCCATGAACTGGAGATGGCTGGAGACCGAACTGCGGGGAAGACATGGGCCCATCATTGAACGTGTCTGGCAAAGAGCCGCTCACAGAGAGATCAGAGGAGGCGGGTGAGATGGGTGGGGTGGAGCTGGTGCTGCCAAAGTGGTAGAAGCCATTTGATAACATGCTGGTGGAGGACTGCGACTGGTAACTCGACAGCGTGCTTGTTGGAGTGACTGGGAAGGTGACGGTGGTGATCTCACTGAAGTTTGGCACCGCGTTGCTGCCGCACTCCTGGAAGGGCCGCAGACGCTCCATCAGTGCTGTCTTGGTACCTGACACAGGCAGACCTCGTATTCGGAGCTGCTGCCTCAGCTCTGACACCTAGAAGGAAAGTCACTCCTGATCAGTCTCAGTGGCAGATGAGTCCTTTAGAAACCCAACACTTCTAACAAGAAGGCCCAGATCACAGGCTTGCAGCTCCCAGTGTTAAAGCTCTGCCCTCCCGGGTGCTTCACTGTCTCACCAGTCACCCTGTGCAGGCCTGACCACTGCACATTCTGCAGAACCTCCACCTTTCCGAACAGGAAAACCTTCCTTCTTCCTCCAGGAACTGTGACTACTCTCCAGGAACCAGCAGTGGCCCTTGGACCATGGAGGCAACTCAAGATTCCCTTCCTAGCAGGAGGTTTCTCCATGAGCAGGGGACTTTCACACAGACCAGAAGCCAGCTGACAGCTCAGAGAATCTGATCATACAGCTTGGAGCCACACGCTCCATGTTCAGGCATCTGCACAGGATACAGTCACCTGAGCTGTGGCATTGCTGTGGCCAAACTCATGTTATTTCTACCTCTAACAATGAATGCTGCCCCCAGGTCTCTGCTCCTAGAAGGATTTGACCTTCCCCATGGCTGAGGGTCCATTAGCAAAGTATAAAAGAACTGCTGATGTGTTTCTCCCTTGTGCCCTGTCTTGCCTACATGAGAGATGTTCAAAGCAGTGCATGTAGCAGGAGATACCTGCTCTGCAGAGAGCTGAGCTGGCCTGGCTGCAGGGACCACTGAGTCACTAAGGGGAGGCCACGCTGACCTTCCAGCTGGTCTGTTAGAGTACCCTGATGTTCACGATAAAACCAGAGAAGGTATGGAGACAGGAGCTGCAGGAGCAGCAGCACAGATCATCCTTTAGTCCTTGCCCTTGGCCTCGCCTGCGGCCTCCCCAAGGCAGACCTAAGCTTTGCTGATACACGCACTGGAGCAGTGCAGCCCTTCATGACCTGCAGAGCAGAAAGCCCTCATGTTGAGGTACCACCATGGTGCCCAAGCCCTGCCCCAGTGTGGTGTGCTGTACTCCTGGGCTGCTGAGAGCACAGTGGGTGGGGTGTGCTGACCTGTAACTTGCTCTCTCCCAGCCTGTGGCACTCCACTGCACGCTCAGGCTGTGAGATTCTGCTCCTGCTGTGACAAAGTTTGCACTCACTTTGAGATCATCCAGGTTGGATGGCAGAGGGCCTGGCTTGATAGATGAGACACAAGTCTGGCCTGAAAAGGTGGTTTTCACTGGAGAAAGAGGGGTGTTGTTGACAGAAGTTGATGAAGAATTTGAACTTTTGACCATTTGTTCATTTGATTGCCTGAAATAACAAAGGAGATTTGGGGTAACTTGTTGGTCCCCTCAAGGTCTCTGTGACTAGCATCCCATCCCTATGCTCCCTTAGGAGCTGTCTCCTGTATGAGGCCTATGGATGGCCAGCCCAAGGAAAACCAGGCTGGGCTGTAGGAGGTTGCTGGTCTCCCACCAGCAGGTTGCAGATGCCCCGGCCAGTCCACAAAGCCAGAATGGACAGTCTGTGCTGTTCCCAAGCTTTTATGTTTCACCGGCATGCCTCTACCCCCTTGCTCTGGCACAAATGGGTACTAGGCAGGGGAAAGTTTGGACAGAGATAGGACTAAACCCTGCTGCTGTCACAGTGCCACTCACTTTAGCTGTCCTTGGTGCATCCCGGAGTAGCTGAAGTGCTGTTGCTGCTGCTGCTGCTGCTGCTGCTGGCTGAGGATCTGGAGCTGCAGGAAGAGCTGCTGTTGTTGGAGCAGTCTGGCATACGCAGAATCCATGGGTGGAGGGGATTTCTCTGCCTTCTGGTCTGGAGGGATGTACTGGTGGTACTTGAGTTTCTTCACTTTGGGCTTCGTGTCCTTGGGCTTTTTGTGACGGTTCTTGCTATCAGTGGATGATTTGGACTGTTGGTCAAAAAGGAAAGGAATGAGCTGTGAAAAGAGCTCCTGCCACCCTCCATGGGACCTCAGAGGCCTGAGACAAAACAAGGGCAGCTCCTGTTGGTACTCTGACACTCCAGCTCTAAGAGCTGCTGAACCTGGATGTGGGGGACTCCCTCGGGACTTTGTCCCTTCTCATTTGTGCTGGAGAGCACATGAGATGAAGAATGACCGTCCCTGCCTGGAAGGTATTCCAGTGCTCCTCACATTTCCTCCTGCTCTCAGCCCAGAGGATGTTTCCAGTGCAGGACTCAAGCAATTGCCTCTGCCAAAAGGCATATTGCTGTACCTTGTACCACTACACAGTGAATCAAATTATAGTTTTGGCATAAGGTTTGTCTGCCTGCATTGTTCAAAGCCTTTAAGGCCAAACCCCCAGACCTCTCACACAGGTGGAGTGCAGCATGGGGACACTCCAGGCTGGGATGCAGCCGGAGGCACAGGCATTGATTACCTTCACTGCAGAGGGCACGGGGAGCGTGGGGCTGTCCTGCCCCCCCGTTTGCTTGGGGCTGTCACACTGGCTGCCCTGCCCCGAGGCTGTGTCCGGAGCGTGGCCATCGGCACTGGGGGGATGATCCTGCGAGGGACAGGTGAGAGGGGCTGTAGGGCCGGTGCCAGGGGCTGCCCAGCCTCGACAGGGGTACCTGCTACCCCGTTTCTTCACCCCATGTTGTCCCCAGTCCCCACAGATGCCTCAGTCCGTCCCAGTCCCCTCAGGTCTATCTCAGCCAACTATCCCCACACCCCCAGGCTATCCCAGTCCTTTCCTAGTCCTCTGTCCCCCCAGTTCTTCTTGGTTTCCAAGCCCCCTCCATTTCACCTGACCCTGCCCAATGCTGGTCCCTCAGTGTCCTCCAGACTAGACCAGTCCTCCCAGTTGACCTGGATGACCACAGTCCCTCTGGTCTGCCCCCCCCCCCCCCAGTCTGCCCCGGTTCTTCCCAGCCCCCACAGTCCACCCCAGTCCCACAGTCTGCACTTGTCCACCCTGGTTCCCCATTCCCCCAGTCCCCTCCATTCCTTCCAGTCCTCCCCATTCCTTCAGTTCCCCCCCGGCCCCTCACATTCCCCCGATACCACCCCAGTCCCCCCATTCCCGCCAGTCCCTCGCCCCACCTCTGCCCCGGTGCCTGCAGTGCCCGCTCCGGCCGGCGGAGGGCGCGCCGGCCCCGCGCAGCCCGTGAGGCCCCGGGCGAGCGCCCGGACGGGACCCGGCCCGTCCCCCTCGTGCCCCCCGCTGTGCCCCCGGTCCGGGACCGCCCCCCTACCTGCGGTGTCCCGGCAGCACCGGGGGGCGGCTCTGGGTCCCTGGAGGCAGCGGGCGGCTCTGCGGGCCCCGGGGAGCCGCGGCTTCGGGGCCGCTCCGGGGACAGCCCGTCCGTGCTGCTGTCCTCCTCCTCGAAGGCGAAGGCGTCGGCCGGGCAGGGGAAGCTGCCCTGGGTGCCTGGGGGGCGGAGGGGCGGCGGTCAGAGCCCGCGGGGACTGGGGGCACTGGGGAGGGGTGAGGGGCCTGGGTGAGCCTCGCGGTGCCCCCAGCCCCGGCCGTGGTGCCCGGCGGTCTCGGCCGCGGCTGGGGGAGAGCGGGGGGACACAGCGCCTGGCCCGAGCCATGGACCGGTCACTTGGGGGTGGGAGGGCAGGGGTCTGAGGAGCTGGGCCCATGGACCATTTTCCTTGAGAGAGGAGGGGTCTGAGGAGCTGGAACCACGAACTGTGTCCCTTGGAAGAGGGAGAGAGAAGAGGTCAAAGGAGCTGGGACCATAGACCCTGTTCCGTGGGAGAAAGAGAGAGGAAGGCTCGGAGGAGTCAGGCCCACCAGCACAGGAGGGTTGGTACAGACAGGTGGGACTGGTGCAGGAGGGGCTCTGCCATCCTGCCCCACTGCTGGGCTAAGGCGGGAGATGGGTGTTAGGGTCCCCCGAGCACCCCGGCTGCACACCCACACACGCGTGGGACCCCATCCTCATCAGAAGAACTGAAGCTGAAATCAACCCGGAGCATGACCCATCCCCTCAAGGCACACGAGCCAACATGGGTGGACCTGGCTGCAGATGCACAGAGGCTCCCAGATCCTGCCTCTGTCCACAGGCTTCACCCACAGGACATGGTTCAAACCACTACCTTTGCCTTTCTGACAGCCCTGGGCACTGCTGCTCCCACTGCACAGCTGCTGCACGCTATCTGCTTGTCAGATGGGCAACGGCTCTTGACCCCTAGGTTTTGCTGATAAATAAAGGGCTGGGAAAAAAGAGGTCTCATGTGAGCCTCTGGAGGGCTGCAGGTGGGGGTAGAGGAAGGAGCAGCGTGGCCATGCTCGTAATCTCCTCGTGCTCATGTCTGGCATTTGTCAGGCAGCTTGGCATGCTGATAGCGAGGTGACAAATGGGGAAGTAGGAAGGGCCTGGGGACAAGCTTCCACCTGTCCCTGCTGCTGGTCTAGCAATGTGCACCTTCTCACCGACACGGGCCTCCTGCTCTGACCCCTGCCCCTATCTGAGAGATAAGGGTTATCTCAGCTCCCTGTGGCTGCTGGTGCCTTGGCTCCCTGCCAGAGCTGCTGCCCAGCCACCATATGGGCTAGGGGTATGAGATCAGCCATGTCCAACCTGCTCTCTTCATATGTCCCTGAAAATAGGGCCTGTGCCCTCTCCATCAGAGGCAGCCCTCAAACTGGGTATTCCCTGAGGAACTGCAGCACTGCACGGTCCACCCAGGCTGGGTGGGAGCTGCTTCCCATCCCTGCAGACAGCACGGGTATCCCTCTCGGGAAAAATTACTCCCAGCAAGGAGTAGTGGACTTGTGGATCTGCAAGTCTCCTGCTGGGCTGGCATTTAATAAGTGTGTGTTGAGAAGTGGTGCCAAAGCTGGGACCCCAAGGGACCTGCAGGACACAGCAACAGCCCAGAGCATGACAAGAATGCGCTGCATCCTGCTGCTTGATACCACAGGCCTGTGCCGATGGGGAATGCTTCCCTTATCTGTCCTGCTCTCACCCAGCCCGCCCTGGAGTGTATTGTTTCTCCATCCCGTGTCCCTGCTGTAATCTCAGGCAGGATGGTGTTTGCTCCGGGCTGTTTCTAATGCACTGGGTATTGTCCTCTCCAGCACGCTGGACAAAGTGATGACAAGGACCTGGTAAAAAAGGGTTCTTGTATCACTGCTCAGCTATGCAGGGCTCTGGCGGCCTCCTGTCACTGGGACGGTTGGGCTTTCAGTTGGGGTCTGGCACTTTCTGCTCACCCTGCCGGAGGCGATTAGAGGAACACGTCAGCTGAACTTTCCACTGTGTAAACAGTTGAGATTCCAAGGTTAAAGTAAAATGATTTTAAACCCTGTCATCTTTCTGGTATTGCAAAAACAAAAGGCTTAACATTCAGAAGTGCCAGTGCTCATCTCTGCTCTGTGTTCAGCCCTTCGCCCCAAACTGTGAGCACCACAAGGCGCCCCTGACTCTGAAAACCAGCTTGAGGATCCTTCAGCCTGGGGCTTTCTTCTGCAGAAACCTGAGGGCTGGTATGGTGCTCCTGGTGCAGCTGCATCACCTTCTTCACGTGGCACCCAATGGTACCAAGTATCTTCTTGTTTGTCCCTAATGTGCTGCACATTTCACCGTAAATGGGATGTAACTGGCTTGCAGGACACATTTTTACCCAGCAATGTGATTGAAGGGCATTGCGAAAGGGAGAAATTTAAAACTGAACAAATCATTTTTAAGCCAAACTTTTTGGGTTTAACAGTTTGGTCCCGTAAATCTCTGTTTACCATGAGCTCCTGACAAGGCAGCTGGGTAGAAGCTCTGTTCAAGCTTCAAGTTCACTTGCCCAGCCTCCAAACCTCAGCTCCAGGGGATAAAGTCATGCTCAAACTGCCTCAAATGTTTATAGAGGGGGGGATTTTTTGAAACTTTTTTTTTTCCACTGTTCTCTCCTTCGATAAGTGGCTGGGGAGATTTTACTTCAACTCTCCTTAAAAATTCCTCTTCAGGCAGAGTCCTGGAACATTTCAGCTTCAAAGAGGAGAGTTGTGACATGCTGGAAGGAGAGCAGCTCCAGGGCCAGGCTGGAGGAGCCGCTGTATGGACAGAGCCTGCACTTCACAGCCCCAAAACCAAGAGCAGGAACAGTTGTGGGGCAGGACAGAGTAATATCTGGGCCTGGAATATTTAATGCCATTTATGATGGTTTCTGAGATGAAATGAAAGTCAAAGTGTTTCCTGTTTCAACTCTCATTTTTGGCATCACTCCTGTCACCGAAAGACCCCTCCTGTTCCAGAGTCCTGCCACTGTCCCCAGCTTGCTCTCAGCTCTCAGCTCCAGAACTGACACTTCACATGGGATTATGCCAATGAAAATGATCCCATGAATTGAGGAACCAGGAGCAACAGAACAAGCAGTTTCCAGGGGCAGAGCACCTCTCAGTGCCTCACTGAAGACCTGAGCACCAATTTGGACATGTAGAGATGGCCCCAGGCTTCAAAAATACAGGCTGGTGTCCTGTCACTGCAGGACCCTGCTGGTTTTCCTGCTCCTTTTCTCTCCTTTCAGACCTCCCTATCCTGGCACTGGGCCCTGTGAAATTTGAGTCACCTTTTTGCTCTGTTTCTCCTCCCACACCAGCTTCCCTGTGGGGAAGTAATTGTGGAGGATTCTGCCTCTCTCCTGGGTGGGAGGTGATGGAGGAAAACCAGGCTTGGGCATAAGGTGAGTGCTGGGTACTGGTTGATAGGAGCATCCCCTGCTTTGGGGTGTGGGCTGCTTCTCATATTCCCCAGAAGCCTAGTATCCCAGGGATGCTTCCACAGTCCCCAGCAGCCAAACTCCCCAGGGATGCTTTCACACCCCCAAGATGCAGCATCCTGCTCTGTTAGGCCCTTCATACCACTAGCATCAGTGGTAAAAAAAAGAACCACGGCCTCACTGAACTGGGGCCACTTCACCCCCATTAACTAGGATGTAAGAGCTTGGCAGGGCGCAAGTGGGAGAATCCAGACTGGCCTCACAACCACACCTCTGCACCCAACCACGGCGGAGAAGGGAACATTCTGTCTCCAACTGTAGCATTTCCATGCTCAAAGCCTTGTGGAGAGAAGAGGTGTAAGAAGGAAGGCTCTTTTGTGGGGACGTGGCTGAACAATTGTGCACGTTTCAGTGTCACTGCTCTAACATGAGAGCTCTCTGCTCACAGGCAGGATAAGACAGAGCAGGCTGTGCTGGACTGGGCTCCTTACTGTGAAAATAATGAAATTTAAGCAATAAATGCAGCTCCTAAGTCCAGGTCAGTCACTTCCTGCAGTCACTGTGGTACCTCCTCGTGCCCTCGCCAGCCCCTGCCCTGCTCCACGCGCACACACACAACACACACCTTTCCTTTCACTACCTTTTATGGCCTCTTTCACTGCAGAGTCAACGGAAATAATATTCTTCTCCACCAGCTCCAAAGGACCCGGCCTGAGAGCGATCTTTTCATTGAGGTCATCTGCCAGTCGGGCTCTTTTCAGCTTCATTTGAGTCGACTGAATGGACCCCTCTGCAGCCGAGTCTAAAAGGCCAAAGAAGGCATCAGGACCAGGGGAAACCTCAGCGAGTGCTTCCTTTCATCACAGCCCTGGGGGCTGTGGGCAAAACCTGAGTGTGGCTCAGGGCACAGCAGGAGCTGCTCTGCTGGACTGGATGGGGCTGGTGGGATCTGTGACATGGGTCCTCCTCTGAGCCTTAGGCCCAGCTTCTCCCTTCCCAAACAAGAGCCTCTGTCTACCAGCCTAGATTTGCAAACCCAGCCTACAGCTGGAGCATCCTCTGCAAGGACCAGGAGTGACCCGTGATTAACAAGCTGAGACTAATGAGGGCCAAAGGGGTCTCCAGCTCCTGCCTGCCAGGAGCACCTTGGCCCTTGTGGGCTAGTGCAGATGGATCCCTACTTCTGGGGAATAGCTGGAGAAAAGAACCATTAGCAGTGCTGGACAACTGGAGTAAATGGCTTACACTGGAATTAAAAATAGTGCGTGCTGGGCTGTGGACTTTTGGAGGTGACATGACTACAGTGCTCCAGGCCTTCAGGGAAGAACGAGCTGGAGAGGAGCACAGCAGGTAGATCTAGCTACAGCCCTACCAAAGCCAGCTGAGAAGACCCCAGTTACAGAGTGGTGACAGAAGAGCAGCAACTTCAATAGAAAATTTCCTGAACAAAGCTGATCTGGCTCCTATGGTGGCACAGGCATGAGTAGGGAGGGAGTGGGTTTCTAAAGCAGACCATTTCTATACCCTTGGGGGTCTGAAGTAGGAATGGCTGATTCTAGGTTGTGCTATCTTCAAAGACTGGGCACTGCTCTGGAGGAGATACTGTCAGCAACACAAGCTAAAGGGCTTCATGCCATGGAAAATTCTCTGCAAGAGGCCAGGAGAGCTGGTCTAGGGCCACTTCTGGCCTCAGATTATATAGACCAGTGAACACAAATGAGCTCCTCGAGGTGAACAGTAACAGAAGATGTGTCTGTAAGGCACTTTGACAATGCGAAGTGTCTCATCTGGCCAATTGCAATCCCCTCTAGGTCCTGTTGTGAACAAAATGTACATGTAGGTTCATGATACGCCAAGGCACCTCCATGGAACGCAGAGCACGATGGACAGAGGTTTGAGCAGTGCCTCCAGGTCAGGGGGTGTGGGGCAGCATGTGCAGCTTGCTTAGTACACAGCCAGGCTTTGCTCCCCTGTGCCCTGCCTGGCCCTGTCCATGCCCAGGGCTGCAGCTGCCTCCACATCTGGTTGACAGCTCTTGGCCACAACTCCTGGCCATATTACTTCTGTTATTTAAACCAAGGGAAAGACACTTTCACCTCTTAAGCAGTGGTGCCAGCCCATTTTAGGGATGGAAACCCAAGGGGAAAGCAAGGCAGTGACACTGATCCAGCATGGGACCCCGGCTCCATCTTCCTGCCTGCCAGAGGAAGATTGCACCCATGCTGAGAGCAGAGGGCAGCATTTACAGCTGCCAGAGAGTGATCTGCTTTTTCCAGCCAACTGACAGGGCTCTAGGAGGGAGGGAGGGAGGCTGCACATCCTCTCTGTCTCTGAGTATCTTGTTATCTCTGGAGATAAGGAGGGACACCGTGGAGTTCTGCTGTCTGTGATGGGATGCAGCCTTGCCAGGTCTCTGGCTGAGAGGGAACACCATGATGGGAGAGGGGAGAGCTGCTGTGGCTCACAGACTGATAGCAGGGCTTTTCATACAGCTGTGCTTGGGTCACTGACTGCATGAGTTGTCCCACAGAATATCTGGAATTATGGCAGCACAAAAGATTCGCTTTGGGAGGGTGTTACAACAACCTGCTATAGGAGTTTCAGTGCCCTGGACAACAAATGCTCTGGGTTTGCTTTTTGTGATCAGACATCAGCTCCTGTGGCTAACAGAGTTCTCTCTCACAGCTGTTCTATACCCACTGTTCTCTAGAGCATCTCATGCTGGCCCCTGGCAGAGATGGGAGAAAGACTAGATGGCCTTGGGACTGCGTTTGCCAGGGAATAACCAAAAGTGTGTCCTGCTTCCTGAAGACCAGGTCTGGAGAGAATTTCATACAAACTGTGTCCTATTTAAGTCTGTCTCTTATGAGCAGCTGGGACAAAGTTAATCATGATGAGAGCCCTGAAGGAACACAGGTGGGGCAGGAAGGACACAAGTCCCAGGGCAGGAGACACGAGGAGTGTGTGGGAAGCTGGGGCAGTCTTACCTTGCAGAATGTGCATGTTGACCAGGTCTGAGCGCTCAGGCCTGCTTCTGATCTTGTGCTTGAGATAATCTTCAGTCTGCAGAACACAAATGCAGAGGGTTACCTGGCTGGAGCAGCAATAAGGTCCTGAGAGCACCTGCCCCTGTGTCATCCCATGGCTCTTTTGGATTTATTACAAGCTGGGTTGAGTGAGGTTCTAAATGGAATTTTTCGTCACTCAGACACCAGCTTGTTCTCGGGCAGGAGTTCTTCAGAAAGGGAACACTGTGCATGGAGCTGCTGACTGATCACTGTACCCACTCCTGTGTCCTTTACAATCACCATTGAGCTTTAGATGCCTGAAGTATTGTGAAGGGAAGAGTGGGACCTATTCCCTGGGAATGGTCCTTTGAGAGCTGCACCAAGGCAGCTCTGGGGTGTCCTGTTAGCAGTGCCTTCTGTGGGAAGCCTGGCACTCTGGGGTGGGATATCAAGAGCAAGTAATGAAGATACTCAGACTTCCCACCCAGGTCAGCCATGAGGTTTAACCTTCCTGCAGTTCCTATGCTCTGTGGTTCCTCACCCCAGCTGTGATATGAGGCTGGGAAAATCCATTTTGCAGATCACTGCAGCTGAGCTTGTAATGAACATGGTCCTGGGACCTTGTGCCACCTCCCTCATGGCTTTAGGAACACAGAGGCACACAGAGGTACAGTAACCATCCATTAGGGCCAAGAAAGTCAGCCTTGAGGGCACCTGACCTCAAAAATACAAATATAAGCTTATCCCCTGGTGAAGAAAAGCTAGAGCACAACTTAGACAAGATTAGCTCTTTGCTAAGCTGAGCTGCAAGAAGAAATAGTCAAAAATATCTTAATAGTTCAAAAAGGTTAAAATCTTAAGAATAAATATTAAAGAATAGTACAAGGAGCTGGAGCACAATTGGAAACCCACAGTATAAAATGTACAGGTTCACGAGAAAAAGATCTTACAAGCACTTCTGCAGCCAGGATCAGGCAATGGAAAGTGCTGTCTGTGTTCCATAAACAGGAGAAATAATTGTGCGTGCTGCTGAGATGACCACAGGATTTAATGCCCTTTAAAACAAATCTCACTTAAACAAATAAATGGCTATTTATCAATCAGGTGGCTAAGCCAAGAGCCTTCAGCAACAGAGAAGAAGCTCCAGTTATTAGGTTGGAGAACTGGTCAGAGAGTACTCAGAGGAGTTAAATGTCCCCAAGTAGTTTGGGATACACAGGGCTAGAGTAATAGCAACTATCTGTGGTTCTCCAGGAAACTGGGCAAAGGAGAGCATAATGTCTTGCTTTAGAAGAGATGGAGAGAAGAAACCAGGAAATTATAAAGCAGACAGCAAGATATTGGACCAAGTAATCAAACAATCTATATAAGTGGATTTTGAAGATAGCAAGGAGGTGAACAACAGCCAGGATGGATTTATGAAGAACAAACCACATCACATCAACCTAAATTCCTTCTATGGAGAGATGACAGTTTTCTGTTACAGGAATAAAAAATTAATGTCATGTAGCTTGACTTTAAACATGTTTTGACATTATCTTACATGGCTTTCTCATACGCAAGCCAGAGAAATTTGGTCTGGATAAGACTAACATAAAAAAGGAGCATAGCCGTGGATCACCAGAGGAATTGGGAATGGCTCACAGTCTAAACAGAAGAATAAATCAAATCCTGTTATGCAGCAATTTTTCCTGCTAGTCAATATATTAATTAGTGCTTTGGATGACAGAAGACGTATTTCTTAACTCTGAATCATTCAAAGCTAACAGATTACAGTGCACCATGATTTAGAGCAATACATGATCTGAAATATATGTGATACAATTTCAGGGACACTTGGGAAGGACTGTGTTCAGGTGACAGTTAGCCACAGCTAAGCCAGTTGATTAAGCACTGTGGGGGATGAAGACAATGCACCAGAGATACTTCTGAGGTGGTCACTACCCTGGCAGAAATTAGTTACTCAATGCATAGAAAAACTATAAAAGGCTCTGGAGAATCTAGTGATCAGCAGCTGACCCACAACCCCAAACCAGCAGGGAGACACAGCACAGCAAGGCCCTGTTCTGTGCCCTAGATCTGAAAGGGTTCATGGACAAGGACTGGACAACAGCTACAGACATCAATTGAGTCAGAGATGAGATCAGTGAGGAGGGGCTGAAGGGAGGGGAGGCTGGTCAGGCCAGAGGTGAGATTGCTGTAGGGGCACAGGATGCAAAATAGCTTTTTAAAGTGCTACAAGAAAAAAGAGACACAGTTCTACATGTGCATGCATTTAGGAGAACCAGCAGCGTGCTCAAACTTCAGCTGAACAGCTTGAGCTGGGAATGAGAGGACACATCTCATAGCACAGGTCAGAGAACACCAGAGCAGCTGCTGGGTAGTGGGATGTCTGTGGGTGCTCACACATCAGTCAGGACTGACTGAGTGGGGATGTTCTGCTCTGGGGCAGAGGCACAAGAGCCCCTGCAGTCCCTCTTTGCCACCCTTGCTGGAGTGCTGGGTGAGTGCTCAAGCACTACTGAGCCAGGGCTCAGGAAAGCCAGCCTGCCTCAGCAAAGGCAGCCTGCTCTCAGTCCTCCAACCCAGCAATCTATTCTAGGACACCAACTTCAAAGTATGCTGTGCTGGCCTGATGACAGCCTCTAACATAGCCAGTGACATGTTTAAACAAATAATAGATATTTTATTTACTGAAGTCTTTCTAACGCCTTACCCTTCCCCCTGTATTTTTTCCCAGCTTACTTCTACCAATACAATCCCTTGCTTGGACCGTGGGAGGGTTTACCTGGTTCCTGTGCCAGGTCGGAGCAAGCTGGTGTCTGCACCCAGGTGCAATTAAAATCACCTAATGCATTTCCAGCTAATCCTCGGATCAGGTCCTGACTTCAGCTCAGCTCCAGTTGCTGGCCTACAGCTGTGGCTTTGCTCATGTTTCTGCTATGACTTCAATTCCTTTGGACCTTATCTGTTTATAAGCTTTCCTTGTGTCTCTGGGGCACAAATGGTGGAGAAAGCCTTCAAATGTGGGCTTTTTAGCATCAGCTGAAGCAGAAGAGCTTGCAGAACACAGGAACAGTTCTTGTTATCTGCTTTCTGTTCACACAACATCAGCTGGGAGGAATATCAGCTAAACCACAAATGCCTTTGAGTAATTATCTGGAAGCAGCCATGGTCTTCCCTGTCCCAGGTCTAAGCAGGGCAACCTTGCAAGAGAACAATGTTTGTTATGGGCTGTGCTCAGTGTCTTCCTTAGGATGCTCTAAAAATGCCTGAGGTTTGGGATAGACTGGACCATCCTTTCCCATTCCCCAGGCAACTAGCCAGTGAAAGCTTTTGAAGACAAAGAGACACAAATGTATACTTAAACTATAAAATATATGACACTTCAAGGATACTTTGGATTGCTTGAAATTTTGTAAGCATACTAATTTTTCAGAGTCATATTGTGTTTCTTATGCTTGCCATTTATTACCATGGGAGACTTGGGGCAAGTGATTTGGAGTGTGTTTAAGTTCAGAAGAGCACTACTCTGTATTTCACCATCATTCTTCCTTGCAAAGGCCCTTTCCCATGTGACTGCAAGCACGTTTTGTGGATTAATGGAACAAACTCTTGTGCTCAAGCAAAACCTGCATGACTGTGTGATTTCTGTGGTCATCCCTCCAGCTTGGTCATGGCACTTGGAAACCAGGGTGATTTCCCAAAAGGTGATCAACAGAGTTTCAATGCATTATGGAAATGGCTACTTATCTCTGCCTTCAGCAGTATTTAGGGAAGTCAGATAATGGGGTGGACGGGAGCCTTGAATGTTGTGTCCCAGTGGCCAAGCCGCCCTGCAGAGCTCAGAGCCAGGCTCCTGCCTGGGGACAAGTGTCAGCTCCCTGTGGATTTGCTCCAGGAGGCAGCTGCATTCCCTCTGCACAGAACTAGTTAGGACCCTTCAGGCCTGTTTGCTGCTGGCCCTGCTCTAACCTGGCTGACACAGGAGTGCAGAACAGCCAGCACAGGCTGTGGAGGGACAGCAGCAGTTCCACTGGTTGGACACTCACTGCAAGGTCTGCCAATGCCATGCTGAACTGTGCTCTGCCCACGGCCCCTTGCAAAACCCTGATGCTGCTGTAAAACCCCACAGCTCAGGGCACAGATGCCCCCTCTGCCCTCTTAACCCTTCCTTGCTCAGAGAAAGGTGCTCCAGAACATTTGTGAGCACACCCCATGTCTGGAAGCAGGGGAGATGCTCTGCCCCTCATCCTTGGCCACAGGGCCTGCATGGAGGATGCCAGAGGAGGGGATGGTGGTGGAAGGTGCTTTCAAACCCTGTGACTCATGCAAAGCAAGCCCACGTGTTCTCTCACAGGAGGGCTGCAGGAGTTACCTTGGCTCGCTCCAGACTTTTTCGCTGTTCATGGAATGCAGATGGGCTTTTCAGTGCTGCAACAGGAAAGAAAGAGGAGCAGTCAGCACAGGAGCGGAAGCAAGCAGCTACCAGGATATTCAGCAACAGCATTTTAATGAGTGCTATAAAAATAGCAACACAAACTAGCTGTTGTCTTTATTGCACTGCCTAAAAATAACTTAGGAAAGCTCTGGGAAATCCCATGCTCTCAGCCAGTCCATGGCAGGAGAGCAGGGGAGATGGAGAGCAGGGGGAGAGCAGAAGGCATGTGGGCAGGGAGGGGGTGCAGGCATTGAAACACAGTGCTCTGTGGGACATGTCAGAGAGCAAATATGACTTTTCTCTGGAATGTTCCCTGCAGGGCATGGAAGGCACCACAGCTCCAGAAGACAGATCTGGGAAAAGGAAACACCTGTGAGGGACCTCACCTGAAAGTAAAACCTGCAGGTGACTCAGGCTTGAGGTCAACAGGAAAACTAAGACTGCCTCAGCTCTTGGGGTCCGTGGGCGCAGCCTCCAGCAATGGTACTGCAGGGGAAGGCCCTGGAACTGTGGTCCTTTGTCCTTCTTCCATCACTGACTGTCCCTCCCCTTCTCACTGGACCTTTGTCCTGTTCCCTGCCCAGAGGCAGCTGTGTGACATGGGACCTCCCTGGCCCAGCCACGGTACCAGGCAGCAGACCATCTCCTGACACCAAGGGGGATTAACGCAGAGGGGCTCCCAAAAAAAGGCCAATCATCCCTGGCTCTTGGACCAGTGAACACCAGTCCCACCAGTCTGTGCTGGAGTCATGAAGAATCTTGCACATTTCCTTGTTTACTGGGGTTTAGTAGAAATAGAGGCAGAATTTGCATGGTGAGGGGGTTAATACTTCTCACATCCTACAAAAATTCTTTTCTGGCTGTGTAAGCAGGCAAAACTCACTGTTCCCACTGGGACAAGGAAGGGGAAGGTGTCCTGACCCACAAAAACAGTCCGCTGCAACTCTTTGTTTGGCAACAGAAATTCTCTTTCCATCTTCTGAATGGGATGCAATAAAGACAGAAACTATTTTCACACAGGACATGTGATCCTCCATCAGTCTAGGGGAGGAGGAAGAGAAAACTGAGGAGAGACAGGAAAGGTTTGGAGGCCTCTGAACTGGCTTTTGGTAGGCAACACCCAAGCAACCCCTGGAATCTCCAGTGAATCACAGGAAAACACAGAAGGCACATTCCTACTCCTGACATTTGGAAAGCAGACAGACAGTGAAGCATTGCTGTGTCATGCTCTGGTGAGCAGCCACAAGCACTGGTGACAGCTGGTTTGATCAGAAGCAAGATCAAATAGTGCACAGGAGAAATGAAGTTAGCAAGAGAGATGACTTTCCCAACCCTGCTCACTGTGCAGTACTGATGCTGGCACCGTGCTACAGGCACTGACCAAGCACCGTGCTATTCCAGAGGAAAATGTTGCAGAGCTCAGTAATTTATCAAGATTTTTGGAGGAATTATCTGGATGCTGCAGCTTGTATTAGTCTGCAAAACAAATAAAGACATGGTACTGGTTGTTCAGGGGATGACATCTCAGCACAAAATGGCTGAGGGTCTGGAGGCAGAGTTGCTGCATGAGGGGTCTATAACCCTGGGACTATGGCTCTGAGGTTTCAGTGAGAGCATGAGGTGGTGGCTGTGTACAGCAGGAGGGTCTTCAAGAGCACCTATTTTTGCATTCCATCACAGTCAGTGGAACCTTGTCTTGAGGAATCCTTGATCCTGCAATCTGCCTCCTCTTCCTTCTAGGCAGGTGAGCAGGATCTGGCCCAGGGCAGGTGTCTGGGCAGGTCTAGGAAGAGGGTTTATCCATGCACAACCCTATAGCTGCCTGTCTGCAAGTGACCCTGCATGCTCTTGATTCAAAATGCTTTTGCTGGCTCTGCAGCAGTTTCCCTGGGGCAATAAATCTGCATGTGCTGGTGCGAGAACTGGAAACTTCCTACTCAGTGAGGCTGAGGAATGGGACGGGCTCTGCTCTCGTCTGCACTGGTAGGCATCAGGAGCATCTTGTGCAGAATCTGCTGTGCCATGTGCATGCTCCAAGTGTGGGCCCAAACCTGCCTCTCACCATGGAGACCAGCCATGCCCATCTTTATTTTTTCCAGAAGAGATTCTCTTTTCTCTTTCCAGAAGATTTTCAACCCCTGTGTGTTACAGCCATATGGGCTCATTTCTTGACCTCCTGCAATGGCTGTGAACTGAGATCCTGTCCTAGTGCACCTCCTGGAGCCAATCTCACCTGATGGTCTTCAGAGCAAACAGGGTGTGGGAAGATAAGGTTAACAAGTCTTTGTTAACCTTATCTTCCCACACCCTGTTCGCTCTGAGGTTTTTCATGAGGAATGACTGCACATGCCTAAGCCATGGGGAAGCTGGCTGGGGCTCCCACGTATTAAATGCTAACATCTGACACTTCCTCCTGAGGTCAAATGCAGCAGTAAAATTCTGCATGTTTGTTTTTATAATGGCAAAAGTGCCTTTTCTTCTATTACTTTCAGTGAGTGAACTATGCTCAAGTTTCCCAAAACGGTCTTCTTGGACAGAAACCAGACTGCAAAATCTCAGCCTAGAAGTTGGGAGTGCAAAGAAGCTGCAAGTAACAGGAAAATACACTTCAGTTGCCATCAGATAAATCTGGCTTAATAAGTGGTCTGCAATGTGTAAGGTTCGAGCTGTTGGGTGCCACGTGTGCCAGCTCAGCCCTGCAGAGCAGTGCCAGGTGTGCAAACCTCTCAGTAGGCACTGCTGCTCTGTGAGTGTCCAATGAGCTGTCCTGCACCTTGTCCATGTGTCCGCACCTTTACAGAGTGGACTTTGCAATTTCGGAGATGTTAGACATATTTTTGGCCATGGACTGTATTCCTGGTTCTTGCAGTCCTCTAACAAATGTCACAGTATTTTGTTTAAAGCTTCAGCTCCTGGAGTCTTGGGATTAAAGTGCTTGCCCTTTTGTGGCAGGTAGCATAAAATCTGAATGTTTAAACAAATAAACAGGTGAAAAATGGAAAGAACATGCATTTATCAGTCTTAAAGCCATTTATCATTTTGGCAGTCATGATTTTGTCATCTTGGTCAAGTTTTCTTAGTGCTTGATGCTGACAATAATGTCCTGAGCAGGTGACTGTTGCTGGCTACCTTGGCACAATCGTTCAGGTGGGCAGGGTGCAGCAAGCAGTGCCAGAGCCATACTCTTAGTGAGGTGCTG
Source organism: Manacus candei (assembly GCF_025592945.1). Lineage (NCBI taxonomy): Eukaryota > Metazoa > Chordata > Aves > Passeriformes > Pipridae > Manacus > Manacus candei. Next base: position 11,890,372 of record NW_026138095.1, on the reverse strand, counting down.
TTCTGCTGTTGAGGCAAGAGCTGCATCACAGTCTTCAAGGTCAACCAGAAGAGACAGAAGTGACACAGCGTTTGGAAAACTGTGATCTTAGCAGTGAACCCAAGGGGTCCTTGATGAGACAGAAAGGATCCTCTACCTGGGTCCCAGGTAACCACAGATATGCACGTGGAGCCTGAGCTAGGTCAGGATAGAGTATTCCACCGAGCAGGGCTGAGCTCCCAACATCCTTTCTCCAGTGGTGCTACAGGTTTCATGATGCACCTGCAGGTGCAGAAGGGATTGTTTTCATTCACTGACTTTTTGGGCCCCAGCAACTGACTTTCTGATGCTGCCTGACTGCAGGATAATGCTGTCCTGGAGCTTGTCCCTCAGGCTCGAATGCCAGGTGAGCAGGGGTGAGTGAGGTCAGAGAGGGAACACATTTGTCACTGTGCCACAACCAGCCCAGGTGGGGTTTCACTGGCCTCAGGTGTACCCTGATAGCCCTGCCCTGTGGGGTCCTGGCTGGGCACAGACACAGATCTGGATATATCTCAATCCTCCAGGGATTGCCTTTCCGCTCTGGGGCCAAGGCAGTTGCCTGTGGCTGCCTCCCTCCACAGCCTCTGGAATGGGCCCTCTCTACCTCTTCCTTGTCCTGCCACAGAGGTTCCTGGCTTTTACAGGGGGACAGGAGATTCCCTGCCCTTGCCTACGTGATGAGCTCTGTGAGTCTTCTGCTTGTCCTGCTACAGTGACCCCTGGGACAGGGAACTCTGCAGCTGAACTTTTGGATGGTGGAAGGTAAACATCTCTCCTGACTTCAGTTTGAGTAGGGGCATTACAGTCTGTGTGATGAATGCTGAGCACCTCTGTACAGCACCAGGGACCATCATATTTTTGCAGGGCAGGGAGCAAAGTTCCCCTGGGAGTATGGGAGTACTTTGCTCTGAGCTCTGTGGGTCTGAGCAGGCAGCTGGTGCCACACAGTGTCCCAGCAGTGCCCAGGATGAGCAGAGCCCCTCTGAGCCAGGAGTGGGTGGAAAAGGCAGAAGATACTCACGTGGCATGATGCCTTGGTCTGCCAGCTGCTCACGGGTCCTTCTCTGCTGGAGCCGTAGCTGTAAAACTGTGAGAGAGAGAGTGTCAGGGAAAGGTGCAGGACTGTGCTGAGATGCCAATACAGAGCGTGTGTGGGGGGGTGTCTGTGTGTGGCACTGAGGTCTGGCCCTGATCCCTGCTGCTGCTGGACCAGCCTTGTGAACAGAGTGCTCCAAGCCAAGGGGTCTGCCAGGGAGGAGCTGAGAGCCCGCACCCACCCAAGTCCTCCCTTCTGCACCAGTGGGCAGGGCCGGGCTGCTCTGGCACAGGCACTACCTGGTGCCTGGGACAGGCTGAGCCCTGCCTGGCACCTGGAATAGTGGCCTCAGGTGACCCTGGCTTCAGCTCAAATAGTTGCTGAGCTCTGCACTCTGCAGCTGGGAGGTTCTCCCTCGTCCCATCACTGTGGGTTGAGTAGAGCTTTCCAACTCCACCACCCTTCTGAGGGCCTGGCAGCACATTTCCAACCCTGCAAGGGGGATGCAGATATGCTTACTGTACCAAGGTGAGGAGCAAATAGTGCCATCTCTGTGAACCCACTGCTCCAAGGACCTCAAATCTCCCATATAACTCCTGTTTAGGAGCAATGCGCTGACAGATGGGAATGACCCACTGAGTGCTATGGCCTGAGCTACAGAGCATCAATTAGGCATCCAACAAAGAAGCACCTCTCAATATCTGCATTATGTAATCACAGCCCACCACACACCTGCTGCCTGCCTCATGCAAGGCTGCAAACCTCTGCATGGCCCAGGGCTGCACAGGTTAGTTCATCCCATCTCTCAGGTAGCCATGCCTGGACTTTGACTCCTACACCTTTGGTTTTGCAAATTTGTCTTCAAGAAGACATCTGTATCACAAGGTAGAACATAAAACTTACTTCCATTCTTTCCTGCTGGAAGCTCAGTACAGCTTGCCATGAGGACATACGCCTTCCAGCAGTCACAAAACAACTGCACACACATCCCCTGCCCACCAGCACAGCCCCAGACTGCCTCCCCTCAGCTGCCTGGAATGACCCAGCGTTGGAAGGAGAAGAAAGGCAAGAATAGCCTTTTTGTCCTTGGGAGCAACCTGCTGAGCTCTGCCAACAGCTCATGTCACCAACAGAGCTTCCCTGGGACATGGGATGGAGCACAATAATAATCCCTTCCAGAGCAGTGCCCAGAGCATGAGGCTCCCTAAGATGCCATTTCTTGTGACTTTTCCACATCTTCTGGACAAACCATATCTCGCATTCAAAGCAAATGTTTAGTGAAAGCCTCGTGTGGGACAATGATCTCCTGTCAAATTCCAGCACTTCTTAGGACACCAAAGATAGATTCTTGTTGTGAGGGAAAAATGTAGCCTTCAGTATTTTGTAAAGTCTGTGTGTGTGCTGCTCTGCTTAGGCCAGGGTGAAGCTGGTGGCTCTAGGTCACTGGCAAACCTTGCTGCCAGGAGAGTCTGTAGCCCTCCATTGCCCCATGGAACCACGCCCAGTCGGTGCTGGTTCTGCCCATGGACACAGATCTAGACCCCCTACACTCTGGTACCTACACTGGACCCCGTTATCTGCACCCCCTTTGCAGAAGTCAAACACCTCAAGGGCCCTCAAAACCAAATAACACAGTCCATGCCTTGGGAATGCCCATCTTTCCTCCTGGACTGTAGAGGCAGTTAAAAGGTAACCAGCTTGTGGCAGGTATCTTACACGGGGCGAGCTGTACCTCAGTTTCTGTGTGCAGAACCTTCTCTGTGCCTGCTTACCATGCTGAAGAGCTGTGCAAGAACTTGGCCCTTTCCCAGAGGAAGAGATGGATCTTTATGGAAAAGGTGAGCTAAGGGAGGTCAGAGACTGTCCAAGAATAAAAACAGATTTGTTGCTCACCCAAGAATGGTTCTCTGCTCTCCTAGTCCTGGTCCAGTGTCCTGGGCATTAGAGCCCCTTGCCTTCAAATGAGGCGGTTTACACACAACATCACATCACCAACTGGGATCAGAGACAGCAAAGCCTTCTGGAGTCACATACACCACCCTGCCAAGGACACAGCGGCCTCCCCATCTAGCTGTAAAATATCCTGAGTGAGGATGCTCCATCACTTCCCTTCACAGCTCCCACGTGTGCCAAATTATTTGCACTGTTTCACTGCGACTTCCGACATGGCCAGACCAAGGGTTGTTCCACATCCACACTGGCAGAGATGTGGAACATCTAACAGTCAGATAACTGGGTATTCAAGGCCCACATTCCCTGCTGCTTCTGATTATTTCATAGCCCTTCCTAGCAAACAAATAATTTGCCAGTCTCAGGGAGCAGTCAGCTGTCAGCCAGGCCAGTGAGGATAAAAAGGAGATGGTACAAATTCCCTTGGAGCATATCTTGGAAGGTGACGATGATTTCCAGTGTAGTGGGTATAAGATTCATCATCTGCCATGATGCAAGAAGTTTTGAAAACATGCATGTTTTACTGCCATAGCTCTCCCTCTACTTGTCTGCAGGAGCAGCACTTGGGAACACAGATTTCCTAGATCCCATGGCCTTCCAGGAGCTGGGCACAGTCCAGGGGATCCCATCCTGCTGCAGATGGCCCATGCTCCAGCTGACAGCCTCTCCTTTGCCTCCTGCACTGAGTACTGCAGATAGACCATCACAGAGGGGATCAGGGATTATTTAATGATAATTTTGTGCAAGGAGAAAAAGTCTCCAATTTGGTTTTCATGCTGACAGGCAAAAAGGCTGTGACCCAGCAATGCCACTCACTGCTCCGAGTGTGGGAGCTGAGCTCTTCCCTGGCAGGTCATGCAACCTCCCTGAGGCACACACTTCATTGTGGACCATGCTGAGCTTACAAACTTCCTTAAGTTTGGCCCATTCTTAAGCCACAGAGCAAGGAGGAAAAGTTTATCCAGCCTTGTTTGTTCAGGGCATGCTGTCAAAAAATGTGAGGACAGGCGAGTGCAAGTGCTGGCCATTTCCAGGAGCAGCACAAGCTCGACTGTTGAAACAGTTATTTCAGCCACCAAATATTCACCCAAATCTGTATTTCCTTATGCATGGATACATAACTTGACTCCCATAAATATCTCTGTGAACTTCCAAAGCGTGTTGCAAACCATCTGAAGAAATGTAGTGGACAGTGTCAGACAATAATCCTTGTTGCCTGACTGCACCAGCTTGAATGGCTGTACCAGCCAGGGGGCAGCCAAACACATTGGTCCTGTGGTACCAAGCTGTGCTGACACCACCAGCTGCCACCACCTAAGAGAAAGCCTTTCTTTCAGCAACCCTGCTCCCTCCTGTGGTACCCCATGATGAGAAATCCTCCCTGGATGATGTGAGACATGTCGGACATATTCCAGTGATTTCGCTCGTGAACTTCTTCTGTTAGAAAACACTGCTCCTCCCTTCTACGCCAGCACCAAGTCCCTTAACTGAAAACAGTTTCAGAAATGTCCTCTGCAGTGAGGCTGTGTCATTGGTGCACACAAGACCTCCTGCTGTCAGTCACAGCTGCCTCTGGTGACCCAAGCTCTGAGCACTGCCTGTGACTTGCAGCCGTGAGTCATCTTCCTCTCTAGGACCTGAACTCAGAGGTTTAGGAAGCTAAGAGGACAGCCTCAGCCTTGCCTGGCCTAGTGATACACAGAAAAGACATGTTCAAATCTTCTCTCCACCCCAGGAGTAGGCAGGTCTGGCCATCTGCTTCAGTCTCTGAGGGCGTTTTGAGACCAGTGCTCAGCAGACAGTCAGGGTGGGCTGGGACTTTTATCACCTGCACCAGAGCATCTCCCACACTGGGGTATTGCCAGAGCACTCCTACCACCATCCTCTGCTTGGAGAATTGGCTTTAGCAGCACAGGGGGCTGAGCAGCACGAGGAGAGAGGGGAATGCCCTCCTGGCAGGGTTCAGGACTAGGACAGGCAGGCAAAGCCATGGCTGACTTGACCTAGTGTTGGGGACAGTCTGTTTCCGAGAAGGAGGATGGATCAGAGCCTGCCTCTTTCCACCAACACTTACGTAGTGGCCAGAGCAGGTTCTCTGGAAACTCTGAGGATGCACAAGGCCGTCTCAGCATTCAGCTTGTTCTTGCAGCTGAGTCGAGCTGCCCGGGTGGGCAGATGCAGATCTATTGCTGCTTCTTGACTTCCGACCCAGAATCTGCCCCTTTCTCTGATGGACCCTCTGGCAGTGGGACTGACTGAGGCACAGTCCCTACTGCTTCAGCTTTTTCCAGTTTTCTTACGTAGTTTCAAGTGAAATTCCAATAATTCACAGAATCACAGAATCACAGAATTGTTTAGTTGGAAAAGACTTTTAAGATCATCCAGTCCAACCTTTAACTCAGCACTGTCAAGCCCACCACTAAACCATACCCCCAAGTGCCACATCTATTTTTATTGCTAGTTTCCTCCCTGCCCAGGCTGCACCAGCACCTTTGCTCTGATTGGGAACCACGTTCACAATCAGTGCAATTGCTGTTCTCTCATCCGAAATGAGTCACTGCTGCTGCCAGAACTCATAGTGGGGCAGTTACCTTCTGCTCCCTCCACTTTGTGCTGCACCAGCCAGTGCCTCTGGGGACTGGCAGAGGCACCACCTTATGCCAACTGGACCCAAGTGCACGACCGTGATGGGAGTCAGCAGTCTGACAAACAGCTGAAGCTGACACTGCCCCTAAAAAAGCAGCAGCAAGTCACTGTCCCCTCTGCCAGCCACCCCAGCAGCTCATTCCTGCCCTCTGTGGCTCAGAGCTGAGGTCTGGGGAGGGCGAGTGCAGATTGTGGTGCACGGGATAGGGACATCTCTGCTGGGGCCAGGGGGGAGTTGGCAACAAACTGGGAACGGGGAGGAGGGACTCCTGTTTGCAACAGCAGCAGTTTTGTTGCCTGTCAAACAGCAGCCGAGCAAATGTGAAACATGGGTTTGTCCACAGCCACGGTGTGTTCCCAGAGGAACCTGGGGACCTGCCACTGCTCACACACACTGGATGGGAGAAAACAGCCCTGGAATCATAGAATATTTGGAGTTGGAAGGGACTCACAGGGATCATCGAGTCCAGCTCCTGGCCCTGTTTTGGACCCAGCCTCCTTCCAAAGGCAGGACTGCTGCAGGCTTTGAGACTGGCTTTACATATAATGTCTGAGGCATTGTGTGAGCATGGTGGGGGACAGCAGCTGCCCCATGGGGTCCCTTGACTGTCCCAAGGTCCCAGAAGGGCCAGAGCAGAGATGGAATGCTGGCAGGGTGCAGTCACGTTGCTTGTGGCCTTCTCAGGGCTGTGTCTGTCTCCCTCTGCAGCTGTGGCAGGAGCAGGAGCAGTATCCACAGCAGGGTGCCCCACAGGCAGGGCTGGGACCAGGGGGCTCTGTTCCAGCTGGGCAGCAGGCTGGCATCAAATCCCTGATGTGGGGGTTGGACGTGGGTGAACGTGGAGTCACTCCGAGTTGGGTGACAAGCCAGCCAACCTCCTGGGTGCTGACACCAGCAGAGCACCGCAGGACTTGTTTGTCAGGAGCTGCTGTTTTGCAAAACACCTTGGCCAGGCTCTGTCCTGAGCCCCTCCATGGCTCTGTGCTCTGGTGACAGCCATCAGCCACAACGGGATTTCTCTGTAGCATCACGTCTCCAGGCCCATGTTACCCTCTGACAACACAGCCCCTGTGGGAACCATGTGAGCAGAGATGAACCTCAGGAAGCTGGACATGGCACTGCTCAGCCAGGACAGCCGTGGAAAGCCCTGGTCTGTCCTTTCCCAGGTGGGTGCTGCTTTATCTCTTCCTATGCTGTCACTTCAGAGGTGGGAGCATTTTACCTTCTCCCAGGCAGATGTGCTACAAATATGTGTGTTATCTGGGGGATTGCCCTGAAAATCTTGTCTACGTTGGTCAGAACTACATTTCTAACCCCAAGTTTGGGTCTTCAGGAGCCTTGGAAGAGACACAGGACCACAGCTAGCTAGCAAGGAGCCCAGACCACCAAACGGGCACTACCAGCTGTGAAATCCCTCTGAGGGCTTTCTCCATCATGATGTGCAACCCTGATCTCACCATGGTCCTGAGAACAGGCTCTCACCTTGGAGTCTTCCCTCCAGCACCCCCTGAGCAGCCCAGACAGATGTCCTCCGAAGTACAGTGAGGTAGTTTCAATCTGTGCTATAACACACACCCTGAGAAACATGTGACTGTCTACTGAAACACTGAGGTATAAGATGCCAGAAAAACAACACCAAGCACAAATCCATCTACATAAAGTCGGTGTTCTACAAAAACTTCACAAAACAGTCTCATCAGTTACAAAGAGGCCATGGTTTGAATACACACACTGACAGTGACCTGCACGAGTTCACAATCCGAGAGGAAACACAGGCTCATGTTTTATCTTTGGACACCAGGAAAATAAAAATAAAGGTTCGGCCAAAATGCCTGGCCTAACACCCTACCAAGACCAACTCTCTTCTGCCTCTGTTGACCTGCTGATTTTGTTCCAAATCACTCTAGCCACCAGAGGCAGACAGAATGAATTCCTTTCCCCTCTCAGCTTCATTCAAGCCCTATGAGCAAGAATGAATCCTTTCCCTCATGGAGCCCGACAAGGCTTTTCTGCAAACCCACCCCTATGTGTCCATAATTAGGCCTTGGTACCCCATGCCAAGCCAAACAGAGCCTTATTTATAGTGTCAAACTTTCACTTCTCACCAATTATCTAAACTACCACTGAGGTTAGGCAGATACTGGCCTTGCAAGCTCTTTCCATACCACTGTAAGAAAAGGTAAGGGTTAAGGTTAGATTCGCATTGGTCAGTTTTGTCTGTTGTGTCTGATGCTGCTGCTGGAGAATAACTGGTTTGTATTTAAAGAAAATCACATAAATTATTGTCTCTGGAAAGAGTTAAATGTGTTTCTGGAACAGCACTTGGACGTCCTAGTTGATTTAGTGCAATCCCATTGATAGTTGGAGCACATGGGATAGCATGGCAGACTTGAAGAATCATCATTCCTGCAAAATTTGTCAGGATGACCTCAGATCAGAATATTTATCTTTGACAAAACAGACAAAATAAACAGGCACACAAATCCTCGAGGAAGGGGAAGGGGACCCTGCAGGACAGCAGCATGGAGGTGTTTTTCCCTCTCTCCTCTGGAGTGGTTCCTGGTGCCCAGCACTGGGGTAGCTGCTGTTTCTCCACATGGCAGAGCTTTGCTGGTCCTTCACTTGGACCACTGGCGAGACCAGAAGAGGAGAAACTACCATGGGACTCCAGGGAGGATTGCTGGGCACGCTGTGAAAAGCCACTGCTTTTCCACCACCACACCAGCCTTTCCTGGACAAGCTTTCTTTTCCTTGCTACTGATGCTGCCAGATGGAAGCAAGAGACCAGAGAGACGACGCTCGAGCCACACCTACGTCCCACCACCTTCTAGTTGCCACCTCCTTGCTCCATGTTCTCCCTGAAGCATGACACAGAGATTAAAGGGATTCTGGGATGAAGAAACAAGTAATGTATCTCTGGAACTATTTAACACACTCACATAGCTCTTTCAGTTGCTCAGCATGTGCAGGGCATGGAGAGAGAGCAAAAGTTTCGTTACTAAGATTTATTTCAGCCCTCATTAATATTGCCCTGGAATCCTTCAAAAGGGATTCAGACTCATCATGAGTCATGGAGCACAGTTAATCCTTCCCAAACCAGCCTCACACCTGCCTGCACGAGACCACTTCCAAAGCGATGGTGCATTGTCAAGCCTGGCTCCTTGGGGCTTGGAATTTTGGGAGTTGATCCCTCCCAGCTCTTTGCAAGCTACACAGCTCCCTGAAACTGTTGCTGCCCTGTGTGACAGCCCTTGAGCCATGCAGGATGGTGTGGGGCAGGGTGACGGGTTGTTTGAGACTTTCATCCCTCTTCCGAGGAAACGGAGGATGATAAATCAGAGCTCTGCACCTCCTGCCATCCTTGGGGCTTTACAGCTGACAAAGCCTGCACACGGAGCAGGGACACCAGAGAAAACTCTGTCCCATAGAGATTTTGAACATAAAAGACATTTCATTAAATGTTAGCTTTTTCATCTCTATTCCCCATGTTATTAAAAATCCAGCACAAACTGAAAGCAGCATTATTGACTTATTTGTGTTCCTCAGCATCCTGCTCTCCTCCCCTGTCTCACACACTGCGACAGCCAGAGTTGTGCTGTGGCCATGTCCCATGTCACCTGTAGTGGTCCTGGACATGGGGACAGCGAGGTGCAGACGTACATTTGGGATTCTGGCAAGCCCAACTCCAACAAAATAAATAGGCAGTTGTGGGAATAAGTCATGAATAAGAATGCTCCACAAATTGACTGTCCTAGAAATGCTGAAAGGCACGAGAATTTATGGACGCAAAGACCCACAAAGTTTACTTTTCCTGGAGAATCATTTGAAAAATATGTTTAGAGAGCCCACTGTTGGTTCCATAATAAAGCCAGCTTACAAATAAACCAGAAATGAGCCTTAAAAACAACCCTGGTTCATTTGAAAAGAATGCAGGGACAATGCACAGCCCATCCTCCGCTCCTCAGGGAGGTGGCAGTGTTGCTTTGTACATGCTGGAGGAATTGTTACAGACAGAGATTTTTTTTCAAATGAACAGCAGTGTACCATAATATACCAACAAAATTTAAGGAATGACTTAATCTAATGAAATGTAAGATCAGAGGGATATGGAAACCACACCAAAGACCTGGACCCAAGCTTTGTATAATTGAGCCAGACTAGGACAGTTGTGTTTGCACACATACTCTGGGGTTTTCAACCAACTGCCAACTTTGTATTTGCTGAGAAAACAAAGTTTAAGTTGACCACCCAGCTATCTAAGAGATCCTGATAACACCACTCATATCTTCTGTCAGTATCATAAATCTCCAATTTCATTATCTACAATGCAGAAAGAGGCAAAAACACACACGGCGTGGGTGACATGCCAGAGCGGGTGCAGCTGATTTGTCTGAACATCCTCATAGATAATATTCCCAGGGAGATCTTCACCTCTGAGAAGGTCAGAGAAAGCACCTCGAGAACGTTTTTTGACATTTCTGTTAAAACTGCAGTTCTGTTATTAAAAAAACTACAAGTCAAGATACCCACTCCCAAGCAGAGCATACTTACTATAGACACAGCCAGTGACTAAAGGAATGAACGTCCAGCAGAGGGGCTGATCAAGAAGCGACCGTCCCATAGTTCACCTTCACTCACCTTCACTCACGCGGAGCGTCCTCGGAGAAGCCCCTGAGCGGAGCTTCCCCGGACTTACGAGCCGGAGGCATGTTTTACTGCAAACCCTCCGCGAGTGGCAATCAATTGTGTGGCTCTGGTTTTATTTCTCTGATGATGTCACTTTAAATACTTTTCATGTTCCATTTGTTATTTTTACTTCTAAAAATGACGCATTTCTTCAAATTCATTTTTCTCCAATTAGTCACAACCTAATGGAACCAGCTCGGCTGCCTGCCTGTCAGAGACAGTGTCGGGCCCGTCCACACCGCGACTGTCACAGACAGACCCGCCAGAGCACCTGGAATACAGGGACGGCAGCAGGCACGTTGTTTATCCCAGATGCCCTTTTGGCTTCCTGCCCAAATCTTTTGCAGCAGGGCCAGAGCAGGAGAACTGGGAACTGCAATTTTACCAGAAAAAACCACAGACATAAATCAAAGACAATGAAAAAAACAGGAGGAAAAAAGCAACATAGAGGAAGGAAGATGCGTCTCTCCACTTGTGGAACAGTCTCTGTAAGAGCAAAGCCGTGACAGCTCTACAACCCCTCGAATCTTTGCTCGCATGCTGCTTCCGAACATTTAATGCAAAACAGTCTGTGGCTACGGCTTTCCCAGAGAGAGAAGGTTTAAGAGAAATCTCAAGGTTTTCCCTACCTGATCTGAATTTGCTCCGAATCAGCAAAGAGTGCTCAGACCCCAGGAGTGTCATGGTGACTCAGGGACCAGATCCAGACGCCCCTCACTTAAACCATTAACTTCCTCCACAGGAAAAGCCGACCAGACCGTGGCTGGTGCTCAGGATTCATCCAGCTCTCCTGGACTCTTTGGGTCCTTTTACAGCCGGCTGGCAAGAAGCAGCAAGTGGCTTTGTAAGATTTGGTCCCATCCAGCACTGACCCTCCACAGACACCCAACTGCTCCCCTTGTGCTGTGTTGAACTAATTAACGTGGAGCCAGCGGGAGCCTCCTCCCGCCCGGAGTTTACTACCAGCAGCTGGGTGTCCTGGCTGATGTCATCGTCTAGCGGGGAGCAGCGACTATCGGAAAGGGTCTTAGCAAAGACAGAAGTTTGATATCTGATACTAATTACTACCGGCCGTACGCAGCCAATCCGGGCGCTCCCCGTCTCAGCCGCCTTTGGGAGCCGCTGGAAATATCAACAGAGCCGGGCTTAACTCTTTGCAGCGTGGTGTGAGACGGGCTCTGCCCCCGCCGCTCCCCCCGCGGCGGCCAGTGCGGCTCCGGGGCTGTGTCCCGGGGAAGGGCCGGGCTCAGCCCGAGTGTCCTGGGCGAGGGGACGGCTGGGTGAAGGTCCTTCCCCGTGAGTGCCACCTTGGACACCCTTCCCGTCAGAGAGGACTCGGCTGCTCGGCAAACGGAGCTCTGGCTCCGGCTGCTGCCGCCCCTCGCCCGCACAGAGCTGTGTCCCGGCTCACACAGGGAGCGCGCACAGCGGGGCTCAGTGTTTCACGGAATCCCAGGATATGCTGAATTGGAGGGGACCCACAAGGATCATCGAGTCCAACTCCTGGCCCTGCACAGGCCCATCCCCAAGAGTCACCCCCTGTGCCCCAGAGGATCAGCCAAACCCTCCTGGAGCTCTGGCAGCCTTGGGGCTGTGCCCACTGCCCTGGGGAGCCTGGGCAGTGCCCAACCAGCCTCTGGGGGAAGAACCTTTGGCTGAGATCCAACCGAAACCCTCCTGCAGCACAGGTGTGCCCAGAGCTGTGCTTCTCAGTGCACATCTTTCTCAGTGTGTGGTTCTGTCCATGGGATTATCCACCTGAGAAGCTCACGTGCTGTGGCTCAGGTGGCAGATGCTGCAGGCATCCATAACATGTCCTCCTGTGCTGTGGCACACAGACACTCAGGATAGATGAGGCAGGGCTAAACCTTGGCTCAAAGTTTCCTGTGCTACAGCTGAGCACAGCAATCCTGAGGAGGGTGGGAGCAGTGGTGTGACGAACACGGCTGCAATAGAGGATCCTTCCCCACCTACCAAACATGCTCTCAGAGAAGAAAAGCTTCTTGCACACATACAAAATAAAGAGAAACAGATCCTTTGGGGCTTCCCTTCCCCAAGCCCATGTCTAGTTCACTTTAGGTAGTAGAAGAAGATGAACTGGAGTCACCTTTTAGTGTGTAGCACAAGTGGTACAAGCCAAGCTAAGTCAAGGACAAGTCTCAGCTTCCCTGACACACAGGTCTCACCTGGGAAGCTGCCTAAATTCCCTCTAGATCATAAATACCCACCTGAAAACTCCCTCAGAACTGGTTTGAGGTTTTATTGTATGTGGGATTTTTTGGGTTTTTTTAACTTTAATTTATTTTAATCCCATGGTTTCTGTAAAGTACTCTTACACAGTTTGGGGGAGTGATCGGCATTTCAGGGCTTTTAGATGTGTGACCCCAGAAGCTCTGATTCCATCAGTGCTCCCCACACAGTGGAGAACTCCTGGAGTCCCTCACGCTCATGTAGTCCACGTGATACAACCATAAAAGCGCAGAATCATTTAGGTTGGAAAAGCCCTCTAAGATCATCAAGTCCAACCCTCATCCCAGCACTGTCAAGCCCACCACTAACCATGTCTCTAAGCACCAAATCTACACATTTTTTAAACATTTCCAGGAATGGTGATTCCACCACTCACTCTCCTGGGTGGCTTGTTCTCGTGCCTGACTACTCTTTCAGTGAAGAAATTTTTCCTAAACCCTGGTACAATTTCAGACCATTTCATCTTGTCCTATTGCTTGTTACCCGATAGCTGAGGTCAATGAGGCTGTCCTGAGCTGAGGCCCCTCCCTGCCATGGGCTGGACAGGTGATTTCCTGGTCATGCTGCATCCGATGAAGTGGATATTCCTTAGTGACTGATGGGGGAGAGGTGATTTAAATAAATTTATCTCCAAGCATTAAGCTGAGCCTGTAACAGCAAGGTGGCAGGAGTCTTGTTCCTTACTAATTTTCCTTAATGTTTAGTCCGCTGAATTTGAAATGTCCTGTCTAATGGACTTATCCTCCTAATCAGTGCTGTCCTGAAACAAAAATCGTCATTTAGCAGAACCACACCACGAGCAGCCCAAGGACAAGACAGAACTCACTGACACCCCAAGTCTCAAACTGCAGTTTCTTTTACTTTTTTTGCTTTGCAAACTCCTGTTTGATCTACTGCTCCTGCTGGCCAAAGCCCCACTGAGGTACCCTGCTCCCTTTGGAGCCTGATGGTTCCTAATGTCTTTTCCATCGTGCGTGAGCTGGAGCTGCCTGAGGGGTCTCTGGCCATGCAGCCCCTCTCCCCCTGGGCCTGTGCCTCTGCCCCATCAGGACTCTGCAGATGTGACGGATGGGTCTTTTGTTCCACATCTGCCGTGACAATGCCCACATCACCCTGTGGCCCAGAGAAAGTGTCTCCAGGAGTTTTTCACTCCAGTGCTGTGTCTTCCTGTGAGGATGAGCTCTTCTTCTTCAGACCCCTCTTGCTGTTACTGCAGTCATTCCTGTTCTTGACCTTTTCTGCCTGCACATCACCATCTCCCCTTTCTGAGTTCAGTGGAAGAGGAATAGAGTGCAGGGGGACATTCCATGGTGTGATGCTGCTTGGGGTGCATCTCCCTGTGGCAGCAAAAGGCCATCAGCAGGGATGGCTTAGGACCAGCAAGGACAGATGAGCGGCCCAAGGTGCGCAGCATCTCACGTGGTACTCTCACCCTAGGTGTGACCCTCTGCTCCTTCAGGATTATCTGCAGACATGAGGGATGGGTACAGGAGCTCTAGGCCTGATGCCAAGCACTTGGAGGAGCCTGACAGGGCAGCCTGATCTCCTCTGCCAGACCCTCTGCTGAAGAAGGGGCTTCTCCCATCATCTCCACCGTGGGTACCTTCTCTGTCTTGAGGCTCATGCACAGAAGAGGGTTTGTCCTGAGGCTCATGCACAGAAGAGGGTTTGTCCAAAGACCTGACATCGAGGGCACAGACAGTGCAGGTGCCCTCTGGGCCCCTAAAGACCTTCAGTATCAAAGTCTTCCCCTTTCATGGACATGCATTGCCTACCTAAATGATTAATGAAGACAAAGGATTTTTTTTTGTAGCATGGACTACTAGCATGAGTAGTAAGTGAGGTGGATACAGGCTGTGGTCTCCTAATTTTTAGAGCAGTCTGGAGGTGCCTCTAAAGCAGTAAATAAAACAGAAAAAAATTAAAAAATCAGGTTTTGACATTCAGAATTTTTTTCACTTGGTCCCACACAAGTGCATTTGTTCCAAGGCAGGAAACAAAGTATTGTAATGAGCCAAAATCAGGACTACATAAGAAAAGGAAGTAGAAAGGTTGGGCAACGATCGACAGGGAAAAATGGCAAACATTTTTTTTTTTTGGTGGGGTAGGGGCCGCAGAACCTGTAGCTGAAAAAGTAAGCAGGTTAGTAAAATCCCAGAATTATTAAGAAAGTGGTTTGTGGCCTACCTCAACTGAGTGGATGGCAGATGGAGATGATTTGATGTGGATAAGTGCTGACTGTTGTGGCAGAAGGGAGGATGGACCCTGGACTCCCCAAGTAGAGCAGCCTGGGAAATGGAGCCTTGTGGAGATCACTGGCTCCTTGAGCTCAAGTCACTGTGAGCATGTAGAGATGAAGAGCAAGCAGAAGCTTTCTGCTCTACTGGTTTGGTAACTCTTCACCCAGGCCAATGGAAGCTGGGGTGTGATTTAGCAGGCACATCCTGGTTGGTGATTTTCTAGGGATGTGTGTGGGATGGGATCATCCCATCTGTCTGACCTGGCCTCCACTTTGATGGGAAGCCTTCATTCCTCCTTACTCTTTTCTCAGGGCTTTTTATGAACCTGCAGGCAATTCCTGAGCAGTTCCCTTGGAGGGCACAGATCAGACCAGTGCATGTGGGAGGTTGTACTGGCCCTGCCCCAGGGTAGTTCTCTGCCAGCTCAAAGAGTAAGTCTGCTTATCTCTGAGCACTTTTACATCAGACATTAAGATGTGCGAGGCACCCAAGCAATCCCCTCACACAGTGTGAGTTTCTCAATGCCAGGGTTTGCTCAGAGCCTGTCCTGGACACCAGTGCCTGATAGTGTTGTGACTTCGCTCCCTCTTCCCTGGCTTTACAAGTCCATGAGGGGATGGATGAGACTGTTGCAGCTTTCTTTATTTCCTTTATCTTTTCAGCTACAGCCTGTTGGCCACTGATAATCCTTCCCCTGAACACCCAGATCCCAACAGTCAGCCTTGGCACTCTGCTGAATGACACCAAAAATGAATGGGAAAAGTAAGAAAGTTGAGGTGTCAACCAAAGGGCTCGAGCTGCTGTGAGTGATCTCATCTGAAAACTTAAACCAGAGCTTTCTTTGGGTGGCTGAGGAGAAACTCAAAATGGTCTTGCTTACATGCTTCTCTCCATGCAGGTCCCTGGCCAGGTGATGTTGGAGCCACCACTCTCAGAGCACTGAGTGCTCTTCTGAGGGGGCTGTAGAAACTGCACTGATGACTTTGGCAGCCACAAGACATGGGGCTGTGGCTTCTCAAATCTGAAGTGGCCCCAGTTTCTTGTCCTTGAGTGGTCATTGCTAATGTTGGGCTCTTGACTGTGGAGATGCATAGCCTCGTTGTCTCTATTCCCTGCTTTGTGCATTATTTACATCTATTGATGTCGACTTTCATCTAATGTTTCACCTCTCAGGCATTCAGAAAGGAGAGAGCATTCTGCAACTGGTTGCAGGAAGGTTTACTTCTAACTGCTTTAGTAATTTTGAATCATCATCCCTTTTCCCTAATATTTCTGCTGAGAAGCCCTCTCCCAGCACATGTTCCTTTGGCACTCCACAAAACACTTCACTCAGATGTGAAAAATGGTCATTCATTTCTGTCTTTAAGAAGGCATTAGTCCCTGGAAGGCTCTTCCTCTTCTCACCTACAGGCTTGGAGCTAGAGATATCTGAGGAGAAATCTCATTGAAAGACTGGTGGAAACCCAAACCCACTGTAGTCTTTGACCCACTCTTACCCAGACTGTCAGTGAATACTTCAGAGCAATTGGTGGGCATGATAATCCTCATACATAGAATTTCTTCACATTTCTGCTAAATCTATTCAAAAATTTCCAAACTGGAATGAAGATTTACTTGTTGATAGTTCCTTGGGTCCTGTCTGGAGCCTTTTGTGAAAACGATCATCAGATTTACCCCTCTCCTCACCCAGAGCAGATGAGGATGTTGGGTCTCATGCTGAGATTAATAGCACAGACATGTTCCTTTGAATATTTCAGAGTTCTGCGGTCCTCCAGGACCACCAGGTCCCAGAGATCTGCTGCTACTCATTTGACAAATTTTTTTTGTAAAATCACTTCTGATGATGCTTCAACAGCTCCTTAATCACATTTATAGGAAAGACAGACCCCAGTGTACTATAGGCCCTGGAGCTGTTGTTACCTGGCCACCATCCTTTCCACCTCTTGCTCTGCTGATGCTTGCATGATGGTTCCTCTCTCCTTGGGATGCTTTACATACTATGCCAATTGTTCATCCCAAATGAGAGCACTGCCCTGCCCTTCCCAAGCCAGGTAAGTAAGGTGAGGTAAGTTGCACAGGTGCTTAGGGGAGAAGTAAAGCAGTCCATGAGCTCCACTAGGCTCCCTACAGCCTCATCCCAGGCAGCCTCTCAGAGAACTAAAACCCCCTGTGCTCTTTACCACTCCTTTGAATTTAGAGACAAGCCTGTGATGGAATGAAGTGATAATGAAGAAAGCCAGGTCGTCAGATTGTTAAACACTGCCTGAGCCTGACTGAGCCCCAGACACTTCTCTTGGTGAGCACTGAGCACAGGCTGTAGCCCAGAGGTACCTCGGGGGGAGCGATGCCTTCCCAGCTGCTGCCTCCCCCTGCTATGGGAAGTGATCAGGCACAGATGGGCTGTGGTAGGAGGATGTGTTTTTAGTTGACCAGAGGCTTCTGAGATGGTGGAGATTCAAAGTCCCATGATGTTGATTACAGAACCTGCTCTTAGAAATCCTTTCTCCCCTCTCCAAAACTTAATGGCCACAAGCTATACCCTGCCAGTAAAACCATGCCAGTGACACAGGATGAGAGGTCAGAAGAGCTGAAAGACATTTTATTCTTCTCTACCTTCCTTCTCTCCTCTTTCCCTTTCTCCCCCTCTCTCTTTCATCCTCCAGGGAATACCAGTGTCATCTTAGGAGGTGACACAATCTCTTAACAACATCTAATGTGTTGACTCATCTCAACAAATTGCTGAACTGCTAAATTCACAGTCCAGAGCTGGTGTTCCCCTGTGATGGTCATTACGTGAGAGTCAGCCCTGACCACGCATATTCTTGATGTCCTCAGGAAACAGAGATAAGTTGTCTCCCATGAACCTCAGACTTAAGGCAAGGAGGACAGACTCTGAGATCCCACCACAGATACCAAGCCATTTTCCTGGCTGCTGCCTGCCTTGGATAGACCAGAAACCCCACAACAAGGTCCTTGTGTGTTTCCAGAGTTCTCACTGCCCAGCCCTCACATGTCTTGGCCGTGTCTGCACCACAGTCACTGTTCAGCCCTTAAGAAGGCATCACCACAGCTGCAGCACTACCTTTCTCTGGAAAGTGAAACAGGCATGTAGTACCAAAGACTGCAAAGACCAGGATTGCTTCCCATTCCCGCATCCAGTCCTGCTATAAGCACCTCTGTAGAAAACAGGGTCATATTGACTGCAGTGAGTGAAGGAGTGAGCCTTAAATACCAGAAAAAATTAGTCATGGTAGGGAATTCCTTTGAACTGAGAAGTCACACCCCAGAGCCACAAGGACATCAGCCCTGCGTTGCTCACCAGATCCCAGGAAGCGGTCCCTTCTAATCTCCCAATACACCCTATTGTTTATGGGACTGATTTATTTTAAAGCAGGTTGTTTGTTTCTATGTAGATTTGCAACTGTGGGAAAAAGACCCAAACGAGCTGAAGTTTCAGTGAAACCCCTCTGGGGACTTGGAGGGGTCAGTGTGTGACACAGTGTCTGTGCCCAGAAGGCCAGGCTGCAGCAGGTCTCAGGGCTGTGGATCTGCAGCCCGAGGGAAGGGCATCTCCCACAGCCCCCAGGGCTGTTCTGCCAGGCTGGGCTCTGCCTCCTGCCCTCTCAGCCTTGGGCCCACAGCTCTGCCAGTGGCTTTCTTTTTGCACAGGAAATCCAGCTCTGCTCCAGAGAGGACCTGCCATGGTACCCATCCACTCCATGTGATCCAACCACTGCTGGTGTTGATGCCAGCATAGAACGTATTTACTGGCATTGTCAACAGCAAACCCTGAACTGAGTAAACTGAATTCCCTGCAAGACTTAAGGTTGGCTGTAATGCCAAGAAAAATGTCTCATAGACAGTTTGCCACTCTCCAAGATAACAGTTTTTCCCCAATCCTAGTATCCTGCCAGTCATGTCTGCTTGGATTGTCCTCTCCTGTAGGAATGAGACTGTTTGCCTTTGGCTTCTTTTCTCTAGCACCTGGCAGCTCCATTTGGAGAAGACCCCTCCTGCCCTGGCCTTTTTTCTTGAATCTTCACAACATGCTCTGGAAAGACAGATCTGCTGGTATGAACTCACAACCCTGACGCCCCCATCACTGTGTAGACCAGTGATAATTTGCTGAGTGCTTGTGCAGCTGTGGTGTCCGAGGTCCCATGGGGAGGGACAGCTGTACTGGCACAGAGCTCTGTGTTCCATGTCCCCAGGCTGGCGTAACTCTGAATCCTGAAGGAGCAGAAAGGCTGGAAAAAGAGTTGCCTCAACAAATATGTTGCTCAGGAGGAGTGCATTCTTGCATTCATACTCAATACAGCTGGGATAAACTGAGTGTAGGGCAGTAGCCAAGGGCAGGTATCACAGGGAAACCAGTAGCCAAGGCTACCAAGAAGCTCTGGACATTCTTTGAAGACGCCTACTGCCAGGATGTCATCATCGTAATAGAGAGTGGAAGAAGAAATCTTTCCCTAGGGAAGACTTTTCCAATGGACCAAGGGAACTTCCCGTTATTGGGTCCCAGTAATGGAGGCAGGGATCACTGCAGTTGTCTGAATTCAGAGCAGAAATGAACCTCCTGCTCTGACACTGCCCCAGCAGAGCTCCAGCTTTGCTGCTGACCATGGCCTTTAGGAACCTGCTAAGAAATGAGCTCCTCTTTGCATGCCTGAGACTTAGCCCCAGGTGAATTGCACAGAAAAGAGCTCCTGTGGCTCTCACCTGGCAAACAGGATATTTGTCTCCATGACCTAGGACAGAAAGAGCCTTTCTGAGCTGGAGCTAGTAAGGCAGCCATGTCTGTGTCTCTGTGAGGCAGAGATGGTCTCTGGGGATTAGCTCAGAGTGATCCTTGTTTGGTCCTGTCTCAGGGCATGTGCAGAGCATGGTCTTTGCTTTGGTCAGGAAACTGTGAACAGGGATGGTCCAAGACAATCCAGTCTTTTACTTCTGATCGCATCTGGTAAGCACCATCACAGCAGTGTTTTGCTGCCTTGAATTTGCCACTGTCTGCCAGGCTTTTAAGTGGTCTGCCCCCTCTCTATCTCCTCACAGAGCTTGAAGGCATCAATCTATGGTGGAGGTGTCTTGAGCTCTTCCCATTCTGACAGCAGTCAGCCTTGCTTGAATTGGAGCTGTGAACTATTTATCACAGGACTGCAAGCATCCAAGCAAGGTCCCTTAATTTATGAAGGTCCAGAAGATATTATGCAATTGACAACATGAACACAAAAATACTTCTGCACTTTGCTAGAGCTACTATTAAGCTTCCTGATGTTTTCATCATAATATTTACTTCTTTGTAAATACGCTGAATTCTCCAATCTCAGTTCAAAACAGAGAGATCAGAGAATGAAAATAGGGAGATGACATAGCTGTTTAAAGATTATGTAAAATGTTTTTTACTAGCATAAATATTTGATTGTAAAGCTCTGGCTGTTGTGTTTGCGGGGCAGGGATGCACCATGAGTGTGGGGAGCTGCCACAGCCGGGCACTGTGCTGGAGGCTGCCCCATGTCCCTGCCTGGCCCTGCCCGTGTGCTCCAGGCTGCAGGGCCGTGGATGCACTGACGCTCATCCCTGACTCCCTGGCTCCAGGCAGGGGCAGAGTGGGGGCCTCACTCCTGACACACAGACTGGTCCTTCAGCAGCCGTGGCTGCAGCTGCTCCAGGAGCCTCAGGATGGAGGGTAGGGAGGAATCAAGGGGGTGAAGGAAGAGTTAAAGACTCAAAGTCTGAGCCTAGTTTGAGGCTGGGGAGGTCAGTGGGAGGGGTGATACTCTCAATGAGGTTGCTGGCAAGAGCACAGCTCTCAGGACAAGTGGGCTGTGCTGGCAGGAGCTCAAGG
The DNA here is from genome assembly GCF_025592945.1 of Manacus candei. Taxonomy (NCBI): domain Eukaryota; kingdom Metazoa; phylum Chordata; class Aves; order Passeriformes; family Pipridae; genus Manacus; species Manacus candei. The sequence continues at coordinate 11,869,697 of NW_026138095.1, read as the reverse complement.
CACTCGGGGACCTCTTCTCTCCATGCAGAGCAGGGGGAAGGGCCAGGCCAGACGTGGCACATGCTGTCCAGAGGCACGGGATGTGGGATGGGAGACACTAGGAGCTGCCTCCTGACTCATGATCATGGTAGGACACCAAGGTCAGAGCACTGGCCTCGGTGGGAGGTCCAGCACAGCGGCACTGTGTGCCCTGAGCGTGGCCCTGGCTCATAGGCAGCAGGAGGGCCTTGTCCCCCTGTCCCTGTGGGGAGGTGCTGGGGAGGAGGACAGGGGACAGGCTCTGTGGATTCCCTGCAGGCACAGCTGAGGGAGGCAGACAAGTGAGGGGGACTGTGAATTTCTGTGTTTCACAGCTGGGGCAGGCAATTTCAATTTCAGTACACTGGAGATGACATTTTGAGGATGGTTTCCCAATGGAGCTGATTATTTGCTCCCTTGAGGGACTCCTCTAGCACCCATGGCTGCTCTGATGCCTGGGGCCACGAGCAGGATGCTCGCAGGTGCTAAGCTGCCCTTGCAATGGTGCCTGGGGTAAGCCTCAAATGCTGCAGCCCAGGAAAGCAGGGACTGACTCCCTCCATCCCTTCAGTACCTTGTGCATGGTGCAAACCAAGCCTTGAGCTGGCTATGTCCTTCCTCCCATAGCCACCCACGCAGGTCACCCCAGGCAAGGGTCCAAGGACACCTTCACATCCCCAGGCTGTGCTACCAGATACACTCTGCGTGTGTCCAGGCTGCAGGTTGACTGTGGGCATGTCATGGTGAACAGGAAGGTTGTTGCAAAGCAGGAACTTGGCTCTGCTATCTTTACCACCAGCAAAACGAGCACCCCCTCCAAGCAGCCTCAGTGCACAAGGAGGGTGAGGCTGGGGCTGAGGTGACACCCCTATGAGCAGGGCAGGACTCCCCAGCCAGTTGGACTTGTGCAAGCAGCTGTGGGACCAGTACTGAGGGCAATGAGGAGCATGTGAGGCTCTCGCCGAGCTGGTGTGTCTTGGAGTGGTGACAAGTCCTTGGCTGCTCTCTGGGTGGCCATGTAGGCAGGAAGGATTTTGTGCCTGGTCTGGCTGCTCCAAGCACTGGTGACTCGGTGGCTGGCTGGAAATGAGGGAGAGGAGCAATGGCAGTACTTCCAGCATCACCCCCAGACCCCTGCTTTGCTGACCTGTGTCCCCCCTCACCCTTCACTTGATGGGTGTTTGCAGAGAGATTCAGCAGGTGCCCGAGGGGAGGCACGAGTCCCTTTGCTCCATGAAGCTGCTGGGGATCAGGCAGTGCTGACACTGCCAGGCTGTGGAGCAGAGGAGGATGTACCAGAGCCTGTAGTGAGCTCCAAAAGCTGTGGAGGCCCCACAGGGTCTGGCTGGTGGGGTGACCTGGCTTCTGTTCCTTCTGCAGCAGGACTTTGGGCAAGTCAGGTCTCCTTTTGGTTTCCTTATCTCTAACTGGCTGTAATGAGGCAAACCCTCAGTCAAGCCCCTGGAAATCTCCCACTGAGCAGGGCCAGATAAGAGCTATGTTTCTCTAAGCCCTGCAGCAGCTCCAGAGCTCCAGAGCAGCCTGCACAGCCCTACCTCTGCTCCACCACTCAGGACACAGCAACACCTTGATGTTTCCATCTGTGTTCGTCCCACCTGCCCACAGAACCACCTCGGCACAACCACTTGTTTGGTGGCTCAGCCCTAAAGAAGGAGCATGTTTTGAGAGGGGTGTGACGAGCAATAGCAAGGGATATGGAACAAAGCTGGGCCTGGGTTAGTGGCGAGCAGAGCTAAAGCCCCAGATATACATCGGATGGGCTGGGAGCATTATGTATTCCTGGAATGCCTTCTGGTCTTTATTAAAATGAAACCACAGCCAGCCCAAGAGAGCTCATCACCCAGGCACAGGGCCAAGTATAAGTTACTTCTACAAATATTTATTTAACCATATCAATGACAAACTCTTTTGTATAAATGTTTTTATTTAATCATAATTTACCAATTATTTTAAATCAATTGTTTGCCTGATTTCTAAACAGTAATCAAGAGGCTTGCATTAGCATTACTCAGGCGGATTAGATGCATTATTTCACTGAAGCTCGTGCCATCACTTGCCTGCCTTGGCCATGGAAGAGGGTGCAGATGGATCCCAAATTTCACTCAAACTGTCACATTCCTGGAGGACTGTGCACATGCATTGCCAGCCCTCCCCACGCCAGTGACCTCTTGGACTCAGCTGAGTTCCCCAGGCACAGGGATGAACAGACACTGATCCCACCTGGTGCTCTTAGGACAACACTTTCCTCTGGTCTCTCTGGGCTAATGGTTCCTGCTCTCATGAAGATATTGGTCCCATGACAGATGCTTTTAGTGCCCTGCCCCTGCTTAGCCCTTATACCTTTCACTGGTGTTCCTCAGTGTCCCTTCAGCCCAACTCTGGCAGGAATACATGAGCATGGCCGTGGTGCTTTGGGGCAGAACAGGAGCCCATGGATGACAGCATTTGTCTCCGATGTCCAGCACCCTACTCTCAGTCCTCTGAGCTCCCTCACTTCCTCAGGAACATCCTGGAAAACCCCAGCTCAGAGGTATCATTTTCGCCAGCTCCCTCACACATGGACCTTCTCCAGCCTGATTCTCGCACTTCTATTCTTGAGCTTAGAAAATGCTTAAAATCAGAGAATCTGCTCTTCCTCAGGGCTCTGCCTCATCCAGAGGCCTGGGAGGTGTGGTGAGGGCACCCAGCAGAGCTGCTGGGACGATGGATGCTGTTGGACCCCTCAGTGACCCCAGGGACCCCGTGCACTGCAGCCTCTTGCTCACACACAGCAGGCTTGGGGAGCAGCTCCTCCTGCCCAGCCACACAGACCCGGGAGGAGCAGGAATCTGCTTGTTGCCATCTGCAGGCGTTGTTTATTTATAGGATTTCAGTCTGCTACTGTGCTGCACCTTGGCTCACTGCTCTGAGCACCGGCACAGCTCTACTCACTCCGGGTCTGTTCATCATCCATCTCCCAGCCTGGGAGCTGCCAGCTTCCCCACAGTCTGATTTCCCCCACAACCGTCCACAGGACAGCTGCACTGCTGCTGCCAAAATACCCTGACAAGCCTTTCTCCTGGGGTATCCAATTGTCTTCCTCCACCAGGCACTGTTTGATCAGAAATGGGAGCTGTGCTGCTGTGAAGCCAGGAGAGCTAGTTCTTCATCCCACTTCCAGCAGCCTCCCCGAGCCTCCCTCTTCCATCATCTTATGGTATTAAAGCAGGAGAGAAAGAAGAGACTTTGAAATTCTCCCAGATGAGGAGGGATACAGAGGTGCCAAGCTTTGTAAAACACAGACTTGGAGATGACTAACTCAAGCACAGACTTTGTCACAATCCTGCAGCAGAGACCCAAAATCACCAGCAAATATCTTCTGAGATAATTAAAACCCAAACAAACAAAAAGAGGAATTGGGGCAAGTTGCATATAACCATGGGACTTACCTACTATTTTAAAGATTACGAAAATAGAAATCAATTCTCAGTATAACCTTGTAATGTTTAAGTATATGGTTTTTCTGACTGATGAGAAGCAGAGGTGCTGCTGGAGCCCAGGCAGCGCTGCAGCACGAACACGGGCTGTGTGTGCCTGTGGTCAGAGCTCTGCAGCCAGAAAACATCACAGCACTGGGAACAGAGAAGTTCTCTGGACAGGTCTCTGAAATGCTATGTAAACACTGACCTATCATTGAAATGTAGATGAATAGGAAACTCCTGGAAATAAAAACATTTCACACACTGCTCTATAAAGCCTTTTCCTGTCCGTATTGAGGAAAAATGAGCCAAATGTCCCAGTTTTATGGTATTTTATTTCTTACAAACCTGTTTTTAGAAATTAACTCATTTTTCCCCCTTTTCTTTTTCTTTGAAGTCCACACCTACCCAAGCTGGTTGTGGGACCCAGTTCCTCCCTGTGCAGGTGGGAGGTGACAGTCCTGGGACAAACAGGGGCTCTCTGTAGCTCCTGCTCTGCTGTAAGCAGCAAGGCTGTTGCTCTGTGAGAGCTGCATTCATCCTTCCCAACTGGACTGTCTAAGTTCAGCTTTTGGGTCTCCTGGACAGGCAAAGGACAAAAGCAGGTGCTGGCAGAGGGCCACCTGCGCTGCTCATCTCCACACTGAGCTCAGACTGGGAGGAGCTGCTCCCTGGAGCAAACGCTCCCTTTCCATCAAGCAGAGAGGAAGCCTAGATGACAGCTAAGATTGGATTCTAGCTTTCAGATAACTGTTATGAGAGGAGATGAATCCCATCAGACATGACCAAGATCAAGAAACAGAGGGCAGTTGGTCACTGGACAGCATGGAGAGGCAAGAGAAGAGGAATGAACTTGTGGGGGCCAAAGAGATTCCTGATGGCATAAGAGCTGTGCAGTGGTAGGGAAAGAGCAGATCTGGATTTGTGGAATAGTGAACACTGGCATTAAAAAGCATCAAAATGGGCCAGGAAAATCTGGTGGGACAAAGCAGGGCTGAACACTGAAGCAAACCCTGTGCTGCCTGTCCCCCACCTTCTCTCCATTCCTCCTCTAAACCCCTCCCCAGCTGGCCAGCCGGAGCTCTGTAGATTTATGATAAAGGCATGGAATCTGTCCGTCTTAGGATGCGAAGACCTTCAGTCTGAATCTGTTCAGTGCTGAAGACCACAGGACCAGGTGGTCCAAAGGGACAAAAGAGTTTGAAGCCACAGTAAGAAAAAGAAACTGCCTGACAATGATCTGCAGGACAGACAAAATCCAGCAGAAGCTGCACTTTTCATGAAATGACAAATACTTGTTCAGGACAGGGACAACTGTAGAAAAGTGGATGTGCAACAGGACATTTATTCCAACTTATTCTCTCTGAAGAGTGGGCCTCAGGCCATGCAGCTTCAGACCCCTAATCCCAAACTGGTCATCCAGGCACATCTGGAAATGTTAAATATACTGGAGAGCAAGGAAGGATTCCTGGATTCTGAATTCATTTTAGGCTGAGTATTTACGTAAGTTACTTTTCTTATCTTCCTGAACTATTTATAGTTTTGTTTGTATGTTTGGGACTCAGACGTATCCCACTATGCTTCAATAAATCTGAAATATCTTTGCTGACAAAAGAAATGTCGTCTGCTGTTAATGAAAAGAGGGAATTCATTGTATTCAGCTACTTGCATAGTTAATATTTTAGCAAATCTTCTCTGGGCAGATGTTGACTCATATAAATTCTTAATTTTTATTTCTTTTAATAAGAAAAAAAGAAGTTAAGAATTAAATATTGAAGTTGAAGGGTATCCATACTATGAAAACTAGGAATAAACTAGACAAATAAATCTTCTTTCCAAAAGATCTAATAATGTCTCTATCACTCCCCACCACACAGATTAAGACAATATAAAATGACTTTCAAATACCTGCCATCACCAGGATGGTGCTGGTGATGGAGTATAACAACAAGGCTGATTCCCACCCAGAATTTCAAGTGTTAAACCCCAAACAAACCACCTGCCACCGAGTTGGGGACCAGCACCCCAAGCCCTGACACTGGGTAAACTGGGCAAAGGGATGAGATAGGGGCAGTGCTGCATGAGGGGCTGGTAATGAAAAAAATACATGTTTTTTTGGTCAAGTGAGGAAAGTTTTAAATTTTTATTTAAGGGAGGGGATTCTGCAAGGGACATGGTGTTTGGGCTAAGCGCAGGTAATTTTGTCAGGTTGCCAAGCAGGGTGATTTAAATAACTCCTTCCAAGCCTCTTTTAATAAAACCATCTTTAAACATGTCCAGTTTCTCCAGACAAAAGCTGCAGAGGGAGCTTAGCAGAGTCCTTGGATTAGTGTAAATGAGATTTCCTCGAAGTGGCAGCTGGGCTGCCTTGATATTGCAGTGGGGGTGGCAGGGACAGCCCCTACACTTCTCTCCTGGAGTGGTTTCAGGACTATTGGTGCAGAGCACGGTGGTGTGGGATGAGAGAAAGCAAAGGTGTGCTCAGCCCTGTCCCGTGGGCTCAGTGGGGTGAGCTCCTGAGCTCCGCTAGCTGGCCCTGCTGGAAAGGAAGATACACAGACTCTGCTCCTTTAATATGCCTTAAATATTCTGGAAATGAAAGGAGGCAGGTTAGTTTGATTTCATTTACTCTGAGATTTTATTTTAATGTAGGTTTGATAACTAAATGAAAAACAAATGTGGGATATTAAAGGGAGGCAGCCTGGCCCAGCAGCGGGAACGGGACCGGTGCAGGAACATTTTTCTAAAGATCCCTTCTGGAATGTTATTTTGAACTCCTTGAAACTGCAAAGGTTTTTAGACATTGTGTGTTTTGTTAAATGTCCCTTGAGAATGCTGGGTTTAAAATTAGTCAAACTCTTTCACTTTTTTAAACCCTTCCCTAAAATAGTTGATATAAAATTTGGTGGGAATTCTGCTGAGAGCTTAAATTGGCTGAAACAGACGACCTAGTGGAAATGACATTTGGGGAAAAAATGTGAAAAACCTGGTTTTCTTTCTGGCTTCCAATGACATAATCAGGACATGGTAGGACTGCCTGCTCCTCCGAGTGTGGCCCTGACCCCAAGGCTCTGGTCACCAGTTTCCCTCGTATGGAGAAGGAGTGAAGCAGCTGGGAGAGAGCTAAAAGAAGAAGATGACTGCTCTGGTAAGGTGCTGCCTGTCCTCTGCAGTTGGATTCCTCCATGGGCTGATGTTCACCACCCTCAGAGTGCAGAGCCTGGTGAGCAGGGCAGCAACATCCACATCTCTGTCCAAAAGTTATGGTAGAGCCATTAGCCTGGATAGTTTTCATGCTCAGGACAGGAGGGGCAGGCAGGTTGTGACCAAAAAGGAAATATATAAGAGTTCTCTTGGTGACACCCAGGGCAGGGAGGTCTCCAGCCCAGGGGGATGTGGCTCATCTTCCTGGTGGTCACATTACTGCGGGTGACCAACATCTTTGTAACAACTTCTGGATGAGACTGTGTCACCTTCACCCTCCAACGTGTTTCTCTGGGCTCTGTGCCCTGGTTCTGTTGTGCTCTGTGGGGTGTGAGGAAGGTTTGCACTGGCAGTACACAGCACTCCTCCATGAGCTCCGCCCTGTTCAGTGCTGAGCTGTGATGGTTCAACACATGTCCCAGAAACACATCTGGGACCTTCCCCAACCCAGTAGCTTATTTACTCAAGTCATTTTGTCACCTGGGGAGATAAAACTGCCTTCACACACCTCAGGTTCCTCTCAGCACAGCTGGGAGATAAGGACTAAGGGGTGCTGGCTCCTATTTGCCGTCAGCCTCAGAGGAGTTGGAGCAGAGGCCTCTTTGGGAAGCCACCTCTGCTATCACTGACAGGTGTCAGCTGTGTTTTGAGCAGCCAGCTCAGCTAGAGATTAGCCAAATGTGTCTCCTGCCCAGAGTGCTCAGGCTCTCCAGACATGTCTTTAAAACCCAGAATGGGAAAGGATTTTGAGTTGAGATAGGGGGCTTTATTCAGAAATGGTCTGACCTAAGGACCCTGCTATCAGCAGCCCCAGCAGCCATCACAAATGGGGTCCTTCCCAGGAGATGATAAGAGGGAGGAGAGGCTGTTCTGCCGTCACAGAGCTCAGTGTAGTGTCTCATGTGTAGGGGGTGAAAGTGTCCTTTGCAGTCTGCTTTCTGACCCCTGAGGTGTACCAGAGACACACTGGCATGCGAGTAGACCCCTTGGGATGTGGTGATCCCTTTGGAGAAGTAAAGGTGGGTGAACTCTTGCTCTGTTACTGAGAATGTACTTGATTTGTGGGGTATCCTCATGCCTGTGGAAGTTATATCAGCCACTCAAACAGGCACTTCCACTACACAAACAAAGTCAGCGGTGCCCTGCAAAAGTCAGCAGTGCCCTGAAGCCTCCAACCTGCTCCTATGCACATGGAGAGTGTGGGAGCACAGCCGGCAAGCAATGGAGTTCTGGGGATGTGGGATATGGTTGTGGGAAGAGATGAATCAGTGTGTGGAGAGCAGGTTCTTCCAGCAATGCTGCAAGGTCTTGTGGAGAAAGCAAGGACTGCTGAAGGGTAGATCAAAAAGCAGCCAAGAACACCACGTGCTCATCACAGATGTGCAGAGCCAGCGGTTCCTGGGGGGGGTGGGTGCACATCATGTTGGAGAAACTGCTCTAGGAGAAAGAGCAGGGGCTGGCACAGATGCTCAGGGAACCTGCCTTTGTCACCCGCCAGCTCAGGGAAGTCCCTCTCCAGCAAGTCACTTCTTGGCCTGCTTCCTCTCCCACACGGGGTTTACTGAGATGTTAAATTCCTCTGCATGGGGGTGTGCCTTGTCATGGTCTGACTCCTATTCTTGTTACCTCATTGTAGAAGGCATTTTCCTGGAATTTGTGCACTGATGCCCATCCAGTCAGATTGCCTGGAGCACCCTGCAGCTTTCTGCAGGATTTTGCTTCCCAAGCATGTCCAATCCATAGGTTGCAGTGCACAGCCAGACACAGGAAAGGCACGTATTCTGGGCAGGACATGTGTCTCCATGGCATGCAGCTGTTGTGGGGCCTGTTCTAGTAGCACTGAAAAATGGCATTCCTCATGGTACCCACATTTTTATGCCAAGCTAAACTTTCTTGTCCTTTTCAGAGGTATTTATAGATGGGAATCTTTACAAGAGTGAGTTTCTGTTTTGGAAGGAATAGTTTTGTTTATTACTAACTCTGATTTGAGTGTATGTGCTCAAAGACGCAAGCAAGTGACAAAAATGCCACCTAAGAATGTGATAAGTGAACCCCTGGGGATATTGATGAGGAAAAATGAGAGAGTCTTTAAACTGGATGCTGAAAAATTTGACACAAGGAAATATGCTCCTCCTGTTCTGGATGGTGTGTGGGGCCAAGGAGCAGTGGCAGGCAGTGGGACTGGCAGGGTCTGTGTGCTGTGAGTTCACAGGGAACTTTTGCTTCCACACTGCGAACTGCTCACCCCTCACTGGAACACCATGGGCTTGTTTCCAGTGCCTTGCAGAAAGAAACTGTTTTTGCCCAGAGGAAAAACATTGGCTAAGAGGACTGTGTAAAGTTGCCCTCAATTAGACTCATAAATGTCTCTGAGCTGACTTCTGAGCTGTGGTGGGAGGACGGGCTGGCTTGGGGGCAGGACATTCCACTTGAAAAGAGTGGTGTCTGTCAGCAGATGAACTGGAGGATGTTCACCATTGCCATAGTGACCAAGGGGACAACCAGTAGACACAACGGGGATGGCTGCGTGTGCATTCCTGGCAGCAGGAATCTCTGGGAACACAAGATGGCAGGCATGTCCCACGACCCCTCCCCTCACTGGCTGCCTGCCCCAGTCCCACCTCCATGTCCTGGATGGCCAATCCCTTTGACTTTCCTTTCTCCAAATTTTGAACACATCCACACAATTCTACCTCCTGGTACCTACAGCCTCCCATCCTGCATGCCAGGGCTGGAATATACTCCTGAGTCTATGTGGGCAGACCTTGTCCAGCAGCAGGCAGTTCTATGGCATTGGAGATCTGATGAAAAGCAGTGCAGAACTCTTGAAACCAACTGAACAACACCCAGAGCTCTGCTTGATTCTCAGATTGCTGGTGAATACAATCCCTGCCTTCAGCAAAAAGAGAATTGCATTACCACTCTGGGTTGCTGTGGTGGACAGTTCCCGTCCCTTCTTGGCTGCACACCAAATGACCAAGAAAATAATCTGTGCAATAGCCTGGGAGAAAAGAAAGAGTTTTGGTTTTGTCTGACTGTGACAGTGTCTGCATCTTGACACTAGCTGGGGTGGATAGGAATTCAAGGAACTTGCCCCTCCCAAACCAATAGATTGAAAGTATTTTGACTGCAGATTGTACATGGAGCAATTAAATAAAGAATAATGTAATGCAAATAGTGCAGAAATGAGAGGAACAATGTTTAGAAGCCCAACAGAAGGAAAGGAGGCTTCAAACACCCATGTTTTACCTCTTAGGTTTCAAGTACACTCTGGCAGTCTACAGAGGTCAAAGCCTTCTCATGAGGTGCAATGCAGGGCTGCACCTATGAAGCAGAGCTTGGGTAAGAGACTGCTTTTGGGGAATCTTGCCCAGAACAGGGCACTTCTCATATCCCTCAGGAATTAGTGAGAAGCTGCTGTAGTAAAAGCATGGCAAGCGAGATTTTCTCACCTTCCTTCAGGTAGATGAGTCAACATAGTCTTACCACTGCCTGATTAACTCTGAGAAGATAATACAGCTTCTCACCTTCAACCACTTCCATTCATTCTTCTTTCCTTGATATTTGTCTCTGGCCTAACATAAAACTTCGTGACTTCATTAAATACCAAAAGTACCATGGAAAGGTCTGTTAGAACCATTAACACTTTTCCTGGTTTAAGCAAAAATTCCTCAGCTATGGTTTTGCTTAGCATCTGCAGCTTTTAGCACAAGAGGACCATGGTTCACAGCAGGTGCCACCTCATATTATTTAGGGGTGCAGCAGTGGCTTCTCCAAAGCTGCTGACACAGTCTGGGATCAGTCAGCTTCTGGCAGCAGGGACTACACCTGCTCAGATCCCCCCAAGATTGATTGTGCTCCTTAGTGACAGGGTCATATTTGGCCCAGGGTGACCTTGCCCTGCAGTCACAAAAAATTGTCACCTCCTACATGGCTGCTGCTGCTGGTGACAGGTCTGTCCAGCTATTGCACTACTTGCTTTTGCCCCAGCATTAACCAGATACGCAGAAAACAGGAACCATCTGTTTGGGAAATGCCAGTGTTTTGGGAAATCTCCCCAAGGGAAGGAGTGGACTGGGCTGTCCAATACGTGCTCTGGCAGGACAGCAAGTGGCTATCAGTGAAATCTGGGCAGGCCCATCCAGAGATATGTGGTGTTGTGTCCATGCCACACTAACAGCCATGCATTCTGCCAGCTGTGTGTGCTGCTGTGAAAAGGTTGGTGATGTGTTTTCAGAGCATCTGGACACTGCAGATCAACTTCCCACAAGTGCCATTAACAACTGCCAATGGGACACAGTGACAGTTCATTCAGAACTCTGGAGCACAAAGTTGCCCAGGCCACATAACCAGGCACATGATGGTAGCCTGAGGTGATGAATTTTATAGAACCATGGAATGGTTTGAGTTAGAAGGGATCTTAGAGATCATCTAGCTCCAACCCAATGTCAGGGGCAGGGACACCTTCCACCAGCCCAGGTTGCTCCAAACCCCGTCCAACCTGGCCTTGGACACTCCCAGGGATGGGGCAGCCACAGCTTCTCTGGGCAACCTGTGCCAGGGCCTCCTCACCCTCACAGCCAAGAATTTCTTCCTAATATCTACTCCAAACCCACTTTCAGTTTGAAGCCATCCTCTCTTGTCCTGTCACTCCAGGCCCTCATAAAAAGTCTCTCTCCATCTCTCTTGCAGGTTCCCTTCAGGTCCTGGAAGGCCACAATTAAGTCCCCCCAAAGCTTCTCTTCTCCAGGCTGAACAATCCCAACTCTCCCAGCCTTTCCTCTCAGCAGAGCTGCTCCATCCCTCTGATCCTCTTGGTGCCTCCTCTGGTCTGGCTCCAACAGCTCCATGTCCTCCCTGTGCTGTTCCCAGGGCTGGAGCAGCTCTGCAGGGGGGTCTCACCTGAGGGGCAGAGGGGCACAATCCCCCCCTCCCCTCTGCCCACGCTGTGGGATCAGCCCAGGGCATGGAGGGTTTCTGGGCTGGGCCATGTCCAGCCTCCCAAATCCTTCTCCCAGGGCTGGGCTCCATCTGTTCATCTCTCACTGGGGTTGGTACCAGGGGTTGCCCCAACCCAGGTGCAGCACCAGCACTTGATCTTGTTAAACCACATGAGATTCCCATGGGCCACCTCTTGAGCCATCCAGGTGAAATTTTGGATCTCTTTTCCTATTTCAGCACTATTTATGTCATTCTCAGTGTACATATTCCACTGTATTCCAGTGCCTGCAACAGGCACAAAAAGTTTAAGTCTGCATACAGTGTGATGGGGTCAGGAGTCCTCCAGAGCTTTGAAACAGAGATACCAAGCTGCCCTTTTCGACAAAGGACCTTTAAGCACAAAATTATTTCCAAGAAAGTTAGGAAGTTCAATGTGAGATAGAGTGTAAATCAGAAGACTTTGCAAACAAGAGGCCCTTGGCCCACTGAGACATGTTGGGAGGTCTCTTCCTCAGATTTGCTTTCCAGAAGGGAGCCTTTACATGGGACAGGAAAACAGGAAGGGATGTTCAGTTGGAGTGGGCACAGTTCCTGACACGTCTCCATTTCATGTCACCCCTCCTTCATCCCTGGAAGATGCCAGCTTCCCAAGCAAGCTAAGGCACAGTGGCAGCTCTGGAATGCACTCCTGATTATAATCCTAATCGTGGCTTTTATTGCTCTATATTTTTGTAGCTATTTCTAATATCGCAAATATTTGCCTTGCCCTGATTTTCTGAGATTTGTGTCACATTCCCAGCTGCCATCTGCTCATGATGCCATCTCAGAGAGATTACTGGGTGGAGAACCACATGGATCAATCCCTTCAGCCCCTTGGAGGACCTAAGCCAGACATGGTGGGGAGTCCTGTGATATAGGACTCATCATTAGCCCATCCTGCAGGGGTCCATCTGGGTCTTATCCTCCTCACTGATGTACACTAACAGCAGGGAAGGCTGGGGAAAGGGACAGATCCTGGCCCTGTCCTTCAAATGTAACCGGGCTCCAGGCTATGAGCCCTCTCCTGCACTTGAGGTGGGCCAGACTCCTCTTGTGGAGAATCAAAGGTCCTTGGGACCCTCCCTCTTACCAGGGGGGAGTGATACACTTGTAGGAAAGAGGTGATTGAATCTCCTTTGGAGGTGATTTGACACCAGAACTCAATCTCACCCGTGTGCCTATGGCCCCTCTTCCAGACTCTTGGTGCAGCAGCTGCCTGGGATGTCCCACGCTGGCAGAGGCAGCCCAGACCCACCTGCTCCTGCAGCTCCTGCTAAAGGGTGACTTTCCTCCACCCCCACAGCCCTGGGAGGTGCAGCTGACTCTGATTTGCATGTGCTGTCCCCTGTTTGCCACGCAGGCAGGTTTGTGGACAGGCTGCCTCCAAGCAGTGGCCTGCAGCAGGGCTGGGAGAAACCTCAGCAGTGACTCAGACAGAGGTCTGACCCCTAGATGTGTGAGTGCCTGCAGGTGCCAGGAGGGAGACAGAGGAGAAGTGAGTGGATAAGCAGCTGCCAAGCACAGTGACCCTGCACACAGCTGTACCCAGGGTGGTGCTCAGCAGCCATGGGCTCTGTCCTTACCCAACCTCCTCACTCGCTACTTTTCACCCAAAGCCTTGTTGGCCCAAACCCACCTTGAGGTCAAAGTTCTTCTGAATTAGGAGATACCCACCACTGAAAATTGTGTTTTCAGGACCCCCATCCTGCTCTAGGAAGCTCCTGAAATGGGCTCCCTGTCCCCAGATATGATGTTGGAGCTGCTTGTGGTTTCCTTTCCAGCCTGTGCTGGTCTCCATTGCTGCATTCCCTGGCAGCCACTCTCCCCACCTGTCCCAAGGAGGTTACACAGCAATTCTCAGGAACTCACAGAGTACTTCCTTGGACAGTCAGCATGGCTGAGCCTGGCACTGCACTGCTTCCTTGCCTTGCATGGAGAGGAGCTCTGCACCACGCCTGCTTCAGCAGGCAAGCTCCCCATCCTGCTCAAACTGCAGGATTTAGCACCTTTTGAGTGTACACGGCAGTGCCTGGCTCCCTGTTCTCCCTGCAAGGACCCAGAGGGCTGCAGCAGGTACCAGTTCCTGCTCCCTGAAGGCCTCTGGAGAGACAGACCGGCATGTTCCCAAATGGAGATGAGAAGAGCAGGATGCCTGGCAAAGTGTGCTTTGCTGCGTCTCTGCCCCATGACCCCACCTTCCTTCCAGCCCTTTTTGCTCCCTCCAGACAATGGGCAGGGTGGGATGAGGTGGGGGACCCAGACACTGCTCAGCTGCAGGTGCTGGTGTGGTCAGTGCAGGTAGAGGCATTGCTGCACCCTGGGTGCTGGGCACCCCTGGGCCCAACCAAGGAGTGGCTGCAGGAGGGCTGGACATGCACATGCTGTGAGTGAAGGAGCTGTGCCAGGCACCAGGCAGTGCACAGGGCTGCAGCCACATTTCTTACCTGCCCAGGTAGAAACCATGACTGGGAATGCTTTACTATGGTTTCCACCCCTGTTGGGTGGCCCAGAGGAAAGAATCATAGAATCATAGAATCAGCTGGGTTGGAAGGGACCTCTGAGATCATCAAGTCCCCTTGATGGACTGCACTGGTTACTAGACCATGGCACTAAGTGCCACATCTGGTCTTATTTAAAAAACCTCCAGGGACAGAGAATACACCACTTCCCTGGGCAGCCCATTCCAATGCCTGAGGTGGAGAGGCCAGGGGACTTGGGCAGTCTGTGACCAGTACAGTGACAGGAGTTGTCATGGCAGCAGCTCCAGCACAAAGCTCACAGAAGGGACCTGAGACAACACTTCATCCATGGGAACATGTGCAGAAGATACCACAAAGCTCATAAACAAACAGGTCAGAGTTTGGAGAGCACTTCACCCCCTGGTGCTCAGAGCAGTTGCTCAGCATCCCCTGGAGCCAGCCCCCAGTAAAGAAGAGGATCTTTGCCAAGATGTGTGCTCAACATGGCTTGACGTCCAGCTTGAGGGATTTCTGGGAGTGCTGGTGTTCCTGGTGAGCATATGCATGGATGCTCCATGCTGGGGCAAGTGTTTGCAAAGCAGAAACATGCAAATTCAATCCCAAGTGAATATTCATCTGAAATCTCTTTGCAGAGTGTATTTTTGGGTGTCCTGTTTAAAAGCCATCCAGTCAGGGAACAGAAACAATGGCATATGATTTAAGCTATCAGTCACACGATGTGAACCGAGCAAACAGCCAAGTCGAGGGATAGTGGTTTATACTCTCTGCTCATGAATAAGGGGCACATTGGCAGAGCTCTGGGGGAGCAGCTTGATTTCTGGCTGTGGGGTCTCTCTGCTCCCCCTTGCCAAGTGCTTGTGTGAGCAGACTTGCTGAGTCTCACCAGGAAAGGGGGGTTAAAAGCTCCTCAGCATGAGAGAAGCTGTCACTACTCTGCACTAATGTGTCACAAGCACATCCTGCTTTCCCTTCACTCACATCTCAACAGGCTCCTGCTTCTTTCCTGCTCTAGATGTATGATAAGAAGGATTTACTGAGTTCTCATGAGGGTTGTGCTTGTCTGTCCCTCTACCCATTACTGAGCCTTCTGCACACCCCCTTGTCCCTACCTGGAAGTGAAGCTTAGATTCCCTGGGCTGTGCACATCTGGACTGCCCAGGGAGGAACCAGGATGACCAGCTGCAGGAGCTGTGTGTGACAGACACTCTGTCTGCCCTAAAAGGGACCTTTGTGCCACTGTGTGGTACAGAGATTTAGTGGGGGGTAACTTCTGAGACACCATTTGCTGCCTGTGAGGCACAGAGAACTAGAATGTGAGTATTCAGCAAACCCTCTCCATCTGGCTGCACCCTGCAGCAATGCCTCTTCTCATCACCCAGAAACTCCTGGTCTGGAAAAAATTTGACTTACAGTGTGTCCTGGGAGATGAAAGACTGAGCAAAACAAACAGACCATTCTGGAGAGATGAGAAAATTTCAGAGGAAGGGCTGATAACCAGAACCTCTGCTTCAGCTCTCCTCAGCTCCCTGGCCCTGGCAATCCCCCGTGCCCAAGGCAGATGTGCCAGACACACAAGCCTTGTCTGCTTGTTCAGACAAGGAACCATCAAGCTGCAACTCACCCTCTCACCCTACACACAGCAGTGTGCTCTTATCCTCCAGTGAATGTCTCCACTGTAAAGCAATGTGGTTAGTCTGAGTGTTCGTAGGGAAGGCTGTTTCTGTGTCTCACTCCTGACCTTCAGACTGTATTTCCTCATTTTCAGATTGAATTCATAATGATCAGTTTATACCCATTTTTTCTTTTGCCAGTAAAGATCTTTAGCTTAAGGATCTTTAGCTTAAGAACAGATCTCCTTAATCTCTGGAATTCACCCCAGACTTATGTCCAGAGAGTAATGAATGTATCTCTCCTGAAGCAGGCAACCAGACCTGCGTGCACTTTTCCAGGCATGGTCTCTCCAGAGCTCCCTGGCATTAGTTTCTCCCTGTCATTCATGGGAGGAGCCATCCTGAGGCATCCTGGCATTGCATTTGCCCCTTTCACAGTGACATTACATCGGTGGGTTATACTTGTCTTATGATAAACTCATGCACTCCAGTCTTCCCTATGATTTCTAGCAGCTGAATTCCTAGTTCTGGAGCCCACTTCCTGAGGGCATGATTCATGCTGGGATGTCACAACCAATTTCCAGCACTCCAAAATAACCAAAACTAAGATACAATATCATTCATCTATTCAACAGTGTTGAGACCTGCCAAGGTCTCTCCTGTCATGGCTCAGACCACCACCACAGCAGCAACAGTAGTGCTCCCAGGACTCACTCTTTTGTAAATTATATTAATTACTGTTACTTTGACTGCATGGGGCAATGTCTTACAGGGCATTCAGAGCTCCAGGAAGAAGGTCAGGGCCAAATCCTACTCTAAGGCTGTTCCCCAATGGGATGTGCAACTGAACCCATGCAGTGTGCAGCTGGGAGACTGTCACTGGTGTATTTTATATGGTGCTTATTCTGTTTGGAAAAAACAGGATTATTTGGTCTAGCAAATTTAGTTTCCATTCTCTGCAGTCTCCAAAATTTCCTAAGACTGGAAAAAATTGAAACCACAATGTTCTCTGACAATAATGCAGAAAACTCACCACCTGAAGAGTCAACCCCCCAATCATTGGCTTTTAAATACACTGCAGAAGACATGAGGTTTGGCATAAACCAGAAGTTTTAGCATGGAAAGTGACAGAGAACTTGTGGGAAAACCAGGCAGGAAAAGGCAGCCAGAAGGCTGCAAAAGGCCAGTTGCTGCTCCTGGAGTACCGTGAGCAGGTAGCGCAACCCCAGAGCTTGTAAACTGGTTTTCTTTCTTTGGCCCCAGAAGAACTGTGTCATATACTTGCTTTGGGTAGATCCAAACTGTTTCCAAGGTATCCCTGAAAATCCTGAACTCACCTCCCACTCTATTTTGTCCCTTTCCCCTGGATGCTCCTGGGTTGGAGATGGAGGTGCTGAGCCCTGCTGGGCTCTGGGGGTGCTGGGGCTGCACCTGCCCTGTGGGAGCTGTGGGGGTGCTGGACCTGCCAACCAACGGCCACATGATGGGACATAACCCAGAGGGTGCGGCTGGTGGGATGAAGTGTTCTCTGGAGCTGGCAACAGGTTTATACCCACAGCCCTGACACAGCCTGGGGGTCACAGAGGGGCTGGGGGGAGGCTGGGCTGGGACTGGGAAGGTGAGGAAGGCGAGCACAGGGAAAGTCAGTGCCAAGCACAGGGAAAGTCAGTGCCAGAGCCTCCCTGACCCCAGCAGCAATGGCAGAGCTCTGCCTTGGTACCCAGCAGGCGTGGAAGGACCCTCCAGCCTGTGCCAGACACAGTGTGTGAGGGGCAGGTGGGCAGCCTGGGAGGGGGCAGTAGCCTCTCATTAGTACCACTGTGCTGGGCAAGGAGATGACGGCTGCCCATGGTTTAGGGTACCCTCCCCTCAATGCTGAGTTGCTGAGTTGGCTCATGGAGAAGCTGGCTCCAGTCCTGGCACTCCCTCCTTCATGGACTTGGTCACAGCTGC
Organism: Manacus candei; assembly: GCF_025592945.1. Lineage (NCBI taxonomy): Eukaryota > Metazoa > Chordata > Aves > Passeriformes > Pipridae > Manacus > Manacus candei. The sequence goes on along the minus strand of NW_026138095.1, from coordinate 11,851,973 downwards.
CTCAAGTTCCCTGCCTGGATCTGGTGGTTATGGGTACCTTAACCTGGAGACCTGTGCTCCACACTCTCACAGCCAGAACACAGCTGGGGAGCACAGATCCAGTTAGGGAGGCTGTTTCTACCAGAGCCAGGCTGGCATCTCCCTCTGGAGGCTGCTCCGAAGTGTCTGCACTCCCAGAGCAGTCTCTCTCTGCTTCCCTGTGGTTCACTGCCAGCAGGTCTCATCTGCTATCAGCAAAGGGATCACCGCCCAAGGGCAGGAAGCAAGTAAAGTAAAGCAGATAAAATCAGTGAGAGTGGAGGCCCAACAGCGAGTCAGGTGAAAATGAAGTGTGCTCTGGAGCCAGTGAGCAGGTGAAATGTGCTCTGGAGCCAGTGCATGTGGAGTTTGGAGAGGGATTTCTTGCTTCCTGAGAGCACATGCCATTGTGAGTACATGCACAGCCCTTGCTGGGAAAGGCGCTTTTCCAGCTCATTTAATTGCACCAGTGCCAGAACTCGGGGGGGTTCGGGAACCTTCCCCCTCTCTGCCTCAAAACCCAGAGAAAATATTCCTCATGCTTCAGCATGAAATCCCAGAGCTGCCTCCCGTGTCTCCTTAGCAGAGTAAACACGATGGCATAGGCACGTGTGTGGCTTGGTGGGAAAAGGCAGGAACTCCATCTCCACTTTTGTTGCTCCCTTTACAAATAAAGGATGAAACAGAGATCAGATAAATTAAAGCCTTGCTTTTGCCCCTTCGGGAAGCTCAGGGAACTTTGGTGGCTCAACGCGCTGAGAGCACGTGCAGCCAAAGCCAGATGAACAGGAAAAACTGACCCAGCATCTTCAAAGGATTAAGGCAGCAGGCATAAGCTATACACCATGTAAGGCTCTGACAGGGGGAAGCAGAGCTTTTTAATGAATCACTGCACGGTCTGCTCTCATCTGCCTTTCCCTGCGGGATGAGGCAAAGTGACAAGCATTCCCTGACCTGCCTCAAACACTCAAACAGCATTTCATCATTCCCCTCCCCACACTGCAGAAAAGCAGAACAGAGAGATACACAAAAGCTGAGAAACAAAGCTCACAGCCTCCTCTTGGCCTGTATCCTCTTCCTTTCCACCAGTACAGCTGATTTCTCCCTGCCCTTTGCAGGGGCATCTCCTTCTGGGCAGCCTTTGCAACCTCTTGTCCCTGGTCACAGAGCAGGGAGAAGTGACACTGACTCGCCAAGCTTGACATCCCAGTTCCCATAGGCTTGGAAGACTTAAGTGATGCTGGAAGAACCATGTCTATATGAAAAGAGGTTTAAAAGCAATCAGAGAATTGAATACAGAATAGATCTTGTCAACTAGCTGGTTCCATTAGCACTGTCAGGAACACTAAGAATATAGACATTACATGGTTTGAAAATGTTTCCAAGAGTTCTGTATATTATTATGTTATCTCTGATCTAAACCCCTGTTAGGGATTTCATGCTCTTAGCCTGTGTTTGAGATTCAGCACATTAATCAGTGAGATCTCTCTGAGATGTGTCAACAAATTCAACCCTCTGTTCCACGTTAGCTGCTCTGAGCAAATGAGCACTGTGTTTAGGAGCAGCTGGAACCTGCAGGGGCTGAGTCACCCTGCAGGACCTCTCCAATGAAGAAGCACCTTTTCAGTGAAGATCACAAAGAAACAGACCAAGGACACAATCCTTTCTGTCCACCCTGGCTGCTTCCCTCTTCATAGTGCTTCTCTTGAGAGGTGAAAATGGAGTTTCAGAAAAAGGCAGCTAAATTTTGAGAACTTGTATAAATGGAGAATTTGAATGTTGATATAACCCAGGGAGGATGAACGCTCCACATACCCCTGACCTGCACACAGAGCAACCAGGATACCCAGCATGGCCTGTGCCCAGGCCCAGGAGTGCCTCTGGCAAGAGGGGCCCTGTGTCACATCCACAGGGTCCTCTGAGGGGGAGGAGGTGAGAATCTGGCAAAGGGACAGTGGCACTCAGGAGAAGGGAGCAACAGACTTCTGTACCCCAGTGCTCTCAGTCACAAAGCAAACGGGGGTGTAACCATGGAGCCAGCAGGAAGGGGGACAGAGAATCACAGAAACACAGAATCATAGAATTACCTGGGCTGGAAGGGACCTTAAAGCTCATCTCATCCCACCCCCTGCCATGGGCAGGCACCTCTTCCACTAGCCCAGGTTGCTCCAAGCCCTGTCCAACCTGGCCTTGGACACTTCCAGGGATGGGGCAGCCACAGCTTCTCTGGGCAACCTGTGCCAGGGCCTCACCACCCTCACAGTCAGGAATGTCTTCATAATATGTAATCTAAACCTAATCTCTGTCAGTGTGAAGCCATTCCCCCTTGTCCTGTCAATACATGCTCTGTAAAAAGTCCCTCTTCAGCTTTTATGTAGGTTTCCTTTATGACAGAAGGTTGGGAACTGTTTGTTATTCCATAACTTGTGCTTCTTACAGCGTGGGCAGCTTGGCAAGCATGGGGGTCCATGAATATTGATGGTTCAAGGTCTGGGGACATGGCATTTCCATCAGCCCCAAGAACTGAGAGCACCCTGGGGCCCATCTGTATGAAGCCCAAAACGTGAAGGAAGAGATAGTGCAGCAGCACGTGCCAGCAGGGCTGTGCTGCTGTGTGGGTGCCAAGGGATGAGGCTCATGGTGTCAGAGGTTGTGGGAGCCGCAGTGCTCCCAGTCTGAGCACACGTGTGTGTCCCGTTGTGAGTGACTATGCTCATGGAAGGGCGTGAATGTTTGTTTGAGAGCTTTGGCAGCGATCAGTGCACATGTGTGCTCGTGGTTGTGTGAATGTGCAAGGCAGACATCGTGCATTTCCACACGCCGTGCCCTCAGATTTCATTTCCCTCCTAATGCATCCCATGCCTGGCAGTCTGCTGGCAGCACGGTGCCATACCCCAATGCACACCAGAAATCCAGGCCAGAATTATTCTCCCTGTTGACCAACATTTCTGAGACAATAGAAAGATGAAATTAATTGCAGAACTCGTGTTTTTAGAAGTAAATGTAACTAAGCAAAATGTTCTCTGCCAAAATCTGATCTAGTAAGAGTAAGAGTGAAAGGGAAAATAAAAAGAGAATGTTACGGGAAACACTACTTTGTAACACTGCATTTCACAGCAAAGATAACCTTGGATACAACGTCTGATCAAATCCATATTGTCCTAAGAAGGTACCACTGTGCTAATCAGCTGCATTTGTAAGGGCTGGAACAACCCTGAAGCAGCAGAACTGGGTAGAACACCCCTGGAGCAGCACTGTCACGCAGGATACTGTCAAGGGCTCATGTGCTCCTGCAGAGCCCTGGACCATTTCACTGGCTGCAGCACCAGTAAAGCTTTGCATTAGCACATCACCTGGCTGTTGGTGATGTTCACCACAGTGTGTGCAAGCTGAGTTATCCAGAGATTGAATTTTTTTAAGCAGCCTTTGCGATGACAAAATCAGCCCTCCGCCTGTGTACATCCATAGTGGTGGTGCAGACCAGCCTGCGCCTCCTCCACGCAGCAACAGGACTGAATTTCTTACAAATGAGGATAATCATAACCTCAGTTAACAACACTGCCTTGGGGGTAAATATATCATTGCAGTTGACTTGTTCCTCTGGTTTCGTGACATCCTTCTCAGAGTTTTTTTGACAAGTTTTTATGCTTCACCAGATTGGTGGTGCTGAGGACTTCTTGCAGTTGACATTATTAAAACTCAAAGGGCAAAATGACACCAGCATCCCTGAGAGATAGTGGATCTGGAATTGACCCTGTACCAGAGAAAGTCTGTCTGGGAACCACATGCAGGCAGAGGCAGGAGCCTGTTCATAGAGAAGAGAGCGATTCAGGGTGCTCTGCCTCCCTCCCCTTTTGGATGGGGCAGCTGCCGTGGTCCTCTCCTGCCATGGCCTTGCTTTGGTCCCTTGTCATGGTCACAGAAAAGCCGTGCCATGAGAGCCTCTGGAGAGGAGGAGCAGAAGTGCCCATCCGTCGGGACAGAGGACACCCCGGGCTGGTTTGAGGAGCAGGACTGGCCGCTGGCTAGGGCGGGCTCTCCCTGCACGGATCCTGCCTCCCAGCAACAAACTGTGCTGAGCTCAGTTCCAGGGAAAGACTTAGGGCTTTTGAGAACATGAAAGACAGCTCAAGCAGTGTCCAAACTGCCTGACTCCACCTCATTTGCTGAAAAGTGAGAAGAGGGGGATACCCGAAATAAGGAGTTTTCTGAATATTTATTCAAAACATGACAACAGATAAACTCCAATCACATGTTGCATTCAAATATTGGAATATTTATTCCAAATATGGTCCTGTTACAATTGTATGATAAACATGAAAGTGAGAGTGCAGTTATTTATGTCCTGCCTTCAGCTTCTCAATAGCATGTTTAAGTTTAGGGTATTTATGCTCTTTCATCCAGCTGTCTGACTTTATCAAGTCCTGTACAACTTGTGAGAGGCAACCATGCCAGCAGCAGAGCGAGCCCAGCAGACCTTGGTAGAATGGGCTTCCCTCGTGGAAAGCACATTATGTCCCTCCTGCTTCTCTCCTGGCCCCCATGGAGAGGTTCTGGCAGAAAACTGTTGTATTACATAGTCCCCTGGCAAGGAGGGAAGGCCTTTCTCCCTGGCTGGGGCTGGAGGAGCTTCCAATATCATTTAAATTGAACAATAACTTGATGGTAGTGAGCAAGGGTTATTTGGGGTGCTCCAAGAAGGCACGTACTGTGCCCAGAAGCAATGGAAATTTAGGCAAAGGGAAGTTTTGACTAAAGAGCCAAAAAAAGCTCTTGGCAGAACCTTCTGTACTCTGTGGAGCCACCTCTCCCATGGCAGGATGGATACCCTCCTTTACTGCTGATCTGGAATTGGATTCACACTTACTGGTAGGGTATTGTGTTTACCTTCATGCTTTGCTGGCCTCTGGCCATGGACTGGAACAGTCGAGTCCTGAGGAGGGACAGGGATGGAGCTGTACCAGCACAGACATTTCCTGGGCCTTGGTCAAGCTGAAATGCCTCAGAGAGCAGGGCCAGGGAGTCCACATCTACTTGGTGGAACAAACCTAGAGGCACCTGGGTGGGATGAGGGAGACTGGAAAGCCACTATCACCTGAGGTGAATGCAAAGTCAAGAAGGAAAACACACCCTCCTTCTGCTCCATCCTGGTTCTGGATGAAGGATGTCAGACACCCGCTGTTGACTCTGACTAGTCTGAATTGTAGACTCCAGCACTGGGATTCTGGGTGTAATCAGAGACCACAGGGCTCTTTGCAAGTACAAGTTTCCTAAGGGAAACTTAGTAGAAGAAGAACTACTAAGGGATAAAGTCACAGAGTTGGGAAGACGAGATATTCCTCCTGACTTGCCAAAACATGAAAACAGCAACATGCCTGCAACAAAATATTCCAAGGATAATACAGATTCTAGCAACAGGTCCAGAAGACAGATGTCCTGCCTCTCCAGAGGATGGGCAGCAAAGCCACTAAGTATCAACAGTAATGGCAAACAAATTCCACCCAGAGTGACACTGAGCATGGCCCTGCACATACACTCACACCTCCAGTGGTTCCTGAGCACGGCTGCTCTCCCAGAATCTGCCCAGAGCAGAAATTTTGCACACAGCATAAAGCTTCCAGAGGAAAACCAGACAAATAGGTCAAGTGCCTACCTTGCACTTAAAAATTAGTGGTGGATAATGCCTCAAATTGGATAATGTTGGATAAAGTCTTAAATTTACCCTCTGAAGCTTTGTCACAGGAGATTTCTTGCCCACATAAATGCATAGTGTGCGTCATAGAATGGTTTGGGTTGGAAGGGCATCCAGTTCCATTTCCCTGCCATAGGCAGGGACACCTTCCACTATTCCAGGTTACTCCAAGCCCTGTCCAACCTGGCCTTGGACACTTCCAGGGATGGGGCAGCCACAGCTTCTCTGGGCAACCTGTGCCAGGGCCCCACCACCCTGCCATCATCTCCTGAGGTGAGGTGAGTGGTCGACCCCTGGTAATGAATGGTAGCCTTTCACACAACTCTGTTGCAGGTTAAGGTTCTACCCTTGGGAGCACTAAATGTAAGCCCATTTTTGGTTGGTTTTGACTACACTTTTGCATGGGTCTCCCGCTTGAGATCAGCAAACATAATTCCTTTGAATGCAAAACTTTGCACTACCAGCTCAAAAATTCACTTGTCAGACTGACCTAAGTTTAGCTGGACTCCTTCAAGTCTTGACTGAAGTCATGTAATTTTCCAACACCTGCAACACTTTTCACTTCACTGTGTGAAGCCATTTATGTATTATTGAATAATAATCTCAGTAAAGCTGTTTCTTTCTCATATATGTCCGTTTATTCCCCTACTTTTTCTTTTTTTTTCAGACAGAAAGACAATAGTGAGCACAGAGATGGCTTTATTATTAGTTTATGTGTGTAATTCAGAGAACAGCAAAGCAAAGAGGCACATGCTAAGACTCATGTACAGAGTGCCTGCCTTCTGAACTGCTGTGGGTTATGTAGATGAGATGGTCTGAAAATAGACAATCAGGCCCCCAGGAACTGAAAATACAAGTCCAGTCTGGAGTCCAGATCATAAAACACATGTTTGTAGAAACACCTTCCTGGATAGGCAGAGGGAAATATATTCTGGACTGCACTGTTTCAAGGTGGACAGATAAGGGCAGCCCCAACTGCAGTGGTTTCTTAGAGCACACTTTTATCCTCTGCACAAACAGGTGCATTACCCCACCCAGCTCTGCTCCAGGCCTCAAAGTGCAGGTTTCAGAGCTGTTCTTGCAGCCCAGAGGTTGTTCTACATCCACCAAACAGAACCCCATCACCTTCCAGAAGCCACTCCTTCCCTGTGGGCCCATGGACGTGCTGCTCTGTGACACCCCCTGCTCCTGCCCAGGCGCCGCAGCCAAAGCAAGGGGACTGTGCCGGCGTCTCCCAGGCTGGGATTTAGCCCAAGCATCACAAAGTCCTGCACGTCTGTTGATGCTGATGGTGGCATCTCATCTGGAAGGAGCCCAGCACGTTTCTCACAGCCTGGCTGCTGTGGTGCCAGCAAGAGAAGACGTGTCTGTGTTTGTCAGCTGAGACCACTAGCATCTGCTCCTCCATCCTCTCTTCCTGTAGCTGTGCTAATCCCTGTGTTCTCTGTGGCTTCCTCAAGGTCTGTACTGGGAAACAACAGTGGACAGCCTTCTTTGGCTGAGCTAAAACCAAGGCTGGAGGCAGGGAGATAAAACCAGTTCTCCCACTGTGTTGTACTCAGCAGAACTAATTGAGGGGCCTATTAAGAAACAATACACAGCAATATTCACACTAGAGAGCCATTTGTGCAGGCCAGAACCATGCTTAAAAGCATCTTCCTGTTCTTTTGCTACCCGTGTTTCATTTCCAATCTAGGAAAATTGAGCAACAGGGGAAACTGAGAACTTGCTGATTGCCTCAGATTGCTCAGTAAAGTCTCCCATTAGCTACTGTCCATCCCTATGATCTCAAGGCATTGCTGGCATAGAGGATAAGCAGAGGGAATGCTGCACGTAGCAAGGGAACCAGATTGATTTTTCTGTCAGAGCATCACAAGTTTTCTGCTTAGAGGCACTCACTGCTCATGCAGGTTTTTACACTCTGGGTCAAGTAGAGGATTCTGAACCCTTTGATCACCATTAATCTACAGCATTCCCATTGCCTGAACGCTATTGCTTTGAGGAAAATAGCTGATTAGAAGTGAGGGCAACTTGAAGACAGAATTTGGTTTTGGCATATGAGAATTTGGGCTTCAAATATGGTAAAGATGAAGCTGATAGAGGGGGCAACAGCCTAAAGAAGAGGCTGAAGTGTGGTGCCCATTCCAGGATGATTGTCGGCTGGAGTTGTCAAGGGATTCCCAAGGCTGAGCAGGACAAATGCAGGTGAGAGATGGCCAAGTCACACATGTTGCTACAGGAAGCAGGATGCTTTGGGATGGAGGTTAGTAGGGCAGGCTGCTGCTCCAGTGCTGGCCTCTCTGCAGACTGAAGGAGATACCAGCTGCAGAGCCATGTGTCAGAAATGCCTCCTCAGAGCACCTGGCTGCTGCAGAGGGGAACAGGGAAAGGGAGCATCAAGATGATTTGTGCTCAGGCAATTTACCAGGAGACAGTGCATGCAGTCATGTCATCAGCCTGTGCAGGAGGAACAGCAGGGTTTGGATATAAGAGTTATGGATACAGTTAAAAATGATGAATGGGCTTCACCTAGGAAGGGGAGCAGGCAGAGAATTAAATTAGGGTTTACAGTCATACAGCAGCAGATCGAGGAAGTCAGCCCTGAATCTGTTAGAAAGGCTTGTCCTGAGTCCAACAGAGCCATCCCTGCACCCCAGAGGGGCTCATCCCTGCCCCACTTGGTCCTATGTGACTCACTGGCGCAGGGCAGAGTACAGTGCAGCAAAGGAACCCTTTTCCCTGCTGATGGTCAGGGAACCTGAACCTTGGAGCACCATCCCAGAGGAACTGGGGAGGCATCTCTGTGCTGTGATGGAAATCCCTTCACCAGGAAGGACCCTGTGCTGCAATGAGGCATCAAAGCTTACTGGGACACCTTCTAGGGAAGAGAGCACCAGAGGTTGAAGCCATGCTAAAAGAGATTGCACATACAGGAGGGTAGCAAATCAGAAGGGCAGCTCTGGAGGGAGCCCAGAGAGCCCAGTCTAGACTCACATGGCAAGCTAGAAGCTAACCAAAGTGAGTTGAAGTGAATCCCAATCTGAAACCCAGCACCAGCCTCAGGAAATTGCCCTCTGTGGGTTAGGAAGGGATGTGGCCTTTCTCATTTTATTTGTAATTCCGGAGCAGGGAGACAAATATTTACTGAGATGTTTATTTGAGAACAAGTTGGTGGGAAGAAGAGCATGGCTGATATCAAAGGAATGCTCATTCGTGTCATAGCCTTTGGAAACAGCATTTATGATTAATTCATCTTTCTATGATCAGCACTAGCCACAGAGTGTTTGCTATTTATTTATTCATTTATTACCCTTTTCTGTATCCATCAGAGTGATTTATAACATATAATCAACTGAAGATCATTAGTGCGTGACTGAAGAACTGGTACAAGCTTATCTGCAGGACATTGCTCGGCAAAGCACCAAATTCTCTTCTGAATTTATTTTTCCCCATCAATGCATCATCTAAGATGTGGTGTTTTCTTGAGCCTGGCCATTCCGAAGATGTTATTTCCCTTTGGGAGGCCCTGGTTGTTCAAATGTTCAGCAGTTGACAGCTGCCTGGAACACACTGCAAAAGGATTAAAGCCAACAACATTTCTATCTTTTCATCTTTCTAGCCTTAGACTGAAACAGGCACTGGCTGCTACTTGTTGCTGCTATTCACGATAGAGCTGGTGTTGCTGTGACCTTTTCTCTGTTATGTTCTTATCTGATGTTTGCAGGACTTTGTATAATTGAGGGGTTTATGTGTAATGATGTTTCTGGGTCACTTTCTCTCTGTTTGTGGGAGAATTTATCATTGGTGAAAGGTGTTGCAGAAGGGACATCACAGCATGAAATCCTCTGAGGCAGTTACAAGGAGCAGCTCCATGCTGCTCTGAGCAGGTGGCCTCAGCCCTGGGCAGAGGGGACACCCACAGCCCAACTGGGATGTTCCAGGTCACAGGAGGCAGGAGCTATGGCAGCAGGGGAAGCCAGAACAACTCCTCTTGCTCCAGAGTTGTTCTCCTCCAGCAGAGCCTGGGGCAGTCCAGCAAACAGGATGTGACTTCATCACGGGCTGGAGTGTATTCTCAGTGCAAGACACCATTTCTGATAGATACTCCCCTGTTCAGGCTGCACAGCTGCTCTCAGGACCATCCTCTGCTCTGGCAGTATGAAATCTCTCCCCCATAGTGCTGATGTGGCAGAACATGTTGCTGTCACTCCCTCTGCCCATAGTCATGTTACCACTCACAGCCCATCTGTGACATGTCCCTCTGGTCCTTGTGCCCAGCTCCCTCAGTCTGACATTTTCCCTGGGGAGGACACGGTTTCCCAGTGGTTTTGGGCTTTCCTCCTGCTCTGCTCAGTGTGTGCCAAGCCTAGGAAAAGGCTCCTGCAGTAGCCACTTGTCCATGCAGATCCCAATGATGCTGGTGGAAATGGCTGAAACCCCACACATCTGGACATGGGTTTTCCACTGGTGGCTCAGTGTCAGGCACAGACCTGCTGGAGGTATGAGAGAGGCTCTGCAGCTACGTGGGCTCTTCCACATCCATTGACTACAAAAGCTACTGGAGGAGATATGGGCCTAAGTCAGCTCCCAACACACTTTAGACCAAGTTTTAACGGCAATTTTAGCTTTGAAGGTAGGACAGAGCCTATTGTGAACAGCCTCAGGCTTTGGATGAGTCTCGGTGTTGCCCCTATGTAAGACCCTAAAATCAACAACTTCTTTTTCTCATACCTCCCGGCTTAAAGCACGGATCTCTGGAGGACTGACTGGATCTATAAACTTCAGCTTCTGGGATTGTGAGATGTAACACTTTCTGCCCAGCACTGACTGCAGCACCACACAGCACACAGCATTTGAGTGATATTTCAAATTTTTGAAGGTTTTATGACACTTTATTTGGGAAAATAAAACCATATTTAGGAATAATGACTGTGTAACATCCCTGTCAGGGGACGTATTCCCAGCACCCACAGAATATGTGTGTGTCCTGTTTTGAAATAAGGACAACAGACTCCATCTCCCTGAGGTGAAGCACATGCTCTGCACTAGAGGAAGTCAACAAGCATTCCCACCCTGCAGCTGTGTGGCATTGCTGAAAAGCAAAGAAATACTCAAGGAAATCTTGTAAGAATACAACTCCAGTGGAGAAAAGCAGGTACAGTCTGGTGGGAAGGTTTGCTGATTGCAAAGTCCTTCCTTTATGAATAATAAAAGTGTTTTTAAAAGGAGCAATCCTCCTATGTCTTCTCCATATGACTGTTGTACCAATACCTCTGAAATATAGTGGAGAAAAGAATCACAGAACCATAGACCCGTCAACAGGAAGAGATTGTCAGAGCCTGCTGTCCACACTCTTCCCCAAAAGGGAATTAGCAGCAAAACCAGGTCAGGTCAGCTATGGCTTGTCTACTTGAATCTTCAGGACTCCCAGGGATGGAGAGCCCATAGTCTCTTTGGGTGATCTGTCCTAGTGCTGCACTACTCTCTTGATGAAGTTTTTCTACAGTCCATTCTGAACCTCCACCAAGAGTGGCTTTTCACACTTGCTGTGTTGTCTCCCGTTCCTGAGAAAAGCTGGAAACATCACCTTTGTCTCTGCTCCTCAAATAGTTGCAGGCTCTGTTTGATTCCCTCTGAACCTCCTTCTTGCCAGATAAAACAAGTCCAGCTCCTTCCACCTCACTTGAGTTTTTCTCATCTACGGTCAGCAGGGGACACAGCATGGAAAATGCTCCTCCCAGGGTGTTTTCATCAGTAAGGAGCAGAGAGACACAGGGAAGGCCCTCAAGGCCTTGCCAAGCTCTTCCTACAAGTGCTGTGCCTTGTTCATAGAAGGGTGCACCACTGGGGCATGTCCAACCTGGCATCCACCACAGCTCCCAGGTCCTTTGCAGCTGCTCAGCCCCTCAGTGATGAGCCTGGGCAGGGGAAGGATTTCAGCAAAGCTCTCCCTATAGCCTATTTTTGGCCCTGCAGAGCCAAGGTAAAGCACAACATTGCAGAGCAAGCACTGTTCAGGACGGAGCTCCCTTCCACAGCCATCCTAGAGGTCAGGGGCAGCCAGTCCAGGGAGTGTCTATGCACCCTGCCTGTTTTGGGACTTGGCAGAGCCTTTAAGTCCATCCATGATCAGTTGAAGAGAATCATAAAGACAGACACAGATGAGTGACTACAGCCCATCTAGCCAACAATGCAGCCTCTGGCAGTGATCAATAGCAGATGCCTGTGGAAGGAGATGAGAACACCTTCCTAGACTGTGGTCTTCACCTCCAGCAATGCAGCTCAGGGGCTGTCATGAAAGCTTTGACTCTCTCTTGTGTATTGTTATACAACAGTTGTGTCTGATGTACTAGGCAGGAGTGCTCTAACTGATACTGGTTGAAATTTTAAGCAAATGAAGGGACCCACTTTGGTCCCACCTCTGTGATCCACATCCAGCTTCCAAATCCAGGGACAGTGCTGTACACCAGCACAGTGTTATCTCATCACACTGGGCATCACTAACGTCCCTTAGCCGGAAGACATCTGAGGGTGGCTGGGCAGAGGATTGCTCTGCCAGGGAATCAGTGGGCAGTCAAACACACATTGCACCCTACAGCCTGGCAGGCAGGGGCTCAGACATCCCAGTGCTGCCAGCACCACGCTGGGGTAGCAGGGATGGACATCTCCACTCTAGCCATGCCAGTGTCAGTACTGAGGTGACTGGCACCACCCAGACAGGATGTGTTCAGTGCCAGAGGGTGCGGGAAGCTGGTTAAAGGCAGAGAGAATGGAAAATGTTCACTGTTGTTTCTCTTTAGCTTTAGGAACTGATCCAGCTGAGATAATAACAGAAGAGTTCACTTTGCCATGTCAAATATGCAGGTGCTTTGCTGCATTAAGATTTGATGCCCTATTCTTATAAAACTGGCCCCTGCTGATTATGAGAAGAGAAAGTTGCCCATAAACAATGTTTTATTTCTTATTTAACACAAATTCTTGGGCAAAAGGAGTCAATCAATTTTTCATAAACTATAAAACAGAGATAAGTTCTTGGGATCATGTGTGAGTCCCTGTCAAACAGAACCGATAAGTCTGTGATGCAGAACAGGGAGTGCTTTGCAAGTATTGTCCAAATGACCTTTTCATTAGTTTGCCTTAAGCAGTTAATCTCTTTTTTCCAGGATACAGTTTATTTTAAACCCCATTACATCATATATGCATTTTAAATATTAATTTTTCTTCCATGTCATGCCTAGGAGGATTTGGTTGTTTTTTACCTTTTTTTAATGCAGTCCTCCCCATCTTACTGGGTTTTCCATCAGTCACAGTTAAGGAGCTCCAGGCCAGAACTGAAAGTGCTTGTTTACAGGGAGTATGTGATGCCTGAGGGGTAGGATGTGAAGTCCTGTGATTTAGGAAAGCCTGCCAGTCCAGCATGGATTGGACCTCTCCGAAGGCAGCCCTGTGATGGCATGGGAACTGTTGGGCCAATGAGTGGAGGCATTTACTGCCTGTGCGTGGGGTACCATAAACGGGAGAAATGCAGGGCTGAGCCAGTGTGCCTCAGCAGGGCTCCAGCTCCTGCAGCAAAATACTTGAAAATGATTTAGAGGAAAAAAATGTGCTTCAGAAGTGTCACTGGCATGTTGTTGTTCCTGCCTTGTAAATCATTTCGAGCTCCCTGTGCCACTTAAAAAAAAAGAGGTACCAGCTGCCACCTGCCAAAGGAGCACAGAGTCTTTAAACAAAGCTGTTCCCAGCCTCACACTGGCCCTTGCAACCGGTGCAAAAAATGGCTCGACAACACCTTCAATGTGTTCCCATCTCCCTGTGTTTGGAGTCACTGACCTCATGACAACAGAGCCCTGGTACAGAGCTCAGCTTCGCAGGGAGTTCACACTTTATTATTAGCCACAGTTGAAAGAACAAAAATAAATCAACTTTGTTCTTCTGAGTTGCAAGTAAAGCAGAGATCATGGTATTTATAAGCGAGGTTGCAAAGGGTAAAGCAGGAACATGTTTTGTTGATATCCAGGGGTAACATGCCCTGTGCTCAGCAAGCCTCTCCTCTCCTCTCCAAAATGGGTTTGTTTTTCCCTGCAGAGGGGAGCTCCCACCAGGCTATCTCAGCTCTGCACAGCCCTGCTGCTGAGATCACCTTGGCTGGACACTCCCCATGCCAGGATCAACTCCAGAATTCCAGCCCTTGCCAAGAGAATCATTGCACTACTGCCATGGAGGATTCCTGCTCACCACAATGGATACTGGAGAAAGGACAGGGCAGTCTGTCCTCACCAGGACCGGGATGGCTTCCAGGTGCTGCTCTCAGACCCGGAGGCTGCAGGTGGGAGCCCTTATTTCTGTTTTGGCCATGTTTCCTGCTTCTCCTCAAGTAAACTTGTGACAGAGAGCAGAAAGGAAGAGGAACCTTCCTGCCCCCATGTAGCCTTGACTGGCTCCTCAGATTTAGTATCTTAGTTCTGCCCCAGGAGGAGTACAGGAGGCCACTGTGGAGAACTGGGCTGAGATAAAATTCCTGAGTGCTGAAACTCCCCATGCCCTCATCAGTCTTGGCCTTGGCCATGCTACACTATTGCTCCTGTCCCTGCAGAGCCAGAACAAGGAATTAAAACATTTGTATTATTTCTATAATCATGAATTTCTGATTTTTTTCTGCAACACTTCTGTATTTCCCCTGTCCTTCTCACTGATAACACTCAGGTTTTTCTTTATGTTCATATTATGCAAACTGTTTCACAGTTCCAACAGCACTTATTCTGAGAGTCACCTCTCCTCCCCTTGTTGTATCTCATGAAGATGAGATTACACCCTGGACCATTCTTTGGACAGATTTTTTATTCTCAGCTTCTGTTGCAAACTTAATAAATATATATATTTTTTTTTTTTAGCCAAAAGGAATCCCTTCTCTGCATTTCTGAATGGAGCTTCAGTCCACAAACACACTAAAACAGCACAGGTTTTAAAAAGTAAAGAAAAGTATTTCTTGTCAGGGGTGAGGCTGAGTGTCCAGATCTGATGTGCTGGGGGCCACACCACAGATCCTGTCCTGTCCAGGACTGTGGGCACCAGGATCTCTCCCTCAGCAATTCAGCCAACAGGGAGAGGAGTTTAACTTAGAGGCACTTCAAAAGCAGAAGTACTTTCTGAATATGCAGGAAGTCAGATGAGTGTTATCTAAACCTAAAGAGCCAAACAGTGTTCGTAGCTACTTGATGAATTGTTAGCAAACTGAACTTTCTTGATGACTCCAGGCCCAGCTTGCCCAGCTCCGGGGTCTGCCCAGCAAACACCTCCCGGGACCTGACCCTCGTCATCTTCCAGAGCACAACAATGCTCAACAAGTGCACCGGTGTTTTGTGCACCAGGAACATATGGACACGATCTCAGGCAGACTGTTGTGGCTGCTCCAACACATGAAATGTAAATTGTGAAAGTGAAATCACGAGGGGAGCTAATCTGCACGTTGTATTAGACACAATACCAGCGTGCAGGCAGATAAGCACCGAGTGTGAAGTGTCCAGAAGGAGGAGGTTTCACATTCCACCTGACTCAGTGGAGCCTTAAAATAGCACTTCCCACTGGAATACTTTAAACAAAGACATCCAAGGGATTATTAATACCATGAGAGAGAAACCAGTTTTATGTATTCCAGCAGAGATGGGCAGAAAGGGAGTGTTCCAGGTTGAGCCGTGCCTGGGTGCATGTACAGCTCTGCCCTTCCCACACACACTGGCTCTGGGAAGGAGCTGGGTTTCATCCCACTGCAGGTGCCTGTGGGTTCTGCCAGCCTTTCTGCATCCCAACAGGGAAGGAAGCAGGAGCTGCAGCACTGCTGCTCCCAACCAGCTCTCAGGAGTGATCCTGCTGTGGGGAGCAGGGTGAGTGCAGCGGGACAGTTCCTGCCCCGCAGCCTCCTGTCCTGTCCCTGGGGCTGTAGGGGGGACACAGCTCCGTGTGCCCCTCAGCTGGGGCAACACACAGGCTTTTGGGTGCAGCCATGAGAGTCAAACAGGGACTTGAGATCTGTTTTGGAGACACCCCCCCCTAAAATGTGCTCTGCCTGGGAGTGTTCGGGAGAGCAGCAACCTCTGCTCTTGCCACAGGCAGCTCTACCTGCTGGTCAAAGCTCTCTTGTTCCCTGCCTGCACAGAATCCCTGCCCCCTCAGAACTGCCACCTGCTCTGGGCTCAGCCCTGTCTGCTCACTGGGATGTGGTGGTTCCCCTCCTCCTGTCAGCATGTTGGCATCCTCCGGGAGAGCCCTCCTCTCTGCAGCCACCCTGTGCCCTCTGCCCTTTCTCAAAGGACAGGGGAAGTTTGGCAGCAGAGCCCTCTCTAATTTTTTGGCTGTCCCTTTGCTGTGTCTGACCCCATTCCCACCATTCCCTGGAGCCCCAAAGCCTCCAGCTGCCATCTACATGCAGTTTTTCTTTGTAGACTGCTTTTATCTGGGTCTTGGGGGAGAGAAGAACAGAGGAGGTGCATAAGCACAACTTCCCATATTAGTTTTCCCAGTTGCAGAGCTGTACAGAGCACACAGAGCCCCCATTGAACTGAGAATCCTGAGAAATGTCAGCTTTTTTTATTTCCACCACTACATTCCTGCACATCATAGGGAACACCAAACTGGAATTTACATTTGCAACATGCTTGATGAAACGTCCTGGTACACTTATATCCTGCTTCCTCCATGGACAGGTACCCTCCAATGGGTGCTGCTGGACTGTCCCTGTCCCCAGCACCTGGGACACAGGTGCACAGAGCTGCACATCTCCTCCTGAGGCTTTGCCAGATGTGGCACATCCATCTCCCAGGACACCTGTGTCTGCCCAGCCCACGCCTGTTTGGAGTCTCCCAGAGGGAACTGCCAGAAACAAACTTGAAATCTCAAAAGATCACAGGGAATGTGAAAAAGATGACGTGGCAACACAGAGGTCAGGGAAATGGTGTAGGTTAAAAAAGAAAAAAAGGTTTGTTTTATTTTTAAATTCCAATCTCTAAATCTGTGTAAAAATACAAGACAAATAGATTCTAGAACACAATTTCCTTCAAGCCTGAAAATGAATCCTCCCCATCAGCATTCACTAGTCCTTGGCTTATGAAACTTTGTACAATTAAATGTCACTGAAGAGAAGCACTGCTGGGAGAACTGCACACAGACAAGACAGACGGGATATTCCATTCCATAGCAATTAATAGCAATTGATACATTTCACAGGATGTAATTAATAGACCCACACATCTGAATGAGCCCTCCCTGACTGGTTTTTACACTTTTTTATGATGTTAAGTATGATGGGGGAGCACAAACCCAGCCTGCAAAGTAGCACTGGCAGGACTGTGGGAACGATGTGTCATCTGGTGAAATCTGTGATGAAGCAAGAATTTATCCTGGCTGGAAGTTTCCTGCAGACTGTTTCATCTCAGTGAAATGTCCTGAGAGCTCCCTGGCAGGAGTGTTCCTGCAGGCTCCTCTGACCCTGTTCTGT
The DNA here is from genome assembly GCF_025592945.1 of Manacus candei. Classification (NCBI taxonomy): domain Eukaryota; kingdom Metazoa; phylum Chordata; class Aves; order Passeriformes; family Pipridae; genus Manacus; species Manacus candei. Next base: position 11,834,772 of record NW_026138095.1, on the reverse strand, counting down.
GGCTCGGGGCTCAGCGGTGCTGCCTGGATACTGGTGGGGTTTGGGGGACCCAAATACTTGATTCAGTTTGGTTTTAAGTACCAGCTCTTGATGCAGTATCTTGATGGAAATCCAACAAGGACTGTGACTGCTAAGGACTGTCAAATGTTAATCTGCTGCAGGTGCATTGCACCCAGTCACAGATACACTTGTTATTGTCACAAAATTTGGTAAAGTTTCTGCATTTTGACTGATTTGTTCTTGTTCTTCCATTTTCAATGTTTAGGGTGAAGCATTTGGCCCCATAGTTCTGGTTAATATCTCATACAAAAATATGAAAACCAAGGATGTGTAATTATTTTTTCACATAAAAATATTGTTGTTGAGCTAAAACACAGGGCCTGTTATTACCTTAAAAACATTAAAGAAAGACAGAGTATCGTAAACAGAAAAGCAGAAAATGATTTATAATAAACATGTATTGAACCAAAACTTCCCCAGAGCTCTGTGGGCTCTCCCTGCAGTGCTGCTGGTGGGTTTTGCAGCACTTGCTCCCTGGGCATGGCCCCACAGTGCCCGCAGCAGCCCCAGTGTGCACTGACTTGCCCAGCACTGCGGGGACTGTGCCCAGTGGCTAATCTTCCAGAATGCACACTTTTTCCAGCTTGAATTCCTGACACCGAGCACACTCCTGGGACACAGTCCAAGCCCAGGCAGAGTGAAATCCTAAACTGTCCATGAGACAGCATCCACAGAGCAACAGACTGACAGAAACCCCGGCGAGGAGTTTCCAAAGCAAACATCGTGTGTGCAGCGATAGGATCTGAGATGAAGGTTTTTTTGCTGGAGTCAACCTTTTTTGTTTTCCTTATGGCAAATACTAATGAACTCAATGGTAAAATATGGCATTTCCCAAACAGCAAATCTCCTCCCCAGGATGCACCATCTCCGGGACGGGCCTGTCATCAAGCCTTCGCCTTTAATCACTCAACACATGTTTTCAATCCGCATGTTCACATGGTAATAACTTCACTCTATTAGTTTTCATTTGTCAGACCAAAATGCCCTTTAGGTTGGAGCATGCTGTAGGATATTGTCCAGGCAGGTTATTCTTAGCAACAGATGAATTTACAAAGAAAAGGCAGGTCTGCAGTTCAGCATTTGCTTTTATTGCCTGCACTGCTCCCGTCATGCCTGGCCTCCAGCCTCTCCTCCAACCCCTTCCCATCCAGCAGCCACCACCGGCTGCCCATTTTGCTCAGTTACTAAAAAATGACAATGAGACCATCAAATCCAGCTTGTTTGGGCTTGGAAATTCCCTCTCTGCCTCTTTCCACTACACCAGTGGCAAACAAAATCATGTCTCAGGAAGAAGCCGACAAATCCAACAGAACTGGACTGGTGTAATTCTTCCCTGTGAGGGTGGTGAGGCCCTGGCACAGGTTGCCCAGAGAAGCTGTGGCTGCCCCATCCTTGGAAGTGTCCAAGGTCAGTTTGGACGGGGCTTGGAGCAACCTGGGCTGGTGGAAGGTGTCTCTGCCCATGGCAGGGGTGTATTGAGATGGGCTTTAAGGTCCCTTCCAACCCAAACCATTCTGTGATTCTCTGGTGGATGCAAATGGTGATGTGAAAGGGTACATGTCATCATGCCACTGCAGGAATACATTGGGTCTGCTCAATAACCCCCGTGGCCTTCATCAATGCTGAATCTCTTCTTTCTGCTTTCCTTTGGGACATTGCATTTCCAAGACATAACTCTGTGCTCAGGTTCATATTCTGAGCTCCACATCCTGCCCATCCCATCTTCTATAAAAATTAATTCATTGCCTTTCCTGAGCAGGAGATGCTCTTGAAGATGACACCCTGCCCACAGGAGGAAATAGTTTGAGACTGACCAATAAATTACTGGTAAGAGGCTTGTTTCATGATGGTTCCTAATTGCCCTGTGCTGCTCACAGATATCAACCATATCTTCCAAAAGGCTGTTTCAGCCTATATATGGTCAGAAGATCATTGGGCCAGCATATTTGTTTTGTTGTGCTAGAATCAGATAGCCAGGGCCCACCTCTGACTCCAGTGGGGTGGAGAGACAACACTGCAGAGTGTGACATTTCTGAAATTATGGAGCCTATGAACTTGAATATAAGTTATACAAGTTATTGCTCCTTCACAAAGAAAAATTGCTGGGAAGAAGAAGGGGAGCGAGAAACAGCAGCAGAAGTATTAGGGATAATAAAAAAGCCGAAGAGTCATTGCATAGCTCTCAAAGATGAACAAGAGTTAGTCCAAGTTGCCTATTCCAGTATTAGCAGAAAAGTATTTTCCACAATCTCCTTTCACTGCTATTGAATACAGGAGTTTTTGTCTCTCAGTCTTGGGAGGATGCACATAGGGAGTTAATACCCATTGGCCATGTCAACTTTGCTGTGACCAATACTTCCTGTGCCAAGTTCCATCAATCATGACTTAAATGATTATGGTATGAGCTGCAGTTCTGCTACATCACTGTCATTGAGGGGAGACTGAAGAAGTTGGTTTTTCATGCAGACAAAAGCAATCACAGAAGTCACAGGCTCCCTGTGTCTGTACCAGCCTGTCCCTCATTTCTCCCTGCTCAGGTCCCAGTTCTGCCCAAAGCCTCTTCCAAGCCCTCCTCTGCCTGTCCCTGGTGCCTCCCCTGCCCTGTGTGCACAGTAGGGATGGGATCAGCTGCTCTCTCCATGGGCTGAGGTCAGCCAGCCTGTCCACTGGCAGCAGCAGCACCTTGCAAAGGCACCATGAGGAATAGTCTCCTTTTCAGATGCAACAGGGCAGGGAAAAAATTGCAGGGTCTGCTCTGTGCTGTGCTTCCCAAGGAGTGCAAGAGCAGGGCCATTGCGGAGCAAAGGCTTGGCAATTAATAGACCCAATATCAGCCAGAGGTCCTGGACCTCCTCTGACAAATGGGATCCACATCATCCATGCACTGCTACACCTCACAAGAGCAAGGGACCCAGATGTTTTCTATCCAAGGGAAAGATCTCATCTAGGTGAGACTTGGCAGGTTCCCAATGGCCATGGATGTTGATATCCATGCTAATATCTGTGGTATGGATAGGAAGGAGCAGGTCTGTGAAAGAAGCAGCCATTTCTCTTCGGTATACACTTGCTCCCTTGGAAGATTTTGCTCAGTGCTTGGAGTAGATACTCAGGGAATATATTACAAATTTCAATGTACTTCCACCATTTTATTTTTGAGTTCCTTGAAGTCTCTGTCAGAAGGCAGATGACTGTTGCAATGACAGTGTATGTTAAGGTGGTTTCCAGGTATCAAACAAAAAAAATTATTAATTTGAAAGAATTGTAACTGGGTTGGTTTACTTGTGTTACTGCTGATTTACATGAGCAGAAGTACAACGTAAAGAATGAAAGTCTATCTGTAATGTTTAAACTAATAATTTGCAACAAGTCTCCACTGTGCTGAATGAAATCCTGAATCAGTCCATCTTGAAAACACAATATATGCTGTCAGAATAAATATTTCTCTTTACCAAAGGGAACTCAGAGAGCACACACACAAACAAAAGTCTCTCTGTAGTAAATCCATTAATATCCATATTGTCATAGCATTGCATCAAACCACAGATATAAATCTGTCTCTGCACTGCCTCTGACATTAAAGCTTGGAATAACAGATTTGTTTCCTGTTTGTGAATAAGCAGAATTTTCTTTCAAGGACATATAATCCCTTCCTATTATTTTTTGAGGTACAATTACCCACAGCCTGAAAGCAGTGGTATTTGACTCTTATATTCTGATGAGAGATGAAATGCAACTTCGCATAAGAGTGTGATAACTTGTAGATCCCAAAATTCCCACAGGTTGATGCACTGCCTACTTGTACCTGTGAATTGCCCAGAGCTGCTTTTCAGTGTGCAGGGAGAAGCCAAGAGAAAGTGAAGACATTCAGACATCTCTGTCTATGCTTTAAAAGAGCCAGGATTTATTATTTCAAAAGTTCAGCACATTTCCCAGGGAGATTTCTGAGCTAGTTTTGGATAACAGCTGACTACTGGTATCTCACTATTGAATTGGAATCTTGTGGACAACCCTTTCTCCAGGCTGTGATGTGCTGCATGGGATAGCTGTCAAAAGCCATAAATCTGAGCTACAAGTATCAGGTTTTCATACTTTTCTGTCTTTTCTTCAGCCTAAGACTACGATGGAATTTCCTGAGTGTTGGGACACTCCATCACAAGCCTTTGTTACACACCTGTGTTCCAGAGAGGATCCCATTGTAGCCTCTGATTCCCTCCTCTGACCCTTCCCTTTTGGTCTCAGATGACAACTCAGTAAAAAGGTCACCCTGCAAATGTTATACCCTTGACTTTTCAGGATACAGAAGATCCAAGAGCATGTCCACATCAGTCTTGGTGAGAGAGAAAGTGCTGCACATGCTGTGAACAAGAGAGGATGCTCTCCAGGCACCTTTTCTGATGCTCTCCTGTTATGGGTCCTGCTGGATACACTGATGGCTCTCTCAAGGATGCAGATGGATGTGCTCTGAGTTGTTTCTTCTCTTCAGAAGGACATTTTCAGCCTCTTGGGCTGCTTGCTCAGATAAAGTAAGAAATTCTGGGAAAGTCCCTTCTTCTTTAGCTTTTGATGGTTCATTACCACCTCACCACTCAAAGCACCAACACACCAGCTGGGTTATAGCTTATGCCAAAACAAGGTGTTTGCTTGGAATAACATGTTGTCCCACCAGTCCACAGAGGCTTCTGAACAGATGCATGAAGAGGACTCAGGCAGAAACTATACCTTGGTTTCTTTTTTATTTTTGTGTTATTGTACAGAAGGACAGAAATCCACCAGCAAGTGTCAAGAATTTGGAGCAGCAGGGACACTGGAATGACCTCATTTTACAAGAAAAGAAACGGAGTCAGAAGCAGAAAATTACTTCTTCAGAATGCGGCAGGTAATTAATGGAAGATCTGGGAATGCCAGCCCTAACTTCTTAGTGGGATGAAAATTTGAATTTTTGTTCAGGAAAAACTGATCTGACTAATTTTTTTTTTCCTGAAGAAAACTGGAGCAACCGAATGTCCTAACACTGCCCGTTTTGTCCTCAGCTCTAAATAACCACCCTGCAACTTGGGACAATATAGACAATTGCCTTTAGAGAGCACAGAGGCTCTGGAAAACTCCAAGAAACCCTCTGGAGATGGCTCTGAGAGGGAGTAATTTCATTTCATTGCTCCAGGTGAAGCCTAAGTACTCCATTCCTCTACGATATGGGCCCTGCAGTCACATACCACCAACCTGTCCCCAGCAATTCTTGTACTTTGAGATGTATGAAAATACATTTACATAGAGCAGGAGACACCCAGTGAAACCAGAGCCTCCCTGTGCTGTAACAAATCTTCCTCTGGCAGCAGCTTAAGGAGAGGAATGAGAGGAGGAGATCACCCCAATGTTATTAGTGGTTTCACACAGGCAGCAGCATTGCTGGGCCGTATAGAAGCGCATGCATAGACCCAGGCCCCCAGCAGGAATGATTTATCTCCAAAAGAGAGTTTGTTTCTATTCGTGTTTCTGTAAAGTGGCTTTTCCACTGGACAAGCTCCTTTCCAGCAGCTCTTGCCTGTCCAGCTGCAACTCCCTGCCTCGAGGGCCTGCTGGAGACTGTCTCCACAGCACTTGCTGCTCCTGCCTATAAATAACATTTCAGATGCCCAGGCCACACAGTCACACTGCAGGAAAGGTCAGGAGCGATCGTCATTGCCCAGAGAGATCACTCTTCATGGCTGAGGCTTGTCTGGACTGCAGCCAATGCTCCAGACCTTTTCAGGGCTGGATCTCACTGGGAATTTTCTGATGAAACATTTTATTGGAAAATGCTGATTCATAGACATCAAAATGTTTCATGGAAATGCACCAGTTTTTATTAATTTACAAGGAAACCCAGACATTATTTGGATGTACTAGTGACTGGTCTGCTGCCAGGATATCCCATGGCTTCCAGTGTGTCTGCTTGTGTCCTCTGGGCTGCTCCAGACACAGAAGCCCACACTGCCAAGGCCTCTGATGGCCTTGCTCTGATTGAGCTCTTGGCAGCCCTTAAACCCTAACATGAGATGGGTTGTGGGTGTTTAGTGCTTCTGAGGTGTCACCAGGTGCATTAGGGACTGTGGGCTGTCACTGATTCTCCTCCTCCTTGGAAAACAGGGAAAAATGTCTGCTCTCTTGTCAGAAATATAGAGGGATTTTTCTTTTTTCTTCATCAAAATGACAATAATCCAAGTATCCTGGCACAGGCTTCCAAATCTGGGCAAACAACCTTCAACTTGTCAGAGCTTTCTTGGAGCAGGAGCCCTGCTTCACCCCTCAGCCTGGAACAACAGTCCCACCTGAATCCTTTCTCAGTGCCTCCTGCCTTGCTTTCATATACCATGAACTCATGGCAGCAGAGAGTCACAGACACAACTCCCTGGCTCACTGCCACACCTGGAGCTAAGCTGGGAATGGGCCATCCACAAGCAAAGGTTATCCAGAACGACTCTGTCACCAGCTTCTCAAGCTCCTGGTCCTTGGCAGCCCTTCCCCCAGTGCCCCAGGACACCAACCCCTGCAGTGTTGCACTGCCATGAACAACAGAATCCTACTTTGGGGATTTTGCCCCAGCAGAGACCATCTCTGGTAAGTCTTTCTATTCGGTGAAGTCTTTATGCTGCTCCCATTGACTCTGGTACCTTGCTGCTGCTGGGCCCCTTGAGGATTTGCTGGCTGGTCTTTCCAGGTTGCTGTACCTGTGCAGGACCATCTATCAAGGTCCTTCTCCACTTAGCAGGGCAATAATCTGATTATTATCCTCATGGCCTTGTCCCTTCCCTTTAGACGCTCCATGACTGCTGTCCCGTTTGGTCTGTGACTTTCAAGGACCATAAAACCCAAATCTTACCCTATCCTAGAAGAGAGCTTCAGCTGAGGTGTCTGATGCAGACAACTCTGGTTTTCAAAGTAAAAAACCCTACAAGTCTGAAAAAACATCGATACACTGTTCACTGTTCACAGAGTCTCTGCACACTCTGCATCCTCTGCATCCTCTGACACTCAATCCTTCAGTGCCTCCCTTAGCAGTACCAGGCTCTGCACAACCTCCTCTGGGACCAGAGAAAAACCCCTTTATTTGCATCACCCTTGTGATTTGCTCTTGTGTCTGCTCTGTGCTCCTCAGGAATTCCCTATGTCTGCTCCAGCATCCATCAGTGTCCTATCTCTCTTTTCCCATCCCCATGGTCTCTCCTCCTCTCCTCATACTCCCCAGGGCTTCCCATGCCTTTCCCCTGCAGCCCAGTCAGTAAGGTTTCACCAGATCAGAACATCCAACACGGCACCGTGTAAAAATCAGATTCTTCTGCTCCCCTTCCCTGCCCTTCTGGAAGGCTGAAATCCCTCTGGCACCTGGGGCTTCTCTGTGACAAGGGGTAGATGATAAGACTGTGGGTAGAAAGGGAACTGATGATGCCAAGTCCAAGCAACTGGGGATGATAAATGAGCAGAAAGTACTATGAAATTAGTAAAGTCTTTGCTGACTTAGAATAAAAGGCCCTGCTGTGGAGCAGGACACTTTGGTGTGTCTCTGGCAGATCTAGTTGAGGCCTCCCCTCTGTCCTGTCAGAGACATGCCATGGCAGCATTCCACTTTTACTCCAAGAAATTCCACTCTCATGCCTGCTCTGAGTATAGGAAGATCCTTCTCTCCTAAGAGCAACGTGAACCTTAGCCATTGCCATTTGTCAGTCAAAAAAGAGGAAGAGAAAAAATGAAAAATATTCAGATTTTCAGCCCTGTTCTTCCAGCCAGCACTATGCCAACAGCTGAGGATGAATGACCCCTGACCCCTGATGAATGATCCCTGATTTCCCCCTCCTGCTGAAGGACCTGGAAGGGAGAAGCTCCCATATGAGTCCTAGGAAATGCAACTGCATTTCTCTTGTGATCATCTAATGCTGCTGTTTTCTTGCAGAGCAGAAACAGAGAATTTTATTCAGGAAACAAGCCAGCAGAGTCACAGCAGCTCAGAGCAAGTGAAAATCAAAGTGTCTGGAGAAGGTGAAAAGTGCAGAAAAGGGGTTCTCTTACAACTAGACCTCCAAGATCAGAGACAGATGCTGTGTGCCTCAGTGCAAGAGTTGAGTTGGACAGTTTTGCTCGTTCTGTCCTTTCTGTTCTTTCCTTCCTGTGAGGAGACTGAGCTGCAGTCACAGCCAGACCTGCAGTGGCACACAGCCCCCAGCGCCCACCACACCGGGTGTCACGGGGTGGGCTAAACTCAGGGACACATTTATCCTGCCAGTCTGTCCCATGGACTAATCCCCTTCTTGGGCTGGAGAGGCTCAGCTCTCTCTGTGTTCAGATACCTTCATACTGTCACACCCCTAATTGCTCTTTCCTTGCTAGTGGTTCCCTGTTCCTGTGCTTTAGGTGCTTCTACCCAGAGAGTGGGAGAGATTTCTTTCACAGAAAACAGATTATCGCAGAGATGTGGGAAACGGAAACAGCTGTAGGAAAAGTGAAGCTGGCCACAGGTTTACCCGAGCTGGAGTTTGGGTGGGGTTTTTTGTACAAAAGGAGAAAGGAGAAGGTCTTGTGGAACTGAGCTCTTCACAGGTACTCTGGGGACCAAAAGGGGGAAGTGGCTAAACAGCATCTGTGAGAAGGAGATACAGGAGAGATTATTGCCTAGACAGCATTCCTGAACTGCTGGGAGAGGGAAGCTTTGTAAAACAAAACAAAGAAAGAAAGAAATTAAGACCTGAAAACAAGATTTCATCTGGGCAAGGTAACATTCCCCTTTGTTTTGTACACATTGCAAAGGATGAACTGTGAATTGCTGGAGAGACACAAAGAAGCAAGCCTTTTTTTTTTTTCTTTTTCTGAGCGAATTAAAGATTAAACTACAGATTTCTTCTATTTTTACGGAAACAAACTCTAAGTAATTAAAATGCTCTCAGTCAGCTATAGTGGGTTATGCTATATATGGTTAACAAACTGACCTGGATCCACAACTTCCATAACACTCTATTCTTGCCTTGACTTTGGCTTGTTGATGCAATTGCTGTGGGGTTGCACCGTGTTCTGGGAGCTGCAGTCTGGGCAGGTGTGAGCTTTCCATCTGATACCACGTGTGCTATCTCCAGGCTTTTCCCTATTTTCACTCCAGCAGGATGGATGCTGGCAGGCAGCTGCCCAAGGCTGAGTGAAGGGGACCAGGGACAGTGGAAGGGCACTCAGTGCTGGACGTGTTTCTGCTCACAGCCTGGAAGGAGCCCAGGCCAGTTCTAGCATTGTTGGGGGTCTTGGCAGCCAGGAGGGAGCAGTGCCAGCCTCTGTTTTCCACTGCCTTGATCTTTCCCAAAGACTGCAGTATAGCCAGGACAGGGTCTGAAAGGGGAATTTTGATGCTTTCCAAGATGTAACTCAGCATAAGAGGAAGAGAAGAAAATTATAGTTAGCTGGAAAGAAGAAGAAACCAGGACCATGTTCCTGAGTGAGACAGAGATGTCATTCCTGGACTCTCCTATTTCCTGGGGTCATAAGTGGTTTTCATACTCTTCTTAGAGATGCTTTAGGCACCTGCTCCTTCTCTTTCTCTGATACTGCCACCCACCTCACCTGCTTGTTTCCTGTGAGGGGGCAGTGGGACCTTGCAGAGTGTAGGTGTGTAACATCCATATTCTTCCTTCCTCTGCAGGGACCTTCTCCCTGTCAACAACTCCCTGACAGGAGGGTGGAGCCAGGGGGGTTGGTCTCTTCTCCCAGGTAACAAGTGACGGAATGAGAAGAAACAGCCTCAAGTTGCCTCAGGAGAAGTTTAGATTGGATATTAGGGAAAATTTCTTCACTGAAAGGGTTGTAAAACATTGGAACAGGCTGCCCAGGGCAGTGATGCAGTTGCCATCCCTGGAGGGATGGATGTGGATGTTGTGGATGTTGTACTTGGGGACATGGGTTAGTGGTGGGCTTGACAGTGCTGGGTTAACAGTTGGACTTGATCATCTTAGAGGCCTTTTCCAACTGAAATGATTCTCTGATTCTATGATAAATCATTGTGTTTCTTTGAGAGCAGCACATGTGCCATGCATAGAAACATCAGGATTTGCAATGTACAGGGCCAGGCTCTACAAACTCCCCCACACTGCAAATACTGACTCTTACACCACCCTTCCAATGGCATCTCCACTGTGGGAATACTTAACTTTTTTCTTAATAGAGAATCACAAAAGTTCCAGCCCCTGTGCAGCAATTCTCAGAGCTGTCCTCTGTGTCTCATCAGTCTGTTCCATTTTGGGTGACACCCTTTGTGCAAAATGTGTCCCTAAGGAGCTGTCATGGGCCTGCTGGGCCAACCACCTAGGAAGGAGTAAGTCTTGGAAATAATCAGTCAAGGTTCAAATGAGTGTAATTCTGCCTCTATAGTTGGGAGATATACATCTGTTGTAATGTTCTAGGAGGTACTGGCAACTTAAACAGATTTTTAAAGACACAAGGCAGGCATGGAAATGTAACACTACTTATGGCTTTCAAAAATGGTAAACAGAATATCTGGTTTTGAAAAAGGGAAATTATGGAGCATCTAGTTTAACATCCATTTCCAGAAAAGTACTTGGACAACTAATCGAGCCAAAAAACAAATACTGAAGCAAATTAGGGAAAAGAAATAAAACCCAGTCATTATGCATGTGTCAAATCTAATCCTTCTGCGACACTTGTGGATAGGGAATAAGCTGTACATGTCATCTATCTTCTGTTTAATGAGGCTGTTGACACTGTCTGACTTGACAGTCTCAAAAGCTTTTTGGGAAAACATGATCTGTAGGAAACTGCCCAAGGTGCTGCAAAATGTTTAGAAAGGCACACTCAGAGAGAAGCTCTCCATGTATCACCTTGTCTTCTATGTGTCCTCTACAATGTGGAGTAGAAAATGATTTCATTTACTAAGAGGTGAAGTTGGAAAAGGACACATGGATGCAGCAGAGCAAGGTTACAGCTAGAAATTACTCTTAAAAAGAACTGATGATGTGAGGACAGTTACAGAAACAAACCCAGAGAGAATTAGTCAGCAATGGCCTATTGCACGTACAGAATGTACAGAGCAGACTGTTCTGCAGCTGTTTTGTGCCAACAGACCTGGGTCATGAGCCAGATCAAGACCACGAACGAGGGTACACGAGTGTGAGAAGGGCAAGCACAGGGCTGTACAGTGCAGACCAGAAAATTCATCCCTTACACTGCCTTCTCAGGGCAGCACAGACCAACCCCCTGTGAGCACTGTGGGCAAGGAAGGAGAGAGACCACAGGAGAGAGCCCAAAGCACAGAAAGAGACACCAGAATTCCAGAAAATAAGACACTCAAGTGAAGACGCAAGGACTGAGGGACAGTCCAGTGAAAAATGGGCTGAGGGGAATCCTGATCAGATTTTTAATCTAGGGAGGACTACCATGGAAAGGAACAGACTATGTTATTCTCTGTATCCATGTTGAGTAGCACTACGAGATATGAGCAAGCACTTCAGGATGGGTTGGGGAAGACTTGAAATCTTCTCCAACCAAGGAAGATTTTTAAGAACAGGGTGGACAAACTTCTGTCAGGAATGACTGAGGGAAAGCTAATCTTGGCTTCGGGTGACAGAGGTTTCCTCCAGATGTACCCAGTGTGCCACGGGGTCCTGTGGATTTCGAGGGGATGTGCAATGCTCAGTTCCAGGCTCATGACACACTGTGGTGGTTTGTATCATTTGCTCCCAGAGACATGCTCTCAGTTTAGCTGCTGAATGCTATTTCTTGACTAAGAGGAGCCTTTTCCCTCAGCTCATCTGTGCTCCTGCTGCATGAGCCATTCCTCACCCTGCGCAGGTGCTTAAAGGCAAGAGACCGTGAAACCCTGGCAGAGCCAACCAAGAGGCACCTCAGGAAAGTCAGGTACTACAAGAACCCTATTTCTCACCTCAGATCACTGACCATGATTGGAGCCTCTGTAGGCAACAGGAAATAAGAGGTATCTGTTTCCCTGGAGCGTCAGAGGCAACAGGGGTATAGCGCTGGAAGAGCTGCCACGGGAGGAATGTTGCCTGTTCCTCAGGTTCTTGCAGCAGAGCTGGGACTTGCACCCCTCAGGAGGCCATGGCAGAAGCAACAAATCACTTAAACAGGGCTTCAAAAGGCAATTACACAAATCCATGGAGGAAGTACCCCCTAAGGCCATGAAATCTAAAGCCTTTCTCTTGGTAAAGGAAAGGCTGTGGTTGGGTGGGGAAGTGCTACTGTATGATTGCCCTGATTTTCCACATTTCTTTTGACTTCTGGTGCCATAGAGGAGGGGGTGAGATGAAGTAACCTCAGCCCTGGCCTAGGCAGAACTGTTCTGTGTTCCTCGGCTGCATTCTCAGAGCATTCATCCAGGATGGCCACAAACCCAGGGGGTTGTTAACAAACAGTTGGAGCTGGAAATGGGATAGAATCCTGTGCCTCGGAGTCAGGCCACATCCCAGACTTGCTGCATTCTGGATGCTGTTCAGGAAAAGCCAGGAGCCCTGTCCTGCTCTGACTCTTCTCTAAGCCAGCCACGGGTTTCTGCTGTGAGGGGTCAGGACAAGGTTTAGCTCCAAGCCTTTCTCTGCCAAACAGATTCTCCCCTGTTGTGGAAAAACAGCAATAAAACAAACCAGGAAAGCAAATGCCATCCCATGGGCAGAACATGATTTTCTTTAACTAGCACTAAAGTTTTCAGATGCAAATAGCTTATTGAGTTGGACAAAAGTCATGGCAATAAATGTTTCTTTCTAACTTCACCCTACAAAAATATCTCGGAATAATAGGATTGCGTTTTTCCAAAAATATTCTTTATTGATTTACAGCAGTGTCACATTAAAGCCCAGCACTAGAGTTCCTTCATTAATGAAATAAGACACAAAGTCTCATTATATTAACAATTTTCACAGAGTAACTCAGTAAGCTATTTTTAATATTCTCATGGAGGCATGCCAGAAGGATAATATTTTTATGTTCTATAGCAGAGAAATATACTTTCAGACAGCTTTGATTGACTTCAAAGTGTGCTTGAAGGCGCAGGCATGTTTTCCATTCCTACAAAGTGGCCAAGGAGAGTAGAGTCTTATCACCAGCACAGAGCAAACCCCCATAAGAATGAAATCCCAGAGCCACAGTGCCAACTGTGTTTCCCACGCATGGTACCAGTGGAGGTTGCAAAGAAAATATAGTCTCTCCTGCCTCTTTTAGGGCAGTGGAATGAATCATATTCATACCAGGAATGCTGCATTTCACACAGCTACAGGTAACTGAGCAAAACCCTCTGGCCTTTCTCTGCAGCTGCCATGAGATGGGAATCCTGTCTCCTTAGGCACTTTCAGACAGCACCCACTGTACCTTTTCCAGTGCAGTTCTCCCTCCAGTGTCTCTCCACTCTTTCTATATGTTTCTTGGTGTTCCACCTCATGAACAGGGAGCACCAGAACACAGCTGCTCTTGGGGATGTACAGCATGAGCACAGCAACATCTCTGAGCAGCCCCTGCACCTGTGACTGGACCAAAGTACAGGCATGATCTCAGCCTCCTTTCTGCTGTGCTGTGACTGTTGCTCTTCATCTGATACCTACTCCAGCCAGTCCCACATTGCAAAGGGCTATTTCAGGCCTAACCAGGGGCTCTTATCAGCTTTCAGGCTCCTTTTCAGTGGAGCAAATCTCTACAGAGTGAACAGGTTCGCACCACACGTCAGGAGATGCCTAGGGCTTTTAAGGCGGGTTGACATTTAAACCCAGGTTTCAAGCCCTGATGCAGTGCTAAGACAGCCTCCTTCAGGGGACCTTTGGGCTTACAGCAATGCTGCTGATCATGCCCCCCAAGTGCACAGAGCCGAGGGGGCCAGGCGCAGATCAGGGGGATGTTTGTCCGTGTTTGGACAAACCACACCACACAGACAGACAGATTCTGTGCCATCCCCTCTGTGGCTTCAATAAAAGCATCCAAGTGCTGGCAAAATCTCCCACTTTCTCAGGATTGCTGCTCCCTTCTGATCTCCTTCCCTGCTGGAAGAAGTCTGTGTTTCCCTCCCTTCCTTGGTGTGCAGAGCTCACCAGGGTGGCAGAGCACTTTCAAGGTGATGCCCAGCACACCCTCAGGGTCTGTAGAAAGCTGAGGAGACCTGCCCAGCTCTCTCGAATCATGCCCACAGACCTTCATGCCCAGCTTCTTGCAAAGTAAGAATTAAAATAAACTTCCAAGGCTTCAAGTACCTGGGCTGCAGTTGCAAATTCTGGGAGCCAGCTTAATGCTCACTCCTGGAAGTTCTTATTTTTAGCAGTGAGTGTGCCAGTACCACAGACAGGAGTTGTTTGCAGGGCTGGGCTTAAATCATCACGTTCACATACCCACGTGCCAGCCTGGTGTCATACCCATCACAGGCATTCTAGCTGAGTTTGATTACCCCATTTTGGGATGTTGCAGAACCCTCCTGAGCCATATGAGTCCAGAGGAGGTGATGGAGATGCTGCAAGGGCTGGAGCCCCTCTGCTCTGGAGACTGGCTGGGATAGCTGGAAGTGTCCAGCCTGGAGAAGAGAAGGCTCCAGGGAGACCTTGGAACTCTTTCCAGTGCCTAAAGGGGCTCCAAGAGAGCTGGAGAGAGACTTTGGACAAGAGCCTGGAGAGACAGGACAAGAGGAATGGCTTCCCACTACCAAAGGGCAGAGTTAGATGGCATATTAGGAACAAATTCTTCCCTGTGAGGGTGGGGAGGCCCTGGCACAGGTTGCCCTGAGAAGCTGTGGCTGCTCCGTCCCTGGAAGTGTCCAAGGCCAGGTTGGAGGGGGCTTGGAGTAACCTGGACTAGTGGAAGGTGTCCCTGCCCATGGCAGGGGTGGATTGAGATGGACTTTAAGGTCCCTTCCAACCCAAACCATTCTGTGATCTCTGTGATTCTTATGCCTGCTGGTGGGAACTTCTTGACAGGACTGAAGGCACTTGGTTCGAAAAAAAAAAGAGTCTCTTGGCAGCAGTCTCCTCTACTTCCAAACGGGCCTCAATTGCAAACAGATGGTCATAATTTTGAAACCCCAAGAACCACAGGATGAGGCTGCAGCATGCTTGAAAGCACCTTCAGGAATCTCTGGCAAGATCTCTGGTGTGACAATGATGTTTATGGACAACATGCATCCATCAGGAAGGGTTCTGTCATGTTTACGTTGTTACGATTCCTCCTCTGCTCATCACATCTTTGCAGTGACCACGTTCCTGCTGAGCACTGCCCTGGTCGTTTGCAATTGCAGTGCCGAGTACAGAACGTGCAGTGCTTCTCCTGCTGGCTTCACATTAGTCTCTCCTCTAACCGATTTGGACAGTAATACTGTGACAAATCCACAACCACCTTGGTCTCCATGCCTGTCACTGTGCAGCAAACCATGGCTGCTCGTAGCTGCAGGCGACAGCTGTGCTGGCAGCCCTGTGCTCCTGCTGCTGGGGCACTGCTGCTCCAGTTGGGAACAGTCCCCAGCCTGTTCCAGGCCTGTTTAGTCCTCCAGGACTCCTTGCTCTTGGTCCCCTCACAGAGAGGCTCATTGCTTGGTGTACATGGGCATGCTAAAGCTCTGGCCAGCCTCCTGATGCCATCTCAGTTAGCAGTGCCTTTATGTCCCAATCCTTGTCTTTCTCCTCTTTCCCTTCCCTGGGTATATGGGAGTTGTGCTTCTGTCTCAGCAGTGCTGCTCAGTGTTTGTGTACCATTTCCACACAGTCTCTTGCATCCTTGCCCAAACTGCTCACCATCAAGGACAATGTCTATTGTCCTGTATCCTGGCCAGAACAGCTCTTCCCATCTGGTATGAGCATTGTGGGACTGTGGTTTTGGGAGAAACACCCATAAAAGGAACAAAGCAGAGTTCATTACCCCGAGCTGATTAGTGTTTAACGTTCACTCCTAACAGCAATGTGTGCTACACCTCTGAAGACATCTGCAATGACAATGCCAGCCCCTGCAACTCTCCAGGTGCTGCCCACCTCCAGAAGGTTTAACAAATCCTTGGAACCTCCACAACCAGCCCTGCAACATGAGAAGGATGGAGATGGTGAACATGGAGATAATGAGAGAGCCTGACTTTGTGTTCAGAGGTGCTTGTTCTGCTGGGTCAGTGTGGAATTGCAGCCATGGCCATGATGATGGTTTGTCATAAGAGGTAGTTTTGTGGCTATTTTTAACACCAGACAGGAATCATCAGCCTGTGCAAGGCTCAGCCAGGCTCCTGTGTCCTGCTCTGTCCACTGGTGTTCAGTATGCTCATGTCTCAGTGTCTTGTTATCCTTCTGTCTTCCATGTCCATCTTCCCACGTGTGCCCCTCCACGAGAAAGCCCAGGAGCTCTCAAGCTGTCATGGTGGGTGAGAGGCACACAGAGCTGAGCACCTCCCTGAGGACTCACAGCCTGGACAGAAGGGTTTGTAAAGCACAAACCTCGGCAACATAGGAAGGAAAGTAGAGGCCCTACCCCAGCCCCAGGGGTCTGTAAAAACCCAGTGAAGCTGTAACCACGGGGATCTCTTGTGTCCCCACTTCATAGCCTCTGGCACTGCCTGCCCCTGGGCAGCAGGACTTAATGGGGCAGGGGAATAAGGATGAGGAAGCAGAAGTTTTCTCTATCTTCTCGGAGATAAAGTGCAGGGGACACAAAAGGCATGCAGACCCAGGGTTGCAGCAGTAGCTATGGAGAGATTTTACTGCTGCTCAGCAGCCTCTGAAGGAACAGCCTTCTCCCTGCAGCGTTCTCTATGTCCAAGCCAGAAACAGGCCTGATTTGGCCCTAAATGCACATATAACAGAGGCACAGCTGTGAATTTCCTCTCTTCTCATTTTAAAATATATGAGCTGTTTTGCACAAACCCAGTATGAAGCAGCTTTTCTCATCCTTGGAGCTGTTCTCCACACACCACCCCAGCAAACTACTGGGAAGCAGCCACGGCACTAAACATCTGTACAAACATGTTGTGCCAGATGTTACCAGAAGGCAATGCAGCACTGGGCCTGGAAATGGATTCCTGGAAGTGCCAGCCCTTCTAGCCTGCCCAGAACCAGCCCTGAGAAAGCAGGATCTCCAACAAACATGGGAATGGAGCACAAGGGCTGCGATCGCAGCCTGTCCCTCCCCAGGGAGATTTTACTGGTCACACAAACAGAGCACCCAGGCACACAAGGAAGTGTGAGGGCAGACGGAGACATTGTGGCAGGAATGTCAAAGGGAAGGAGGAACTGGTCCCAGCCAGCCCCACATAACCAGCTCTGAGCAGGTCTCCCACAGAGATGTTCCTGGCTGCTGATTACCCTGGGAGCAGGCTCTGTGCCTGGCAGGCTCATCTCTCCAGTGCTCCCCATCTCTCCGTCGGTGATGGGGATGGATCGGTGGCTCCAGCTGCACTGTCGGCACACAAGTCTGGACCAAGCAGTGACACAGATGATGAGTTCCTGCACTGTCTCCTTCCAGCCCCAGAGCAGCCAGCATCCTGCCCTGATTGCTTTGCCAGTGTGCTGTGGTGGAAGGGCACAGGAATCACTGGTCCATCCCCTCTGCAGCAAGGTGGAGACCAGTTCCTCCCAATTCCCCTCAGTTCCTGGCTCACCATGGAGGGTGGACATGGCTCCTCGAGGAGCCTGGCACCCTGTGGCAGTTCTCTCCCAGCTGCCTGAGGAAGCCCTGTACCCAGAACCCCACCCTGCTTCTCATGGGAAGCCCTGGTGTGAGTCCACTCGCCCTTCCCACAGCAGCAGCCGGTCCCCAGGCCCTTCACCCCGGGCTGCCACTATTGCTGACAATTTCCACGAAGTCAGCTAAGAAAAGAGCTTGTGCTGTGCTGTGCCACGGAGGATGTCATGAGGATTTGTGTGGTCATGTGGTGCCAGGTGGTTTCTGTGCCGTTCCTCTGCAGACCTGCTGAGGTTGGGCAGCCCCGGGCGCGAGGCCTGCGGGGCCCACACGTGCACGGCCCCGCTCACGAACGTTTGCGCACACAGACACGCACACACGACTTACGTGCTTGCTTTCCTTGGTGTCTCTTAATTTAAAAAGTCATTCAGAGTGAAAATGTGTTTCCTCTTTGTGAATGGACAGATCTAACACAGATGGTGCATTAACTGGAAACATCTTGTGTTCCAGTCTCTTCATAGATTCATTCTGCTCAAGGACAGAAGCCTCCATTTATGATTGTCTCTTCAATGCTCCTGACCTCTAAAACTTGGAGATATCCAGCTAAATGCTGCATCATATCATAACATCTTCCCCACACTGCAAAAGCACAGTTTTGAAGGCTTTCAGTGTCGACAATGAGGTATTGGGGGTAACTTGCTGATGTGGAGCAAGGCTACTTGGCATTTGACTGCAGTGAAGCCCTACAGGACTGTGTGTCTTCTGTTGACAACCTTCTGTGACCCCTTTGGGCTGCTGCTCACCAGCTGAGAGCACTGAAGCACCCGAGCATGACAAGCATGACTCAAAGGCCAGGGAAGCTTTCCCAGATGTTTCTGCGTAAAGGTGGAGTTTTCTTTTACATAAGAAAGGATCTTTTGAAGAAAGAAGTGCATCCCAGCTAAAAGACCTGAAGTGCTGGAGATTGCAAAAAGTCCCCAGATAGGGTGGGCTTAGAGACAAATTACCCTGAAGAGCTATTTAAGCCTCATTTGTTAGTCTGTTTTTCTATTAGGCCAGCTTATCTAGGGAGTTATAGCAATAGATGTCTTTCCCCACCATTCCCTGTTAGATGCTCTACTTGGATACATTCATGCTTGCTCATTGCGATGTTGTGGATGTTCCCATTATCTCCAGAAATAACTAATTCTGTCCAGAATCCTCCTGATTTTTTCGTGTCAACGAGCCTAATGTGCTATTGAGTCCTGCAGGTTAAATACTTGCAGAGCAAACATGGTGTTATTCTTGCAAGAGGATGTTTTCTTTTTATCATTTCAGGGCTAGCAGGTTTCATACCACAGATCACAGTTTCAAACCCAAGTTTCACGTGTTCAGGTATCATTCACGTGCCATTCATCAGGCTTGACCATGAATTAAGAACTGTGTCCTGGATTGAACTTTACCCTTGATTGGCTACCTCTCAAAAGCAGCTATAAAAGAGAGGGAGATGCTGAGCAAAACCTGACCACAGGTGCTCCAAGCAATGGTCTCGAGGATGTGGAAATCATTAAAACAACACAGAAATAACCACAAATGTAAGTGAGATAAAATACAAACTCAGACTGTTCATGGAGCTATGAGCGCTCTTTCCCAGTGTAGCAGGGAGAGGAAAGCTTATAATCATTGACACCCTCTGTTTATTTAACCACAGGCATGGTTATAAGGGAAGGAAAACAGGCAGAGCCTGGATAGGGAGTGCTAAGGCTGCATGGACGGTGAGCTGAGGAGAACCAGCCTGGGGGTTCAGTCCTCCTGGGTGCTGAGTAATGGTCTGGAGCAGTGGGACTCTCAGCCCCAGCCCAAGAACAGACTCATTGCCAATAATAGGACCTCTGTTCTGCTGCATTTTGCAGTGCTCAGGCTGCAGTGACCTCCCAGCAGGATGGGGTCACTCACGAGAATGTTGGAGGACTTGCTTGAAAGCACATGGAGATGGAACAACAAGAAGGATCATAACAAATAACTCTCCCTGTTTCTATTTGATTTCTGAAAGAGGACACCAAAGCAGCTTTGAGCCATAATATACCTGAAAAACAAATGGGCATGACTCACACATATCCCTCCATGGGAGGGTTGTGGAGGTGATTACACAGGGTTGGGCATAGCCTTGGTTTTGATCAGAGACCAGGCAGCTGGGCAGGGACATCATGGGACTGAGAGCAGGACTAGTCAATGGATGAGGAAGAGAGGAAACGATTCCAGTCTCTCAGCTACATTCCTCATCCTGCAGGTGATGTCCCTATCCAGCAGAGAAGGAAACCCTGCCTGGGGAGCTTGGCCAGGGCCTAGCACAGCCAGTGGGTTTCTGTTCTGGAAGGTGAACTTAGGACTTGACACACAAGCAAATTCTTCCCTGTGATGGGGGTGAGGCCCTGGCACAGGTTGCCCAGAGAAGCTGTGGCTGCCCCATCCCTGGAAGGGTCCAAGGCCAGGTTGGATGGGACTTGGAGCAATGTGGTCTAGTTGAAGGTGTCCCTACCTGTGGCATGGGTTGGGAAGAGATAGTCTTTAAGGTCTCTTCCAACCCAAACCATTTGGTGATTCTGTGAAAATGAGATTCAAGGTGACTCTCAGGCTACCCAGGAGGTGGCTGAAGAAGGCAAAGACCAATCTGTCCATGAGAGGAGTCCTCTGCAGGTTCTCTGCTGTTTCTGTCTGAATGCATCCCAGCACATCAGAAACTGGGAGAAAACAGTTCTGCAGTGTAGCCCCCTCTCAACAAACCAGTGCCTGCAAACTTGCAACTAGCGAGGGCCAGGAGCCAAGAGCAATGCTGATCATGAGGTGTCAGGAAATGTTTGCCATGACTTTATCCTTAAAATAACCCCTGTAGGCATTTTGCTTAGCAAAGAAAGGTCCTACCCAACCTCTTGGTGCACAAAGGAACACAGAGCCCCAAGGAGGAATGACGGGTCACACAATGAATTCCTATTAAAATGATAACTCCAGATGGCCAGCAGGGAATGGAGTGGGGCCACAGCTGGGTCCAAGGGAGGGTCTTTGTCTTCTGCCACCACTGCTTTGATTGCTCAGTCAGACTGAAAGCTTGGGAGAGGCTTGAGACATGCAGGCAAATGGGTTCCCTCCAGCTGTCTTAAAGAAAAAAATACAGCCTTGGGAACAAATGAACCTCTCGGTGTTTTAATAGAAAAGTGATGTGTGTGGTGCTTGTGCAAGTGAGATGCAACTCAGAGCTCTGTTATAGAAATTTTCATCTGTGACAAATATGTTATGAATGACTTGTCTTGAAAACGTGCCAACATGTAGGTGCTGCTATCACAACATTCAGTGATTTTAACTTACTGTGAGCGCTCCTGCGATAAATCATGGAAAACCTTGCTTGTGCTATCTTTAGTCACTGCACTGTTTCACTCTCACAAGTCACTCACGGCTCTAAAAATACAGTTTATATCACTGGATTCCTGGAATTCTTTTAGTTCTTACATTCTGATTTAAGTGGCATTAAAGCTGGGCTTTGCAGTCCAAGGCTGCAGGCTGATATTTCATTGTGGATTAGGTATCACCTGGGTTCAATACAGTGTTTGCAATATTTATTTGATTTGGATCCAAAGGTAATCTGGAAAGTCTTCCTGTAGATACACCTCTTACCTAGCTGTGTGGAATAAGGGCTAGATTTTGCTTAGGACTAGATAGTAATTTAATAACCATTCCAATACAGAATTAAACTAAAACACATGCTCACCACAAGAATTGAGTTGAGACTGTGGGGTTTTCTCCCCAAAACCTGTAGGTATCTGGTCTCTTCTGGCTTCTCTGCTGTGATGTTGTGATGACTTCTAGGTCAGACATGCCTTCTCTTTTTTTGGTTTCACTTACGTGTATTTCATTGTAGTTATTGATTCAGAAACACCAAGAACAAGAAAGTCTTGACCTCTGACCAGCCTCTCTGGATTTGATTACCAGCTCACCAGTGATGGATAGTCTGAGCAGAATTTAATGCTTTCTAATTTTCCTTGATAGGGTCTATGAAGCACGTTACTTTTTTTTTTATCCCAACTGGCAGCTCAACAAAGCCCAGCAATATAAAGCTCCATTTGTGTAATAAACTGTTGTACAATCTACTACTTATGAACACGGGCCCTGAAAATGTGCAACCTTTCTGCACATTACATTAAACACAAACCAGATGGGCACTGGAAAATCCTCCCCTTTGTTGCAGGGGGCTAAAGGGGCCGGTGGTCAGAAGGTCTGTTTCACTACACAAATAAACAGAAGAGTTTAACTACATTATTTTCCAAAATCAAAAATGGGAAACCTATGTGGAAACATTATGAGGAGTTTGCAAACACGCTGCTGGAGTGGTGTGGGCACAGGGGAGCCCTTCAGCTCTCCCACCTGCAGTGGCCTCATTCAGTGGCTCCGCAGACCAGAGCCTTCACCTGCAGCCAGAGCTCTGACACCCAGACTTGGAGACACGTGGGTGGAGGCAAATGGGTAAAATCAAACTCTTTTCTAAAGGGTGTCTGGGTCAGAGCTGGGCATCTAAACTCCGATAGTCACTGGAGAGAAATGGGACCCTCCAGAGTGGACTGAGCCCTGAAGTTGTGCTTTAGGTTGTATCTTAGAAAAATGTTCTTCCCCCAGAGGGTGACTGGGCACAGCTGACACAGATAAAGTACAGGTGTGCAGTGTAATGGCATGGGATGAGGGAAGATGAGCTGGATGAGCTGTGATGGGATGAAAGCTGTTACTAGCTGAAGAAACTGATCCTGGGAGCATTGACGCTGCTTCAGAGTGTAACCACTGGCCCTGGTGTCAACATCGGAGAGGGTTTCAGGTGAATCTGAGAGGGAAAAGCAGCTTATGGATCTGATCCCCAAACTGGAGGTTAGAGAGTGCTGAGCCTGTAGATGAGTGAGCCTGTGAGGGATGATGTACTAAGCACCTTTGGATTGGGGTGTGATGACCTCTGGTACCTGCACAACGGGACTGTGGTTCACGTTGTGCAGTGCAGACACTGTCCCTCATGGTTCACAAACTGAAGGCTCCAGCACTCCAGGGAGGTGGTTGCTGGGGACCCCTTGCAGGGGCCTGTGTTCCCACTGCACCAAGAATTATCTTACTGCTTTTGAGTCTGCCTTTGCGTGTAACCAACCTTGGGAGGAACAGAGGTGTAGGCAGAATACAGTGTATCCTCACTCTGAGGATGCCATGCACTGACCTTGCACCTCAACAGTCTCACTGCGTGGAGAGATGAAATGCAGTGAGGAGAGTTGGAGATGGTGAAGTCACTGCACTGAGATCAAAGTGCCTCTGGCAAGGCAGAATGCCAGAGCCCACGTATCCTGTGCCCAGCAAAGATGCACAATGAGCAGGCTGGGGGGGGCTAGACCTCACCTCTAAACCAAACATCACTAGTGACTTTAAGAAGATCCAGAGTCATATTTGCCTCTTCTGAGGCTCTTCTGAGACAGAGTTCACAGCTCAGCCTGGCTCAGGCCAGTGTGGACCAGAATTTGGGAGGAGATGATGTCACTGCGTGTATAAACACCATGGGCTGTGGATTGGGCACAGTCATGGTAAAAGGGCAGCCTGACAGTGTTATATCCTGGGGCAGGTCAGGGCCAGGGGCTGGGGGTACAAGCCCAGGGGCTGGGCAAGCAGAGGTTGTGATTCCTGCTTGTTGTAGAGGTAACAGTCTCCATTTTCCTGGACCTATGCATCCAGTCCTGGGACTTTGTAGGTCCTGCCAAATGGGCTTTCTGGTTGCTCAAAGGTGATTTATTTTCACAAATTTAAATGAAATCCCCTCAGCCATTTTTTAGTAATACTGGAGTTAAAAAGACTATTTTCCTATTTAAAAATATTCTAGCTAGACTGTTTTTATTAAATCAAAGTTAAGTCAAATAAAGACGGCAGTTTGAAAGTTGAGACCTGGGCAGGAACTAGTCCTTGCTGAGGAGCTGTGCCCTTGACAGATGGGTGTCTGTGCAATGTTCACCAAACCACCACAGATCACCCGCCCACAGGTGGATGGAGCACAGAGCAAGGGGCAGGTCCTGCCTGGCTGAGGTGTGCACACCTGTACCCTCAGGAGGTGGGATGCAACAGGGCAGGAGGAGTGGGGGGGTCACGCATCTTGCATTTGCTTCTCCTTACATGCCCTGGGAGAGTCCTAAAAGCTTCATCCCTTTCACCCAGCTCATTCCTAGGCACTGTCTCCTTCAGTGGCACGATCTTGGATGGTGGGTCCCTGCTCCCTCCTGCTGCTCTCCCTCGTGTGTGTGGGATGAAGGTGGGAGTGCTGAATACACCCCTGTGGCTGCCCTTCATGGGGGTGGCATATGAGGAGACACTGATGTCTTGTTTTTTTCCTCAAGTCAATTCCAACTACTGACCCCCCACCGAGGGACAGGGTAGAAGGTCATTGCTGTGACACTCCAGTAAATGGCACTGAGGGGCACAGGGAGGCTCTGCTCTGGGCAGGGACAAATCAGCTACAGGGCTCTGCATGTCCTGCAGGGCAAAGGGAGGTGACAGCTGTGGGGGCAGCCTGGGGGACCACGGGATGTCCCCTTCCCTCTTCCCTCCAAGCCGGGTGCTCCTCAGGCTCCACGGGCCCTGTGGGAGCTGTCACACCACAGAATGGGACATCAAAGGCAGTCCTGGGTGCCACATGACGTGTGTGACACTGGGCGGCCCTGCCAGCTCCCAGAATGATGTGAGATGAAGGGAGCCGGCTGCTCCCACACGGGATGGCAGGAATAGCTGAGCCCCTGTGCTGTCTGAATGTGCTAAAGAAAGGGAGAGGAGGCAAACGGAGCAGAGCAAGGGGCTGGAGGGATGCCCAGGCTGAGGAGGGGGCTCTTCTTACTTAGAGAGGGCAAACAGCCCAGGGTGGAGAGACTGCAGGGGTGGAGCCACGTGCTGGTGGGCCACCAGGCCTAAGCCCCAGGGGACACAAACTCCTGGCAGAGGGTCAGCTGCCAGGCAGGTGCTGGTACTGCTGCAGGGCTTAGGGAACAGTGCTGGAAGCCGCCATGCCTGTGGGCACGTGGTGATGTTTCCTCCTTTGCCTTCCCATAACAAAAACCAGGTGAAAAATGGATACAAAAAGCAATGTGAAAGCTACAGAGAAAATGTGATTTTTTTTTTAGCAGCAGCGAACAGTTTGTCCCTTTACAAGTCCACGTCATCTTTCCTGTTGTTACTATATTATCTTAGGTACTCTTTGATATTTGGGACTGTAGGAAAGAATAGCCCTCACCGGTATGACTGAGTCTGACTGTGGGCAGGCCCTAGGTCTGGCTCTCTGCTGTGTTACTCCAGTCTGACACCAGTACATTGCCATGATGACATCATTTGGATTATTTCTGATTTATAGTGATTGAGAAAAATTGAGTCCTGTACAATAATGCAAACAATCAAAGACACAAAGCAAAAATAGTGCCTTGAGGCTGCACTTTCACATTGCATGATATTTTGAGGACTTAATGTCGAAAGCCTTAGAGTGTACAAAAGGAATTTTTTTCATTTCATGTATTATACAGTTGCCTGAAAGAAATGGCAAACAACTCCTCAGCCTAAGTGTGCTTTGCACAGGCTGAACTGGGGGTTTTCTGCCCATCGGCTTTCCAGTGACAGACCTCCAATGAAACTTGGAGCAATATCTGCCAGCAGGAGTAGCTGCTGGACCCATGACCAGACAAATGACCCTTGCAGAGGCCTGGACAAAATTCTGATCTCTGTTATGTCAATCTGAAGCAATTTTGCTGAGGACAAGGTTATCTGAAACACCCAGTGCCCAGTGAGAGCAGAGCAGTCTATCGGTGCCCTGGCAAATCAAATACCCTTTCCATTTCTTCTCCACTGATCAACTTCACATCACTCTAATTCCCCAGCAATCCCATTGCTACAGTCAGAACACCAGTCTTCCTAAGACCTTGAAATTCCACATTTCAGCCAAAATTATGCCAAACACTTGGATCACAAAGAATATAGTAACTGCCTCAAGTGTGACAACAGCATTTATGGCTGACCCAGGAATACTGAGATCAGGAGTATACAGTTCCATTAAATCTGAAAATGATGCCATCAGAAACATCCTCAAAAGCACCACGCATAAGAATAATGATGAACCACAAACCCAGCACATGTTAAACCAGCACTGATCCAATCTCCATTCCCCTCTCTTGACACCACCAGGTGAGGAACTCACCATTCTTCCGCTCCGCAAAGGGCGGGGGCTGGAGCTTGGTGCCATCTCTCACTTCACTGGTAGATTTTTCCTTGAGTGCCTTTTCCTCTTCATTTCCACCTGGTTCACCTTTATGGTCAGAGCGATCCTGTTTGATCCCACCATTCATCACCGTGCCTGGAGGGGCCGGTCCAGATTCTGGCTGCTCCACTTTGGATGAGCAGGGAGAGAAGCAGACACCAAGGTGACCTCTGGAAGAGAATAGGAACTGGTAAGGACAAAGTCTCAAATCAGTCTGGGGAACAGTGAACAAAGGCTGGCATTTGTGAAGGATCACACCACAGACAATTAATTACTGACACTTTGCATGGGAAGACTTTAGAATTCCCTATTGCCTGCTTCATTTTCCCTGTCTGCTGGGTCTGTATCCTTGGCTGCTTCGCTAGAAGAATTTCCATCCATGGACACAGAATATTTGCAGAAAGTCAGGGGTATTTTCAAAAAACACAGCCATGGGGTACCCACGCAAGAGAGCTCTTAAACTGTCAGAAATACAGAATAAATCTACAAATGAGAACAATCTTCCTTTATATGACTCTGGTTTGCTGAGAAAACTGTGTGACAGAATAATTCCACACAACATAGATGAAGCTGCTAATTATGTGACACACACAGCAAAAGAAAAGAGCAAACACCAGTCAGCTTTTACATGCAGGAAATGTATAAACACCCTGCAAGGTCAAATACATGTGCAAAGCCTATACTCTGACATCAAAGATGTGATTGGCACTCACCAGTGCTAAAGCCTTTATGAAGAATTCAACCACATCAGGTACAAAATGTTGAGAGTTTTTGAAGGATGGAGGAATTGTTTGTTTACCACATTGTTCTACTTCGAGGTTTACGTGGGGCTTATGGTCAAAATACATCAGAAAAGCTCTCAAAGAATTTCTGAAAATTCAAGTTGTGCTTCTGCAACTATGTATGCAAGGAGATGCTTGATGATACTCTCATCTCACCAGAAACAGGGAGGGAAAAGATTCAGCTCACATCAACCATATTTGTGGGATGCAGGCACATGGGCCAGGAGGGGCTGTGATACTAAGCACAGCAGAGGAAAGCTGCAGGGACTGTTTCAACAGAGCATTGTCTGAAAAAAATCTCCAGATGCTGAGTGAAAGTGATTGCTTGTAAGAGTTAGCACAAGTTCCTAATGAGTCCCATCAGGAAAGAGCTGAGGAGAACTAAAAAAGGTCATTTGTGGAGAACAAGAATAGAAAAGTGCAAGACTGATTCAGTGATAAAATCTGATTTAACACAAAAAAGTTACCAATTTACTGTATAAGGAAGTGGGAATAGTGCATTGTATATGATACCATCTCCTCCACACTCTGTGTGCCAGGACTGTCTCACACCCCTCTCCCTACCCTGCACCAGCAGGGATTTTGCCATCTGCTTTCTCATCTACCTCACTCCACCTGCTCTGCCCATTCCCCCCACAGCCTGTCCCTGGCTGCAGCTCAGACACTGTGTCCCTCTGTCCTGCCTTACAGTGTGCTCCACTTCTGAGAGATTTCACACAGAGTGCCCATAGGGAGGGTGCACTGGCCAGGAAGAAAGTCCCAAAGATCCCTGTGTCACTTTGTCACTTTGCAGGTGGGACATAAAGCTATCCCCATGTGCATTGCCTGGGACGGACTGTGGGCACACCCAGCCCTGCTGCCTGGGCTCAGAGACTGTGCAAACCCAGCCCTTACCACCACAGAATCCCAGAATCCCGAAATCCCAGAATGTGCTGAGCTGGAAGGGACCCACAAGGATCTTCCAGTCCAACCCTCAGCCCTGCACAGGCCCATCCCCAGGAGTCACCCCCTGTGCCCCAGAGGATCAGCCAAACCCTCCTGGAGCTCTGGCAGCCTTGGGGCTGTGCCCACTGCCCTGGGGAGCCTGGGCAGTGCCCAACCAGCCTCTGGGGGAAGAACCTCTGGCTGAGATCCAACCTGAGCCTGCCCTGACACAGCTCCAGCCTTTCCCTGGCTGCTGTCCCTGGTCCCCCCAGAGCAGAGCTCAGTCCCTGCCCCTCCTCTGCCCCTGCCCAGGAAGGTGGAACTGCAGTGAGGTCTCCCCTCAGTCTCCTCTTGTCCAGCTGAACACACCAAGTGCCCTCAGTGTCCTCACATGCCTAAAAATCAAGGCCCTTCCCCATCTTCATTACCCTCCTTTGGACACTCTTTAATGGCTTCAGATCTTCCTTATATTATGGTGCCCCAAACTGCCCCAGTATTGTAGGTGAGGCCCTCCCTTCTGCTGTATGCTTCCACCCCTGCCTTCTCCACTCACCATTGTGGCTCTTTCATCATCTCCTATGCCCAACTATTCCTACCAAAGCCTGACATGCTGCCACTACACATGGAAATGGTCCTGCGGGCATCCAGACAGGGCAGGGCTGTGCTGTGTGCCACACCTTTGAACAGACAATCCCAGCTACCACCTCTGCATTTGATCTTCCCTGAGCAGCTTGTGGTCTCTTTTCTAGTGGTGTGGCTGCTATGCAATGCCCCATCCCCACTGTGACCATCCATCCACTGGTGGCTGTAGGGCTGCAAACCCACTTTGACACAAGCAGCTTTAGTCCTTGAACTCTCTATTTAATTCAAGACTAACATGAAACATTCAATAAGTGTTTACATTGCTGTTTTAAAATGTCCATTTTTCTGGACTTTTTGAAGTTGCTGATATGATGCATCTTTCCAGTGGGAACAGTGGGTGATGACAGGACAATCCAGCAAACTGCATCTGCTTACAGAAATGAGACTTTGTTCAACTGAACACTAAATCTTTGATAAATTAGGCAGGGCTCTGGTGACGTACATGTTGAACCAATATGACAGTTTTATATGGATTATGATTATTGTTTTTGAAAAATAGAGAGCATGAGCCAGACATCCAGTGTCGAGGCTGCAAGACCACCAGCTGAGGCAAAAGTCTTTCAGAAAGGCTTCTTGCAGGCACTGTGTACAATCTTTTTGCACTCAGAGCATATGCAACATTTTAATGTGCAGTGAGTGTGCCGGGGCCCTTACTGTCTGAGCCAGGAGGTCACGTTGTGACCCCGCAGACACATGTTTCACAACACACTCAAGCACCACTGGCTAAATGGTGTTTTTTTCTGAAGTGAAATTTGGCCTCAAAATATTCCACATTGTTCCCTTGCTTAGCCTGAACTGATTGTATTTACAAAGCTTAGACACACTTCTGAGCCCTAGAGCACATCTCCCATCAACCACTGCTGCCAACACATAAATTGAAGGCTATGCACACTACAGGTCATGTTCCATTTCTCCCTGCCTATAAATATTAAATTCATTGCACTGGACTACCATGGTAGCACATGGGAACTTCCTTGCAAGACACTGGAGATCTGTGGAGCAGATGCCTGAGGAGAAGCCTCCTTGTTTTCTGTCCAGAGACCAACGTAGCCTGGATGAGGCTCAGACTCGCTTCCCCCTACACATGCTCACACATAAAGACCCAGGTGGGACTTGGTTGATTCTACCAACCATTTGAAGTTTAACAAAGACAAGTACCAAGTTGCACCTGGAATGGGGCAACCCCTGGGATGTATAGACAGACTGGGAACAAGAGGCTGGAGACAAGTGCTGTGGAAAGAGATCTGGGAGTCCTGATTGATGGCCAGTTGGCCCTGAGTCAGCAGTGCCCTGGTAGCCAGGAGGGCCAACCCTGTCCTGGGGGCATCAGGCCCAGCATGGCCGGCCGGGCCAGGGAGGGGATTGTCCCACTCTGCTCTGCCCTGGGGTGGCCTCACCTCAACATTGGGGCAGTTTGGGGGGACACAATGGAAGGAAGGGATTGAGCCATTAGAGAGTATCCAAAGGAGGGAAGGAGGATGGGGAAGGGCCTTGATTTGAAGGTGTGTGAGGACACTGAGGGCACTTGGTGTGTTCAGCTGGAGAAGAGGAGACTGAGGTCAGACCTCACTGGGGTCTACATCTTCCTCGTGAGGGGCAGCTTCATCTCTGCTCTCTGTGACCAGTGACAGAACCCAAGGAAACATCTGGAGCTGTGTCAGGGCAGGGTCAGGTTGGATGTCAGCAAAAGGTTCTTCCCCCGGCGGGTGGTTGGGCACTGCCCAGGCTCCCCAGGGCAGTGGGCACAGTCCAAGGCTGCCAGAGCTCCAGGAGGGTTTGGAGAATGGTCTCAGACACATGGTGGGGTTGTTGAAGTGTCCTGCACAGGGAGACTTGAGATCTAAACTGATGTTTCCCTTCCCATGTGGATGGATCCTTGCCCCTGGGGCAGTGGCTGTTCAGGTGAGGTACCTGAGCCCTTTTTGTGCAGCCAGGTCATGCCACTCATAGCATCATCTCACATGTTCCCTTTCTTGACTCTGAGTCACAGCAGTGTAGAGTGTTCATGTGTCACCTCTTGTGTCCCTGGCACCTGCTGCCACTGTTCTTGGGGCCACAACACAGCAATTCACACTGTCCCTGCCCTGACGATGGACCACACTGGGCAAAAACCCTTGGGTGCTGCCTTTCTCCCACTCCTGCAGCTGCAGGAGGAGGTAATGGAGCAGCACACCCAGACAGGTTGCCCTTCACCCCTTACCTTGCTCCTCACCTCCCCTTACCCTGCTCCCCCATCCCCTGGGCAGCCAGTGCAGTGCCCACAGACACTACAGATTATTTTGAGTCTGTCCTGCTGGGGGAGATAATTGGATAATTCTAAAATATTTTTATTTTTTAATATTTTTAACTTCTTCTCAGGAAAAAATGAACAAAACCATTAAAATAAAAAATTATTTTTAGAAGTGAGGAAAAACTTTATCTCGCTGAGAAACAGTTGGCTTTAGCAGTTCATATTCCAACAAAACTATTTGTTTGGCTGGAAAATTCCTAAACTGAAAAATTTGCTGTCCAGGTCTTAGCAACCCCCTTTGACATCTCGGGTCTCCACATTTCAAGTAAATTGCTGGATCATGGTTCTTTCTAACTTTCCAGAAGTGAGCTTTGTGTCAAGGTGTGCACCAGGAATACCAGAACTCGGATCAGCCACTCACTGGAGGAAAACAAACACTTTCTGAGCCCTGCTCTGGGATCTAACACAGGGACTGACACCTCTCCCTCTGCTCGGTGCCACTGCTGTCCTCCAAATGCACTTCAGCAACCTAAAAAGAAAAGGCAAAAAGGAGATGGAGCGCGTCTGTGTCACATGAAGAATGCAGGGCTCCAGGGCTGAGCCTGGTGTCTGAGCAGAGGCCTCCAGCACCACCCGAGACAGTCCTGCTCGACCAACAGTTTGGATACAGAGCCTATGGCAGCAGGACTGGAGGCAAACCTACAGGGTTGAGATGTGGCCTGTGTAGGATTAGCCACAATACCTCAACGTGCACTTTGCTTCTAACATTTAGAAACGTCTGCTTGAACAACACCAACCATATGTATTTGGACAAGGGGAAAGTGCCGGATTCTGCCCCTGGGATGTACGGACAGACTGGGGAATGAGATGCTGGAAAGTAGTGCTGGAAAAGGGTCCTGCGGGTCCTGGTGGGTGCCAGTTGGCCCTGAGTCAGCAGTGCCCTGGCAGCCAGGAGGGCCAACTCTGCCCTGAGGGCGTCAGACCCAGCATCGCCAGGGAGGGGATTGTCCCGCTCTGCTCTGCCCTGGGGTGGCCTCACCTCAACATTGGGGCAGTTTGGGGGACACAATGGAAGGAAGAGATTGAGCCATTAGAGAGTGTCCAAAGGAGGGTAATGAAGATGGGGAAGGGCCTTGTTTTGAAGGCGTGTGAGGACACTGAGGGCACTTGGTGTGTTCAGCTGCAGTTCCACCTTCCTGGGCAGGGGCAGAGGAGGGGCAGGGACTGAGCTCTGCTCTGGGGGGACCAGGGACAGCAGCCAGGGAATGGCTGGAGCTGTGTCAGGGCAGGCTCAGGTTGGATCTCAGCCAAAGGTTCTTCCCCCAGAGGCTGGTTGGGCACTGCCCAGGCTCCCCAGGGCAGTGGGCACAGCCCCAAGGCTGCCAGAGCTCCAGGAGGGTTTGGCTGATCCTCTGGGGCACAGGGGGTGACTCCTGGGGATGGGCCTGTGCAGGGCTGAGGGTTGGACTGGATGATCCTTGTGGGTCCCTTCCAACTCAGCATATTCTGTGATTCTGTGACACTTCCAAGAGGCTGGGTTCTGCTTGGGTTGCTATGATGCAGTTTAATGTTCTGCACAGTTCTTCCCTGCCAGCATGGGCCAGGCATCTAACTTTCACTTTCCCCCTTCTCAGGTTTTCCCCTGTGCCACTCCTGCATGCACTGAGCTGGGAATGAGCAGGGCTTACACTTCCTCAGATACTGGATCCATCAAATCCACCCCTGTCTTCCTATTTGCTCTATTGGAGGTTGAAGTGGAAGTAAATACATTTAGCTCTAACGTATGTGCAGTGTCTCTTAAGCCATCATGACCCACCGTAAAACTTTACATACACAGAGAGAAAAACCAGGAAAGAGATGTTCAGAGATGCAGTTCAGCCTTATCAAATTCTTCACATGTTTGTTGTGGTGTGTTTGTATTTCTGGGCTTCTGCTTGCAGGAATGTTGCTGATAAAACCATCTCACTAAATGTAGACTTCATGTGTTTCAAGGCTGGTGTTTAGTGTTTAGACAGTAAAAGAAGCTCTGGATTTCTGGGTGTAAATATCCCATGAACATTTGCACTGGCTTGCTGCAAATGCTGATGAAGTCCTGCTGTGTACAAGCTCCACAGGATTCCTGCGTGGTCCTCAGAGCCATGTCATGTTTGGCAAGGCAGAAGGCAACTCTGACCACTCTGTCCCTATACTCAGAACACCAAGAGGCCTTTGCTCCCCTGAGACCCTCCTGTGCTGCACCACTGCTATTATCTCATGGTTTGCCTTGCAGATCATATCCCTGTTGGATGATTCCCCTCACTGAACTCCCTTCTGCCTCCTCAGAGATGCAGAAAGCCTCACCCCATGACGGCACTGAGGGCAGCAGCACTGCAGGCTGTTTCCCACAGATCTGCACATTCCTGCCATGCCCTGGAGAAGTGACCTGCTCACCACTTAAACCTCCATGAGAGGAGCTGCAGGGCAGGAGGAGTGCCTGGATGGGGACTTCCCCAGTGAACAGAAAACAAACCAAGGAAACCTGCCACAAGCCTGGATCCCCCCTTCACTGAGGAGCTATTCCATGCAGCTTCTTGTGCAACCCCTTCGTGGGGTCAGTGCCAAGACCCAGTGAACAGAACTGTTTGAATATGACACTGTAAAATCTTCACTCAAGGCAAACTCACCCAGTGTTTGGTCACAGTGTGATCCCCATGCTCACACTGAGGTTTGCCAGCTGTTTGCACCCCCAGGAGTTTTAGGACAGGGTCTCCTTCCCAGCCTCCCAATTTTCAGTGTTGATATCTGCTCCAAGCTGCCCATAGGCCATGAGGCCTTAGACAGCAGCAAAGAGCACAGTGATGGGAAATGGCAGCTCTCCTGATCCAGGGCAGCTCCTGGCCTCCAGCCTGGGGTGGATGATGAGGGATAGGGGCTGTTCTAAGGGGAGTAGCTCAGCTCTGGCCTCAGCCCCAGCCCCTCGAGTTTTGAAAAGGAGTGATTTCTCCTTCATTTTTCATAAAAAGAAGCTTTAATTCATGAAAAATAGCAGAGGAAATGGTGATCAGGAACTGGGTTATTCCCCAGATCCCCCCAGAATCCACCTCTCTGTCAGTCCTTAAATAGGCTGAAAATATCTGGGACAGAATCAAACTCACAAATTATGTGATTCTGAAATAACTAATCCTAAAATTAACTGCTCAAGAATTGATTCACTGCTTGTGCGTCCACGTCCATGGCACACCACTTGGCACCCAAGGCCTTTCCCAGGAGAAGGACTCCCTCATGCTGCACTGTGAGCACAGGCAGGCTGGTGTGACCTCTGTAAGGTAATTTATTATATTCTAGTAGCACCCAGAAGCTAATGTGGAGAGTTTCTACCATGTACAGCATTGCATGTAGTCATCATGTGGTAGTGAGAGAAGATAAACACAGAAAATTCTTGGAGAAGAGAAAGCTCCAAGGAGACTTTAGAACACCTTCCAGTGCCTAAATGGGCTCCAGGAGAGCTGGAGAGCAACAAGGGCCTGGAATGACAGGACAAGGGGAAATGGTTTTAACCTGAAGGAGGGTAGATTTAGATTAGATATTAGGAAGAAATCCTTCCCTGTGAGGGTGGTGAGGCCCTGGCACAGGTTGCCCAGAGAAGCTGTGGCTGCCCCATCCCTGGAAGTGTCCAAGGCCAGGTTGGACAGGGCTTGGAGCCATCTGGGCTAGTGGAAGGTGTCTCCGTCCATGACAGGGAGCTGGAACAAGGTTTAAGGTCTCTTCCAGTCCAGACCACTCTGTGATTCTATGAAAATATCAGAATTGAGAACCTGAAAAGTGAATCTGAATGACTCTGGGTCAATATGGTGGCACATGGTGACCACCACAGGAACATAAGGCTGCCAGTGATGTAGCTGGAGTCTAACCTTGTCGCAGGAGATGTCTCCTGGAGGGTAACGCACCTGATGGGCTCAGACTACCACCACAGCATCCCAAAGAGGGATGACATCCCTCTTTATTGTCCTGCCTGCAGTGCTGCAGAACTAACACTATTGCTACTTCCTTCCCTTGCACAAGAATGGGATGTGTGGATACGCCTGGCAGAGCCAGGATGGGATCTAGGGTGAGCCCAGGGGGACATTTCTGAGTGATGAACTGTGGGGAAAAGGCAATGGCAAAACACTCCTGCTCCGTGGCTGCTACTACTTCTTCAAGACTTCATGATTTTTATTATTAACCTTCCTAAAGGTTGAAACCTTTGCTAACCAATAAGCTAGCTCAGGGAGCTGGAGGAGGCCTGTGCTATACAAAATCCCTCAGCTGACATCTGTGCAAAATCCAAAGGGTGCCCAGTGCCAGCTGCCTGATCAGACACAGAGCACCAGCACCCTGCAGTAAACATCCAGGGCCTTGAGAACAGTCTGTCTCAGGTCAGCAGCACAGTGCAGCTCTCAGAGCTCTCTCTGTCATTGTCATCCATCTGACCAAATGCCCACAATGCAAGTTCAGGCACTAGAGCCTAGTACTCACCTACCTGTGCATTCACCAAGGTGAAACAGGAGCTTCTAGAGCCTGACTGTGAGTTAAGGAACAGGTGAGCTGATCTGTTTCCTAAAGCACACGTTCCTTGCTTCTGGCTTTTAAAAGTCTCTGTGTGATGCACTCACACAGAGAGGTTTGTCATTAGCTAAGACAGGGGCCACACTGTACCACTTCCAGGGATTATTCCAGGGTGTTCAACCCTGTTCAGGTCCAGCACTGATCTTTTCTCAGTGGTGACCAGCGACAGGACCCCAGGGAATGGCCTGGAGTTGTGTCAGGGCAGGCTCAGGTTGGATCTCAGCCAAAGGTTCTTCCCCCAGAGGCTGGTTGGGCACTGCCCAGGCTCCCCAGGGCAGTGGGCACAGCCCCAAGGCTGCCAGAGCTCCAGGAGGGTTTGGTTGATCCTCTGGGGCACAGGGGGTGACTCTTGGGGATAGGCCTGTGCTGGGCCAGGAGTTGGGCTCGATCCAGCTCGGCATATTCTGTGATTCAGAGAAACTTGAAAAAAAATTATTTCTTTGCTCCAAATAGTATTTAACACAGCCCTCATCACCTTACAAACAGGAAGCAAGAAAGTCCTCCCTACATCACACACCACAGCAGAAGGGGCACATTGTCATCACTGGCACGGCTGGGAATGAAAATCTCAGTTCTTGTACATGATGTTGGCCAAGAGAGCTGGGAATTTTGGAAAATACCCATGCAAATGCAGACTTTACTCAGTGACTACTCAGCCCCATACTCAGATGTCTCGTGGAGCCAGCTCTCTGTATGTTGGCAGCCAGAGGAGATGGGCTCTTTAGAGAGACAGAGCGGAGAGGACCCCCCCTTTTACACACATTGTCCTCACACGATGCCTTCTCTTGCAGCACCACTGCTCCTCCACACAGGTTCTGCACTGGCACAGAGGTAGCCTCAGCTCCTGGCACCATCCAGGGAAAGCTGCTGGCAGAGCCCATGCCCAGTGTGAGTGATGGATGAGGGTGTAAGAGATGGATGGAGATGATGACGGGACATTGCACTGTGCTCCAGACACATACAGCAAATGCTGCAGAGAGACAGGGGGAAAAACAGAGTCATCCACGTAGGGGAAAAGGATGAAAGCTTTGAAAAAAGCAGCAGTCTGCCTGTGCAGAGAGATTGCAGGAGTCTTGGAAGTAAAATTTCACTTTTGTATGTCAAAGACAGAGGATAAGTCATCATGTTGACACGAAGCAGCCTGAGCACTTCAGTGTCTCAACTCCTGCTCTTGTACAGCACTTGTCCAGGTCTGGTCATGGCAACAACATTGAAGGCATGGATGGCAGACCCAGGGCTGGTACCCAAGCCTTCCTGCAGGCTTCATGTTGTCTAAAGCCCCATGACAAAACCCTGTGGAGACCCCAGTCCCTACTGCCCTGTGCTTAGCCCTGACTCTTTTGCAAGTCCCTTGCCACCACAGCCAGCCTGCTCCCCCATTCGCCATCTCTTTCCACACTGAGAAAGAGATGCAACACCCAGGAGGCCAAAGCTACAACACTGCTCCCTACATCACCAGAAATGCAGTACAGTGGATGGAGAAGGTGGGTTGGGAGCTGGGACATGGCACAAACCTACACAGTCACCCACAGCCTTTGCCCTGACCGTGGGCCAGCACTGGGCTACCAGCACATCGATTTTTGTCAGTGGTGTTGTGGTTTCTGCATTTGGCTTGAGATTAAGAGAACCTACAAGAAAGATTGAGAGAGAGTATTTACAAGAGCCTAGAGTGACAGGATAAGGGGAAATGGCTTCAAACTGACAGAGGGCAGGGTTAAATGGGTAATTGGGAAGAAATTCTTGTCTGTGAGGGTCATGAGGCCCTGGCACAGGTTGCCCAGAGAAGCTATGGCTGCCCCATCCCTGGAAGTGTCCAAGGTCAGGTTGGACGGAGCTTGGAGCAACCTGGGCTAGTGGAAGGTGTCTGTGGCCATGGCAGGGGGTGGAACAAGATGATCTTTAAAGTCCCTTCTGACACAAACCAGTCTGTGATTATATTATCCTATGATTAGAAACACTTAAAGATTGCAGTTCAAGGGCTACCTGGCATTTGCCACCAGTCCTTAGCCCTGTTCTTGTGTCCAGGGCTATTTCCATGACAAAACAGTCAGTTAAAAATACTGCTAGAACTTGACTGGACAACATATGCAGATAGTTCTGAGTTAGGAAAAAACACCTCCTTATGAATCTGGCTTGTACTTGTAGTTTTGATAGTAATCTTAAAATAAACTTAAAAATCTTAAAATAAGCAGTAACGTTCTAAGTATTCTGAAAAGGCTCAAAATGCAGTTATCAGACTCAGATTTGTTCTTGCTGCTTGTTCTTTTTGCAAAACCACATTTAGGCTAATCTTGTGAATTGTCCAGGTCTGACTCACGAATGCTGAGTGCTGGGGATGGTGGGGCTTGGATCACACCAGGTACAGAAGCCCTGCACACCTGGGGACAGCCCTAGTGCCAGCAGCCTTGGTGGGCTAAGGACACTGGCAGCATGAGGCTTTGGAGAGAAGCAGCACTTTTTTCTAAGCTATTATTTGATTTGATTTGATTTTGCTTAATTTATAAACTTTTAGCAATGAGCTGTTTCTGCTGGTGGCAGTGCAGCCTGGGCTGGTTACAAAGGACAAACCACGCTCCTAATCTGAAGGCAACTGCATTGTTTCCAGAATTTGGTTTAAATCCAGCCCTGACCAAAACTGTTCCAGTGGAATGGGAATCCCTGGTCTCTGGAAGTGACCCTGGTACTTCACGTTACCAGCATCACTG
Source organism: Manacus candei (assembly GCF_025592945.1). Classification (NCBI taxonomy): domain Eukaryota; kingdom Metazoa; phylum Chordata; class Aves; order Passeriformes; family Pipridae; genus Manacus; species Manacus candei. The sequence goes on along the minus strand of NW_026138095.1, from coordinate 11,796,960 downwards.
TTGCCATTAACACTGACACTGCTTCTACCACCAATTCATGGCTCTGACAGCCACGTAATGAGTGAAGTGTGGGGGATTCCTGAGGCCAGGCCCTACCCCACACTTACCCATCCTACTCTGATATACCCGAGCTCCTGGATACAAGTGTCCAAAAAATCCAGTCTGAGTTTTCTCATAGCATTGCATTGGATACAGGAAAAAACTTACTGACACGGAGAGCTGTTCTGCACTCATCAACCTTGTCTTCCACCAAAGAGGTGGTTGTGTCTCTTGCAAGGCTAGGTTGCCTACAAGGGCAGGGCAGCTTCTGTCCCAGCCTAAGCCTTCTTGCCCCAGTCCCTGGAATTACACAGCAAGGATGTTTCTGCTCTGGGTTTGTGCATTCCAGAGTCACGTGCTAAAGGCCTGTGGAGCCCAGCTCTGAGGTCAGGTTCTTCCTGCATGTGGATTGTAGTATCGTGTCCACCAGGCAGTTCTGGCTGTGTCTGGCCAACCCCAAAAGGTTCTCCCAGTGCCTCTTGCACCCCTGCCAGCAGCTGCCAGCCCACATTTCTGCAAGCAAGCACTGACTTCTCTTGTAGGTCATTTGAACGCCCTCGGTTATGGCTGCAGCATTTAACTGCGTCCTAATCCTGCGGCATTTGCGGTTATGTCTGATCTTTGTCTCTCGTATTGTGTTACATTTTAGAAATGCAATAAACAAAATCTTTCTAAAAGAAAGAAAACATGGCAGAGATTTGAAATGGAAAATGAGCTCAAACTGGACCCATGCCTCTTTATTAGATGCCAGAAGGAGGGGAAGGAACAAGCCCCAGAGTGACAAACACTATTAATAAAGTGATGAAGGCGGTTCTCAAGCAGGAGAGCAGCTGAGGCAGAGCCAGACTGGACAGTCCTGCTGCCTGGCACAGGGGCCTCGCCAGCTTGAGTTGGCAGAGGGAGCATTCAGTGGGTGGGAAAGGCCACACACTGACCCAGCAGGGCTTTGGGAAAGGTCCCAGACTGCTGGCAGAGGGCTTGTGCCCACGGGGTGTGTTCCTGCTGCAACAGGGACTAACCTGAGCCAGACTTTGGAGCGGACCTGAGCGCTGGGTGTGTCGTGTCGCCTTTCTGGCCCAGTGATGTGGGTCTGAACACTGAGTAAGAACATATCTGCTGACAGGGGTCACCTCCAGTTCTGCTTTTCAGGGTGGTGACCTAGACCCTCCCTTCCTTTGGCTGCTTGAGAAAGCAAGAGGCCCGGAAAGGAAGAGCAGCTGCCGATCCCTGTAGACCCTGTCATCCCCTCCTCAGAGCCCAGTGAAACTGTTCTTGTGCAGACCTCTGCCTGTCTTGCTCTCGACTTTTGGCAAGAGCAGCTGGACAGGGCAAAAAGCCTAGGTGATACAGTGGGAGAGACCAAGGTATGGCTTTGGTGGGCACCCTGTGCCAACCACTGCCACAACACATTAACAGAGCTGCCAGGTGAGAGCTTTTTATAAGTAACCTCCCTAGAGAAACTGTGTATATCCTATCTTCTAGTGTTCATTGATGATGTCAAGATACACTTTAATATGGAGCAGACTCAATAGACAATGCCTACAGATGCATGACCAATCCAAAAGGAATGAGAAGGAATGGAAAGGAGATCTTATGTGCAGGAATAAAATACAGTTCAACCTTCACATCTGCTCCACAGCACTTGGCTCCAGAGCCATCACATTCTCCACCACACCATGAGAAGTCTTAGGAACAGCACAGCTGGCCTGTGCCAGCACATGGACATCCTTTATGCTCAGGGGTGGGACAGAAACACTCTTCTTGTCCCTGACACTGGATGCCCACGGTGGTCAGCAGTGCTGGGAGCAGGACTGTGACTGCAGAGCACACCTGAATGGGACTGTGTTGTGAGGGATTCCCTCTTCAGTGCGTGCTTTCCAGCTGCCACTGTGGATCAGTGCTGAGCCCTGCACAGGTCTCCAAAACAGTCCAGTTTCTGAAAAATGCATTGCTGCAACCACTCTCACCAACCTCACAGAGAAGAATTTCTTCCCAATATCCCATCTAACTCTGTCAGTGTGAAGCCATTCCCCCTTGTTCTGTTACGCCAGGTCCTTGTAAATAGTCTCTCCGTCTTTCTTGAAGGCTCCCTTTGGGTGCTGGGAGGCCATAATTAGGTCACCCCGAAGGCTTCTCTTCTCCAGGGTGAACAATCCCAATTCTCTCAGCCTTTCCTCTCAGAGAAGCCTTTCCTCAAAGTAGTTAAACATCCACCTGTTGTCCCCGCACCCACAGGACTTTTAAAAGAGAAACTCCTGGGTGAACCCAGGTGAACACACACTTCATCCCATAAAAGAAGGAAAAAATGCAGGTGGATGTGACAGTCCAGTCAAGGGCAAAAGGCTGTGTAGCTCCAAGTCCAATAAACACATTAGTGTGGGCGAGGTGCCTCAGGCAGGCACACAGGAGTGCTCTGACACTCAGAGCACAGCACACCCTGATCCCCTCTCTGGCCAAGATGCTATGACAGAAAGCAAGCTCCTCTCTCCATCCCAAAAACCAAGGCTGCACGAGCAGGAAAGAAACTTGTGGTTCCTTTAGACAAGTAAATAAAGCTCTGTAGCACAGGATGATAAACCACAGTGCAATAAAGAATATCAAGAACTGAAGAACCCCTCTCTTTTTAGCATGGTCCCAGAGATGCAAACAAATGGAACATTCAGGGCCCATTATAGCATGACTTAATTTTTCACTCTGGGATCATTCCTGTCATGTCATAAAATCCCTTCCATTAACTTATCAAGTTCCATCTACAAACAACATAGGCTCCTTGCCCCGACTTTCCGGTTTGGAAGGCTGTTCAAGAACGTCATCCTTCTACTGGCTAGAAATTTTAATATATCCTGCAGTCTAAATTTATCTGCAAAATCACCCAGACTCAAAGCACCAGGTCTGTGACCAAAAAGGGCTGTGTTTAGGTCAGTATAGGTGGGTTTATTGCAAGAGGCAAGGTTTGGCATTAACTAGGACTCCAGGTCCAGTTGCTCATGTCATGACTGGTCCCTCTTATTTCAGTGACCAGGAGCCACAATTCTCTGAAACACACAAGAAATCAGTTCCCTGCTGTGTGGGCAAGGATCAGGAGACACAAGAAAGCTGCACAGGAATTACAGACCTCTTTCATCATGAATAACACTGATGACAGAAAAAGAAAATAATTACTATCCTACAGTTGTACAGGGACAGATGTCCTGTGTTTCTATGCAGAATCCAGATTCCTGTTGGAATACTCTTTCAGGAGGAGCTGAGCTTGGCTTGGAAAGGACACACAGATCTCTACAGGACAAGATGCGGTGAAGTGTCTCCACTGATGGTTTGTCTGTATCCTGACTAGTGTGATCCAGTGCCCAGGGGTGAGAGAAAAAATCTCCCCAATCTCATAAAATACCCCAGAAGTTCACCAGCTATGGATTTCTCTGAGGTATTATATCAATGGATCCCTATCCCCAAGCCACAACTCACATCAACAGATTTCACCTTCCCTAACCCCAACCAAATGGGCTCTCAGCACCAAAGCCATCAGCAGGTGCAGCAGGTTCAGCAAGGGACAGGAGTGCCAGGCTGGGTGTCTCAGAGTTCAGACCTGGTACCACCTCTGGACATGCTAGGGGAAGAGGAGTGAAGAATCAGAAGGTGTGTGGTCTAGAGGAGACACATCCAAATAGCTTTCATGGTGCCTCATGCCTCAGAGCTATTTTAAGGCACCTGGATAAAGGTGACTTGAGTGATCTTGGATTTTCAGAACATTTCTAAGAACTGTCCTCACCAAAAGCTGCTAAACAGTTGTTATAGAATATGAATGTTTAGAAATAAGGAGCAAAAATTAGGTTTGTTTTAGTGAAGGCAAAAGGCAGGAAATTGTGCCGGGGCTTGTGCTGGTCAACATGGTGACTGAGATGAAGAGACAGAGAAATTTTCCTCATAGTGTCCAATTACTCAGTGTCAGGTTGGACAGGGCTTGGAGCAAACTGGTCTAGTGGAAGGTGTCCCTTCCCACAGCAGGGAGCTGGAATGAGATGAGCTTTAAGGTCCCTTCCAACGCAGACCATTCTGTGATTCCATGAGAAAGACACCTGATATGGAGAACTACAGAAAGATATCCTGATACTGAGTAGCTGAGTGATAAAAATACAAAAGAAAAGTAATGTCTATGGGCAAAAATAGTCCACAGAGAAGACCAACAAGGATGATCAAAGAGAGGTGAAATGGGCTGGAACCCTTAGTTTGGAAGGAAAAGGCTGAGGCAGGAGACCGCAGCCTGGAGGACTGTCCAGTCAGGAGTGGTCCAAACAGCATCAGTGAGGAATGGTTGTTGACTGCAGGAACTAGAGAGTACCAAGGAAGTGCTTAAGCATGAGGTTTAAAAAAGACAAAAGCAGAGATTTTCTCACCCACTTCATAGTTACACTGTGGAACTCTTTGCTGCAGGATGCTGCACATGCCAGAGGGTTGTATGGGTTCCAAAGGCATTCAGAGACATGCATGAAAGAGAAATCCATTGCAAGGTATTAAACATGGAGGTGCTGGGCCTGGTTCAAGAAGGCTCTGAGGCACAGCAGGTTAGAAAACAGACTCATGGAGAGAAGGGTCCCTGAGCATTCCATGCTCTCCTCCAGCCATGTCCTTGTGACTGGGGACCAGGCACTCAACTAGATTGACCTGCACTTTGATCCCCAGTAAAACCATTCATGTCCCTGTCTTCCACAAAGGAACGTGCTACAGTGACAGCCTCTCAAGTCTGGTGTGTGCACAGTGCAGAGCAGTCTGGGAGGAGGAACACAGACCAGGAAAGGATGGAGATTTGTGGCAAGGACTCCTGAGGCCTGGCTGAGACTCAACACGCCCAGCACACCAAATGCTCCAAGGCTGCCAGGAGCTCTATGGCCCCTCCACATGTCCCTGCTGCCAAAGGACATTCCTCAGAGCTACTTGCTGAATAATGGAATCTAAATTTCCGCCTTCTTGTGGCAAAGCTAAGAAAACCACTAAAATTAACCAAATTATACCCTGGTCTAAACAAAGAAGGGCCAAGGCTGCCAATTTCACAATTAATCCAAATGCCTCTTAATATGACACAGATAAATACTTTCCAGTTATCAAATGGAACAAGGCTGCCCTGGGGGAAATGGAGAACAATATATTACAGGGGTCAGATGCCCAGAAGATTAGGAATTCACACTCCATTATTCCTGCTGTGGTCTACATGTGGCAGAGGAGGGAGGTAGCAGGGTGAGAGCCCACCCTCACCCCTCCCTGAGCTGCAAGTGGGACTGTTCTCCTGCAATGGGACACGAGGGTCAGCAAGGGGGATGTAGATGAAGGATTCTGAAGCTTCTGCAGACGAGAAGGCTGTGGGTGGGCTAAGGGCTGGTGCCTGGCTGCAGGGTACCAGGACTGACACCACTGTCCTCTCCAGCACTGTCCTGGTGCACAGAGACCTGAGCAAGCTGCCCAGGGCTATGGCAGATGCTGGTGGCACTGGACACACAGTATGAATGTGCCGTGGGCTGCCCTTGGGTCTCTTGCTCACCTTGCTGCCCCCAGAAGTCAGACTGTGGGAAAGCATGGGCTTGAATTCAGGGTGAGGTACCTCTACAGCAGGAGGGGTACAGCAGGTGGTATTTGTGCCCAGGCTGCTCTGTATGTTGAGAGGCATCCTTGGAGAGCTGGACAGTCTGTATTTTGGCTCTCACCAGTACAGCACCACTTGCAGCATTTTGTCTTCAAAGATGACAGCTCACAGTTCTGTACTCCCCAAGGCTGTCTTAACTGCAAAATCTGAAGAGGTCTGTGAGGGAACTGTGGGTTTCTGTGCTCTCCACAGCCAGGATACACATGCATTTGCATCCCCTGAGAGAGTGGAGCTGAGCTGCTTCCCAGAAAACTGTGGGCACTGCAGTGGCTCTGCAGGATTTCTGGTCCCAATGTATATATATTCCTGGAGACTCTGGTTACTTCTTTGCCCCACTAGCACTATATGGCCTTCTAAACATCCACTGCTCTCACAGTGGTCCTAAAGGTCACCCACACGTGGGCTAAATGTGGGTTTGTTCCTGCAGGTACAACCCAGGCAAGAAAAATTCCTCTGTTACAGATGAGCCCTGAAACTGAGACCCACCTCCCTAAGGCAGACATGTCTGGGAACACTGGTCTTACCCTTAACCTTGTTAGGCCTCACAGGTACCATAAACTAGACTTTTGAGCACATGACTTCAGTGAAAAATAACCATGGGCTCCCCTTGATCACAGAATCATGGAATATGCTGAGTTGAAAGGAACTCACAAGGGTCCAACTTTTACCCCTGCACAGGCCCATCCCCAAGAGTCACCCCCTGTGCCCCAGAGGATCAGCTAAACCCTCCTGGAGCTCTGGCAGCCTTGGGGCTGTGCCCACTGCCCTGGGGAGCCTGGGCAGTGCCCAACCAGCCTCTGGGGGAAGAACCTTTGCCTGAGATCCAACCTGAGCCTGCCCTGACACAGCTCCAGCCATTCCCTGGGTGCTGTCCCTGGTCCCCCAGAGCAGAGCTCAGTCCCTGCCCCTCCTCTGCCCCTGCCCAGGCAGTTGGAACTGCAATGAGGTCTCCCCTCAGTCTTCTCTTGATGGACCAGGGCACATCCAGACTCAAAGCTTCCCTTAGACCATCATTTCCCACCATTTCCATGCATCCAGGAGAGCTACAGACATTTTTCTCCAAATTACTATCTCTCAGTCCTACGATCCAAGGCCTGGAGACAGTGCTGGACGACACAGGGACTGTGAGAAAGCCAGTTATCAGCTGCTGCAATGTCTGTTGCTCCTGATCATGCATGTACCACGGAACTCACACTCCTGCTCTTCCCTGCTATGCAGTGCCCTACGGCGGATTAGTTGGATGGGGGAGACCTCCAGGCCTTAGGCTGCCAGCCCCATTACCTGCCAGGTGAATGCCCTTCCCCCCGGCCCCGCACGTGGCCGGCGACCCCGCAAGGAGCCCACACAAACCACCAGGGAGGGAAGGACGAAAGAGGAAGTTTATTGTGGGGAAGGGGTTTATAAGGCTTTTGGGAGGGTCAAAAGGGGGCCAATCCCAAGTTCAAGGGCACACAGAAAAAACCAATCAGGTAAGGGGTCAACAGCCAACAGGAAGGGGTTAACAAGGACCAATGAGAAACACCTCAGGACACCTTCCCAGGATACTCCTGTATGAGAGACAAGTCCCTCACAGGGGGTGTCGGGAAGAAGAGGCAATGACCTTGCAGAAAATACAAAAAGCCATTTTGAAACATGTTTAAACCACATTAAAACCTTCTGTTTCTATAGCATTTGAACTGTTTTCTTCTTTTTCTTCACTAGTCCATCTCTGAGAGGACTTCTTCCATCTTGCATATGGCAAATCCATTGCCACAGCGCCCTATGTCAGAAACCACTTCCTTCTCTCCCATTGGCAACTCTACAGAAGCAGGAAAATGGAACTGCAGTGTGCTGCAGTCATGGATATTCCAGAGCCTGACTCCCTGCCAGTGGCAGAGCTTTCACTGGAAAACAGTTGAGAACTTAAAAAATGAGGTTGAAGACTACTTGTGGGCTGCACAAAATCCTCAGAAGTCTCAGGATAGGAGCTATTTTTCAGATGAAAATACACTACTGCTTTACCAGGCTTGGCAAAGGCCAAGAGGAGTGATGAGGTTCAAGAACACTCGGGACAGGGCCTGTTCATCACACTGAGTTTTAGGTGCACCATGGTCACCAGACCCTCCCACCCCCCCGAACTTTGTGTCAACCCCCAGGGCCACAGTTGCCCATCACCTGCCCTTCTCTGAACAGGGGTCATGATATCCCACCAACAGGAACTGTTGTGGCCCTGTGGAGCAGCTCATGGCTGGGCAGAGGTCCCTGAGGGTCAGTTCTGGCAGGGCTCTGGGCTGGACCCTGTTGTGTGGTCAGCTCAGCTCTGCATGCTTGGCCAGGGGAGCCATGGCTTCCCCTCTGCATGTGCAGGGGTCCTCTTTTTCCTCAGCCTGCTCCCCTCAGCAGACAGGCAGGAGGTGCCCCACAGAGTGTAGGGTAGGTGCTTGTCAGCCTGGGTATCAGTTACAGAGTTCTGCTCATCCCAAGAGTTAGGCAGGAGCTTTATTCCCACCCACAACGGTCCTCACAGTCTCAGGAATATCGTCACAATGAACCCATGAGTTTTGGAAATTTTGCACTGGAGGTGCTTCTCTCATGAGGGGGAGCTGAGAGCCCAGAGCTTGTTCTGGGGATGGCAGAAGGACCCAGGTGTGTGAAGTTGTGTCCCTGCCTTGGGCAGCAGCACAGGACAGGCTGAGCTCTGCAAAGCCCACATGCTGAGCTGACAGGGCAGCTCACTGCCCTGTGCTGCTCCAGGGGTGCTGAGATCTTCTTGTCCCTGCCATGCCTGTGTCCATCCAAAAGGGCTCCAGGACCTACCTGCAGCCTCAAGCTCTGGGTTTGGCTAGACCCAAACCCTCTATCTGTTTAGTGCTATAGCCATTGATACTCTGGCACAAGGGAGGACATGGACGTTGGTTACCTTAGAAACTCACAGAGGGGTAATTTCCTGATTCATATCAATCCAGAAACAATGCTTTAAAATTACACACAGGCTTGTTGTTTTGGTAGAGTGACCCAAAGCAGACACTGGAGGGAGCAGCCAGGGAGAAGTGTAAGGACTCCTGGAGGGTGTGCACGACCCAGGCACACAAACAACTGGCCTGAGGAAGGATTTCCTTGCTACCTAAAGCCCCCTGCCATGTTCAGAGCCAGCCAGCCCAGGCCACCCCAAGCACCACTGCCTCCTGCAGCCTGGCCCTGTCCTGTCCCCTATTTCAGGGTCCCTTTGTCCCTTCAGACTGACCCAGTGACACAGCACATCCTGCACCCTCCCTGATCTCTGCAGGCTTTTCCTCCCCTGACTGGAGTGGGTTTGGTGCAGATGAAGCTTTGTGGGGAACAGTGGTGCTCCACAGCCAGGAGCTTCCAGGGCCAAGCTCAGAGGGGAACACAGAGGTCACCAGGGTACACTCAGGTTTTTTTATCTGCCAGGTAGCCCATTTTCTCTCCCAGGCCATTCATCTCCTCCCTGGCAGCATTTAGCTGCCTTTCACAGGTGAGCTGAGCCCCAGCGCTGTCCCACGATCATTTTGTGAACCACACTCTATCTGTGTACAAGGTGCTTTTTTGCTACCACCAGCTCCAGGTGTGTGCATGTGGCTCGTCTCACTCCCTGTGCAGCTGAATCCCCTGAAACAGCTGAAAACCTCTACAGGAAAATCTGCCCTCCCAAACCCCTCCATGCCAGCTCTGCACTAGCTCAGAGCATCCATGGGCTTTTCCAAGCACATTGACAGCTGATGAGTGAGGCACAAGGAAGCACAACCCCTTCCCGAATCTCCCTGTCATCTTCCCGTCCAACCTTTCTTTCTCTGGGACAATCTGCACATCACTCCAGGGCAAAGCCAGGCTGGTTACAGATGGGCTTTTCCCATGTCCTAACCTCACCCCACCTCCTGTCTGCAGAGCCTTTGGCTGCTGTCCTGAGGCCAAGGCTCTTGGGACAACTAAAAGGCTGAGACTTGTGGGCACTCCCTGGGGGACTCTCTTGCATTACTTAGTGCCTCCCAGGATTCAAGCATGTCCTACTCAGGGCACATTCCTCCCCTGCCAGAAGTAGACCTAGGGTTGAGCACAGAGAACTGAAGGGTGGGGCAATCAGGGGGGTCTGTAAGGCCCATGTGCAGTGCTGAGAGGACCGTAGGCTCCTCTGCAACATCCCAAATCCTTCTGAGCCAGAACCTGTGATGGACCTTTGAAGTCCCCAGCCTCTAGCCTGTGTTATCACAGATTCCTGTGATCCCTGATCTTAGGTAAGATCTGCACGTGCCTCCTGACCCCAAGGATCTCAGGAGCATGCTGCAGAGTGAGGAAGGGAACAGCGTACACTGGGAGAGGCAGCACTGCTTGGACTGCAGTGGGAGAGCAGAAAGGCAAGAGAAGAAGGAAGGCAATAAAGAAAAGAGATGAATGCATCCCTCTGGTCACCAACTCATGCAGTCCTTCAGCTGGATAAGAAGCTGAAGACATCCTTTCCTGGTACAGGCTGCACCTCTGCCTCCAGAGATGCTGCCCTGTGCTGCTTCCATCTGCTCCTGGCACCAGGTGTGTCAGAGCTACCTGTGCTGGAGCAGGAGCTGCTGGACTCCCCTTATTGGCACAAGCAGCCTTTATGTCACCTTGAGCTGGTTTCCAACCAGAGCTGGGGACAGATAGTGAGGGACAAGCCTGGGGCTGCTCAGTGGAAACTCCATTGATTACTCGGAGCGGTACCTTCTCGACATCATGAACACCTCAGCCCCAGGGGAAAATCTGGGTTCTATCAGCTCTTATAAGCAAGTGTTTCGAAAGGTTTACAGAAAAGTAAAGTAAACAGAGCTCTGAGTAACAAAAGAGCCCCGTTTATGCATTCTTTGATTCACTGTAAAGGATGGTGTAAACTGACTTTTTAACCAAGCATTAGGCAAGATTTGGGCCCCCGCCATTATATAATAAACAGTGACATGGCTATATTAAAATATTTACTTAATGCACTGAAGTGACTTATAGTATGAGTGGCTACTCAATAGGATGGCCTAAGTGTTAAGGCGTCAGGTGCCATCGCCTGTATAAATATTCTGTGTGCACTTGTTTATAGGAAAACCCCATCTGGATTTGGCTAAAACAGCAGACACCCTGCTGACCCCAGTTTTTGCTGTTGGAAAATATAACACAAGTGTTCACTCATCTAGAATAACAGCAGCGGTTAAGTGCCATCTGACAGACAGAAGGGTATTGGCTTTTCTCAATAGACAGCAGGCTTGGTGCTGTGAAGGGCTTCACAGCAGCAGCTTCCCAAGATTTACAGCATCCTGCGGACCAGCAGCCAAAGATTCTGCCTCCCTGCTCGTGGCCATGGGCAGACAGGGGACATCAGGATGCCTGGGCACATGCAAAAAGGCTCAGACACCCCCAAATCCTGTGGGAACATGGTGGTGGGCTGTGCCACTTGGTGAGAAGACAAGGGGTCTGGTCCCCTTCTCCATCCACTTGGCTGCTCTCAAATGTGAAGTGGCATCTGCCCACCTGTCTGTCCACCTGGTTGTGTGCACCCAATGCCAGAACTGTTTGGGGCCATAAAGCCCTCCTTGGAGCAGCCAAATGCCCACAGTGTGGTGCCACCTCCTGAGCTGGCACTGTGGAGCCTGGGACTCTGCCAGGAATTTTCTTAGGTCCTTGGTGGCTGGCAAGGAACAGAGAGAATGGGAATTCTCTCACAGGATGGAATGGAAAGGTCCCTGTTCCCAGCTTCTGTCCCATCTTCTCTCCCCACACAAGGCCCTGACCCAGGCAAGCACTGCTCTGCACCAAGGAAGAGTTGCTGTTCCTCACACACTACACTACACATGCACACAGGCATAGGCAGGTGACTGCTCATCCTATGAACCGGTTTGTACATCTAATTCTTTCTGAGTTCAGCTTTTTTTGAAGTGAGTGGCATGAATTACATTGGCCTTCCAGGTAAGACCTTTTTGGGACCTGCCACAACAGCACCAGCATTCCTCTCTTTCACAGATAATATAATCCCTGACAAAGGCAAGAACTGCATTTCTTTCTCAGATACATCTTTTTCTCCCAGGCAATCTACAATCAAATAACAGTGTGGCATTTTAATTCTACTTGTTTTGAAAAGGTGGGCTCAGCCTAGAGCAGATATGGATATTGAATATGAGGAAAAGATTCTTCCCCCCACTGGACTAGCCTACGCAGGGCAGTGGTCACAGCCCCAAGGCTCCTAGAGCTCAAGGATCATTTGGACAGTGCTCTCAGGGATAGGGTGGGATTGTTGAGGTTCTGTGCAGGGCCAGGAGTTGGACTCAATGGTCCTTGTGGGTCCCTTCCAGCTCAGGATATTCTATAATTCTATGATTCTATGAGATGTGGGGCCATGCACAGAGAAGAAGGAATGGCCTTTTCCAAGACACTACACTTGAAGGAGAAGTGTGAAAATCTGACCTTCCCATCACGAGTCAGAGCAGAAAGGAAAACATCTTCACTGCTGATTATCTTGACCCATGGCTGTCAGTGCTGACACCACTGTGTCCACCTTGGCTCCAGGAGGGTTAAACACTGCTGTGAGAGGGGAGAAGAGAGTGCAGGTGTACTTGTCAGACACAGCACAGAGGAGTCCTTCCAGGCAGTGGGAAGGAATCCTGCCTGGGAGGACTGGATGTGGTAGGGGCTATCCCAGTGACATCCCAGGAGCTATCTCCTGCTCTTGTGCAGTCACAGGTGAGTTTGTGGAAGAGACATCTGGAGACCTCTAGGCCAGTCTTCTGTCCAAAGTAGGACTAATGACTATGTGAAATCAGGTCACAGCTTTGTGTAGGAGAGTCTTGAACACCGCTAGTGATGGAGACATCGTGTAGGAAGTCAGTTCAGACTGGCTCCTTTTTTCAACCCCTCTGGGGATCCTCTGTTCCCAAGGGCAGGTGGAACAGGGAAAAAAGAGGTCACTGGGAGCCTGATCCCTGCCCTCAGGGAAAAACCTTGCCACTTCAGTTTCCTCCAGAAGGCTGCTGGCTCCAAAGCCCTCAGGCTTTCAGCTCCCACATATCCTTCCCTGAGCTCTCCTGAGTGGAACACGGGTAGCCAGGGTGCTCAGTTCTTGTCTGAAAGGCTCTTGCTAGCTGGACTTTCTTCGTGTAGGCAGAGGTGAAGCCGCCAGACAGATGGTATTTCAGATCACCAAATAAAATCTACTAAGTCAGTAAAACAAGGATACTGGAAAATTATTCTCAAGGAAAATGTATGGCTCTCAGCAGAGCAGTGTGTGCCCTGCAGGCTTGGCTGAGTGTGGGCAGAGATCTGGGAGTCTCCATGGCGACAGTCCCTCAGAGCTCTCCTGCCCTTGGCAGGTCTGCAGGAGGCAGCAGCTGGCTGAAGAAACCAACCCACTCCAGAGGGTGTGGCACACTGCAAGTGACTGTAGGAAATTCCCATCCTGTGGTTCCCTGAGGCACAAACAGGTGTTCCTCACCTCCTGCTGGTGAGCCCAGCAGCAGCACAGGGCTGTATCCATGCTTAGTGGCCCATGCTTCTCCAGCTGCTCTAATCCAGTCTGAATCCTAATCCTGCCATGCCAAGAACTTCCTCTTCTTCTCAGTGACTGTGATCAGTCACTGGAGCAGTAAATACCCTCTGCTAGTTCATGGGAGTCTCTGGGTACCCTGGGGTACCTGTCCACAGCCCCTTTGTCTCCTTCCCCACAGCTCTTCAGACAGACACCAAATAGGAATGACCACTACACATGCCTGCTCCCTCCTTTTCACAGGATCACAGAATCTCCTGAGCTGAAAGAGGACCACAAGGATCATCGAGTCCAACTCCTGGCCCTGCACAGGCCCATCCCCAAGAGTCACCCCCTGTGCCCCAGAGGATCAGCCAAACCCTCCTGGAGCTCTGGCAGCCTTGGGGCTGTGCCCACTGCCCTGGGGAGCCTGGGCAGTGCCCAACCAGCCTCTGGGGGAAGAACCTTTGCCTGAGATCCAACCTGAGCCTGCCCTGACACAGCTCCAGCCATTCCCTGGCTGCTGTCCCTGGTCCCCCCAGAGCAGAGCTCAGTCCCTGCCCCTCCTCTGCCCCTGCCCAGGAAGGTGGAACTGCAGTGAGGTCTCCCCTCAGTCTCCTCTGCTCCAGCTGAACACACCAAGTGCCCTCAGTGTCCTCACACGCCTTCAAATCAAGGCCCTTCCCCATCCTCCTTCCCTCCTTTGGACACTCTCCAATGGCTTCAGATCTTCCTTCCATTGTGTCCCCCCAAACTGCCCCAATGTTGAGGTGAGGCCGCCCCAGGGCAGAGCAGAGCGGGACAATCCCCTCCCTGGCCCAGACGGCCATGCTGGGCCTGATGCCCCTGTGTTGGGTTTGGCTGCTCATTTCCCCACAGCAGCCCTCACAGTGCTGTGCTGTGCACTGGTAGCCAGAAGGGTGTTGGTAACACACCAGTGTTTTGGCTGCTGCTGAGCACAGCACCAGCACTGTAACACTCCCTCCTCAATGAAAGGAAGATCTTGGGAAGGGACACAGCCGGGCCAGCTGATCCAAACGGAGCAAAGGGATATTCCAGACCATATGATGTCAGCTCAGATATAAAAGCTGAGGCAAGGAGCAGGAAGGGGGGCATTCATTGTGTCCAATGGCTGAGGAATCATCATGTGTACTCAAGCCCTGCTTCTGGGGAGGGGCCGCCCATCGCTGCTCATGGGAAGTAGAGAATAAACCCTGTTATCTTTTGCTTTGCTTTTGCAAGTGCAAGCTTTCACCTGGCTTCTACTTTAATAAACTGCCTTATCCCAACCCACAAGTTGTTGTCCATCTTACTCTCTCCCCTGTCTGGCTGGGAAGGGGAGTGATAGAGCAGATGGGTAGGCTCCAGGCATCCAGTTAAGGACAACCCACCACAGCCCCCAGGACACCTCCCCCTTGGCTGCTGACTCAGGGCCAACTGGCCACCGACCAGGACCCCCAGGGCCCTTTCCCAGCACTGGTTTCCAGCCTCTCATTCCCACTCTGTCCATACATCCGGGATTGCCCCATCCCAGGGGCAGAATCCGGCACTTCCCCTTGTTGAACTTCCCATGGTTGGTGATTCCCAGCCCTCGGATCTGTCCGGGTCTCTCTGTAGGGCCTCCCTGCCTTCCAGGGACTCAACAGCTCCTCCCACTTCTGGGTCATCTGCAAACATGCTCAGTACCCCTTCCAGTCCTGCATCCAAGTCATTTATAAAGATGTTGAAGAGCACAGGACCCAAGATGGAGCCCTATAGAATCCAACCAGTGACAGGTTGCCAATCTGATGTACCAGCCTTTAGCAATTCCACTCAGACCTTTTCCTATTGCCATGACCACAAGGATGCCATCTGTCAGCATGCAAAGACTCTGTAGTATCCAGTTATTTGACAGCTATTGCTTTTCCCTGCCTCCAATACACACATTAGCAAAAAGGAAAGGAGGCATCTGTACACTGTATTTTATTTGACAAATCCGTGTCAGCTGGCTGCTACACCTCATCATGTCCCCCTCTAGATGCCTGTAAAAATCACGTTTGATTACTTGTTCCAGTGTTTCATAGTATAATTGCTATAATGAGGATTATCCTTTATATGTGGATCCTTTCTTCTCCCTTCCTGAGGACAGACACAATCTTGTCCCTGCTCTTGTTCTCAGGGAGAGCTGCCAGGAATTGTAAAATGGCTTAAGTTCCCTAAATGTCTAGAGAAATTCAATAGAATTTCAGCAGACCCAGCTGAGGTGAAAATAAATGGATTTCACTTATGTAAGCACTTTCAAACTGATTATTTTTTTATTCAATCCCCATTTCTCCCCCTTTGTAGCTAGTTAATTACATTTATCACTTCACTGAAGTTAAACACTCTAGGAACAGCTGAAGCAGAGAAAGCCTTGAATTCTTCAGCTGCACCATTCCCTCTGCTGTTGGCTTTCTCTTGGGACTGACCAGCCCTTGCTTTTACTGACCTGCCCTGAACAACCTGCCCAGCACCTTTTTTAACTGGGAGGAAACTGCAACTGAGCAACCTTGCACCAGACCTGAGGAAAGCAGAGACCTTCCCCCGGGAAAAGCCCTGGGAGCTGCAGTGGGTGGATAAGATGAGGGAGGGACCAGGGTGATGGGCAGGTTCCCCTCACCCACTTCTCCCCATGGTGGTCCCACACTACCCCAAGGTCTGGGTGCTGCTCCTGAGGTTCTGCTCACCCTCACCGGATTGCAAAGGGCTGGAAGTTGTAACAGGTTCCCAGAATCTGAGCCTACAGCTCTTCCAGGTTTGTTTTTCCCTTCCCAATTCCTCACCACTGTCTCTTTTCCCTGACTTCCAGCCTGTAGAACGACCTGGGCAGTGTAATTACAGTCCAACCTTCATATCCTGTCACAGCACTTGCAGACCAAACCTGCCCACAGGGCAGATGCTCGTGGACACCGTGCTGGGCACTGTCTTTATGAGGAGGATGGTTTAGTCTGGAGCCCTTTCTGTTGCACAACACATGGGGTGAGGAAACAGGGATGACAGCAGCCCTACCTTGTGCTGAGGCTGGGAATGAGATATCAGCTGAGCCCTTGTGCAGGAAGGGTGTGAGTGTCAGACCCTGTGAGTTGTGGCATAACAGGCAGAAATCCTCAGGCAAAGCCTTGTTGCCCACAGGAACGTGGTTACTGTGGCTGCTACAGCTGTGAACAGCAGGGTATGGAGGTTTTTCCCTTGGCTGTGCATCCAGCAGAGTGAGGTTGGACACTGCAGGAGGGGGCAGAGGTGTCTGCCCTGAGCCAGGAGGGGGGTGAAGATGGCGCTCCCTTTTCCAAGGGGCTTCCCTACATCTGAGGTAGATGTGAACATGCTCCTCAGGGGGTCCCTTAAGACTCCTGACCCTCCTGCCCTCTCCCAGTGCCACCTGCTGTCCAAAGTATCGGGATGAGAGTGTTTCTTGCTGGCCTCCATCACAGTGCAATGCTCTTGGGTCCCACAGCTGGTGGGGTTTTATGAAGGCAAGGTGTTCCTACCCTCTCCCACCACCATGGCTGTGTGGGCTGGTACAGACAGGCTTTCACCCCAGAAAGCCTGTGATTGCCTGATGTGCAGAGGGCTCTCCTATCCCTTGGGAATAACAGGAATCAAGATCATCTGCTGCCTGCTTGGGCCTGAAGTCACCCACTAAAGATGGACCCTGAAGCTGGAGACTGTATATACTCCAAGGACATAGATGAGATGAGTGTCAGGAAGGAAATTTTGTAATATTTTGGTACAGAACTCCAGCATTTCCACCACTACCGGCATCACACAGAAGGACTATCCATGCTGAGTGTGGTGGCCTTGAG